>NC_090305.1:94170972-95420972 GCF_039906515.1 Pseudorca crassidens | reverse complement strand
ATGGCATCAATGAAGTCAGAATCTATCATTTATGGTCTTTACTTATACTTAATCTTTGTTTTCTATTGCTAGATTTTATTATACCGTCAATTTAATGATGTGAATTGGTTAGACAAAGGCAGTTGAGACATATCTCCATGATTTTATAGCCTTAGAATGTTCAAATTATTGAGATGTTTTCTGTCTTTTGTATTCTTATTGAACCTAAGTCGCCCTTTTTAGCACTTAGCAGGGCCCTTGGGGGAAATGTATTGTTTCTTCTTTGAGTATGAAATAGAGAAAAGAAGTTTGTTCAGAGTCAGATATGAACCCCAGAAGTTAAGAAGTCACATATAAAAAATCCTCATTTAAAGCATTTTGAGCTAAAAGATGGCTTAAGAGGGTTGACATTTCTCAAAAAAGTTTCTAATTATCATAGTGTGAACAACAAAAGGTATTAGGATATAAAGAAAAGTCACCAACTCAAAGAGTGCTCCCGTATCAGTTTAGGCTTATTAGGATAAATAAAATAGATGTATTTGGGGATGTCTTTCCATCTTACAATGATGTCCTTAGCCTTTTCTTGTGTCCATGGAAATAGCTTCCTGGCAACCATCTTCATACAATGTGATTGTACCTCCTGGAGCAGCAAATTGCAAGTGGGAAGGAAATCTGACCCAAACATTATTAGACATTGATTTGTGAGCGAATGAGTTTCTCTGTGTATCTGGAACTATACCATAGGGACATGGGGATTCTGGGCAGCTATCTTCTCTCTGCCTTGTTTACTGAGGGGCATAGAAAGCCAGTTAGAAGGAATGAAGCAGATGCACATGCAAAGAGAAGAGAAAAGATAGAAAAATACATGCTGTTTAAAATGCCCAAGGGATTTTGAGCATGAGAAGGAATACTCATTTTTCTTTGTATTCTTTGTTCAATTTTTAATCTCATATTCATGTAGAAAACTATTTTTTGTTGAATTCACATTTAGATATTGATTGCAAATTTTGATTAAAGTCCTCTAAACAATTTAAACTAAAGTTATACATTTAGTGTAGTTGATTCTTTTCCTCAAGCTCCTTGAACAGCAAATGAAGCATAGGTAATATAATGATTACAGATCTTCTGAATAACCCTTTACCAAGGATAGTTACAAAAATACTAATACCTTCTAATTAACTTTGTTTCTTATTTTTTTGTATCATCTCTTTTTATGGTTTCAAAAACTACAGTTTCTTAGGGTTTTAGAAGTTCAAATCGAATATATTTTTATATCTTCCTCAAGTTGTTTTTTGAAATCTTACCAAAACAAAAGTTAAAGAATATCTTAGACAAGCTGGGGTGCAGGTTTTGTGGTTTTAATGGATTGTATTTTACAGACAAAAGTTTTTCAGAACTAAGCCACTGGTCAAACAATTTTAGCTTTTCAACCTTTTCATTGAAATGTGACTTATATTCAGAAAACTATGCAAATCATAAGTGTATAGCCTAGTTACTTTTCACAGTTGAACACTCTTGTGAACCAGCACCCAGATCAAGAAACAATACAGCAGAAACTAACACACCATTGTAAAGCAATTATAATCCAATAAAGATGTTAAAAAATAAAAAAAGAAACGATACAACAGGCATCCCTAGAAATCCCCCACCAGTTATACCCCCTGGTAACAAGTATAGTTATTTTAAAGTCCTTGTTTGCTAATTCCAATATCTCAATCACCTATGGGTCTTCTTTCATCAGTGTTTCCTTTGCGTATCAGTTATATGATCTTGCCTTTCCCAAGTCTCCTAATTTTTGATGGTCCAATGATCAAACACTAGTTCTCCAGTTCTCTGAAACCAATTGGGTGTCCTCCAATTCAGTTCAGATTTTACACTAACTGGAGTAAGTGCAGACTCCACAGGTTAAGGGCTCACTCCTACAAGATTGCCTCCATTTCAGACACTAGCTGCAAATGAGGTCCCTAGGCTACCTACACTTCTCAGATTACTACAACTTTGGGGGTTCCCACAACCCTCTCCAAGTTTGACAATTTGTTGCATTGATTTACAGAACTCAGGAAAGTGTTGTACTTATGATTACAGTTTATTGTAATGGATGCAAATGAATAGTCAGTTGAAAAGGTACATAGAGCAAGTTATGGGGGATACGGAGCTTCCATGCCTTCTTTGAGTGTACCATCCTCTAGTATATCAATGTGTTTACCATCCCAGAAGCTATCCCAAACCTCCTTTATCCAAGTTTTTTTTTTTTTTTTTTTTTTTAACTGAGGTTTTGTTATACAGGCACTATTGATTAAGTCATTGGCCTTTGGTGATTGAACTCAACCTCCTACCTTAGTTCCTTCCTTGGAGGTCAGGGAATGGGGCTAAAATTTCCAACCTTATAATCACGTGGTTGGTTCCTCTGGTGACTAGCCCTCATCCTGAAGCTATCTAGGGGCCATACCTTGAGTCATTTCATTGCTTAAACTCATGCATAAATTCATGCTCAAAAGGGGCTCAAAAGACACTCCTATCACTTCAGGAAGTTCCAAAAGTTTTAGGAGTTCTGTGCCAGAATGCAGCAGTGGTGCAAAAATAAAATATATTTTTTATTATGTCACAAATGATATTGTGAATATTATACATAATAGAACCAAAAAGTTTCTAGATGATATTATCTTCCACCACAGATAATTCCTCTTTCCTCTCTTAGGCTCACAGGGCAGAGGACTGATCATGTCAATCCATTCAGTGTTTTCTTTGAGTCCGGCCTAGGTAACAGTTTTGGTAAGACTCTATATACTGCTGGTTCACCTACTTTTCTAGGGTGGCATTCAACTGAGTGCCTGCCAGGTCTTTGTTTCCTTAGCCCTGTAAGACTGGGAAATTCAGCTCTTCAGCTTCCTGTCCCATGCAGCTTCAAAATTTTGCAAATATCTTAAGGGATAGATTGACCATGTGTTTCAGGACTCCCAAGTATCCAATTTTATCACTGTAGCTCAAAAGAAATACCAAATCCTCTGCTGGTTTCTCTTTTTCCAACAGTGGCCTTCAGTCAGGGGTCAAGCCTGAGCTTCTGGTGAGCCGAGAATTGATAAGTGCCTCTTTATGAAAAGTGGCTGTGGAGCTCAGGGTCAGTTTACCACTCCCTCTAGCGTTTTCATCTCTTGCCTGTTTTGTTTCCAATCTCCCTAGTCCTGGAGGTTTTTCATTTCTTAAGCACTGCAGGATCTCAACCTGCGTTTTAGAAGACTTTGGCCTTGCTCTTTAGCTTTCCACATAAACATCAGAATTCAACGAATTCCCAAGATATGGAATCAATTACCCTCCACTGAGTGTTGGTGACATCCTAGGGAAGAATACTAGAGATCAAAGAGTTTGCATGAGATTGAAGGTGGGTAAGAGAGCCATTACTTTCATTAAGTCTCTCTTGATAGTGACAGGACTGAAAAAATATTTATTTTTATGATCTTTTCAACACACCCTTTCAATTTAACTTATGGTTGTTTCCTACTTTTCTTATATTATGAGTTTTATCAACCGCTATTATTAATTTTGCCCTCTTTGAAATGTGACACCCTTCCACTTGCCAGTTTTAGTCCTTTCTGAGAAGTGGTTGTTTTCGTACCTTATTTGGGCTTCATATCCCTTTATTCTTAAACTTCTATTGCCAGAATTAGCTCCAGTGAGCTTTCGCTTCTTGCAACCAAAGGTCTTGACAAACACAAGCTTATTAACTAAAGATGAATATGAGTCTGGCAGATGGGCTAGAGGATAAGATTTACTGAAATTTGTTAAAAAAATTATAAGAATAAGATGAATAAGATTCTATTTATAGTTTGTCTAGAGAAAGAAGAGTAAGCAAGGGTGTTTTAATGGTGTAGCAATAGCAGAAAAAATAGGGAAGGCTACAGAGAAAAGAGAAAAAGTTGTCAGGGAACATTATATTCAAACTTGAGTAAGTAGAACATTCATGGAGAAGTAAGTTGAAATCCACAGGGAACACCTCATTTTAACTGAGTTTAAAATTATCTAGGATGTAAAAAGTATGTCCATGGATACAAAGAAATGACTGGACTATCTTCAGTGATCTTTGTGGAGTCCTGGTTATAAGAGTGACATTAGAAATGGAAGGGAAGCATCTGCAATTCTCATTTTTTTATTTGAGAGGACATTGATGGGCAGGGCAATGGTTGTAGGTGAGACTATAGAAGATGTAATTCTAGTAATGGTTTGTTCATGCTTAGAAAAGATGGCACAAGGGACTGGCATGGGTTTAATAATCAGTGACCCTGACAGTAGAGCCTTCTATCCTCTATTTCCTTCGACAGAGTTACGGATATCCATTACAACAGACATTGGCACTTGGATTTCAGCAAGGCATTTGATAATATCTCTCATGACATTCTTATGAATAACAAGGAGAAAGTTAGTTGGTTAATGGCAAAAAGCAGGCAGATTTATAATTGGTTAAAAACTGTACTCACGAGCATTGATGTACAGATTGTTATCTGTTGGAATAATCAGTTAAAAGAATGAAAGAAACATTTCTTTTAGGGCTGCACAAAGATGATATAGCCCAGTGCTTTTTTTCTGTCCCTTCATACCAGCACTGTCCAATAGAATGTTCTGTGATGATGGAAATGTTCTGTATCTATGCTGTTCAGTACACTGGCTACATACGGTTTTCTGAGCATTTGAAATATGGCTAGTTCAACTAAGGCACTGAATTTATATTATTTTATATTTAATCACTTCAAATTAAAATAGCCCCATATGACTAGTGGCTACTCTATTGTACAACACAGCTTTAAACTATCTCCAGCTTTTTAATGAAACACATGCAAAGTGTATATTTTTTATTAAGATTGATTTAAAGATACATTTTATAGGATTATGAAATGGTTTTGCTAAGAGAATCCTCAACTATATTACAACTGTTTACAGATGATAAAAATGAGGCCCAAAGGAATTAAATGATTTATTCAGAATCACAGTTATCAACTGAACAGGGACTCAAACTAAGGTTCTTTGAATCTCAGTGAATACATTTTTCACATGTACCATATTGTAGAAAATAGCCCTTTATAGGTATATAAGTGGTTATTAGATATTGACTTCCAGTGACCAAGCAGTAAAAAATTTTCCTTCTGAATTTTTTTGATAATGAGTAAAGATAAGTAGTATCTGCAGTCAATATATTGATTCTTTGTAGATAAGGATTCCTAAAAATGGAATGTTGAGATTCTTTTCTCAGTTTTGAAGGCCAAAGCTAATTAACGTTAGCTTACAGTGAGTAAATGTGTATCCTCTTGGGAAAACTGTTTTTAGGTCCCTGAACTTAAGAGTTGATTTCCTCTTTTTTTTCCTCCACTCAATTAAAAAATATATTATTTAGGACTATGGCACTGTGCTAATGTATTTCTGAAAAAAGAAAGAGGTGACCTGCTGCTCTGCGAAATTGTAGCAAGAAATCAACAGGGAAGGGATTAGAACAATTGAAATCTTACATTCAAAAAGGGAGGAAATGAAGTTTGATTAATAAGATTTATAGTCTGTATTTATAGGAAAGAGAACAAAACTGTATTTCAAATATTATTTGTACCAAAGTAAACTCATTATCTTCTTCCACCTTCGAAGATATAAGACAGTTCCTCCTTCTAATATCAAATTGAATGGGCATATGCGTGCTTGTATAATTTTCTTAAGAGTAGAAATGGATTGTCTTGATGCCTTTTTTTTTTTTTTTTTTTTTTTTACGGTATGTGGGCCTCTCACTCTTGTGGCCTCTCCCGTTGCGGGGCACAGGCTCCAGACGCGCAGGCTCAGCGGCCATGGCTCACGGGCCCAGCCACTCCGCGGCATGTGGGATCTTCCCGGACCGGGGCACGAACCCGTGTCCCCTGCATTGGCAGGCGGACTCCCAACCACTGCGCCACCAAGGAAGCCCTTGATGCCATTTTAAAGAAAAATCTGTTTGTTCTGTCTCCTCAAGTGTAGGGAGGTGATGTGTAAAGTGGGATTTTTATTAATTTTTTTTTTTTTTTTTTTTTTTTTGCGGTACGCGGGCCTCTCACTGTTGTGGCCTCTCCCGTTGCGGAGCACAGGCTCCGGACGCGCAAGTTCAGCGGCCATGGCTCACGGGCCTAGCCGCTCCGCGGCATGTGGGATCCTCCCGGACCGGGGCACGAACCCACGTCCCCTGCATCGGCAGGCGGACTCTCAACCACTGTGCCACCAGGGAAGCCCAGATTTTTATTTTTCAGAGAGGAAAAAAATCCCCTAAGAAATTGATGTAGTTTTAAACTCTGGTTATTGGTATATTTAAACCCTCTTGTTTTGTTCTGGTAGGTAAAGGGAGGGAGGGAGAGATTTTTAAAAAAGGAGCTGAATCTGAGAATTGCCAGGGTGGAAGTAAAGATGGGGAAAACAATATATGCTGCACAGAAATCATCGCCCATGTGGGTTAGCCCTTCTTGAGTCCCCATATCTGGTCAATGTCTGCAGTACCCTGGCTATACCTCTCTCTATGATCCCTACTCTCCCTCTGCCCCCGTATGTATCGAATACCAGAAAAAGACCTCAGAGATTTTGTAGTCCAATTTTCCCATTGTACAGAGGAAATTGTCTTGCAAGTAGTGAAGTGATTTTCCCATGTTTGCACAGAATGTTGACTAAGTTGGGGGTCTCATAATTCCCAGTTAAGCATTATTTTCTCTCTACTGTGCTACTCTTCCAGTCCTGCTTATGTAGAAGTTTGAAAATGGCTTAATTCTTGCTTCCAGCCATTTAATATTAATATTGATTAATATAGCAAGTACAATACCTGTGTTTCACTCTGGGCTTCATTGTAAGTTACATGTGTGTAGAAGACAATGTTTTAGGGCCAATGATTTGCTTCCTACAGAGAAAACTCAAAAACAAAACAACCCCTATCCCCCCCCCCCAAAAAAACATGGTTGTATGCCATTTAGCCTCTTCCTCTTATTCTGATTTACAACAGTATTTGTTGTGTCCTTCGTATGCAGAATGTGGGACTTAGCTCTGTAAGGAGTTAGCTCGTGAGATAAAGTATCTGTATTAGTAAAGCTAGTTTCTGCAGTGCTCCAGTATCACTCTCCCACCCCAGCCCTCACTCTGAAGATTAGGTCTCACTCACCTAACATATCACTTCTTCAAAGATGCTTCCTTGTCCGCCTTCTCTGATGCTGCACCTCTTATCCCCTTTACTCATATCTATCTTCTTTTCTCTATCTTCTTTTCTTCGTTGCTGTGATCTTATGTGAATTTATTCTCCTTCTTTTCTCATCATTTGTGCATCTTCCTCAATATTATGTAAGTTTCATGAAAACAAGGATCATATCTGTCTTACGCAAACTATAGAAAAATGCCTGGTACTAAGTAGATATTCAGTAGATATTTATGCAATGAATGAATTTGCCACTGACTGGGCCCACATCCACTTTCCCCCTGGTGCCTGGGTGGTTGGTGCAGGGGTAACATCAACTTCACCAATGCCTGGTCTCCTCCAAAAGCAACTGAGATCCTGCTGTTGAAGTGGGGTAAACAGTCTCAGATTCTACCCTCTGTTAAAGGTAGTTTTCCCTTTCAACCCCTGGGGTTATTTCCTCCTAGTTAACCAGTCATAGCCATATTAGTCCCTCTCAGCAGGTTTTAGTACCTTGAACTTAGGTCTTGATAAGGACTTCAGATTCCTAGGACTAGTTTTCCTTCATTCTCATGTCCAGTTTTTCCTTTTCCTCATATTAGTAGGCATGTACTTTTTTTTTTCTTAAGGAGAAATTCACATAACATAAAATTAATCATTTTAAAATCAACAAATCAGTGGCATTTAGCATATTCATAGTGTTGTATAACCACGACCTCTATGCAGTTCCAAAACATTTTCATCACTCCCAGTAAAACCGTGTATTCATTAAGCAGTTATTTCCCATTCCCCACATACCCTCCCCTAGCCCCTAGCAAGCACCAATCTGCTTTCTGTTTGTATGGATTTGCCTATTCTGAATAGTTCATATAAATGGAGTCATACAATATGTGGACTTTTGTGTCTGGCTTGTTTCACTTAACATGTTTTTGAAGTTCATCAATATTTTTAGCATGTATTAGTACTTCATTTCTTTTTATGATTAAATATTACCCACTGTATAGATATTCCACAATTTGTTTATCTATTGATCTGTTGGGCATTTGAGTTGTTTTCACCTTTTGGCTACTTTGAATAGTGTTGCTATGAACATATGTGTACAAGCATGTGTTTGAGTCCCTGTTTTCAATTCTTTGGGATATATACCTAGAGATGGAATTGCCAGGTCATATGGTAACTCTGTATTTAAATTTTTGAGGAACTTGGTATTTACTTTTAAAACTATGTCTTTAGGCCACAAGGAGCCTCACAGGTGGTTGATGGCAGAAAGAAAGGTCTACCTTAAGTTGACATCCCAAATTCCACCAAATTGAAAACAACTATCATTTTTAAAAGGTAGTTACCCTTGCCAAAAAACAAAAACCCAAACGTCCCCTGCTATTCCCCAAACAGCTACAGTGCCTGTTATGAGAATATTGAGATCCAAGAATCATGCATGGAATCTAATATATAGTAAGGATTAATATATATTAATTACTGTCTTTCATAATTTATTAGTCATTTGACCTTAGGGAGGTCATATAATCATTCTGGTCTCAGTTCTTTCATTGTTAAAAATAATCTTATTCATGAAATTGGGGACCTGGGGGGAAAAAACTCAATAAATGGAATTTAGAAATTTACTGATGGCTAGAAAAAAATCTTTTTTAAAAAAATAAATTTATTTATTTTATTTATTTATTTTTGGCTGCATTGGGTCTTTGTTGCTGCACAGGGGCTTTCTCTAGTTGTGGCGAGCGGGGGCCACTCTTCGTTGCAGTGTGGGGGATTCTCATCGTGGTGGCTTCTCTTGTTGTGGAGCATGGGCTCTAGGCACGCGGGCTTCAGTAATTGTAGCACGTGGGCTCAGTAGTTGTGGCTTGTGGGCTCTAGAGCGCAGGCTCAGTAGTTATGGCACAGGGGCTTCGTTGCTCCATGGCATGTGGGATCTTCCCGGACCAGGGCTCGAACCTGTGTCCCCTGCATTTGCAGGCAGATTCTTAACCACTGTGCCATCAGGGAAGGCCTAGAAAAAATCTTAATAGTCAAGTCTAATTTTCTGAAAATACAGTCGAGGAAGCTATATCCTTGAATGATTATGTGACTAGCCCAGGGTCACAGTGTTGTCGCTGAGCTTATCACCCTGGTCTGCAGTGTGGTCCAGGGTTTTCCGTCCCATAAAGTAAGTTCTAGTTCACTTACTTCCTATTTGTTTCCAACAATTGATTACCCAGTATAAGCTGGAGACCGGGCCTGGCATCTAACATACTTTAACTCATGTCCTTGCAGTAATCCTGCATTTTACCAATGAGGAAACAGAAGTTCATGGAATTTTGGCAGTTTACCCATGGTCATACAATTAGCAAATGGTAGAGCCAAAATTGGCAATCAAGTGTGTTTGACACAAAATTGTGAAATTTCCTGACACCACAAGTTGGAGACCTTAAAGAAGGGAGGGGTAGAGTGTAGAATCAGCAGCCTTCCCAGCCCAGCTAGAGTGATCTACCTAGAAGTTGTCTTGCCCAAACATCCTCCTTGTAGCATTCTAGAAATCCCCTCCTACACATATCTCTACCTGAAATCTCTGGTGAGAGAGGAACCTTTCCTTTCTTTTGGCCTGCCATTTGGTCTTGAATTTCCCACAGGTATAATTGTGACTCCAGGTAGCTAGGTGATATCATGATTATTTTCCCCACAGGGGAAACAGAAGATGGTATTCCAGATCAGATTTGTGCAAGGATATCACAAATACCCTGTAATTGTAGCTGCCCCAGAGTACTTCCTTGAAATACCTTTTTCTAAAGTGTATACATCCTTTGCCAAATTATAGAAGCCTAAAATTGCAAATAGGTTCTGAGACCTGAAAAAATTTTCAGAGAGCCTGGTTTTGAAAGACATATTAGGTTTGCTCATTCAACAAAATTTAGTGAGTGTCGTGGTAGGCGACCAATGCTGGGCTTGTCACTGAGTATATAAACATGAATAATATATGACCTTTGATTTCAGAAAGCTCACAGTCCAGTGATAGAGATGGAAACATAAATGTATCAATTACAATACAAGCTGGCAACTTTTATCTTAGTGGTGTGAGAAAACAGACTTTCTGTGTCTGGAGATCTGCAGGCACACACATTATTCAGGAAAATTGTGTCCTGACTCAGCTTTCTCCCCTCTGTGAGGATATGCCTATGCTGGTGCTGAGTTTGGATTAAGAACCAGGAGGGCCTGTTATTTGTTAACATTTCCTAAAAAGCAAGATCATAGCTTGCTAGTAGAAACTCTTCTGGAATGGTGATTATAAGCCCAAGTGTAAAAGGGTGGTGGTATAGCAAGATTTCAGCTTCTGGGACTTCCCTTGTGGCGCAGTGGTTAAGAATCTGCCTGCCAATGCAGGGGATACGGGTTCAAGCCCTGGTCCGGGAAGATCCCACATGTGGCGGAGCAACTAAGCCCGTATGCCATAACTACTGAGTCTGCGCTCTAGAGCCCACAAACCACAACTACTGAGCCTGTGCCCCACAACTACTGAAGCCTGTGCACCTAGAGTCCGTGCTCCACAGCAAGAGAAGCCACTGCGATGAGAAGCCTGCGCACCGCAACGAAGAGTAGTCCCCGCTTGCTGCAACTAGAGAAAGCCTGCCAGCAGCAACGAAGACCCAATGCAGCCAAAAACTAAATAAATGAATGAATAAAAATTAAAAATATATATATATATATTAAAAACAACAAAACGATTTCAGCTTCTTTCTCAAAGATGGCTGGATCCTACCAGAAGGGAGAGCGTCAGTGGCAGCTGCACAACCTGTGGGGAACCAAACAACAAAGAAGAAGCTACGCAAGAATAAGCTGCATGTGCTCCTGCTCTGTACAGCCACTTCTGTTAGGTTCTGTGTTTAGCCATTAGGGAAATACATTGAAAACTCTGTGTGTGTGTGTGTGTGTGTGTGTGTGTGTGTGCGCGTGCGCGTGTGCATATATGTGTCCTCTTCCTGCAGCTCCAGAGCCGAACCTTCAGTGCTGCAGGCAATAAGAACACAAGGCTGTGAAAGCACTGAGGAAGATGAATCTACTTTGTGTGGCTTCACAGAAAAGGTGACATTTCAACAAGGTCTTGAAAATTAGTATGAGTTTTCCAGTTGAAGAAGTTGAGGAGGAAATGCCAGACAGTGGGAATAGAATGTGATGAAAGTAATGAAAGAGCCTGAGGCATTCAGGGACCAGTAAGGAGTCCAGTGTGTTTGTGCAGCAGTGGTTGTATGTATATTAAAGCAACATTGACTGGAGTGTGGATTGTAGTCAGATTGTGAAGGACTCTGATGCCAGGAAAAGAAAATTGTACTGATAATGAGTCATTGAAAGGTTTTAGGCAGGGGTAGGATGTGGTCAGTTTTGGTTTTAGGAATATAAGAGGCAGTAATGCAGAGGATCGGTTAGCATGGGAAAAGAATGACATTTGAAGAGAAAAAGTAGGACTAAGATGAGGCAGTGGCAGTTTGGATGAGGAGGGAAGGCTGAATGTGAAAGACCTTTCTGATCTGAAGGTTGAGGGAGGAATTGAGAATGCCCACAGTTTCTAACTTGGTCAGACTATTAAGCTGGATGGAAAATGTAGCAGAGTGGATATGGGTTTTGGAGGTGGGGGGAAAAATGGGAAAATAAAGAGGTCAGTTTTGCACATGTTAAGTTTGTGGTGTTTTTAAGGACATCAAGTGAAGATATAAACAGCTGGAAATATAGCTCATGAGATACAGATTTTGGAGTCATTGGTTTATAGATTGGTAATTGAAACTTGACAGTAAGGTCACCCAGCATGAGTACATGGATTAAGAGTAGGATAACTAAAGATGGAACCCTAAGAGACATCAAAGTTTAATGTAATATAGAAGAAAAATCATGAATGGTGATGTTGACCTTAAAGCAAGAGAACTAGGTGAGACTGCCCTCCCAGAAATTAAGAGAAGATTGTGGAGTGGTCAGATGCAAATGTTGCATACTTCTCCAATAGTATGAGTATTGAAAATAGCTCATTAGATTTGGCATTTAGGAGATCAGTGTTGACTTAGTAAGTGTGGTTACTATGGAGTGTTAAGGAATAAATTAGAAATGACAATGTAGGATATAGTAGGTGTAAATAATATTTTTAAATTAATTTTTGTTTTTATCAAGATGATACATGTGCATATGAAGAAAATTCAGAAACTACTAGAAGGCTACTAGGAAGATTTTCTTATCTTTTCTCTTATTTCCATTAAAAAAAATCTTTTTTGTTCTATTTTCTGGAAATTTCCTTGATTAAATCATGAAATGCTTCTATTGCATTTTAAATGTTGACAAATGATTATGCTTTAAATCATCAAGGCTCTTCTTTGTTCTTTGATGGTTTGTTTTTCACAATACCCTGTTCTTGTTTCATGTATATACTATCTTCTTTTATCTTTCTGAGGAAGGAGAGACAGGACTAGAAGTAATGATGCTGAGAACTCCAAACAATTCAAAGTAGAACATTTCTATGTGTTGTTGGGAGAGGAGGGTCCTATTCACTCATGCAAATGGAATTCTCATGGGCCCAGCCCACCAGGCAGATTTGTCCTGACGTGGTTGAATATTAAGCGTAGACACAGCTTAGGTTCAAGCCAAGAATCCTGCTACAGAGACATATATGCAGGCTCTGTTTTGTATGCTGAACAAAATTCAGACCCATACCAAACTATTGGAGGGAATCATGTCTATTTTGGCCCAGTGGGATGATTAGAAAATCATAGCTATTGTCAGATCCTAATTTGAATGTCAGTTAGAACCAAGTAGCTCATGGGAGTGAGATCCAAGAACCTTATGACTTAATATATCTATTTCTATTTCAGGCAGAGCAGAAAACCAAAGTGAAGATCAGGGCAGAGAATCATGTTTAAGTTGTATTTTTTGAGTTCTAACTCCATGCTCCAAATTTTCATACAAGTTTTCTAATGGAATTTTCACAATAACATCATGAGTAGGTATTACTGTCTCATTCTTGACAAAGAAATAGAAACTCAGAGAGGTAGTGAATCTTACCCAATTAAGAGAGACTAATGGGATAACCAAGGCTTTCTTACTCCAAGTCCAAAATTTTATCCACTAAACCACCTATTTGTTCCCAAAGCAAATAAGGAAGAGAACCAAGAAAGTAAGTTGCAGAGAAGAGGAAGAGGCTGCCTGCAACTCCTTGTTCACCTATTTGTAATTTCTTGAGTACTAATTAGCATGTATCAGAATTTTCATTTCTCACTAGGAATAATTTGTTATTTGGTCCCATGCAATCTTTTCCTTTACACTTATTTTACTCTTTAACCATTTCCATGTTTGAAAGTTGGGAAAGGGTGGATCATGGCTCTGATAACCTTTGTTTTAGTTAGCTTGCCACAGGTAGGATTTGACTTTTCCATATTATTATAAGGTAAGAAATATAAGTTTATTGTGGAAAAACTAGAAAGTATAAATAAAAATTTAAAAATTAAAAAAAATCCATAATTCCTCTACCTAGAGGAAGTCACAATTTCCACACTTTCTTTATTCATGGATAGTTTTAAATGGAGCCATGTTATGTATAGTTCCATAAATTATTGTGAACATCTCATGTCAGTAAATGTAAATCTATACAGTTGCTTTTAATGATTTAAGAGTTTTTCATTATATGATTATAAGTAAAGCTTTGTTTTGTTCAACCAGCATTCATTAGCTGTTCACAAGCTTTGTTGTATACAGAATTCCAAATAGATTTCTTTTGTCTTTTGCAATCCCATGTCCCTGAACTTACTGACCTTCTAGGTGCTGGTAGATTTGGACTTATGATTTTATAACTGCTAATTTCACTAGGCATTGAATTGACTTGATAGAAATTGCTGGAATTGTTCAGTGAGAAGTAAATTGTTGTGTAGTACTTATTTTCAGCATGATACCCTAAGTGAAGACACCAGATAAGAAGTGATTAAAGTACAGACCACAGAGGCTCTGAGTGAAAAGCAAGGGTCACTGCTTTATTGCTTTTCATATAAAAAAGGGAAGGGCTTCCCTGGTGGCGCAGTGGTTGAGAGTCCGCCTGCCGATGCAGGGGACACGGGTTCGTGTCCCGGTCTGGGGAGATCCCACATGCCACGGAGCGGCTGGGCCCGTGAGCCATGGCCGCTGAGCCTGCGCATCCAGAGCCTGTGCTCCGCAACAGGAGAGGCCACAACAGTGAGGGGCCCGCGTACCGCAAAATAATAAACAAATAAATTAATTAATTAATTAAAAAGGGAATAAAAAGGAAAAAAATTCGGAGACAAAGTGTAAATGAATTTGACTTGCTGACTCTTGAGAAATTTGGGATTTGAGCACTGAATCTTAAACACCTTCAGAGAATCACTGAGTTAAAAATTTAATAGATCAAAATGGAATATGAGAAGATAAAACCAGAAGGTTCCTCATACCTCCACGTAGCAATTGATATATCTTTTGAAAATTTCATGTCATGCGAAAACTTTACAGGAAACCAACTACATGTGTTAGTGGTTGAAAATTGCTTATTTTGAGCAAAGGAGAAAGCCAAATCCAGGAGAATAATAATGAGTGTTTCTGCATTTCTTGAAGACGTCTAGGAGATGTAGGTGATGTGGACCCTGATGTTGGGAAGTCAAGTGATGTAGCAAATCACTTTGTGATGTAAACAAATGAAATTATCAACCAGGAGGTCTAGTTGATCCCTGTTCTACATTAACTTTTTGTGTTACTGTGTATGGGTCACTTAACCTTTTTGTATCTCAGTATGTTCACCTATAGATTTGGGGATGGTTTTAACTCTGGTCTGATCCACCTTGTAGACATTGTGGGAATCAAATGACAGAATGATATAATGAGTTTGAAGACACTTTGAAAAGGACCAAGCTCTCCAGCTTAGGGGTTCCTGAACAATAATAATAACTTTCATTTACTTCTGTTCAATCAAGTGCCTGGTTTTCTTGTTCCCAGAATACAGTTCTTAAACATCAGAACTGTTTCCCTCATTAGAGATCCTCAGTAGAAGACCTAATAATTCAAATAGTTAATCCTCCCAGAGTTAAGCATTATTTGTTTAGAAGAGAGATTTTTTCAGTTGTGTATTTTAAAATCTAATTTCATGTGTAGAAAATCTGTATCAAGGTATGTAGTCTAAAACATAAGATCATTTCATTAAAAAGTTAGACTCAAACATGGAGAGAATGTGGTTAGCTAAAACAAAACCCAGCAAGGACACAAATTAAAAACCTGCTCATCCAGTCCAAGAACTAGATTATTTTTCCCCACAAAAAAGGCTACATATTTTAAATAAGTGGAAAGAATTTTAAAGAGGCAATGAAAGCAGTACAGTAAGGACTCTGAAATCATGGGAACACTTACACTTTACCTTTGATAAAACTGGGCTTTTTAAGTATCTTTCCTTAATTGGGGAAATTACACCCAGAATTTAGAGGTACTTACATTATATGGGAGTCTAGACTTGTTTTCCCTTTCTTTTGTCCTAGGAGTTTGTACTGTAGATCACACAGGGCTGTGATAGAGAACATAAAAGCCTCGATTCTGCCATTGAGAGCTCTGCATGGCACCTAACTCGCCCAAAAGACTTAATGTCCTTCCCCAGTGTGAGTAATTTTCTCCCTATTCGTTGGTAGTATCTGTACTAGATCAAAAAGTTCAGTGGTATAATGCGAAAGCTTGATTTTGATTTTAGGCTTTTGGTTCCTTAATTTAACTGTGGAACATTTCCCAGCCCCCACCTAAGAAATTTGCTTATAAAATTTCTACCAAGAATCAACAGGTGAAGTTGAATCTGGGGAAAGTTCATTTAGCACCTTTTGATAGTAGCTTTCAGAGAAGGAATAACTTTCAATCTGTTTGCTATATAGGACATTTTATAAATGTCTATATTCCAAACGTCTAAAGGAAATTTAGAGAAGGCGTATATACTTTGTCCATTACTTCACCTTTTTGGGGAGGCATTTGAATCTGTAGGATAACTTTGAGTGGTTTGTTCTCATTCTCCTACCCAGAGTCAAGGTCATGATGACCTTTTTCCTGACTCTGATCTGTGAGTGGTGGTGGATCTAAATTGTCCCACATAAACAGAGACTGAGGTTATTTTTTTTTTACATCTTTCAAACAAAGCATTCTCTTTTATTGACCATCTCTTTTTGCATTATTAATTTAAAAATCCTCTCTTGTTAGTTAGCTTTACCAAACATGTCTTTTCAATCCGTGATGAGAACCAGAAAGAAATAAATGGGTGTGGAGTGAGAAGACCCCATGCTGCCACAAGCATTAGAAATTATAACCTTTCATGCAGATTGGCACTCAATATTTGATTGATTGACAAGCAAGATCAATTTAGATTCTGTTGGCTAGCAAGCACTATAATAGCTTTGAAAATTACTTGGGTGCATTGGTAAACATCTAGAGCTTTTAATGTATGAAAGCGCAGATTGTTCTCACTTTATTGGGTCATAGAGTGAAGCGGGTAATAAGAAATCTGGAGTTCACTGTTCTGCTTTCACTAGGTGTAGTTTCTACTTATGCTGATTACAGCCGTTTCACCTCCTGTCCCCCTCTCCCTTTCCTTTCCCCATCTAGCCCCTGAGTTTAGCCTCTTCTTACCCAAAGTAACTACAGACTCCTTAAGGTAGCTTTATGAAGTAGTTTAACTTGATACAAGTCTCATTAATCTTTATGTTGGTCACTTAAGGTATTTCTCTATAAAGCACAGGTAATTTTAAGCAAAATCAAGAAGGAAAATTGTAAATTGAAAAGAGATACTAGAAGGTGCTGAAGACAAACAAGTCAGCACTTTCTAATGACCCTTTGACAACTTCTTCTCACCTCTTTAGTAACCATTAGCAGTTTCATCTATTCTTGAAACATGCTAACTCTTTTACTGGAAGGTACCAAGTACACTAATGCTAAGGAGTAAATGAACAACAGAGAGTTTAATCTGTTATCCCTCCCACCGCATGTGTGTGCATCGTCGAATGTTTGAACAGAAAGATGTTCTTGGTCCTAGAAACCAGGCACTTGGTCCATCCACCATGCACATTTTATGTATCTGGTGTTTCAGGTGTGCATTTTATGTACCTAATGTTCTACTTCCATTTGTAAGTTTCCTTAGTAGTTGGTTTCTTGCTTGCTTGGTGTGTATTTTGATTTGTTTTATTTACTTGAATTCTTGATAGAGTCTAAGGCAAGTTTGAACTCTAGTTAATTGTAGCATAGCTCTGTTTGTCTCAAGTTAGAAATGAAAAGTAAAATGAGAGTAATAATAACATACATCTCCCTAGGAGAGCTACTGTTTTCTTTTTTGCTCATGTCTTTCCTTTTATTTACCAACATACAGTCATATTCCTACAATTGCCACTCTAACATCTGTATCACTTTGGAACCTACTTTTCTCTTAACATTATTATAAACATTCTCCAGGATTTCTTGCAAGTAAATTTTAAAGAATGAATGTACCTAGGCCAGTACATGTCAAAATTTTTTGACCATGCCCCAGTCTAAGAAATATATTTTACATTGTATTTTGCAAACATACATAGATGTACATATGCACATGTACACATACATATGTACGTAGAAATAAAGGTTTCAGGAGACAATACTTGCCCTCACAAAGGGTGATGCAATCTGATATTTTCCATTCCATTTCACTCTCTTTTCTTTTCTATCCATTTCATTTAAAAAAACAACTGCTGGCTTTGACCAAGTAAAATATTTTCATCACTCCCTGTAGAACTGATATACTACCATTTACTCTCCTATTGTTGGGCATATGGATTATCTCTAGAACTTTTTTCCTCTTCTTTCCTGACCTTCCTTTCTTTTTCTTTCCTTTCCTTTTTGTTTTCACAGAACATATTACACCAAATGGCTCATGTATTTAGTAGTTTGCTTTTGTTGAATTATTCCCAAGAATGGAATTACTAGTGCAAAGATTTAAAAAAGTATGGTCTTTATATTTGCACTTTAATACAGAATAGTTTCGTAATGCCAGGCAGTTCTGATAGGTGATTAGGAGACAGGTGGGACAGAGAGGTCTTTATTTACAGACATCCATTAAGCGCCTATTAAGACCTCGGCACCATAGTGTTGTGGGGAAGGGATCAGAGTCAGAAGCCCTGAATCTCTCAACTTTGTCATTTGCCAGTTTTGTCAGTTCTCTGATCTGCAGTGAAAGCTACCTCTTTGGGCTGTTGTGTGGAGTAAACGAGATAGTACATCACTGCAGAATGTCATTGTTTCATTATTACTGCCCATATTTCTATGGCTAACTCTGTATACCTCTCCTAAGGAAAACTTTATTCTGCATTTAATCAATTGGGGCATCAGCAGTTTCTTAATTGTTGCCCTCGATAGAAACTGGGTGGCCTCCTACGGAGAGAGGCAGAAAATTTGGCAAATCGGAGTTCCTGGACGGCTTATTCCATGTTTACAGAGTGAGGGTCACCTCAAGTCAGATTTTAGTGACTCCAGAGGCACTAGCTTCTGCTTCTTGTCCCTGAAGCTCCTTTTATCCCCGTTGGGGTATTGATCTGAAGAGCTAACAGAAGGATGAAATTGAAAAGATAACAGAACAAAAAACAAAAGGAACCCCACAAATCTCCCTACGTAATTTTGTCCTTCCTTTCTGAATGGGTTGGAGGGACATGTGAATTCTTTAAATTTGCCTTTGCTCTAAAATCATCATGGAAAAATAAAGTTTATTTATCTGATGGTGTACCTTTATTGTTAAGATTCTAATAGATAAGGCCCATGTTTACCTAGGGTGAATCATAATTTATTTCACCTTCTTGAGGGCTTCTGACACAGGTTTGACATCTGCAGTTAACTGAAGAATAGATCTTTTTGCCTCAAATCAGGGAACCCTCATTGGGAGGACAAATTAATTTTATAAGTTCAAGTAGAGTCAATTCCTGATTCCTCCTGGGGTTGACTAGTTTGTAGATTATCCAACTTGTACTTTTCCCACCTCCTGCAAGTTACTTGTTATTTGCAGTGACTTTACTCTTTATTTGCACTGAAAAACTGATTTTTAAAAAGGATACACTTAAGACACTTGGAATTTTCTATTTTTTAGATTATTCTCAAAAAAATGTAGTTGGAGGGCAGTTTTAGGGCATCAAGATACTGTGTTATGCTACTGTACTGATAGATACATGTATATTTGTTCAAAACCATACAATGTACACCACCAACAGTGAGCCATAATGTAAATTATGGACTTTGGGTGATTGTGCTGTGTCATTGTAGGTTCATCACTTGTAACAAATATACCACGCTGGTGGGGGATGTTGATAATGCGGGAGCCTGCGCATGCGTGGATGGGGGTGGGTATGAGAGAAATCTCTGTATCTTCCTCTCAACTTTGCTGTGAATATAAAACTGTTCCTTAAAAAAGTTTTTAGGGGCTTCCCTGGTGGCGCAGTGGTTGAGAGTCCGCCTGCCCATGCAGGCGACACGGGTTCGTGCCCCAGTCCGGGAGGATCCCACATGCCGCGGAGCGGCTAGGCCGGTGAGCTGTGGCCGCTGGGCCTGCGCGTCCGGAGCCTGTGCTCCGCGGCGGGAGGGGCCACAGCAGTGAGAGGCCCGCGTACCACAAAAAAAAAAAAAAAGTCTTTAAAAAATGTAGCTGTAGAAGAGATTGAAACTATTACCTAAAATGAGGCATTCGTGAATTTCAGTCATCACCTGAAGTGTAGGTGTGAAGATTAAATGAGATAACGATTGCAAGATACCTGATTTAGGGCCTGGTGAGCAGTGCTATTTTCATCTCCTAGTTGACAAAAATAGAAATCTAGCTGCTGCAAACAGAAATACCTTTATCTTCATTTCTTCTTTCTTATTTTGTTTATGACTACCGTTAAAATTTAATTTTGGCAACCAGTAGCACAGTACTTCAAAGTCAAGGTATCTAAATTCAGTTTTCTTTGGGTCCAGCCATGCCACAAGAGCCCTAGAGGTAGTTCCTAAGGAGATTTATAAAGGAGATTCACTGAAGCATTGTGTGTTGTCGTGAAAAGTCTGTCAATAGAGGAAGAGATAAAGAAAATGTGATGTATTCATATGATGGATTATTGCATAACTGTTAAATGACAGATCTATATATGTCAATACAGATAGATCTCCAAAGCATAATTTTGAATGAAAATCTCAAGTTACCAAATTATGGAAAGAGTAAATGTAACACATAAAATGTTATAATTGTATCATTATAAATAATAATAATAGTATGTAAAATATAAAAATAGTTTCTAAGGGTATATATTAAATTTATGATAGAGAGTTCTCCGGGAAAGGGGGCTAGCAGGAGAAAACTGGAGTGTGGAATGGAGGGTACTTCAGTTTATCTGTCTTGTTTAATTTCTTTTTAACAAAAAAGGACTTGTAGTGCCTCAAACAGATATTCAAATGAAGAGACAGGTAATCAGGGTAACATATAAACTCCTAAATGTTTATTAGTGTCCTCATTTCTCTCATTATTGTTTTCTAGATTACCTGGGCTCGGAAATCTAAGAATAAATTCTATTTTTTTGTTTTATTATCTGCATCAGTCTTTCATCCATGTGTGTTACTTCTTTTAGAATGTATCTCAGAATTGGACATTTTTTTATGTTTTTAATATCACTGTTTTAATTCACAAAGTTATCACCTATATCAGCCCAGCTCCCTGCAGGAAACAGATGGCACACTTAAATGTTGTGATTGAGGAAAGTTTAATAAAGGGATACTTCATAAATGTATGAGCATAGAAAAAGCAACAAGTGTGGGTATAGACTGGTAACACGAAAATCATACATCACACCACCTGTAGACCTGAAAGGTTAAGAGGAAAAAAAACTATTAAAATAAGAGAGAGAGTGTGTGAGAGCGAGAGGGGGGGGTGGGAGAGCACAAGAGAGAGAGAGAGAGAGAGAGAGAGAGAATTACCAGGAGTCTTCTCCCTTTAGTAGAGGTCATAACCAACCTGAGGGGGTACATCAGTAAGGCAGCTCGGGAATACAGGCCCTGACTTTTCTCTTTTCTGATTCTCTGTCCATGCATTTCTCTGGATAACCTCAGTGGGAAGCCACAGAGCAGGTGCATTGCTTCAGGTCCTCCAGGTCAGCAGCTGGGGTGCAGAGCAGGGTGGAGAAGAGTAGGAAGTGGATCTGGAAGGCTATATGGGAATATCCAGCATGCCATCTCATCTTCTCATGTCTGGAGTTTTGAAAACACAGATGTAGGATGTATAGAGAAAAACTAATTAAACAAGGTAAACTTTGCTGTCAGGTAAACTCTGTGTTATTATTAAAACGAAAAATGTGTGAGGCAATTGAAGGCTCTGTTTCTGCTCTTCCAGGTTTTCTAAGCACCAGATGTTGATTCTTACATTAGCTGCTTTCTAACTGTGTGATCTTGAGCAAGATGCTAAGCCTCTCTGTTTCAGCTTTCTTATCTGTAGAGTGGATATAATCATAGTGGTTTTCCTACAGATTAGGTTAAATAATTTATGTTCAGTTCCTAGCACAGGGCCTGGTACATAATAAATGTACCCATTTAATATTAGGGTTTATCCTCTATTGTTATGAAAACTATTCTCCAAGCCCAAGAAAGTCAAGCTGCAATCACTGTATTAGTCAGATCACAAGTCACTAATTACTAATGGCCAATACAAGAAGTGAGGTTGAGTATCAAGGAACATTCTAGGACTGGCCATCCTCTTTCATTTTTGCTTATCCAATTCTCCACTTCAAGTTCTAACCAAAAAAGCACCTTTTTATAAAGTGTTATCTGAGTTCTGCACCCCACAGACTATCATCTTTCAATCTATAGCATTCTTTTTAGAAGCCAAATACTATATTGTGTGGTTATAGACCACCTAATACAGTCTTCCTGTTGTACAAAAATATGTATTTCTATCTACCCAGCTAGATTAGAAGCTTTTTGAAGAAGACATAATTGTTTTAAAAAAATTCTTAGAAGTATTTACTAATCTATCCATCTTTCCTTCCTCTTTCCCTCCCTCCCTCCTTCTCTTCCTTTCTTCTTTCTCTCCTTCCCCACTCCTTTCTTCATCCTATCAATTAAGCTGTATTAATTTATTGAGGACCTAACAGGTACTATGGTATTGCTGCGGGGATGCACATGGATGGAAAAGACACAGACTCTACCTTTATAGAGCTTAAGATATAGTTGAGGAGATAGGACAGATGAATATATTAACTACAGTCATAATTATTCCATGTATAATACTATACAATGTAGAAAATAGTAAGCACTTTTAGAAAATTACAGTTGAAGTCTCTGGATATTTAAAATACAGAAAGATAAGCTTTGAAGAATAGGGAAGACCTCAGCAAGAAAAGAGTTGATGAAGGGCCAGAAATTAAGAGGAGGGACTTCCCTGGTGGCACAGTTGTTAAGAATCCACCTGCCAATGCAGGGGACATGGGCTCTAGCCCTGGTGTGGGAAGATCCCACATGCCACTGAGCAACTAAGCCCGAGTGCCACAACTACTGAACCTGTGCTCTAGAGCCCGCAAGTCACAGCTACTTAGCCTGCGTGCTACAATTACTGAAGCCCGTGCACCTAGAGCCCATGCTCCGCAACAAGAGAAGTCACTGCAATGAGAAGCCCACACACTGCAACGAAGAGTAGCCCCCGCTCGCCGAAACTAGAGAAAGCCTACACGCAGCAACGAAGACCCAACACAGCCAAGAATAAATAAATGTATATATATTAAAAAAAAAGGATAAGAGGATACCCTCACTGCTGGCGAAGAAGGGAATGAGCCATGACGGCAAATGAAGGCTGGACTGTACCATTACTGCTGTGGGGTTTCTGGGATATTTGCTGCAGTAACGTTAGCCTGGAGAAGCTTGTATCCCAGCTCAGGGCTTGGGCAATGACCTGTTTACCGGAGCTTTCCAGATGAACATCTTCTAGTATTAAGATGTTTCCGACCATGATTACTGATGTTTCTGACAAGCTCCTGATTTTTCACAATCAAGTTTGGAGTGATGAGTTGGTACCAGTGGATGTCTTTGTATGGATTTAATGATATTAAGGAGCATAGCCCAGATATTATTATGTGCAAGTATCACATTTTAAGTAAAACCCACATTCTCTGCCTCTTTCTGAAAAAAAATCTATATCAGAGTCTATGGAGCTAAAAGAACAGGAGGGGGGTCACATGGCTGTGTGATGCAAATTAATTATATAATAATTATAGCTGGAAAATAATTAACCAGATCTGTACTATCAAATGAAAACAGAGAACAGAGGAGGAAACACAGGTAACTGACTTGATAAACATCCCGAGAACTTCTCCAATTATAGCATTTAATATGCAACATAAAATATGTATGCAACTATGGAGAAAGAGAAGGTGCTTCGTGCTGTTCCCCATCTTTTATTAAGCAATTTATTAGATAATGCCTATTAATGATATTAATAGCTGACATTTCTGGAGTATTTAATATGTATTGGCCGCTGTTAGCCAACACACACAATAGCACTGTGTACACATATAATAGTATTTAATTGATTATTGAGACAACGCAACTTTCAGTTGAAGTTGGTTGAGAAATGAGAGGGAAGTGAAAACAACATGAGCAACTCTTTAGAGAAATTTGGCTATGAAATGAAGATGAAAAAGGAGTAGAAGGAGGAAGTTGTAGGTGAAATTATGTAAGATATTCTTTCTTCCACTTTTCACCTGGGCAAACAGGTGCACAGAGAGTTTATGTGACCCAACCAATATTTAACAGAGTCGGTAAAGGAATTTCAAATGCATTTACTGGCTTCTAGGGCAGTAGATCATCTTTTGCCAGCTGATAACACCATTCCCTCAAATCAGGAAGGCATGGAAACTGCAGAATCCATATTGGACTTCTGAGAGAAGGTTGTGGAACATGGTGAGGTTGTTCCTAGAGCCCTGAATCAGAGTGAGGTTAGGGAGAAGTTGCCTTCATTCTTATTTTTATGTTTTATAGTCACTGGAAGAATGTTCTAACCTTAGTAGGCCCTCAGTAAATAACAACAATAACAAAAACATTTATAGGTCACTTACCCTGTCAAGTCCTAATCTGAAGCTTTATACACATCATATCATCTTATTTCATCTTCACAACAGTGCTATGAAGTATATGATGTTATTATCTCCATTTTAAAGATAAAGATATTTAAGCCCAGAGAAGTAAATTTCCCTAAGAATATATTTCTACTAAAATTGAGTTTAGTCTTTGGATCCAAAGCCCAGACTATTAACCACCACTACTTCTTATAGTATCTTGCTGGGGGAGGGAGTGGAGAAGTATATGGTAAGGGGGTGGTTTAAAGTCCACAACTGTCTGTTTTTATCCAGCCCCTGATTTAGAAGCAAAGTAGTTTCTCCTCAAGTTACTATTAACTGGGCACTATATTGGGACAGATTCTGATCTTTTCTTAGGCCGTCTCATGACTCACAGGGAGTAGGCTTGCTTAGCTTTTTGCTTAAGACTCCAGTGGCGAAAGTCTGTTTTTCTGTCACCAATGGGTTAAAAAAATCCATTTTCTGAAGATCTAGTACATCAGATGTGAAGTGAATGCTACAATTCTGCTTAATGAGTCTTGAATGTGAACAGTGTATTGGCATATTTAAGACAAATTGCAATCGTCAGAAATTCCTTTGTGGCTTCCTCTGAGGCCTGTGAGTGGAGGTAAGTTAACTCTATGGTTCTCTGGCAGTTTTAATTTTTACAAGTTTTTCTCTTTTGGTTTGAAATCATGAAGAATGAATTATCTGCAGGATGCTTTTTGGTGGATGGAGGAAATATTCTGAAGGCCTCAAAATGAAACACTGTGCAAACATTTAGCTAATATGATCATGCAATTGTCAGGGAAAAAAGGTACTGTGCATAAAAGTATGGAGGTATTTATTACAGAAAAAATAGTGTACATTTAGAGTCCCAGAAAGCTTTCAGAGGAAACAGCTTCCTTTGCTTTTGAGAGCCATTAATCATTGCCACACAAAGGGTATTTCTAGTATTGGAGATAGAAGAATACAAGAGAAATACATCTAAGCATTCTTTTTGAAATGAAATAGAGAATTAAACAGAGAAATAGATTTTCAGGCTCTGTTGCATTTTAATATATAATGATGTATGTCCATATATGTTCATACCCTTGAAATGTATATGTATGTTGGTGGTTAATCTACCTTATTAGAGACATCAACTACTTAGAAGCAAGTGTGCTTCTAGAAGGAACATAATTATTTTGCTCCTCTGAAGAGATGTCTTCAAGAATGGCCTGAGTAAGTGAAATACCTCAACACCTGCAATGAGCAATACTGCTGTGGGGCCCTCAGTTTCCATCTGAGGCTCTCCCACTGAGCTCTTCTGATGTTCACTTCTTTGTGAAGTTTAGCATTAAAGATGAAAGTGGTGTGAAGCAATTTTGGAGAAAGGAAGCTTTGAAATCTCAACCCCGAGGGGAAGATAAATTATTCTTCTAGGCACTTTGGCAGGGGCACTGTTTTGAAAGGCAAGAGGCCAGAGAAGGCCTGAAAAATCATGGCCATTGTTTCCGACAGCTTTTGGGGTGTTGATCAGATTAAGCAAGACCAGCAGGCTGCATTTTCAGTGAGCCCTGAGAATCCGTGGGAGCGTATCTCTTTGTGTATGCCAAACCAGCCCCTGGCTGTTGTCAGTCTGATGGATAGCTGGCGCTAAAGCTTTAGGTGCAGGGACAGCTGGGCGTAGGAAAGGGTGACACTCCTGAGAGAACTCTGGTTAATCTAGGGCTGAGCTTCTTGAACAAGGTACTCAGAGGTTTTGGACGCCACAGGATAAATGTGGTATGTTTTCCTGGAGGGTCAGTTTTACTAGAAGATTAGAGGTGCAAATCATCTTTTTGATATTAAAGGGAACAACAGAGATGTACTGTGAATTGGAAGGCAAAAATTGCATAACTTTTAAAGATAGAACTAGAGATTGTAAGGAAACAATAAGCTTGTCGTAGGTTAGATTCTGATCACCTCCTTTCCACCCGATCCCAGTGAATATATGAAAATTCTAGTCTACCTTTAAGGGCCCCTGTGTTGGGCATCTTTGAGCAATTAAATACAGTTGAACCCAGAAAGGATAAAAGAGTTTTTGTGGCTTAAACTGAAAGTTTTAAATTGAAATTTGAGGTTGAAAATTGTCAGTCTACAGGCTGATTCTGACATACAGGTGAAATTTAATCAACAGACACGTTTAATTTGATCCATGCAGTGTTAATTTTTTCAATTAGTTGCTAGAATTTGTAAAGCAAATTCCTCATAATAATCCAGTTTCTCTTAAAAATAAGGAAAGTTTGGCAACACCCAGCATGGTCTCTTGCATGGCAATACTCAACTAGAGCTAAATAGTGCGGCTCCCTTCGAAACAGTATGCTTCCAGCCTACCGCACTTACCACCCAGCCCAGTTCTCTCACTGCTATCAGCCTGATCTCTATAGACATTTCCATTTGTGACCCATTCTTCAGCCATGATACCCCTGGGGTTATTCTCGTGGCCTTATATTTATAGGATTCATCTTTTCATTTTGGTCTTGTGCCCTGCTGTAGACCATGGTTATCATGGTAATCTATAAAGATTTCTTTGCATTCTGAGAACTAATCCTTACTTAGGTGTAGATATTAAGTGTGCACAGACAAGCTGCTGTGTGTTATGGCAGTATGAAGACTGAGCCTGTAAGCTGGTGTTTGCTACTTTGAAAGGGACCTACGAAAACTGTCCCTGCCCACATTTCACCCATTTTTGACTAGGTGAATATAACTCTTTATGTTATCATTTATTTTAAAACTTAGTGTGAAAGAGGCATGTGCCAGTTTTGGTATAGAGGAGAAAGTGTAGAGAACTTGCTTGCTTGTCAGCTATAGTGTTGGAGAAAGACCATTAGATAGGGAATTAAGGTCCTTGGGTTATAATCCCAACTCTTCACTTACTGTTCATTCTCAGGTGTGATGACTAAGTTGGTGATGCTCAGCTTCCTCGTCTTATGTGGATTATATCACCTGCCTGTTATATCTCACAAACTCCCTGAGAATCTCAACTGTAATAATACAAAGAAACCAGCTTAGAAAACCATAAAAACTTTACAAATTTAGGCATCATGTTCATATGAAATCCTAAAATGGTGGGTTATGTCTAGGTAATTCTCTTTCACCAATATAATCTCCACTACAGTTAATTATATTTCCTGATAGTGACATAGTCTCCGTTTTTAAAGACTGAAGAGAGAATTCAGTTACAACAAGATGTATCTTTATTGGCCAAGTAGGGCCTTAAAATGATAGAAGAGTGTCTTGCTGTCCCTTTTTCAATGAATACCAGAGTTATTTACCACTAGCTCCAAACAAGAAATAATAAAGTTATATAAAAATGTGTTGGAGTTTTATAGGCTTGGAGGTCACTGGGATCCAGCTTTATAGTCATTATTTGCTAGCACCATTTTTCTTTCATGAACTGTGAATTTGTGAGGGTCTTTTTCCTTTCAGGAAGTCAGAAATATGAATTTGTTTTATACTGGTCTGCTTATGGTAGCTGGTGTAACAGCATCTTGTAGCAGACATACTGCAGGTCATATCTTCTTTTACCTTTTATAAAAATTTTAGTGTTTCTTGTCGGTGGCAAAAAACATCAGTGTTTCTCCTTGAACAATTCTGAACAAGTCTTTTGATGTTTTCTGGTTTAGCTCTTAAATCTTGTGTGGTGTGGATTACAAAGAAAAGAGACATTGGGGATTCTTTCATCAATCTCATTCTTCAGAGATTTCAAAAGAAAACTTTGAAAGGCACCAGATTTTCTGCAGCTAAGGAGGCTTCTGGCATGTACATTCATAGAGATGGCTTGCACAATAATCCTTTTTAACAAGAAAGCAGAACACCATTTGTTCTGTTACTCATGGTGTCCCATGGTTGGCATTTTAAAAGCCATTTTAAATCTTGAAACCTAGAGTCTAGGACCTATGGATGCACTATATCCTGTACAAAATCATTTCTTTTTAAATTCAATAATTATGTCTTTGAAAAAGCCAAGAAATTGTTAAGAGATTTGTATTTTATATAGATTTGTCCTGTATAAGTACTTTCAAATTACATTGTAGGTGACACAGAATTACCCTAGACTCTCGTATTTAGAAATACATTACTTATGATCAGTACCCCATTCAATGTTTATTTTCCTGTTTCAACAGTGCTGCTATTTGGTCATATGGTCCTGTGTTTCTTTTCTTTGCTTTTTTTTGAACATCTTTATTGGAGTATAATTGCTTTACATTGTTGTGTTAGTTTCTGCTGTGTAACAAAGTGTATCAGCTGTACATATACATATATCCCCATATCCCCTCCCTCTTGCGTCTCCCTCCCACCCTCCCTATCCGACCCCTCTAGGTGGTCACAAAGCACTGAGCTGATCTCGCTGTGCTATGTGGCTGCTTCCCACTAGCTATCTATTTTACATTTGGCAGTAAATATATATCCATGCCACTCTCTCACTTCATCCCAGCTTACCCTTCCCCCTCCCCGTGTCCTCAAATCCATTCTCTATCTCTTTATTCCTGTCCTGTCCCTAGGTTCTTCAGAACCATTTTTTTTTTTTTTTTTAGATTCCATATATATGTGTTAGCATACGGTATTTGTTTTTCTCTTTCTGACTTACTTCACTCTGTATGACAGACGGTAGGTCCATCCACCTCACTACAAATAACTCAATTTCGTTTCTTTTATGGCTGAGTAATATTCCGTTGTATATATGTGCCACATCTTCTTTATCCATTCATCTGTCAATGGACACTTAGGTTGCTTCCATGTCTTGGCTATTGTAAATAGTGCTGCAGTGAACATTGTGGTACATGCTTCTTTTTGTATTATGGTTTTCTCAGGGTATGTGCCCAGTAGTGGGATTGCAGGGTCATATGGTAGTTCTATTTTTAGTGTTTTTTTTTGCAGTACACGGGCCTCTCACTGTTGTGGCCTCTCCCATTGCGGAGCACAGGCTCTGGACACACAGACTTAGTGGCCATGGCTCACGGGCCCACGGGCCCAGCTGCTCCGCAGCATGTGGAATCTTCCCAGACTGGGGCACGAACCTGCATCCCCTGTATCGGCAGGCGGACTCTCAACCACTGCGCCACCAGGGAAGCCCTATTTTTAGTTTTTAAGCAACCTCCGTACTGTTCTCCATAGTGGCTGTATCAATTTACATTCCCAACAGTGCAAGAGGGTTCGCTTTTCTCCACACCCTCTCCAGCCAGCATTTATAGTTTGTAGATTTTTTGATGATGGCCATTCTGACTGGCATGAGGTGATACCTCATTGTAGTTTTGATTTGCATTTCTCTAATGATTAGTGATGTTGAGCATCTTTTCATGTGTTTATTGAAATCTGTATATCTTCTTAGGAGAAATGTCTATTTAGGTCTTCTGACCATTTTTGGATTGGGTTGTTTGTGTTTTGATATTGAGCTGCATGAGCTGCTTGTATATTTTGGAGATTAATCCTTTGTCCATTGCTTCGTTTGCAAATGTTTTCTCCCATTCTGCGGTCTGGGTCTGTTTTTTTCGTCTTGTTTATGTTTTCCTTTGCTGTGCAAAAGCTTTTAAGTTTCATTAGATCCCATTTGTTTATTTTTGTTTTTATGTCCATTTCTCTAGGAGGTGGGTCAAAAAGAATCTTGTGGTGAGGGCTTCCCTGGTGGCGCAGTGGTTGAGAGTCTGCCTGCCGATGCAGGGGACGCGGGTTCGTGCCCCGGTCTGGGAAGATCCCACATGCTGCGGAGCGGCTGGGCCCGTGAGCCATGGCCGCTGAGCCTGCGCGTCCGGAGCCTGTGCTCCGCAACGGGAGAGGCCACAACAGTGAGAGGCCCGCGTACCGCCAAAAAAAATACAAAAAAAAAAAAAAAAAAAGAATCTTGTGGTGATTTATGTCATAGAGTGTTCTGCCTATGTTTTCCTCTAAGAGTATTATAGTTTCTGGCCTTATATTTAGGTCTTTAATGCACTTTGACTTTATTTTTGTGTATTGTCTTAGGGAGTGTTCTAATTTCATTCTTTAACATGTAGCTGTCCAGTTTTCCCAGCACCACATATTGAAGAGACTGTCTTTTCTCCATTGTATATTCTTGCCTCCTTTATCAAAGATAAGTTGACCATATGTGCGTGGGTTTATCTCTGGGCTTTCTATCCTGTTCCATCGATCTATTTTGTGTGTGTGTGTGCCAGTACCATACTGTCCTGATTAATGTAGTTTTGTAATATAGTCTGAAGTCAGGGAGCCTGATTCCTCCAGCTCCGTTCTTCTTTCTCAAGATTGTTGTGGTTATTCGGGGTCTTTTGTGTTTCCATACAAGTTGTGAAAGTTTTGTTCTAGTTCTGTGAAAAATGCCATTGGTAGTTTGTTAGAGGTTGCATTGAATCTGTAGATTGCTTCGGGTAGTATAGTCATTTTCACAATGTTGATTCTTCCAATCCAAGAACATGGTATATCTCTCCATCTGTTTGTATCATCTTTAATTCCTCTCATCAGTGTCTTATAGTTTTCTGCATACAGGTCTTTTGTCTCCTTAGGTAGGTTTATTCCTAGGTATTTTATTCTTTTTCTTGCAGTGGTAAATGGGAGTGTTTCCTTAATTTCTCTTCCAGGTTTTTCATCATTAGTGTACAGGAATGCAAGAGACTTCTGTACATTAATTTTGTATCCTGCTACTTTACCAAATTCACTGATTAGCTCTAGTAGTTTTCTGGTAGCATCTTTTGGATTCTGTATGTATAGTATCATGTCATCTGCAAACAGTGACAGTTTTACTTCTTCTTTCCGACTTGGATTCCTTTTATGTCTCTGATTACTGTGGCTAAAACTTCCAAAGCTATGTTGAATAACAGTGGTGAGAGTGGGCAACCTTGTCTTGTTCCTGATCTTAGTGGAAATGGTTTCGGTTTTTCGCCACTGAGAAAAATGTTGTCTGTGCCTTTGTCATATATGACCTTTATTATGTTGAGGTAAGTTCCCTCTATGCCTACTTTCTGGAGAGTTTCTATCATAAATGGGTGTTGAATTTTGTCAGAAGCTCTTTCTGCATCTCTTGAGATGATCATATGGTTTTTATTCTTCAATTTGTTAATATGGTGTATCACATTGATTGATTTGGGTATATTGAAGAATCCTTGCATTCCTGGGATAAACCCCACTTGATCATGGTGTATGCTCCTTTTAATGTGCTCCTGGATTCTGTTTGCTAGTAGTTTGTTGAGGATTTTTGCATCTATGTTCATCAGTGATATTGGCCTGTAGTTTTCTTTTTTTGTGACATCTTTGTCTGGTTTTGGTATCAGGGTGATAGTGGACTCGTAGAATGAGTTTGGGGGTGTTCTTTCCTCTGCTATATTTTGGAAGAGTTTGAGAAGGATAGGTGTTAGCTCTTCTCTAAACGTTTGATAGAATTTGCCTGTGAAGCCACCTGGTCCTGGACTTTCATTTGTTGGAAGATTTTTAATCACAGTTTCAATTTCAGTGCTTGTGATTGGTCTGTTTATATTTTTTGTTTCTTCCTGGTTCAGGCTTGGAAGGTTATACCTTTCTAAGAATTTGTCCATTTCTTCCAGGTTGTCCATTTTATTGGCATAGAGTTGCTTGTAGTAGTCTCTTAGGATGTTTTGTATTTCTGCCTTGTCTGTTGTAACTTCTCCTTTTTCATTTCTAATTTTATTGATTTGAGTCCTCTCCCTCTTTTTTTTTTTTTTCTATTTTTTTTTTGCAGTACGTGGGCCTCTGACTGTTGTGGCCTCTCCCATTGCGGAGCACAGGCTCCGGACGTGCAGGCTCATAGGCCATGGCTCACGGGCCCAGCCGTTCTGTGGCATGTGGGATCTTCCTGGACCAGGGCATGAACCTGTGTCCCCTGCGTCGCAGGCAGACTCTCAACCAGTGCGCCACCAGGGAAGCCCCCTCCCTCTTTTTCTTGATGAGTCTGGCTAATGGTTTATCAATTTTGTTTATCTTCTCAAAGAACCAGCTTTTAGTTTTACTGATCTTTGCTATTGTTTTCTTTGTTTCTATTTCATTTATTTCTGCTCTGGTCTTTATGATTTGTTTCCTTCTGCTAACTTTGGGTTTTGTTTGTTCTTCTTTCTCTAGTTCCTTTAGGTGTAAGGTTAGATTGTTTACTTGAGATTTTTCTTGTTTCTTGAGGGAGGCTTGCATAGCTATAAACTTCCCTGTTAGAACTGCTTTTGCTACATCCCATAGGTTTTGGATCATCGTGTTTTCATTGTCATTTGTCTCTAGGTATTTTTTGATTTCCTCTTTGATTTCTTCAGTGATCTCTTGGTTATTTAGTAGCATATTGTTTAGCCTCCATGTGTTGTTTTTTTTTACGTTTTTTCTCCTGTAATTTATTTCTAATCTCATAGCATTGTGGTCAGAAAAGATGCTTGATATGATTTCAGTTTTCATAAATTTACTAAGGCTTGATTTGTGATCCAAGATGTGATCTATCCTGGAGAATGTTCCGTGTGCACTTGAGAAGAAAGTGTAATCTGCTGGTTTTGGATGGAATGTCCTATAAATATCAATTAAATCTATCTGGTCTATTGTGTCATGTAAAGCTTCTCTTTCCTTATTTATTTTCATTTTGGGTGATCTGTCCATTGGTGTAAGTGAGGTGTTAAAGTCCCCCACTCTTACTGTGTTACTGTCAATTTCCTCTTTTATAGCTGTTAGCAGTTGCCTTATGTATTGAGGTGCTCCTGTGTTGGGTGCATATATATTTATAATTGTTATATCTTCTTCTTGGATTGATCCCTTGATCATTATGTAGTGTCCTTCCTTGTCTATTGTAACATTCTTTATTTTAAAGTCTATTTTATCTGATATGAGTATAGCTACTCCAGCTTTCTTTTGATTTCTATTTGCATGGAATATCTTTTTCCATCCCCTCACTTTCACTCTGTATGTGTTCCTAGGTCTGACGTGGGTCTCTTGTAGACAGCATATATATGGGTCTTGTTTTTGTATCCATTCAGCAAGCCTGTGTCTTTTGGTTGGAGCATTTAATCCAGTCACGTTTAAGGTAATTATCGATATGTATGTTCCTATGACCATTTTCTCTCTTCTTTTTTTTTTTTACATCTTTATTGGAGTATAATTGCTTTACAATGGTGTGTTAGTTTCTGCTTTATAACAAAGTGAATCAGTTATACATATACATATGCTCCCATATCTCTTCCCTCTTGCATCTCCCTCCCTCACCCTTCCTATCCCACCCCTCTAGGTGGTCACAAAACACCGAGCTGATCTCCCTGTGCTATGCGGCTGCTTCCCACTAGCTATCTATTTTATGTTTGGTAGTGTATATATGTCCATGCCACTCTCTCGCTTTATCACAGCTTGCCCTTCCCCCTCCCCATATCCTCAAGTCCATTCTCTATATGACCATTTTCTTAATTGTTTTGGGTTTGTTTTTCTAGGTCCTTTTCTTCTTTTGTGTTTCCCACTTAGAGCGGTTCCTTTAGCATTTGTTGTAGAGCTGGTTTGGTGGTGCTGAATTCTCTTAGCTTTTGCTTGTCTGTAAAGCTTTTGATTTCTCCATCGAATCTGAATGAGATCCTTGCCTGGTCGAGTAATCTTGGTTGTAGGTTCTTCCCTTTCATCACTTGAAGTATATCATGCCACTCCCTTCTGGCTTGTAGAGTTTCTGTTGAGAAATCATCTGTTAACCTTATGGGAGTTCCCTTGTATGTTATTTGTCCTTTTCCCCTTGCTGCTTTCAATAATTTTTCTTTGTCTTTAATTTTTGCCAGTTTGATTACTGTGTGTCTCGGCATGTTTCTCCTTGGGTTTATCCTGTATGGGACTCGCTGCGCTTCCTGGACTTGGGTGGATATTTCCTTTCCCATGTTAGGGAAGTTTTTGACTATAATCTCTTCAAATATTTTCTCTGGTACTTTCTCTCTCTCTTCTCCTTCTGGGACCCCTATAATGCGAATGTTGTTGCGTTTAATGTTGTCCCAGAGATCTCTTAGGCTGTCTTCACTTCTTTTTATTCTTTTTTCTTTACTCTGTTTTGCAGCAGTGAATTCCACCATTCTGTCTTCCAGGGCACTTGTCTGTTCTTCTGCCTCAGTTATTCTGCTATTGATTCCTTGTAGTGTAGTTTTCATTTCAGTTATTGTATTGTTCATCTCTGTTTGTTTGTTCTTTAATTTTTGTAGGTCTTTGTTAAACATTTCTTGCATCTTCTCGATCTTTGCCTCTATTCTTTTTCCGAGGTCCTGGATCTTCTTCACTATCATTATTCTGAATTCTTTTTCTGAAAGGTTGTCTATCTCCACTTCATTTAGTTGTTTTTCTGGGATTTTATCTTGTTCCTTCATCTGGTACATAGCCCTCTGCCTTTTCATCTTGTCTATCTTTCTGTGAATGTGGTTTTTGTTCCCCAGCCTGCAGGATTGTAGTTCTTCTTGCTTCTGCTGTCTGCCCTCTGGTGGATGAGGCTATCTAAGAGGCTTGATGGGAGGGACTGGTGGTGGGTAGAGCTGACTGTTGCTCTGGTGGGAAGAGCTCAGTAAAACTTTAATCTACTTGACTGTTGATGGGTGGGGCTGGGTTCCCTCCCTGTTGGTTGTTTGTCCTGAGGCAACCCATCACTGGAGCCTACCTGGGCTCTTTGGTGGGGCTAATGACAGACTCTGGGAGGGCTCACGCCAAGGAGTACTTCCTAAAATTTCTGCTGCCAGTGTCCTTGTCCCCACGGTGAGCCACAGCCCCCCCCACCCCACCTCTGCAGGAGACCCTCCAACACTAGCAGGTAGGTCTGGTTCAGTCTCCCTTGGGGTCACTGCTCCTTCCCCTGGGTCCTGATGCACACACTACTTTGTGTGTGCCCTCCAAGAGTGGAGTCTCTGTTTCCCCCAGTCCTGTTGAAGTCCTGCAATCAATTCCCACTAGGCTTCAAAGTCTGATTCTCTAGGAATTCCTCCTCCCGTTGCTGGACCCCCAGGTTGGGAAGCCTGACGTGGGGCTCAGAGCTTTCCCTCCAGTGGGTGGACTTCTGTGGTATAAGTGTTCTCCAGTCTGTGAGTTACCCACCCACCAGTTATGGGATTTGATTTTACTGTGATTGCGCCCCTCCTACCGTCTCATGGTGGCTTCTCCTTTGCCTTTGGATGTGGGGTATCTTTTTTTGGTGAGTTCCAGTGTTTTCCTGTCGATGATTGTCCAGCAGCTATTTGTAATTCTGGTGTTCTCGCAAGAGGGAGTGAGAGCACGTCCTTCTACTCCACCATCTTGGTTCCTCCTCGGTCACCCTGTGTTTGAAGCACTTACTTTGTCTTCAAAGCCTAGCTCACATCTTTACCTCTCCATAATGACTTTTCTGGTTTCCTCAATTGAAAGTAATTTTTCACTACACTGAAATCCCTCTTGTATTAAGTGTATCATTTTCTAAAGAATTTGAAGAAGAATAGGTACATGTATATGTATAACTGAATCAGTTTGCTGTATACCTGAAACTAACACAACATTGTAAATCAACTATACTCTCCCCAACCCAAAAAAAAAAAACCTAAGAAAAAAAATGTATGATTTTCTACCTTGTCTTAATGGCTACTAGGGTACATTTCCTATCTCCCCTATCTATATTTATACCATCTTTCTATCTCCAGTATAGATTCATATTACTCTGTCCTAATAAGTATTAATACATAGTTTTGAATGAGTGAGTAACAGAATGGATGAATAAATGAGATTAACACCAAAAGTCTGATAGCCTTCTCTACTGTTATCTTTTTCTCCTCTTAAAATAAATGGTCTACAGTCAATGTATTTCACCATCACACATCCCTCATAAATTTTATTTCTTCCAGGCCATTTTGACTGTCCCTCTTATTTATTTGCTATATCCAGATTTATTTAGGCATAACTTGGATTTGTTTCCTTCATTCCCACTGTCAAAATCCAGGTCCAGGGCCTTATTGTATTATTCTTGGATGTATGCTGCAGCTTGCTAGCTAGTTATCTTGTTTTGAATTTCTTTTTAATTCCTATTTTGGACGTACATCAGCCTAATCTACCTAAAATAGAATTTCAGTATTTCTCCCGTATTTTAGAACTAAGAATGCTTTCCAACAGCCCATAGACTAAAATTCATACTCAAACTGGCATTTAAAGCCCTCCAATAACTGGGTATAATTTACAGATTCAACCTTGCCTTTGGAATTTTTGATTCCTCTTTTTAGAATTCTTAGTCCTCATCATCTGATTCCTTTGCCTAAAAAAAAAGTTCAAATCTTGTTTTCTATCAGTTTTCCAGCCTTGCTCCTTGCTGTTTTCTCCTCCATACCCTGAACTCTCTCCACCACTAAACTGTTTGCAATTCTCAGATCACTTAAACATCCATGCCTTTGCAAGTTATATTTATTCTACCTAGAGAAACTTCTCTCTCTTATGACTTATATATTCCTACTCATTCTGTTAGAATTATCATAATCATTACCCTTTTTGTAGTGTTTTTTCCTCATCCTTCTCTACTCCCCAACCATTGTTAGGCATTCATTCTCTGTGCTTCTATTTTCATAGCTGTAGTACAATATGTATCACAGTGAATTATTGAGTAGTCTCTTTCATTTTCAGATTGAGAGTTTTTTGAGGTCAAGGGCATAGTTTTACTTTATTTGTATCTCTTGGGCCTAAGGGTGATTAGTACACAATAAGTTATCAGCAAATATTAATGTACAGTGCTATCAATATAGCTAACATTTATTGCATACTTGCTTTGTGCTAGGTATTACTTTGTGTGATTTCATATGATTTAATCCGCATAACAACCTTCTGAGGTAGGCCTTTTTAATATCACTATTTTACACATGAGGAAATTTAGAGGCTCAGGGAGGTTAAGTAACTTACCTAAAGACAAAAAACTACATGACAGAACAAGCATCAGAAACCAGGCTACCAAATTGCAAAGCTCATACTTTTAAGCATTGCACATATTTATTCATTCCTATCTCTAAACATTGGCATGTTTGTGGAAGAACTTCCTCCCTAATTTTTTCTTTTTTATCAAATTTAAGGCACAGGTCAAAATCTAATTCCTACTCATTCCTTCCATGACTGTATCAGCCTTACCTTCTTGCATTTACTTATTTGGCCATATGTTGCACAAAGTTCAGTACTTTAACATGAATGGCTTGACATGTATTAATTTAAAAATCCATTTCTTGATTCTTTCTGGACTCGGATTGTGATCTTTATTTAAATGACACTCTACCCCCAGCCCCATGTAACACACACTTGTCACCGTTATGGATACTTAATAGCACTTAGCTAAAAATTCTTGGTTTAATACCACATGTAGTTGGGGGTTTTTTTGGTTTTTTTTCCTTCTATGAGTCTCTCTAAGTTGGAGGTAGGTTAGGAATCTGACAGGGTTAACTACTTTGAAGACTCATCCTTGTCAAATTCTCTTTACTAAGGAAAGGGTTACCTATTTTCAACAATGAGGAATCAGAAAGAAAAATAGGCCTGGCACATCAAAACAGTGATCCCACCAAATGCATACACTCTCTGTTCTTGAAAGAGTCCTTTGAAGTCATATACTTCACCTCCCTCTGAAAGCAGAAGGGGAACTGAGGGAGACCCTATATTGCTACCTGCCATGCTCATAATCCCCCCGGTCTGTACAGCAGAGTCTGGCCAGTGAACTTGGATCTCCTGGTTATTTCACGACCTATGCTCTGCTATGAAAAGAGGCGTCTGTGAGTGAACATGTAAAGGGTCAAATGCAAATACTTTGCACTTAAGAGTGTTCCAGAATAGAACCCTAGCCCTGTGTGGAATTGTTTTTTAGATGCCACAGGGTTTCATAGGAGACTATGACAGCGAGCTATGGAGCAGGACAAGCAGCCAAACAGCCCTAGGAGGGGATTAAGAATTGATTGTTGATAGTTGGTCTGTACCACATGTCAGGCCAAGTGGCTGCAGCTGGCCAGGGTGCCAGGGAGGATTTTCCAATCTCTTCCTTTACTCTATGCTGACTTGGCCTTTTGGGAGAAGGGGTGATAATTGCATGAGAAAGTGACTAAAATATATTACATCTGTCCTTTGAAGGGTCCAAGGATTACTTAGTCATCTCCTGAAGATGTTTTCTTCTTAAAGAAAATTACATGCTCAAAAAATACAGTTGGGGCTTCCCTGGTGGCGCAGTGGTTGAGAGTCCGCCTGCCGATGCAGGGGACATAGGTTCGTGCCCCAGTCTGGGAGGATCCCACATGCCGCAGAGTGGCTGGGCCCATGAGCCATGGCTGCTGGGCCTGTGCGTCTGGAGCCTGTGCTCCGCAGTGGGAGAGGCCACAGCAGTGAGAGGCCCGCGTACTGCAAAAAAAAAAAAAAAAAGTTGAAATGAAAATGGAGTATTCAGAATAATGAATGTGTTTGAAGTAGCTGTGATGTTTATGTCCTTGTGAGTAAATGATGGTCCCGAAGGGCATCCTACATAACCACTATTACCAGTGAATATGTTGCACATACTGGTCCAGCCAAGCTGCCAATTGTGGCAGAATTATTATTTTTTTCTTTTAGATTCGGATAAATGCTGTTTAATTTCAATAAAAATGGATTTTTGTTTAAGTGACGAAGGGCTGTTATCCTGTTTGAGGTTGTTTTAAAGGCTGCAACAGGTTCTTTTGTCAACAGCATAACACCTTGTAATGGTTTAAATACGTGTTCAGTTTGAACACACATACAAAAAGAATTCTCTTGAAGGAAGGTGGAGGCCAAAGACAGAAAGCAGTGATGAATTATTAAAGCTGCATTTAGTTCTTTATGTATCTCTTTTCTTTTCCCTGCCACATAGATGCATATATATTTTCATGCACATATATACAGCTTTTAGGAAAATATATCCTATGTTAATATTCATTAAGCCATTTTCATGTGTATAAAACACATGTTATGAGAGATATAAGGAGCTTAAAATCTTTAGGGAAGATACTACATATATATAAATTACATATTAATTATTAATTTATTAATTTAACAAGTGTTAATAGAGCAGCTACTATAGCCAGGCACTATGCTCATGGTGGGAATACATGCTGAAATAATATGTGGTCACTAGACTCATGCAAGTTTAGTGGGGGAGACATTTCCAAATTAATTGTTCCTATAGAAAGATGTGTAACTAGAGCTGGCATAACTGCCCTGAAAGAAAAGAACATGGTTTCATGAGTATGTATAACAAAGGAATCAGTCCAAGATAACAGAAGTGGTCAGGGAATGAAAAGACTTTGGAGCTGAAATTGAAGGATTTCCACAAGGTAAAATGTGGTGGGTATCTTAAGGAAGATACTAATAAAACATGTGCTCAAGGGGTAGGAAAAATGAGGTTTGGGTTGGGAAAGTGAGAGAGAGTTTAGTAGAAGGTAGTGGCTGAGTCTTGAAGAATGAGTTATGAGCTATGTAGGTTAGGGGGCCTTTAGAATCTCTGGCATATCAGGTAGTAAAAAATCCATTATTCTTAGTTTGTTCTGCAAAGGAAGCTTTTCATCCAGTGATTTATTTATTTATTTGTAAAACCCTGTGGTTCCAGGTATATGATAGGCATATAGAGAGGCACTGGGGGATAGATAAAGAAGAATAAAAGTTCACATTCTGAGACAGATTCAAGAATAATGTCCTGTATTTTTCCTGTATCATCCAAGTGTTTTCCAATTACTTACTACATATTCTAATAGGCCAACTAGCTTCTCTTATTTCTCAAGTGACATTCTTCATCTTGTCTTCTAGACAAGAGGTTCTGTAAGGCACAGTTAAAATTCTGGAATGTTGCCAACACTTGTGATTTATGTCTTAAGTAATTGATTACTAATCACAATGAAAGTATTACATTTTAGGAAAAATTACTTTACAAAATAGAACAGATTCAGGGTTACCCATGTAGAAATAGTGTTCACCCTCTTGAATTCCTTGCTCCTAATGCTTTCTTGAGGAGGAGCAAAAGAGTGTTGTTTCAGGACAGGACACTAGAGAATTACACATATACAAGTAGTTCATTTTTTTACTGCCAGAGTTTGTAATGTTGGACATGGCTGTGGAACTGTCTGACAGGTGTGAATGTCATCTGTCACATGTGCCTGGTTGAGAGTCACTGGTAAACCATGAGCTCCTCGAGAGCATAGTGCATGACTTAATTACTTGTTTGTCTTCCCACAGAGACAGAATGTTACGTTCATTTGTTCATTCATTCACTCACTCATTCATTCAAGAAATGAGTTTCGTGGTTTTCGCTCCTCACATCTATCTATTTAGCATTAAAGAGCTTGTAGGCATTAAGGCAGCTGGGGAATCTGACTAGGACAGCCAATTTGAAGACTCTGCTTGTCAAATTCTCTTCAGTAAGGAAGGAGCTATGTGCAGTAAAGTCAGAAATCAATTTCTGTGTGTCAGGATCCATCGTAGGTGCTGAGGACTCAACCATGAGAGAAGCATAAAAAATAATACCTGTCTTCATTGAACCTACACTTTAGTTGGGGAGATAGAAGTAAATAAAATGAATAAATGAAAATTTTAATGTGCTAGTGGTAAATATCATAGAAAAAGCTAGAGAACAACAAGAGGAGAGGGAAGTAATAAGGAAGAGGTAATGTTGGTGGGGCTTGCAATTTTAGATGGATGTCCCTGGAAGCCCTCACTGAGAAGGTGATATTTGCATTAAGACCTGAAGGAGATAAAGGCAGATAATCGTTATTCACAAAGCATTATGAATAAAGTGAATAAAATGAGTGAATAAAGATTGTCTCATTGTTAAGTGAGGTTTACCTGATGGCTCAAATGGGGAAGGGAATTCAGAATATTATTTTTGCCTGTTTCCTGAGGTGAAATGTCAAGTTCATAGCACCATAAAGAGCAGACTGGCCCTATTTGAGTATGGAAGTGAAAGGGATAGATGGAAAGAAGGAATGGCATGGCAGTGGCTGGAAGAAGGAAATGGTGGAAATAAATCACAGGTGTGCAGAAAGAATGCGCACTTAGTACTGAGTTCAGATGCTGCCTCTAACCCCATCTTCTCACAGGAATCAAACTATGTCTCCCTGCTTTATTAGTCCTTCATTTGTCATCCTTTCCCCTGCTTAGACCACGCTTCTGCTTAGGAGAATTTGTATTAGACCTTCTTAGAATCAAATAGGCGTATACATTTTTTTTTCCTAATCAAACTCTCGATCATTAACTTCCCTTCAAAAACTTTTTCAGGCTGTTAACAAAAATAAATTATCAGTAATTGCCAGTAACGGCTGATTTGTCTGGGATTATCACTGAAGTATAAAATGCAATTTAGAATCTCATTATGATTATTATTCCATTTCATTCACTAAATGTGGTGACCTTCTAATTTAGAAATTTTAAGATGCTTATTAGATAAATGTTAAAATGGTGCTTGTATAATTGTAATGATCTTTTTCTAGTTTCTTTTCCATTTGCTTATATACTATTTTGTTTTATTACCACTGGGGCATGGAGGTGGGAGGTAATCCATTTCTCTCACTGTCTCTTATGAAGCCAGACATTAAAGAGACTCCCAAACTGTGAAACAGTGCCACTCTTCTCATTATTTTAGTTTTTGGAAAAATGTAATTTTTTTCACAAAATATTTTATTTACGTTAACATGTAATGGGTTTATGATTCTTATTTTTAAATGAGTTCATAAAGTTTTTCTCAATTTAAATTTCTAATATAGTAAATATCAACAGATATAATTCTGAATAAAAGCTCTTTGGGCTCCTCAGTAATTTTTGAGTTCTCAGACCAAAAAGTTTGAGAACTGTTGATTAGAGGTCAATAACTTAGATGCTGAAATCAGACTGTTTGCCTGTCACTGAACACCAGGTGACCCTAAGCAAGTTAAGTCCCCATGCAGTGCCAGTTACTTCACCTGTAAAATGAGAATGATGATATTACCTATCTCATAGGGCTATTTTGAGGTATAACAGAAGGAAGGTATGTGAAGAGCAATGCATGGCAAGTATTAAGCATTCAGTAAATGGTAAGTATTATAATTTGCCCAGCTCTGTGAGATCTGGAAGCTGAGGGAAATCAGACTAAGTACCTTGCTTGAAGTCACACAGAGTCTGTGTGGGAATTTGTCTTCTTGAGTCTCATTACTCCACACTGCATCTCCAATACTTCCTCAGCTATTGGCTCCAAAGTTGCTCAGAGCAGTAGAATCATCACATTTTGTTTTACCTTTGGAAATTAAGAAGGAAAGATCTTTTCTATTAGATGTTTTGATCATAATCCTTCTACTTAATTATAATTGTATAACATTTACAGTTCTCTAGCCACTTTCAATCCAGTTATCTTCAGCCACGTAAGGTAGGCAGAGCAGGTGAATTTGTCTCCATTTAATAGATGAGGAATTATGAGGCTCAGGGAAGGTTAAATGACTTGCCCAACACTTTATGACAGGTCAGGCATTGGACCCCAGGCTTTATAACTCCCCTGTGTTATATTATGTAGCTGTTCAGCATTGTAAATATCGTCTAATCTAACTTAATTTCACAGAGGAAAATTAGTCCCGGAGAGGTAAAATGACTTTCCAAGGGTACAAATTTCCCAAATAAGGTGCAGAAGAAGCTAAAATAGTAAGTGTGGTTTCCAGGTTCTTGTGTTTCTTTGTTTTAGGTTTTAGTTTACCTAAATTTAATAATGGTGATTCCATTTTCCTCTGAGTCTGGGTTGTATAAACACTGTGGGGCTTATTGGTTTAGTGTTTTAAATACATATCATAACTGGGGTGATGCATATTTTGCCTCACCAGCTAGGTTGTTTAATGCCCCTTATTCTTGTGTTCTCTGTGTTTAAAATCTCAGCCTCATTTTGTTGTGGATCTCGCTGGAGGCAGTCGGCATTAACTTGCACCAAGGGAATACATTGACTGCTTCCCAGATTGAGCTTTATTTCAGACATTTGCAAATTTCAGTTTTGTACACTTTTTGTGTTTGACTGGTGGTCTGTGTATTTGTTTGTTGGTTTTCTGGGAGAAGGAGGAGGGAAAGAATTACTAATTCCAATGTCAAATCATTGGGACATCATCTGTTTTTGTAGGAGGAATGTCTAGTGTAACATAAAAATAATAATATTTCTGTCCCTTTTTGGGCTTTATATCAAAACAGCTTCATGTCTCATATTTGTATTTCTTTAGTTAAAAAGCAATTTAAAAGACAAAGGGGAACAAAGAACGTCAAGTCTCCTTAGCATTATTGTTTTTTCCATGTATTGTCATATGGCATCAGTCCTGTCTAAAGTGGTTTTAGAGAAGTATAAGAAACATGGATATGATTGAATGTCTAAAAGAATGAACTTTGTTTCACTTATAGTTTGCGACTTTATAATGGTGTAGTCCTTCAAACAGGACTATTCACAACTTAACAAGACACATGGGGATCTCTTACAGGCCAATAATTTGGTGCTTGTTTGAGTAGATGTACTTAAGTGTTTGTTCATTTTGAAGTGAGTTTAAGCACTATATGAAATAAAGTAGAGAAAAATCACTATTGGTAGCAGCCCCCCACCTCATCTCTATTGTCTAATCTCCAGCCCCCAAGTATATATTTTAAACTTAGCAAAGTCAAAGCCCTCAGCTTCTCACATCTACCTTTATTTGAAGGCAACCATTTTTTTTTCTATTTTCTATTTTACTGATCAAAGTATATAGAGTTGCATAAATTTCTCTCATCTTCAACAATAAACAGTAGCAACAACTACAGCATATTGATCCTACATCAGTCTTCATTGACCATCCCCCATTACTCTGCTCCCTTTTTAGCAGAACTCTTCAAAAGAGTTGTTTGTTCTCACTGTCTCTAGTTATCTTCCCATTCTCTTGAACTCACTTCGTTCAGATTTGGAATGTAGTCATTTTGGATGCATCTTTGTAGGGTCTCACAGAACATCCAAAGCAGTTTAGTAAGTAATTGTTTCCAGCCATATATATTTTTGCCCTAATTGGAGTTCTGGTAAACACGTGTTCTTCATCTTATTACATTTATAATAATTTAGTGCCACAAAGACTATATTTCAGCTTCCCCTATTTGATATTGCTTGGATTACCCGAGTGGCTGGCCCACCTCTAATCTGTTTCTGAATCTGTGGTACAGCAATAGATCTTTATATTAAAATGCATACGGTAGATAGGCAATGTCTATTTCTTGAATGAATGAATCAAGATACACAATATAAAACTTGTATTTCATTCACTTGTAGTCACTTGAAAATTCAAGATGGTCTTTTTGACACCTTCCTGTTATGTTAAAGTCCAGGAAAGATGTGGGATTGGTGTTTCTGGAGGAAAAAAGTCCTCTCCTCATCTTTAAACAAGATAACCACACACTATGTTTTTCCAAAATATAGGGATCATAACTATAATCCTTTGTTTTTGCAAGGTATAAAAAATGTTAACAAAAATTATTTACCAATCTCTAAAATAACCTTGTAAAGTAGTAAGTGCAAGGTGATAACATTCTTAATTTAGAGAGTAATGTTGCTAATTGAACTCAGAAAAGGCTCCGTGAATCAAAGGTTGCACATTATGCTGTGTGCCAAAGTAGGGAAGAAACTTATGTCTTCTGTTTCTCAGTCCTGTGTTCTGTCTGCTTCATGATGTTGCCTTGTTTTGGGAAAAGGTTTGGTTCTCACCAGTCAAGCAATTTAAGCATAGACTGTTCTGGGTTCTGGGATGGGAGAGTTCCATTGTATGCAGATTCTCTACAGCGGGGGGGTGGGGGGGGGTGGGGGGGGTGAGTTATTTCCTCTGAGAAGACATCATTCCATTGGCTGCTATGACCGACCAGTGAGTATACAGTTGCTCACAGGCAGGTCAGAACCATGAGCTGGTTCTCATTAGCTGATTTTTTCTCTTTGGCAAATTACAGCATTTCCTGAAACATCTGCTCCTGTGTAGCCTCTTCTGTACTCATTCCATTGGAACTGCTGGAATGACTACAGAAAAGAAAAGAGCCTTGCCTTTTGTGCCACTTGCATATTCCTGGACTTTACTGAGGGAATAATTAGGAGCAAGTAGTGGGGAATTGTGAATTTGCTCCTGCTCATGGAGGAGGTGCCTCTCTTCCTTTAATGATTTCCCAAGGAGGTAACGTGGGGACCAGGCACCCAACAAATTTACTATTATTCTACCAAATAATATCCATTTAAAAAGTACCATTTCCTCCATGCAGTGCTTTTTCTTTTTTGAAATAGCAGTATTGTTTTCGTAAAAATGATTCATACTTACCAGAAAAATCCAAACAAGGTATAAAGTACTAAGAAGAAGGCAAAGATCAACCCAATTCCCACCACTCAGAGAAAACAAGTTAACATTATGGTGAACATTCCACAAAATTCATTTCTAATCTCTTTCCTTTTGGAATGTCTATGTGGCCAAAGATGATGTCGTACTTGTTTCTGGTGTATATTTATATGTCTTATCTTTCCCATAGATTGTAAACTCTCTTTAAATAGAGAGATGGAGATGGTGCCTCATATATTTCTGGGCAGTGTCTAACAAGGCATTGCATACTTGGTAGGCTTTAAGGACTACTTTGTAAAATATAGAAGTCAGAGATTTAAGTTCTACTTTAAGACCCTAATTTTGGGTAGTCTGTGCTCTCCTTGGAACAGATTGCAAATGGAAGACAGTGATAGCAGAAGACTGAGGAAATTAGATGAAGTCATGAGGCATGTAGATTTTTCTTTGTGTCTCCTGGGTGCTTCACAGTCACAGTGGGGGGCAGCGCACAGATGCCCTGGTGATAAGCTCTGGTCTGCTGATGCATCCTCATAAGCCTAAATGAAACTTCCCACTGTGGGCACTGAGCAGTGACAATCAGCATTTGGGGTTTGATTGCTGAACTTCAGTGCCTTCAGTTTCCAGTGATTTTTAGTAGTGTGTGTCTTGGCAAAAGGACAGGGTATTAGCTCAAATGTCATGTTTAAAGGGTAGGCGGCCTGTCTGCGAGGTTCTAATTGTGTAGCCACCAACAAAGTTTGAATTATAATTTTAATAACAAGTCAGTTTGCAATCTCTTAATCAAAAGTGATGTGTTCGAACAAAGCCACATCCCAGCAGATGGCCCCAGATTTCAGCCTTTTCATCATTCATTTTTCTCTAGTGAAATCATACCCATTCTCCCTAAGCAGAATATAATCTTTTTCTCTTTTGAACCTCTACTTATTAATTGTTCATAGAGATATTGCACAATTAATATGAGAAATTGAGTTGGTTATTAAGTAATATCCGCAATTTAAAAATAGGCATCGTATACTAATCTCTTTCACTCCACAGCAGCAATCCTTGCCTCAGACCTTTGGTTGTTGCCAGAGTCAATCTGTTGGAAAATTTTAATTTAATTCTATTAATTTTTATTATTTAAAAAATTTTAACTTTTTATTTTAAAATGATTTCAGACATAAAATATTGCAAAAATAATGCAAAGAATTCCCATATATTTTTACCGGGTTCCCCAAATGTTCATATTTTTCCATATTTGCTTTATCATTATCTATCTGTATACAATTTTTCTACTTACTTGTTGCAGGCATCATCCTTAAGGAGAATTTTAGACAAAGACGTATTCTTACACTTAAGAGTCATTTTGTTGAAGGCTTTTTCTATGAGTTCAATAAATAATATTTTAAAAATAACAAAATACTACTAACACTATTAGCAGTTAACATTCATTGAGTAAATGCTGTGGGCCAGGTATTTTATCAATCAGGGTTCCACCAGAAAAACAGAACCATATATATAGTAGAGAGAGCGAGAGCGAGGAATTGGCTTAAGTGATTATGTGATTGTGGATGGGGCAGTCCAAAGTCTGTAGGTTAAGCCATTAGGAAGCCTAAAAACTCTTGAGCAGAAGCTGACACTGCAGTCCGTAGGTGGAATTTCTTCTTAAGCAAGAAAACCTTGGTTCTGCTTTTACTCCTTCAGCTGACTGGATCAGACCCACTCAGATGATTGAGAATACTCTTCCTTACTTAAAGTGCACTGATTAACGATGTTAGCCACATCTAAAAAATACTGCAGCAACAACTAGATTAGTGTTTGATTGAATAACTGAGTATTTATTATAGGATAGTCAAGCTGACACAAAAAACTGACCATCACATATTATCAGTTTATTACTGATAACTATGACAGAGGCGTTATTATCCCCATTTTATAAATGAAGAAACTGAGGTTAAGTAATTTGCCTGCAGTCTAATAATTAGTAAGTGGTAGAGGTGCATTTTGAGCCCATATGGTCTGACTCCAGAACACTTTCTCTTGACCACTACACTAGACTGTCTCTCTAAGAACTAAATAACTGGCTCTTAGTTTATTTGCAACATCTAAAAAGAACTCCAATGTATAAAAAACGGACAACTTAATTCAACTCAATAGATATTATTTAAGTTTACTATGTGCCAGGAACTATGTCAGGCAATAAGAATACAATGACAAAAATCCTCCTCTCAAGAAGCCCATCTAAGTAGAACCAGGTAGTGAAGCATTACTTATATGTGTATCTACACCAAATGAGGCAGAAAGAGCACTGACCTGGGGAAAGCAGGGTCTGAGGTTTGGGAAAGTTGGGTTCTGCTCCTGGCTGTGCTATGAAATAGCATCCTACCTTGGTCCGCTCAACTTTAGGCAAGTAACACAGCTCTTTTCTGAACTTGTTTCTTTATCTACAAAATAAGAGGAAATAAATAAATTGATTGCTAAAGTCATCAATCCAAGAGGCTTGCGCTCACCGTTGTCTTGAAATATGTGCAATCACTGGGCTAAGCACTTAATTTGCATTATCTCACTGAGTCCTCACAACAACTCTTAGTCATTATCATTCCCATTATACAACCACTCCCAACCACTGCGCCACCAGGGAAGCCCCAAATATGTGTTTTATGACATATATATGCTTGTTCCTAAGTCTATATACTTTTTCTTTCTTTTCATACCATTGTTTGTGTGTTTATTAGAATTTAATGCCTGTCAGAAAATTAATAAAAACCTGGATTTTGCCCAGTGGTTTCAATTCAGTGTTGGATTTTGCAGCAGGGCATCCAGCTGTGCTGGACTCAATTGAAAAAGAAAAGAGTTGGTTAAAGTAATATCATAGGTCCATTTATTTGTTAAGTATACCTCAATAAAAATATTTTTTTAAAAAGTATTAGAATATGTCCAGAAAGTCTGAATTTAGGGAGAGAGTTGGAGAGAGATAATCTGGGAAGTGCACCACAACACCACCTTGGCTGAGACTCTAGAGGAAGTGAAAAGCTGCTGACATGATCATTGTGGGTCATAGCCTGTTAGACCCCCTGAGGCATGCTGAAGACATAATTGTGTAATCTTTTGGTGTCCAGCTGTGGCCTTCATTACTAAAAACCTGAATTTTCAGAACAAAGCAAATGGAACATATATTCTGTGAAAAGAGCACCTTAGTGGGTAGTTAATACCAAAGTTGTCAAAACTGGAAAAAAAAGAATTGCTGTTTGTAATATCCATTGAATTATGGGAAAAGTGTCCTCACTCCCTGGAAACACAGGACCATCTGGGTGTGACTGCTTTGTGGAGATCAATTAGATTCTAATTCCTGAATTTTGTAAATAAGGAAGCTGAAGTCCAGAGAGCAGTGATGTGCCCAGGGTTGCACGTGGCTCGTGAGCCGAGTCAGGGCAAGAACCCGGTGTTCTTTGAGGGCCTCTGCTTTTGAGGAAGACAACACATGTGATTTGGAGAATGTCCCCAGATTGTTACAGCTGCAGTTTCTCCATCTGTATGTTTAAAGAGATGGGACTAGATCAGAAATGACGTATGCATGGCACTGTTGCTGCCCGTCTCCTCTAGGAACCATGCCAGACACAACAAATGGCTTATGGCCAATATGTAATAATAATATGCTGAGTATTTAGTGTATGTTATTTGCTCTAGCAATCATGTTACATATATTATTTTGTTAAACTCTCACAACCAACCTGTGAGGTAGATTTTATTATCCCCATGTTACAAATAAGTGAATTGATGGTTAGAGAGATTTAATAACTTGGTCAATGTTGCCCCATTAGAGAACAGTGAAGCAAGACTTGGATTTCTGGCAATCTAACCTGAGAACCCATATTCTTAAGTGCTCTACTATATTGCCAGGATAGCATATGAGCCTCTGCTGCTCCCTCTCTATACCCATCACTTATCAGATATGTACTCTATCCCAATATGCTCCAAAGTGGCCTCAAAATCCTGTCGTCAAGTTGCTCCAGGCATCTACTACCAACTGATCAGATCAGAGTGGGCATGTGACATAAACCTTTCTATTACCCCTGGATTAGATGATCTCTAAGGACTTTTCTGGCTCCAAAATTCTAGTATGTGATTTTAAGGATTAAAGGAAGATATTAAATAATAATATTTACAAAAACTGGAATACAAGATATTTGATTGGCTGAGCTGATGTCCTGAATGTTCTTATTTCTTTGACTGAGCTTGAACCCTTTGGTTAGAGTAGGAAGGACTAGAACAGGTGAAATTGTTCATCAGGTACTTTATGAGGCAGCTTCAAATAGAACTGCTCTGGAGTCCAGATGACAAAGAATGTCAAATGGTAGAAGACCTGAGACTGCAAGACACCCATGCCACCAAGAGCATCCAGATGCAGTATCTTTTACAAAATCTTGCCATGTTTGTGATGGACACATTCTGCAGAGACTCCTTCAAGAGATTATAGTAGTACAAACTCTATATCCATGCTGCCTTGGTTCAGCTGCTGGCTCTGCTATTGATTAGCTGATGACTGTGGGCCAGTTATTTAACTCCTCTGTGTTCTAGTTTCCTCACATATAGAAATGGCATAATCACAGTACCTACCACATAGGGTTGTTGTATGGATTACATGAGTTGATATACACAGATCACTTAAAACAGAACCATAGAATAATAAGCACCATAGAAATATTGATCAGTTTATTGCATTATATATTTTTCAAAGGTTTCTGCTCTAATGTAGTTAAAAAGAGCTCTAAATTGTGGGCCACTTCTGTAACTAATGAGATATGAATCTGATTACCTCGTTTATTAAGTTGACTTTTGTTATGTTGTCTCATACATGGAGATGGAATGGTGAGTTAACAGGGAGTTGATAGTTCACAGATAGTTTAGCAAGCTTGGCGTATTCTTTACCATCATGCATACCACCCAGTATTTTCTTTGCCTGGATTGCCACTCCCCTTCTATCTGCATGGTTTGGTTTTGGGGGTTGTGCATAGATTTAACCTGTGTACCTGCTTAGATTGCTCCTTGGAGCACTGCTTTGAGAAGGATTGTGATGTCATGTATGGGCTCAATGAGAAACAGTGCGGTATGTGATAACATTTGCCTTAAATGTATGAAAGGGGAAAGCTGCACGCTTGATTTCGGGGTTGGCTACATAATTTGTGAGACCCAGTGCAAAATTAAAATGTGGACACCTGTGTTCAAAAGCAGAAAAAAAAGTGTCATTACACGTGGTAAAATATAAAGCTTCTTCCTTTCCTCCATGGTTTCTCTCTCTGTCTCCTGATTTGTCCCGGTATTTTTATTTGCTATTTAATATTGTTCTAAATTTTTTAAAAATTAAAAATTTAAATTATTAGCAGGAATTTTACCATTCATGTAATATTGTTCAATGGGAGTTTTAAATGTAAATATAAGGCATTTAGCTTGTATGCAGAATCACCAAAATTACTCAATTTGTTTTTCATAGCTTGTACATACATATTTTATTCTTATCAGAACTGTGAAAATGCTGCACAAAACTAAATCAGTTGTTATTTCTTCAGTTCTTTTTTTTTTTTTTTTTTTTTTTTGCGGTACGCAGGCCTCTCACTGTTGTGGCCTCTCCCATTGCGGAGCACAGGCTCCAGACGCACAGGCTCAGCAGCCATGGCTCACGGGCCCAGCTGCTCCGCGGCATGTGGGATCTTCCCGCACCGGGGCACAAACCCGTGTCCCCTGCATAGGCAGGCGGACTCTCAACCACTGTGCCACCAGGGAAGCCCTTCTTCAGTTCTTGATAAGCACATGTTCTACTGACACTCTCTACCTTAGACTTACTGATGAATAAGAAAGGACTAGAAGGAAAAGAAACCATGGTTAGCTCTCTGTCTTTCCCTTTTCTTCTATGTCCTCATTTTCAGTATGAGTGGTTGGCTAATACAGGGAAGTAACCAAATAGGAAAGATATGATAGGGTTCATAGGTTGTTCATGTTTCTCAGAATGCTACTGTCTTTTTTGTGTTCAAAGCAAGTTTTTGTTCAAATGAAAATTGTGGCCTCTTGGGGCTATCTGCTTATTCAGTTGTAGTCATAACATACTTACCTTGTACTTGCTTTGAGTTTCTCTGAACTCCCACACATTGTAGGTCTACTGCAATTCTTTGCTCACAAGGCATCATGAGCCCAATATGCAAACAGAGCGGCAAGAAATGGAGGTGGACACTTAACATTGCATATTACGTGTATTTATTCTGCTCCTGCACATGCTTCATTGTCCCAGCACACTTCACTTAAAAACACAACTTCAGAGATAAAATTATTAAGAATTTCAAGACAGCATTAAACCAAGTGTGGGGCCTTTCTGATTATAGGACATTGTGTGATTGCACAGGTCACATGTTCATGAAGTAGACCCTACTTGCATTTGCTGGTCATAGCCTATTTCTCCCATATGGGACCCTAAGTACCAGCTCTTTCTGGAAAGACTATCATGACTATGACAGCCCATGTTGATCACTACCCTGGATTTCTGTAGAGTTCACCTTTTTTTGCCTGTTACCTGCTATAAACTGCCTTAAATGATGAGTAATTTCTTCCCCTGTGTTCTTTCTCTCCACATTATAAGCTCCTTGGCACAGTCATAATAATGGCTCCATATATCATGCAAGGTTGGCCTTGTTGAGGTTTGAATTACAATTGTCATATCTTATTAAAATATAATACTTGGTAGCTGTCATTATTATTGCTTTTATTATTATTATTCTCATAAAAGAGTCCAGATGCTGAAATCAGATTGCAAGTGCTCAAATTGTTACTTCCTAGCTATGTCCTAGGGCAAGATACTTAATCATTTTATGTCTTGATTTTCTTTATATTTTGTTATAAGAATTAAATGCCATAAGTCCTGTAAGAGTTAGTAGTGCCTGTCACATGACAAATAAATCTAGCTCTTCTTATTATTATTATTTTGTATTACTATTATTGTTATTATTCACTTAATTCCCAAGTGTATCATTATTCCCAGTTTCAAGATGAGGAATACAAGAGATGTTTTGAAGCCACAGCCAGCCAGTGGAAGACCTTCTTGTCTCCAGAATGGTGCCATCCAATGTGGCAGGCATCAGCCACATGCATCCACTGAACACTTGAAATGTGGCTGGTCTGAACTGAGATGTGGCATAAGTATAAAGGACAAACTGGATTTTGAAGACTTAATATCACATAAAGGATGTGAAAATCCTATGAATATTTTTATATTGATTACATGTTAAAATGATATTCTGGACATACTGGGTTAAGTAAAGTACATTATTAAAATTAATTTTATCTGTGTTCTTTTTAATCTTTAAAATGTACCCACATTTTAAAGAGTAAAAAGAACAACTTAAAAATTGCTGATATGGCTGCGTTATGTTACTGTAAGATAGTACTGCTTAAGGGCTATGGTGTGAGGGCTGACAATTGGAAGTCAAGCCGTCTTTAAGAACACATTCCACTGAGCATGCTAATAAAGCTCTTTGAATTCCTTCTTATCATAATCTTTAAGATTTAATTTTAATGACCATAGGAGGTAATGTGGATTCTACTTATCAATGTAGAAAACATTTTAAGCTGGTAATTGGTTTGCATCTGAGATGAACCTAATTCTCCGAGACAGGAAGCTGAGAGGCTTTCTTTTCTTTCACGTGCTGTAAATGGCCTAAGGAAGAGCACAAGCTTTAGAATGGAAGATTTGAATCTCAACTTCCTCATCTAGCTATGTGACTTCAGGCAAACTACTTAGCCTTTGATGTCTCCGTTTCTTTATCTAAAAATGGGATGATAATATCTACTGAGCCAGATTTCTTTGCCTTCTGGAAACAGTCTTCATCATTCTCTAGCTTGTTCTGCACTCTGGGAGGATGACCTATGAAATATGTCAATTTCTATCCTTACCCACTGGTTTCAGGTTCACTTTGGACAATGGTAGTGGGCACCCTCTGGATGTCAAAATTTTGTGGAAGAAGTATGTGGATGGACTTTTTTGGAGTAAGCATAGATATTTGTGTTCTGTGTTGATGACCATTGAAAGCACCCACTGTGGATGATGCTCTAGATAACCAGGTGGATGAGATACCCATTCTGTGGACGCTCCAGTGCTTGCTCAATGGGTTCCTGAATAAATGGCCATGGGGCCAAGAAGGGATTATCATTCATGGGCTCAACAACATAGACTTCTCTCAAAAAGGCTAAGTGCTTAACAAGCCCACAGCAGAGGCTAATGTCCCAGCTACATGGAACCATTTCCTAAAGGGAACAGTGGTTACTTGGTGACAGATTTATTATGTTGGACCTCTTACTTCACAGAGGGGACTTTTATTTGTCCTCATAGGATAAAGACATATTTCATATGTATATTTACTGTCCCTGTTCTCTGCTCCTCTGCTATTACAATGGTATCTCAATATCATCTCTGACTCAGAGTCACATTTTCCAGCAAAAAGCATGCCATAGTCAGCTCATGCCCATGGAATTCATTGGTCTTCACCTAGAAGCAGCTACTTAACAGAATAGTGGACTGACTAGTACAAAGATAATCTACAAATTTGGAGTGCTTCCTTCATGATGTGGTATATATGCCTCACAACAAATGGTCAGGATATAGTGTCATTCCCTATAGACACAAAGCCTAGATCTTGGAACTGTTAAAGAAATAAATTATTTATGATACTTGTCAAAGATGGTAAGGAATATTTTATGTAAGAGAGACTTCTACAATGGGGTTTTGCAGTAGGGGAGAGACATTAGAAAACAATGAGTAAAAGTGAGAATTTATAGCCAAGAAGCAGCGTGGGGGTGATTGGACAGAAAATTACTAGGAGGAAGCATCCAGGATAAGGGGGATTCTGGCTAAACTGACCTAATAGAATTCTTGCCGAAGGCAGGCCAGGGACCTCAGACATCACCTGGGGGAAGATGGAGGATGGAGAACCTGATTAGATTTGAGATGATCAGATATTGAGGATGGGGGATTAGGTTAAACTGAGTTAGCAGAGTTCTTGCTAAAAGTGGACAATGTGGAGATGAACACAGAAGCCCAAAAGTCTGGGCCTTGTTGAGAAGAGCATTCAGAGGAGCCTGACTAAAGTTGGGCCAAGGAGAGACTCTTTGTCAGAACCAAGGGTGGAGAATGGGAGTTGCTGTCTTACAAATACACCCAGTAACCCATGGGAAGAACTTCTGCTTCATGTTACAGAGATCCTGATGTTCAAAGAGAGAATGCTTCCAAATGGGATACAGTCGTAGTTCTAGTGAACTGGAAGCTGCCTGTGCACCTGGCCATTAGGAGCTCCATGGGCTGCTGGACCAGCAGGTAGAAAAGAGTTCAGTGTACTTAGCAGGGTGACTGATCCTGATCACCAGGGGGAGCCCAGTTGCTGTAACACAGTGCAGTGAGGAGGATTATGTCTGGAACTAACAGGGTCTGCTGTGGTACCTCTGGCCCAGTAGTCCTGGTCAGTGGACGTCTGCAACAACCCAATAAAGACAAACCTCCAAGAATTCAGATCCTTCAGGGATAAAGATTTGAGTCACCTTATAAGTAAAGAACAGCATCCATTTGAGAAGCAGGCAGAGGGTAAAGGGAGCATGCAATAGTGGTGGGTAAAGACTGGCTGCTCTGTTTACCAGCTGAGGCCTTAAGCTCAAATATAGAAGCTGCAGAAACTGTTAACAGTTAGATTTTATGTTCAATAGTTATCTCCCTCTCTTACTCTGATATATTTTATGAAAAACACTGATGGTTGCTCATGTTTTGGGTTTCAGTTGGAAAGATGACTGAAATTGACATCATCCCATCCTGATTTGGCATCTTTTCAATTGGATTGTGAAACAATAATTAGTATCTTAGTAATAACAAAGAAACAAAGAACAAAGAGCTTTACGTGAGGTCTTAGGAATTGCAACCTGGGAGACACAAATTCGGGTAAAACTGAAAGAGTGTTTGTGGAAGAGAAAGATTCAGAAGCTTATAAAGGCAAAAGCCACGAGGCTGTTAAAGTTGTCTTGGAAGAATTATGATTGGCCTGATGTAAAAAGAAAATATTTGTTCTTAAGGGATAGGCTGTCATGAGTTATTTAGTGTAAGGGTCCAATAAATATCTTGAGTTTCTGGAACAGATGTTCTGCAGATGTTCTGGATGCCTGCACTAGACAGTAAGTGGTCAATAGTTCACATTTCATCCAGGCTGAGACGTGCATTAAGTCCCACTTCCTCAATGACCTCCAGGCTTCATTTTAGAGAGTTCTCTTAGCAATACCAACACCTTTTTGATTTTCCTTTCACAGGATTAAAGGTAAAAGTAAATCATGAGGGAACAAAAAAGAGTGGTCTGTGCTGGATAACCTCTGTTCTTCCCTCTAGATCCACTTTTCACCGTTATCCATCCTACTCTGTGCCCAGGCACTCAGATAGGTTGCACCAGTGGGATCCCTTGCCTCTGGTTCCAGTTGTGTTCAGTCAGTGGAGGGTGAAGGCGGGGGTAATGAGTAAAAGATGAGAGGGCAGGTGAACAGTGAGTTCAGAATATCTGTTTTCCTGGCCATCTGCCTACTGTATCACAAAGGGTTGACTGCTTCACTCCACAGAAAGCCATGATTCCTGTTGCCATTTGCTAGTTTCTCTGAGTCCCCAGGTGCTGCTTCTAGCCTCAATTTACTACAGCGCTCCTTGTTAGATGACTTTAAACTCTGCTGGGACCCTTACTGATGTGCCTGCCTTGCTGGGTTGTTTTGATGTTTGGACATAATGAATGCAAATCACTCAGTAGTATGACTAGCACCTGGTAGGCACTCAAAATGATAATTTTTTTCTCCCAAATGCTTGAAAATTCTAAATTCACATGATTGCTTAAAGAATTACCACTGTTTTAGGAAATAAATGAGATAATGTATGTGAAGGTGCTTTGTAAAGTGTAAATCGCTATCCAAATGCAAGGTATTCTTATGTTAGACTTCCTAAACCTTAAAAATATTATTTCAGAAACAGGCATTCATGTCTGTCTTGCCTTAATCAGATGCAATTACGTTTTTCTCAGACTTGGAGTAGGGTAGAAACTTTAACTGCAGATTTCCATGCCAATCTCATTAAATTAAAAACTTTGTTCATCTTTGGTTTTAGATTTCCCATTCCCATTTCCTTTTCTTTCCAGCTCAAGGAAGCCTATGTATCAAGATGAGCAGACGGAGAGGTAATTGCTTCTCTGTCTCATTGTAGAAAAGAAGTAAAAAAGCAATAGAAAAAAAAAAAACATCTTGAAATGTGGAAGAACCTATTAAGGCTGCCTTGTGGCTTTCCACAGTACCTTCTGACACGGGAAGGGAGATGAGTTCCTCACTTATCAGGCTGTTATCTCAACCCCAGTTTCTTTCTCTGTCAAATGGGGCTAATAATTGTATCTTGTTGAGACAAACAAATGCAACAGTGACTGCTGACGTTTATAAAACGTCAAGCGCTGTGCTGATTTAAGGGGTTATTATTTCTAAGGTAACAGTCTCTCCATAAATGAATTTGACTTTCATTAAGCTGTATTCACCTTGAAATAAGGTCCAAGAAACACTTAGTAATTGAATAAGACATGATGATGTTCACAAAAGTAAGATTTCTGACTATATAACACATTTAGAAATATCTAGAGTAGTCTTTGGCATATGGTAAAACAATCCTCAAGGCATTTGGGGGTCTTATGGAACTTGATAACTAGAAGGACTTAAGAGGTCATCTTTTTCATAACTTACATTTTATAGATTAGGAATTCCTACATTCATGCAGGTAGCTAGCTTTGTACCAAGAGCTTTGTTTAACAAATTTTTCTATAGCATTTACTATGTGTCAGGCACTGTCCCCAGTGCTTACAGACAATGATTCATTTATTCCTCATAACAGCCCTAGGAGGAAGATAATAGAGGTCTACAGTCTCTTGCTTGCAATTCTGAACTTTAAAAGTCTCTGAAAAAACATAACTTTCTTTTTTTTTTTTTTTTTAAGGTTTGTGCAAACTCATTGGTAGCAAAACCTGATCTGAATTGACATAGCTGACCTCTAGTTATTGTCTTAATTATCCCACATAGTGTTAATAGCTTTACATTTTGCTTTGAAACGTATCAATGGTTTGATTATGGGGTCCTGCCCAAAAGTCTGCTGGGGATGGTACTGAATATTTAATATAACCTCATACCTTTAAAAAAATGCAAAAATTCTGAGTTAAAGAAAAATCTGACTCTGAAGACTTTGGATAAGGGATTGTGGAAACTGTTTTATTATGCCCATCTTACAGATGAGAAAACCGAGGCAAGGAGATTTCTTAACTTGTGCAAGGGTATACATTGGCATCCTGGGATTCTAAGCCAGGAAGCCTGGCTTCAAAGTCTGTGCTTTAAACCAGCACAAATTCCCTGATACCCACCACACAGTACTCTCCTGACAAGGCCAACCATACAGATTGAGACTGCCCTTAATTGCTCTGCCCAGGTACTTTGTGTGCATACGATATCATGTAAATTCAGACACCCCTTAATGTCCATCTCTACCCTCACCACTTGAGTTCTGCCATTAGCTCTTATCTCCACCCATTTGTTTACATAGAACAGCTAGGGTATTTTCAAAATGCAAATCTGATTCCTATCACACCTCTCTATCAACCTGTGCTTCAGTGCCTTTCCATTGCATTTATAAGAGCCAAAATTCTCCACTTGGCTTGGTTTGACCCTGCCTGTCTCTCCAGCTCCTACCACAGCCCCCAGGCTTTCTGTGCTCCAGGCACTCCCACCTTCTTTCAGTTCCTTGACTGCATTGTGGTCCGTCTTGCTGCAGGGCCTTTGCACGTGCTGTCCCCTCTTCCAGGAACACTCTCCTTATCCAGATCTCTTGCCTCCGTCATGCCATAAACAGAACTATCCCCACCATCTTCTTGGGTATCACAAAGTTGACATTTTAGGCGTTCTTTAATAGTTAATGACTGCCTGGAAGATTTAAGCTTTCATTTTCAGAATGGCAATTTCCAAGGACCTTCTTTTCCTGCTCTTACTGACATAGAAGGGCCAGTCAAAATGGGCAGCAGTAGAGAGAAAGTATATCACTTTCCTATAAATACAGATAGCAAACCAAGTTGTGTTAGGTGCTCAGTTGGCTGTAGCCTTCACACTGAGTCAATATTACAAGAGTGGCAAAGGCATTTGTCTGTGCATATTCTAGCTTTATGCTGAAACTGGTGTTCTCTGGAGGGAGTTGAGCTGCCTTTTTATTTATTTAGTGCAGGCATATTTGTGGTAGTATTATAAAGGCCTCTAGGAACCTGTCACATAAAAGCTTACTGTATATTTGGACTGACCAGCTTTTCCAGTATGTTGTCCCAAATTCCCCCTTTTCTCTATAGCTTATTCCCCCTAATGAAAAGAAAGGGATTTTTTTTAATTTACAGGTTTATCAAATGCAGTAATCCATTATTTGGAAGGAATTGCTAGAGTAATCTCACCTCATTGGTTTCCAACAAAGCCTCCCAGACTGACATCTCACAAATTGAAAATTAAATGCAGTATAAGAGCTATTAACTAAACCTGTATGCTAAAGGGGTAGTAGGATAACAGAATTAATGAGTGTTTTTTTGCTTGTATTTTCTTGAATGTGTCTTAAAAACCTTTCTTCTCCCAGAATCATTTCCAGGAACCATGCTTGTCTAAGTTTATTTTTAATAATACTATTTTTCCTCAGCTTTGCTTTTTCTTTTGCATAATTAGAGATATAAGGTCAGCATATTATTTTGAGAAATGCATCACCTGTACAGTCACAAAATGGTTTCCCTAGCCCCATGTTTTTTCTTTTAACTGATTTCCCTCTTACCTTCCCAGACATCTTTCAAAAGAGCTTCCTTTCCATCCTGGGAGGATACAGCCAGTTCCCTGGTCCCTTAACCTAGGCACTTTCTTGACCGTGTTTCTCCTTGATTTGCCATATCCAGTCAATCTCCCAGAATGTCTGCTTCTTCCCCTCCCCACCCTGCTCCTTATCATGACCCTAAATATCACTGCATTCCAAGGCTTTTTCTGAACTTAACAAATATTAAAGGAGCATTTACTGTGCATGTGACCCTTTATAATGGGTGTGGGTGTGGGGGCAGTGCTTAAGGGGGTGACAGGGCAGTCTGGTAGAATATACGTGCGTATCTGCTTTGGAGCAGTGTCACCTAGTGGTTATGGACACAGATTCTGGTGCTGTACTGCCTTGATTGGAATGTTGGCTCTTTCGTCTACTATCTCTGTGCTGTTAGGTTGTATTCAACCTCTTGATACCTCAGTTTTCTCATTTTTAAACATGGGAACAATTATCTCACATGGATATTGGGGAATTTAATAGACTACTATTTTCAAAGTGCTTATTACAGTGTCCGGGACAGAGAAAACACTCAATTATAACTACTGGTACATCTAGGCTCCAAAGCCTGCCCTGCCATTCTCTTAACTCCTTGAATCTCTAGTTTCATAAGGCAATATAGACAGAGAAAAGAGCACAGAATTTAGAGGCCTAGGGTTCAAACTCTATCATTTATTATTATGTGACTTGAGACAAGTTAATTAAATTCCTGGAGCCTGAGTGTTCATCTCTTTAAAAGTCATCTATTCTCAGAAGCTAGTTCAAATGCCAGCCTACCTTCCACCTACCTGCAATTTCTACCTTCACTTGCCTGGGCCACTTCAGCTGCTGCTTTACTGACGATTTCCTCCTTCCTGCCCCATGATGAGTCTTTATATTTTTCAAAGTGCTTTTCACAAACACCATGTAATTAATTTAGTCCTCATCACAACTGTGTGAGGCACATGGGCATTGTTCTCATTTATATTTTATTGTAGATATGGAAACTGAGGATATCAAATATCATATGATATTGCTTATATTTGGAATCTAGAAAAAGGATACAAATGAACTTATTTACAAAACAGAAGTGGAGTCACAGATATAGAAAATAAACTTAACGTTACCAGGGGATAAGGGGGGAAGGGATAATTTGGGAGACTGGGATTAACATATACACACTACCATATATAAAATAGATATCTAATAAGAACCTACTAAATAGCACAGGGAACTCTACTCAATACTCTGTGATGGCCTATATGGGAAAAGAATCGCAAAAAAGAGTGGATATATGTTTATGTATAACTGATTCACTTTGCTGTACACCTGAAACTAACACAACATTGTAAATCAACTATACTCCAATAAAAATTTAAAAAAAAACAGAGCTAAAGAATATGGGAGGCCTCTAGAAGCCAGGAATGTCAAAGAAGCAGATTCTCCCATAGAGCCTCCAGAAAGGAATAAAGCCTTACCAACACCTTGATTTTGGCCAACTGAGACCTGCTTGAAATTTCTGAACTGTAGAACTGTAAAATAACAAATTCGTGTTGTTTTAAGCTGCTAAGTTTGTGGAAATTCGTTACAGTAGCCATACAAAATGAATACACGTGGTATATGCAAATAAATAGAGTTGTCGTGAGGGGTCAATGAATACAGAAAAATAGCTCCGAAGATGCCTAGATCATAGTAAACAATAAAGGCTAGCTAACATCATTTTGCATGTTTGTAATGTTTTAAAATCTGCTTTTTCCTTTTCACGTTTTTCCACTTCTTTATATTTTTGCTATAACATCATTTGTACCAGAGCATTTTTCAACCATTCCCTAACTCTTCACCGTGTGCAGTGATTTGGCTTAGCAGATGAGTATCAGCAACATTCTGAATAAAGAAAGGGCACCCTCCCTCCACTGTAGTATCTAGTTCTCCAGCACCACTGAGGAAAGTGAGCTGGTGAAGCTGTGCAGTGTATTGATTGAGTGCTGTTCGTCAGGTGTGGGAGTCGGGGAGACCTTAGTTTATATCCCCTTCGTGGTCTTGGGGATGTTTCCTAACCTTTCTGTGTCTCAGTTTTCTTCTTTGTAAAATGGGGTTAATTATAATACTTAGAGCCATGTTTAATGTGCAAATGACAAAAATTATGTGTATTAGCCCTTAGCATAGTGCCTGGCCCAAAGCCAAACCTTGATACCTGTTAAAGGGTATTATTATTGTTGGTGTTTATTTATCAGTTTCTATTGAATTCTGGGTCAAGAAGGTTGGGTATGGAGATGTCAGACCTTCTGTGTGTTATTTGCAGTGAGCACAGTGTGAGTATCTCATAAATATTACATAGTATTGGGAACAGGCATGCTCTTGATGCTAAAAGATTGTGACAGATGAATGGAGGGTAGAGGGTAAAGAAGTCTTTAAAAGCAGGCAAATAAAAATACATCGGTATAAAATATTTTAACTGTTTGCTACAGCATTTGCAGAGGTTTCAGAGGATGGGATACTGATGTCAGAGAAATAATAAAAGAAAAATAATTTAACAAGGTGGTGGATTGTCCTGGCATTTTTGCTGCAGTCAGCAAATTTTTCAGTTTCTACTAATCTTGTTTCCTTTGAGGATTACTGGACCCAGCATTGACATTTCAAAACATTTTATCATTTATATGATAAATTCTTTAAATTGAATCTGTGTTGTTTCAGGTGAAGGTATGTTTGCTTTGAAAGCCATATTAGAGATCTGCTTTGAAGTTATGCTCATATACTAGTCTTTTTATCACTGCTGACCTGCATTTATTTATTTAAAAGTTAGTTATTTTACAGTGTCAGCTAAACAAATGGTATTGCTCAAAAGGTCATGCTTGAGTCCTCTCTGATGTGATTAGTTTTATTGGTCTTTATTAGTTCTCAGACATTCTTTTTTGAATGTGTTACTATTGATTGTTTTGGTAATTGATTTGGTAGAGACTAATTTTGTGGAAGGTGGCAGTTGTTAACCCACGGAAAAGGTGATTGTAAGGCTTCCAAATTGTTCTAGAGACAGTGATTATGGTGAAACTTTACTTTTCATTGGAAGGATTTTATAGGTATTATATTACTTCCTAAGCTTATGCATATTTCATATTTCTCTTCCACTGGAAAGGTGAAATTATTAACTGACACAGACCACATGGAGGCAGTGACAGGTATTCGATGTTTTAGTGTGTGTCTTGGGAGTTGTTTGTCCTCCCCTCTCCCTTCTATTCTACTTAATAATATTAGTTTCCTTCCAGTTCTGGAATCTTATGACTGTTCTTTCCCCCAGTTTTAGAGGCCATGTCAAATGGATAGGAGAGGGCAGTGGGGACTCTGTAGGTTGGGAGAGGAGGTTCTGGGATTCTAGTCCAGCTCTTAAATTGTGCTGTAAATTTGTGCATTCCTCTTAGCCTTTTTGATCCTTATTTTTCCATTTTTCAAATAATAATTGTTCTACCTATCTCTCAGAGGTATAGTGAGGAGCAGATTATGTGTGCAAAAATAGTGGACTAAAAATTCAAAGAAAAGGATGGATTGTTATGTAGCAGTTTCAAGTAGGCATCTAGGTCAGTAATACTGCATTTGAGAGAGGAGCTTCTCCAGCAGTTTTTTGGTAGTATAGTAGTTCTACTGGAAGCATTTATGAGCTGCAAGTTCCCTGGGAAGCGCATGATGGGGGGTTAAGCATGTATGTACAGAGCAGTGGGCTAGCTCTGAGACTAGCCTTGGGTCAGTTCCAGGAAGGGGAGGATAACTACTTATAAACCCCTCATTTGTAGACCTGCCCTCCTCTAACTGGAATATTCATTCTCTTTCACTAATGATGTATGGAAAGGATATATTTGGAGGCTACACCTGTCCAGTCAGCCAAAACTACTGAATCAGCAAGGTGACCTTTACAGAACCAAATCACCCACCACTCCCCCATCCTTTCCCTTCACATCTGTAACTTACCGTCATGTTACATTGAGGAGCTCATTTCATTACTGAGTCAGTTTTCTTATGTAGAGAATGAAGAGATTGGACTATAGATCTAGAAATTTTTAATAAACTCTTTCAACCCATTAACAAAAATACCTCCTGAAAAACTTATTCATAGGGTTGTTTTATGGGTGGAATTGTGTTGTGTCCCCACCTTAAAAAAAGATAAGTTGAAGTTCTAGCCTCTAGTACCTCAGAATGTTACCTTATTTAGAAATAAGGTACAATTGTAAATGTAATTAGTTAAGACGAGATCATAGTGCGGTAAGTTGGCCCCTTAATCCAATATGACTGGTGTTGTTGTAAAAAGATGGCCATGTGAAGACACAGGGAGGATGCCATGTCATGATGAGGGCAGAGATTGCAGTGATATAAACCAAGGAACGCTAAAGATTTCCAGCAAACCACCAGAGGCTACAAAGAGGCAAGGAAGGATTCCCTTACAGGTTTCAGAGGGAGGATATCCATGTTGACATCTTGATTGCAGACTTCTAACCTCCACAACTTAGACACAATAAATTTCTGTTTTTTTTATAAGCCACTCCGTTTGTGGTGCTTTGATGCAGCAGCCCAAGGAATCTCATGCAGGTTGCCTTGCAGATAAAGTGAGACAGAAGATGAAATATGTTTTGAAAGTTAAAATGCCGTGTGGTGATTAGTTGATACTCTCTTGTTTTGTGTCAGTCATGATCCAAAGTGAAGTAATGGCCTTTCTCTGGGCCAGTTTATCACTTATGCTGCAGGGATAGAAGTGAAGGAAGAAAAACTAAGCTTAGAAGGCCAGATCTCTTCCCATGTGGGAGCATGTCCACAACCTTATAATTCCAGTAGCGTGAAAGGGAGAAAAGACAGAAGGCAGCGCCTAGGCAGTGGTGTTTTATTGCCCACTAGCCCGCCTTCAGTAGCAAACATGGCCCAGTGTCCTGGAATCAGGCCGTGTCCTTGAGAAGCATCAATGAAGGTGTGGGTAGGGAGGGAAAAAGTGGAGGGCTTCCTCCCTCTTAGGTATTTACATAGCACATCTATTTAGAAACAATACAGCTTTAACATGTGCTTATCCCCTCATCCTGAGAACACTTGTATGGAATAGGGGGTATAGTAATATTTAATTTGGGGGTGTTTACCTTTTAAATCTCCTTCAGTCACACACTTGGATGAGTGTGGACTGTAGGATGGTGGAAATGCTGTCCATCATGGGAAGTACTACGAGCTTGTTGGACCTGGTCTTGAGTCTTATCTATAAGGAGGCAAGCTGGGAAATGTACAACACGGGTCCTCCACTGAGCCCCGTGCAGGGAAGGGATATGAAGACAACGCAGAAGGATAGAGAAATCATGGCAATTTGCGCAGCCCTTGGATACAAGGGCTTGGATACAAGGTACAAACCCTTGGTTTGGTTCTGTCTGGGAAGGACAGGTAGTTTCATTATTTTAATGGTTTTCTTTCACTGCCTTCCTTCCTCCTTTGCCATATACAGTTAGTCCTTTCCTAATTATTTGAGTTCTGGTATTAGAAGGGTGTGTGGATGTGTGTTTGCAGCAAGTCATTTTAACAGGTAGACAACCAACAATATTAGCCAAATAAAATTGCCAGGCTTAAGGGAAAGTGGGTGGTTTTGTCTCTCCAAGATCTGGAGGAATTAATTTTTCCTACACTTCACAAGAGAGATTTGGATTTGTGTTTGTGTGTTGTGGATTTGGAGATTGTGTTTCCCCAAAGTCTAATATTTAGTGATCAGATGTGCCAGGCCCTTGATGGGTGCTTTCACATACATCATTACAGTTTACAAAGAAGTTCTGAAATTCTATTTTTTTCCTATTTTACAGATTAGGACACAGAGGGCCAGAGATAAACTTCTAAAGAGCTGATGGAAAAACTACCAATTTCATCACTTTCGTAACAGTAGATCGCTTTTAGAATATGTAGCGGTTTTTCTGGATGGTATGTCAGGTTCTAACTAAGTCATTTCTCAATGTTTTCTCCTGAGCAGTCTGTTATTGGGGCAGTCATTAGAGCCATTCACCAGTGTTTTTGCTTCTCCTCCCTGCTATGGGATAGGAAGGCATTCTCACACCTTCTTTGTGTGTGTGTGTGAATTCAGGTTTATCCTTCTTTTAAAAATATTAAATTAATTAATTTTTAAAATTTATTTATTTTTGGCTGTGTTGGGTCTTCGTTTCTGTGCGAGGCCTTTCTCCAGTTGCGGCAAGCAGGGGCCACTCTTTATCGCGGTGCGCGGGCCTCTCACTATCGTGGCCTCTCTTGTTGCAGAGCACAGGCTCCAGATGCACAGGCTCAGTGGTTGTGGCTCACGGGCCTAGCTGCTCTGTGGCATGTGGGATCTTCCCAGACCAGGGCTCGAACCCTTGTCCCCTGCATCGGCAGGCAGATTCTCAACCGCTGAGCCACCAGGGAAGCCCTAATTAATTAATTTTTAATCGAAGTATAGTTTATTTACAATGTTGTGTTAGTTTCAGGTGTACAGCAAAGTGATTCAGTTTGAATACATGTATTCTTTTTCAGATTCTTTTCCCTTATAGGTTATTACAAAATATTGAGTATAGTTCTCTGTGTTATACAGTAGGTCCTAGTTGTTCATCTATTTTATATAGAGTAGTGTATGTATGTTAATCCCAAACTCCTAATTTATCCCTCCCCCCAACCCTTTTGGTAACCAACCGTAAGTTTGTTTTCTAGGTTTGTGAGTCTATTTCTGTTTTGTGAATAAGTTCATTTGTATCTTTTTTTAAGATTCCACATATAAATAATATCATATCATATATTTGTTTTTGTCTGGCTTACTTCACTTAGTATGATAATCTCTAGGTCCATCCAAGTTGCTTCATATGGCATTATTTCATTCTTTTTTATGGCTGAGTAATATTTTATTGTATGTGTATATGTGTATACACACACACACACACACATACACACACACATCTTCGTCCATTCATCCGTTGATGGACATTAGATTGCTTCCATGTCTTGGCTATTGTAAATAGTGCTGCAATGAACATTGGGGTGCATGTATCTTTTCAAATTATGGTTTTCTCCAGATACATGCCCAAGAGTGGGATTGCAGGATCATATGGTAGCTCTATATTTAGTTTTTTAAGGAACTTCCATACTGTTCTCCATAGTAGCTGTACCAATTTAAATTCCTACCAGCAGTGTAGGAGGGTTCCTTTTTCTCTACCCCCTCTTCAGCATTTATTATTTGTGCACTTTTTACTTTCTTGTAGGTAGCTAATGAAATGTGAGTAGAAGTGACACAGCGTTACTTCCAGGTAGAAGCTTTAACAGCTGCTATATGGTTTTTGCTCTCATTTACCTTCTGCCATGGCAACCAGTTATGCTCTGTTAACTTGTGCCCTGGAGTTAGGATGATGTAGAACAGTGCCCTCAGCCTACAATATCTTATAGTGAGAATGAAAAATAAAAACTTTTCTTTAAGCCACTGAGATGGTCAAGTGCTTATCACAGCAGCATAGCTTAATGTATCCTGACTGATAATATTGTGTGACTTGAGTTTCACATTACAGATTTTTTTTTCTTGGCTTTCAAACCTATACCTGTTAGATAATAAACTTCTCCTATAAAGAAACTATGTGGTGATTTTATCTAGTGCCTACTTAGGAACCTTCAGTGACATAGGGTTTGAAATGGTACAGACCTATAAGTAAAATGCGTTTTGCAAATGTTTTTTGAACTCCTACTATGTACACAGCATTATGAAGGATGCAGAGATAAATTAGGTAGGTAACCTGCGTGAGGGAGCTTACAGTCTAGCAGAAATGGGCTAAATTTACATATGAAGTATATACAGTGAAATGTACATAGTTCATTCATTTATTCAGGCATATTTGTGTAGGTCCATTACTGCTATATTTGTCAAGCTCTGGCTATTTAGTAGAGCAAAAAGAGATATAGTCATTGCCTCCTGGAGTTAGGGGCCAAAAGGGGAATTAAAATTAATCATACAATTATAAATAAAATATTAACTATGGAAAAGAAGAGGTATATGACCCTTTGAGGGAAGGATTTATTTAGTCTAGGGGTGTAATGGAGAGCTTAGAGTAACTTTGTGAAAATGCCTTGGGCTCAGGCAGGTGTGAAGCCAACCTGGGTTTAAATTCGGATTTTGCTGCTTTGAAGCTGTAAGACCCTGCCCAGGGCATTTCACCTTTCAGAGCAGATTTAATGCCTACTTCATAGGATAGTTGTGAGAATGATACAAGCTTTTATTGTGGCAGTGCACATAGTATATTCTTCCTTTTTTTTTTGGTGTGGGGGGGTATAGTTGTTTTACAATGTGTGTTAGTTTCTACTGTACAGTGAAGTGGAGTTCACTGTGCTATACAGAAGGCTCTCATTAGTTATCTATTTTATACATATTAGTGTATATTTGTTAATTCCAATCTCCCAATTCATCCCACCCCCCCTTACCCCCTTTGGTGTCCATACGTTTGTTCTCTACATCTGTGTCTCTATTTCTGTCTTGCAAACCAGTTCATCTGGACCATTTTTCTACATTCCACAAATATGTGTTAATATACGATATTTGTTTTTCTCTTTCTGACTTACTTCACTCTGTATGACAGACTCTAGGTCCACCCACATCTCTACAAATGACCCAATTTCATTCCATTTTATGGCTGAGTAATTTTCCATTGTATATACGTACCACATCTTAAATGTTAGTTAGTGACCCTCTTTCCCCTATATGATTGATTCCACATGACCAACGCAGGGAAAGGTGAGGTGCGGGATAGGTGTATCTGCAATTTAATCAAGTCTTCATGGAAGAAGTGGCATTTGAGCTCAGACTTAAAGAATGGAAATGGCTTTGATAAAAATAATTGTAATTATATGATGAGATGATAATTATAAAAAACAGGTGGTGTTACTTAGCAGCCAAGATCATAGGCTTCAGAACTAGACAGACCCCAATTCAAATCTAGGATCCATTACTTATTAGCTTTGTGATCTTTAGGCAAGGTGCTTCTTTCCTCTATATGGAAGTTTTCCCTTCCATAAAATGAGTTTATGAATACCTATTATTTAGGCTTGTTGTGAAGATGAAATTAAAAAGGTGTGTAAAATATGTAATACCAATTTTAGTAACTGAGGAAATGCTCAATATAAGGAGCAATCAGTATTTACTCTTACAGGTAGGGAAGGGAGAAGGTCTGGGTTCTTTTTTTTAATAAATTTATTTATTTTTTGCCTCTGTTGGGTCTTTGTTGCTGCACATGGGCTTTCTGTAGTTGCGGCGAGCGGGGGCTACTCTTTGTTGCGGTGCATGGCTTCTCTTGTTGCGGAGCACAGGCTCTAGGTGCACGAGCTCAGTAGTTGTGACATGCAGGCTCAGTAGTTGTGGCTCACGGACTCTAGAGTGCAGGCGCTGTAGTTGCAGCCTGCAGGCTTAGTTGCTCTGCGGCATGTGGGATCTTCCCGGACCAGGGCTTGAACCCGTGTCCCCTGCATTGGCAGGTGGATTCTTAACCACTGCGCCACCAGGGAAGTCCTGGGTTCTTTTTTGTAATGTTTAAATTCAAAGTTCTAATGCTTTGTCTGAGTGCCAGGGGCTGATGTCATTGAGTTCAATGTGAGATTTACTGTCTCCTTAGAGTATTAATACCCACCAATTAATAGTGACAGTCACTAAACATTTAGTACCTAATGAGCTGCATCTCCTCAGTATGGGTGGAGTGGCATGGCCAAGAAAATGTGTAATTCAGCTCACCAGACTTCCTTCTTGCTGGCTCTCCATCACCTCCCCACTGGGCTGCCTGAGGGGGTTGACTTCATCTGAAAAATGCATTTAGAAATGTCAGTGTCTGGAAAGCCCTGAGCTCTAAAGCCTCCTTGGAACTGTGGATGCAAAGAATGTCAGAGCCGGTCCCTAGTAAACTGCGAATGCCAAGTCCTCATTCTAAAAATGGGAAAATAAAGGTTAGAAAGGGAAATGAAATGGCCCAGGTCACACTGTTGGGGATATAATAATGAAGAAGTTAGGCAAGATCCCTTCTCTTGTGGAGCTAATGATCCATTGAAGAAGAGAGACAAAATGCAAGAAAACAAATAATTCCAAAAGCGAACAGGTTATAGTGACAAAGAGTAATGAACTTGAGGGATGTTTTACATAAGATAACGAGGGAAGAGTCACTGAAGAGGTGGCATTTAAGCTGTGACTTGAAATATATAAAGGCAGCAGCCGCACAAAGATCTGAGGCAGGAGTTTTCCAGACAGAAGGAACAGCACGTTCAAAGTTTGTAAGGCAAGGATACACTTAGTTTATTGACATCTGAGTGTGTCAGAAGCCCACTGATCTAGGGTAATATTGGACACAGAGAAACAGTGATCAATACTATAAATTATAAGTCAAAATTTCTAGGGTTTTAGGCCACTAAAAGGAGATCAAATTTTATTGTAAGTACAAAGGAAAGGAAGGCTACTGGGAAGTTTTAAGTAGTGGAGTGACACAATTTGATTAATGATTTAAAAAATCATTCTGCTGTTGTGTAGAAGATAGCCTGCTAATGATAAGAATAGAAGCGGGGAGACCAGTTAGGACTTTATTTCAATAGTCTTGGATGAGAGGTGGTGATGGAGTGAACTAAGGTAATAGTCTGGAGGAGAGGGAGAAAAATGGACAAACTGGGAATATATTTTGGAGAGAGAGTTGGCAGGATATTAGGTGAGATTAAGGTAAAGGGAATGGAAATCAAGATTGACTTCTTGATTTTTGCCTTGAGCAACTGACTATATGGTAGTGTCATTTACTGAGATGAGGAAATCTGGGAGAAGAGAAGAGGTGGGAACCTATGATTAAGCATGTAGTATTAGATAAAATAAGTGTGAGATGCTAAGGTGACATCCAAGTGGCGTTATCAAGTACATACTTGGCTCTAAAAGCCTTGAGTGTTCTAACCACCACTCATTGGCTATATAAGTCTATGGAAAATACTAGAACTTCATGATGCCACTCCCCTATCCAGTGCCATACAGACATTGCTATTAGATTACAGCACTCTCTCCTGAGGAGCCGCAGTGCTCCAGGCAGCCACACTACTCCATTGGTGTTGGTGTTCGAAAGACATCTATTGGCCACTCCTTCTGTGTTGTATTAGCATCTTTTCTTGATCAACCATCTCAGCTTATTACTGGTTTTATTGTAAAAGTTAGAGCTAGTGAAATATGATTCATTTTCATCATTTACTAAGAGCCACTGTGTAAGTCCATTGCTCTGCAAGGTGCTGTGTTCTAGTAAGTTAATCAATATATGGATTGGTCCTTCCCTAAAGAAGTTTACAGGGCACCCATGGCGGGTGGGGGTGTGGGATCAAAGGAAAGTGCAGGACAGTGTATGATTAAATGTCCAAACAAACGGTCTAAGCAGTGTGTTTAGAGGAGGGCAGAATGACCATGTATTAAAGCATTTCTTGAAGTGCTGGAGAGAGATGAGGCTTGATCTGGCCTTGAGGAAGAAGAGGATTGGGATGGGAGGATGGCGCCATCAGATGGGATAAGCAGTCTGATTAAAGGACTGAAGGAGAAATTGGTGGAAAAAAGTTAGAACAATGGTCATATTATTGTGCTGACTTCAGGAAAAGCCTGTAATCAGTGGTTGGCTTAAGTGCTGGGTTGTTTACTGTGTAGCATGAATTCCCATTTCTTCGTTTCCATTCTCAGTTTCCTTGCCACTGGCTACCTGAGTAAGCCAATGCTGTATACTTTTATTACAACAGCATGGCAAATTCGGTCACAATTTTTGTTAGCTGGCTGATCTAGCAGATAAACCCCTAAATCTCAGTGGCTTAACACAGTCCAAATTCTTATCTTGCTAAGATAATAATCTGATGCAGTTGTTCTCAATCAGTTGGCTCTCCTGGAATCTCTCTCCTCCAATCAGTGATTCAGGGACCTGGGCTCTGTATTGTATGGCTTTTCCATCTTCAATATGAGGCTCTTACAGCTGCCCTGGGAATTGGCTCCATTCCAGCCAGACAGCAGGGGAAAAGAACAGGAAGAGTTAGGCATGGGAGGTGTTTATGAGCCAGGCCTGGAAGTGGGAAACTCTGTTCTCAGCCCACTGGCTAAAATTCAGTCTTACAGCCATATCTAAGTGCAAGGGAGGCTGGGGAATGTAATTTAGCTGGGTGGCCTAAAAGAAAAAGACATGAATTTGGTGATTATCTCTCTCACAAGGTGCCACTGGTCACCTGATTCTTTGGTATGAGAGCTCCTGAGCCTGAGGGTCATCTGGCACACAACTTGGGTCAGGCATTCCCTTCCCAGCCCATCAGCTCACCCAGCCACTGGGGAGCTGAGTCAGCCCAGATCAGATAAGACCAGAGCTAGTGTCTGGAATAGCCCCTGATCTCCTCCCCATTCCACCCTTCCCTCCTGTGGTTTCATTTAACTTTTTATCCTTTAGTTCTGACTCTGAATGCATTCTTCATCTTGGGCATGTCTAGGCTTCTGTTTGAACACAGACCTTACTCCTCTTTTCTTGACCTCTGATATCGATGCCCACAGGCTGTCTCATGTTCATTATCGGTTTCTCATAAAGAGTAACATATCTGGATGGGGTGCTTGTGGCTTTGAGTATGATTGTCTTAGTCTTTGAGACTAAGGATCTAGTAGTGTTAAAAAAAATAGCCTTAGAGTGTAAGAGAATTTGCAATATCTAAAAAGCGCAATGGTTTGGTAAGGCCTGTTAGGAAAGAATGGCGTTTTTATGGAGTTATTAGCTAGATTGGAGTTAGTCACATCCAAAAGTAATACTGTGTATACTTCGTTAAATTCATTTTGTGTTAATTCACTTTTATGCACATAATCTCATTATCTCATTTTATTCATGCAGCATTTCTACAGAACAGGCGTTATTATCCCCATGTATCAGTCATATATAACCAGAAAAACAGAACCACTAGGGTGGATAGATAGATTGATGGATTGTTTGCAAGGAACTGGTTCACACAAGAGAGGGCTGGCTAGGCAAATCTGAAATCTGTAAGGCAGGCTGTCAGGAAGGGCAGTTTGGGACTCTTAGGCATAAGCTGAAAAGCACAGGTAAATTTGCTTCTTCAGGGAAGCCTCAGCTGTGCTTTTAAAGACTTTCAATTGATTGAATCAGGCATATTCAGATTACCTAGGATAATTTCCTATACAAACGTCAACACCGACCTTACTCCTATGTCTTTATAGCAACACCTAGATTAGTATTTGTTCAGTAAATGGGGATTAAGCCTAGCCAAGTTAACACGTAAAACTGATCATCACGCCTCATTTTACAGATAAGGAAATACAGGGATGTAGTAAGTTGCAGAACTGGTTATTTGGGCTTTTTCTTTCATGGCTAAAATATACTCAGGTATTTTTCAAGTTCCTAAATTACATATGTTTGCAGCAGGATCCAAGGAAAATTTTTGGATTGATTTACCGAGAGTGATCTAAATGATATAATATTCAAAATGTAATAGTGAAGCAAGTCATTCACTGTATGGCAGTGAAAAGACTATGAGAATGACTCCTTTTTTCCTATCTAAAAGTCCCGTTGTGAATAATTGCCAATATGGATAAAACCTTGATTTTAAGGAAGGCAATGATAGTAGAGTTTTCTTCTATATTTCTTCATTCAGGATCGCAAGAGGCACAAAACCTTAACATTTATTTCCAGCCCTGAGTCTGAACAAGTTATTAGTATAATTAGGGAAAGCTGAACTTTCATCTTTCTTTAATTGAGCATGGATAATTTGTACCTGTCATCAGTAGCCAAAATGTCATAAAATCATTTACAACCTTTTATACTCTTGAACTGTAGTAAAAATACCAGTTATTTTGTGTCCGTAGAGTCATCATTTGGAGCACCTCTTTCAATTTGTTCGTAGTTATCTTCAGCGCTTCATGACTAGTGTGGTTTGCAAAGTGTCACGCGAAGTGCTTTTTCCCTCTTGGTGACAGCCAGTACATTTAGGGAAGAGGAGGCCAATGAGGAGACAGATGCTGGCTTTGTGGGCACATGGTTTGAATGACAAGCAGAGATCAACAGATTATTATTTTTCACAGCAAGGAGAGGAGGAGGGAGCTCAGAAATTCTGAACAAAATGTCAGCTTTTGGATGCTTTGGTTGTGCATTCTGACACAAGAAGGCGAGGACATTTTTATTTGTTTTTCTTCCCTCCAGTCACACTCTAGGAAGACAAAGCTATTATCATAGGTTATGCCTAACCACCGAACTCACGGTCGTTAGTGAAAAAGCACCCTAGAGGCCAAAATGACTACTGTGCCTGTTTCTGCCATAAATTTTGATGGTGGAAAAGAGTGTTGGACCACTGATTATTGCAGCCTTGGAGATAGTTACCAGCCCACATGCCTAGTAACAATTGTGATCTTGTTTGAAAGAAGAGGGACTTGACTGTACTGTCAGTGTAAGGACAGTATCTATAACCTTGAGGAAACAACTGATAGGGTGGTTGATATTTTTTATCCCTTTTAGGCAGAATTACCTTTCTTATAAAGGATAGTTTGCGGGACTTCCCTGATGATGCAATGGTTAAGAATCCGCCTGCCAATGCAGGGGACACAGTTTCAAGCCCTGGTCTGGGAAGATCCCATATGCCATGGAGCAACTAAGCCCATGTGCCAAAACTGCTGAGCCTGGATGCCACAACCACTGAAGCTCACACCCCTAGAGCCCGTGTTCCACAACAAGAGAAGCCACTGCAATGAGAAGCCCATGCACTGCTACAAAGAGTAGCCCCTGTTCTCCGCAACTAGAGAAAGCCAGAGCATAGCAACGAAGACCCGACACAGCCAAAGATAAATTTAAAAAAAAAAAAAAAAAGGATAGTTTGCAAATTTGGAATTGAGAGAAATTCATGGTTTCAGTTAGAATATGCTTCCCCTGAGGTAAACTCAGAGAGTGCTTTAATGCTGTTCCTTAACCCAGACAGGTCAACTCTGGGGAAAGGAAGTGTGAGACAGAGGAATAAGAAAGCCTGGGGGAATAGGAGCTAAGGAGAGGGCTTAGCAGCTTTTAAATTGGTAAAGAAGAATTGGAAAAAGGAAGATACAGACTGATGGCAAGTTAGTACCTGGAGAAGAATGGACGTGGCCTGGGTTTCCTGCAGAAGGAGTCTGGGAAAAGTGAGGACAGGGACGAGAGAGGAATTGGAGTTAGGTGGTAAATGTTTCCTTGGTAGCCTATAAACAAGTAGTTTGGAAATGTGGAGTTTATCAGTCAGGAAGTCAGCAGACAAGAGAAAGCGTGCTTAACTAGAATGTTGTAGAGAATTTAATGAAGGTACTATTCAGAGCTGTGTAGGCAGGGCTGAGGCACCCAGGAAAAGATGATGAGATGCCAGGGATTAGCAACATCAAGAAGCTGTCACATTGTCTAGGTCTGAAGAGCACGGGGTGAACATTGGGACCCAGTGCTACTGGAGCCCCATGAGACCTATCACTGTAGAATGAGGCTCTAGACATGAGGTGAAATTGTAGAGGGATCAAACCATTGCCAGAGCCACAATGCTGAGGCAAGTGGAGAGCATTGTTAGAAATGTCCCAACCTCTCTCTCCTCCCACCTTCTTGTCTTTCTTTTGGTCAGTCCAAGCTGAAGTCAGAGGAGACAGGATGCACAGAAGGGCAGAGAATCGTTTGGGGATAACAGCACAGGAGAGAATAACTAGACAGGTGAGAGCCAGGAAGTAGGGGAGGTCCAAGTACTAAGTACTGGTCTTGGCTAGGTAATCAACTTGCAAAGGACTTTAAACAAATAGATTAACCCTTTTCTGTTTCTTTTCTCCCCCATCAGTAAATGGGGATAATAATTCTTGCCCGTATCCTGGAGTTGTTATAAAGATCAGATGACATAATAGATGTATTTGTTTCATTGATTTATATTTATATTGCACTTTATAATTTCCAAATCTTTCTTACGTCTGTTAACTTATTTGCTTCTCAAAATTAGCTTGTAAGGTATCCAAGATAAGTTTTATTATTCCCATTTAACGTTTGAGATGATTGATTCAGAGAAATTAGGTGGTTTCTTCATGGTCACAAGGCTAATAGTCCTTTTGCCTCAAACTTGACTGTAATTTTCTCTTATCACACTTAACTGCAGTTTAGTTCAACATTTCAGGCAGTTTTGGGGGACTGTTACTGCCTTTGATTATCTGGGTGGGTCTTTGTAAGGCATAAAGTTTCCAGATAAGGAGCCTGAGACCATACCTTTCATGTGTGGAACAGCATTCATAATTCAGGTGGTCTTTCTTTTTTGAGCATAATCTTGGGAAGAAAAAATGGGAAAGAAAAGGGCCTTGTTCTTTTTCCATAACTGACCACTCTTTGTTTTCTCTTGACAGAAAATTCAAAATGGAGTGCTATAAAAAAGTCTGTCCCCCCTAAATTTATATGTTGAGGCCTAACCCCCAATGTGGTGGTATTTGGAGGTAGGGCGTTTGAGAGGTGATTAGGTCATGAGAGTGGAGCCTTCATGAATGAGATTAGTGCCCTGATAATAGAGATCCCAGAGAGCTCTTTCTGCCATGTGAGGACATAGTGAGAAGAACTGTCTGTAAGTTATCATAGTGGTTTTATTTTTTTCTTTTAATAATATGGCTATCTATTTTATAAATATTTCAACTTTAGAAAATAAATGGCCTTCCTTTATCAAAGAGATTGTGTATTCACTTTTCCTCCCTCTACCTTTATCTGTTATTATATTAGCACGTGTGCAATTCTATTTCAGTGTATCCACTTGTATATTTTAGGAAGAATGCTAAAGTGATAGATGTGTGAAGAATGGGTTAAAACTGAAGATGGACAAGAAGACTAGTTAGGTATCATTGTAGGAGTTGCATGATGGGAATGGTTCTGTCTGAATGAGAAGGAAGGGACCTGATATGAGATTGTTTAGAAATCTAGTTTCAATTTCACCTTTGCTATGGGGCTTTCTTCATTGAAAAGGAATGTGGTCTGTCTGTACCATTTCTTTATTCTGCCTCACTCATGCCAATATGTCACTCTCCTGTCAATGTATTTGACTAGATCTGAATCCTTAGAATATTTCTGTGGTTTAGGCAATACTTGAATTTGTTTTCTCTTCTGAGGTGATGCACCTGTCTGATTTGTGTCTCTTGACTATTTAGAGCTGTTTGTTTTTGAACCTTGTTGTCTTCATAGTCTGAAGCCCTGACAGTGACCAGAACAGTGTGCAGGCTCTCTGAGCATCTCACTATGTGCTTTCACCTTGGCTTTTGCTTTCTGCCTCACGGATCCCAGCATCAAATGGAAATGACAAAAGCTGCCCAGGATCTTCTCCACATGGGCACTCTAACAATTAATTAGCTTTTTATTCTTTTAATTTTTTTAGAGCAGAGCCCCTGTACTTTGTTGAAGCAGAGACAGAACTTCTAGTATCAGAGTAGGTTATCACGTTACTTTTCGCTCCCAGTTGGGCTCTGTGCAGCTTCTCTGGAGTGAGCAGATGTTGGATGACCTGTTTTTCCATTTGGATTTATTTATGAGGATCATAACAAAGAAGCAAAATGGCAAGAGATAGAGTGAGAAAGCTCCTCATACAGCAGTCTCTGCTCAGGCCTATGGAAAGAGTTACAGGACTCCACACACAGGTGTTCTTTTCCACAGAGCCTGTATTTTTTGGCCCCTTTGCCCTCTAAAAGTCACCAGATAATTCTCAGCAGTATTTAACTTGGTTAAAAATATAGTCCAGGGAGCCGTCCTCTCCCTGAGCATCTGGAGGGGCAGTATTCTTGCCCCAGGCAAAGACACAAAATGATAAGATGACAAACAGCTTTGGGGAGAACCAAATGAGATATTACATATGAAAGTGCTTTATTTATGTTCTAAACACTAGATCTCTGGATGTCAGTGACTAGATTCCCTCTCAAATATGATCCTTTGTCTCACATTCATAATTACTAAGTAGCTGACTTACTATGTGCTAGGGATGGGGCTGAGTATTTTACATATATTACTTCTTTTAATCCTAATTTATGTAGTTAGTATTATCAACTCTATTTTACCAACTTCAGATTTAAACAAAGGCTTTTACAGAGCTAAGAACTGCACCCAGGGCACTCACCTCTCAACCCTGTGCATTTAAGCCTTAAAATATATGGCCTGTTTAACAGATCTCACGTGATACTAGTCCCTTTATATGATTAACATTAGCTACAATTTATTGAGAATCCACTATGTACCAGACACTATGCTAGGTATCTTAGATCAGTACATGACCCATAATCCTTATAACAACCCCATGAAAATTTATTATCACCACCTTTCATACTTGTTCCACTTATTGTGGTGACACAATAAGTAGCAAAATTTGTTTTGAATAAGGATTCAAATTCAGATAGATCTGCCTTCAAAAACAATTCTGTATTATGTTATGGTCGCCGGTAGTGAGTTGAATGGTGGCCCCCCAAAAGATATGTCCATGTCCTACCCCCTGTGAATGTGACCTGATTTGTAAAAAGGGTTTTTACAGATATAATTAAATGAAGGGGCTTGAGATGAAATCATCCTGGATTATCTGGGTGGGTCCTAGATGTTCGTATAAGAGACAGAGAGAAGACATGGGGATAATACAAGAAGACCTTATGAAGACAGAGGCAGAGACTGGTGTGTTGAAGTCACAAGGCAAGAAATGCCTGGAGCCACCAGAAGTTGAAAGAGGCAAGGGAATATTTTCTTCTATAGCTTTTGGATAGAGTACAACCCTGCCAACTCTTGATTTTGGACTTCTGACCTCCAGATCGGTGGGAGATACACTTTTGTTGTTTTAAGCCACTCATTTTGTGGTAATGTGTTATTTTAGTGACAAGAAACTAATGCATAGCCTGTTTCATTTTTAAACTATAGGCTGATTCATATCATATCTTTAAAAACTTAAAATGCTCACCACCTCATCTTATTATTATGATCATTGATGTCTTTGGTGTCTTACAGTTAGACTAATTTTTTGTCTTTTCCACTTACGCTTGAAGACCTCTCTTTCATAGTAGTATCAGTCTGTGCACAATATGCTGCACATGCCTTCATGCCTTTGCTCACCTTGTCCCCCCCGACCCCCAGAAGCCTGCCCTTCCCCTGTCCCACTCCATACTCTGCCACTGATCTCATTCTCAAGCCTGAATGATACCTCTTCCTGAAATCCTGGAGAGAGAGCCCCAGCCAGAATTAACTGCTGTGTCCGTGTTCCCAGAGCAGTCTACTTGTACCTCCATGTATCACTTCCGTCTATCTGTCCTATATTGTAGCTAGGCAGCTGCCTATGAAATCCTGGAGGCAGGGTAGGAGTTACACTAATCTCAGTGCTTCTCCTGGTATTAATCATGGAACGTCTCATGGTTGATGAGAACTATCTTACCTCTCTATGCCCTTGAGAATCTCTACACGAAAGTTTCTCAAACTTGAATTTGTAAGAGAATCACCTAAGGAACTTGTTAGAAATACAGATTTCTGGGCTTCTGCACATTGACTGCCTTTGGATTGGGGCATCCCAAATAATTTTCATGCAAGTGGTTGGCTGACTATACTTTGAGAAACAGTGTTCTAAAATTTGGATTGGAAACTTCTGTGGTGTCCACCTGTTGAGTAATAGTTTTATTGGTGTCTCCTGGGATATGAGTGACCTAAAATTGCATTCTGCTTGGGAAAAGAAGAGTCAAATCATCCTTTAAGACTTTGGTCAAAAGAGGCTGCACGTTTGATACCATTTCTAAGCTCTGTCCCAGACCAACTGAAATCCATTTCATATTTCCTGAGCTGCTTAGGCTTGAGGTTGGGTTTCTTATTTAAAACCCACATGCTTTGGGCTCTCCGCAGGTACATGGTCAGAATTGTCTAACTCAGATAGCACAGTCCTCTTCTGTCTCTTAAGCAGCCACAAGTTCTAATGTTTCTGTGTTCCTCTCCCTGTTTAACTTGTCTTCACAGAGCTCTAACTGCATTAGTTTAGGCATTGATAGAAAAAAAGGGCTGCATAAGCATCTATGTCCATTAAAGGAATAACTCAATGTGCTGTCTTTCTATCTTTTGAGACATTATGAATTTCCACCCTCCTGCAGAGAATTGTCTTATGTCCTTGATAACTTCTGCATTATACAAATAACTCAGAGCAGAATTCAGTATAAGATGGATGAAATTTTCTTCTCTGAGCTGCAGTAAAATAAGAATAATCATGCCTGTGTCACAGGATAGTTGTGAGGTTTAGATAAAATCATTTGCTGTATAGAAAGCATTTAATATGATATTGGACCTATAAGAGGGCCTCAATAATGGTTAACCTTGTAAATATTAACCAAGTTTCATCCTCATAATTTCAGATGGAACTTGAGTTCATTGTTGTCATCCTCCTCCTCCTCACTATCATCACCATCATCAAATTGCTGGATTTTAATTAGTGTTTATTTTGTATCAGGCACATTTTAAGTACTTGACATTCTGCCTAACTTTTCCATTACTGCCCTAACAAATTTCCACAAACTTAGCAGTTTAACACAACAGAGATTTTCTATTTCAGTCTATAGGTCAGAAGTTTAACAGGGGGTTCAGTGGGCTAAAGTCAAGGTGTTGGGGAGGCTACACTTCTTTCTGGAGGCTCCACTTTTCTACTCATTCATGTATTTGGCAGAATTCAGTTCCTTACTGTTGTAGGACTGAAGTCCCCGTTTCTTTGCTAGCTGTCAGCTTAGGCTGTTCCCAGCTTCTAGAGGCTGCTTGCATTCCTTGGCTTGTGGCCTACTTCCTCCATCTTCAAAGCCAGCAATGGTGAATTAAATCCTATTCATACTTTGGCACTTTCCTGTCATTTCATCTCTGACTGACTTTTCTGCCTTCCTCTTCCACTTTTAAGGGTCCATGTGATTAGATTTAGCCCACTTCGAAGATCTAAGACAATTTCTGTATTTTGAGGTCTGTAACCTTAATTACTTTTGCAACATCCCTTTTGCCATGTAACACAACATATTCACAGGTTCTAGGTATTAAGACGTGGACTTTTATGAGGGCAGGGGCATTATTCTGTCTGCCACACATTTGTTGTCTCATTGAATTCTCCTAGTGTTCCTTTGAAGCAGACTTCATTTTACAAATGACAAAAGGAGGCTTAGCAAGATTAAATAACTTGCCTAAGATCAAATCTATAGTAAGTGATGAAGCCAGTATGCAAATCTAGGCACTTTGCCTGCAAAATCTACCAAGTTTGGAATTACACTAGGTTAAGCTATAAGATGGGCTCTGGTAGGGTCAGGAATCCCTTTTCTGTACTTATGGCCTGGGACAACTTAAAAGAAAAAAATGACTGGCTTACATTCAATAACTTGATTATCCACAGATGGTCCAAAAGCCAAAAAGAACTCTTAAGTCTGTATCAAAGATGTATGTTTGTGACCAAGTCTTATTGACATAGGGCACAAACATCTTGTTGCTCTTTTCACAGCTTTCTCCTAATTTCAGACTTTTTCCATTGTAACATTATCACCACCAAAACTTTCATCAGAGGTTGGAGGAAAACATTTTTAGGAACAAAAGTGTATCTCAGCAAATATGTGGTACACTTTGTGTGATCATATCTATGATTATTTAATACTTAATCTATGCAAAGTGCCTTAGGTCACTTAGTGACCCTATGAGATAAGTACTATTAATAGCTGGACATTTTAGGCAAGGAAACTGAGAAACTTACATACAAACTTGCTGGGATTTGAACCTTGGAAGCCTGGCATTAAACCAGTCCATTCTGTGACCACTGTAATCTTTTCTTCTAAGATGGAGATATTTGTATCTTTTCTTTTCTACTCTTTGACAGTTTCCATAGTTTGCCCTTGCCTGAGGTATCTGATACCAGGCATCTTGGCATTTGAGCTACTCTCCTATGTACAGATGATGCCGTAATGATAGAGCCTATATAGCCTCTAGTCCAGGCAAAGGTGAAAACCACTTTAAAACAAAGAGTTGTCAGATTATTACCCAGTGGCTCTGTTTCATTCATAAGTAAGTGCAGGGTAGAGTACTTTGGTATTGTTTAACCTGGTGTAGATAAGAATCTAGACTCCTGAGGTTTAAGTGAGGAGCGTAGAACTTTCTCCTAATTCCAACTGAATCCTTATTATAAACTCATGGCATGGGCCTTAAGTGTCAAATTATTTCCTTACATATGTGTAGCTCTTTATCATCTAAAACACATTTTTACATGTTTTCTCATTCAACCCTCAAAAACATTATGTGAAGGAAAAAAATCTTATCATTATAATGATGATGATGATGAATGCTTACCATATGCCAATGTCAAACACTCTACACATTTTATCTTATTTAATCCTCTTACTATCCCTTGAGGTAGGTACTACTATTATTCCCGTTTATAAATAAAGCTAATTGACTTCTTCAAGGTCACCCAACTAGTAAGGATGGAACTGGGTTTTCAACACAGTCAATCTGACTCCCAGGACTGTATCCTAAACTAAGACTCCATAGCATTATTTCTATTCTTCAGCTGAACCAATTAAGACACAGGGTAAAATTAAGTAAGGTTTATCAAAGGCCACCCAGCTGTCAGTTTTGGGACTCAGATCAAGTTTCCTGCCTTCTATTTGGAGATGGTAACGATATGGCAGAATTATATGGAATCAAGAAGAGCTCATTTATATCATGGCTCCATCGGGCACTAAATGTGTGACCTTGGGTAAATCATGGATTATCCTCTAATCTTCAATTCAGTTGACCCTAAAATGGAGATAATCATACCTGCTTCCTTAGATTGTCAGCAGGATGGACATAATGTACATAAAATGCCTGGCATGTAGTGAGTCGTTCGTGGCTGTTATTATTAGTGAAACCTTCTTCCAGTACACCAGCTGCCTCTCTACATGAGAGTCCAGGTCTGATAGGTTTGGAGTGTGGTGAAGTTGCGGGAGAAATTGTCTAAGCCGTCCTCGATCATTTTTCACATGAGCCATAGGCTTTTGGCAGGCACCACCTGATAAATCAGCCTCAGCTTAGTGGGAGACTCAGAGATGTGTCCTTAACCTGAGAAATAGAGTGGAGGAGACCAGGATACCCAATAAGGTTCTAGTTAACTTGGCAGATCTAAAGCAGTCAGATCTGGATGTTGGGGGCTTATTAATAAGCTTCATGCTTTCCTCTTAGCTGTTTCCCTTGAGCTGCTGGAAACATGATTTCTTATGATCTGTTCTTTATAAGCTCCCTCCTACGAGATGAGATTCCAAAGGTAGTTCTGGAAAGCTGAGAAAAATGCGGTCGTGTTGGAAAATGCTGTCAGGTTGTAGGTATTGGAGTAGACCACTGAAATATGCACTAGTGGGTAGTTTTTAAAGGTTGATCCCCTGAGTATATGATGATGTGCCCCAGAAACAGAGTTCTATTCAGAATGATTTATGTTCCATGGTGCTATGGTATGATCTGTATTACCTTTGGAAGGAAGGGCAGACAGTGAATGAATTTAGCTAAGGATAAAAATAGTTAGATGAGCATAAATGCAGAAATGTGCTAGGTCTCTCAGTTACTTCTAAGGAGATTTTCAAGGATGTACCTGAGAAAGTTGTACTCTCTCATGCCTACTGGTACTGAATATGAACTGTAGAAATTTGTGAATTGCCTGCTCCCTGATGATGCTTGTGTGTGCCTCTTCCTGCCAGCCTTTTTCTGAAAAGGAAGGGGAAAAAAACCCCAGGAGTGGAAGGAATCTTAGAAATAAATAGTGATGTCTGATCTGCCTTGGCACCTGCTTCTCAAGGGACTTGAGCTAATGCACAACTATTTAAGATGTTTAGGCATCACAGTCAGAAGAAACGATCAAGTCAGACACCCCTAATTTGAATTTTTGGATCAAAATCAGCTTCAGAAAACTATTCTGATGATAAAGCTCATTTCTTTGAGCTCTAGAATTAAACAGATCTAGCTGTATTCAAGTCCCACCTCTATCAGTTAGTAGCTATGAGTCTATGGGAATGTTACTTTGTCTCTCTAAACCTCAGTTTCCACATTTGTAAAATGGCAATAATAGTAATAATGGTAAAAGTACCTGTTACGTTACATAGACATGCTATAAATGTTACATTAGAAATCCATGTACACTACTTAACAGTGTCTAGTCTATAGTAAGTGTCAATCAATGTTATCTTTTATGACTATTTTAGCATCTGTGTCCAAATTCTATGCATTTATTAATGTTGGCAAGTTATGATAGGACCACTTTATTCTAGCCTTCTTGTTGGTTGGTGTTTAATAAAAGGTCACCCTTTACTTTGGTAGGCAGATCTTTAGCTAGATCCAGCCAAGGTAATTTCCAGAACTATATTTTGAGCCAAGGAGAGGGAGAGACAGCCTCATCTGTTGACAAGGCCCTTAGGTATCGCCTGGCTCAGTCATCAGGGATAGGAAGCTAAGACAACAACGTAGGTACTGCTCTCACTTCCAGCCTGCTGCCAGAGCAGGCAGAAAACAGAGAGCTCAAGCCAGCCATATCACAGGTGCAAAAGCCACTGGAGACAGGAGCCTATTCTGAAGCTGTCTGGCACAGCTGTTAAAAATGAAGGTCAGTCTAATTCATGAGGTGTCACCTCTATTGATCTGGAAAACGGACAGAAAAAAAATGGATTTGAGAAAAGTTAATATCTGATTAGGCTCTTAAAGATGATCAGTCAGGTGCTTTGTAATAGTAGGATAAGACTAGATGTCAGTCCAAACTCTGCTTTTATGGGGTGGGGGGCACTCAGAACCAGAGAGGGAAATGAATTGTCCCAGGCCACACAGCCATCAGTGAAGAGCCAGGCCTGTGATCTGGATCTCTGGATTCCAGTTTCTATTACATAGCACTGCTGGCTTCCGCCTCTTGGCAATTTGAGTGACAAAAGTCATGCAAGAATCTAATATAATGAGTTATGGTAAAGTAAAGTTTTGAAAACTAGTATGAAGGCACAGTATACAAGTACGTGTTTTCCACTACAATCTTCTAAATCTGCTAGATGGATAGGATTTAGCTTGGGACCTTTGGTACCTTGAGAATAATTTTCCCAGAAACAAATGAGGGAAAAGACGCAATACTTTTTCTAAGTTTTTGCCTTTGCTTGGCTTTTGAAACTTATAGCATATGCATTTTTAAAACCCCCTCTTTTTTAACAAAGGGGAATAATGTGCTTTCCTCTATATGAAAAAGTGGGACAGGTGATGCACTGCTCCCAAAGGATGAAACTGGACTGCTTTTTATAGTAGTGATGATGTTTTGTTTTGTTTTGTTTTGTTTTAAATTGGTCAGATGCCAGTTTGCTTGTGATGATGGGGTGTGCAGTACCAGTGTTTACTGGTCCCTATTTCACCAAGCGTAAACATTTGCAAGAAAGCAAACTTAGTTGGGGAGTGCATTCCTTGTTCACAAAAAGCTGAGCTAAGTGTGTCTGGATGGGGATTGAACCCTTAACCTTAGACCCCTCAGCACCACATTATAACAGCTGAGCTAGAGCATTCTCAAGTGTTACAGTTAAACACCCACATGTCCCATCATGCAATGTTGAATCTCTACAGATCAATTAAACAGACACTGTTACTGATGGAGCCAATGAAAGCTCCAGCTGCCTGAAACAGCCAGGCAAGCAAACACAATGTTTTGTATCCTTTTACTTTCAAAGTATATTAGAGGGCAAGTAAGCCACTTGCAAATTACCTGAACTCAGGAGTATTAAAACATGGCATTATACCTTCTCCTATTAAACTTACCTAAAGGGTTTGATAGAGTTTTTTGAGACTAAGCACTCTTCTGTGGTAGCAGACCCTCTGGAGCAGCACAGTCCTGTAAAAATATAATGCAATTCACACAAGTAAGCTACATTTGTAATTTTACATTTTCTAGTAGCCAAATTTTAAAAAGTGTAAAGAAACGAGTGAAATTAATTTTAACAATATATCCATAATCTATTTTAGTTAAGCTGATATATCCAAAATGTTATTTTAACAAGTAATCAATATAGAACTTATTAATGGGATATCTTACATTATTTTTATGCTAAGTCTTCAAAATCTGGTGTGTAGTTTACACTTACCACATGTACCACTTGGACCAGCCATATTTTAGTGCTCCATAGCTGTGTGTGGCTCATGGCACTGTGTTTGACAGTGAGGCTCTAGAGTCGATGTGAAGATGAGGTCCTTCTCGGCAGGGGGTGCGGGGAGCAGGTGCTGGGGCTTGCTAGCACTGTCCAGTACTGACCTCTGGAAAAAATTGTTTCTCTTAGTCAGTACAATTAAGGGGGCTTCCCTGGTGGCGCAGTGGTGAAGAATCCGCCTGCCAAAGCAGGGGACACGGGTTCAAGCCCTGGTCCCAGAAGATCCCACATGCCGCGGAGCAACTACTGAGCCTGCACTCTAGAGCCCGTGAGCCACAGCTACGGAGCCTGTGGGGCACAACTACTGAGCCTGCGCACCTAGAGCCCATGCTCCACAACAAGAGAAGCCACCGCAATGAGAAGCCCATGTACCGCAGTGAAGAGTAGCCTTTGCTCACTGCAATTAAAGAAAGCCCGTGCACAGCAGCAAAGACCCAGTGCAGCCAAAAATAAGTAAATTAATAAAAAAAATTTTAAAACCTGTAAAAAAAATACAATTAAGAACAACTCAATATCAGACAAGCAAGAACCAAAATAGTTGTTTTGCAGTAGATTTTCCTCATCACTCAATAGATTGATTCATTCAGCTATCTGGGGGTTGCATAGGAGAATAATGTGTTCTGACAGGTCCACTGGGGTCAGTCCTTTTCTGCTTAAAAATCACAATTTCTTTGGCACTCTTCTGTGGTAGCAGAAAATTGCATGTGCAAGCTTGGATGCAAAGGGCTCTGTATTTTCTTTTTGTCTCTGGGCATGCTTTGAAGGATATTATATAGACATACCCACTTTCTTAAATGCTTGAAATTTTAACTAGAGAATTACATACTTTTTTCCTTGTTCCAATATCAAACAATCAGTTATTTCTAAGGATGAAGCTGTTCTTTCTATTCACTATTTAGGACCATGCAAAAGAAAGTGATCTTATCATTCTTGAAATTGTCTAATGCAGTTTTTGCCTCTAGGCCAAGGGAAAAGACCTGCCCTTTCTCCACAGAAGGCTCATTTTGCGATTGGTTACAGTTTTATTGTTGACACTGTACCTCTGTATTAGTGTTAGTGCAAGGCTCATAACCCTTAGCAACTTCATTACTCACCAATTAGTTTCAAATGAATTCTACTGTCTTGGCTGTAATGGTGCTCTTCATGGAGTAAGCTTCACACTCATAAGGATTTCACTTCTAACTGTCTGGAGTGATGGCATAGAGTTGGAGTCACCAGTTCTTTAGTTAGGAATTCTTATTTGAGGGAGATCCCTCAAGATCTCTGAGGACACATTGCTTCCTGTTGTCACTTCTTTCCGGTTCCATTGATTTCACCTTCCCTTTCCTCAGAGGTCCATGCAAGTGTGACAAATGACTAGGAAATGGGACCAGAAGACTTGCGTTTTAGTCTGAGCTCTTTTGCATTTTGGTATAGGACCTCAAACAGGTTGCATAAGCTTTGCAAGTCTCAGATTGTTCATCTATGAAATGGAGATTAAAAGGCTCATATCACACAGAGTTTTGTGAGAATTAAGTGAGATAATGGACATTAAAGTGGTTTGTGAACTATAAAGTGTTCTGCAAATTTTAGGAAGGAACATTATTGAGCCAAGGAGGAGTATAGCCCTGTAAAGATCACGCTCATCCTGAGTCGTATTCTTGAGATAAAAAAAAATTGGGATACCATCCTAGATCCTCCTCTCTGACGAGCCCCCATTACAGCTTTGCAAGGCAGTGACTTAAGAAATAGGTGAGGCCTTATGTGCAATGTAGCTGGTAGAACAATCCTTACCCTCACCTTGTTCTTTTTTTCCTCTCTACTCAACATTATGACATCACCTCCCTTCCTGGCTGTCATTAATGGATATTTCATCCTGGTTTCACCTTGATTGAAAGACTGGGGAAGAGCAACATTTTTATGTGTTCCAAGTCCAGGGTGGATAGGTTAGCCTTATACATTCTTAGCCCTATGTTAGAAGAAACTTCTCTGAGTTTGGTTCACTTTGTGGGCTTTTAATTACCCTTGGAGAGGTTATGAATTTAGGTAGATCTCATTATCCTGTATTTCCAGGAACCCTGTCTCAGAGCTAACTAGCTTAGTTTCTTCTCTCCCTCTCTCCTTCCCTCCCTCTCTCCCTCCTTCCCTTACTCCCTCCTTCCCTTTGATAGTAGGATAATAGGAATAGATATTAGGGTAACTTACTAATTTGAATACCATTAAATGGCCAGGTTTGTTTAAGTATTAACATTAACCTGTAAGGCTTTTGACTGTTGAAAAGTCAAAATAATAAGGGCACCTTATTCATGCCCTTCTCTTTTTATTCCCCAGAAGCTGGTACAGATAATAGGTGCCTCGTAAGCATCCACTGAATGAATAGTGACTAGTAACGATCAACACTTTTCAGGGTATAAAATGTGTTGTGAACCCTTTAGAGATACTCTCATTTAAAGTTCACAGTGGCCCTATGAGCAGATAATGTCATTCACATTTTATAGATGATAGAACTGAATGGTGCACACTTAGATTTATCCAAAATCATGCAGTGACAAAATGTATGGATTGAACTTAGGTTAGTATTGCTCTAAAGCCCATACATCTTGTGCTATATTTATGCACCTTAAAATTACTGTCTTCTGGTCTTAATATAAGTAGTTCCTTAGATAGTGTAGCATCTAACAAAGGTAAAATGGTGCTAGAGCAGGAGCTGTGGAAAATCTATATTTAAGAAAGAGAAAGTGTCTGGTATGGAGATGAAATCCTTTTTCTCTTCTTGAAATCTCATTCTATTAAATTTCTACTCAACTTTCATGAAAATAACCAATATTTACCCAATACTTATGTGCCAGGCTGTGATTAGTGCTTTACATATGTTTAATTCTCACAGCCACCCCATGAAGCTGATACTATTGTTTTTCCTAATTTTTAGATAAACAAATTATGACACAGAGAGAGTAAGCAGCAGCTTGTCCATGGTCACACAGCACATCCTGGCTTAGATGTACACCTACGTCTATCTGACTCCAGAGTGCGTTTTCTTAATCACTTCATGGTACTGTTTTTCACTTTTTGTGCCTTTATAGTAAGAACCAGCAGTTACATATTAGTTTGTTTGTGACTGTTGATAATCCCTACCAAATTGTAAACTCCTTGGGAGTTGGGCACCTTGCCTTTAACATCTGTATTTCCCCATACTGTTCAGATAGTGTTCAATAGGTGCTCATTTAATACTTGTCAGGCAATTCTCAGACTCAGCTAGCTGATCAGTTAGTCCCTCTCTAGCACTAAGAATTAAGAGATACGATTGTTCACCCTTTCAGTGTTATCACTGGCAACAGCCCTTCTGTGCTGTAGCAGATATTTTTGTGTCCTGTGCCACATTCTTTTGATCCACCATGAATCTCAGCTGTAGCTGTGCTGGACAGTTCCCATGTAAGCTGACCACATCCTACCTGAAGAGCCATCCATTTCTCTCAGCTCTTCTGCCTCAGGACAGTTTTTTAAGTCCCTGAAGCTCTCTTAGTCCACTTTTTGGCCAGGACAGAACAGCATGGAGTTAATGACTCCAGTGGCAAACCTCAGCCAGTGGAAAATAGGATAAATGCCTCAGCCTCTTGTCCTTCAGAGGAAATTCTTAGGTGCATTCTCTGTGGTCTCTCAAGAATCAGTCCCCAGATTCATTGAGCATCAGTTGCCCACAGTGGTTATCAGCACCCCCTTTTTCCTACTTCTGTATCTTATTTTCTCTATTTCATAACTGCTGCTCCCTGTATTTCCAAAGTAAATTCTTTGCACCCAAGTCCTTATCTCAGTGGGTTTGTTTTTTTGTTTTTTAATTGCATGGGACGTGGTGTGGGAAATGGAAAACCCAAATAAGATACATGCCTATTTGCTAGTGGCTTTGTGCCAGAGGCCACATATAATGTCACATAATGTGAATAAATCATGTTATTGGATTAATTAGAGAAGTTACCTCAGAGGAGATTGAACCTCAAAGTCTTGTCCTTGGATAAACAGGTTTAACGTAAGCGGAGAGACAGCTTAATTTTCAGAATTTCCCATTCCGCCTTTATAACCAGTTATACTGATGAAAAGGTGCAATAGTTAAAAAGGATGCAAGAATGAGCCAGTTAATTTTCTGAAACCTAAGATGACTACAGATTCAGTTTATTTCTTACTGCGTTATTGACTGTGGTGTAAAAAGCGTAGCCCACAGTGCATTCCTACGTCTGTGCTCCATGGTACTTCCCAGTTGATAAGTCTTACGACTCTTTTTTCCCCTTGAGTCTCTGTTAGGGTTTTTTTTTTTTAAGACGCCAGATATGATATTCATAATCACTGAGCAGTCACCCCACCAAAAGAGTTGAGAGGAGAACGTGGCAGATGGTGTCATGCAAATTTTATTGAAGAATCTCCCTCATAACGATGAACGATACAGCAGTGAACTCCTGGCATGCATATCGGTGGCAGAAAGGATTTATGCCTGGTGTGTCTGGGCTCATAATAACTAATGTATCAACTTGTTTGAAAACTTTTTAATTAGGAGGATCAGCAGGACTTGTGAATGAATCATGAAGAGAAGACCTTTCACTTTCAGTAAATGAGGAGAAAATAACCATCAGCAGAAATAGCTGCATTCATTTCAGTGCCTAGGGTAAATGGCACTGTTCTAATGACGATAAGGCCAAGGGTCTGGGTCTCTATATGGGCCAAGTCAGGTTGCCTGATTTCTTGGCCCTTGACTGACCTACTCACTCTTTAGCAGTTATCACATGACTACATGGGTATAGTACAGCATTCCACAAACTACAAATTTAAATCTGACCTTGTCACTTGCCTGATGAAAATCATTCACTAGTTTCCCACTGCATGTAGCATAAAATGTAAACTCCTGCCTTGGGCCTTAAGGCGCTGTATAGGTTGGCTTCTTTCCCATAGCTCTATTACCTCATTTTGAGGAACGCTCCCCTTTTCCCCTGTTTCAGCCAGACTGTCATCTGATAGGTCCAAGCTCTTGCCAAGCATTTTCATAATGCTTAATATGCTGTATTAGTACAGCATAATAAGTTGTATTATTATTTTTTAAATGAGATAATATTTATAAAAAAATATGTTCCAAACTGCAAATACTGTACAATAATTATTATTATTGATTATATCATTAGCAGATCTGGAATCTTAGAAAGCAAGGTCTCTATAAAGCAATGGAATATTTAAAGGGCAAAAAGACTTTCCAAGTGAAGCGTTCCTTAACTGAGAACATTCCTCATAGAAAGAGAGATGTTCGTGCATTCACTAAAGCTTTCCGTATTTTTTGATCTACTTGGACATGGTCAGACTTTGCAAAGATCCCCAAAAGAACAATCCAATTTTGGTTTATGAGGAGTGTCTGCTATTTAAGGGTTTCATTGCCAGAGTCCAACAAGCTATATTATTTAGTTTGTTTGCTTGCTTACTGCCTATCTCTCCCATGAAGACAGTGTGTATTTCCCCAGAGCTAGTACAGTGCCTGCTATCTAACAGTTATTCCACAAATATTTGTTGATTGGATAGTAGACAAAGCAAAATGCATACTCTAGGGTTAGTGGACTAAAAGTATCATCTTTGGTACATAGGATGGAGTTTGAGACCTTCAAGAAGGCTTATGAGTTAGATTTGAAACAATCTTGAGACTTTCTACAAGCTTCAGATCTAAGCCTTTCAAACATTAGTTGATGATTCTTGTGTTGATCCTGGCTAGAAAGCTACTGACTCTGTTTGGAAATTTGTGTTGACATGCTTGGGACAGTTGTAGTGTTAGACAGAAGTATTTTGACATTGATGGACGGCTCTCTGGCCATTGAATAGAGTTTTGAGATTCCCACTGGTGCAGTGGCCCACAGAATTTGGGCCACTTGAAAACTACATTTCTCACTCTTGCTCAGCTTTGAAATGTACTACTATTGCTAGAGTAATTTGTGACTGAGATCAACTGTTTTGAATGGATTTTACCAAGGTGGCACTTAGTATTCTGGATAGCACATTGTAGATATTCAATAGATGTTTAGTGAATGAAGGAAAGATTTCCATTTTCTATTATTAATCAGTATTATTTTGCAGTATTATGACTTTTAAGCCCTAGTTTGTCTTCTCCCACATTGGATGGGACTGACCCATGTAACCAGTAAGATGTTATGAAAGTGACAGAGTGTGACTTATGAGGCTGTATCATAAAATACATTGTGGCTTCTCTCTTGTTCTTTCTTGGATCATTCACTAAGGGGGAAGTCAGCTGCCATGTTGAGAGGATACTCAGGCAACCTGTGGAGAAGTGAGACTGGGGTCTCCTGCCGACATCCATGCACGTGAGCCGTCTTAGAAATGGATCCTCCAGTCCCAGTCAAGGCTTCAGATGACTGCTGCTCCAGTCAACTAAGCTGCTTCTAAATTTCTAATTCACAGGAATCATGAGGTAATAAATGTTTAGTATTTTAAGCTGTTAAATTTTGAGGTAATTTGTTATATGACAATAGGTAACAAATATACATAGGAATCAAAGCAATGACCCAAACAAAACTGCATTAGAAACCAGACCTTAATTTGTCTTCATCATTCTTTACTTGTTTTTCTGTTGGTATCTTGGTGACCTTGCTGTGTACTAAAAAATGCTAATCTGGTGTCTACCATATTATTAGCCAGTGTTTTCCCCAATCTTTTATTTGTCTCTATTTTGGATTTGTTTGTTTGTTTTTTGTATTTGGAAGTGTGTTCATTTGATGGTGATGTAGTAAGTCCTTTTCCTTTTTTATTTTCCTTTATGTTTTTTAAATTGCTTCTAATTGCCCTTTCCAAAGATTTAATAAATATTCAATTCCTTTTTAATGATTTGATTTTTTGTATATTTAAATCTTTAATACTCCTATAATTTATTCTGATGCGTTAACCACTCTTTGGCTATAACCTTCTAGCCACTTCATTATATTTCCCCTTACATGGTACTAGGTATTGCATGGTAGAACTCAGAAGATTGCTAAAGTTATGATAGATTGCATATCCTTGTTTCCTTTATTTTTATGATCTGCTGCTTTGTTAAAGAAGAAAATTTACATTGGCCTATTCTATATTAAGTCATGCTGATTGGTATCTAATATGTTTCTGGCAAATTCCTTACCACTTAAGTTTTAGATGGTTCTATTTTAGACTTTTTATAAGCAAAAAAGTCCACAGGTCTGCAACTTCATATGTCTTAGCTTATTCAGAAACTTTTAACTTATTTTCTGGCACGTGTAATATCACCTTGACCTTCTGTCTTCCTTTGGGTTTGTGCTTGATCTACTAGCTTGTTGCCAGAAATGTCAACAGTCAATTTTCATTTAATTAATATCCTTATCAGGGTTGACATTCTATCGCCCTTATTTATAAGTCTATTAGTAAATTCCCCAGCAGTGTTCTTAAGGAAGAAAAAAGACCCACCAATTCTGTTACTTTTCTTGAAGTTTCATTTAAGTTCAAAATAAAATACCCATTTTATTTTATTTTAGTAGAAATTTTACTTGTGGGAAAGTCAGCTTATAATTTCTTTGGTTGGAACTTGACTCAGGAGTTCAGGAAGTCAGGCGACTGCGTTTTGAATTGTTTCCAAGCAGCTGCATTTGATCACAACCTGGGTGGCTGCTGTTCTGGCGTTTCATCTCTACTGTATCAAACTGGGTTAGCGTTCATTGGTGGCTCTGCAGTGGAGGCTTCTGACAAATCCTGTCATTTGCTTTCCCTAAAGTCAGACCCTTCTTTTAAACATGGTGAACCTTATATCGTTTGCTGGAAGATTTTAAACATGGTGAACCTTATATCTTTTGCTGGAAGATTTTTAACTTGAGAAAAAGTTACTGCGGTGCTGTTATATTCCATTCTTGCCTTTATTGGCAAAGTACCCTAGTCACTGAGCAATATCAGCTAGTATTCTGATAATGCCTTTGAGTTGGGGGGAGAGTTGTTTCAAATGATTGTATACTTTTTCCTCCTATTAACATCTATCATATCTTGTGCTTTAATCATTAAAGCGATGTTCTATGCCCTGTTTCATATCATCTCACAACTACCCTGTGACATTCACTCCCATGCTTAAAACTTTTCAATAGCCATTTTCATTGCCTTCTTTTAGTTCCTCAAACCATCTATGCTTTCTGCTACCACAGGGTCTTTGAACATAGTGCTTCCTATTCCTGGAATATACTTCCTCTTTCTCCCCCCTCCTTTTACCAAGATAACGACTACTCGTTCATCAAATACAAGTTGAAGTATCACTTGCTCAAGACTAGGTCAGGTACTTCTGTTATATGCTCTGAAATGATCATTGTTTGTCTTCTAATCCTCATCCACTTATTTGTATGATTATTTAATGTTCAACTCTCCTTCTAGACTACAAATTCCGTGAGAAGAAGGACTAGCTGCATCTGGTTTGGCCCAACATTGTATCCTCTACATCTAGTACCATGGCTGGCACATGTGGGCGCTCAGATATTTGTTGAATAAATGAATGAATGGTTTCCAAATTATACAGATGAGAACTGAGGCCTAGAAATCTTAACTAGCTTGATCAAGGTCCTACAGCAACCAAGTAACAGAACTAGGATTTGAACCTAGGTCTTTCATTTCCTAGTTTTGTGATCTTTCTATTAAACACAGTTGCTTTATGCTTCTAAGTTGACCCTTTTAAATTTATCTTCCATCTTAAAGTTTGTTTGGTTCCTTGGAAGTGGGTAGGGTAACTCAGATCCACACCTTGAGTGTGACTGTAGCCTCAAAATAGATGGTAGGTATATGTCAGCGTGCCTACGTATAAGGGTGGGAAAAGGGAAATGGAAATCATCCTTTTTAAAGAATCTTTCCCTTTTAATCTGTTACAGTTTCAGAGGAGTAAACTGAGCAGTGGGAGGTATTACAAAGAGACTCATCAGATGTGGGCTGTGAGGTCTAAAGCGTATTACACTCAGTCTAGATATGATTACATGTTTGTAGTCCTGCATTGTCTTCTCATTAACTGTGAGATTTTGTGAAGGTCCCCCTTACGTCTCTGGAGTAAATTTCGTCTCTAAAAATGGCGTGTGTGTGTGTGTGTGTGTGTGTGTGTTTGTATGTAGGGAGTCATTATAGAATTATTGGCAGAAATTCTGACTGCAAGTCACAAAAAGGCCTTGTTCCCTTTTCCCTCACATTTGTTGCTTAGTCAGCTAGAATGTGCTTGTTATTTGGGGATCTAAGATTGAAATGTATTCCATTATGTAACCCAGCTCTTCCAAAGGTTTGGGACCACTCCCACCTGTCTTTGAATTACAGCAGTTTTGTAGAGCTCATTGCAGGCCATTTCTAATAAGGGAGGATTGAATCCTGGAATGTTTATTTCCAGTTAGCATAATGAAATGTTACTGCTTGGAGGGACTTTGAGAGCCAGTAAATATAGCCACTTATTTTATAAATAAAGAAGCTGTGGTTTGGAGAGAGAAAATGGAGAGCTAGGATGCATAACTGAAGACTTTGGAATTTATGTCCAGTATTCTTTTCAGTATACCAGGTGGCTTATTTTATTCCACCCTTTATTTTCAGTACACTTAAAGAGATTTAAAAATTATCTCTAATATAAATAATATTTACATCTGGAAAAGTTAATGAAGTCTCGTTTTCTATCTTCCTTTTCTGATAGAAATATCCTTTCTCTGATTGTAAAAATAATATATGCTTATTGTAACAAAATTCAATCCATTCAGAAGTACACTAAGTAGAAAATGAGGATTCTCCATGATATCAAACCCCTAGAAACAATCACTGTTAACTTGTTAATTTGGTTCATGATTTTTAGGCTCTTCTTTCTCTCATACTCTTGTATATATAATTATATCTATCTATCTATCTATCTATAAATATATCTCATTCACTGTGATATATATACACATATATATATGCTATATATATTTTTTCATACATTGATCTTGAGTATATACCTTACATATTTATATACACATTTATATATACATTTAAATTATATAAATGTGTATTTATATATAAACATATATATATTTAAAAATTAGATTATGTTATACATACTGTTTGCATCCTATTTATTTTTCTGAGCAATATTTAAGGGACACATGGACATCTTCTCTTGTTAGTACATCTAATTTATTCTTTTTATTGGCTGGCTGGTAGTTCATTTTGTGACTGTACTTTACTTAAACAAGTCTCTCCTGTTGGATATTTATATTGTTTCCAGTCTTTCAGTATTTCACGAAATGCTGCAGTGAACATCCTTCTGCATGCATCTTTGCATATTTGTCTGTTTCTTCATAATAAATTTCTAGAAACCACACTTGACAGTAGTCATAGTATTTAGACACAAAATTGTATAAGTAAAGCAATATAGTTAGCTAATTCCTGTAGTAGGAAAGGAAGGAGATTTCAGACTGAGTGTGATTTCAGATACAAGGTCATTAAACACATGAATCTTTCCTTGGTCAAGCTTTGTGGTTTTGTAATCACAGTTTTGTAGAATCAGCTCAGCACAGCAAATTCCAGTTCAGTGAATCCTGCAAGTTCTTTCTAGTTGCTCTGTAAATAGTTGCTTCACTTGGCTCGAGTTCACTGTAAATGGATTTAATCAGGATAAGGACGCCTAGAGTTTAGGTTATTCCGTCTAGCCCACAATAGTTATTTTCCCTTCAGCTATTTAATGCAACTATCAGATGTTGGGAGGGAGTACCACTTATGTGTCAAACAGTGAGGTAAAGAGGAAACATATTACTTCCCTGCTGAGAAATTGTGAGAAAACAAGCTGATGATGTCTCTGAATCTCTGAACTGACTTCTTGCCCAAGGAGATCACCAGGAAGAGAAGAGCCCCCTCTGGCTTGGGTTTTCTATTCCCTTTAGTTGCTTGAACTTTGCTCTCTCTATATCACCTGTGATATAGCCAGTGCTTTCATAAGGCATTTAGTAGCTTTCCGACACTCCAAGCCCTAACACAGCCGATGTGGCCATGTCTAAATTGAAGGATTATTTCTTCTTCAGCAGGAATCTAGAAACTCAGGGGATATGAGAGGGAGGAGAGCCATCAGAGGTTGTCTGGTAGGGTGACCTCTTGCCTCTGGAATTCCTCTGACAAGAGCTCTGAGGGGTCATCATCTTTGAGTGGCTCCTCTTGGTCTTCAGAATAAAGTTTATATTCCTAGTCTAGTGCTTAAACCCTCTGATAGATGATCTTTCCATCCATATTCCCTAGCTTCCCCAAATATGCCCTGTACTCTGGTCAGTCTTCACCTTCTCCTCTCTGTCTTGGCTTATGCCATTTTCTCTGTCTGTTAATGCCATTCTTCTGGCTTAAATGTCATCACTTCCACAATATCTTCCTTCCTGAACTACTGTGACATTTAAACTGTACTTTTTTTGGTGACACTAATAATTTTCTATTCTATATTGGAATTTTCTATGTATCTATCTTATATCTCCTACAAGAACCTAAACTCTTTGAGAGCAAGATTGGCATGACTATGACTATTCTTTGTGTTCCTCCAATATCCGGGACATTGCCTGATATTTGATAAGTATTTATTATGGAGATGGGTAGACACACTAACCCAGTCTTCAGCTGTAAATAAATGTATATATACATATGCTTTCCCATTCTATATCCACAACCTCCAAATGGTTATTAAGAAGTACTCTCCCTCCCTTGATATGCATTATCAATAGAGGAGGTGTTGTGGGAACCAGGGCAGATAGTCAGACTGTACACATATCAGCCCTGGGGGAGAACTTAACAGAGTCATGAACGAGATGTGTAGTTCTTCTCTTTGTTCATCAGATTCTGGTGTTGCACACAGCTATCTGGCATGGCTGGAAGTCATATTCTGGGAGGGAGATTCCCATCCTTGGGCTTTGGGGCTCTTAAGCCAAATTTTTAGGGAAGCATCAGTTCACCCTTGCTGCAGTTAGTAGCCAGTCACAATACGATAGCATTGTGAGTTGGCTCCAGCTACATGCTCTTAACTCAGCCTTTATGGTTGGGGGTAGTAGCATCAGCCCCTCTCCTAGAGTGATTAGCAGGCTAGAGTCCAAGCCTTATGGTTGTAGCTATATGACCTAGCACGCTGTTGGGAGGATTTGCCACATCAGCATTCAGGCTGGGGAAGCTGGCATGATTGGGGGACTGGGGTCCAAGACTTGCCATCATTGACCAGGATTAATTGACTTAAGCAATAGGCCACTGATGAGTTTCCATGGAACTTTTCAGAAAGCTGACTTCTTTCCTAGGAGGGCTGCCTTCCAAGGACAAGTCTTGGGCATGTTAAACCTCTGTCTCAAGGGAAATTGTAGGGTACAGAGAAGAGAAATAGGTAGGTAGCTGGGGAGTTTGTATTTGAGCCAAGATTCAACACCCCAGCCTTCCTGTCCTGTCCCTCCAGTCTTACACACTCAGAGCCCAGGTTTGAATGCAGATGTTTTTATTCCACATCCACTGTTCTTTGCAACATCCTTCAGCTCTTCATATATTTTTATAAGGAATGATTTTAGAGCCTCTGGGTGTTGGGTATAGTATGTGTAAAGGGATTATTCTTTTTGGCAACAGCAGCTTTGCCTAAGTAATTCCAAAATAAAGTTAAGATTTACTCTAGGCTCAGGAAGTTACCCTGCCCTCTCTGTTGGCTGTGAGGGAATCTTAAAGACATATGAACACTTTATTCATTTTACTCCATGTTAGAACTTCAATTTTATCACCTCTTCCAGTTTTCTTTTAGAAGTATCAATTCTTGTTTTAAATTATGAATTAAAAATTTGTATGTTTCAGGCTACACATCTTGTGGATTTTCACTTTTATTGCCCTTGTTGTTTTACTTTCTGCCATTCCTGGATGATCACTCATAAATTCGCCAAACTGTTTGTCACAAGAATAAGTAAGTTCAGCCCTCCCTGTCTTCAGGTTCTGGATCAAATTCCGTCAGCAGTTGGTTGAATCTGTGGATGTACCTGAGGATATGGAGGGCCAATTGGACTATGCCATTTTTACCTAAGGGACCTGAGCATCCACACATTTGGTATTGTGGGGGTCCTGGAACCAATCCGCAGGGGATACTGAGGGAAGACTGTTCTCCTGTCAGCTTGGAGTAGAGAGTTACAAAACTGAGTCCAAACTGAACCTGAGGCCAATTTCTACGATTTTTACCCAGACCACAGACTTATGGGGCAAAACTACCTTGGGAATACAATCTAAGAAAAACCACCTTTGTTTACACTATATTTTTGCTTTGAATCTCTTTTCCTGAGATCTTTGCCTGTTAAAGTCTTAGTATTACTCTTCTCATCATCTCTATTACTAAAAAAATATATAATTAGTAGCTAGTAAACACTTATGGGCCATTTATGGTGCCAAGAGATGTACATGCACACCTTCTTTCATTTATTTATTTATTTGTTTGTTTTTAACATCTTTATTGGAGTATAATTGCTTTACAGTGGTGTGCTAGTTTCTGCTTTACAACAAAGTGAATCAGCTATACATGTACATATATCCCCATATCCCCTCCCTCTTGTGTCTCCCTCCCACCCTCCCTATCCCACCCCTCTAGGTGGTCACAAAGCAACGCGCTGATCTCCCTATGCCGTGTGGCTGCTTCCCACTAGCTATCTATTTTACATTTGGTACACCTTCTCCCTTTACTGGTTTATTTTCCGTTGCCGATTCTGTGCTTGCACTGTGGACCAGCAAACAAGGAAGACATGGTCTCAGTGCTCATGGTGCTTACATTCTAGTAGGGAAGGTAATAGAATGTAAACAAACCACGAGATAACGTCAGAGTAGTGAGTGTCGTGAAGAATGTGAGATAGAGCAGTGTGATAGAGGGTGACTGGCAGTGTGCGGTGATGGGGGAGCTTTTAGATAGAGTTACCTCAGAAGGCCTTTCTAAAGAGAGAAGAAGGAGCCAGCTATGCGAAGAGCTAGAATTTCAAGGCCAAAGGCCTGAGGCGGGAGTGAGCCTCATAACAACCCCCTGAAATCACTAGATCTGTCTGTGTGACTTGGTGAAGGAACTTAATCTCTCTGAGTCCCTGTTTCCTTATCTTGCAAAGGCAGATTGTTTAGCTCATTCATAGTATTTTCCTTGAGTGCTTGCTACGTGCCAGGTACTCTTTAGACTCAGGATGTATTACTGCCCTCGTGGAGCTCATGTTCAAGCTTAGGTAATGTAAGTGCCTTGAGGAAAATGAAAGCAGAGCAAGGAGACGGAGAGTGAAGGTGGGAGATGGATTATTAGGAGAGTCAGGGAGAGCCTCCTGTGGAAGTGACACTTGAGTAGAAACACTGTTGAGGAGAGGGAGAGAAGCAGGCCACATGGCTATCTGTGGGGTGGGGGAGCATTTCCGGTGGAAAGAACGAGTATCAAAGGCTGTAAGGTTGGAAGGAGCTTGGAATGTTCAAGGTACAGTGAAGGAGTTGTGTGTGGTAGGACTTACGGTCAGAGAGGAAGCAAGAAACCAGATCATGGAGGACCAGGTCATTCTAAGTGTGATGAAAAGCCTCTGCAGGGTTTGGAGTAGGGACGTTTGGGGAGTAATGTTATTTACAGTGGTGTTGGGAGAATTGAGAGGTAAGGTGATATAGAGCCTAGCACAGTGCCTGATACATAGTAAGTGCTAAAAGACCTCTTGTTACCTTTCTTCTGTAGTCACCCCTCAATGTTTCCTTCCCTGTTCCCTTCCTTCCTCCCCCCTTTGTATGCCTGTACTTTTCAAATATATCTCGGAATAAAATGCTTTAATTTGCTGTTATCTGTTTCTTTGTCATCTTCATGCCACACTATAAGTTTCTTGAGGACAGAAATGTGCCTCTTATTTCTTTGTAATCGCTATATCATCCTAGTGCCTGGAAAATTGGTGGAATGCAACAAAATGTATTGAATTGGCATTCAAAAATTCTGCTCTACAGGGAATGGCAATGGTGCCTGGGAGTTAAGATGTATGTTTGGACTGGTAAGACCTTCTTGTTTGCACTGGAGTATCCTGAGTTTGGTCACAGCAAAAACACCAGGAAGGCTGCAGCAGTATCGTTGTTCATGAAACAGCTTGCCAGTAGTTTGGACCCAGGTCCCAGTTCCAGTGGGGTTTGGGCAAGTCACTTACTCATCTGTACAACTGAGATGAATATCCACAGGATTATTGGGGTATTGAATGAGATCGTGTGTATAAAGCTCTAAGTATAGTAGACAGCTCTGAGTGATCGATAAATATTATTATCTAATATTGAAGGTGCTGTCCTGATTTCCTGCCCTTCCCCCAAAACAGACCAATTCCAGAGTCAGCTTGGAAGCTGTAGAGAAGGGGGAGGGGTTTATCCCTCCCTAGCTGAAGTGGGACGGACATTCTACCTCCTTAGTTATAATTACGATAAGCCTGTTGCAGGGCTCCTGCTGTTTGACCTTGTCTACCTATTTGTGCCAGATTTACATTAGCTGTTTGAAAGCAAAGAACTTCTTTTATTTATCCTGATGACAAAGAGGAAAGTAACTTGCCTAAATTCACACCTCTAATAAGTGGCAGAGCTAGGCTTTGCATAAAAGCCTGGCTCATTCTGGAGCTCGAGGGAATGGAAGAAAGCATGCTCTCCTAAGAGGCAGGAAACAGGATCTGGGAACTCTACCACTTACCTTGTCACCTGGGGGAAATGCACATAACCTCTCTCAGGAGGACTAACCACCTTCTTGATCCCCCTCCAATGCCCCTTCCCTTGACCTTCTCCGGTTTCACTTTCCACATGTACCAGTCGAAGGTATAGTAATAGTCTCTGACTCTGTACTGCATTTTTTATACCTAAGGGTTGATGCACATGCCTCAGAGTCATAGCTGACCTGGTTCTGTCAGGTGACCTTTCTGCTGAGAGATCTGTGTGATTATTCCTAGGCACCAATCTCTACCAATACTTTATAAAGCCACTTAACATTGCAAAATAGTCACTAGAGTGTGTTTAGTTCAGCTGGGGAGATAACCTTACATTTCCAAATCCTTTGCTCTCCTTCTAAGTCCTCTATATACCCTTCCTCCAGCCTTGCTGTTTTCTTTCATCAGCTAACTTCTGCTTTTAGTCCCATCTGTTCTTCCTTTTGTTCGTTTTATCTCCAGTGGGAACAGGAAGATAGGAAAACATACACCTGAAATACAGACTTGTTGTCTGGGAGAGATCAGAGGATTATTTCTTTCTTTTCTCTTCTTTTCCTTAACAGCATGATCAGATCTTGGTTTTTTGCTGTTAACTTTTCCAGGCTGCCAATTACAAGGTTGGATAATGAGCATTTAGTGTTCTGGTGATTAAGACCTCCCCCACCTCGCAGGTCATTGCCACCTGAATTAATTGGCACTTTCTCAGTTGGAGTTCAGTTCTCACATGTCTTACCTACAAAGAATGGCATTCAGAGATCTCTGTAATCCATCATCATGCAGTTTTCCCAGCCCTTCCTCAATCTAACTATACCACTCATCTCTTGATTGAGCGATTTACCCTCTGTCACTCTCTTGCTATGTGATTTGCATCCCCATGGAGTCTGTTCCTTTCTTCCCCCTCTGCCTGGAATGGTGTGGTTGCCACTGCAGAGTCAGGAGACAGTCTGTATTGAAATCATTGCTACCAGCTCTGCAACACTAGTTGTTTAACCCCAGCTTTCTCACCTATAAAAGGATATGATAGTGGCTTACTCACTTCATTGGATAGTTGTGAGGATGATATAAGGTAGTGTAAAGGGTTTAGCAGAGTACCCAGCCCATAATAGTAAATGCTCACTAACTATTAGCTCTGTAATTTTCCACTTAAACCTATTCAAATCTCACTGCTTCTTCAGGGCCGCCAGTCAAAATACACTCTCACTTCCTACACGAGAAGTCTTTTTTGACTATCTTCTAGTCCAAGGTGACCTCTTTCTCCTAGCGGTCTTATTTTATGACTTGTATAGAATTATTTGGTGGATCTGAGATTATGTTCAAAGTCCCCGCTACAGGTGAAATGCTCTTGGAGGCAGAGACCTGAGCCTCTGGCAGAGCCAAGGCACATCTCTATAGGATGGAACTGTCTGTCATCTCCTCCCCCTGAGTTAAGGGACTTTCATTCTGTTGACGTTAGGTTCTTGAGTATTCTACTGATTTAATGAGTGGTCATTTCTCACTGTGTCAAGACACTGGTATCCTGGATGTGTTGCTTCCAAGAGAGTAGTCAGTTCAGACTGCTAAGGCTGCCACATGGAGTTTGGTTTAAGTCAAACGTTGGGCTATTTGGCAAGCACTGGTAAGGCCTGTTTTGGGCCACTAAGGTCATTTACCTTTGGCATGCTACAATACAGGATGTTTTGAAAGAACCTTTAGTGTAAATCACAGTATCATCTATGTGCATCTGCAGTTCAGGTTTACAAAGAGAAATTTGGTTCCTGATTTATAGTAGCAGTATTATCAGACTTTTTTAACTGCAAGAAATTTCACATATATTTTACTTAACAAATACGTATAATTAAGTCAGAATTCAGAAAAGTGGACTTCTATTTGCATAGAATGACATTAATTCTGCATTCTCTCCTAACAAGGTTGAAAGAGAGGATTAATCACTTATTCATGCAAAACCAACTCACATGAATCATTTATTTATCTTGTTCTGCTAATTTTGCAGAGCTCATTTTTATATGCCTCAGGTTGCAGATAAAGTGAAAACTCAGAAGGTGATTTACCCTCTACAATAAAGACATAATGGCCATGTAAACAGGATGTTTCCTATAGGAAATCAATGGGTAACCATGGAAATGACTCTACAATGGGAAATTCTATTTCCTTATGAACAAATCATCAGAAAGATCAATTGTAAGATGAAGGAGCTTTGCCTGGGCCTATACCTTTCACAAAGGCTCTCAGTCTATGAAAAGGAGAAAACATGCACATCAGTGCTCCTCAGGAATTATCTTAAGCTATGTTGAGAACGAACATCATTTTTACTTTCTGAAGTTTAGGCTGGAATTTCTTGAGCACTCTTCTTAGAGGTCTAGCTAAGAAACTTACATCTAATGACAAGAATGGTCCAGAGTATAGGATACTTGAACTCTTGACCCAGCCTAACTTCAAGCAGCAGTGAGATCTTCGACAAGATCTTCGGACCTCAATTTCTTCGTCTGTAAAATTTGTGAATGGGGCTAGCACAGGGATGGCAAGAATGTTGTCTGTGTACTGCCATCTCAGTTTCCTTTCCTTGGAAGATATTACTAATCAATTATGGAACTCCTTCTCACTGAGCCTAAACAGGGTCTCAGAATCCTTATTAATACATTTCTCCAGGCAGCTGCCTCCTACATGTCAGAGTTGTCGTGTGGAAGACATCCATTTGCGTCTATTTGACCTTTAAGGCTCATGTAGCCCTGACATTTGCAAACTAACTACAAGTACAAAATGTCTGTTCATGTCCTTTCAGTTACACTTGAACACAAAATCCAAATAAGAACAATTAGAAATAATAATTATATTGTCTGTATTAAGCCCCAGGAATTGTTGGATCTCAGTAATGAATCAAATATCACTTCCATGAAAAAGGTACTTTTGAATCACTTATTGATAAAAGTGAAATGGTGTTTGTAGCGCTTGGCGGCTGTCCATTTTTATTATCAGCTCAGAGACACAACTTAAATAGCAAGTTTGTTTGCTGTTTGCATGCCTACTCCTTTGTGAACAGTAGAGGGCAGCACAGTTATTTTCAAGTGTCTTCATGGGGAGCCATTTGCGTATGTACATCAGCATTGTACAGAATGGATCCATAGATATGGGCTGTGGTGGGTTGCAGTGGAAGAGTATAGAGTATATTCACATGTCAGAAGAGCCACCTTAATCGAATCTCCTAGATTCGAATTGTCCTCTTTAAGGCTTTCAGAAATTACCATTACCCTCCTTGTAGAGTGTTTACACGTTTTAGCATTTCATATTGATTCTTTTTATTTTAGTCTTGCTGGTGTTTTTTTCTCCTCTTATTGCTTGTCTCATGTGAGAGGCAGTTTTATTTAGGCCAAAAGAACACAGCTTTTGGCTTCTAAAAGTGTAGACTTGATTCCCAGCTCTCTCTTGCGGGATCTGTGACTTTGAGCCAGTCAGCCTCTCAGAGGATCAGGATTCTCCATTGTTAAGCAGAGACAGAAATGCAAAATCTTTCCTACCATCTCCTTGTTGTAAATATCAAATACAATCAGTACATGTGAAAGCCTTCTTTTTTTTTTTTTTTTTGCGGTACCTGGGCCTCTCACTGTTGTGGCCTCTCCCGTTGCGGAGCACAGGCTCCAGACGCGCAGGCTCAGCGGCCATGGCTCACGGGCCCAGCCGCTCCGCGTCATGTGGGATCCTCCCGGACCCGGGCACGAACCCGGGTCCCCTGCATCTGCAGGTGGACTCTCAACCACTGCGCCACCAGGGAAGCACTGAAAACATTCTTAAATATAGGCTTTAAAAATAATTATTAATCTCTCATGTGCTATCATTGTTAACATGAACTTAGCTTTTAATTCAAATGGATTATAAACATAATTTTTAGAATTTCTTTTTGAATTATAGGATGGCACCTATAAATGGGTAGTCTTGGCAGCAAGGCATACTGGGGCATCCTCGGCATGGAGGGAGCAGGGTGGCAGGAACTGGTGTAGCTGTAAGGGCCGAGTCCTGAAAGGGTGTGCCAAGGATGCACAGGTTATTGTGAACGTTTACCTTATCCTGAATAAAGGCTCATATTGATATCTCAAACCTATCGCACCTAACATCTCTTTCCAACAGATATTTGGTAATGCCCACTTTACTTTCAAAGATAACACAATTCATAGATAGTAAAATCTAGCTACACATATCATTTCACACAGAAAATAAATTAATATAATGCCTTAAGTTTAATGAAAAGGGCTAGCAAATATAATTTAAAATGACAATAATCCCATTGGACGTCCTAGGTATTTTTCCATATTGAGTGACAAGCAGTTTAATAACACAACTGCTGACATCCGGTGCTGCTAATGAGATATTTCTTTAATTCTAGGACTGAGTAGCTTGAGCAGGTCAAAGAAGAGGCAATGTCTTCAGGCATTTTGGTGAATAATGAAGTTTAATAAAATCTTTACTTTTAGGAGTGGCGGCTATGCTTCCCCCTGATAATTCATGAGAATAACAAATTGCGACAATAAGGCTGAGAAGCTGAGGGTTTGTGCAGCATTAATTTTAGTTTACTGTCTCATTGCATTTTTTTGTCAGTAGCCTCATTTCCTCTCATTTGCACACTTAGCAATGAGTTTAACACCTTTATAATGGATTACATGCCCGGTGATGAAAGAAAAACCAGACATTTTCTCCCCCATACACTTGTGTTTAATACGTCTAAATTATACCTAAAGATCTACCTTTGGCGGCCACCCTTTATGAGCTCTAAGCATGTAACAAGATCTGAGTTATGAGTCTGACTAGGTGGAGTTTTAAATCAATGCCAAAGCAGTTGTATGTGAAAATCTTTGGATAACAGTTAGAACTTCATCTGAGTGGAAGTGTTTCCCTGGGGGTTTCAAATCTGAAAATTATTCTTCCATGTATGAGTTATACATGTGTCTATTTCCCTGGAGGACTTGTACTATGCATGTTATCTGTCTATCACCCTTTGCACTTAGATTTTCATCTAAAAAGTCACTCATTCTTTCACATGTTTATCAAACATACAATTATCTAAAGGTCTGCTGTCTTTGAGACCTTCACAGACGTGTTCAGAAGATAGACATGTATGTAAACAAATAAAATGCTCTTTAGTAAGAGATACAAAAATTGGAGCACAAAGAAAGGAATAATAAACTCTCCTGAGAGTTTGGAGAAGTGGTAATTTTGGAGCTCCATCAGGGAGAACAGTGGGGCATTGGCATGGAGGAAGAGGGGAAGGGCTTTCCTGACAGGGGGCACAGCTTGGATTAAAGCAAGTGGAACATGGTGATGCCCTTTAGAAGGCCTGTGGAATGCAGAGATAATTTACATTGTACAGCTGTGAGGCTGCTTTATCATATTAGGTTTGTGTAAAAGCAAAGGCTGTCTTGTTCATGATGTGGAATGTCTTTCATGCTGTATGTTTGCTGTTTCTCAAACATGCTATTCAAACCCATGCCTTTTTTCTCATGGTTCCTTCTGCCTAGAATATCTCCTACTCATCTTTTGGGGCTTAACTCCCCTGTAAAAACTTCTTCCCACTTTCTTGGCAGAAATTATTGCTCTCTATTCCATGTTCAATTTGCTGATATTGCTATGCAGTACCATATAGCTCATTGTTTATGATGAGTTTTTCCTTGCTAACTTCTTCAACTTAGCAATTGTGAGTTCTGCAAGTGTTAAGACTGTATACTGTTTCCTTTTCGTATTCTTACTATCATACTGCTTGGCAAACAGTGTGCTCAAAAAATGTAGAATGAATATAAGAATGTCCACTAATGCTCCAAACAGAATACTTTTTAGAGGAGAAGCAGCTTGGTGCAGTGGGAAGAGGTCTGACAAGGATACTGGAAACTGAAATCTAACTTCACGTTGCTTCTTGGTGCTAATCAGCTGTCTGCCAAGAGGCCTGCCCTTTAACCTTCTGAGGCTTCCTTTACACTCACATGGATAGAGCAATACCTTATCAGCATAAAGCCAGCAGAAGTGAAATGATCTCTTGAGGTTCCTTCTAACTCTAACAGCTGTGATTTTAAGACATATCTGATGAGTTGATTTTATATTTACTCACATTTTCTTCATTGTCCTTTGAAGTGGCAGGAGATTTTATTACTTACCTGCTTAACTGTTCTTATCAATGATACATGGAGGGTTTTTTTTTTTTAATCATTAGGTATTAGTGAAAGGAGCTGAAATCCTAGGTTTGTGTTCTGAAATAGTCATAGGGTTAGAAGGGATGTGGGATCATCTTTAGAATATCTCACTGTCTCTAGGCAGTTCTCAAACTATGATCTTATGCAAAAGCAATCGTATGTTGTTTTCTCTGCACTGTTGTTTAAACATTGTATGTCCAAGAACTTTCTTTTTGAGTTGAATTTTTAATGAATTGATTAGCAGACAGATGACCAAAATCTAGGAAAGTGAGAATAAATCATTTGATAAATATTCACAACCAAAGTCCTTTGAAATTCACAAGCCTAAAGGAAATAACTCAGGAATTCTTTTTCATCTGATTTTCGTTATTAGGAAAACATGTTTAAACATGTATATCAGGTAAGAAGAGATGATTTTTTAAAACATGCAATTCATCAATGAAGTATTAAAACAAAGCAAATATTTAAGATACTGCTTTCCAATATGTACATCAGTAATGTTATCTAGCTGTTCTGATATCTGGGCAGATTATGACTCTGTTCTTTCCTTGAAATGCATTTTATTATTAAGTGGTATCATGAACAGAGCCCTGTAGTAATTAACGTATACACTAATGATATAGTTTCCTAACTATCAGGGGTCATGGGTATTTGAAAGAGGCAATGGTGATGAGACGCTGAGAATGGGACCTGTGGCTTCAGGGCATTTAGGTGTTATTCAGAACTTTGGAGAAGGTGATGGGCAGTGAGGATAGCAGGTCAGAGCCCACAGAGGGCTGACTGGGCAGGAGGGCTGAGGAGACCGTCTTTGGCTTCACTGCATTCAGTGGTATATGGCAGGTTAACCTGACTGAAAAACTATTGGTGTCTTTGTTTTTTTTTTTCTAGTTTCATTGAGAAATAATTGACAGACATCACTGTATAAATTTAAGACATATAACTGATGGTTTGATTTAAATATACTGTGAAATTATTAGTGCAACAGCTTCAGCTGACATCCATCCTCTCATATAGATACACTATAAGAAAGAAGAAAGAAAAAAAAATTTCTCCTTATTATGAGAACTCTTAGGATTTCCTCTCTTAACAACATTCCTATACATTATACAGCACTTTTAACTATAATCATCATGTTATATATTACATCCCGAGTACTTATTTATCTTATAACTGAAACTTTGTACCTTTTGACCACCTTCCTCCAATTCCCCCTCCCCCCCACCCTCCTCCTGTCGTAACCACATGTCTGATCTCTTTTTCTATGAGTTTAGGGTTTTTGTTTTTGTTTTTTTAGACCCTACATATAAATGAGATCATACAGTATTTTCCTCTCTGACTTATTTTACTTAGCATAATATCTTCGTGGTCCATCCACATTATTGCAAGTAGTACGATTTCGTCATTTTTGTAACTGAATAATATTCCATTGTGTATTTATACCAAAATTTCTTTATCCATTCATCCATCGTTGGACACTTAGGTTGTTTCCATGTCTTGGCTATTGTAAATAATGCTGGTATGAATGTGGGGTGCAGATATCTTTTCAAGTTAGTGTTTTTGTTTCCTTTGGTTATATTCCCAGAAGTGGAATTGCTGGATCCTATGGTAGCTCTATTTTTAATTTTTTGAGGAACCTCCAAACTGTTTTCCACAGTGACTATGCCAATTTACATTCCCACCAACAGTGCACAGGGTTCCCTTTTCTCCAGATCCATGCCAGCATTTATTTTCTCTTGTCTTTTTGATGGTGGCCATTCTAACAGGTGTGAGGTGATACCTTATTGTGGTTTCCATTTGCATTTCCCTAATGACTAGTGACGTTAAGCATCTTTTCATGTACCTGCTAGCCTTTTGTATATCTTCTCTAGAAAAATGTCTATTTATTACCTTTGCCCATTTTTCAGTTGGGTTATTTGTGGTGGGGTTTTTTTTTTCCTGTTGATTTGTTTAAGTTCTTCATTATTTTGGATATTAACCCCTTATCAGACATACGGTTTGTAAATATTTTTCCCATTCTGTAGGTTGTCTTTTCACTTTGTTGATGGTTTCTTTTGCTGTACAGAAGCTTTTTAGTTTGACATAGTCACACTTGTTTAGTTTTGATTCTGTTGCTTATGCTTTAGGTATCATATCCCAAAAATCATTTTCAAGGCCCATGTCAAGGAACTTTATTCCTATGTTTTCTCTTAATAATTTTGTGGTTTCAGAACTTATATATTTAAGCCTTTAATTCATTTCAAGTTAATTTTTGTGAGTGGTGTAAGCTAAAGGTCCAGTTTCATTATTTTACATGTGAATATCCAATTATTCCAGTACCGTTTATCAAAGAGACTGTCTTTTCTCCAGTGAATATTCCTGTCTCCTTGTCAGATATTAGTTGACCATATATGCTTAGGTTTATTTCTGGGCTCTCGATTCTGTTCCATTGGTCTATCTTGGCTGTTTTTATGCCAGTACCATACTGTTTTTATTACCATAGCTTTATAGTATATCTTGAAATCAAGAAGTATGATGCCTCATGCTTTGTTCTTCTTTCTTAGGATTGCTTTAGCTAGTCAGAGTCTTTTCTGATTTCACATAAGTTTTAGGAGGGTTTTTTCTACTTCTGTAAAAAATGCCATTGGAATCTTGATAGGGATTTTATTGAATCTTTAGATGGCTTTCAGTAGTATTGAAATTTTAACAATATAAATTCTTCCAATCCATGAACACAGGATACTTTCCACTTTTTTCTGTCCCTTTCGATTTCTTCCATTGGTGTCTTATACTTTTCAGAGTAGTGATCTTTCACCTCTTTAGTTAAATTTATTCCTAAGTATTTTATTGTTTCTGAATGCTGTTGTAAGTGGGATCAATTTCTTTTTTCTTTTTCAGAAAATTCATTGTTAGTGAATAGAAATGCTACAGAGTTTTCTATGTTAGTTTTGTATCCTACAACTTCACTGAGTTGATTAGCTCTAACAGTTTTTTGATTGAGTCTTTAAGATTTTCCGTATATATAATCATGTCATCTGCAAATAGAGACAATTGTACTTTTTCCTTTCCAATTCTTTTACCTTTTATTGCTTTTTCTTGCCTGATTGCTCTAGCTAGGACTTCTAGTACTATGTTGAACAGTAGGGGTAAGAGTGGGTACCCTTACCTCATTCCAGATCTTAGAGGAAGACCTTTCAAAGTTTCACTATTGAGTATGATGTTAGCTGATTCTCTAACCCTTCTAATACAATCTCTCTTGGTTCCTGTGGTACAGGGGGTGCTTCAGCCTCACCTCTGTGTTCTAGGATTCTCTCAGTGGTGTCATGTTCTTGAAGAGTTGTTAGTTCTTTTTGTGAGGGGGACAAAAGTCAAGGACACCTATGTCACCACCTATGGTGATGTTATGCCCCACTACTGATGTCTTGAATGAGAGAGACCTGTTTTTTTTCTTTTTTCCTCTCGCTCTCAAAAGAGAGTAGCTAAGTCACAGACCTTGGTATTCCCTTGCCCCAGGGGAAAGTTTAGAAGTTTTTCTTTTGGATATTCCACTGTTCTGTAGAGATAAAGAAGGCTGGGTTCCCTCACCTCCACTGGGCTTCTAGGCTTTACCACTCTGCCCCCCTGCTCAACTAACCCCTCATGACCTGGGCCAGGGTCTAGCTAGAGCTACCCTCAGCTGGCTCTGATCTTTTCATATGTGTAATTAAAAATATTTCAGGGGCTTCCCTGGTGGCGCAGTGGTTGAGAGTCCGCCTGCCGATGCAGGGGACACGGGTTCGTGCCCCGGTCCGGGAAGATCCCACATGCCGCGGAGTGGCTGGGCCCGTGAGCCACGACCGCTGAGCCTGCGCGTCCGGAGCCTGTGCTCCGCAACGGGAGAGGCCACAGCAGTGAGGAGCCCGCGTACCGCAAAAAAAAGAAAAATTTCAACATTTTTATGATTAAAAAGCAATACATTATTATTTTAGAAAATGTGGGAGATAGAGACCAGGAAGTATAAACAAGAAAGTAAAAGCCATCCCAAATCCCACTGCTCAGAAGTAACCACTGCTAATATTCTATGCGTTTTGACATAATTGAGATCATAGTTTGTATACAACGTTTTTCACTGAACATTAAATCATAAGCACCTATTAAGCCTTTAAAAATGCTTCTTAAGTATTTTTTAAATAGCTGCTTTACATGAAAGAATATTCAGAGTTTATATAACATATCTCCTATTGTTGCATATTTAGGTTGTTTTAAGGTATTCCTGTGTATAAATTCTGTCAAGAAAAATGGTTTTCCACCTAAAGTTTCTTCTACTCACTAGATTATATTAGAAGGATAATCTCCTAAAATATAATTATCACGTTGAAGGATAGGAATATTTTTAGGACTCCTGATACATAATATTTTCATAGAACTGTTGTGGTGCTGTATCCTATTTAACCTTTTGAGTCTCTTCTTTCCACACTTTGCAGATAACGTGCAAGATATTCTGATACCGTAGGAATGACTTTGGCCCTCTACTCTAAGCCTTTGGTGCCAAACAGCCAATCAATGAGGGCCTTTGGCATTGATTTAGACCTTGAGATAAGAATAAGAGGTGAAAGGTATTGTTGTGTGTTATAGAAGTTTATAATCCAACTGAGATAACAAATGAGGCATATGGAAAAATTAACAAATAATTTAAAACAGAATCTCTGTAATCTTTCTTTGTAAGCCACCTCTCATATTTGGAATCTGAGGTCTCTACAATATAGGGTCTCTATTATTAGTATGATTCCTGAGCTGAGCCTGGGCCTCCAACTGCTCTGGGTTTCCAGGGCAGGAATTTATTATCCTTTCTTCTCAATGAATGGCATCTTGATACACTAACAGTTTCTAATCCCCACCATCTTCTCCTGGATAATCACAGTAATGATGATGATGCCTAATATTTACTGTGCATTTACCATGTGCCAGGCATAGTTAAAATCTTTATGTCCATTATCTCATTTTATCAGGCCAAAACCCTGGTGAAGTGATAGTATTATTTCTATTTTATGAATGATAAAACTGGGACTTAGAGTGGTTAAGAGGTTTCCCCAAAGTTACACAATAGGGACAGATCTATTATAACATCCCAGGTCTGTCAGTCCAGGGCCCATTGTGCTGAACACAATGTCATACAGCCTCTCTTATTGGAAGGGCTGAGAGGCTGAGCTGTTACTGGGAAATGTTCCTAGCGAGACCCTCTAGCTAGAGCCCAGCTGCTCTCCACAAAGGCAGCTCCAGACAAACGATTTTCCTATTGCTTGTGGCCTCGGCCTCAGGAGCGGTTCTCCTTGGTGTCTCTCCATGGGGGTGTTACTGGTTAACGTTGCTCCCAGGGGACTCTCCTATCAGGGCAGTCTCATAGACTCTTTGATGTCTGTTGGAGTCTGGCTTTCTGGGCTCTCAACTGCACGTTTGAGTGTACTCTTAGCATCGCCTCAGGGGAACATCTTACAGCACTGCACCCACAGTTCTGCATCAGTTCACAACGCTTGGGAGGAATGAAGGAAGCCACAAAGGCCCCTGTCCTCCAGGCGTGAGTGCCCAGACCCTTGGCTCATGGTGAGCACTTGTTTTTCCCCAGGATGCAGAATTTTCTACAGAATTGCAAAGTTTTAGAATATTAGAGACCCTATTGTTCTCTCCTTGCAGTATTAAAATCCAGTCCTCTTAGATTTGACAATAGCCCCAAATTCCTCTTCTGGTGCCCTCCCTGTGGACTTGCAGCACTTATGGAAATCAAGCCTCAGGAATATTTTCCCAAGCTAGAGATGCAAACTCAACTCTTGCCTGGATCCCATGTAGGAGGTACTAGGTATAAGCTTTATAGGAACTCAAAGAAAATGCCCATAAAGGCTGCAGTGACCAGGGAAAATTCCTTGTCAGAGGTGAAAGCAGGGGTGAGTTTTGAAAATGGCTAAGATTAAAACAGCTGAGCTGTTCTGGGAGGACATTCTGAGTGGGAGGACTCCCATGCGAGATGTCAGGATAGAAGAAACTGTATTTACCAGAATGTGAGAAAGCGGGGCTGACAGCAGATCCCTGCTATGGGCACAGAAATTATTTAACCTTCTCTTTTGTTGCTTACACCCCACAGCTGCTCTATGTAATGCACTATTTACAAGGCCAATGCTGAGCATCTCCAGGTGTGACAGCTCTTACATTAGCCGCTTTTCCTAGGCAGGTCTTGGTAGCCCCCTCTGAATGTTTCCTTTGCAGGAAGGCTAGCTAGCTGCATACTCAGTACTTTCTAGTTGCTATTGAGGCAGGTGTTTAGGTTTTTCCTTCTTATGATTTTGTTGTTGTTGTTGGTTGCAGATATCAGAAATTCAAAATAGCTCAAATATCAAGGGGAATGTATTGGTTTGTGTAACCAACTGAAAAGTTCAGCTTGGGTTTCAGGAGTGGCTTGATTAAGGAGCTCAAAGTTTCCTTGTCTTTATCTTGCAACTCTTCATCCCTCTGTGTGGTCTACTCAGAGTCTGGCCATGTTGATGGCCCTGGAAGCTTCAGCCATTCTTCCTTATGGGTCCAAAAAGAACTTTTTCTTCCAGTCAGTTAGAAAAAGTGTCGTGGGTCTGAGTCTCACTGGAATGAATTGTATCTGTGGCCCAACTCGAAACCACTTACTGGGGCAAAGGAGATAAAGTACTCCGATTCATCAAGCCTTAGTCATAATCTCACCCTTGAAGGTAGAGTTGAAGTACATTCACCCCAACCATACATACTGAGACTAGACCAAGTGTGGTTCCCAAAAGGAAAATTGGGGTGATGTTAACATAAAGAAGAAAATATATGCTAGGTGGTAAAAACAAAAGACCATCCTCTACTCTAGTGAGTCTCTGAACCCCCAGATATTAGGCTGAAGAGTTTCACTGGCCCAAAGGATTAGGTGTTTTCTTTGGAGGGCACTTTGGTTCTGCCTGGATTACCTGGAAGGCCATATAGCCATGCTGCTCCTCGAGGGATATGCCTGCCTCACATGGCCATTGTAGACATCCTGGAACTCAGTGAGAAGGTTGACGAGTCGCTTTGATCTCAACTGAGAGGAAGTGATGAATACTCTGGATGTGCATTGGATCTTGTGAGAAGGAAAAGAGGATGAGTTTATAATCTGACTTGACTTTGTTGGAAGTGAACAAGCAAAGCTGCTTAACTCAACCTTTCAGAGGCATTTTTGTCAAAGGCAGGAGAGCACAGTGATTAAGAACATTGGCCTCTGAAGTCAGACTGCCTGTGTTTGAACTTAGTTTCTTAATCTCAGTAAGCCTCCATTTTCTGCCTCTACAAAGGGGTAGCCTGAGGGTTCAGAGAAATTATGCATGTAAAGTACTCAGCACAGTGCGTGGCACATACTCTAGTATGTATATGATACATGTGAACAAATGCTCTTTGCCCTAGCACATAATGTCACAACAGCTGACCCGCAAGAGAGTCTGTCTATCCGGAGACCAACAAAGTGCAGGGCATATTTTCTCTTACTGGATATGAAGTCCTTTCTTTCATCTCCATTTTATTTCCTGAGGGGCAAGCAAGTTTGACTTGAATCTTTCTAGTGCTCTGTGCTCTGACAACTAATGGCTTCTGGGCCTCACTGTCACACCCCCTTTTCCCTCCTTCACCAGTGAGTCCCTGAGTACTGCCTATTCTGTCTCCGAAATATTTCTTGAGGCTGACCTCCCTCTTCACTTCCTCTGCCCCTGCTCTAGCTCACATGCTCTTCTCTCCTGCCTGGTTAATTCAGGAATCTCTACCTTATTTTACTTTGTCTTGTCTCTTCCCATCTGGTCTCCTCCTTTCCTTTGCTATTTTCCCTTGCCTACAGAATAGTGTCCTGACTCCTTAGCAAGACATTATTTAAAATCCTTTTCGGTCTGATTCCAGCCTACCCTTCCATCTGCAAGAATCTCCCCCATAAAACATCTACTAGTTCCATAGCCACTGATGTTCATGGTTCCCTGAAAACTCCCATGCCCCAGCACCCGTGAAGGCTTTTGCCCATGCTGTTCTCGCTGCCTGTCTGCCTTTACCTCTTCTCTGCTTGGCTAACTTCTGCTTATCTTCCAAAGCTGAGCTCCTCTCCCCTGGGTCCCTAGCCTTGTACTTTCATAGCTAGATGTACCGGCAGCATTTAGCACACTATTTAACAATTGGCTGCATACCTGTCTCTACGCTTATATGCGCCATAAATTCCTGGAAGAAAAGGAACATGAATTATGCATTTTTATGCACCCAGGGCCTAGAAAAGTGTTCAAAAAAGAGCATATTTTCTACAATGAATATTGTCCTTAGGTTGTAAATCAGGAAGGATAAAACACACTACTATGCATTTCTCTAATATAGCACCATTTTGTGTAGTACTTAGGACTTATTCTTTCTTCCTTTTTTCCAATATTTTTTATTACACAGTTATAAATATGGGAATTTATTCTTATTAAAAAGTATATTAATTTCCTCCCCTGAAGTAACCACTGGTTTAGCTTGATGGGCACCCTTCAGGATTTTTCAAAATTATTTGTTTACTTTTAATAACAGCTTTATTGAGATAGAATCCACATACCATAAAATTCACTCTTTTAAAACGAACAATTCAGTGGCTCTTAGCATTTTTGCAGAGTTGTGCAACCATTACCATTATCTAATTTTAGAACATTTTAATCACCTTATTAGGAATCATTCCCCATTCCTCTCCCCCCACTTCCCGCCCCCCACCAGCCCCTCCCAACCACTAATCTACTTTCTGTCTCTCTGAGTTTGCCTACTCTGGATACTTCACATAAATGGAATCATGCAATAAACCTTTTGTGCCTGACTTCTATCATTTAGAATAACGTTCTCAAGATTCATTTATTTTGTAGAGTGTGTTAGTACTTCATTCTTTTTTATGACAGAATAATTTTCTATTTATGGATATACCATATTTTGTTCATCTATTCATCATTTGGTGGACATTGGGTTGTTTCCACTTTTTGGCTTTTGTGAATAATACTTTATGAACATTCCTGTATAAGTTTTTATGTTGACATATATTTTCAATTTTCTTGGGTATGTACCTAGGAGTGGAATTGCTGGGTAATATGGTAACTCTATGTTTAACTTTTTGAGGAACTGCTAAACTGTTTTCCACAGCAGATGTCCTATTTCACATTCCCACCAGCAGTGTATGAGGATACCAACTTCTCTAAATCCTTGTCAACACTTGTTCTTGTCTTTTTTACCATAGCCATTGTAGTGAGTGTGATGTGATGTCTCATTGTGATTTTGACTTTTATGTCCATAATGACTAATGATCTTGATCGTCTTTCATGTACTTATTGCCATTTTTGTTTCTTCTTTGGAGAAATGTCTATTGAAATCCTTTGTCTAAAATTTTAAAATTGGTAATTTATCCTTTTTTTGAGTTATAAGCATTCTTTATATATATTCAATATAAATACCTTATTAGATATATTATTTATTAATATTTTCTTCACAACCTTCTTATATACATGTAAATAAATGTGTGTTTATTTTTGTGCATATGTTTGTATATGTAAAGATTTAAATAGGTTTCTCCTTTTTGTACATGTGGGGTTATATTGTTTGTATTGTTGCGTAGATATCTTCCTGGGTCATTGTACATATCAATCTACTTCATTATTTTCAATTTTTGCATAGATGTACATGTAGCCATTCACCTGATGATGGGCATTTTCGTGAGTCTTGATATTTCTATCATTAAAAACAGTGCTATAGTCAGCATCTTTGTAAAGGTCCTTTTCTGCACAGGTGCAAGTATCTCTCTAGGATACATTGAAGAGGGGTCACTGAGTTTACAGGTATCTGCATTTTTAATTTTAATACATACTATCAAAATGTCTGTTAGAGAGACTGTACAAATATGTTCTCACAGTAACATTGCATGACAATATTGTTTGTTTGCATACTGGCCAAGATTGAAATTTAAGCATTTTTGCCTAGTTGATGAGCAAAAATTGTACCTAACTGTTGTTTTAATTTACCTGAAATAGTTTCAGTATCCTGATTTTCATAATTCCATTATTTGATGTTCAGAATAGAACCCGTCTTTCATCTAATTCTGTAGATCTTCCCTTCACATGGGAGCCCCTACGTGACACGGAAAGGAAATGATAGATGGGCTGGAAGAGTCTGGATTCATACTTTAGCTGTTATGCATGGTGAGGCCAGCTTGAGAAAAACATGGTTCTTAAAAGACTTTCCATTGTTTGGGTCTGACCAGACTTTTAACCACAATCCAGAGACTTTTGTCTTCACCAAGATGTGGCATTTTATTTTAATAAAGCTATCGACAGTTCTCCCATTTCTAGTGACTTTTCAAAAAGTGTCTTTTGTCAGCAGAGAACTTTTATTAGCTAATGTAACCCTGCTGTACTCCATGTTAGCAGAGAGAGAAAAGAAGTGTCCTTGGGTACTGAATATGGAAAGTGTGCAAAAACTCTCAAGGGCAAAGAGGTTTTTCAGCCTTTTGAGGCTACATTTGTCACTCCGTGTTGTATCTTAACTAAGAATAATAACGTTCTCCAAAGCTAGTGTCCAGAAGGTAAAGCTTTACAAGATTATGCCTCCAATCTGACAGTTGTATAAAAAGAAATGAGAGGATTAATGTGGAGAGACCAGGTAGAAGCACTAACTGTGAGCATAATAACTTGGATAGGCTCAAGTGTGAATGTCTGTGGTCTGATCCCCTGGAAACAGGGGAGTTAGGCAAGAAAATCTAGGAGTGAGAGTAATAGGCTTGGCTATGAAATAGGGTAGCTAGCTGGTGAGGGCTTACTTTGAACCATTACTGATAAGTGAGCAGCACCAGTAGATTGGAGGATCATGAAGCAGACATACAGACTGTGGGCTCTGGGCACAAGTCAGGTGGAGCGTCAATGGTGTGGTTCCAATAATCAGTCCTTTGATGTAAGCCTTCAGTCAGTATTGGGGGAGACTGGGGTTAGGGGCTTAGACAGGTGTCAGGACACTAGAAAACAGATTGGAATTCTGGGACAGGTCCACTGCAGTGTGGGAACTGATGTACTGTCAGGACAGAGCTGTCTGACCTCAGCCAACATGGTAGGAATGGAGAAAGTTGCATCTCCAACAGAGTCTGTACAATACTTCAACTGAATGACTTAATTTCTAAAGCCATGAGCAGTTAAGATAGGACGGCTAATGCCTCTTCTGCTCTGTTAGGGACTGACTCACAAACTGAGGAGGGCACCTAATGGACACCTGTGGACTTGATGCTCAGAGCAGAGAGTCACCAAAGAAGGCAGGAAGGATATTCTGATAACACTGGCCCTGAGTCCCGTGATATTACTACAGCTTTTCTCTCATCTTTGCTGGGAACCGGCAGGTAGTGGTGCTTGATGTCTATTAGACCCCAATTCAATTCTGAAGTCCATAATTCAGTGAGGATAGATATAAAAAAGGGTTCTTTTTTCATCAGAAGGGTAATTACCTAGTTATCAGTGTGTTAGAAGGCTGAGAGCTTATGGATTTTTCATAAAATCGTAAGTTCATAATGGGCTGGGTGAAGTCATTTCGTTCTGTCTTCAAGGAGGGCTGAATTTAATTCACTCGTGATGGATGGGATGCCGTTTCACAAGAATCTCTAAAGAGAAAGGGTTGACAACCATTAGTATTTTAACAATTTTCAATTGCGACATTCCTTCTGTCTTAGTGAATATGTTGGCATAGAATGGAAGCCCATAATATTTTGTGTCCTCTTTGGGTAGAGAGAACAGTATTATAAGTGTCTTTCATTTTCATTAATTCAAAGAACACTTATTGACTACCTACCATGTGCTAGATGTGGGTGATACGGTAGTGAAACAGTAGGAAAGACAGATTTGATTCTTGTTGGCATTTAGCTAGGAGACATGATGGATAATAACCAATAACCAAATAAATATGTGATTACAAACTGTAGTAAGTGCTATGAAGCAAACAAGGTACTGCTGTAGAGAAGAGCAGGAGGCAACTTTACGCCTAGTTTAGATGGGTGATTAGCAAAGGCCTCTTTTTATAAGTGACATTTACTGCAAGCCCTGCAGTATAAAAGGAACAAGCTTTTTAGAATACAGAGAAGAACGTACTTGACAGAGGGAGCACCACGTGCAGAGGTTCCAAGGAGAAAGAGTGTTGTGTTTGAGGAATTTGAGGTTAGTTTGGCTAGAGCAGAGGGAGAAGATGGCATGCAATGAGGTTAGAGAAGGAAATAAAGGGCCAAATAATGTCTGAACTTGTGGACAATGATGAAGGTTTTGATTTTATTCTAAATGGAATGTTTGTAAAAGATCACCCTGGGTGCTGTGTGGCAAACAAATTAGCAGTGAGAATATCAGAACAGAGAGACCAGTTAGGAGACCATCCAGGAGGGAAATGTTGGTACTTTGGACTGTATTGGTGGCAGTAAAAATGGATAGAGACATTTTTGAGATGTACTTAAGGAGTCTCACTGATGGGTCAGATGTAGTGTAAGGTAAAGGAGATACAGATTCTAGGCTGACATCTTGGTTTCTAGGTAGAAGAACTGGAAAGAGTAGTACAGTATATGGAGAACAATTAGGGAGGAGCAGGTTTATAATGGGAAGGATGGGAATTGAAAGTTTGCATTTGTACATGTTAAATTTGAGATGCCTGTGAAACACACAAGTGGAATTGTTGATTCAAAGTCTGGAGTTAAGAGAAGTTGTCAGTGGAGAAGTACATTTGGGTGACACTAATCTGTCCATGGTAATAAAAGCTATGGGGAAGGATGAGATTGTGAAGGGAAAGAGGAAAGAAAAGGAAAGGGTCCCCAAGTGTGAACCCTGAGAAACTCTAACATCCCCCACGACCTTGGGAAACAAGGAGTTGAGCAGAGAGAGCATCAGACTGAAAAGTGTGTGGGTTCTGATCCCATTTCTGTTTTAAACTTGATGACCTTGAACAAGTCACTGCCTCTCTCTTGACTGTCAGTATCTATTTCTTTAAAATGAAGAGTGTGAGCCCTCAATTCTTTTCAGTTGCCAATATTCTGTGATTCAGCTCTCATTCAGTGTTAGGCTCATTTCCCAATTACTTTGGCCATTACCTGTTACTTCCTTTACTTACCTAGGTTTAGCATATCCAGAGTACCCTTTTCTAATTTACTCTTCTAATTTTGGGTGCATTAAGTTCCTCTAAATCTTTGCCATCCCCTGCCAACTTGTGCCTCTTTGGGCAGTTGGAGTTGTTACGTTCCAGTTCAGTTTGGGGGTGGGGAAGTCTGTAGCCCTGTGGAGACTGATATTGATAGGCTTCCTTTTTCATTGAAAATTAGTCCCTTTATTTTTACTATTCCTCTTCAACTCAATTTTCTGGTCTCTTAAATCAGCTTTAGAGATTTGAGGAATGAAAGGGGTTAATGTTTGTGTTTTGTCCAAATCATAAAGCAAACCAAATTGACTGCCACTGCTCAGTACCCAATAGGACTTATAACCCAGGTGAAAATTTGGGTTGAAAGATGTATTCCCAACTGCAATGTAGTGGATGTGTTTGTAGCAAATGAAGTTTCAGAGCATTGCTTAAGGATCTCAGGGTAGTATCTGTCCTAGATATTTTTTTCTTAACAAATTAACACTGTCAAACTACTCGTGTTGGAATGATTTTTCTTAACAAAGTGCCTTTGTTGCCCAGTCATGATGCTTTATTGCTGATTTTTCTTGTGAGATGATTCTCCCTGTTGCTTTTGCTTTTATCTCACAATGTACCATCTGAATCTGCTGAGAATGTTGGAAAGAAAAAAAAAGGGTTCAAGCTGAAACACAAAGGTTATTGGTTAGTGAAAAATGATAGATAAAATAGCAATTAGAAGTCTCATTAACAGACATTCTTTTTTACTAAAAAAAATACTCTGAAACTGGCATTGGGTCATCTCAGGAAAGAAGGAATACAATTGTTATAGTGATGACAATCTTCCTGACGTAGGTAAGGCCTTGTCAGCAATTTATTTCTTCTATGTGTCACTCTTTCCATGATTTGAGGCTCTAGTCATGGCTGATATGGTTGTTATCATAAAGGGAGAGAAGGGGTTAGATTAAATGAAAACAATCATTCCCAGTTATGTCTTGGGTGATTCAACTTAATTAACAGTAGCGTTAAATGTGTAATGCAGAAAGTGGTGAGAAGGTGTGAGCCAGTAACATGATTGTGCCTGGATGAAATGGAACATTATCAATCTAATTGCATTCTTCCTCATGCTCCTAGAGTTCTACGTGTAAACCCTTTCAAATTCTCTAAAATAGACCCAGCTGAGGTCAGCCTTAATATCTGTGTTTATATGAGGCAAACATTTCCAAACTGTTATATGATTTTGGCTGTATAATTTGTCCTTCCCTCTTCCCACTGTAATGAGTTGAATGTAGCCCCCCATCAAAGATATATCCAAGTCCTAACCCCTAGTACCGGTGAATGTGACCCTATTTGGAGAAAGAATCTTTGCAGATGCAATTAAATGAAAGATTTCTAGATGAAATCATCCTGGATTAACTGGGTGGCCCCTAAATCCAATGACAAATGTCCTTTTAAGAAGAAAAGATATAAACACACAGGTATAATAAGGTCATGTGAAGACAGAGGCAGAGATTGGAGTGATTTGTCTATAAGCCAAGGAATGCCAAGGAACATCAGAAACTAGGAGAGAGTTACGGAATTGAATCTCCCTCTGGGCCTCCAAAAGCTTGCTGACACCTTGATTTTAGATTCTTGGTCTCTAGAATTGTGAGATAATACTTTTCTACCGTTTTAAGCCACCTAGTTTGTGATAATCTGCTACAACAGCCCTAGGAAACTAATATGCCGCCTTCTATTAATCATTCTGTAGGAGGCAGCATGCTGGAATAGAAGGGCATTGGACTTAGAGTTAGGAAACATAGGTTCTGAGCTTAATGCCGTTACTAGTAGCTGTGTGACCTTGGGTGTGGCACAATCTCTCTCTGCGCCTCTGTTGCTTCATCTGTAAAATGAAGATTTGAACTTCCCTTTCAAGTCCTTCTAAGGCTAGCCTTATTCTCCCACTATTAAAAAAATTAGGAAACTGTATAAAACATAAAATAATGCTTTTTGGTTATTGGACAACAGGCAGTGTAGGAGTGTGTTCACTGAGAGAAGCAAAAAAAGAAAAGACCCCTACGATTACTCTAGCTTTTGGCTTGCAGGCACTTTCTGCACTGTGCCTCAGAGAGGGTGAAAAGCAAAGCCCGGCAGTATTGCTGAGCTGATGAGAAAAATGTTGGAATTTGTGGATGACAAGGGCACTGAAATTTGTGATAAAGAGCATCAGGGCGGAACGAATTATGTAAAAAAATTGCTCCAGAAATCTGCATAGCATTCACCTGAATCTTTGCTCAGTACTCAGATATAAATGCATATGGTGAAACTACATAATGTCAGGCAATGGGAGTGACTTGGTAGTCGTGAACTATGTGGCTTCCACATATCACATAGCCTGGGGACTATTTCAGTTCCAACCAGTCATATTGGAGAGACTTCATTGAACACCTGGCATGTCATTAGAGACCCCAGAAGGGTTATGTCTTAGTAGTAGGACTAAACTAGCTTTAAAGTAAAGGCTGCTCTTGACCTACCTTAACAGAGCAGAAAAATAAGCCTTGAAAAGATCAGGCTCATTTACCAGTAATGTTAACTGCCTTTCAGAACAGACTTCAACACTCCTTAAAGGAAGACAACAAAATCCAGATACTCAGTAATATAACTTTCATAATGTCTTTGATCTAATTAAAAATTACTGGATATTCTAAGTAGCAGGAAAATGTGACTTATAGCCAGGAGACAAATCAGTTAGTTGAAACAAACCTAGGAATGATAGAAACAATGGAATTATAACAGATAAGGATTTTAAAACAGCTCTGATAAATATGCACAGAGATTTAAATGAAAATATGAATGTAATGAAGAGATAAATGGAAAATGTAAAAAGAGCCAATAGAACTTCTAAAACAGAAACAATAGCAGAAGTGAAATGTTAACTGAATGAGTATAAAAGCAGATGAGGACCCCCCAACCCTCCCTACCCGCCAGAAAAAGAGACCATAGAACTTGAAGACACAGCAGTAGAAACTATTTAAACTGAAGCACAGAGAGGAAAAAAAGTTCTAAAAATAGTGAGAGATCTCAGTGAACTCACGGGATCATAAACGGTCTAACATATGTAATTGGAGTTCCAGAAAGAAAGGATGGGACAGGGACATAAAAAGATAATGGCTGAAAAATCTCCAAATTTGAAGAAATCTCTAAGTCCCTTGATCCAAGAAGCTCAATGGGCCTCAAGCAGAACAAACACAAAACTATGCCAAGGCATATGATAATGAAAGTATGGAAAATCAGTGATTTTAAAAGTCTTAAAAACCGCTAAAGAAAAAAGACACCTTACACACAGAGGAACAAAATAAGAAAAATTTCTTATTAGAAACAATGCAATCCAGAAGAAAACAGAATGGCATCTTGACTACGCTGGGCAGAAAAGAACCATCAACTTAGAATTCTATATCCAGTAAATATATCCTTCAGAAATGAATGTGAAATAAAGAAATTTCCAGACAACAAAAAAAGCTGAAAGAATTAATTGCCAGCGTATTTGCACTTCAGTAAACGCTAAAGGGAGTTTCAGGATGAAGGAAGATAATGCCAGATGGAAACTTGGACCTACAAAAAGAGTGAAAGGTTCAGGATATGGTAAATGTGTGAGAAAATACAAAAGACTCTTTTCTCATGCATATATTTCTTTGAAAAATAATTATAGTAGAAATAATATATTATGTAGTTTATACAACAGGAGTAAAATATGATAATAGCACAATGATAGGAGGGAGAAATGGAGGTATTCGGTTGTGAGAGTCATACATTATATGTGAAGTGGTTTAACTTCATTTGAAGGTAAACTATGATAAAATGAATATACATCCTGCATTCCCCAGAGCACCAAAGTTGTCTTATAAAAGCCTCCTAACTAATCTCCTTACTTCCGTCCTCAATTTTGCAGCTAAGTAAGATCATATCACACCTCTGCTCAAAACTCTCCACAGACTTCCCACATCAGAGCAAAGGCTAAAGGTTTATAAATTTATACTTAATCTTGTCTAACATGACTTCTCCGACCCCATCTCTAACCTCTGCCCCTGTCACTCACTCCATTTCAGCTGCACTAGCCTCCTTGCTGCTCTTTGAACCTGACTGGCAAGGTCTCTCCTTGGGGTCTTTGCACTTTCTCTTTATCTGGCTCTCACCCTGCTCATCCCAAATAGCTGGCTTACTCTCTTCTGTCCTTCAAATCTTTTTTCAGACTTGCTTTCTCACTAATGTCTTCCTTGAACACTGATTTAAAATTGCAAACCTACCATTTGCTCCCCTGGCTCTCCCCATACCGCTTCCTTTCCTTACAGTACTTATACTACTTCTGTTTTCTTTGGAGTACTTTTCCTTGGCTTAATTTTCCTTGTAGTACTTTTTTTTTTCTAAGGTATCATACACTTTACTCATTTGTTTTATTTATTGTCAATCTCTCTCCCCAGAGTCCATTACAATATAACCTTTACACGAGCAGGTTTTCTTTTGTTTTGTGCACCAGTGTATCCACAGGGCCTAGAATAGTGCCTGATATATAGTAGGTGTTCAATAAATATTTGATTAAATGACAGGATCTGCAGCCAAAAGCTTGGGCACTCCTGGAAAAGCACTGACTCCTTTTCTTTGCCATCGCTGCCCCAGTGTGTTGGGCCCTGTACACCAGCATATAGAGTATGGCACTGTCCCTGCCTTCTTCAAGCAGTTTCCCCATCATCTCCTGTCCTTGTTTGCCTCAAAGTTTCAAGGGATTGGAAAGATGTTCCTTATCACAAAAAGAGAGACTTGAGAGCCCTGCTCTAGGCATTTTTGTTTGCCCTGACAGATATGATGACAACCTGTTTTTTGTTTGTTTGTTTGTTTGATGTGTGGTAAAGGATATGTTAACTAACTTTATTGTGGTAAAACATTTTGCAATATATACATGTGTCAAATCATCATACTGTATACCATAAACTTGCCCAATGTTATATGACAACGTGTTTTTATCTTTGAAGCATTTGAGGGTCTGGAAAGTAGTCACTCTGAGAAGGCCAGGTTTTCTGTATTTCAAAGGGAACTTGTGGTCTTTTTTCTGATTTCTATCTTTTGGAAAACTCGGCGCCCACAGCTCTGTTGCACTTGAAGCTTGGAATCTTTTATCCCTGAAGGTAGGAGGATAAAAAGGAGCTCACCATGGTCTACTAAGGAGACTTTCTTATGCTTAAGGCAGCTCTGGATGTAAGCAAAGGCAAAACGACCGCAAGATTCTTACTTTTTCCTGGACCAGCATTGAGGAAAAGATAGAGCCTAGTTTGCCCTACACTAATTTATTTTGCAGACACAGCATTTGGAGGGGCAAGACAGTCTTCAGAGAGAATCTCTTTCGCAGTCTCCCTCTTTGCCCCATGACTTGTGCTTTGGTGGGAGAGCCCAGAGCACTCTGATCACAGCCTCAGTCTAGCAGCCAAGTTCCTTGATGTCTAGGACGCTGAAAGGAAAGGGCAGCCCAAGACTAATGGGCAGATGTTGAATGGTCTAAGGTACAGTTTGTGACTAAAGCCTACTTCACTGGAAATGATTAAATATCTTTTAGGTAATGATTTTGAACCATATCTGAAGGTTAAGAGATTAGGCGGCTATTTCTTCTTTTAAACAGATTTTATCTTTACATGTGTCCAGAAAATGAATAGTGGTAGTTTCCATTAGTAAATTTAATTTTCTTTCGAGTTGATTATCCAAATAGCAATGCTTCCCCATTTCCCTAACATATTAAGTGTAGCTAACCCACTTGATTCATTTCCTTAGTGGTAATGAGTAAAACTTTCTGGGGTCAGGACTTCTGAGTGTCTGCTGACGACTAGAGGTGTTAGCTGTTTTGCCAACAGGTGACAGACTAAATTATATTCTCCCTTTCTCCTTCTTGACTCTTTCCCCAGCTATCCTGGAGGGATAACCATTTGTGAAATAGAAATTCAAAAACAGAGTAAGACAAAATCTATGTTGGTCTGTGTTTATAAGAGGGAGGAAGGGCTTCAACTGGAAGGTAAAGGGTGCAACCAGGTTGGTGACTGGGGTGAAGGTATCACATGTCCCCTTTGTTTTAACTAGGGTCTTGTTTTAAGATCAGAGATGCGTTTATCCTGAGAGATTAATTGTCCAAACAATTTATAGAGGGTCACAGATGATTTCAATATGCCTCTCATGCTCTAATTTTATTTTTTACTCAGTAATCTCTTGGTTGCAACCAGTAGACATTCAACTTTGATTAACTTGAAAAATAACAGGGAATTTGTTACTCTTATGACTTTGAAGTTAAGGGTTATAATGGCTTCAGGCACAGGTGGATCCAGGGGCCCAAGTGATGTTCTCAAGACTTTTATCTCCCTCACTTCTGTTTTTCTTTGTGGATCTCATATTTTTCTGTAGAATATAGGATTTTTCCATGTAGCAGGAAAGATGGTACTAGCAGTATTTGATTCACATCCTTCTGGATCAGTGACTCAAAACTCAAGCTCTTCCTGTATCAGCTGTAAATCTAAAATTTCTTAGGGGGAGAACTTTGACTGACTCAGTTTCATCACATGTCCAGTTCTGAGGCTAGGTGGCAGAGTATTTTGATTCTTAGTTATTATAGTCACACATTTATTTTATTTTTTTTAACATCTTTATTGGGGTATAATTGCTTTACAATGGTGTGTTAGTTTCTGCTTTATAACAAAGTGAATCAGTTATACATATACATATGTTCCCATATCTCTTCCCTCTTGCATCTCCCTCCCTCCCACCCTCCCTATCCCACCCCTCCAGGCAGTCACAAAGCACCGAGCTGATCTCCCTGTGCTATGCGGCTGCTTCCCACTAGCTATCTACCTTACGTTTGGTAGTGTATATATGTCCATGCCTCTCTCTTGCTTTGTCACAGCTCACCCTTCCCCCTCCCCATATCCTCAAGTCCATTCTCTAGTAGGTCTGTGTCTTTATTCCTGTCTTACCCCTAGGTTCTTCATGAATAGTCACACATTTAAATTTGGAGAGACATTGTTTTGTTAAGTTTGGGTAGTTTAGTTTGATTTTACACTTAATTTTTATTTTGTTCTTTTGCTTATCTTTTGATTTCTTGTGCATAAAATATCACTTTAAAAAACACTTTTATTGTCTGAATTACATGGTCATGTAAATAAGTGCTGACCCCAATACCAAGGTTTAATAATTTTATCTCATTATTATGATTTGCATAATACTACAGTGGCATGTCTTTTGAGAAAAGATTCATTCATTGAATGCAGACAGGTAGGTATGAATCAATGAGTGAAAGACATAGGACATGTCTGAACTCCCATCTTTTGGAATCCTTTATTTACTTAATGTGCAATCTGGACAAGTTCTTTAAACTTGCTGAAGCTTGTTTTTCTCAACTGTGAGTAGGGTTGTTTTGAGGACTTATTGAGGTCATGCATGTAAAGTAGTAAGCTCAGTGATTCAGGTCCATAGTACGTATTCAAGAAATTGTTAACCATTGTTGTTTTGGTTATTGTTATTATTATTGTTATGGTTAAAAAATAAAAGTCAACTAAATTTTGTTTTGATTGTGGATAAGCATACAATACCGCCTAGGGAATACGTTGGTGTAACGATATTTGACCTGGGAATTTCTGATACAACAGGATTGAGCCTTAGTCTTCTATTTGTGTAATTAAATCACTGGTCTCTCTCAGTGCTGCAGGCTTCACACAGGTGGAAACAAAACGTTAGGACCAGTAGTAGGTCATTATGATCTTTCAGATCTCCATGAGTAGGTATAACTCGCTTATGGCTTTGATTTCAACGGTTGATTTGGGTTGTTCAATTCTAATAATAATAGTCAAATATTTCCACTTGGAGGGCAAATGGTGTGGAAGAGCAAACATATCGATGTACCTTTAAGTAGATGAAAGTGTACATATAATTTGACAAAAGTCACTTCATGGATAGAGTTGTTAAGGTGATACTGGGCTAGAAGCAAGCATTTGAACACATAATAGACGTGGAATTTATTATGCCAGTATCTTAATCTTTCTGTGGATAAAGACTGATTGTTAGCTGATAGCCATTGAAGAAAAGAAACAATTACTAAAACAGAACTCTTTCCACCCAAATCTGTTCCTCTTGTAGTCTTAACCATCTGTGTAATTGGCTCAAGCCAGAAACATGATCCCTCTGTCTTCCCTTCATCTCACCCAGTCCAGAGGCTAAGATCTAAGATCTGTCTTCAAATATATATTCTGATCAGACAACTTCTGTATTTTTCTTTTATTATCCTAATCCAGACCTGGTCACCTCCAGCCTAAATTATTTTGATAGCTCCTAAGTGATACCTCCTACTTCCACTTTTGTTTTCATGCTGTCCCTTCTTTGCATAGCCACCTGCAGGTTCTTTAAAATCTTCTAGTGCCTCTCCATTATTCTTAGAATAGAAGCTACATTTCCTCTCTTGGCTCACCTACTCTCTGACCTCATCTCCTACCACTCTCCTCCCTACTAAATGAGCTCCAGGCACAGTCACCCTATTTCTATACTTCTAGTACACCAAACTCAAGCTTGTTTTTGCCAAACTGCTTTGATACTTGCTGTATCTTGTGTCTGAAATTCTCTCTGTTTGGGTTATTCCCAAAGCACCCTCCTTCTTGTCATTAGGTCTCAGCTTGGAGAAGCTTTCCTTGACAATTCTTGACTCTGGAAGCAAAACCAGCCCCCCCTCTCCTAATCATTTTCTGGAACATCCTTCATAACTTTGAGCACTTACCATGCTGTGCAATTATTTTGGTCATTTATTTATCATTTGTTCTCTTTTTAAAGACACCAGAGCAGTGATCTTGTATTTCTGTTTTATTCGCTACTATAACCACAGCACCTAGAAGGCGTCTGGGGTGTTTATTGAAGGTGCTCAATAAATATCAGTTGAATATTTCCAGGCATCTAACAAGGCAGAAATCATCACTACCTTCATGAAACATATGCTTCTTTAGTCAGTTACACTCACACGTGTGTGTGTGTGTGTGTGTGGCTGCATTGGGTCTTTGTTGCTGCGCACAGGCTTTCTCATTGTGCAGCAAGCGGGGGCTACTCTTCATGGCGGTGCGCAGGCTTTTCATCGTGGTGGCTTCTCTTGCTGCGAAGCATGGGGTCTAAGCTCGTAGGCTTCAGTAGTTGTGGCACACAGGCTCAGTAGTTGTGGCTCACAGGCTCTAGAGCGCAGGCTCGGTAGTCACGGCGCATGGGCTTAGTTGCTCTGCAGCATGTGGGATCTTCCCGGACCAGGGCTCAAACCTGTGTCCCCTGCATTGGCAGGTGGATTCTTAACCACTGCGCCACCAGGGAAGCCCTCACACATTATTTTTTAAAAAGCATCATGACTTTTTTAAAGTAATCAGTTTTGAGAATATATGAAAGTAATTTGGTATTCCTGGTACTTGAATTAAATTCACGTTCCTATTTTCACTGATTGATCTTCCTTCCTGCTGATTTTAGTGATTGTTCTGCCGATAGGCTAAGCAATTTGTTAGAACAGTATAAAGGCTGTCATATTTTATTGATGTTGGATATGTGGATGATACTTGATAGAAAATGAAAAGCTTTATAGGTTTTCCACTTTTCAAAATTTGCTTTTAGTAAGTCAGAGATCAGAAAGATTTTAAATAAATCTATTGAACTAATAATATGAAAACTGAAAAGTGAGCCAATATGTAGTTTTCTTCCTGGCTTTGAAATGGTCTTTCATTATTCGCAAATAATCTTTCTGAACATTTGGATGTACTTCATGAAAATAGGTTTTGAAATAGTTCTCAAATATTCAGTTTGGGGGTCTTTCAGAAGTGAACAACAATTTTGGTCTCATCATTAATGTGTGCTCATTACAATTTAAAATGTATTTTTTGATGTGGTTTTAATTCTTGATAGTTCAATCTGAGGTACTTTTCACATGTTTAATAGTCTTATCTTGCCACAATTTGGTAGCAAAGTTAGAGCAATCATTTTTATAACTCATTGTTGCTTTAATTTTTATTTTAAATTGCACAGGGATTTTTGTTAAGATTTGTTTAAAACATTGCCTGATTCTTTTGGGGGCATTTTGGTCAAGTCATTGAAATAAAATAATAAAAAATAAAATACAATATTGAATGCATAATAGATACCAAGAGCATTAATTCAAGTTCTCACATGCTAGCACTTTAAGATAAATATTATTACTTATTAGCCTCATTCTTCAAAATAGAAAACAAATTCTCAGGCAGGTGAAATAACTTGTTCAAAAGTATATAACAATATGGCAGAGTCAGCATTTAATGCAAGATCTAGGCAGTTCTGAAAGTTTTTGATGATCGCACAATACTAATGTCCCTTCTTTAGGGTTAGTATCATCTTACATGTTCTTCATGACCATTTGAAATACTGGTGATGAAAACTAGAGAACACAGGAAGGGAATCCAGTATAGGACCATTAAGCTCAAAGATAAATTAATTGGAAAATTCCTAATTTGGGATACTTACTTCTAATTTGACATACGTGTGCAGCCATGGAATTTCATAGCAGAAGGGTACCTTAGAGATGATTTACCACTTCTAATGCAACTTCATTTTGCAGATAATAAGGTTGAGGCACTGATACCTTAGGTTCCCACTATGACAAAGAGGTGACTGGGTTAGAACCATGCTTTCTGTGTCTAAAAAGAAGATCTTTCAGCTACTGGAAGACCACATTTTTCTGTCATACCAATACTCTTGAACTACTCTTTTCTGCCTATGATACCACTTTATGATAGTCAGGCATATAGCTAGATTCTTTGCAACACTATCTCATTTAATTTCCATAACAGATTGTTGGGATAGATATTATAATTCTCATTTTACTGTGGTGAGCCCTGGCACTGCTAAATAACTTGAATGGCAAAATAGCTTGCCCTGTCAATAGTTGAATTGGGAGTCCAGCCTAGGTCTATTTGACATCAAGCTGTAGTGGTCTCTAGGAGCAGTTTAGAGGTAGCAGTCTGATTGGAAATGGGAAGTGGGGGAGGGAACTTGAAGGTGCATGATTGATTTAAGCCCTTGATTTAGCACTGCCAACGGCTCCTTATGCTGACACCAGATACCCAGGATTCTATCCTGTGCCTGATTTCAAGATCCTGTTCTTTGATTGTTGCTGATTATAACTACTGTGAACGTATTTTAGGCTATTTGCGGAAAGATGAGTAAATTAATTTTGAATCTGTAAGTGATCAAGTGTGTTATCAAGAAGGGAGCTGAAGAGCAAGCTTTACTACCCCTCTAAAAAGTAACCCACTTGAATGATATGTGGGAGTATTTTCATTCCTGTCTTTTATTAATTTCCCTTTTTTTTCCTTGAAGTTGTGTTCTCAAATCTTAATCCTCTTAACAATAACTTTATGTGCCTGTCATGTTCTTTACCCATGGCTTCCTTGTATCCTCCATCCACCAATCAATGGGCTTTGGGTGCTTCCAGGACTCCGTTTCTTTGGATCTTAGCCTGACCTGCCCACTCTGTTATGTACAATGCTTCAAATCTCTGATTTTTTTTTTGTGCCTCATCCTACCATATAAAAATGGCTGTTTAGAACAAACCATTTTAGCCTCCTCAAACTGTAATGTTAGCACATACTGAAAAAGGAGTCCATAGTAGAGCAAATGTAAAATCACTGTGACTTCAGTTGATCAGAATCAATAAAGTAATGAACTTATAACAAGTGCCAGTGTTAAGAACTTTGGTGATTTGATGAACTTTGAATGTTCATTGCACTTAATTTATTTTCTGAACTTATAACAAGTGCCAGTGTTAAGAACTTTGGTGACTTGATAGGTAGATAGATAGATAGACAGTTGAGTTAGTTTTCATTTAGTTAGTTCTGTTTCTGCTGAAACTGACTTAACATTTTGAATGGCACTAACAGAGTCCTCTACGCTTGGACTTTTCTCAAGGATAGACATAAGATGCATATTTGTACTCCAGGTAGGAATGCTACCTTTAGAATTGATGTTCAAGGACAGCTAATTGAGAAACTGTGTTACAAGTTCTGCTGGTTCTTTTGGAAATAAAGATTCCATTGATAAGAATGAGGATGATAATGGTGGTGAAGATAATCATACTGGCACTGTGCCTGGGTACTCTCAGTTTCTTATATAATTCTTATAACAAATCAATGCAATAAGTTCTTTTATTACCCTTATTATAAGATGAGGAAACCAAGGCAGTTCAAGTTTACATTACTGTTCACTCTTGGTGTAGTGCATTCTATTGGTTTTAACAAATGCATAATGATATGTATCTATCATTGTGGTATCACGCAGAGTATTTTCACTGCCATCAAAATGTCCTGAAAAATAATAAATAAATTTAAAAAAAAATGTCCTTTGTTCCGTCTATTCACCCCTCTTCCAACATCAACCTCTGGCAACCACTGATCTTTTTACTATCTCTATAGTTTTTACTTTTTCTAGAATGTCATGTAGTTGGAATCATATAGTATGTAGCCTTTTCAGATTGGCTTTCTTCACTTATGCACTTTTGTTCTTCCATGTCTTTTCATGACCTGATAGCCCAATTCTTTTTCAGTGCTGTATAATATTCCACTGTCTCTGTGTACCACAGTTTCCTTAGCCATTCACCTATTGAAGGACATCTTTATTGCTTGCAAGTTTTGGCAATGATGAATAAAACTGCTATAACCATCCATGTGCAGGGTTTTGTGTGGATATGAGTTTTCAACTCCTTTGGGTAAATACCAAGGTATGTGATTGCTGGATTGTATGGTAAGAGTATGTTTAGTTTTCTAAGAAACTGCCATACTGTCTTCCAAAGTGGCTGTACCAGTTTGCATTTCCACCAGCAGTGAATGAGAATTTCGGTTGTTCCACACATTTGGCAGCATTCGATGTTGTCAGTGTTCTGGATTTTGGCCATACTAATAGGTGTGTGGTGTATCTCAATGTTGTTTTAATTTGCCTTTCCCTGATGGCAAATGATGTGGAACATCTTTTCATATGCTTAGTAACCATCTGTATATCTTATCTGGTGAAGTATCTATGAAGATCTTTGGCCCATTTTTTAATTGGGTTGTTTATTGTCTTGTTGCTGAGTTTTAATAGTTCCTTGTGTATTTTGGATAACAGTCCTTTATTAGATGTGTCTTTTGCAAATATTTTTTTCCAAGTCTGTGGCTTCTCATTCTCTTGACAGTGTCTTTTGTAGAGAAGAAGTTTTAAACTTTAATGAAGTCCAGCTTATCAATTATTTCTTTCATGGATTGGGGCTTTGGTGTTGTATGTAAAAAGCCATGAATTCCAAGGAATTCATCTAGAATTCCTTTATATTGTAGTTGTCCACTTTATATTTAGGTTTGTGATCCATTTTCAGTTAATTTTTGTGAAGAATGTAAAGTCTGTGTGTATTTCTTTTCTACTTCTTTTTTTGCGTGTGATGTCCTACTGTTCTAGCATCATTTGCTGAAAAGACTATCTTTTCTCACTTACTTTACTTTTGCTCATTTGTCAAGATCAGTTGACTATATTTATGTGGATCTGTTTCTGGACTCTTTATTCTGCTCTACTGATCTACCTATCCATTCTTTTGACAGTATCACACTGTGTTGATTAGCATAGCTTTCTTCTCTTTCAATAGTGTGTTAGCCATTCTGGGTCTCTTGTCTCTCCGTTCAAACTTTAGACCCAATTTGTCAGTATCCACAAAATAAATTACTGGCATTTTGATAGGAATAGCATTGAATTTATCAATTTGGGAAGAATGATATCTCGACAATATTGAGTCTTCCTACCCATGAACATGAACTGTCTGTCCATTTCCTAAGTTCTTCTTTAATTTCTTTATCAGAACTTTATAGTTTTCCTTATATAGATATTTTTCATATTTTGTTATATTTACACCTAAGTATTTCATCTTTGGAGGTGTTAAGGTAAGTGGTATTGTGTTTTAAATTTCAAATTACGCTTGTTCATTGCTGGTATTTAGGAAATGATTAACTTTTATATATTAACCTTATATCCTGCAACCTTGCTGTAATTGGTTATTAGTTCCAGGAGTTTTTTAATTGATTATTTTGGATTTTCTACATAAACAATCATGTTATCTGCAAAGACAGTTTTAATTCTTTCTTCCCAATCTGTATGCCTTTTATTTCCTTTTCTTGTCTTATTGAATTAGCTAGAACTTCCAGTATGATGTTGAAAAGGAGTGGAGACAGGGGACATCCTTGGCTTGCACCTGATCTCAGTGGGAAAGATTTGAATTCCTCACATGAAGTATGATGTTAGCTGTGGGTTTTTTGTAGATATTCTTTTATCAAGTTGAAGAGGTTCCCATCTATTACTAGTTTACTGAGAGCTTTTTTTTTAATCATGAGTGAGAGTTGGATTTTGTCAAATGCTTTTTCTGCATCTGTTGATATGATCATGTGATTTTTCTTTTTAGCCTATTGAGATTATATTAATTGATTTCAAATGTTGAATCATTCTTGCCAAAACTTTCTCTTTTAGTCATTCTGCAGTAAAGTCCTAATGAACTGTATAAGAGTCAACCTGGTTGCTAGGAGACTCTGGTCTATCCCAAACAGAAAGAATTATTTGGTGCAATGTCTAAAAGACCATCACCCATGATTTAAAATGCTTTTGATGATGAAAGTTTAGAATCTCAGTACATAGTACATTGATCTCTAGACATTGACCCTTTGGGTTATTTTCAACATAATTTACTTCATTAAATCTCTAGCCATAACTACTGAGAGTCATAAAAAATAGTTTGGATGAGAGTCTTACAATTATTTTCTCTACAGTCAATTAAACTAAGATATAAACATTATCGGAATTCTCTGCCCATCCAGTGGTTAGGACTTGGCACTTTCACTGCTGGGGCCTGGGTTCAATCCCTGGTTGGGGAACTAAGATCCCACAAGCCATGGTGTGGTCAGAAAAAAAAAAAAAAAGATATAAACATTATCATATACATTTCCTCCTGTATCTCTCTATCTCTCTGTTTTTCTGTCTCTGATATCTATATCTATATATATCTCTTAATGTATTATATATGTAAAGTGTAATATGTGTATATATATATATATATATATATATATTCAGTTTGCCAGTTTCTAATGTTTACAGACATGTTCCTTAGCTTAGGATTCTTCTCTTTTGCTGATCACTATTTTATTTTTTGTCAGCATAACCCATAATTGTTCACTTCACGAGTTTTGAAACTAAAGTATGTAGGTCAATATCCACAATTTGCAAGTGAACTTTATGGAATGAATATTGAGTACAAACTTTTATCCTTGGCTTCAACTGCTTTCATATGCCTATTTTCCTTTTGCTTTATCTTTATTTTTGGCATTTTAAAAGTCACTTTAAAACCCTTTTAAAATAAACATGACATAAATGATAAAACATATTTACACTAGAATTCAGTATTTACATTTCAGATTATTATTTATGAACTATTTAGAGATACATATAATACTCTTAGCTTGAAAATAGTCGCCTTCCCTGAGTAAGCAAAAAGAATGTTCATTGCACTTAATTAATTGTCTGTTTCTAGCCACAGGGGAGTGTGAAATGGGTGGGGGGGGGGTGACAGAATTGGTTTTTCATTTTAAAAATAAATTCCATGTCCATGCCACTCTCTCACTTTGTCCCAGCTTACCCTTACCCCTCCCCGTGTCCTCAAGTCCATTCTCTGCATCTGCATCTTTATTCCTGTCCTGCTCCTAGGTTCTTCATAACCTTTTTTTAAAAAATTTTTCTTTTATTTTTAGATTCCATATATATGTGTTAGCAGTTAGCATACGCTATTTGTTTTTCTCTTTCTGACTTAACTTCACTCTGTATGATAGACATGGACTTATTTTTACTACCAAATGTAAAATAGCTAGCTAGTGGGAAGCAGCCACATAGCACGGGGAGATCCGCTCAGTGCTTTGTGACCACCTAGAGGGGTGGGATAGGGAGGGGGGGAGAGAGACACAAGAGGGAGGAGATATAGGGATATATGGATATATATAGCTTATTCACTTCGTTATAAAGCAGAAACTAACACACCATTGTAAAGCAATTATACTCCAGTAAAGATGTTAAAAAAAATAAGTTGCAGGGTTATAAACTGTGTGTTGTATTAATTTTTCTAAACCTGTTAATGGTCTACTTAAAATGTAATAATTTTTCATCTTTAAATATGTTGAAGAGTTAGATGCAATGTCTGAAAGCATTTATAAGAAAAAATTTGTTTTCCTTACAAATATAGTGGGCAGCAATGTACAAGTAGTAAATGTATCATAATTTAGGCAGAAGAGCTAAAGGCTATTCTCTGTTTCAACTGGAAGTTATGAAGAGTTGGATTTTCCCTAAGGAGCTAATTATTTGCTGAGATCACTATGGTAGCAGATTTTATAAGAAGTTCGAGATCTCTGTAAACAGCCATAAAAAACTGTAGATGTCATTTAAATGCAACACTGAAATCATATAAGCTAGTTTTAAAAAATGGCTGAATGTATAAACGATTAGTTTAACTATGAAGAATTTTTAATTAAAAATTTTATAGTTCCTATGAGGTAATATTGGAAACTTTTCTGATTCTCTAGTTCCTTGGCCTACTGTTAAAAAGATAATAACATTTTATAATTTTCCAATTGATATATAAAGTTCATAGTCTTTCAGAAGATGACGTCTTTATCTGCAAGATACTAAAAGTTGTAGTAATGGTCCTCCTTAGTGCGAAGTATATTGACACATTTTTAAAATACTATCTTTGGGAATATTCCATGGTATCATATGTGTTTTCATGAGGTACTTATGTCCTTTCCAGAGTATGTGTCCTGTTAGTGGACATTTCTGTTTCTTGCACCTCAGACCAGCTTCTATTGTCTCTTCCGGTAAGAAAACCAGATTTTTGTGTGGGAGGGAAGTACTCCTCCCTCCCAATCAGCCTGTATAGTTTGGATGGGCCTGAGTCCACCTTGTGACTCTAAAGGGCATGAAAATCCAGATTGGACCAAAGAGAAAACTCACATGCTATGTCAGGGATGGGTGCATGACCCAAATCAGGTCATGATCAGGGAGCACCAGTCTTGGAACATTTTACTGGAACTTCTGGAAAGAGGTGCTTTTGTTCCACTAGGTTGCTAGGATAAGAGAATGTAAGTGGGAAGCTTCTGTTTCTCATATTTGCCACGATATGGTTATGGATATGGATATGGATAGAGTCTTCCTGAGGATACGGATAGAGCCTCTCTGAGAATACTGAGGTAGCAGAGCCCTAAAATGGAAAAAGAGTATTCAAATGGTCTTTTTGATCCCCTAGATCTAGCTATGCCTATAGACAGATATACCCCTGGATTGACTAGCCACTTGAGCCACTATTTTACCTTATTTTTCTTAAACTAGTTTGAATAGTGGTGGTGTCTTTAACCAAAAAGGCTGGAAGGTTCAGACTGGATCTTCCATAGTCCACTATATTGTGGGTTATAGTAGGTGATTTGATAATAAGATATAGTTTTACTAAGGTCCAGCCTATGCGTTTTTGTGGAAGGGATCATTGAGGCAATTATCCTGACAATTCAAGGAAAAATATCCTCAATTACTTATCTATTTCCCACTGAATTCTTTGCATGTTTAAAGGTTTAAATAGCCAAACAATCTATCACTGACTAATATTAATCTTGAGCAGACAGAAGAGGAAGAGGAGGAAGATAAAGCATAAAGAACACTAGGTGAAGTGTGGGAAAATAAATTATGCTGGACAGGATTAAATGGAAATATTCAAAAAGAATTAAGAGGAACTCTAATGGGCACCTAGCTTAAGATACCGATGTCTGGACCAGTAAACATTCCAAGCCTACTTTGGGAAGCTTTTAATTCCTCTCCATTCTCCTTAATATGGTTTTACATCTTGGTAGTACCTTAGTTTTTTTTAATCATCAGCATGACTTCCTACAGACCTTTTTGTTTTAAACCATTTTTACAGTATCCTGTGGTGATGAGAATTTAGTAATTTAGTTAGAGCTGGGATTGCCCCTATCTTTGCTATGCAGGATTTATATAATTGGGGGGTTATCTATAATTACGTCTTTTAAATATTATGGAAGGCACATAAGGAGTCATGGTAATTATCTTTGCTTGACCAAGAGAAGTTGGAACTATCTGGATTCATCTGGGAATATTTTTCAGTTCTAACTGGGTAGTGCTGTAACAATGTGACTCTTCTACAAGACAAGATCATTAGACCTTTGAAAAGAGTCAAAAGCTCCACTCTTTGCCTCTGTTGATAATGGCCCCTCCTCTGCTTTTTATGGAATGTGGTTTGTGAAGGTTATAGTTGGGGGAAGGGCACAGAACTGGGAGTGGGTTGGAAAAGATGGGCTGGAAAAGATGTTACTATGTATAATGGAATTTAATATATATTATATGGGTTATAATATATACCATCTATCTATTATCTATACATTTATATACCTATAGTAAAAAGTGCATGTGTGTGTATTACATATTACTCCTTTGGGTAGGGTTTATGATGTGACCTTGTCTACCCATATACAGCAGTATGAAGAAAGCCTCTTAAGTACCTGACAGCTAGATATGCCTCTTTTTTTTTTTTTGTCTCCTGACCTCTTGGGAGGTCAAAACTACTGAGCAGTGCCTGTTATTGGTAACAGGTTCTATTCCTTGCTTTTTTACTATCTGGCTCTATGACCTTGGGCAAGGCACCTTATTTAATCTGGATATTTGCTACAAAGGTATTTTCAGTTAAATTTTTTTATCCTCTGAGAGTACTTTTAGGTCATTCTAATATTAACACCAGAAGTATTTGGGGCTGAAAAACATGGGTAGTCATATTATTTCAGTTTCTTTAGGTTTTTCTCTTGCTTAATTATCTAATGTTGCTCTTCATATCCTTGGGGAGCACAACATATTTCATTAACATAGACATTCTAACTGGATAATGAATCTATTATTCTGTCTGTTTATCAAGTAACATTTGAGTGGGTCATAGTGCCCTTCTGAGACATTTTGTTTACTTTTGATAAAAGTTGTCCTTTATGTAACTCCCACCTTGAATTCTCTCACCTTGGTGATCTCCAAATTTGAACAATAACAGTTTCCTTTAATGTTGCCACTTATTATAGAGATACACCAGTTCCTGACAATAACTTGTGCAGCTTGATGACATGTTTGAAAAGAACATAGTCTTTCCTAGAAGAGTACCGTCTTCTGGATGCATCATTGATTTTTTTCCCTCCCACCATTGTTTCTAACCAAGTGTACTGCAGATTTCTTATCAATGGTATCAGAGATATATGGGAAACCCAGTATTTTTTCTGAGAATATTATTTGTGTTGTCTCTCTCCAAAAATGCAAGGGAGAAAAAGAGATTCTGTACCTTCATATAGTCTTTCAGACAGAGTAGAATACTAAAGCGTTGTAGCACAATTATATGAGATGAGATGAGAATTTAGTAATTTAGTTAGAGCTGGGATTGCCAGCTATATCTAGCTATATCAACATTAATATTGATGAACAATCTTAAATTTCTAAAGAAGGAAGCGACACTTTCAAAGTTGATGTTACTGAACTAGCATCATAAATTAGTAACTACTATGACTTCATGGTTATGAATGATACATATTTAAGGACAATTAATGGACAGAATCTATCTGTGTATTTTATGCAAGAGTTAACATTAGCTAGGATAATATAACAAATAAATAAACTACAAATGAAAATGAATTCTTCCCATTCTTGGAACATTTTTAAGTGGGTGTCTTTGGGAGTCTCTCTTATTTAGTGTTTCAGTGACAAATGGAAAACAATAGTGTCTAATTCAAAGCCACAAAGATCAGTTTGTAAGTAAGTTAACATAGATACCAATCTAGGCTAGTATTAGGGTTTTTTGTTGTTGTTTGTTTGTGGCTTGTGGTTCAAAAAGGAAATAGTCTTTGGCTCTTTTCATTTTTCTTCCCTATACTTGGGAAAGTTCCTCATATTTCTTCAGGTTTATAAGAGCTGACACCTATTTTAATGATTTTATGCAACATGAAATAACAAGGAACTCGGGTGAATCTTTAAAAAAAGGAACTTATGATATATAGACATAAAAAGTATGATTTAAATGCATCTTTTGTAGTGCTGTTTGTTTATATTGTGAATATTGCTAAGTTAATAAGTATTTTATTTTTTAGCTTGTGAATTCAGTACAATGTTTAAAATCATTTTCTATCTTTATGTGAATATCTGTGCATATGTGTTTTTCTGTAGGATCTGTCTGTGTAAACAAAATAATATGTATTTAAAAAGTTACATAAGTATATTAAAAAGTGCAAATATTCATATAGCTCAATGAATTTCCACAAAGTGAACACACCCATTTCACCATCACCCAGATCAGAATAAGACTTTATCAGCACTGGTTTTTTTTTTTGTTTTTTTTGCGGTACGCGGGCCTCTCACTGTTGTGGCCTCTCCCGTTGCAGACCACAGGCTCCGGACGCGTAGGCTCAGCGGCCATGGCTCACGGGCCTAGCCGCTCCGCGGCATGTAGGATCTTCCCGGACTGGGGCATGAACCCGTGTCCCCTGCAGCGGCAGGCAGACTCTCAACCACTGTGCCAGCAGGGAAGCCCTATCAGCACTCTTGAAACCCTCTTCATACACCCTTTCATACCCAGAATCAACAATTCTCCTGACTGCTATAATCATTAATCATTTTTTCCTGTTTTTTTTTCTTTATTGAATTTGTTACAGTGTTACTTCTGTTTTATGTTTTGTTTTTTTGGCCTCAAGGCATGTGGGATCCTAGCTCCCCAACCAGGGATGGAACCCTCACCCCATGCATTTGAAGGCAAAGTCCCAACCACTGGACTGCCAAGGAAGTCCCTTTTTCCTGTTTTTGACCTTTAAATGAATGGAGTCATATCCAAGGTACTCTTTTGTGAATGGCTTTGTTCATTTATGTTATATTTGTGAAATTCATCTATATTGTCGCATGTGGTTGTAACTTGTTCATTTTCATTGTTGTGTAGTATTCCATTGCACAAATACACCACAATTTATCTGTTTTATTGTTGATGGACATTTAGGGTGTTTAGCTGTATAAATATTGTGCTATGCCCATCATCTACATGCCTTTTGGTGCACAAATGCGTATGCATTTTTGTTGGATAAATAAATAGATAGCAATGAAATTATTGGGTCAAAGTTTATGTGTATGTTCAGTTTTTATAAATACTGCTGAACAATTTTCCAGATTTATACTTAACAACATGAAGATTGTAGTTGTTCCTCAACTTCATCAATTCTTGGCATTGTCAGTCTTTTAAGTATTGCCATTCTTGTAGTTATATAGTAGTATTATATTTTATTGTGATTTAAATTTGCACTTCCTGGATACTAATAAAATTCAGCACCTTTTCAAACATTTATTGACCATGCAGATATATTCTTTTGGAAGGTTTTTATTCAAGTTTTGTGCTCATTTTCTTCTATTTTATCATTATCATTATTATTTTTGCAGTAGACATTTTATATATGCTCTTTACAAGTGTGACATATACTGCAAATAAAATTTCCTGCTCTGTGGCTTGCCTTATAAATATCTCTTTAATGAACAGCGGTGTTTAATTTTAATGTAGTCCAATTCATCAATCTTTTCCTTTATGGTTAGTGCTTTCTGTGTCCTGTTTAGAAAATCTTTGACTACTCCAAAGTCATGAAAATATTTTCCAATGACATATCCTAGATCTTTATTGCATTACTTTTATATTTAGATCTACAATTAAATTAAGTGGTTGCATATGTGTGAGACAGTTCCTTTTCTCTTTTATTGGTATATTTGCTTGTCCTTAGGTCAAAACATGCTATCTTAATTACTATAGTTTTTTTGTAGGTCTTCATGTCTGCTAGTATAAGTCCTCCAGCTTTGTTCTTCTTCAAGATATTCCTGGAGGGAGGATTGTAGGAAGATAGCAGGGTAGGAAGCATCAGGAATCTGTCTCCCAACCTAGACAATAATTATACTAGCTGAATCTGTCTGATGTAACTATTTTGGAACTCTCGGGTATACTGAAGTCTTGCATCCTCCAGGGTAAACTTAGATGGTAAATTGTGGCTAATTTTGATCCATTTCACCTCTTAGCACAGTAGTAGCTACACATCCTCCACCCTTAGCCATATAGCAGGCAGCTGGGCAAGTGTTCCCGGAGCAACCTGCACACAACTTTTGGAAGCCAGAGTGAGCAAAAAGCACACTGTCTTCCAAATATCGGGGATCTGTACTCTCATTGCTGATTGCTGCTTCTGATCACAGAGGTGCAGACAAAGGGGTAAGTGGCCATTGTTGCTGTACCTCCGCTTATTGTTGCAAGACCCTCCCTTTCTGGATGAAGTGACTTCCAGAGAATTTCAAGAGCCCTTCCTCCCCTCCCCCTTTCATTTTTCTCTTTGTCCTCTTTTGGGAGCCAGATATTAAGTAGTGGGACATTCAAAAGGAACCACATAGAAAGGGAAAATTAGAAAGAGATCCCACATGCCCAGGGGAAGGTGCACATTCATAAAAGATCTGAGAAGACCTTAAGTTTACACTGCAGGCTGATACTTGGCATATAGAAAGCCTACAGCACTAAAACACACACACAAGCACAAAGAAAAAAAAAACAGCAAAACTTGGGGATAGGTGAGAATCTAATTTCCAGAGGTATCACATCATTAAATTCAGATGTCCAGTTTTCAATAAAAAAATCACAAGGCATACAAAGATTCAAGAAATTATGGCCCATTCAAAGGAAAATAAAAAAACCAGCAGAAACTGTCCTCGAAAAATATATTCCTGGGTATTCTTGGCCTTTTAAATTTCTATATAAAATTTACAATCAGTTTATCAATTTATGTTTTAAAAATACTTCCTGAGATTTTGATTGGGATTACATTGAGTCTATAGACTAATTTATAGAAAATATTTTAATAATATTAAGGCTTTAGTCCATGAACATTGTATAGTTTCCATTTAATTAGATTTTCTCAATTTACCTCAATTATTTTTAATAGGATTTATTTTTAGAGCACATTTAGATTATTAGCAAAATTGAGTAGAAAGTACAGAGAGTTCTCATACATTCCCTGCTCCCTCACACTCCAAACCTCCCCCACTATCATCATCTCTAACCAGTGGTACATTTTTTACAACTGATGAATCTACATTGACACCCAAAGTTTATAGTTTACATTAGGGTTCACTCTTGGTCTTTGACATTCTGTGGGTATTAACAAATGTACAATACATGTGTTCCATTATCATATCATGCAGAAAAGTTTCACTGTCATAAAAATCCTCTGTGTTCTGCCTCTTCGTCCCAACCTCCCTTCTGAACCTTGACAACCACTGATCTTCTTACTGTCTCCATAGTTTTGCCATTTCAAGAATATCATATAGTTAGAGTCTTACAGAGAACAATCTTTTCACATTGGCTTCTTTTACTTGGTAATATACATTTACATTTCCTCCATGTCTTTTCATAGCTTGATAGCTCAGTTCTTTTTAGCACTGAATAACAGTCCATTTTTGGATGAACTCTAGTTAATTTATCCATTCACCTATTGAAGGGCATCATCGTTGCTTCCAAGTTTTGACATTTATGAATAAAGCTGCTATGAACGTCCACATGCAGGATTTGTGTGGACGTAAGTTCTCAACTCATTTGAGTAAATACCAAGGATCGTGATTGCCAGATTATACGATAAGAGTATGTTTAGTTTTATAAAAAACCTTTCAAACTCTCTCCCAAAGTGTGTGTACCATTTTGCATTCCACTAGGAGTAAATGAGGGTTTCTGTTGCTCCACACTGTCATCAGCATTTGGTGTTGTTAGTGTTTTGGATTTGGGCCATTCTAATAGATGTGTAGTGGTATCTTATTGTTGTTTTAATTTGCAATTCCCCAGTGACATATGATATTGAACATCTTTTCATATGCTCACTTGCCATCTGTATATCTTCTTTGGTGAGGTGTCTATGCAGATCTTTGGCCCATTTTTAAGCAGCTTGTTTGGTTTCATATTGTTGAGTTTAAGAATTCTTTGTGTATTTTGGATAACACTCCTTTATCAGATGAGTCTTTTATAAATATTTTCTCACAGTCTTTGGCTTGTCTTCTCATTCTCTTGGCAGTATCTTTCACAGAGCAGAAGTTTTTAATTTTAATGAAGTCCAGCTTATCAATTATTTCTTTTATGGATCAAGCCTTTGGTGTTGTATTTAAAAAGTAATCACCATACCCAAAGTCATCTAGATTTTCTCCTATATTGTCTTCTAGGAGGTTTATAATTTTGCAGTTTACATTTAGGTCTACAATCTATTTTGTGTTATTTTTTGGGAAAGGTATGTGTCTAGATTCTTTTTTTTTTTTTTTTTTTTTTTTTGCATTTGATGTCCAGTTGTTCCAGCACCATTTTTTGAAATGACTATCTTTTCTCCACTGTATTGCTTTTGCTCCTGTGTGAGAGATCACTTGACTGTGTTCATGTGAGTCTGTTTCTGAGCTCTTCATTTTGTTCTAGTAATGTATTTGTCTATTTTTTTAATCAATAACACACTGTCTTGATTACTGTAGCTTTAGAGAAAATATTGAAGTTGGTAGTTTCAGTACTCTGAATTTGTTCTTTCTTTTCAATATTATGTTGACTCTTCTGAGTCTTTTGCCTCTCCATATAAACTTTAGAATCAGTTTGTCAATATTTATGAAATAACTTATTGAGATTTCGGTTAAGATTGCAGTTAATCTATGGATCAATTTAGGGAGAACTAGCATCTTGATAATATTGAATCTTCCTATCCATAAACATGGAGTATCTGACCATTTATTGGTTATTTGATTTCTTTTGTCAGTGTTTTGTAGTCTTCCTCATATACATCTGGTACATATTTTGTTAGATTTATACCTAAGTATTTAATTCTTTGTGGTGTTAATGTAAATGGTATTGTTTTTTATTTCAAATTCCTCTTGTTCATTGCTGGTATATAGGAAAATTATTTCCTTTTGTATGTTGATGTTGTACCCTGCCAACTTGTTATAATAGCTTTTTAGTTCTGTGAATTTTTCTGTTGATTTCAGACTACTCATGAGCCCAAGAAAGCATTCTTCATTTCTGTTACAGCGTTTTTGATCTCTAGCATTTCTTTTTGTTCTTTGTTTGAAAGAATATTCTTTCCTTTATTTTGGCTTGTCAAATATGTCATCCCATTTTTTTCCTTGGGACTTATCACTTACTTTGAGAAGTCACCTTTCACCATTATTATTGTTTCTCTGAAGGTAATATGTCATTTTTCTCTAGTAGCTCTTAAGATATTCTCTTTGCTTTTTTCCTTTTATTAGCAGTTTTACGATGATGTGTCTAGGTGAGATTTTCTTTGTATTTTTCTTTCTGGGAGTTTGTAGGACTTCTTGAATCTACTGGTATAATGTCTTCCATTAGTTTTGGAAAACTCTCAGCCATCATTTCTTCACATATTGGAACCCTATTTTGTTCTTTTTTCTATTCCCTTGTAAGATGCAATTACACTTTTGTTAGAGCACTTCACCATGTTTTCTGTAGTGTATTAAGGGTGGCCACAGATTCTTTGCTTCTCTTCCCAGGAAGGGGTGGAGTCTGTGTCTTTTCCAGCCCTACCCCCCTTGAAATCTGGACTGGCCCTGTGACTTGATTTGACTAAGAGTACCTCATCACTGCAGACAGTGGTACATGAAGTATGGTACCTGGACAAGCAGTATCAGCATTACCTAGGCCTTGTTAAAAATGCATATTATTTTTCTTATCCCAGACTTACTAAGTTAGAAACTCTGGAGATGGGGCACAAATCCTCAAGGTGATTTTGATGCATGCTAAAGTCTTCGAATTACTGTCCTAGGCAGTAGTAATTGGTCTAAGAGGTGGTCAGATGAATGAAGTCCTTGCCTATGATTGTATGAACTCTAGAAGGAGGATGCTGTCTTTTCCTGATGGCATTGCTACCGTGGTAGGATATAACCCCGGAGCTGTTGGCAGCCATTGTCTTTCCCTTCATAGTAGAAGTCCCTATGGAGCAGGACAGAATGAGACTGACCCATAGGTAAGATAATGTCCATACAACTTTGTCTGAACCCTGAATCCAACTGTGCCTGAAGCTCCAGACTAGCCCTTGAGTTAATTATGTGAACTTTTTTCTTTTTTTCTCAAGTTAATTTGATTTGATTTGTGTACTTCCAACTAAAGAATCTTGGCTAATACACAAGTAACCCCCCACTTCCTCTTTCAAATGATGCCCCATGCAGAGCCCCCGAAGTATAAAATAGATAATTGGAGGTCTGCTCTGAATGGAACAGAAATAGAATCCCTCAAATCTTGCCATATGGCTTTTCCCAGGCCTCCCTCAGCAACTCCTGGAGACTATGCAGAGCAACGCTAAAGCTCTAGGCAACATACATTAAAGCCCACTTGCAGTAGACCTTTTCGTGGCCTATGACATAACCCCTAGTTCCACCTGATTTCAACTGCAGCTGTGATGCAAATTTGCTTTATGTGGCCCAACTCAAGCATCCTGCTGTGTCTGTCTGCTTTTTTGTCCCTGGGATTCTCTTAAGTCACTTGGTTTGCTTAGCATAGACATAGGCAGCCTGAAAATTCAGGAAAATTTATGCTTCTGGGGGCAACCTTCTACAGGGATGATATATAAATGTCCTGGCTTTCCATCCTGTGGAGGCACATTTCTTTGGCACATTCTCTAATTCTAGAGGGTCCAAGGGATTGGGCCCCAGGAGTCCACAGTAGTAACAAGATTTATGTTGCATGTTTTTTCTCCTTCCCTGCCTCATCTTCCTGTTTCTTTGCTCCTATTTCTTGGATTACTTCCAAAATAAAACACCTGCATTCAGTCCTTTTCTCATGCTCTGCTTTTGGGAAAACCCAAAGTAAGATATCAGTGTTATAAAGTATAGAACTCAAATTAGGATGTATGGTTTTGAATCCCACCTCTGCGAGTTAGGTTATGATATAGGTCTAATCATTTCTTTTCTCTAGGCCTTAGTTGTGTCATTTGCAAAACAAGGAAGGTGAATTAGCTGCTTACTTAGTTTCCTCTAGCTCTGACTTTTTAGGTTCCTTCTGGCTCTGACTTTCATGTAACTCTATGTACTGTTTTAGAAACTGAACAGTTACACATGGAACTAGAATGATGAGTATAGTCAGGTCCTTGTGGTTTTTCCCTCTTATCTAAACACCATTTCTATTTTTTCCCATTTTCCCCCCACAGAAGTATCCAGATGATCTGATTCACCGTTGATTGGTCTTTGTAGATATAGACCCAGAAAAACAACCATAAATACCCAGTCCCACACAGACCACACACAGCTATTCTGACAGGTCAGAAGCTCTCAAAACCACTGACATTCAGAGTCTCAGGTTTATGTAGGACATAAAGTCTGAACATAAAAGCAAGTATTATATGATGAATATAATCAACTATCTGGATGACTAAATGCAGCATAATAGCCTAAGTACTTTAGGGCTGGAGCCAAAGATACTTAACAAAAAATGGCTTCTGGCTTCCCTGGTGGTGCAGTGGTTGAGAGTCCGCCTGCCAATGCAGGGGACATGGGTTCGTGCCCCGGTCCGGGAAGATCCCATGTGCAGCGGAGCGGCTAGGCCTGTGAGCCATGGCCGCTGAGCCTGCGCGTCCAGAGCCTGTGCTCCGCAACGGGAGAGGCCACAGCAGTGACAGGCCCGCGTACCGCAAAAAAAAAAAAAAAAAAAAAAAAAAAAAGGCTTCAATTTCGTATTGAGTTTTAAAAAATGAAATGTTACACCTGGGGATCCAGCTATGGATTTCAATCTACTTTTTCTTGTAATTTGAGACAAATTGAAATCTATGATAATGAACCTAATCAGGAAGGGAAAGTCTATTTTTTCTTCATTCAGCAACTAGAAATGATCAATTTGAAACTTTATTGTTGTTGTTTTTACACAGTGGTGGCTTCCAGTGGGGCCTTAATACAATGATTGTATTGATTCCTCTTGGGGAAGAAAAGAAAGGGAAGAGACACTTGCTGTTTTAAAAGGAGGCAGGAATGTGGAGAGTAGGGCACAGAAGACATTCCTGCATACTGTTGTCAGGTGAGAGAGGTTTACCCTTGCTCACCAATGGCTTCCCTCAGCGCGGCTGGTCTTACACAAGAAGAGGGTAAGCAGCTCCCTACAAATGTTGTTTAAGGGGTTCATGAAAGGCTCCTGTCTTTCAGCATGCTTTGTCCATTTGGTCCTTGATGCGTAAAATTTCTTTGAGGTCAGAGCCCTTCCTTTGCCAAATAAAGAAAAACTCTAGTGGAAAACACCTTTGTGAAGATGTAGTGGATAGAGTCCTAAGTTGGGAGTCAGATACAGAACGCTCACCTCTTCCCTGTAGACAGTTAGCTCTATGAACTCTGGTAGGTCACTAAACCTTTCTATGGCTTGGTCTCTACATCTGTAAAATGAGTGTGTTCATAAAGGATGATTTCTGTCATTCTTTGCAGCTCCAGAATCTGGATTATTGATGGAAATTCATGCTAGTATATAACTAACAAATAGATATTTTTTCCTTAGAGTGGATTTAATGAGAGAGGGTGAGTATCAGGGCTTGGAGAATTTGAAAGTGGCCATAGATAGAGAAAGGATAAATTCTGCTTCTTTATAATTTTTACCTCTCGTCCTTATGACCACCCATCTGCAACATTGCATAAAATGACAAGACATACATAGGAGGCTTGGACTAGTCTAGAATTAATGGCTTTCACTGAAAGACAGACTGAACTAGGTTCTAATCCTGGTCTGAACCTTATCAGTGGTCACAAGAGGTTGCCTAACAGCTCTGAGCCTCAGTTTGTACACCTATAAAATGGGAATAACACTACCTCCGTTGTGGGGTATCAGGTGTCCCGGGAAGTGATGGTCAGGCGGAAGTGGTCAGTAGGGAGGAAGATTACAAGGTTTTACAAGCCAGCTTTGTCCTCTGGATGACATTGTGTCGCCCTGGTTCAGAATAAAGTCGTAGAGCTCTGCTATCTGCAAGGTATTTATGTGAAAGATGGAGGATATCATCAGGCATGCTAATGCTTTGGTAATTACACCAACAGTTAAGTTACATTATTGCTATTCAATGCTGTGTCATTGCCAAGATGGGATCCAATGTTGATGTCTTTAGAGCTTGCAACATTTTCCAAAAGTGGCAATGCATCATAGATCTCATCAATGTCACTTGGTATATGGACTCATATCTGGGCACATGAAAAGCAAAAGCACAGTTATGGATTATTGTGTAACACGTATGCTGTGTTTACATAGAAAAGAGTCTGAAATAATTAAAACCATTTTTTTGACGAGAATAGTATAAACTCAAATGCTTACTTTGTATTAACGTTCATGATGTTGTCAGAAAAGCTTATTAGTCTCTTATATTGTAATTGGTTTAAGTGTAAAGCTTCAATCATAGAGAAGAGCAAAATATCTCAGAACATATCTTTAGTTGATTCTGGCAATTCATCTTTCCACAATGTGGTCTTTATATCTTGGAGATGATTTGATGATAAAAACTTTTATAATCCCTGATATTTTATTAAAAGGTTCTTTAATTCTTCTTTAGACCAATGACTCCCAATCTTTCTGGTTATATGTAACCACCCTCAAACCAAGAGCAGCTGGAAATTCATCTTAACTCTGAGGATGATGGATTTAGAGCAGTTTGGACCTAATATGTAGATCACTTAAATTTAAATGCTGCAACCTTTCAGCTATGGCTATTATAGAATCAATAACATTTATTCCTCCTTTCATTTCTACACAGTAGGAGTAATATTCAGATTTCCTGCAGTTTATTCTTGTAGAATAGGGGATTGAGATGCAGATTACTTAAACCTACTATGAAAAGTTAATGTGGGAAAACATTCAAGTTTCCAGTAATATTTCCTTCCCGTTATATCCATTTTATTATTTTTATTTTTTAACATCTTTATTGGAGTATAATTGCTTTACAGTGGTGTGTTAGTTTCTGCTGTATAACAAAGTGAATCAGCTATATGTGTACATATATCCCCATATCCCCTCCCTCTTGCACCTCCCGCCCACCTTCACTATCCCACCCCTCTAGGTGGTTACAAAGCACCGACCTGATCTCCCTGTGCTATGCAGCATCTTCGCACTAGCTTTCTCTTTTACATTTGGTAGTGTATATATGTCATTGCTACCCTCTCACTTTGTCCCAGTTTACACTTCCCCCTCTGCATGTCCTCAAGTCCATTCTCTACATCTGTGTCTTTATTCCTGTCCTGCACCTAGGTGCATCAGAGCCTTTTTTTTTTTTAGATTCCATATATATGTGTTAGCATACGGTATTTGTTTTTCTCTTTCTGACTTACTTCACTCTGTATGACAGATTCTAGGTCCATCCACCTCACTACAAATAATTCAATTTCGTTTCTTTTTATGACTGAGTAATATTCTGTTGTATATACGTGCTACATCTTCTTTATCCATTCATCTGTTGATGGACACTTAGGTTGCTTCCAAGTCTTGGCTATTGTAAATAGTGCTGCAGTGAACATTGTGGTACTTGTCTCTTTTTGAATTACGGTTTTCTCAGGGTATATGCCCAGTAGTGGGATTGCTGGGTCATATGGTAGTTCTATCTTTAGTTTTTTAAGGAACCTCCATACTGTTCTCCATAGTGGCTGTATCAGTTCACAGCCAATAGTGCAAGAGGGTTCCCTTTTCTCCACACCCTCTCCAGCATTTATTGTTTGTAGATTTTCTGATGATGGCCATTCTGACCAGTATGAGGTGATACCTCATTGTGGCTTTGATTTGCATTTCTCTAATGATTAGTGATGTTGAGCATCCTTTCATTTATTTGTTGGCAATCTGTATATCTTCTTTGGAGAAATGTCTATTTAGGTCTTCCACCCATTTTTGGATTGGGTTGTTTGTTTCTTTGATATTGAGCTGCATGAGCTGCTTGTATATTTTGGAGCTTAATCCTTTGTCAGTTGCTTCATTTGCAAATATTTTCTCTCATTCTGAGGGCTGTCTTTTCGTCTTGTTTATGGTTTCCTTTACTGTGCAAAAGTTTTTAAGTATCATTAGTCCCATTTGTTTATTTTTGTTATTTCTATTTCTCTAGGAGGTGGGTCAAAAAGTATCTTGCTGTGATTTATGTCATAGAGTGTTCTGTCTATGTTTTCCTCTAAGAGTTTAATAGTGTCTGGCCTTACATTTAGGTCTTTAATCCATTTTGAGTTTATTTTTGTATATGGTGTTAGGAAGTGTTCTAATTTCATGCTTTTACATGTAGCTGTCCAGTTTTTCCAGCATGACTTATTGAAGAGGCTGTTTTTTCTCCATTGTATATCCTTGCCTCCTTTATCAAAGATAAGGTGACCATATGTACGTGGGTTTATCTCTGGGCTTTCTATCCTGTTCCATTGATCTATATTTCTCTTTTTGTGCTGGTACCATACTGTCTTGATTACTGTAGCTTTGTAGTATAGTCTGAAGTCAGGGAGCCTGATTCCTCCAGCTCCATTTTTCTTTCTCGAGATTGCTTTGGCTATTCGGGGTCTTTTGTGTCTCCATACAAATTATAAAATTTTTTGTTCTAGTTCTGTGAAAAATGCTATTGGTAGTTTGAAAGGGATTGCATTGAATCTGTAGATTGCTTTGGGTAGTATAGTCATTTTCACAATATTGATTCTTCCCATCCAAGGACATGGTATATCTCTCCATCTGTGTCATATTTGGTTTCTTTCATCAGTGTCTTATAGTTTTCTGAGTATAGGTCTTTTACCTCCTTAGGTAGCCTTATTCCTAGGTATTTTCTTCTTTTTGTTGCAGTGGTGAATGGGATTGTTTCATTAATCTCTCTTTCTGAACTTTTGTTGTTAGTGTATAGGCTGCAAGAGATTTCTGTGCATTAATTTTGTATCCTGCAACTTTAGCATATTCATTGAATAGCACTAGTAGTTTTCTGATGGCATCTTTAGGATTCTCTATGTATAGTGTCATGTCATCTGCAAGCAGTGACAGTTTTACTTCTTCTTTTCCAATTTGGATTCCTTTTATTTCTTTTTCTTCTCTTATTGCCATGGCTAGGACTTCTAAAACTATGTTGGATAACAGTGGTGAGCATGGACATCCTTGTCTTGTTCCTGATCTTAGAGGAAATGATTTCAGTTTTTCACCATTGAGAATGATGTTTCCTGTGGGTTTGTCATATATGGCCCTTATTATGTTGAGGTAGTTTCCCTCTATGCACACTTCCTGGAGAGTTTTTATCATAAATGGGTGTTGAATTTTGTCAAAAGCTTTTTCTGCATCTATAGACATGATCATATGGTTTTTATTCTTCAATTTGTTAATATGGTGTATCACATTGATTGATTTGCATATATTGAAGAATCCTTGCATCCCTGAGATGAATCCCACTTGATCATGGTGTATGATCCTTTTAATGTGTTGTTGGATTCCGTTTGCTAGTATTTTGTTGAGGATTTTTGCATCTATGTTCGTCAGTGATATTGATCTGTAATTTTCTTTTTTGTAGTATCTTTCTTTTTTGTAGTATTTTTGTCTGGCTTTGGTATCAGGGTGATGGTGGCCTCATAGAATGAGTTGGGAGTGTTCCTTCCTCTGCAGTTTTTTGGAAGAGTTTGAGAAGGATGGGTGTTAGCTCTTCTCTAAATGTTTGAGAGAATTCACCTGTGAAGCCATCTTGTCCTGGACTTTTGTTTGTGGGATGATTTTTAATCACAGTTTCAATTTCATTACTTGTGATTGGTCTGTTCATATTTTCTATTTCTTCCTGGTTCAGTCTTGGAAGGTAATACCTTTCTAAGAATTTATCCATTTCTTCCAGGTTGTCCATTTTATTGGCATAGAGTTGCTTGTAGTAATCTCTTATGATGGTTTGCACTTCTGCGGTGTCTGTTGTAACTTCTCCTTTTTCATTTCTAATTTTATTGATTTGGGTCCTCTCCCTGTTTTTCTTGATGAGTCTGGCTAAAGGTTTATCAATTTTATCTTCTCAAAGAATCAGGTTTTAGTTTTATTGATCTTTGTTATTGTTTTCTTTGTTTCTATTTCATTTATTTCTGCTCTGATCTTTATGATTTCTTTCCTTCTACTAACTTTGGGTTCTGTTTGTTCTTCTTTCTCTAGTTCCTATAGTTGTAAGGTTAGATTGTTTATTTGTGATTTTCTTCTTTCTTGAGGTAGGATTGTATAGCTATAAACTTCCCTCTTAGAACTGCTTTTGCTGCATCCCATAGCTTTTGGATTGTCGTGTTTTCATTGTCATTTGTCTCTAGGTACTTTCTGATTCCCTTTTTGATTTCTTCTGTGATCTCTTGGTTGTTTAGTAACGTATTATTTAGCCTCCATGTGTTTGTGTTTTCTACATTTTTTTCCCTGTAATTGATTTCTGATCTCATAGCATTGTGGTCAGGAGAAATTCTTGATATGATTTCAGTTTTCTTAAATTTACCAAGGCTTAATTTCTGACCCAAGATGTGATCTGTCCTGGAGAGTGTTCCGTGTGCACTTGAGAAGAAAGTGTAACCTGCTGTTTTTGGATGGAATGTCCTATAAATATCAGTTAAATCTATCTAGTCTATTGTGTCATTTAAAGCTTGTGTTTCCTTATTAATTTTCTGTTTGGGTGATCTGTCCATTGGTGTAAGTGAGGTGTCAAAGTCCCCCACTATTACTGTGTTACTGTCGATTTCCTCCTTTATAGCTGTTAGCACTTGCCTTATGTATTGAGGTACTCCTATGTTGGGTGCATATATATTTATAATTGTTATATCTTCTTCATGGATTGATTCCTTGATCATTATGTAGTGTCCTTCCCTGTCTCTTGTAACATTCTTTATTTTAAAGTCTTTTTTATCTGATATGAGTATAGCTACTCCAGCTTTCTTCTGATTTCCATTTGCATGGAATATGTTTTTCCATCCCCTCACTTTCAGTCTGTATGTGTCCCTAGGTCTGAAGTGGGTCTCTTGCAGACAGCATATGTATAGGTCTTGTTTTTGTGTCCATTCTGCGAGCCTGTGTCTTTTGGTTGGAGCATTTAATCCTTTCAGTTTAAGGTAATTATCGATATGTATGTTCTCATTACCATTTTCTTAATTGTTATGGGTTTGTTTTTGTAGGTCCTTTTCTTCTCTTGTGTTTCCCACTTAGAGCAGTTCCTTTAGCATTTGTTGTAGAGCTGGTTTGGTGGTGCTGAATTCTCTTAGCTTTTGCTTGTCTGTAAAGCTTTTGCTTTCTCCATCGAATCTGAAAGAGATCCTTGCCTGGTCGAGTAATCTTGGTTGTAGGTTCTTCCCTTTCATCACTTTGAATATATCGTGCCACTCCCTTCTGGCTTGTAGAGTTTCTGCTGCGAAATCAGTTGTTAACCTTATGGCAGTTCCCTTGTATGTTATTTGTTGTTCTTCCCTTGTTGCTTTCAATAATTTTTCTTTGTCTTTAATTTTTGTCAGTTTGATTAGTATGTGTCTTGGTGTTTTTCTCCTTGGGTTTATCCTGCCTGGGACTCTCTGTGCTTCCTGGACTTGGGTGGCTATTTCCTGTCCCATGTTAGGGAAGTTATCAACTATAATCTCTTCAAATGTTTTCTCAGGTCTTTCTCTCTCTCTTCTCTTTCTGGGACCCCTATAATGTGAGTGTTATTGCGTTTAATATTGTCTCAGAGGTGGCTTAGGCTGTCTTCATTTCTTTTCATTCTTTTTCTTTACTCTGTTCTATGGCATTGAATTCCACCATTCTGTCTTTCAGGTCACTTATTCATTCTTCTGCCTCAGTTATTGTGCTATTGATTCCTTCTAGTGTATTTTTCGTTTCAGTTATTGTATTGTTCATGTCTCTTTGTTTGTTCTTTAATTCTTCTAGGTGTTTGTTCTTCAGTTCTTGCAGGTCTTTGTTAAACATTTTTTCCATCTTCTCGATCTTTGCCTCCATTCTTTTTCCGAGGTCCTGGATCATCTGCACTATCATTATTCTGAATTCTTTTTCTGGAAGGTTGCCTATCTCCACTTCATTTAGTTGTCTTTCTGGGCTTTTATCTTGTTCCTTCATCTGGTACATAGTCTTCTGCCTTTTCATTTTGTCTGTCTTTCTGTGAATGTGGTTTTTGTTCCACAGGCTGCAGAATTGTAGTTCTTCTTGCTTCTGCTGTCTGCCCTCAACCGTCCTATTTTTCCGAGTTCTGATGAAAATGCCTATAGGGCACACCGATGAAGATGTCAAATAGGTAATTGGATAAATCAGTTTTAAGCTAACTTTAGAGGTCAGGGCTAGAGAATTATTTCACAGAGACTGTATTTAAAACCAAAGTTCAGATGAGGTCATATGGGAGAATATTTGGACAGAAAAGAAGATGAAAGATAAGTTTGGTGTACTCACACTTCAGTGATTGAAAAGAGGAGAGGGAACTAGCAAAAGTGATTGAGAAGGAATGGCCAGTGAGGTGGAAGGCAAATTGGGAGAAATCAGGAGATGGGAATATTTCAAGAAAAAAGGGGTGAACAGCCATGCCACATGCTGCTGAAAGTTCAGGCCAGATGAGTATACAGAAATAATCATTTGAGTTAGAAATGTGAAAAACACCTTGATAAAAGTGGTTTCAATGGAATTGGAGTGGGGGTAGATGTGGGAAGAAGCCTAATCGGAAAGGATTGAGAGGAGACTAGAAGGCAAAGAAGCAGAAATATATTCATTTAGATAGTTTTTTCAAGAATTTTGCTAGGAGGTAGAACAGAAATATGGATGGGTAGAGATGAATGGGGGGTTATACTACAGTAACAAAAACCAAATAAAATCATGAGAAAACTTGACTATATTACTTGTCAGTAGCTAGAGTCAGCCATGGCCCTTTACCATGGGTCTTCTGATTTCTGGACAGAAGCCGACAGAGCTCTCTCAACGTAGGATATCCTCCTTTGATGGAAGAGGGAAGGAGCAAGAAACAGAACTGTACTATGCCTCAAGTCTTCAGCTTGCACTTGTCATAATTTATGTTTGTTCACATTCTATTGACCAAAGCAAGTTACATGACTAGGCTCAATGTCAGTGAGGTAGAGACATATACTCCTCCTGTAGAAGACCCTGCACTTCTCATGGTAATGGAAAGGTATGTATCCTTGTCCACTAAGGAAGACGTAGTGATTGGTTGGGAGCAGTAATGCAATCTGCCCCCTAAACATACACATTTTTTGATGGGTGAAATAAATCATGTTTGTATACTGTTAAAAATAATGCAAGGAATAGACACATTAATTACAGAAAAAAAGCCTGTGAGAATGTGAGGAAATAGGTGCATTTTTAGGAGTAAGGGCATCTTATTAATAGGAGGAAAGGCTTAGAGAGAGTATAGATATTAAACGGTTGGTAGGTTTGCCATGTCATTTATAATAAGACTTCTTCTTTTCTAAATTTTGCTTCTGTTCTGACTTTCCAGTAATTTCTAAGATCAGGGTACATGGGAGGTATATTTTGCAAAACTTGAATGTTTAGGAATCTTCCTTTGTTGCCTTCAAGAAAAACAAATAGTTTGGTCCAGAGTTATTTTTTAATCTTCAGTTGTCTAGAGACATTGCTACATTCTTGTAGTAATTAGGATTATAGAGGAGGTTAGAGCTAAGACCTGGTTATCTCCAGGATGTGCCTCTTGCATGTTAGAGCAGCTCAGTACATACTTATTGAATGAGTGCATGCATGAACCCCACCCATCACGTTTTGCAGGCAACTTTTTAATGACTAATTCTTTAATATTTTAAATTTGTTCATCTCTTGTAGCTCTGGGAGAATGAAACCCAATTCCCTTTAATGAATACAAGGTGTGAAAGGAAAAGATAAATCTTATAAGTATATGCTTTGAGAATGAAGTTCTTTAAAATGTAGATATGTCAGGAACAATTAAAAACTCATATATAAGTTTAGCCTCTTTTCTGAGAACAGTTGAGGGAAAGTTACGTATCTATTAGGGTGGTAAAGAGCAGGGCTTTTGCAGTGAAAACTGGATCTTCCTTATAATGTATATATTAAGAACATCAATCTTAGTAATAACTTCTACTAGATGAACACATATGAAGGATTTCATCTACCTAGAGTTAAGAAATGAACTCATTTCCTTCTCATAAAAATATCCTTTTCTTCATAGCAAAGGTATAAGATAGTAGCTCAAGTAATTATCACTGAAGAATGAGAATGCCTCCTTAAAGTATTCTTGTATAGATGATTTTCTTGCTCTCTTCACTAAGCAAAGCCTTTTGGATTGGAGAGATGGCTATGAATGCTCAAGTGTGTGGGCACTTCCATATGCAATGGAATTTTTCAGCAGATTTTGAGCTATTGAGTTGCCACTTGTCTTCTCTGAGAACCATGATTCTTAATTATTAGAAACCCATTTTGGCAAAGATCAAGAATGGCAGAGACTTAAGTGGGAAAGTTAGCTGTCAGAATATCATCTGTCTCCCATTTTTCTGAATTTGGGAGAGTATTTTGGAACAAAGTGCCAATTTCATAGCTATTACTCCTTCACAGATAAATTGGCAGTGATTTGGGAGAGTGGCTCATGACATTTCTGCCCAATAATTTTTAATCATGCTTTAAAAAAAATCCACTGGGTTCATTTTTGAAACTTAGGTGTTGTCTCAGTCCCTAGCAAACTCAGAGACCTCTTTGGGAGACAGCAAGTCTTCTACTGCAGCTTGGACACAGATGGACCCAAGTTTGAAAACTGTCCTGCCACTTACTAGCTGACTGACATTGGGCAAGTTTCTTTACTTTGCTGAAGCAGGTTTAACTCTTCTATAAACAAGAATACTAGTACTTGTCTTACTAATTCATTTATTTACTCTTTTAATAAACATGAAGTACTTATTATATTCTCATACCTGAGTTGTGTGTACTAGGGATGCAAATAATAATAGCTAACGTTTGGTGAATGTTAACCAAGTGCAAGCCCATTCTAAATATATCTCCTTTATTTTTCCCATCAGCTTTAGGATTAAATTAGTACCCTAATGCTCATTTATCAGATAAGGAAGATCTGCTTAGAGTTTAAGTAACTTGTCCAAGTTGTATAAAGTAGAAAGCAGGGAGACTAAGATTCAAACCAAGACAGCTTTCAGTTGAGAGTGCATGTTCTTAACCACTGTACTATACTGTAAAGATGCAAAGATACAATCCCTGCCACTAGTGTGGACACAGAGAAGAAAACAAACAGTCATATTAAATGGATGTGCAAAGTATCCAGGCATTTTGGAGAAACAAGCCCTTAATTCCCTGGGATCAACTTTGATTTGAAATCTAAGACCATGATAAATCTATGAAAGTTTAACCTGTAATCTTCAGATTGCTGCTGATTTCAAAGTCACTGGTATCAGAAACACACATACATGCTAGAGCTTTAGAAATGTCAGTATTTATCATTTTAAAGTCAGACACTCCATAAAAATTCATGATGTCGCAGTGATAAGTACCAGAAATTTTACCAAATGTCTGCTTTTGGTAAATACTTAGTCCATGCCACCATTTACATTAAAGGATGATTGGACTATTTAAAAGATTCTGATATTGGTAATGACTGATGCTATTAAGAATACACTTCACAGAAAATATGCTGATATTATTTTCATTAATCAAGTGCATATTTTAATAAAAATAGGATTTTTATGGGCACATTATAGGAGGATGTGATGCGTGAACTGTACTGCAAAGGCACCATAAACTAGAATGAAACAAACGAAAATGGTACATTTTTAATGACTTGAAGTTTGGCTCAGATGAAATGAAATCGGAAAGTTTTGAATAAATAGCACACCACAAGCTTGGAAACTTGCATGCAATCCAGTGTTTTATGCTATTAACTTGAAAGCAAAAATGGCTTCTGTAAAACATTGCCTTTTGTTAATTAGACAACTTCAGGCCTTTGAACATGAATCATTAACTGCTGATATTGCCCTAAGGGCAAATGTTTATGATCTCCTGGGGTTTTTAAATATAAAGAAGAGGGGAAAACAACGAGGAAAGGAAAGTGCTTATTTCTCAGTTTTAGATTATCCAATTATTTTAAGTACAGAAATATCATTAATAGGGTCACTTAAAATAGAACTAAGTGGGAAAATAGGAAGAAAGCATCTCAGTTGCAGCCATGAAATTTTATGACAATTAAAAAAATAAAACTTATGAAAAAAATAGCTATTTATTATTTTAATGGTGACAGGAGACTAATGGAAGTTCCTGTATGTGAGGAAAATATGACTTGTGCCAGCAACATCTATGTCACTACAGACTCTGGAACTCTGTTTTCAAGGAAACCCATCAGCCATTATTAAGGAATCCCTGTGATGTTCTTGGCAAACACTATGTAGATTGAAAGGAAATTTCATTATATCTTTAAACATTTAAATAGTTCGATTCATAGTTCACTGATCTTGAACAGCCTGGCTCTCATTTCAGGTTTCTTTTGCTCCTTGGGTCTTTATTAATGGTGAATTTTGCATTTATTACATCACAGAGAGAGGGACTTTTTCCTCCTAAGTAGGTTTACTTCCCACGTGCTGTTTTTTGTTAGTGAGGCTGAGTGCTTTATCCAGCAGTCCAGACTATGTGACGGGAACGTTTGCAGGATTATCTCTTTGATGCTCTGGTGTCGTTATCTACTGTACACATGGTGGGGAAAGGGACATGTGTCCTAGTTTATTCTGCAAAACTATATATAAACAGGCCTAGCCCACTTTCCTCTGCTCTCATACTCCTCTGGGGCTTCTGCTAGTGGAAACAGAAAGTGTAGAGATTGTAGGTCAGAACCGAGGTGTTGCACATTTCACTGACATGGAGAGACATCAGCACCCAGAGATTAGAGACGGGGGGTTAAGGAGAAATGGAGTGAGGAGGTCACAACAGACAAAAATGACTCTTCAACACTCTGTAAAATGCAAAAGGCCATGTTTAAAGATTGGAGATTTTTTTTTTATTGCTTTGACAGCTTAAATTCCCTGGGCTTTCTCTGAAATTATGCAAGGGTCAGGTTGGATTTTTCTTTCTAACACTTTTTCTTCCCTTTCTGTCCTCTGTGCTCTTCTGGTTCTTCCTCCTGTTCTGCTCCTAACAGCTGAGGGGCCAGTAAGTGGAGGTTGAAAGGTCTGAACAAGCTACTCCTTGCCCTCTCTTCCTTGCTCGCCTCTGTCCTTCAAGCCATGAATGAACTAATGGCAGCATATCTGTATCTTTTTTGCCTAACCATTTCATAGCATTCCTGTGTTAAAAACCTTCCGTTTGAGTCACCATTTCTTTCTGCTTCAGCATCCTGGCCCTGTAAACCTGCCTGTCCCATGTCCTCTTTCTCATATCTCACTTTCCTATGACCTATCCCTTGCCTCCATGAGAAGGTATTTTTCCTTTTTCTTTTGCTTGTTCTTTTTCTTTATGTGCTCCATCTTAATAAAAGTGGTGTCCCTTTTGCACTGGCTGGTGACATTTCGTGATAGTCTTCAGACAATAAAAGAGAGGAACACATTTTAAATGAAAGGACCAGGCACCATGTGCTCAGATAGCCTTTGTTGGGTACAAGCCATTTTGCATGGCTAATGGTCTTCTTTGTGCGTGGGTGGTTATTAGATGTTTAATAACCGTTGCTATTAGAACTTGAGGTGGTCTTAGATTTGGGTGAACAGTTTGAAATCTGGCTACGTTAGCTAAGGTCTCATTGTAGGAAGGCATATTTCTACCTGTTTCTAGATGAGAGCCCAAGCAAGGTTTAGTTTTTGACTTGGATAGACCTTTTATTGGGGATGGGGGTCTTGAGGGAGTGTGGGTCTGTTTTGTCAACAATTTTTATTATTCACATATTAAGCATTAATGATACAATAAGCGCTTGTGTATTTAGAAAGAAGGGAGATTCAAATGTCTGGAAAGACATACTGTTTCTAATTTTATTTACAGAGGCAGTGTGTATCTTTTTGATCACTGATTCTGGGATTCTATTTCTTTCTGTTTGTCTGAAGCCTAGGAAGAGACTCGGTCCATAAGGGACACTCCTTAAGTGTTTGCTGAATGAATGAATACAAAATGCAAGCACAGGAAAGGAGATCCACTGCAAGCAGAATGAAGGTGCTCCCGCACTGTAAATGAAGCTGTCAGTCAGAGGAAAGAGGGATGGCAACATCTTCAATAGAAATAGTGAATAAATGCATAAAGTGTGTCTTGCTTTGTCTTTGTGACCTCTCAGTGCCTCAGTTTCTTCATGGATAAAATAAAGGGTCTGAGTTAGTTCAGTATTTTTAAAACTTTAGCTTTGTGCATGATAATCACCTTGTTGAAGTGTAGGGTCTGGGAACCCATCCTCAGGAGTCTGACATCCCTGGTTGTTCTGGCTGGATATCAGGAGTTTACATTTTTTACAAGCCCCATGGACCGTTCTGAGAGCAGTGGTCCATGGATGATCTTTAAGTTCCTTATGTACCTTAGAAACTCTCTTTCTACTTGTCCCAAGGTACTGACATCTGCTAAAAGTCCTTCATGTCCTCATATAGTCATCATTATGGTGCTTCTTAAAACCCCTCATTACTCCCCATGTATACCCAGCAATTCCAATCTTCAGGAAGTTGTGGCTGCAGTGAAGCCAGAGTCCTATATACAGAAGAGGGCCTTCCCTGCTCGAGGAACTTCTTCCCTCAGAAGGGGCTGTGAGTGGGAAGTATTGTGACAGGTCAATGCTATCTTACTTGGCTCCCACATGTGCATCTCTTTTTGGAGACTGCCATGCTCAAGGTCACTGAGATATTTCTAATAGAATTGAACCCACAACGGGTTCAGCTGTTCAGCTTTTGAAATGCTGTGCTTTATGTGAACAAAGGTGACAGACCCTACATGAACCTTTGCTGCTGTTATTGTGGAAAAACTGGTACCTGTTTTCACCTCCCCTCACACCTTCCAAAATTCCTTTCAGTGATGAATATTCTTTAGCTGAGTTGGTGGATTATGGCACTCCTGACTTGAGCTCCAGTATACATGCCTTGAGTAAAATGACATTTATTTTCCTTCTGTTTCATTTTTATATGATTTTTATAGAAATGCATTTTACAGTTCAATAGCCAGAAAAAGTGAATGAGCATGGGTAATCCTGTTAAATATCTCTTTCCTCCTAGTGCACTGGAATTTCTTTTTAAATCTGATAAATCTTTCCAAACAGCTTGACATTCCTCCCATCTGTTCCTTAGGTCACTCTTATTTTCTGGCTGGCGAGGAGTGCTTGTAGCATTCTGCAAATGCCTCTGCTTTAACAGGGCCTTGTGAAACATTTATTGTGGTCCTTTCACTCGAATTGCAAATATTGTTATAAAAGTTCATTTCCATGATGTGTTTTGGGAACCAGTATGTTGCCGAGTCAAGAATACAGTGCTTGGAACATTGTAGATACCCATAAATGCTGTTGAATGAATGGATTAATGCCTGGATGCTGGGTATCAAGGAGTTTAAGGTCTAGTCCTGGCTGTGCTACTTATGAGTTTTGTCTCCTCAGGCAACTGACTCAGCCTTTCTGAACCTCAGTCTCCTAATCTATAAATGTGGAACTCAGAGTAAATGGCCTCTTTCTGCTAAAAAAAAAAAAAAAAAAAAAAATGCAACAATTCTAATATAGCTCTAATGATTTAAAAAACACCCTGGCTAGGTGTGGTTGTATATTGAATGTTTGCCTCACTTCTGTGGATACTTTCAGCTGCATATTCAAAGTAACAAAATCCCAGACTGAAATGGCTTCAACAGTAAGGACATTTATTATCTTACATAACAGGAAGAAGAGAGGTAGTGCAGGCCTTATATTTCAGCAATTCAGCAACTCAACAATGTCATTAGGAGCCCAGGAGCTTTCAGTCTCTGATCTGTGATCTCCCATGTAACTGGTTCTCCTAGTAGCTGTATGTAAATTGGAGCATCATGCTTCTTTTTTCATACCCAGTGGGAGAGAAGAAAATCTCCTGGCCAACCACACAATATAATTTCTTCTCTTCAGGCTGTTTGGGCCAAGCGAAGACCTATGTCTGTCCTTGGATCAGCTGAGTCCTGGAGGACTTGTGTGGGGTGATTGGATGGGACTGGTCATCTGGGGTAGAATGGACATTGGGGGCCCAACCACAATGTCTTCTGTACACTATTAACTATTATGCATTTGGTCTTGCAGTGCCGAGTAGAAGGCAAAATCTACTTTGAAGTCTTTATACATCTACATATGCTGTTCAGTGTACACTTGCCATTGGAACTGTGACACACCAAGAACCCAGTTTCAGGGTGGTCACTATATAGTGGGCACCTTTGATATATTTCAATCCATTCTTGGCACCTTATAAAAGACCCAGACGAAGTAGACAAAACACAGTCCCTGCTCTCCGGGAAAATAAAGTCTCATGGGAGAAGCAAGAAATAAATACCTGAAAAGGTAAATTAGAATACAAGGGAAGTATATGCCTACTGTCAAAATAACCATAACCATAAATAACCAATTACGAGACACCTACTGTGTACCAGGCATTGTGGTTGGTGCTTTGCATATGTGATTATATATGATTATATTTCATTCTTCGAACAACCTTCATAGGTAGACAGTGACATCACCACTTGACAGAGGAGAAAACTGAGGCTCAGAGAGATTCAATACCGTGCCCAAAGTTATTCAGCTCGTTAATGCCAAGGCTGAAATTTGAACCTAGAACTGTATGTCTCCAACACCTTTGCTCATTTCTGCTTCATCCTGCTTTGGGCAATAGTTGAAAGTTGGACCAGAAGCATCCAACCAATTAAGTCTTTTTACCACCCTATTTTAGGATGATGGGCTAAAAGAGGGTGCCATTAGGAGGGCTAAAGTCACAGAACAGAAAAAGGGGATTATCACTGGTAGGGTTCTTCAGAAAAAGATGCTGAAATGGAATTTGTGGTGCAGGTTGTTTACTGGAGATCAGCACTTGGGAAGGAGCAAACAAAATTGGGCAGAGGAAGAAGGGAATGTGCAGGTAAGTATTGCTCTGCAGAGCATCCTTCTTCCAGCTGAACAGTGAGGCCTTTGTACCCCACTTTGCTTAGTCACTGGATACAGGCTACCCTGGAAAAGGTGTGACCTCAGTGAGCCTGCTCCCTGGAGCTGAGGCAGGCCCTGGAGAAGTGACAGCTGGAGGCTGTTTGCTAACCACACTCCTTGCAACTAGGAAGCAAGGCCTTTCTTGAAGGGGATCTGGGCAGTGCATTTCTGTGTCTATCATAGTGATGCTAAGGGCAAACTCTGACTATATCCCAATTTTGCCCATATTCTGGTTTGTGTCCAATGAGTGTTACTACGAGTGGTGACTGGAGGCCTATTTGACTGAAATGGGTAGGAGCCTGGGAATGATTAGACTGCAGATGTCATTTCCATGCTTGCTAAAATGCTTGTAGAAGGACATCTTTTAGTCTGGCCTCATTTATTTCAAACCAAGGTCTTATTTACTTCTCAAAGATGCAATTTCAGAAATGGACCACGTTGTATCAAAAGGCAGCAGCCGGGCGTCCCTGGTGGCGCAGTGGTTGAGAGTCCGCCTGCCGATTCAGGGGACATGGGTTCGTGCCCTGGTCTGGGAAGATCCCACATGCCACACGGAGTGGCTGGGCCCGTGAGCCATGGCCGCTGAGCCTGTGTGTCCGGAGCCTGTGCTCCGCAACGGGAGAGGCCGCAACAGTGAGAGGCCCATGTACCGCAAAAAAAAAAAAAAAGGCAGGAGCCAGGTTTTCTCATCACAGCAATGAAATCAGGCCAAACTAGGTCGCCAGATTTCATTGTTTTTCTGAAGTTGGTGGATTTCTAGAATAGGGCTCTACTAATGTAATTATGGGATGTTTGCAGGCTTTTTATTTTTTTATTTTTTTTGCTGTACGCGGGCCTCTCACTGTTGTGGCCTCTCCCGTTGCGGAGCACAGGCTCCGGACGCGCAGGCTCAGCCGCTCCGCGGCATGTGGGAACTTCCCGGACCGGGGCACGAACCCGTGTCCCCTGCATCGGCAGGCGGACTCTCAACCACTGCGCCACCAGGGAAGCCCTGTTTGCACGCTTTTAAAGGTCAAAAGTTAGTCTCAGATAGTATGTTAATTAGATTGATGTAGTAATCATTTCACTATGTATATCAAATCCAGTTATATACCATAAATATATGATTTTTGTTTTCAAAAAAGGACAAATATGGGCTCAGTGATAAAGCCACTCTTGGTGTGGCTAATAAAACAGATACACATAATACGATAAAGCATGGATCAGACAGGCTCAAATTTGAATTCTGCATTCCAACTTACTTGTATGACCTTGGGAAAGTTTCTCTCCAAATCTCCTCATTTGTAGAATGGATTAGCTATTGCTGTTATTGATGTCATTATTATTTTGGTTCCCAAACATTTTACCCTCTTGGTTATTCTCTGCCTGTACTGCCTCTTAAAATGTGGAATTCAGAAAGGAATATAATATGCTGAACCTAGTATGACCAAAGTGGCACACCGTGAGACTCATCCTTCCTTGTCCTAGACGGTACACAGCTATGAACACCACACAGCCTGCGGTAGCACATATAACAACCACACACATGTTGGCTCAGTTGTGATCAATACCTGCAGGTCTTTTTCTCACAAACTGCAGATAAGTCAGGTTTCTCCTTGCCTCCCATCCATCAAATGCAATAGAATTAACTGAAAAGTAGGAGTTCACATTTATCTCAGTTAAATTCCATGCTATTCCAAAAACGAGGGAGATGTTTCTCACCTATCACACACCCCAACTGTACCAGTTGTCTGTGGTTTATGGTCCATGCAAAGCAGAGGGAAAAAGTTTACTGTTTACTTCTCTCATTCAGGGACCCTGGCTGACCCCCTGACTCATCTACAGAGGCATTGGTTGCCAAAGTGACCTGGAGAAGTCTTCTCTCCCGTATTGCCTGCTTGCATTTTTGTGTCACAATTAGGAGATATGATAAAGTCTACACCACACTCATGTGCCCATAGAACAGGGCTGGAGGAAAAGTGTAGACTCTCCCTTCTCACTCAGATATCATATGCAATAATATTCCAAGTTAATTTGCAATGGCCAGCCAGGTCTGCAGTAGGACTTCCTGGCTCTCAAGGATGCTGGGGTCGCTCTGAATGGGAGGTCAAGCCCAGTGCAGGTTAGTGGGGTTATTTGCAAGCAAGAAGTGTGTACCTGTGAAAGAATCCTCCCAAAGAGGTTTTGGGGCTACCAATAGATTTTTGAAAATCTCCCCCACCAAATATAAATTGATACAGCCACTATGGAGAACAGTACAGAGGTTCCTTAAAAAACTAAAACTAGAACTACCATATGACCCAGCAATCCCACTACTGGGCATATACCCTGAGAAAACCATAATTCCAAAAGAGTCATGTACCACAGTGTTCATTGCAGTGCTATTTACAATAGCCAGGACATGGAAGCAACCTAAGTGTCCATTGACAGATGAATGGATAAAGAAGATGGGGCACATATATACAATGGAATATTACTCAGCCATAATAAGAAACGGAACTGAGTTATTTGTAGTGAGGTGGATAGACCTAGAGTCTGTCATACAGAGTGAAGTAAGTCAGAAAGAGAAAAACAAATACTGTATGCTAACACATATACATGGAATCTAAAAAAAAAAGGTTCTGAAGAGCCTAGGGGCAGTACAGGAATAAAGGCGCAGATGTAGAGAATGGACTTGAGGACACGGGGAGGGGGAAGGGTAAGCTGGGACGAAGTGAGAGAGTGGTATGGACATATATACACTACCAAATGTAAAATAGATGGCTAGTGGGAAGCAGCCGCATAGCACAGGGAGATCAGCTTGGTGCTTTGTGACCACTTAGAGGGGTGGGACAGGGAGGGTGGGAGGGAGACACAAGAGGGAGGGCATATGGGGATATATGTATACATATAGCTGATTCACTTTGTTGTAGAGAAGCAACTGACACAACAATATAAAGCAATTATACTCCAATAAAGTTGTTAAAAAAAAAATCTCCCCCACCTTTTCTGCCCAGAATGTGTCATGCTCCTTCATAGGTAACATCAGGCACCTGGGCTTGCCAGATGGGGCATGAGAGCCCTTGATCCACCTGACCTGGGCTCCCAAGCATCAAGCACAGTGACCACAGCTGGTGGAGGAGAGGAGCTGGCTTTTGGCAGGTTTCCACACCAGCTGTGTTGGAGTGATAATTGCAGGGGCTGTCATTACATACCTCTTAATGGCTTTCTTAACTGTGCTGACTTAAATTTATTTCATTTCAGGGGTTCTCTGAGTACTCATAACTATATTTCAAATAATGATTTCTATAAATTAGAAATGCCATTTTTCTTTAGCAGAAGAATTTTGATGAACCAATTATTCAAAACCAAATTTAATCAAGTGTTTTTTTTTTCCCCTGGGCAAGTGTGTGTGTTCCCTGGGCCTGCAAAGAAACACAAAGTTGCCATTGGATTGGCTGAATAGAGCTGATCGATGGGGCTGTCAGAATTTATTGCTAATTTGGTTGTTAAGCCTTGCAAGGACCTGACATTGGTGTCTTACATAATGATATTTAATGTCTGGTCTTGGGTTTGAATTTCAGTTTTCCCAGGTGTTGGTAAACATACAGCTTTGCTCTGCATTTGCAATATATACCCTAAACTTACTTGATTTCCTTTGGTGGAGGGCAGTTTGCAAGTGTGGCAGTAGTGTTAGTGTATGCTCTCTTTGTTATCATTATACCCATGTGCTGTGACTTACGTTGGGTTTGTGCGTGAACAAGTGACCACTTCTGACTGTGGCATGGAAAACATAAGGATATGGAAAAAATGAAAGATACAATACCCTATTGTTACTTCCTTGGGGGTAGGAATATGGTAAGGGTAGGAATTATGGTAAGAGAAGTGCATGAATTTGCCAGAGTAGAAGAGTATGGGAAAAATTAGAAATTCGTTTGTTATCATTTAGAGCCCCAAGGGTATTAAGAGCATAAAATCAAGTGTTAAGATCTCAAGTTTGCCTGCGTCTGATTCTTGGCATCACTACTTACCACTTGTGTGACCTTGGGTGAATTACTTATACACTCTGAGCCTCAGTTTTCCAGTCTATAAAATGGGGATAATATAATAATGGGAATGTAAAATGAGAATGATAATAATCTTTTTCTCCCAGACTTGTTATGAGGTGATTATGTTAAGTTGTTGGCCATTGTCTAGTTAGAAAGTACACACTTCATGTTGGCTATCGTTATCTTTGATTCAAGGGTTAAAGCCATTGTTGAATGATTGCTTCACAGAATTCTTGGATGAAGGTAACCCTGTGAAACAAAGACAAGGCAGACAAACCAATAAATGATTCTCTTCCTACCTTCCATAAATTTTCTTTGAGTTTGACATGTGCATAGCACTGTAATGGGATCTCTGGCCCTCCAAAAACTAAATAATAGTAACAGGGGAGTAAGGCCTTGCTTTTGAAAATTCCATAATCAAAATATAATTTGAGTAAACTATATCTAAGTTATTTTTCAGCATAAAAGCCTGTGATTTGGCGTCTCTTCTCATTCAGAAGCGATGATTATCATCTTCTTACACCTCCAGGAAAGTCTGGGATGAATCTAACAGTGAAGTCTTTGGATTGAAGGCCTATTTATGGAGGAGTTTGGAAATGTAGCCAGAACTCAACTCCCATCTCCACCTCAGGCTTTCAGGACCTAACCTAGCCCAGCGTCTTGGTGCAAAACTGAAGGAGAGAAGGATTTCCCCAGATAGTATGGTTGACTCCGCAGTGTTGTAGGGTGGCTCTGTACCACAGATGATTATTCTAATAGCTAATATTTATTGGTCGCTTACTATGTGCTGAACATTCTACTGAGTTCTCTGTGTGTATGTCTTATTTAATTCTTACACTAAACCTATAATGTAGACATATTAGAATCCTTATAATTCAATTACCTGGGTGGAAATTGAAGCTAAGTGGGATGAAATAAGGGGAAAAGTTGGAACCTCAGCTGAGATTACCTGACTCCACAGCTTATGCTCTTAACCATTTCCGGTCTTGCCTCCCCTAATACCAGCATGGTGGCATGGACTAGTCTTTTCCTGGCTCTTATTCTCACTCTTCTCATCTGTAAACTGAGGGCGCTGGGTTCTGTCTCTAAGACTCTTCCAGTTCTTACATTCTATGATTTTAGGTGTCTTGAATGCTTTATATCAAACCCAAACATGGTAGAATCTCCATGCATGTAACTCATCTTCCTAACTCCTTCTTTCCTTTGTCTTTCTGTCAAAAAAGACAAAGGATGGATTGCAGAGTAGTGTGTATATGCATTTTATTTTATTTGTTTTTCTAAAAATTTAAACTGACCCGAATAGGCCACCTACACATTTTGGACATTGCTGGTTTCTGAGTCTGATTCTGGCCCTGAGGGACACCCATCCTTGCCTACAGAGATGTCTGAGAGCAGCTCTCTGGGGACATTTGACAAGTCTTGGGAGAAGCAAGATAATGACTGTGTTCAGTAGAGTGTTGTCAGCCAAATAAGAGCTGAGACTTGAGGAAAACAGGTAATAGCTGACCCTCTATGAAACAGAAGCATTTGAGAATTTGGGAGTACTTAGGAATGTGTGATAGTAAATATATAGAATTATTTTATTCAGATTTAGCCTATCACTCATTCAGGTTTGAATATTAATGAGGAAGCTGTGAATATTGGAGAATGATGAAGCACTGCCTGCTCTCTGATGAATGATATGTGGACTTCAATGAAGTGTAAAGATATAGTAAAGAGAAAAGGAAGCTGAACTAGAAAAATTTCAAGTCAAGTCCATGGAAATGTTTAGTGTAAACCTTTACCTTCTTGGAGATTTTACTCTCTTCCTTCAAACAATGTATAGCATAAATGTAAACTTACCCAGTAACTAACTATATTTATAACTAAAATAACATTACAGACAGAGAGTTTTTGACCTCAACCCAACAATTAATGGCTAAAAATGGGAGATAAACAAAAATCATCCATCTTTTATTCATATACTTAATTATCCATTCAATAATTTTAGAAAATTATCTGAAACTCAGCTCTCCTACACCACTAACACCTAGCTAACTCTTACCATTGTTTTTTTTTCAGCTTAAATGTTGAAAACTGGCTTCTTCTGCCTCCAAATTGTGTTGGTGCTGCTGACATGTGCTTTCAGAGGCATCCTGTACTTCTCATAATAGCACTTAACACATTCTGTTGTAATTGTTTATTTCTCAGTCACAGAGCTTTTGGCATTTTGTTCATGACAATTCTTCATTGTGTTAAATTATCCCATATGGTGCTCACTAAATGCCAGTAGATTGTCCCAATCATTTGACAACAAAAATGCCACCATTCATTTCCGAATTCCCTATATGGGTGAATATTTTTTCTAGTTGAGAACCAATGGAGGATATACATTCTAAGAAGGCAGGCATCATACGTTCTTGCTCAATATTGTATTCCTTGTACCAAGCATGCTGCCGAGACACAAGCAGTGCTCAATAAAAGTACGTTTTATTGAGTGAGTGCAGCTAGCTCCTGCTTGGTTTGGACTAGTGTGGAGAGAGGGAAAAATAATAAAGCCATTTGAAGTGCTGGGTAAGAGGACCTCAGGATGCTTTACAGTGCCGACTGCCAAGCAGTTTGCTGCTAATTTTGTTTCTCTAGATCTTTCCTCATGTGATCAGGTGATAGAGAAGGAAGAGGGATAGAAATAATGAAATGAATGCTATCTACCTAATTAGGATAGGGTGAGGGGATTCTGAGTCTATATTTATTCTCCTACCAATTTCATTTCATCTACCTTTTGGGAATCTGGAGATAAAATTCATAAAATGGAGAAACATGAGGGTATTTTTAGGAGTAATACTGAGATTTCACTATAGATAGTTATTTTTCCACTTGAGAGAGTACCAGCTCTCCATGAGCCTTTGAAAAGCAGACAGAAAATCTGAGGTATTTTGCAGCTCTCCATCTGTGTCTGGGGTCAGAATGGTTCGTGTAGGATTGTGTCTGAACTTTGGACAGCTGTTTGGTACTTCAGTCTTCAATTTCTTTCTCTGTGAGATAAATTAGAAATTGCTAAAGCCCAAAGATCTTGACACTTGAAGGCCACCATAAAAATATATGGGAAGGCAGATTTTAGGAGGCTCCATTAAGCTGGATGTCTTATTTTCTTGGCTGTCTGACCCTCCAAAGACTGAGCAGTTAGCTTCCGGAAGCTTCTGATGTCTGAAACACATATGTACACAAACAGAGCTTATATATAGAAAATATAAAATTCAGGACCAAGGCATGGAAAAGAACAAAACTCTAATCATTATAGTTAATATAATTGCTAAACATAAGATTTGGCAAAGAGGTTCCTGGTTGCCAGGACAAAAATGGAAACCCTGAAAATTATAAGGTTCTCTTCTTAAACCAGTTTCCTTCTGATGGGAAGAAGGAGATACATGTTTATTTTACCTCAGGCAATAGAGATTTTACTGTTAGGATATTCCACAAGGTAAGGAAAGACTAGAAATCCTCTCAGTAAATATATAGACATGCCTCATTCAGAGGCATTCAAATGTTCACAGTAGGTCAGGGGTTTTAGTGACCCAAGAACAAACCTAAAGTCAGCTACCTTCATGACTCAGACTTTTTTCTTCCTGTTTGTTTCCACTCCCTTACTGAGTTGATTGCCAGTGCTCTTTGTTTATCTTGCATTCTAATTCTACAGGAGAGGAAAATTGATGGGAACAGTTGGTCATTAGCAATATGGAGCATTCCTACTGGGCAAAGTTCTCAAGTTAAGTCACCCTAAAGGTCACTTCCCAGCATATAGAACTCCATTTCAACCATTTGTGGCTAATTTGGCCTGGGAAAATGGAAAAGAGCATGCCAATCTCTGGGTAATCATCTTCCTGTAATAGTTTTCTCAGAAGAGAGCAGTGTAACTGGCGGAAACTTTGGGGCTTCATGACCATTTATTTGATGCACTCTCTTTGTTAGAAAGGCAGAGGTCAGTGTTGACTCTCTGCTCTATATCTGGGACAGAGACACCACCCATTTCTCTGTCATGGGAAGAGTTGGATGTGCAATTTCTCCATTTCATCCAACCCATTAAGGGTGCCAGGAGAGTGAGTTCTGGGTTCCTGGGACTTCTTTTCAAGCAGCAATGCTAATGAGCAGAACATGTAAGAGAATCTGAATAAGCAAGTACATTATTTTTTTTCCTACAATGACTTGACCAGCACTGTTGAGAAAAACAACGGGTCTGCAGAATCTAGAAATCCACTTAATTGTATAAGCTCAAGTAATTTTTTGTTTATGCCTAAATTCTTCTCCTTCCTGATTTATTTTGTTTTGTTTATCTCCCAAGTTCTCCCTACATGAAGATAACTCTTCTCAGATGAAGATAACTTATAGCTCCCCTTCTAATTACTATTTGCTTCCTGTTATGGACTGAAAGTTTTTGTCCTCCAAAAATTGTTATATTGATACTCTGTCCTCCAATGTGGTAGGATTAGGACATGGGGCTTTGGGGAGATAATTGGGTTTAGATGAGATCATGAGGGTGGTGCCCTCATGAATGGGATTAGTGCCTTTATAAGGGTCCTGAGAGAGCCTGCTTCCTCTGTCTGCTTTCTGTCACTTAACAATACAAAGAGAAGCTGGCAGACTGCAGCCTGGAAAAGGTCCTCACCAGAATTCAACAATGCTGGTGCCCTGATCTTAGACTTATAGACTCCAGAACTGTGAGAAATAAATTTCTGTTGTTTACAAGCCATACAGTCTATGGTACTTTGTTATAGCAGCTTGAACTATTTTCATTTTAATGCCAGGACAAGCAGGAGTGAATTATCCACAGGGAAGTATTTAACAAGAAACAGGTTTCCACTTCACCTTCCTACTCTGTTTTTGGTTCCTCCTACTCTTCAAGTCAAAATTATGTAAACCCTTCCGAGGTTCCTCTTGACTCTGTGACTGTATTATTTCCCTCTTTCACCATGATTTCTGACTGTGACCTGAGTTTATTTACCTGAGTTTATTTACTTTAAAAAATTTTACTAACCAACTTTAATACCTTTCTCTTTCCTTTTATAATTATTTCCCCTTCCATTTATAATATTGCTCCTTCAATATGTAACAATATTACAGGAGAAACAAAGCTTTTCCTGGATTCAAATTTTAAAATAAGATTCCAATACATGTTCTTACATGGAAGTTGAGTAGTGCAATTGAGGAACAATTGATGATGAGTTATATAGCAATACTAACATAGTTTGGCTTTTGTCAACACCCAGTGATCCTGGGAAAGGAGCTGTTGAGGAGTCATGCATGAAACTGCTAAGAGTAGAAGTGCAGAATTATACTTTTAGCCTGTTTTTCTTTGTCTTGTATTTCCTGCTTATGATAGGTTTATCTCAATATCTGTCCCTTTGTTGTTGTTGTTCAGGACAGTTTCTCATGATAGGAAATGTCAAGCCAAATAGCATGATGTGACTTGCTGAAGGACTGAGTCAACTATTAACCGCCAGTGGCATTGTCAACCATGGCTGCTGAATAAGAGGAAAATTAAAACTCTGTTTTCAGAGATCAAGAGAAGTTCACTATTGTTTGATTTCACATGATTGACGACCAGTTTTCTACACCTCATTTTAACATTTTTGATATTGAAAACTACCTGAAACAGAAGGCCATTTAAGATCAATGGCAAATGTCAGAAAGGGACACTCTTCAGGTTTGAGAGGCAGCACTTTAGAAGAAACTGGTTGTCAAATGATCTGTGTTGCAATCCTAGCTGTATGACCTTAGCATATCATTGAACCTTTTAAAGCGTTGTGGGTTTTTTTTTTAACCTGTAAAATAGTTTTGGTTTATTTCAGTGATCAAATAACAGATCAGTGTGAAAGTTTGCAATCTGTAATGCACATTGCAAATCTGTTGTTATGACAATGTACTTAGTTTTTATTTTTCGCTTAAAATTTTCTTATTGATCAAATTTTCCTTAAAGATTTCAGTCAGTATTATATTGGATCTGCCTTTGACAGGAGAATGCTGTTAAGCGATATTTCACAGGTAGTATGATAGTTGCAAAGAAAAGGCAAGAAAATTTTCCTTTAAACAAAAAGATTCATCGTATGCCTGAAAGATTGACCAGAATTCTGAACAGATGTACATCTACTTAAGTGATATGCCTCTATTAGTTATCTCTTACTACACGAAAAATTAGTCCAAACTTAGCCACTTAAGACGATAAATGTTTATCATCTCAGTTTCTCTGGGTCAGGAATTCTGCTTAGTTGTGTGGCTCTGCTTAGTGTCTCATGAGATTGTAGTGCAGATGTCAGTTGGGGTTACAGTCATCTAAAGGCTATTGGCAGGAAGCCTCTGTTTCTTGCTGACTGTTCTTTAGAGGCCTCAGATTTTCACCACGTGGGCCTAGCCATAGGGTTGCTTGAGTGTCTTCACAAAATGACAGCTGGCCTCCCCCAGAGAGAGTGATCCCAGGGGGAGAGGAAGGAGGAAGTCACAATGCCTTTACCACCTAGTCTCTGAAATGACACACTGCTACTTCCATTAGGGTTGCCAGCTACAAAACGAAGTACTCGGTTATATTAGAATTTCAGATAAACAACAGATACATTTTTTAGTAGAACTATATCCCATGAAATATTTGGGATATACTTATACTAAAAATGTTCATTATTTATCTCAAATTCTAATTTAACTGGGCATCCTATATTTTTACCCTAGTTCATGGTACCTTTATTTTAGAAAACGTATTGAATCAAACAGGTTAGAGTTACTGCTTCCTCATGCTGTGTATTTCTATCATCCACTTGAAAAAAAATATACAGTCAAATCTATCTTCATTTTCTCAATGAGGTAATTAGCGAAAAGGATCACCGGCCACTTCAAAAGGATCATCTGGAATGAAAATCCAGGAATCTTAGGTCTGTTACCATTTTTTGCCCTTTTTTGCTTCACTTGGTATGTAATGTTGTCTCTTTTCCCATGCAGATTGTATGTCAGTAGGTTTTAATCTGATGAGTTCCTTCTGCTGCTGCAGCCAACCAGTTTACCTCTCTGCTGAAATAAAACCACTGCATTTACCATTTATTATATACCTGCATTATTGGAGCAAGGGGAGTTTAGAAGGGTACCAACCACAGATGTTTTCAGTACTTCTCACTTATCTTCAGGAAGGACAGGTTTTTCTCTGGGTATTATTTTGGTTTTTTTGTTTTTGGTTTTTTTGTCTCCTGAAAAAGATTTTCTTAGGAGGAGGTCATGTCTTAGCAGCCATATTGCTCATAAATCTCAAAAAGAGTGAACCAGGAGAAAAATATAACACAAGATTTGATTTCACAATGTCTCTAAGCTTCCCAGAACCCAAACAGGGGACTCACTGAATGAAGAGAATTCGTTTTTCCATTGTTTTCTTCTTGAAAAATAAGAGATGACTTTGAAAGTCAGTGACTTCTTTCAATACCTTCGATAACTTCTCAAAATCTTATAAAGTGCTTGATGAAAGCAAGTCTCTTGATGGGTTTTTCTAATGTTTCAGGATGGTTTTCTCCTGGATAGAACATACCAAAAGATTTCAAAAAGTTCTGTGGAGAAAAGGCCAGCAGAAATGACAAATTATAGGCATCAAAAAAGAAACGATGAGGGCTTCCCTGGTGGCGCGGTGGTTGAGAGTCCGCCTGCCGATGCAGGGGACACGGGTTCGTGCCCTGAACCGGGAAGATCCCACATGCCGCGGAGCGGCTGGGCCCGTGAGCCATGGCCGCTGAGTCTGCGCGTCCGGAGCCTGTGCTCCGCAACGGGAGAGGCCACAACAGTGAGAGGCCCATGTACTGCAAAAAACAAAACAAAACAAAACAAAACAAAACTGTTAGTTATAATTATCTAGGAGTGACTGAAATATAGAAGTGGGTAAGCAGTGTTCCCAGTGGAGGAAAAGTCTGTCTTTGAACAGCTAATCAAAAAAAACCCCTTTGACTTACACATGTCCACGTTTGATGTGCTATACACATGAGGAATCTAACTGGTTTGTCTTTTGTGAGCACTGGCAGATCATCATCAGTTTGTACCCCCTAGCCTATATATAGTAAGCCATTAGAGATCTAGCAATGAAGTGAACCGCACATTAGAAATCTTGGGTATGAGTCTGTCCCAGTCAGCTTTTGCCATAATAATGCTACATTAAAAACCACCCCAGGGCTTCCCTGGTGGCGCAGTGGTTGAGAGTCCACCTGCCGATGCAGGGGACACGGGTTCATGCCCCGGTCCGGGAGGATCCCACATGCCGCGGAGCGGCTGGGCCCGTGAGCCATGGCCGCTGAGCCTCTGTGTCTGGAGCCTGTGCTCCGCAATGGGAGAGGCCACAACAGTGAGAGGCCCATGTACCGCAAAAAAAAAACAAAAAACCACCCCAAAGTCATTGGCTCACAATAACAAACATTTATTTCTGACTCATACATGTCTGGGTGTGACTGGGTTCATGCCTGCTCAGTGAGTTTCTCATTTTCTTTGGATCAGCAACTGGCTACCCAGTTGCTGAGAATATATTCTTTTCATGGCAAAGTACAGGAGAACAATAGGACAAACCCAACCATGCAAGCATAATTCAAGCCATTGCTCATCCCATGTCTGCTGACATCCCAGTGGCCAAAACAAGTCACATGGCGAAGTCCAAATTCAAAGGGCAGAGGCATATACTCCAGCCAACATAGCCTGGGTGTGGATGTACAACACGACTGCAGAGAAATGAAGACTGAGATCAGTAACTGAACTTCCACCGAATCTTAGCTCTGAGGGTTTGCCTATGCATTCATTTGTAGCCACCGTATTGCTCGAGGTCTTAGCTTCTTTATTTGTAAAGTGAAGAGGTTGAATTAGATCAGTATATTAAAAAAGCTGGGGACGCTTTTAAAAAGCACCATTTGCTGGGCTGCATCCAAGACCAATTAAATCAGAATCCCTAGGGTAAGGCTCAAGAACTTGTATGTTTACAAAGCTTTCTAGATGATTCTAGTGTACAGCCAGGATTGGGAACTACTGTGTTAGACGGTTTCCAGTGTTTCTTCTATTCTAAAACTAATTTAGGTTCTAATAGGACTGGTTAGTTGGCCATAAGGACTTGTTCAAGGCTGACATGCTGATTGGTAGGGTAAAAAGTCTGTGTTCTTCGGTAATTGCTGACACCCGACCCCCGCCCCCGCCAAATAGCAACAACCATATTGTTTTCTCTCAGTTCCTTTGCTCAAAGACATTCCTGCATTTTCGCAGATGCCTTCTTCCTCCTCTTCTCTCTCACCTATTTCAGTTGCTGGAAAAGTTTTCTGAAATAAGTGAGAGCTCTTCCCCCCCTTCTGTGTCATTTATTTTCCAGCTCTGCCTGAATTTCACTTCAAATGTTACATCCCCGCTTTGCCACTTAGAACTAGCAAGTGTCACCCACCTTCCCATCAAGGTTGGCACCGATGATTAGCACACCTCCACATGCTGCCACTCTTTCCCCACCTACCCCAGTGTCAGCCCGTGGAAGGGGATTTACATTTCCATAAAAGCAATTCTAAGAGCTGTCAAAAGGAGCTCTGGAATGAAATGCAACGTAACTATCATCTGAGTATTTCAGAGATGCTGTAGAAGAGATACTTGCATTGGGAGGTGGGGAACTAGTGCCCGAGGAGTTCTCATTCCTTTCAGGGACTCCATAAATATTGTAGATTTGTCATAAGTCACCATGATCATATATTATGATTCTTTGTTGGCTCTCTCTGGTAAGTTCCTTAATTTTTCTTCCTCACTAACAAGAATTATAATTTGGGGTCTGTAAATAAATGAAAAATTCAGATAGATCTGGTCACTGAGAAATTAGTTTATTGAGAATTTCCTATTTTTCCTTTTCCTCTTCTCCATCTCTTATCATTGTACTTATATAAACTATTATGTTTCATGGATTCTAAGGTGAATTTTCTCCCAGAATTTTATCTCTCTGCAATGGGGATGTGTCTCATGGTTGTTGGTGTCTTAAGTTTAATTGGCAGAAGTTTTTTCTTTCTTAGAGGAATACACAATAACGGTGCACCTTATAATGGGTGACTTCTGTGAGGCAATGTAATAGGGCATCATCTAGGCTTTGTGCTAAGTCTGTTGCATACATTTTCTTTTTTAGTCTTCACAATAATCCATTAAATAATTAATTTATCAGTACTTTTTTTCTTAGCAACACATATTTATTGAGCTAATATAATTATTAATAATAATTAACATGTATTGAGCAGGCATTATGTAAGTCCTTTAAAAATTCTATACTTAGTACCTAGGAAGATGCTGGGAGGTAGGTATTGATATTATTTGCACTTTATAGGACAGCAAAAGAGGCATTCATGGGCTGCCCTGGTGGTGCAGTGGTTGAGAGTCCGCCTCCGATGCAGGGGACATGGGTTTGTGCCCCGGTCCGGGAAGATCCCACATGCCGCGGAGCGGCTGGGCCTGTGAGCCATGGCCTCTGAGCCTGCGCGTCCGGAGCCTGTGCTCCGCAATGGGAGAGGCCACCACAGTGAGCGGCCCGCGTACCGCAAAAAAAAAAAAAAAAAGAGGCATTCAGAGGTTAAGAAACTTGCCAAAGTCATAGAGTTGGTACGAAGCAAGGCAAGATTCAAACCCAGGTCGCTCTGACTTCAAAGCCCATGCTATTAACCACCACCTACAATTGCATCAAATATTTGTTATTATTATAATTATTAATGGTGAAGTAGTTTACCATTTACAATAAGCTTTCACAAACACCCAATTTAGTCGTAGCCTAATAACCTGGCAAATGCAAATTCCTTTACATATTTGTATTCAAAGATATAAAACACTGTTAAAATACATTCTTAAAAGCCTTCTTAAAAAGGTATAAGCCATCCAAAGAAACCCCAAGGAAAGCTAAAAAACTGGAACTGTTTTACTTCATTAGAGCCAAGTAAATAAAAGCTGGGTCAGCGTCCATGCTGATTAGTGTCAGAAGGACAATCATCCACTGGATTATGGAAAGACAAACTATTACAATGTATAAGCCTTTACTCAGATATAATTCTGCATTTCTAACTAATTAAGGAAAATACTGTCTAAATCAAATGGACTTTAACAACAATGGATAATAATAGTTTGTAAAATGGATCGGTGGAGTTGGTAAATAGGATAAATGAACTCAGGCCGATGACTCTTCCATACAGCTTCAGTTTTATAGGGAATGACCTGAAAATGCAGGATATTAATGTATTTGGGTTAAGCGTATTGTTTTGTTATTCTAGTGATTTATGGCCAACAAAGAAATCCCACAAAAGGGACTATATCTGAATGAATAGGAGAATTATAGCTAAATTGACGTAACTTTCAAATAATTCTATTCCTTTCATTTATTAAATAACCTAGGTAATCATAAAGCCACAGAATCACAGGATTCTAGAGTTAGAAGGGCCCCCGGGAGGTTGCATGTTTTCCACTTACATAGGTAGAAACTTGAGCTTTCTAAGACATCCATCATTGTTTCACTTCATTTTGTCTTTCTTGGGTGGCTTCTTTAATATCAATTTGTTCAGTCTTTTAAGTCTTCATAGGTGTTTGATCTGGGTTTATTGGTTTTTGAAAATCCTGTTTTCTGGGACTCCCCCCTTCTAAACTCCTTCTAACCAATGTGGGTAAAAATGGGATGTCTATCTTTAACATGTGGTTAGAAATATTGCTACTTTGAAAACTGGGTATCCTTCCCTAAGCACCCCATGTTTTATGCAAGATATGAATTATGTTTGTCCCTGGACGATTGCCTTTTAGTCAAAGATACCAAGGTGAATGAAGCACCTACCAACTGGTTAAAGGGTTAGTAACTAAGATGGGTAAATTAAGTCTTTCTTTTATCCAACCCCAACCTTTTTCCTTTTCCTCTCCTCAGTCTCTGAGATAAAAACAGATCCCCACAAAAAAACTTTATAGCTCAAAAGACAGGCAGTAATTCGTTATCTCTAGTTTATAGAATACCAACATTTCATTAGAGTTCATTGTAAAATATTTTTCTTTATTGTTAATAACTCAACATATTTGTCATGGAATTATAATAGATCTAGGACTGGAATGTACCTCAGAGATCATCCACTCCAATTTCCTTATTTGCAAATGAGAAATTTTGTTACTGGAGCGATTAAATGCTTTACCCAGGAGCATACAGCCAATTGGTGGCATATGTAAGAGTAGAACCTTGGTCTCCTGACTCCCAACTTAATTCTCCCCCAAAAAATATTTCAGTTAATATTGGCAACTTCTTGCACATGAGAACAATGTCCATGAAATTATTTTCTTGGGAAAATAGCAAAAGATCCTGACTTGGTTGCAAAAGAGATTTCTCTTTAAGACAAGGCTTCAAAAATGACCTTTGAGGGCATTTTCCATATTTCTGCTTAGTGGGTAAAATAACCTTTAGCTGACGAAAAGGGCATCCAAAGAGCAGAGCAATAATAGAAGAAGTACTTTGGCAATTACCATTACAATTACAAGTCCACCTTTGAAAATAGATTGAGGAATCAGTAATGGAAGTAGCCAGCCTCACAGCCTATGAGAAGAATAGAAATGTCAATATCAAACATCTAGGCCATTCCATTGACTCCACTGCTTGAAATATAACTAAAACAAGCAAACAAACAAACAAAAAAGTGCCTTTTTTTCCACTATAGTAAATGGCACTTTCTACATAGTTCGAGTTATTAAACCTGAAGAACTACTCGATATCTTTTCATTACTATGAACCATAGCCTCACCATCTCTAAAACAGAAGTAATATAACCTATCCAGCCTCCCTCATATGATAAACATAAGTTTAATAAATGATCAGACTGAGAAACCACTGTAGTTTTAAGTGAAGGTTTTGAACTCTGTTGGGGCTTTCTCTTAATGGAAAGTAGCTTTATTTTGCATTTCTTTAGATTATTTTAAGTGTTGGCTCCAGCCTCCCAGGTTTCTCTAGAATATGGAAGAAGACAAAGTATGCTGCCTGATACGAGAAAAAGCTCCTGGTCACTTTTTTTTAACCTATTCAGTTTAGTATAACTGAATGAGAGAAATTACCAGAGGTACTCAAGAGTATGCCTTCAACGCTTCCCAAAACACAGCCTTTGCTTTGCTCATGATGGCATCATAAACAGAGCCCATCTTAGCATAGCAGAACACTGATTGGACCCATTCAACCCTTTATTTGAGCAGGTAAAATTAGCTTTAGTTTCCTTTAACTTTCCTAATAATGCAACGATAATTTCTTTTTTTAACTTTTTCCTCAGACATTCACTTTTCTATATACCCAGGTCCCTAATTTTATAATTTTTTCCAGAATTAAGAATTTTAGTTTGGGAGACGTGGTGTACCGGTGGTAAAAAGATCTTCATGACTCTGTCCTCTGTCGACTTACAATCCCAATGGGGACCATGACAATTCTCTTGCAATCCTTCTTCTCTGTTTCCTCCGTGGAGGAGAAAAGCAGTGTCTTTTAACTGCAGTTTACCCATTAGGGATAGTCTGAGAATAAACGAAATCATTATGTGCTGAGATAATCCTGTAAACAAAGATGCTCTGAGAATCTAGATTACATTCAGTGTTTTAACACATAGTCACAGAGCCCAAACTCCCGCACTCCCCTGTGCCAGGCTAGCCCTGAGGTTTTGAAGATATAAATGTTTTACTCTCAGTTCTCTCCCTGGTTCAGCTATAGGGCCAAGTGAACACCACTTCTCAGCTCTGTGCCAGGCTTTTCTATCTCTAAAGTAGATATTATCATCTTTGACATCTTAACCAGAGCTTCTAAGCAGCTTCCTACCTCCAATTTTGAACAGGACTCTAGCTGTATGAATGATTTAAAAAATCATATCAAATAAAAATATTTATACCTGTGTAGTGCTTTTTTTAGATATAAATGTATTTATTCAGGGACTTCCCTGGTGGAGCAGTGGTTAAGAATCCACCTGCCAATGCAGGGGACAGGGGTTCGAGCCCTGGTCTGGAAAGATCCCACATGCCACGGAGCAACGAAGCCCGTGCGGCACAACTACTGAGCCTGTGCTCTAGAGCCCATGAGCCACAACTACTGAGCCCGCATGCCACAACTACTGAAGCCTGCGCACCTGGAGCCCGTGTTCCACAACAACAGAAGCTACCGCAATGAGAAGCCCGCTCATTGCAACTAGAGAAAGCCCACGCGCAGCAGTGAAGACCCATCGCAGCCAAAAATAAAATAAATAAAATTTTAAAAATACTTTAAAAAAAGTATTCATTCATAAATGGACAATGAAGCTAAGATTTTGAGGAATATGCTTTCCCCAAATCTGAAGTGTTCTTCATGAACTGGCTATTAAAGCATCAGCCCTGCTTTGCCACTTGACTTAAAATTTCTGTGTTCCAGTTTTCTCCTCTGGGGAAAGGGTCAGAGATTTTATAAGAATAATGAAGCCACCACTGGATTCAGATAATCCCCTGGACAAATGTGCATGTATTTATGCATGAACATTTTTAGCTCTGTTTCCCTGGACACTCCTTCATCAAATTGAATTGTTTTCATGGTTTTTTTCAACACCCCTTGACCACATCAAGATTTTTGATTTCGTGTTAAGGTTTTGTGACTTTCAGAATGAACCATGCTATCTGGTATAAATGGGGGTTCCAGTTTAATCTAAGAATTTCAGAAATTGCTGTAGGCTGTAATCAGAGCAAAGGAGCAAGTGACAGAGTGTTTTTCTCTGAAATGGAAATAAGTAGAGAAATGCAAAAAAAAAAAAAATCTTTCTCTAGTCTGTTCTAACCAATTCTACTTTGGATTCCAAGGCAACTGTCAATTTAATACCAGGGACCCTTTAAGCAGAAGTTTTGACTTGCCATGAATTTAGCAGGAGTCCCTCTCCCTATTCCTTTCTTCTTAATCAAATCTGCCCCAGCTGGTCATGCATTTTTCAAACCTGTCCTTAGGGATCCTTCTGCCTTAACATCTCAAATACTTTCTGTCTCCACCACCCAGCTGACCCATCTCCCTATAAGAATAAGGTCTTTGAGGGCTTCCCTGGTGGCGCAGTGGTTGAGAATCAACCACTGCTAATGCAGGGACACGCGTTCGAGCCCTGGTCTGGGAGGATCCCACACGCCGTGGAGCAACTAGGCCCGTGAGCCACAAGTGCTGAGCCTGCGCGTCTGGAGCCTGTGCTCCCCAACAAGAGAGGCCGCGATAGTAAGAGGCCTGCGCACCGCGATGAAGAGTAGCCCCCACTTGCCACAACTAGAGAAAGCCCTCGCACAGAAACGAAGACCCAACACAGCAAAAATAAATTAATTAATTAATTTTTAAAAAAGAATAAGATCTTTGAATGCAGAGAATGTGCTTTTTATTTTTATTTTCCTATTTCATATATTCCTGGATACACAGAGTGCTCAGCAAATACTTGGCTAATCAGACAGGTTAGCCATATCTTCCCAAGGGTCTCAGCTTGTGTGCGTCAGGTCAATGGTGTCTTTCTCTAATTTGCCTTGTCATGGTTGGTGGAATAAAATATGATGGGTCTCTCGGCCCCTTCTCAAGAGGTTCTGGTGATAACATTACATGGCTGTTTTGTGAAATGGGAACTGTCAGACTCCAGGTAGCAATTTGGGAAGAAAAACTGATTTATTCTATGATGTTTTAGGTATAATTGACTTGTGTGCTGTTAAATTTCACTTTCATTCACTTCTAGCTTTGAGCTAGAAGTCAAGAGACGCAATTTTAGTTTAAGCTTTGCCATTAATTAGCTGTGTGACTTTAGGCCAGTCTTTTCCTCTCTCTATTAATAACAGCTATCATTTACTGAACACTAACTGCTATATACTTTGCTAGGTACTGTGAATCCATTATCTCATTTAATCCTCATATCAACTGTGTGAGTTGGACCATGACTGCTCCTAGTTCCAGATGAGCAAAATGAGGCTCGTGGTGGAAAGTTACAGAGCTAGTGACAGAATCAGAACTCAAAGCCAGGATTGGTTGCTTGCAAGCTTATGAGCTTAATCATTATGCTTCAGCCTTAAATGAAGTATTTTCAGCCTTAAATGAAGAGATGAGAGTACAACCTCTAGGAAGCTTTCCAAGTTTGGGACTCTTCTCTAAGAACACATGTTATTTCAGGCATGAAATTGAAATCTGTAATTTGTAACCAAGCCACAGTCACCCAGCTACCACTACTCTAAGAGGAAACTCTCTTCCCCACTCCTACTTGGCAGAGTTTGGGGTTGGGGATGATCTCCCTCACGGAGGGGCATGTTACCTAGAACAAAGCTAATCACACATCTCATTCTTGGGCCATGGGCTTGGTCATGTGACTTAATTCAAGCCAGTAATAATCATGTTCATGATTTTTATTCTGACTTTCAGGGGAAAAGAATTAGTACTCACTTGCATTGAAATAGAACCTGGGAGAATGCAGGCAATCACCCATGTTGGTGGCAGTCACCCATGTTACTACTTGTGGAACCTGGAAATTAGCCAACACAGGGCAGTGCGGAGCCCAAAGAGGGAAGGACTGGGTTGTGGTGACATTGTGTAATCCCCTGAATCCACCTTTACCTGAAGCCAAGCCTAAGGTTGGACTCTCCAGATAACTGAGCCAATTTGGGGGTTCCGTTCTGTGTTACTGGCATCAAAAGATAAGACGAGTTCATTGTTCTTTTCTTTTTTGGCACAAACCTACCAAAATCTTATAGAGCAAGCAATTTCTTCATGCTCAGGCCCAGCCACAATGCATCAGGCCTTGAATCATCTCTAATTACTGTAGGAAATATATTACCACTGTGGATGAAAAGGTACCTAATTTATCATGTGATAAAATATCTGTTAAGTGGTACAATGAAATTTTATGACTCTCTCTGCCAGAAGGCTTCCTGATCATTTGCTTGTCTCTAGAAGATGTTAATTGCTAATTGTCAATGTGCATTTCAGGAAAGTGAGCCGCTTCCTGGGATGCCTGTTAGCTTTAACTGGCCACTCATTTCTGTCCCCTCCATTTCTTTGTAATTACATTTGGACTTTGAAACCAAAAATCATTTAGGTTAAGGCAATATGACTTGATTGAATGAATTATCTCTGTACTTTTTACATGTCATTATATTTCATTGAATCACAGAATTTTAGGTTGGAAGAGACCTTTAGAGAACAGCTTTTCCAACCCCCTTAATTTAGTAGATGAGGGAAATGGCAGGAAGACATTGGCACAGAGTCACACAGTAGTTAGAAGTTGTCAAGGGCTCGAATCAAGGTCTCCTGACCTCAAGCCAGGGTGATTTCCACCACACCACGCCTCCTCTGCTGCCCTGTCCTGCTTTATTACATGAATGTGAACTACAAAAGCCTGAGCCACATGACAGATAACTGCAAGTCTTCCAGATGAGAATGCACCTCGTTCACAGTCTCCCCCTTCTCATTCCTACTGCCTCTGTTCTTTTTGGGCGGCAGACTAAAGGGAGCACGAATGCCACCTGGGTAGGTAAGCCAGGCAGGAAACCTACCTGGAAGTTAATGTGAAGAATGGGACAACCTTAGGCATTTTCCACCAGAAATTAAGGAATTTGTTTTGATGCCTGGAAAATAAAAGCATTTTCTAGAAAATCACTTACTAATACAAATGATTCTAGAGTTTTAATTACCGTAGATTTGGTCCATAACTCTGCTTGGCAATACTGTTAGACCTTCAATCTGTGTCATTAACTACCCTTGACAATAAGAAGATCCCACTTATTTGTTATATTCTGTAAGTTTACCTTTTACTCCATTACAAATTCACTTTGTGCACCAAGATTTCAGCTGTGTAAGGTTTACTACCAACGAGAGAATATTAAATTGATTTTAGTATCACTGTGTTCATTGTGGACTAAAGCCATTTAGCAATGAGCAAGACTAAGTTATCCTAAGTTAATTCATGAGTAAGGGGTTTGCCGCCCTCTTAGAAACTTAATTTGTATACTGCTGTCAGTGCTTTGTCAGAAATAAGAAATCAGAGGAGAATGAGAGGGAGACCAATCTGAGACTTAGAAAGTGACAGCCCTTTTCCGTTATCTGTGAAAACCGCGACTTACATTGCAGTTCATCAGTAGGGCATCAAAGACAAGGTTTAGGCTCCCTGAAATTTCACCTTTTGATAGATGGGTTTATCAACAGAAAGTGAGAGCCTCAGTTCAGAATTAGAAACATAAATTACAAATGTATAAAGTCAACTAGATTTTGACACTAAAAAATTGTATCACAAATATGTATTCAATTATTGATTATTGTTAGTAGCATTAAGGTCACAAGAAGAAGAAGAAAAGTAACTTTGGGAGATATCAAAATAAGGCCCAGTGTAATTTTTCCTACAGTAAGATGACCTGGAGGTGATTGTACATTTTTCTTAAATGACTAAGCAAGTGAGTGATGTTATTTATTCTGATAAGTTGGATTTTTAAATGAAGATAATAATCTTAGGATACAGTTCTATTTTATGGAAGAACTGTTGGGAGATTAGAGAATGCCTTTTAGAAAATGCTGAATCCCTGTAAAAAAAAAATCTGCCAAGCAAAAAGGAAAATCCCCCACTTTCTGCAAGTAGTAAAGCATTCTTTATGGAGTCGAAATGTGAAAGGTAAATGGACAAGTTTACTGCCGATTTAGTGTCCTGTCTCTGCTGCTTTCTAAAGCTGCACATAGAGAAGAAATGAAGGGCCTATTAACAGGAACTGCCCCCTTGGAGCCACAGATGAGGGTGGAAGGAGAGCAAGGATGGCCATTTAACACAGTCGGCAGGTGTTATGAAGATGACTGCATTAACAAGAAAAGGCCCTCCAGAGCCTGTTCACAAAACCACTAAAACAAAACCACCACCACCACCACAAAAAACCTCCCTGGACAGTGAAAGATTATAGTCCCCCCAGTCACATCAGATAGGCAGGTATGATGCTAAGTCTCCCTGAGCACCCTAACACCCCCTAGGGCCTTTCAGAGCCCAGGATCCTATAAGACTAAGTCACACCAGTCTGATATCTGTGAAATTGTGTGGACCCATATTTGAACACTTCTCTAAGAATCACAGAATTTAATCACTAAACTATAAGAGACCTACACATTCCAACTAGTTAAAACCCTTCGTTTTGCAGATTAAATAAGTAAAGTAATCTTCAAAACATACTTATTGAGCCTCTGTTGGGTGGCAGATGTTATTGCCTCATAACCCAGAAAGACTAGTTATTTTCTGAGCAACAACTATGTGCCTGGCATGATGTTATATTTATCGGAGGAACGTAGTTCCAGCCCTTTGGGAGCTTTCCATCTGCTGCGGAGATATGCAATGAGCACATGAACAAATAGAGGGTGTGTAAACTGTTGCAAGTACGAAGAAGAAAACAAACAAGTACGATATCAGAGGATAGTAGGAGGAAGTAGAAAGCTGAGGCAAAAACGTGTATGATGACTTGTTCTAGGCCACTCAAGAAGCTAATGTTTGACAGAGATTTTTGAATCGGGGAGTAATTATTAAGCTCTTACTATGTACCAGTGCTGTTCTAGGCACTGATAAAGCAATGAAAACAAAGTTCTGGACTTTATGGACCTAAATTTAGTTTGGAGAGATAGGCAACAAATAAATGAGTGAATGAAATATACAGTATGTCTGCTATTTCTAATTAACATGGTGAAATTAGGAAAAACAAAGCAGGGAAGGAGGATGAGAAGTAGCAGGGCAGGGGTGACTTGCTGGTTTAAGTAGCTCGATTAGAGAACACCTCACTGATAAAGTAACATTTGGGCAGGTGCCTTACAGAGGTGAGGGCATGAGCTGTGTGGGTATCTCAAGGAAGAGCACACTAGACCTGTTTTAAGAGTAGGCACTAGCCATAGGTGGCTGTTTACATTGAAATTAATTAAAATAAATACTATTAAAAGTTCAGTTCCTTAGTTGTGCCACCATAGTTCAGGTACTTAACAGCCACAGTTGTCTAGTGGTTATGGTATTGGATAGCATAAGTCCAGAACATTGCCATTGTCACAGAAAGTGCTATTGGGTAGACAGAGGGACTAGCTAGTGTACAAAGGCCTTCAGATGAAAGAGAGCCTGAAGTGTCTGAACAACAGCAAGAAGACTGGTGTGGCAGGAGCAGAAGATTGTGAGAATAGGACGGGAGGAGGTCACAGAAGTAGTTGGCAGCATGGTGGGAGGTCATACTATTAGAGTGTGGAAGGCAGTTGCAAGAATGTCGGCTTTCACTCTTAGTGAGATGGGAAGCCATTGGAGGGTTTTGAGCAAAGGGATTATGTGCTCAGTCTTATGTTTTAAGAGGATCATTCTAGCTACTCTGTCAAGAATATGCTGTGCAGGGCAAGAGGCAGGACAGGGAGACGAGTTAGGAGACTACTGCACTCAACCAGGAAAGAGATGATGGCTATTTAATCCAGGTGAGAACCAGGTTCTGGATATTTTTAAGGTAAACCCTATAGGATAGAATTATCACCAGTAATTCAACTGGTGAGTGACATGGATTGGGTTTGTATTACTGGAGGTGGCAAAAGTAATTGGATTTTGATTTTATACTGAAGGTAGAGCCAACAGGATTTGACAATAGACTGTAGAAGTGGTATGAGAGGAAGAGAGGAGTCCAGGATGATTCCAAGGTGTGAACAAATGAAGGATAGAGTTACTCTTAACTAATATGGGGAGGATTGGGGGTAGAGCATGTTTTGGGGAAAGATCAGGGGTCCAGTTTTGAACATGTTGACTTTAAGGTGACTTTAGGTGTCAGGGTAGAGCTGTCAAGTAAGCAGCTGCAGTCTTCCAGCAGAAGACTGGGATTCAGGAGGGAGGTCTGAACTGGAGATAGAAATTTCAGAACCATGAATGTGCAGATGCCAGTCAAAGCCCTGAGACTAGAGTGAGTGTGGATGGAGAAGAGATGTGAGAACTGAGCTGCAGGTCACCCCACCGTGAAGAAGTCAGGGAGATAAGGAGAAGGACTGGTCAGTAAGGTGGAAGAAAAATCAAGAGGGTGTGATGCCTTGGAAGCCAAGGGAAGAAACGGTTTCCAGGAGGAGGTGATCAACTGTGCCAAATGCTGCTCATTGTACAAGTAAGATGAGAACTTAAATCAACCATTTGATTTAACAGCATGGAGGCCATTGGTGTCTTTGTCAAGACCAGTTTCAGGGAAGGTTTCAAAGAAAGAATGAGAAGAAAGGAAGTAGAGAGGAGTTTTGCCTAAAAGGACAGCTGAGAAATGAGGCCATACCTGGGGGAGGGGAGAAGTGGGTCAAGATTATTTCGGTTTGTTGAGATGGAAGAAATTACAGTACATTTGGATGCTGACAAGGATAATTCAGTAGGGAGGGAAATTTTAATTATGCATGAAAGAAAGGAAACAACTGTTAGGGCAGTATCCTAAAGTAGGCAAGAGGGGATGGGATCTAGTGAACAGTGAGGAGAGGCATGAAAATAGGTAAGAACAAGGAACAAGGAACAAGGATAGTTATTCCAGGAAGCAAACAGGAATAAAAGGAGGGAAGGCAGAGCATAGGGACACAGATGCAGATGGGTGTGTAGATAAGGTGGTGAGAACATATGGAATTTCTCTTCTGATCGTGTCCATTTTCTCAGCGAAATTGGGAGAAGGTCATTAGCTGACAGTGAGATAGTAGGAGGAGTTGGGGAACTGGAGAGAGAAGGCATGAAATAATTCTCTTAGGAGAGGGGGAGAGGGAATGATTGGGAAATGCTGCAGGATTACTGGGTACCACTGAGACCCTTTTCAGGTTGGTGGTCATAAACTTAAAGGCAGAGCATTTCTAGTGGTTGTAGGTTTTTTTTCCTCAGCCATGTTGAGCTATGCAGGTAGAAATTCAGTGTTGTATAGAGCTGGAATTAGTTAGCATAGGGTTTGCTTGGAGAGTATGAAAACAAGAAGGGGCAGGGGAGTGAGGATTTTATGTACATCAGGAATGTAATGATATATACCAGGAATGCAAGCCGGGTAAGAAGGAAGTGGGGACACATGGGAAATGGAAGTGATGGGAAAATGGCATTAGGATTAAAGTGTTGCTTGTCCTATTAGGGTATAAAGAATAATCAAAGTAAGGTGGAATGATAGGAGGTGATGGGTGGAGAGGGGGATATTTGAAATTGAGAGTATGGAGGGTTGTTAGGAATGTCGAAGTCCAGAATATGGCTGTGGGGTGAGTGACTGAGGTCACGTGGGACACAAGTTCACTGAAAAAGAGAAAGGACATTAAGGGATTAAGATGCCAGGCAATTGGAAGGGTTATCTACAGCAATATTAAAGTCATCAGGAATTATGACAAGAGTAGTATTGGAGAAAGTGACAGTGAGTTGGGACCTAAAATCTCCAAGGATAGTTAGGAGTCACCTGAGGGTCTGTAGAAGCCTATACCAAGGAGGAGCAGTGAGTGGTTTAGCCAGATATTGGGGTGTTTTGTGGAAGAGGGAAGGAGAATAGTCTATAAATAGAAAGAATTACAGGACACTTTAGAACCCTATTCTTTTCCTAAATGCCTGTATCTTCACCTAACTCCCGTAAAAAGGGGGTCCTTCTAGGCAAGGGAAAGGTCTGGGTTCTGCTCCCCACCAGATTCATTGCCCATGATTTTTGTCAGTTGAGAACAACTATATGTGTTATAACACGTGTTATAACATTCCTGGGTTTCAAGGCTGAACAGACACATGATTGTTTGAGACGCCGGAGGGAACACAGCCCATTGGTGAAATGTTTCAGTTCCAGAATCAGAGTATACTGTATTCAAATGCCCTTTTCCCCACTTACTAACTGTGACTTTGGGCAAATCACTCAACCTATTTTTGTCCTCCATGTCATGTTATCTGTTATCTGAATTAACAGCAGTAATTAACAGCAGTAACTACTTCATCAGATTATGGTGAGTGTTAAAGGATAATCTAAGTCAAGGGCCTTGAATGTACTATGTTATTTGGTAAGTTTTACAATTGTTAATATTCAGGTTGTGATGTTTATGTTCGCTTAGCAAGATTTACTTTGCAAAGTACATTCATTCCCTAGATTGGGAATTGGTTCATTCCTTTCAAGAACTGTACTTGTAATTCAGGTAGACGACACCAGGGGGAGTGAGGGCCTGGTAGATTTCCCAGATAGGCTTCCTCCTGCGGTTGGCCCAGCAGATTATGTGTCCTCTATTCAAGATTTAAGAGGAGAATTCACTTGTGATCTTGAGCAAACCAATAATCGTCTGCATCTTAGTTTTTGTATCTGTAAATTGAGATCATACCACTTCTCGTCTAATTCAGGATCAAATGAAGAATCACATGACAAGTGTGAATTATATTGTAAACCATATTGTTTCTGTAAACACAAGAGCTTTGTATTACTAGTATTACTAATACTAGGCTTTCATTCATTTTTAAACGAAAATTTCCCTCAAATATCTGTATAAACTGATATTTTTATAATTTGGGTTCATGAAATTTTGCCATTGTCCTCATGTGAAACTTTTAGATAGGTCTCAAATAGAAAAAAAATCTCTAGAATGGCAATCTTGTAGCTAACAGTTCACTAGAAGGTAAGTTCCAGGATGACAGAGATCATGTCTGTTTTGTTGCTTATTCTTAGTGACCAGCATAATACCTGACATATAGTAAGTGCTCAGTAAATATTGAATCAGTCAATCAATTGAACAATCATTGAATCAGTCAGTCAGTTGGTTACTATTTGGAGGAAACGTATCCTTCCAACTTGTCTCATTTCTAGCTGCTCCCCATCTTGAAATCTATACACTAATCATACCAGACTATATGTATTTCTAATATGTCATTTCCTTTAAAAGTAGTACAAGTCTGAGAAGTGTCAGCTATGCTTATAATAAGCTTGCAAGTAGGCTGTATGCTGACTATTTTACATGTATTATCTCTTAAATTTTTATAGTAGTATCCTATGGAGGTAATTACTATCATTATCTTCATTTTACAGGTAAGGTAAAAGACTCAAAGAGGTTAAGTTCTTGTCCAAGGTCTCGGTTAGTCAGCAGCAGAGCCTGTATTTGACCCTAGACAGTTTGCCTTCAGAGCCTATACCCCTGAAAACTTTGCAACTGAAATGAAGGCTTTAAATGCAGCACTCTTGTCTTGAGCATCTCTAGTTCATGTTTCAAGATGCCAACTTTGTAGATCATTCTGGTGAAAAACAGGATTTGATGAAACTGTGCAGTGAAAAAGTATGCTGTCTTTTCTTGCATTGTAGTTATTGCTGCCTCTCAACTTGATCTTTAGGCAAAACAAAGTAACTTCTTTTCATCTCTTCTTGAAAACTTACTTTTCAACTCTCAGAAGTACTGTGTTTTTAGAGAAAGAGGGGGAAAGGAGCAAAGCATGAAAGAGGAATTGGAAGAATAAGATAATTAGACAGAGTAATGTTCAGCTGGGCCTGTTTCTATATACATGGTTTAATATGAAGTACATCCTAGCAGGTCATAGAAGAAGCTTGTTTGATGTTTTCTTTGCCTTTCTGCAAAATTTCCCCATCCATTCTCTCCTCTGAACTCCTGATATAGGAATCTCAATTACACAACTTAGTATTTGACTTTGTGCTGTCTAGATATTTCTCAGCTGCAAGATTTCCTAAAATTCTAAGATTTTAGAAGTTAGAGTTAAAAGACACATTGGACACCATTTTTCCAAGTCTCCCATTTCCAAATGTGGAAATGGAGGCCTGGGCAATGTAGATTACTCGCCTAAGTTCACACAGCAAGTGAAGGACAGGGCCAGAATTGTAAGACAGTTTTGCTTGCTGTCAGACTAGGAGTTTGGATTGCACTGATTGCACTGCCTCTTGCCTTCTAAATTAGATTTTTAAAAATCTCATCCAAATATTCATTCTTGCATTCAGCTAACAGACATTTACGGAATGCTTCCCATGTGTCACACATGCACTAGGAATTGAGTTACAAGGAATAAACTATGGTCCCACCTCAAGCAGCTCAGGTATGGAGACCAAACATTCCCTTGAATACACACCCTCACAGGTGGTGAGCATTAACAGAGGTGTGTACACAGTACACCCACTCTGGATGGGTGTATTGGTCCTCTCTGTGTGTCCAGATAATTCCCTGAGCAGGAGTCTCCCAGGCAGGGTGGGAGGCAAAGAGCACCCATGCTGAGCAATGAGTTTTTGCAGTGGAGGAGGATGGTGTGGCATATGAGGTAAGGAGGTGTGAGGATGAGATAGCATACCTGGAGGGAGGGAGCCTCTTGGGGAGCAGTGGGCAAAGAGGCTATAGGGAAAGGGACAAATTGTGAAGGGCATAATATGGCATACTGGAAAGATAGACTTTATGCTGTAGGGAATGGGAAACTACTGCAGGTTTTTAAGCAGGAGAATAATATGTTCAGACAATATTCCCTCTACTCTTCTTAAATCTTCACCTAGAGTCAGGCTGGTGCTGGGTAGATAATAACATGAACTTAATTGACTTAAAAACAGAAACAAGAGGCAGTGGAAAATTTCCAATCACGTGTACACTTTCTCTTTCAGGAATTTCTGGGAAATAGCATGCTTTATTTTTTAAAATTTAACAGCATTTTTGGAAACAGCTACAATGCTTTATTATATTCGGTGGTTTTGCTGTAAAATTTACAGTCTTTGAAATAAAGCAGTAGCTCACTTATTCTCTCTTTCTTATTTTTTATACGTTTTGTTTGAGATATAATTCATATACCACAAAATTTACCTTTTACCTTTTAAAAGTGTATACTTTGTGGTTTTTATTTTGGTATGTTCACAAAGTTGTGCAGCCATCACCGCTAATTTCAGAACATTTTCATCACCTCCAGAGAAATCCTGTACCTGTTAGCAGTCACTTCCCATTCTTTCCTCCTCCCCCAGCCTCTGACTACCACTGATCTACGTTCTGCACCGTTTTTTCCCAAAGGATTGGCCTATTCTGGACTTTTTGTATAAACGAATCGTACAATAGGTGGCCTTTTGTGAATGGCTTCTTTCACTTAATGTTTTCAAGGTTCAGCCACATACCAGCATGGATCAGTACTCCATTCCTTTTTATGGCAGAGTAATATTTTATTATAATATATAGCACATTTTGTTATCCATGTATCAGTTGATGGACATTTGGGTTGTTTCCACTTTTTGGCTATTATAATGTCACTATGAACATTCATTTATAAGTTTTTGTGTGGACATATGTTTTCAGATCTCTTAGGTGTATGTTTAGGAGTGGAATTGCTGGATTGTATGGTAATTCTATGTTTAACCTTTTGAGGAGCTTCCAGACTGTTTTCCACAGCAGCTGCACCATGTTACCTTCCCACCAGCAGTATTCAAGGACTTCACTTTCTCCATATCCTCCCCAACACGTGTTTTTATTTATCCTCTCTTCTGAAGGAGTGGTTCTGCACTTGGCATTAACACCAGAATCTCGCTATAATGCTGTCCTACAGGTAGGCATGTAGATAAAGAAATGTAGAAGGAGACAGCATGGATTAGTGGGAGATGCTTACAGGGATCCATACTGAGCACTTAATGATCAGAGGTAGACAGTTAGTGGGTATTTCAAACCCACCTTAACCTTCATTTCTCTTTGGGCTGTTTCCTTATATACTGATTAGATTCTGTATTTCCTTCTATGAATAGTGCCAAATAGTAACATTCTCCAATATTGTTTAAAAATATTTTTACAGTCTCCTTTTGTGATTCTAGAATAAATTGAGAGCCTTCACTTTTCTTGGGCTTGCTTTGTAGATGTTTGTAAACTGACCTTTTGTCTTATCTGTGATACTTGGATATTAAACCTTGCAGAAGATGTTGTGAAGCTAAATTTTATAAATTACAAGTCCTTGTCCTTATCTGGGGCCTTTTCCAGTGATAATAGACAGGACCATTTATCTCAAATCGCAAAGAACCCATAGCAAGAAGATAACATTCCAAGATGAGATCCACAGAGAGACATGGCAAAGTGTTCTCCTTTCGCCTCTTTCCGTAATATTCTCCATTGTTTATTTAATGACTGAAGTGTTGTGGTGGAAGAGAGGGTGTTTGTTGCCCTGGGAGGGGATTAGGAAATAGGCTGCAGTTTGGTGAAAATAGTAGAGGGAGTGGGTGCTCCGCTCTTACCATGTTGTTGGATGTATACCAACCCGAGGTGTAGATGCCTACGCCTGCATCTCTTTGCCTGAAGGCTTTTTTTGATCACCTTAGGGCACTCACCTGCCTTCAGGCTGGAAGTACTGGGGAATTAGCACCCCAGGAGTAGTCCCTAACCAGCAACTCATAAGAGTTGGTGTATGTATTAGTTTCCTCTTGCTTTTGTAACAAATCATCACCAACTCAGTGACTTAACACAAATTTATTATCTTACAGTTCTGGAGGTCAGAAGTCCAACACAGGTCCTGTGGGACTAAGTCGAGGTGTCAGCAGGGCTGAGTTCCTTCTAGAAGACCTAGGGGAGAGTGTGTCTCCTCACTTTTTCCAGCTTTTAGACTTCTTTGGCTTGTGGCCCCATATTACTTTGACCTCTGCTTCCATGGTCATATTTTCTTCTCTGACTTTGACCCTCTTGCCTCCTTCTTATAAGGATTACTCTGGACCCGTCCAAATAATCTCCCCATCTCAATGCCCTTCCTTAATTTAATCACACCAGCAAGTCCCATTTGTTAGCTAACAACATATCTACAGGTTCTGGGCATTAGAACACAGACATCTTTGGGGGTCATTATTCTGCCTACCTCAGTGTAAAATAACCCAGTTCCCTCACTCCTTGAGTGAGATAGCTCTGAGCATATGTTCTGCACAGTTTCCAGAGTTTCCCAGCAGGCCTTTGCTCCAGCTATCCATGTTGATTACTTGCTCGTTAATATACCCTTTCCTGGTTTCCTTCCCTTTCCTGTTTCACTAACCCCCATTTCCTGGAAGAACCTCCCACATTCAAATACATATGGTCCCCAACTTACGATTGTTCTACTTATGATTTTTCAACTTTACAGGGGTGTGAAAGCAATATACCTTCAGTAGAAATTGTACTTTGGATTTTGAATTTTGATCTTTTCCTAGGCTAGTGATATGTGGTATGATATTCCCTCTTGATGCTGGGGAGTGGCAGCTGCATCTCCTGGTCAGCCACACAATCACAAGGGTAAACAACCAATACGCTTACAAGCATTCTGTACTCAAACATTCTGTTTTTCACTTTCAAGATAGTATTCATTACATTACAGAAGATTTTCAATACTTTATTATAAAATAGGCTTTATGTTAGATAATTTTGCCCAACTGTAGGCTAATGTTCAGAGCATGCTGAAAGTAGGCTAGGCAAAGCTATGATGTTCGGTAGGTTAGGTATATAAAGTGCACTTTCTACTTAACGATATTTTCAACCTACGATGGATCTATGGGGACGTAACCCCATTACAAGTCAAGGAAGATCTGTACTTCCATTCAAATCTCAGGGTCTACTTCTTTTTTTTTTTTTTTAACGTCTTTATTGGAGTATAATTGCTTTACAATGCTGTGTTAGTTTCTGCTGTATAACAAAGTGAATCAGCTATACACATATACGTATATCCCCATATCCCCTCCCTCTTGCGTCTCCCTCCCACCCTCCCTATCCCACCCCTCTAGGTGGTCACAAAGCACCCAGCTGATCTCCCTGTGCTATGAGGCTGCTTCCCACTAGCTATCTGTTTTACATCTGGTAGTGTATATATGTCATTGCTACTCTCTCACTTCGTCCCAGCTTATCCTTCTCCCTCCCTGTGTCCTCAAGTCCATTCTCTACATCTGTGTCTTTATTCCTGTCCTGCTTCAGGGTCTGCTTCTTACAGCTCAATTGCTTAATATCTTTAAACCCTTAGAAGAGTGAATTTCTTTGAGTACTCAAAAAATGATGGGAGTAGGGGCTTCCCTGGTGGCACAGTGGTAGAGAATCCACCCGCCAATGCAGGGGACACGGGTTCGAGCCCTGGTCCGGGAAGATCCCACATGCCGCGGAGCAACTAAGCCCATGAGCCACAACTACTGAGCTTGTGCTGTAGAGCCTGTGAGCCACAACTACTGAGCCTGCGTGCCGCAACTACTGAAGCCCGTGCACCTAAAGCCCGTGCTCCACAACGAGAGAAGCCACCGCAATGAGAAGCCCGTGCACTGCAACGAAGAGTAGCCCCTGCTCGCTGCAACTAGAGAAAGCCCGCCCACAGCAATGAAGACCCAACACAGCCAAAAATAAATAAATAAATTTATATTAAAAAAATTATGGGAGTAGGTCAAACGGACACAGGAGCCAGCTTGAAGGAACTCCCAATAGCCAAATTGAGACAGTAAATAATGATTATAAAGGATTACTACCTATTGAATAAAGTAAAGATCCATGAGTCCACTGATAAAGAAACAACAAACAGATAAATAAGAAGGGAAAGTTCTTCCTACAGTCAAATCCAACTAATAAATGAAGAAGGGAGGATAGAATCATAAAATCATTATTTGGCAAACATCATAATAATAGCTGATTCAAGCAAGAAAGTTCAGTGGATACTAAAACCAGGGGGTAAAAATTTGGGAATAACAGGAGTTTACGTAGTCTCAAAGTATTTCCCTACAAGGACATTACAAAGGGTAAAAGAGTATAGCTTGACGGTGGAGAAATCTGGTAGCCATCACCTTAAGCAAATTATCTAATTGGTCAATGGGACATATCATCTGCTTTCCAATGTGAGGCACTGAGAGAATCTCAGTGTATTCCTGCCACAAGGGCATAACTTGAATCTAATCATGAAAAAAAGTGACAGAACCAAATTGAGGAACACTCTATAAAACAACTGGCCTGTCCTCTTAAAAAATGTCAATGTCATGAAATACAAAGGAAGATTCAAGAACTATAACTATTCCAGAATAAAGGAGACTAAAAATACATGAAAACTAAAAGAAATACATGATCTTGAGTTTTTATTTTACTATTAAGAACATTATTAAGGCAACTGAAAAAAAATTTGAATAAGGGCTTTAGATTAGATAATAGTATTTTATCAATATCAATGGCCCTGATTTTATAAATTGTACTGTGGTCATGTACAAGAATATTCTTATTTTTTATGCTTAGAATACTTAAGAGAATTTTCTTATTTTTGAGAAATGCACAGTGACTTATTTAAGGATGAAGGAACATCATATAAGAAACAAACAGTTCAGAAGAGAGAGACAGAGAGAATGAAACAAATGTAGTAAAATGTTATCATTTGGAGGATCTGGGTAAAAGGTATCCGGGAATTTTTCAGTACTATTCTCGCAGGTTTTGTCTATATCTTAAGTATGGCAAAAATTTAAAAAGGTGAAAAGTATAAGGCATTTTAGTCATTGAGTCATTGCCCTGCTTACCTACAGGTTGCTGTGTTGACATTATGAGATAAATAAAATGTCCTCGGCTTTCTTAAGCCACACTGTTTCTGTCTTCACTGTGTCCCAGAGATATGTTGACTGTTGAGTAGAGTTTCTAATACCTGCAACAGAGCACTGGATTGAGAATCAAGAAACTGAAATTTGAGTTCTGGTTCAGTAGTTGTGTGACCTTTGCTAAGTCATTTTACTTTTCTTGGCTTCAAACCGTGTCTGGAATGTTAAAGATTTTAGCTGTTCTTTGATTCTTCTTCATCCCTTCCAGAACACTCATTTATGATTCTCTAATGTCCTTTGGATGTTTGAATAACTGAATCTTTTCTTCTGGGTATGGTTCATAATGACTTTGCCTTATAATACATTCCACTTGATGTGGCAACTATGACATCAAAGAAATTTCCAGTGGAAGGTTATTATTTGTTTGTTGTTGTTATTGTGAAGGAGGGAAAAAGCCAGGCAAAATATTCAAGAAAATTATTCAGTCTGTGATTCCACTTATTACATTTCTCACATAGGATATTTTATAAGTTTAGGTAATCAAATTTCATATTAATGACTACTGGGAACAATTTTCTTGGTGTAACAAATTAGCCCTTTTTTCTGAGTTATAGTTTGAGCTGGTTTATTTCCAAAACCTCCAGGCATGTGTGAGTTCCTAACTTACACTGAAGGAGAGAATGAACAGACTAGTGGAAACAGCTAGGAACAGGGGAGTTGAGCTGTCACTGAATCAACCCTACAGCTGCTCTGCTCCTTGGTATTTGGCTGGGGGTAGTTCTCTAGTCATTGCCCTTCCTCTTTTTTTTAAATAGAGGTAATGAGGCTTGAATCTCTCTCCTGCCTCTCAGAAGTGCTGCAGTGATGAATGGAAATGCCATTTGAAAACTGTTGTGCATCCTTTGCTAGGGAGATATTTCAGTAACAAAGCATCCTCATCAGAGTACAGTCAGCTCCTGCTATAATGCCAGCACCCAGGGTATTAAGTCTTCTCATATTAGCAGGATCTACAATGTACTGTAGGTAGCCATGCTGAGGGAAAGGAACAGACCGCCCTCTTTCTCCCACACCAGTTATTTTTATTCAGTACTTTCATTTTCTTTAAAACACTTATCATAAGCTGAAATTATTGACTAATTATTTAACTTATTTATCTCTGGTTGCCCGTCAAGAACATAAAAGTTCAAGGGGGGCAGGAACCAAATATGCTTTGTTCTTCTTGTGTCCCCAGCACCCAGCGCAGTGCCTGACAGATAGTAGGGGCTCAATAAAGATTTATTTAGTGATGAATGAATGAATTATATAACCCATGATCTAATCTTCCTGTTCCTTTATGACAGTATTTCACCACATATGCCAAGATGCCAAGATAACTGCCCATGAGATTTCAAATTCCAATAACTGAATAGGCAGTTTCCCATGAAAGTGATTTTAAAGATACCAATTATAGAGAAGAAATAAATAAGTTGACACATGATACCAAACATGTGGGTCTCTCCTATATCAATGGGAACTTCTTAAGGAGCTTTAGCATATGTATCTGGTAGCACTGAAATGGGTAATTCACCAAGTATCAATAGATTCTTTTTAAGTTTGAAAAGTAATTTGTTTATCTCTTTTATTTTTCTGATGAAGAAATTCTTAACACACATTTTGTCGTGTTAAGTTGCTGTAAAAAGTGCACCCTTTTTTTTTTTTTTTGTCAGTTTTGAAAAGCCAAACAGTTCATACTACTGAGGCAGAAATGGGGTGAGGGGGTAGTAGGGATACACACTGAGATTAATCATTTGCCCTAGATAATCTCCAACCTGTGTACCACCTCTATAGGTGATTGATTTTTGTTTCTATACAGCTTTAAAAGGTGAGGCAATTTGTGTGTTGAACCTTCCATCAACCACCTGTGAGGATTTGAGTCACCTGTCCCTCCAGCCTCCTTTGTTCTGGTGCCCAAAGTCTGATGACCTGGAGCTATGCGTGAAATGGGGGTGGGGAAGGGTGGAGACTCGCTGACTGCTTCAATTCCTTAATGGTAGTTGAGGTTGGGAAAGAGCCTTTGTTCTTGAAAGCTGTACTTTTTTTTACTCTCTGTATAAATTCTAGGAGGTCTTTTTTGTGTGTATTTTGGACATTTATTTGGGTCTCTTTGCCTTCCTGAAGAATGACATTGATTGTGTTATTGTTCAAAACCCTTCACCAGCTCCCCAACACTTGTAGATAAAGTCTTCAGGATTCACTCCGCACTTAAGTTTTCTTACAATCAAATTCTAGAATAGTGTTGTTTATGAGCATAGATTCTGGGATTAAATATCTGATTCTGCCTCTTGGATGACCTCAGGCAAATTGCTTAATCTTTCCAAACCTCCTATTTTCTCATGGAGCAAACAATGGAACCGATCTCCTGGGGGTTGTTTTGAAGATTAATTAAAATTATGCATATAAAATGCACACTTTTATGCATACAACATTGTAAAGGCTCAATAAAAGATTGTTATTTTTACCACCTCTCTCCCCTGATCCAGCAAATGGAACTAATTACTGCTGCAAGCACTATTGAAAGTACCCCATAATTTACATTTTCTTTCAGACTTCTTTTGCCTCATGCTTTTCCTCACTCCTTCCCCCTTTCCCGAGTTCAAATGTTCTTCGTTCTCTGATGCCCTCTCACAGTGTTGCCTCCTGTCTAACTGCTTCCACAAAAGTAATTCCTCCTTTCCTGCTCCCCACACTTCTAAGTGTCCTCTCCTTTCTTTAAATCCCGTTGACATTTTTTTCTGAGGTCAAAGTGGCAGCCGCTTGAATCAAGGATGCGCTTCTGGACTCCCTTTTGGTGACTGAGATCTGGAGCGTGTTTCTTCCTTTCCCTTGCATCTCTGAGGTAACGTCAGTCCTCCCTAGCATGCTGCTTGGCCTTAACTGGTAAATGCAACTACCCTGTGATTATGTCCAGCACACAGTAGATGCTCAATATTTATTCAGGGAAAGGATCTGTGTGGAGTGAAAGGAACTCTCTATGGCTACCATGTGTATCATTCCATCAGAAGACCGCATTTCATCCTAAATTTGAAATTTAGGTGTGTGTATAGTGAGGTTCGAAGACCCTTTGAACTTTGAGCCTGGGGAGGATTTGGTGACATGTCAGATATATTTTATGGCTCATGAATTTAGGTTGGTTTTGGGGATTCTATAGGTGAGAGCTGAATCTTTTCAGATTCATAGGTCTCTTCTCTGTGATAGCTACCATTTTCACTCATGATCCAGGTTAAAAGTGATTGCATGGGAAACAGAGTGCTTTGTTATTTGAACAGATTATGATGGATTATTTCTGTCGTCATCTTCCTTCGCAAGATGGTAGAAAAAAAAGATGAAGTCCCCTATATTTTGAAAAAAATGCTTCTTTTCAAGAATAGAATTGGCCTTGGGGCGGGGGTGCTACCTGTGGTTTTGCTCAGCGCAGTTGATATGGGCAAGGTGTTGAGGTTAAAAACAGAAAGGAATTTCCCACCTATATTGTAGGAGTTAAAAGCAGCACTTTCATAACCAGAACACTATATGACCACAGATTATTTGTCCTTGACACACTAAATGAAATAAGCCTGATACAATTATCTTTTTGACGCAAGGTGGGAAAATTTGCGGGGGAAGCCTAAGTTTGCCTGTTTCTGAAATTCAGGAGACCGTGGTTCTTGTTTCAGTTTCTCTACTCACTGGATGGGGAGATTTGCCCAAGTTGGTATCTTTCCCCGTCTCACAATTTAAAAGATAACTTAATGACTAGGACCCTGCCTCTACTCTTCTAGGTCCAACTAGAAGTTCTCTTCACTCCCCAGGAGAAAACCCAAGTGAGAGAGGGGCTAGGAGTGATTGTAGAAATGTCAGAGTGCTTTGCTTAGAGAAAATGAGAAAAAAGGGGGGAAAAGGAGACGGATTCACAAAAGATCAATTTAAGAGGCTCTTTTCCAGCAAACTTTGTCCTTTCTCTGCTTCTACCATGGTTGCATGGTACAGAGCTTTTAGGGAGGTGGTTGTCTCTCTGCACTCTGCCCCTAAGCAGTTTTCTGTCTACATTGTCCCCATTGTTTGGCATTTCTACAGTCATTGCATTGCATGGCTTTCTTTCCATTTCTCCCCTAGTGGCATTACTCTTAACAAAACTCTTCCCCAGCCTGCCTATTGGCAGTTGTGAAACCTGAGGGAGATTGTATATGAATTTCTGCTTGTCTGCAAAGCACAAGGCTTTGTGGGAAAAACAAAAACAGAAACAAAAAGGTGGCTATGCTATTTTGACTAAGGCTTCCAGAGTTTGGGAATTGGGAAGGTGTACTCCACTGAACTATATAGCATATGTACTCATCTGCATGGGGAGTACTCGAGGCTACCAAAGCCACTGACAGTTGCTAGCTATAATGCCCAGACATTGTAAGCTGTTGTGTGGTGTGTTCAGGAAATCGCAACAATCCTGGGTCACCAAAAGTGGCTCAGCTCAAGCAGATGTCCTACGTTGCATGATATCCAGAAACTTGGATTGAAGTTAAGGCAACGTTTCCCAGTCCTCAATACAGAAGAAAAATAGAAAATACAAGAAATGCAGTCTGTTCCCCAAATCAACCAAATGCCATCTTGCTCCCTGCAGCAGTCCAAAAATCTATTACCAGCCAAAACAAAAGCTAACTAGGAAGAGGAATCTGCTCCTAGCAAAAACGTATTTTTCACTCCGAAGTCAAAATTGTGAATGAATTCACTCATTCAACAAACTGCTATTGACTTTAGGACTGCCCAGTGTTTTTCACTGTCTACAAAACTGCTTGTCTCAATGTATGTACCTAATGGGAAGATAACTATAACTTACGTTGTCTGGGGAAAACGGATTGGAATGAAGATATCTGTAGAATGGTTATTTGAATCTTTCTCCAGAGAAAGACCAATAATTCAGAGGGTGAGTTGAGGGAATGTGAAAATAGGCTTGGAAAAATCTCCCAATGAAAAAAACACTACTAAATATTATGTCCCACTAATATACTTATTAAGAGCAGAATTAGGAAAATGAAACTTCTCTACCAAACTCTTCTTGCTGTCATGAATTTCTATTCTCAGGAATTAATCACATTAAGAATCCAAAGGAAATCCCATATGAATGGATTCTAGATTCAGAAGTATTTTGTATTAGGTTACACTACAGTGTTTTTGACCTCTTTTACTTGGGGAACAAAGAGGGGTGCAGTGTGTGAGCCTGCAGGTAGATGTGTCAAAGTATGGCTTGTTCTTTATTGCTATTCCCAGCCCAAGGCCTAGTTTCTTACGTTAAAAAATTAGGTTTTTTTCTAAACAAGAGAACCAGAAATATTTGTGTTTAGTGGGTAAGGAGTAAGTTGAACAGAGAATTTTTGTGCTTTAAGATCTCACATAATCAGTTTCCATTTTCCAAACACGCACTTCCTATTTCCTTGACACCACAATCCCCAAAGGAAACCTGAACTAACTGCAGGCCACTGATGGGTAGACATATGCAGTTAGGGCAATCTCTCATTTGTTTAATGCTTGGGTTTTTTGTATTTCTGCAGTTGAGATCCCACATTGAAGCCCCAGGGCTTGGGAGGTTTATCAAGTTGCTCTTGCAAGCTTCTCTTATCTCACCAGGAAGGAACTCCTCCAGGGATTATGTGGAATGGCTGAAAGAAATTAAATTGGGAGCAAAGCTCCTTCTGGGGCCCATAGCCCCCTTGTATTACTCAGCCTCACCTTCTCATCTCTGCACAAAAACTTTCCTCCTGCCTCAGCTTCCTATTTAGTTACTCTGTATTTTTAGTAGCCCTTTCCTCATGGCCAGAATGCCTCCAGAATCCCCAGCTCCTCTGAGAAGCCTTCTTCCATGTCATCGGAAGTTCTATGATCACAGGGACTTGCTTCTTTCACCCAGAACACCCTCCCTCTGAATGTTGGCTCCTTGAATGCTCACCTCATTTTTTTAAAAATAAATTTATAAAGTTATTTATTTATTTTTGGCTGTGTTGAGTCTTCGTTGCTGTGCAGTCTTTCTCTGGTTGCGGCGAGAGGGGGCTACTCTTAGTTGCGGTGCCCGGGCTTCACATTGCGGTGGCTTCTCTTGTTGAGGAGCACGGGCTCTAAGCATGCGGGCTTCAGTAGTTGTGGTTCGCGGGCTCTAGAGAGCAGGCTCAGTAGTTGTGGCACCCGGGCTTAGTTGCTCCGCGGCATGTGGGATCTTCCCGGACCAGGGCTCGAACCCGTGTTCCCTGCCTTGGCAGGTGCATTCTTAACCACTGCGCCACCAGGGAAGTCCCTCACCTCATCTTTTAATTCTGAGCTTAGGTAGTAAGATTTGAAGTTTGAGCTCCCCAGTTGACCAGGGTTCTTTTTCCTGTGCTTTCATGCCACGATTTCATCCTCTTGGTGACAGCTCTTATACTGGGTGATCACTTATGTGGATGTTCATCTTTCTTTGTGACTGTGCGCTGGAGAGCATGGGCATGGGATGCTTATTTTTATGCCTCTAGTGCTTGATGTAGTAGAAGAAAAGTACCCCCAAAGGAAGGAATTTTTCAATCACTGGATACCCATATGATTATACAGACTTTAACAACAGGCTTTCCAAGAGAATTTAATAAATAATATGAGAAGATGCTTATTTTTTGCATGAAGAAAAAAAAACCAGTATACAAAATCATATATATCAGGGTTCTAATTCTATATTCATAAATATGTATATTTTATAATTATTGTATATATACATATATAAATATACACACAGAGGGAAAAAAGGCTAGAAGAAAGTACACCAAAATCTCACTTGGTTATTTTGATAAACACTATTTTTTCTTACTATTTTTCTCCAGATTGTCTATAGTGAACATATATTAGTGTCATAATCGAAGAAAAAAATAACATTTAAAAATGAATGGCAGATATGAACTATCTTATGATGGCAGGGGTACACCAAAGCCAGTTAGAATAAAATTTGGTGAAATAGAGCATTGTTATGTGTGATATTCTAACAAGAGGAAAAGTAATACAGGAGCATACATTTTTAGTTAATATTCATAGTGGCCTTTTTTTCATAGTTTTATCAGTAGAGTAGGAGGTATTTAAACCAATTTGCTTCTTATAAGATAGAAAGCAATATATTTTAAAATGAAGGGCTATTGAGATCACAAAGATATGGCATAAAAACTCTTCACTTAAAGGTACCCCAGGGAGTTTATCCTCCTGAAAACCTCCTCCACCTCCACCCTCCTCCCATACACACACACTGGTCTGCTGGAATGATTTACAGGAAAGTTAAGATTAGATTACACTGAGAACCAGAACAAGTCTTTGCTCTGGGTGATGTGGTGTAAAACAGATCAGAGAAATGATTAAAATGTGAGGCTGACCTTAATGGTTACAAAAGAAAAAGACTGAGGCAGAATTTTTCTCCCCACCAAAGCCTGTGGCATTAATCCCAGGTTTATACACCTTTTGTAGGAAGGTCCTTGCAAGATCCTTACAAGGTCATGAAACCTACCCTTTTTCTTGCTGCTCTCGGGGAAGAACTAAATCAATCAAGCAAATGAGATGGCCAGCCCAGTCCTCTGGGTGCCTTTTAGCTACAGAACAGTTTAGTGGTTAGTCTTGGGCCTTAGAGTCTGACAGCCAGGGTTGAAATCTTGGCTTCAAGATTTGACTTCGAATTAGGACTGATGAACTGAGGCTCAGTTTCTCCATGTAAAAAAATGATATACCTATTTCATAGAAATAACCATACTCTGAGTTCCACCCCTACCCAGACTACCCTCCTCCTTTTTTTAAACTGTTTTTTTCTTCTTCAGCTTCAGTGTCTTCCATTTGCTTGCATGTATTTGTTATCACAAATAGTTCTTTACTTTTTCCTCTCTCTGACTTAGTATTATTTCCGTATATTGATCTCAGGTTTGGGTCTTAAATTAGACCCCTGTACTCTGAGTTCTCACTTCTGGGCAGTGCCTCTCTTTGCTCCATTTTTCCTTCTATCTCAAGTGCCAAATTGGCTTTTGGGCTCTGTGTTCTACACTCCTGGTCCAGATTTAGCCTGCAGACCATTTTATAATGGAAAAACAATAAGTTTTATGCATATAGACCTCAAGTTTAAGTTCTGCGTTTTACAAGCTGTGTGATTTCAGGTAAATTGCTTGCATCTCTGAGGCTGAGTATTCATTTTTCTCCTCTCTAATGGAGGGACAATGGTACCTGCCCTGTACCCACTCCCTGGGGGAGGCGGGTCAATTAAAAGGATTAAATGTAAATGATCTATGTGAAGTTCCTAGCAGAGGGCTATGTACACAAAGAATGTTTCTCCCTCCTTTTTCTTTCATAAGTCACCACTGTAAATTTGTTTTTCTTCCCTCCAGGACCACCCTGTCTTGTTTATGTTAGTAAGACAGGCTGCGGTGCAGACTGTCTTACTAATATACCCAATTCCCATTAAAATGCTACGTAATTCAGGGCAGCCCCCCATTAGGAATTCATGACCATTTTGTCAGGGCCCAGGCTGAAATTTACCTTGTCAGTTTAATCTTATGGGAGAGAGGGAGGGAGGCAAGGTGGAAAGGAGAGGACTGCATGGTCTGACCCACTGTGCACCCAGAGCTACTTTCATGAAGTGAGTGAAACTGGTTTTGCTTCATATTAAGTAGAATGTAACTGACAAAATTGGAGTATGTCAGGAGGGCTATCACATTTATTTTAAAAAAAAGAAAGGCATCCTTTTAATGTCTTACGGCCTCTGGATAGAATTTTTTTCTGGGGAACAGAGAGAACCCTGAATAAAAATATCCCACCAACTCCACAAACTTGGTGATTGTACAAAAGCCATTTGTTTCCAGGTATGTCATATACACCATTGCAACTGCCCAGTTATATGAATTTCACATTTCCCCCTTTAAGCTTTGGAGCTAAACGTTGAGTTTGTTACTAATTTTACATACGCCTTCCATGATTTACTGCTAAGGAAAGAATGAGCTTGGCATTTCCTCCACAAAATCTTTCAGATTTTCTGAGCAGGTAACAGAGAGGAGAGTATAGGAGAACTGAAGGTTAGAATTAAAATTTAGCCTGATGTGAACACAGTTTTGATGGGTAGTTTAGAACTTCCCAGCACATAAATCTTTAAAGGGGAAGAGAGAACATTAAGACATAGAGAAAGTTTTCAGTGTTATCTCCCATGGGTTCTCCTGTATGTACTTACTCTGCTTTCCCCAGGTGCTCTGTGACCTCCAGCCTCTCACCTTCTATAGATACTCCCACCTCCACCTTAGAAGGGTGCTGGATGGATGGAGAGGAAACTGGAAGTGACGGGCCCCATCATGATCACCCACTTACAGAAATGTACGGTGTCACCAAATGATTACTCCTATGGGCCTTGGTCCTCTTTTCTGTAAATTGCGAAGAATAATAGCCAATTTATCAGGACTGTTTTGGAGATTAAATTAAATCCTCAGTTTCTCAGGATCTGTAGTACAGAATAGTAGCCTGAAATATACTAATGGTCAAACAGCTGTGGGAAATGCTATGTAATTTATATTAGTACCATCAAGTCTCTGAGGAGTTCTACAATACAAGAAACCCATTTAGCTCTGTTAAGGTGTGCTGGGCAATGCTGAACCAGCAGGTACAAAAATAATGAGTCCCCTTGCCATCTCCTTATTCTTACCATATACGCTAAGTTCCTGACTTGGAGTACAGAGAGAAGGAGCTGGTGCTAGTATTACTGCAAAGGGGGGAGGGGGGGAGGACTGAGGAATCATGCCCACACCAGATTAGATCAAGTCGTGCAGGGATTCTATGCCAAAGTCATTCCAGAGCTCTGGATGGATGATGACTCTCAAATTCATCTTCTAAGAAACATTTTTCCTCCAAGTAATCCCTTATGAATAATAAAAAAAACTCTATTTGCAAGCAGGGTGAGAGTGAAAGAACTGAGGTGAAGAAAGCATTTTCGGTTGTAGTTAGAATGCATCAGAAATAGTTAAAATCCCCCTATCAGTGAATAGAAAGGCAGACAGCATGGTTTTCCCAGCAAAGTGTTAGGGGTGTGTAATGTTTTTTTCCAGTAATGAAGAAAAGAAAATGCCCTGGAAGATGAAGACAGAGAGAGGAAGCAAACACCAAGTAAAGGACTGATTGTGGTGTCCTTGGCAAATAAAGGAATGAATAAATAGAAAACCACATGAGAGAAAATAATGGACTTCAGTATTGTTTGTTTGTGAAAGAATGGAGATGACTCCTTTTTGTCAATCACACAGCCAAATTAGAAAATTTGATAATCAAACATTGCATTTGTTTTTATATTCATGGCATCAGTTCAGGTTCTCATTAATTAAACAGGCAAATTTGGGAATGCCTGTTTTAAGAAGCTGATCCAGAAATAACCTTGTAAAATCAGGTTAGAGATACATTATATGCCCTGAGGGCAGCCCGAAGCAAAAGGGAAAATATGAAATTAGAAAGTGACCTATAATAGTCACTTCATTGGTAAAGGTGACATAACCTCCATTACCAATCAGGACCTAGTTTGATGTCTAATTTTACTGGCTGTCGAACTTATCAAATTAAATTAAGTACAAATGAGGAAATACTTGGCTAGGGAAAAAAAAGTGCTATGCCATTTTGCTTTCTATCAACTGAAAACCAAACCAAGTAGCACGGACAAGGAAAAAGAAGCTCAAATATTTTATTGGAGGAGGAATAAAAGGGATATTTTTCCCCCCAAAGTGGCCTGGGAAAAGGTAGTTGGCAAAAAAACACTTGGATTTCCTGGTGACTGCTATATATCCAGAATAGAGAAATGGTGGTTGTTTTTTGTTTTCATTTATTCCACTAATATTTGAGTGTTGATTATGTGCCAGGTTCAAATCATTGCTTTATGGGATAAACAATGCCTCCTCCCTGCTCTGAGCCTAATGCTTTGGTGTCATTCCCCTTTCACTGTTTTTCTTCGATAGTCCACTACTCTCTGTAGATATTTGAAGACAAGAATCCCCAACAGGAACCCCCACCCCCACTCTGACCCCTGCCCAAGGCTGCATCCAAGGCATCTCTAATTCTTGATGTTTCCCACATGTACTTGGCAATACCCACAATGCAGAAGTTTTCCTGACCCTCTGCTCTGCCCTTGTGCTAAAATATGTCCTGAAGAAATGAGACCTTGAGGATATAGTGCATTTTTGGAGCAAGGGCACCAACAGTTGTTGAGAACTGAAAAAGATAAGCTCTGCACAGCAACCTAGAAGGCTGCTGGACCCAGAGCAATAGAGGGAGGGCAGAGTTCTCAATGGGCAGGAGTCTGACCGGGGCAAGTTAACAGTTCCTCCCTGGGCCTAGGTTTTTCTGCCAACAAATGTAGGCTGTGGACAAAGATGCTCCTGGTTCAGACACTCATTGTTTTCCTGTGCAGCTTACTTGCTTCAGCATTTGAAGTTCTTTTCTCCACCTTAGAAATGGGAAGGAAGGTGACGATTTTTTTCCTAAGTGATTCATGAAACAAGGAATTTTACCAAGAAAGAAATCCTTCATCCTTCCTTGCCTGCACTTTCTTTCTCCCTTTTCCTTGCCTTTGCTCAGCTGGCACCTGCTTGCTCTCAGTCCCTTTTTACAATTTCATCGTTCCTGGTGTGATAGCATGTCAGTGGAAGCAGGTGCCATCTAGAGCAGCCTTTTAAAAAAGTTTCTCTGCTTTATCAACCTGCATTTTCAAGTGGGTCCTTTTTCCTCCACCTATACCTTTAAATCTTCCCCCTCCCCCACTTTGTGGAACTGGGATCCTACCTAAATCTAGCTCCTTCTGTTGTAAATTTCACACACATTACCCGTGAAACACTTAATTCTGCAAAACTGTTTCTGTATATTATTTGGATGAAAAATGCCAACTGTAGAGAAGTTGTTCTGTTTTCTATTAATCATTTACTTGTCTGAGCAGATATCCCCCCACTGATATGTGGACTAATATGGATCTAGGCGTAATGACAGCTGTTAAAAGAGGAATAACATGTAATACATTTTGGAATATTACATAGCAGCATGATTTAGACTTTGATGGGGAATATGATACTACTAAAAAAAAAAATCAAATTTTAACAAGACCCTTACAGAAAAGGAATGTGACATATCCAATGTATATATCTCTTTTACCATGTTTAGCTATACGTGGGATACAGTAATATACCTTTTTTCTTCAAATGAGCTTTTCCTTCCATTAGGTCTGGTCAGTAATATTTAAAATATAGAAATCCTATTCAGTAAAATATCTTCATTAAAATATTTATTTCTTCCCTTAGAAAAAGAATTCAAAACTTTTTAGGGCCTAGTTTTAAAAAGCAACATGCTATATAGGTAATTTATTTTGGTGGTTGTTTTGGGGAATGTGAAAAATATCACCACTGCAACTAGAAAGAACTATAAATGATACATTATTGCAAGTGTTCTAAAAAAATCAGAACAAAACTAATTTATTATATAGTTCTGTCTTCATTATACACCACATGTTGGTGAGTTAAACACAACAAAATTATTGTCTTTTAAAAGTGTCTACTAAAGATAAAAAGAATAAGGTAACAATTAACATGTAGTTAGTTACATTAAAAAATCTGATATACATATTTCTATTGCCTGTTAGCTTGTTCTAAGCCTTTTAACTATTACAAAAAAAAAAAGTCGTTGTTCAAAAGCAAACATTCAATTCAGTTGATACAACATTACAGTACAGTCAACTAACATCATTCAACAAAGGTAACAAGTCTAGCCTTAGCTTCTCCAGTTACAAGTCTGTAGACCAAATTGCTACAAAAAGTTCAATGCTGCTTCACAACTGTGTGTTAGCTTTTTGGAGGACGTGGTACTGTCTGCTCATGGCTTCAGAAGAAGGGGTCATGCTACTGGTAAAAGCACAGGGGAACCCCAACCTGTCATTAATCATTTTATTTAGCATTTAGTCAGAACAGCATTATTGAGTTTAGCACAACAAATAAAACAAAATCATAATAATGATGAGAATAAAAACCAAACACAAACTGGAAGCCTAGAGACGCTGCCAGCTGTGTCAAACCCTTGCGATACGCTATACTAAAAAAATTTGAAATATCCACCCATCCTCTCCACTCTGCCACAAACTAGCAAAGTCAAAAATACAAAAGTCTTCAACTTGTTACTTTTGCAGAATAAAGCAAAAACGTCTTTGTGCTCCTTACTACCAGAAGCAAAATATCCACTGAGTTACCACATGTAATAGCTTCTGGAGGTGTCAACTTGGGTTGGCTTGGTGTCTGCAGTACCATCTTTGTCTTTCTCGCTGTCACCTTCCCAGAGGTTAATGAGTGGTGGGTACAGCTCATTTAGTGGGATTGAAGAGGTTTTTTGCATATACTTTTTTAATGAATGGTGGTAGTTTTTCCTCTTAAATCTTTTGGCAATGTACACAGCAATGGATGCAAGGCTAATGACGGCAAACATGGACCCCATAACTGCAGCAAGGGCTGTACTGGTTTCTTGATCAGAAATGTCCAACGCAAAGGCAGCATTTTTGGTTGTGACATTAACACATGACTTTTGAGTCTGCTGATGAATATTGGACACTGTGAGACACACTTCATAATCTGTGGAAGGCTGCAGGTGTGTTAGGTTGTATTCGTGAACATCTACCGGGACCCTGGCAGTATATGTTATGTGGGGATTGTCAATCTTCATGGTGGCAGATGACCATTTTAAGTTTGACGTCATGACATTGGAATTAACTTTCCAGGACACTAAAATGGAATGAGATTCTGTCTGCTTGACATATATTTTCAGCACCTGGGTACCATCCAGAAGGGTTCCATTAACCTTAATTGTCACCACTCGAGTGTCTGCCCCTTCAACATTCTGGGCAACACAGGTGTATCTTCCTGACTCTTCAGTTTGTATGTTAGATATTTCCAATGTACCTTCACTACTTAGTTTGTATTTATCTGAAAGCGTTTCCACAGTTATCTTATTTCCAAGGGGAGTGACCCAGTAAATTTCAGGTTCTGGCTCGGCCATGGCCCGACAGTCTAGGAGAACTGTTGTGCCAGTATCCATGTTTAAATGATTTGGGAATGTGTCATGAGATATCATTGGGAGGCACTGTTCACCTGAATCCTGAATTAAAACTTCCTTCACCTGCTGCCCTCTATATTCAGGCGGCATGGCACAGAACATGGATAAGGGCTCCATGAAGCGGATGCTTGTCTTGTTGGAATTAATCCAGTGGATAACACAGTCACACCTCAGGGGATTGCTGTGGATACTGATCTCACGCAGATTAGGAAGGGATTCTACTGTCTTCTGGTAAACGGCATTCAAGGCATTGTTGTTCAACATCAAGCTTTCTAGGGCAGGGACACTTCGAAAAGCCAAGCGGTGGATGTAAGATAATTTGGGGTTATTGGTGGCTTCTAACTTTGTGAGTTCAGGCAAGTTATCCAGGGCATAGCGGTCCACAGAGACAAGTTCCCCCATATTGTTGATTCCCAGTTCTTTTAACCGGAGCATATTTTTGAAGTCCCCTTCCTGGATTTTGTGGATGGGGTTTTTGTTGAGGTCTAAGAATTTCAAATTTGGAACTTTTTGCAGGGCAAGTTGAGGGACTTTGACCAGTTTGTTATCATAAAACGACAGGCTCTCTAGGCTATCCAAGCCCACCAAGGCATTTCCAGGAATATCAGTGAGATACATTCCTGCCAAAACTAAGCTTCTCAAATTTGAGAGGGGTTTGAAGTTCATATCCAGAATTCCAATCACGGGGTTTTCCCCAATCATGAGAATTTCCAGGTTGGGTGTTGAATCAAACCAGCGGCTATCTATCACTTTCAGTCTGTTGGAGTTTAGGTGGAGCCTTAAAAGATTTTTTAAGCCTGAAAAAGCATTAGCAGAAATAGTGCTAATCTGGTTATGGTTGATGTAGAGTTCTTGAAGGTTGCTGAGATCTTGCAGACAAAAATCATTCATTTCCGTAATCTGATTTTCCTCCAAATGCAGAGTAGTGAGCTGGGTCAGGTTTGCCAGCCCTACCTCCTTAATATTTGTAAAGTTGTTTTGGGAGAAATCTAGCTCAGTCAGGTTGAAGAGCTGCTGAAGCTCATCCATGGTCTTTGCGATGTTATTGCTCTGTAGGAGAAGCACTTGAGTGTCACTAGAAAGGTTGCTGGGAATCCTCGTTAAGCGGAGATCATTGCAATCAACGGTGGTGGCTTCTCTGTATGTTGACTGCGGGGTAAACCAGGGCCTAATTTCACATACACAAAGTTGTGGACACTCGCTATTTTGTAGGGAAGACCCAGTTAATGAAGTCATCAGCAAGCTCAGCACCATTCGGCAAACTGCTAAAGCAAAGCTCATCCTAGCCATGCTGGCTTGCTGAGCAAGCTCGACTCCTGATAATTGTTAACAAAAGGTGAACACTGTATAGCGGTATGAAGGACAGCAAGCAGAAAATGTAAACATTCAAGCAAGGTCTCTGTTGAGATGTGCAGAATTCCAGAGTCTGAGGGGATGGTTTCCTGGAGTTTTTGAAAGGCAGGAAACAGTTTGGAGTCTTTTACCTGTGTCTCTCAATTCCAGGCATGCGCACAGCTCTGTGGCATAAGTTATTTCAGCCAAATCACAGTCTGGAGATGTGCCTGAAAATTAGATTAGGACAAATATTATGTTTATTCCATATACTTTCTAATACATTATAGCTTTTCTTTTGTCTACTAAAAAGGCATAATCACTTATAAATCTAATAACAATGTTCAAAGAAACTAAAGCTTTTAAACTGTAGAATACTTTTCATATATTATTACACTTAGTAGTTTTAGTGTTCCTTCACATTTACAATTAAATTGGGTCCACTTGTATTACTGGGTAAAAACATTAAACACACATTGCACATACACACCCATTCACACACACATACACACACACGCGCACACACATAATAGAAACACTTAGAAAAGCCCACAGATGTCATTTCTTTAAAAACAAAGGTGACTTAGAAACTACGTATATTCATGGCTCCAAAAAAATCAAAAGGTAATTCCTCATGAAAGCAAAACATGAAAGCCAGTTTATTAAAGATTCAAAGTTCATTTTTAGTTATTTATATTTTAATTAATACTTCATTTGTTTTTAGGAATTCTTTCTTTTCCAAATGGTACATTCTGTAGAAATATTCAGCCAAACCTGATCTAGCTTAATTATTCTTATGCAAAAAATTAATCTAACAGAACTACAAAAGAAAAATACCAGTTTCTCTTGTATTCTCATAGCCACATCTGATCTTGACTGAATAAAATTGTAAAAGGACTCTATTCCACCACACTACTGGTCTTCATTAAAAATACAAATACACTTATACATGTATATATATATATATAATCTCACATGCATGATTTCATCAATCTCATGGGAATGTCATGGCCACTTAATAGTCATGGATATACACCATGAATATGTTATTTAACCTTTTAAAGCCTCAGCTCCTTCAACCATCAAATAGGGTTGGTCATAAAAGTATCTCTCTTACCGGACTACTGAGAGAATTAAAGGAATCTATGTAAAGCTCTTTGTGTAGTGCCCGGCAGATATTAAATTCTCATGAAGGTTAATTGTATTTATTATCATCTTCTTATATCGCTCATCTAGTTAATTTTAGCTATGTAGTGGTTATTGGAGGATAAGTAAAAGAAGGAAAGCTGGAGATATTTGATTTTATTTAGCTATCATCTGTTGACTTTGATAAGGTCTTCTGAGGTCAAATATGTACTGCTCACCTGCTTGTAAACATCATATAGTAGCTAATGCTGCTAGTTTTCTGGATTCCAATCAGGTGTAAAAAGCCATTATGGATCCAGTGTCTGTCTTGCTTTCCCAAGACTACTCTAGTCACTTGCTAAGATACGGAAAGTAGAGATATATATTTCCTTACACTTGTCTTGTTATAATGCACTTCAGCTTTCAGTACTGAAGGAACTTAAGTGACTAGTGTTTTCTTTATCTTCATAAGATTACTGTAAGGATTCAATAAAATAGAGCATATAACATATTTGAAGCCCTAGTGTTCAACACACAGCAGGCTCTCAATTCATATTTGCTACTATTACTACCTTCATACTTTGCAAAACACAGTTATCCTTGTGATGGACCAAGAAGTATAATACTACAAACAGCCAGTCCTAAAGTTCTGTATTTGTTATAGTTTAGTAGAAAGAATGAAAAATTCTACATTTTTTGGTTTGTTTTACAAAATACACAAACCAAGTTGCCAGCTAACAAGATGGAGTTTAGCAAACCATCCAGTCCAGATCTGGCAAATCAGAAGTGGGAGAAGGAAGTGCATGTGTTGCATAATGCTGGATCCTTGCTATTCTCTGTGGGGAGAAACACACTGACATTCTCCTCTCCCCTGATCTGGATAGTTTACCATATATCATGGACATGCAAAACTTTTCAGTATTTAACACTATCTGATTTTGACTTTTATCAAGAAATTCCATAAAATAAAAACATACCTCAGAGAATAGCATTTTCCAAATATTATTAACTCCACAAGTTTATTCCACTCTTTTGTTTCCATATAGAGTAATCCTAAAACAGGGACAGTAGTCGCAATGAATGTTCAGTTAAGAACATTTCTGCCACAGGTTATTCCTTAATTGTAATTCAAAATAGAAAACGAGGAGAATAAAATCTACCTTTCGTAACTGAGATGGAATTTCAACTAATTTTTCTGTTTTGACTGAATTGAAGAAAACAGCAGGAAGTAAAATATGTATTAGTAAGTTATGTGAGACTCCCAAAGCAATTTGTTACCATGAAAAAATACCTTTTATGGGGCTATACTTTGAATATTGTCATGAGTGATGCCTCCATTTTAGTTTAAGTTATATGACTTGAGGTTATTACATTGAAATATTCAAAATTCTCTTTGACACACATACACACCTCTTTAAACACACAAACAAACCTCACAAGCTCAGAATGTCAGCTGTCATATCAAACACAGAGGAGCTCAAACCTGCATTTGGCTCCTTTGGGAGTAGAGAATGAAACTTCCTTAACACAAAAGGAGGTGTTTAAGATGTTTCTATTTGTATAACATTGTAAATTCTCTTTAGCATTTTTTCCCAGACTTACTTTTGAACATGAAATTATATATAGAACAAAGCTTCAGAGCCCCTATACCATTTTATACGTTTAAAACTTAGGTTATATCTCAGGACCTATTCACTAACAGTGTTTAAAAGTAAATCCATTATCGCAACAAGAGAAGAAAACTACAGACCAATACCTGATGAATATTGGTGCAAAATTCCTGAACAAAATACTAGCAAACTGAATTCAATGACACTTTGAAATGATTATACACCACGACTAAGTTGGATTCATACCTCGAATGTAAAGATGATTCAATATATGAAAATCAACCATTGTAAGACACCATATTAACAGAACGAATGACAAAACGCACATGATCATCTCAGTTGATGCAGAAAAAGCATTTGACAAAATTCAGGACCCTTTCATGATAAAAACACTCAACAAACTAAGAATAAAAGAAAAGTGCCTCAACATAATAAAAGCCCTGTATGAAAAGCCCACAGTCAAAATCAGACTCAGTGGTGAAAGAGTGTTAAGTTTTTCCTCTAAAATCAGGAACAATGCAAGGATTGCTACTCTAGCCTCTCCTATTGAACTTAATGTTAGAACTCCTAGCCAGAGCAGTTAGATAAGGGAAAGAAATAAAAGACATCCAAATTGGAAAGGAAGATGTAAAACTGTCCCTGTTTGCAGATGATATGACCTTGTATGTAGAAAGCCCTAAAGATGCCATGCAAAAAAACCTCCAAACTGTTAAAACTAATGAACAATTTAAGGAAAGTTTCAGAACACAAAATCAATTGTGTTTCAGTACATTAACAATGAACCATCTAAAAATGAAATTAAGGAAAGAATCCCACCTACAATAGCATCAAGAAGGATAAAACACCTAGGAATAAATTCAACCAAGGAGGTGAAAGACCTGTACACTGAAAGCTACAAAACATTGCTAAAAGAAATAAAAGAAGATACAAATAAATAGAAAGACATTCCATGTTCATGGATTAGAAGACTTAATATTGTTAAAATGTCTATCTACCCCAAATAATCTACAGATTCAATTCAATCCCTATCAAAATCTCAATGGCAATATTTGCAGAAATAGAAACAGATCTTAAGATGCATATAGAATCTCAAGGAACCCTAAATAACCAAAACAGTCTTGAAAACAAAGAACACAGATGGAGGCCTCACACTTCCTGATTTCAAAACATACTACAAGTGGGACTTCCCTGGTGGTCCAGTGGTTGAGACTTCACCTTCCAATGCAGTGGGTACGGGTTTGATGCCTGGTGGGGGAGCTAAGATCCCTCATGGGATGTGCCTCATGGCCAAAAAACCAAAACATGGGACAGAAACAATATTATAACAAATTCAATAAAGACTTTAAAAATGGTCCACGTCAAAAAAATCTTTAAAAAAACCCAAGAAAACATACTACAAGTAATAATAACCAGAGATAGACATATAGACCAATGGAACAGAGAGCCCAGAAATAAACTCTTCCGTATATGATTAGATGATCTTTGACAAGTGTGCCAAGACTACACAATGAGGAAAGGATAGTCTGTTCAACAAGTGGTGTTAGACATCCACTGCAAAAGAATGAAGTTGGGCCCCAAGAGGATAGCTACTGTCAAAAGAACAGAAAATAACAAACTTTTGGTGAGGATGTGAAGAAATTAAAACTCTTGTGCACTACGGGTTGGAATGTAAAATGGTGCAGCCATTATGGAAAACTGTATGGAGGGTTCCTCAAAAAATTAGAAACAGAATTACCATATGATCCAACAATCCCACTTCTGGGTATGTATTCAAAAGAATTCAAAGCAGGATCTCAAAGGAATATGTGCATACCAATGTAAACTGCAGTATCATTCACAATGGCAAGAGGTGGAAGCAACCCAGATGTCCACTGATGGGTGAATGGAAAAAGAAAACATGGCATATATATAAAGTGGGATATTATGCAGCTTTAAAAAAGAAGGAAACCCTGTCATATCTACAATATGGATGAACCCTGAGGACATTACACTAGATGAAATAAGCCGGTCACAAAAAGACAAAATACTGTATGATTCCACTCATATGAATTATTTTAAATAGTCAAAATCATAGAAAGAGAAAGTAGAGAGGTGGTTGCTAAGGATTGTAGGGAGAGAAAAGAGAGGATTAGATTTTAATGGGTAGAGTATCAGTTTTGCAAGATGAAAAAGTTTGAGAGATCTGTTGTACAACAATGTGAATATATTTCAACACTACTTAACTATACACTTAAAAATGGAAGATGGTAGATTTAATGTTAGGGCTTTTCATTATAATGAAGTAAATTAATTATAATACAGGCCAACTTTTATCACCCACATACAAATTAAGATCTTAAATTCTGCAACAAATAAAAAATGGCTGGCACAGATCTTTTTAAAAGTAAAATTGCTTTGTTCTAGGGCTGACTGAACTAAGTTGGTCAAATGTGAGAAGAAAATGTCTTCCACAAACAATTCTGGCAGTTTAAAGGAACAATCCCTTAAATAACAAACCGTGGCTTTAAAGGCCCAGAGTTGGCAAGGGATGCCTTTCAAAGAGGCCCACAAACAACTATATAATTGAATTTGATGCTTCTTTTTCTAACAATATATGTTTGGAACACTCTGCTCTGAATATAAAATTCCATAGGAAATGGACTGCATGGTCATCACCATCCGTGAAGTTGGCACTGACCCCCATTTCTCCCATAGAATCATGTCAGATGGGATGTTAGTTTAACAAAATCACAATAGTTGATAGGAATTTGGGCTAGGATCCTCATTCATTAAGTTCTTAGGGAGTTGAGCGAAAGAAATAAGCAATCACAGTAACATGACGGTTATGTGAATTCTAGGTATACTAAATCCAAATAGCGCTCAACTTACAGAAAGAACTCTGTCCTGGGGGAATCAAGCGATCTGGACTCAGGGTCCAACTTCTTCACTTACTCACTAGAAGTGTTACCTTGTATGAGCTACATACATTAATTGTGTCTCAGTTTCTATGGCTTAAATTAAGGCTAATTATACATACTTCATATATGAAAACTATGAACACTAAATAAAATACTCTATGTGAAAGTATTCAGCCCAGAATCTGGGGAAGAGTCCAGCACAGACTGAGTCCTCAAATCCTTGTCTGAATCTCTGGAACCTCATCAAGTTTGCCGTTAAATTTCATTCTCACCCTGCAGGGCTTTTGGGAGGTAAGGAATAGGCAAATCTCTTTAAGACTCTTGGGCATAACAGGTACTTTTTTAAAATTTATATCTTTTTTTATTTAAAAAAATAATTTTTTCTAATTATTTCTAAACTATTATTGTTTACCATTTCCATTATATTTTCAATCAGTATTATTGGAATTAATAGTGTTAGAAATTCAGAGACCAAATATTACACTTGGGCTAAATTAAAACCTGATGCAGGCAAGCATATTATGAAACACAAACTCCCCACATGGAAACTAGCATCATCTCAGAGACATTATTAGTCACAGCAATGAGGAACTGAAAGTTTGATCTCCTAAAATATGAAGAAAATGCCTTCATAGGACATGTGCTTTTATGCAAAGTTTCTTTGGTGGCCAAATTCATGTACATATGTACATATGTACACCATGTACATAATGTTCAGAAAAATCAGTCTTTTAGCTCTGTCAGTCCCCAAAAATCCAGGGCTAATGCCACATTCAGATTTGCATGTCTTCTTTTGGGAATGGCTTGAATAATGGAGAAATGGGATTTTTGTTCCAGTAAGCTTTCCTCTGGTTATAAACAATGATTGTCTCAATACAAATTCTCCCTGTAGCCACCCTCCTGATGTGGGTGGGGGCTTGCATGGGGGGCTAAGGTACAGCCAGACTTCCCTTGATGGATTGACCCCCCAAAGGGAATCCCCCCGGGTCTGAAGGCCACCTTGACTTCTACTGCAGGTACAAGTGGCTGATTGTTAGACTCACAAGGTTGTTAAGCTTTTTGAAACAGGAATTTAGCATAGAGTTAAGAGTGTGCCTTCTGGAGAGACATACCTGGTTTCAAATTCAGCTCTGTGAACTTGGGCAAGTTATTGAAGCTTTCTATTTCCCTTGTTTTAGAAAATGGATATAATGAAACCTTCTTTGCCAAGGGTGGTTAAGAGAAGTAGAATGAGATGTTAAACACAGAGCTTTTGGTCGAGGGCCTGGCACATAGCAAGTACTCAACAGATGTTAGCTATTATTGTTTACAGTTTTGATGTCTCATATTGAATCTGAGTCTCTTTATGGGCACTGAGGATGACAGGGTAGTGGAAATCAGTAGAGGGTGCCCTTTGTGGTATTAGCAACTGCAAGTCCTGAAAAGGGCCTGGCCAGAGACCTAACAATGTAGATGACTAGTGTAGGTGGAGACCTTCTAACAGTGTAGATGACTAGTGTAGGTAGAGCCAGAGAGAGAGAGAGAGATTACAGAGATTTCTTTATGGAGGGTATATTTTATTTCCCTTGAGCAGGAAAGAAGGTCTTGCAAATGCATTCTGAATGCTGAATCTGCATGGACTTTTTTTTTTTTTTTTTTTTTTTTTTGCGGTACGCGGGCCTCTCACTGTTGTGGCCTCTCCCGTTGCGGAGCACAGGCTCCGGACGCGCAGGCTCAGCGGCCATGGCTCACGGGCCCAGCCGCTCTGCGGCATGTGGGATCTTCCCGGACCAGGGCACGAACCCGTGTCCCCTGCGTCGGCAGGCGGACTCTCAACCACTGCGCCACCAGGGAAGCCTGCATGGACTATTTTTAAAGACACTAGTTTCTTGGACTTTTGTTTGGCCCCTGACCCTTTCTTTTAGATTTTTTTCTCCATTTTCCAAAATTAAGTTCCTTGTTCACACATTATCCAAAGTGAAGCACCCTGTAGTGTGTGTTAGTGATCACAGATGGAGGGTGCGTATGGGAGGAGAAGCTATAGTCATCTCCATAATGCATGAAGAAAACAGTGAAGTGCATCCCCTCGCAAGGACATAACGGAGCTTGCTGAGGCTCTTTTGCATAAGGAACTGTTCCTGAGAGCCCACATTATTCATCAGCAAACAGTGCAGCAGTGTGTGAGTGGGCCGAGCAACAGGATGAGGACGCCAGGGAAAGGATTCTTACTTTTGGCTTCACCACAAACTTTCTAGGTGACCGTGAGCAAGTCCAGTGACTTTGTGTCCTATTTTATTTGTCTTACAGTAAGTGGGTTGAGAGGAGGGACAGTCACAGCTTCCTAGACCAACATGAACCTCGGGAAGTCATCTTAGCCCATTCTCCCATATCATGAAAACTATACTTCGAACCATTCAGAGAGGTAATCCTTCCTCCTGCCTTCCCTTCTTCTTCTTACCTCCTTCTCTTCTTTTCCCCCTTTCTTTCCTTTGTTTCCCTTTGTTGGTTCTTAAATTGTTGTAGAGGCATGGTGTTTGATCTCGAACTGCAGTGCCTTCAGGAGCCAGGTAGGTCAAGTCAGCTGAGTAGAACACAGAAGGAAGTAGTGGTCGTGTAAAAAGCTGGAGAGTGCATGCACTCCAAGAGGCATCCATGGATGTTTATAACTGTACACGCTAAAAAGAAAAATTCTACTTTTTGAGGCTTTTTATGGCATGTGGCCAGTCTGACACATCTGAATTATTTAAATATCACCATAAATAACCATTATCACCAATAATGCTGAGCTAATGGGAGGATCTGATAATTAGATATCAATTTTCAAATATTATTGGCAAATACTCCATATGTGAAAACCTATAATTAGAAACAGTATATTACGGTGTGACTCTTTGCTCTGAAGAAAACCTGTTTAGTGCTTTTTAAAAAACCATTACATTTACAAAAATTCATCTTACACTCCTTTTCTTTTGGAAGACCTACTTTTAAAGGCAGGCAGAACCTTAGAGATACCCTAGGTGATCCAGGATGACCCAGTTGATTGGCAGAGGAACAAAATAAAACACAAATGTCTTGATCCCCGATTCAGCATTTCCTGCTCTGACCATTTTAAAATTCTGTGTTGGTTTTTCTGGTTCCCAGAGAAAAATTTGGTTGTCCTTTCCCTAATTTCATTTTCTTCTTGTATTTGTTATTCTTAATTAACAAAGACTCAAAAATTCTCTGGCACACTTAGGCGGTACAAATGCACTAGTGTGTAAAGCAGAGGATGGACACAAGTGATCCTTTGATTCCCCCTCATTTTCCTTCCTCTTTTGGGCTGGGGCAAATCCATCACACCGCAGGTGCATCATCAGCCAACACCTCTGGGAAAAGCTCAAAGGCGCAGCTGGCCTCCAAGCTGAGGGTATAAGCTGGAGCCACAATTCATCAGGCTCCTGAGAGGAGCTGGGCATGGCAGCACATTAGCCATTGCAGGAGGGTTGGCCAGGAATGGTAAACAGGGCAGGCTAGGACTGCATGAACTGAAGAAGTACAAAAGAAAATTTTAAAAAGGCAAAAGAAACACGAGAGCCAAAAGCCCAGAGCCACCTGGCGTGAATCCAAATCCAAGTAGCTGGCTTGGCATGATCAGGAAGGTGCTTGTGGAAGAGCCCTGGGGAAGAACATCAACTTCAGATTCTGATTTGGCTTCAACTGATCAAAGGCTAGCAGGCTAGCCTCCCTTTGAAATGAGGAACACAAACTGTGAAAATTGGGTAAGGCCTTAGAGATCACCTGGCACATCTAAAAAAACCTCTCATTTCACAGAGGACACCTCAGAGAGGTGAGATCACATATTTGGAGGCCAAGCTGGACTGCATTCCTACTCTCCAAAAACAGGGTCCTTTACAGAACCCTACACTGCTTCACTTGGTCTGGGATTAGTTGAAATTCATATTCTGGCAGGGTCTAAATGGGCAGGGTCCAAAACTCTCTGAAGGATGTTGGCCTCTAGCACTCCATTAATCGGTTACCATTTATTAGACGCATAGGAAAACATTCAATTTAGGAAGAGTGCTGTGGCTTGTTTAGTAACCTCTGTCTTGACCTTTGCTTAGGTAGATCAGAGATAGGGTGGACAGCTCAATCAATCATGCTGATGGCCAACTTATTACAAAAAGTTAAGTCAGGTCATCTAAACAATGTTCATTAATTTTTTAAAACATGGCAGTGAATTGATTATAATGGTTGATTTGTTCTATAACTTTAATTTGTAAAATGCGTAAATTGAACTTCCTTTAATTTGATGGATTGTGTGTTGCAAACTCTATAAGGGCATAGATATTCAAATGTGAGAAGTGTAAAGTGGATTTCAAACATGAGTAGGAGTTGGAAAGTGAGCATTAAAGACAGGAGACGCCTCATGAATAATAATAATATGAATTAGCTAACTTTATTAATAGACTTACTTTAATAGAAGACTTACTATGTACTAACCACTATAGTGAGTGACTTACATGTATATGGTATAAAGTGTGATCGTCCCTATTTTTCAAAGAGAGGTGAAGTCGCTTGTCCAAGATCTCAAATGAGACTGAGTCAAGGATATAAGGCTCATGCCCTAATACTGTCTAGTTCTGAATCTTATCTGGTTTGGAGGTAGTTCAAAAATCAGAGTGGTGCAGAGATTGGAGTATTAGATGAAGAGTTAGGTGACCCGAGTCCTTAGCTCTGGTTTTTCCTCCGACTCAGATCATGCTGGCCATCTTTCCTGCCTGTAAGTGGTGGGTTGGGCAAGTCTAGGTGATGTCTTAGGACTCTTTTTCTGAGTTTCAACTCTTAATAGCACCCGTGTAAGCAGCACTTCTTACACCTGCGAAAAACACTTGATCCTGGCTTTTTAAGAGAAACTGTGTTTAGCAATTTTTTAAAAAAGAAATGGTCTAAAGAGGCAGACAGAGCTAGGGCCATATCCTGGAACTATGTACGTCACCTTGGACAGATTAGTCTAACTCTCTGGGCCTTGGTTTCCTCACCTGTTGGAAGGGGATCAACATTTATCTGCCTCACATGGGTGTTGTGAAGATTAAATGAGACAGCATGTCTTGAGCAGTGCCTGGTACATAGTAGAATCTCAATAATCATACATTTCCTTTGGAGTTCTCAACTTAGAAAATTAGAGTCAGGTGCTGAAAACCGACTTAATATCTACTCTTCCAACAAGGAAATTAATACATTTCCTGAAAATTATCTGGAACAGCTTTTCTTTTCTTTCTTCTTTTCTTCTTTTGCTTCTCTCTCTCTCTCCCTCTTCCTCTCCTCTCCCACCCCCCCCCCCCCCCCCCCCCCTCTCTCTCACTCACTCTCGCTCTCAAGCCCAACCCTTATTTAGTGCTTTATTTTTCCCTCATAACATCCTTGGGAGGTAGGAACTATGATTGTCCCTTTTCACACTGAAGAAACCAAGGCATAGAGATATTAAGTAACCTGCTCAAGACATACAGCTAGAAAGTGATGGAGAAGGACTTAAACTAAGACAGCCTGGCTCCAAAGCCCATGCCCTAAACACCACCTCCCACATGTCACATGATCATCCCAAAGAACCCTTGCTTTTGAATCAGAGGAGTGGGACTGTCCATGAAGTATCAAAAGTATAGATTGGCTGGCTGGGAGCATTTATAGCTCTTAAAGGCAATACAGATTCCTCCCAAATGACTGGAGCTCAAGAGATCAGAGTGAAGATCTAGGGATGGATCATCTCTATGCCAAAAATCTTGTGTACCACTGAGACATCTTCTATCCCTCAGTTAAGGACAGAATAGATTTCTAGAATATTAGATTTTAGAACACAGGCACAAGAGTAGTTCTGCAGTTTGGTTGCAATGAATCTTTACAGAAGAATCTGGTAGGTACCACGATTTTTTTAAAAATTAATTTACTTTTTAAATTTTATTTATTTATTAATTTATTTTTGGCTGTGTTGGGTCTTTGTTGCTGTGTGCGGGCTTTTCTCTGGTTGCGGCAGGTGGGGGCTACTCTTCACTGCGGTGCACGGGCTTCTCATTGCGGTGGCTTCTCTTGTTGCGGAGCATAGGCTCTAGGTGCATGGGCTTCAGTAGTTGTGGCATGTGGGCTCAGTAGTTATGGCTTGCAGGCTCTAGAGCGCAGGCTCAGGAGTTGTGGAGCACGGGCTTAGTTGTTCTGTGGCATGTCGGATCTTCCTGGACCAGGGCTCGAACCCATGTCCCCTGCATTGGCAGGCGGATTCTTAACGACTACACCACCAGGGAAGCCCAGTACCACGATTTTTATTTTGTTTTATTTTAACATGAAATACAGGTATATAAGCAGGTGTCCTTCTCCCTCAGACCAAACAATGGGCAGGACTCAGAAAAGGCTCAACCTGCAAACTCCCCAATTATCACATTACCACCTTCAAAGTTCAATTCTCCCTTTTCCCCAGCTCATTTCCAAAATGCATTTTCAAAGGCAATGTCATTTTTGGAATTAAGACTATGTCACGCATTTATTTTAATGAGACAATGCTAATTAAATCTTTACATGCTGGTTACTTAGAGTTTCAATTTTGCAGTTTAATGGTAAAACCCTTTAAGGAATTCTCCTTTGCAAGCACTATGCTAAAAGGGTGCATACACCTCTCTACCTTTAGAGAGGTTGAATGACAACCCAAGCATTTCCATTTCCAAATGAGTTAAATCCTTCGCCAAACAAAGAAACAAAAAATAAAGCAAGGGATGGGCATTTACCAACACATTTATGTATCGTTCTTAAATACTCTGGCTGCAAAGATGTAAACAAAAAGCAAAGGGAGTTAAATTGTTAGCCCAAGAAAGATAGGAAGCATCTCTTCCAAATAATGAGGTATTTTCTAGCCTTGTAGACACTTCCCATTTTTACATCTAATGTTTGTTGTGGAGTCGTTTTGGCTGAGTAGTAGTCATAATAATAGCAGTCAGTACTTGCTAACAGCAGTTAGCTCTTACAGTGCCACAGGCACTGCACTAAGCACTTTACATAAATTATTGCATTTAATGCTCACAACCCTATGAGGTAGGAAACATTAATTTTTCTATTTTTATGGATGATGAAATGGAGACTCAGAAAAATGAAATAAGCTGGCCAAGATCTTGGAGCCAGTAGAGTGGTGGAGAGTCTGTGAATCCAGGCACCTGAGGCCAGAGGCCAAATGATGCTCCTCTTCTATCCCAGTCTGTCTGGGCAGGGGGAGTCCTTGCCAAGATTTTAATCTGCCAGGACTAAATTGAGTTTCATGCGGTAGAGACCCTGTTTCCGTCTTGTTCACAATGACACTGCCCTGGCATCTACATAGTGGGCACTCAATAAATAAATAAAATAATTGAATCAATTAAAATGTGCTTTCCAGGTGCCCAAATATGACAATGATATTAAGCTTGCAAATGTTCAGTCCTACTGGGTCTCTTCTACATTTGGGCTGATATAAACCCTGTGCTTTTAAATGTCACACTTTTATTTAAAATAAAGAAGAAGAAGAAAAAGCTTCCAGTTTAGCACATATCTGCTCCCCATCCATCCTCATGCTTGTGATTTATGAAAATCCTGCTCCCTGATTTTTTTTCCAGACTCTGATGAAATCAGGATTCAGACTAAATGCAAAAGAGATCTAATAAACTGATGCCTACTTTAATTAGATTCATAAAATCAAACAAATACTCATTGGGTGTTTACTGTGTCACAGAGCCAGAAAGACCAGACTCTGCCCTTAAAGAATTTATAATCCTGTGGAGAGAGAAAACAAATACACAAGTGACTCTGTAAAATAAGATACATGTCAAAAGGAAGGAGTGAGTAGATATGTGGATCCTTGGGAAGGAGAGATCAGAGTTGCCAGCATGTGACAGCTCCATCAGCGCTCTCCAGTCCAACCCTCTGATGACAGAAGTGTTCTGTACTGGCGCTTCCCAACAGGGGATTGAGTAAGCTACTGAGTACTGGAAATGTAGCCGGTATGAATGAGAAATGGAATTTAAAATTTTTATTTCAACTACATGTAAACAGCCAGATGTGGCCAGCAGCTACCATATTGGGCAGCAGAGCCCTAGATCTACAAACTTAGCTGTTTATTACCCAGGGATCTTTTTAAGAATGCAGATTCTCATTCCTTATGGAGATTTTGATGAGGTTGGTCTGGGATAGGGTTTGGGTGTATAAAGCTCCACATGGGGCTCTAAAGCAGACCAAGTTTAATACTCCAGCCTCAGGCTATCCTAGCTGGGCTCTGCCCTATCACCACGCACAGGCTCAGAGGGTCTGGCAGCCACGTTGGCCTGGGCCTGATAAAGGCAAAGATGTCGCTTGACTTGGCTTTGCTCTAAGCCACTCTGTTTCCTTCCTACATCTACTCAACCAGATGTTTTTAGAGGTGACCCAAACTCTAAGCTAATATATAACTGAGGTCCAAGGTTGTGTTTTATTCCTCTTGGTAGGCACTGTGCCACAGTGCCTGGCCTATGAGTGGTATATAAATGTTGGCTGAAACAACCAAGATATGTCACAAAACACATTTTCAAGAGTCTTCCACTCATGGGGCCTGCCACCCCAGAGAACAAAGTCCACCTGAAACAGGTGTATGGATGATGGTGTGCAAAAGGCAAACATAGGAAAGCCAATGCACTCTTTAAAAGATTCATAATTTGACTCCAGAAGGAAAGTCATAAAGAAAGAATTCTTTTGTCCAGATCTCAGGATAAGGCAAACAAGTCTGGACTCTTGCCTTCAAGCCAAGTATCAGAGTGCACCATTGTTCTCCTTACCTTCTTTGAAAATAGTTGTCAGAAACCATCCTGCATAAAAACTAACCTAAACAAAAAATGTCTGTCCCTGCCATGATTCTTTGTCTATTTCCTAAAGACAAGGCTGAGTGTAGGAAACTTTTTAGAAATTATGAATTTTTGATGGTGTTTGCTACACAGTGCCTGGTAGAGTGCTGAGTGTTTAGGGGGCACTCAGAATCCGTTGTGGAATGAATAGGCCTTTAGGTGCTAATGCCCCTGTTTTGTTTTAAGCATTTTAGTTGGCTCCCATCAAAAACATTTGTCATTTTGGGATCATAACCTTGGGCAAGATAATAGTAGAAGACATGAGATAAAAGTAATGCTAAAAACCAGCAAGGCAAATTCATATTACGGTAGGAAAGATGGAAATCGTTTTTGAGAACTCAGGAAATGATCTCTATATTTCCTGCTAGAAGAAAGGGGATGGGAAAACATGCCAACTGATAAGGCAGCTCTTGAGAAGATGAGAGTAAACTCAGGATTTGGAGCCAACAGACTCCAGCTCTGCATGCATGAGAGTCACTTTTCTAGACTCCAGGTCCTCCTTTGAGAGCAGTGTGAGCATCCTTTCTTCATGCGGTCGTTTAAAAGGCTCAAATAAATTGTACTCCCTCAAAAAGATATGTTGAAGTCCTAACCCCTGGGACCTCAGAAAGTGACCTTTTTTGGAAATAGGGTTGTTGCAGATGTAATTAGTTAAGATGGGGTCATACTGGCGCAGGGTGGGCCCCTAATCCAATATAACTGGTGTCCTTATAAGAGGGAAGATGATGTGAATACAGGGACACACAGGGAGAATGCCCTGTGTCAATGAAGGCAGAGACTGGAGTTATACAGCTACACCAGTACACAAGGAACACCAGTTTGCCAGCAAACCCCCAGATGCTAGGAAGGGGCAAGGAAGGGACCCTCTGCAGGTTTCAGAGGAAGCATGACCCTGCTGATATCCTGATACCTTGATTTCAGACTTCTAGCCACCCAAACTGTGAAACAATAAATTTCTATTGTTTACGTCACCCAGTTTTTGGTACTTTATTATGGCAGTCCTGAAAATAATACAGTGCTATATGTGTATTAACTACTTTCCTAATTATTTTTACATGAATGCTTATTTTATTTAATATTTAAGGTGCTCACTCTGCTCACCACCTTTCTCCCCACTGCATACCTACAACACATACACTGATTATGAAAAGAGGTTGTTTTCTACCATTGCCTATACATCCTGTGGATAGGGAGATACCCATTCTTAATTTTAAATGTCGTGGTAAACTTGACAGTCTTTAGAGCTTCTTCTCTAGGACTTAGCAAGCAAGACTAATACTTACTCATGAGCTATTTCAGCTCCATGCCAAAATCATTTTTCCTCCACTGTTTTGAAAGTCATGTGCCAGTTACAGTTTGCAGACTTCTTGAACCTACAGTCTTTCAAATCCCTTTTAAACCTCAGATTCTAAGACAGGCAAAGGAAGCTGGACCAGGAAAAAAATTTTTCTTTCTGTTTACATTACTTGCAGGATCAAGAAATTTTTTTTCTTTCTTTCTTCGTAAGAAATGAGCTATTTTTGCATAACTGGAATCATAAGGTAGCAATTTAACATTATTGAATTGAGAAACCGACAGAAGGCTAAACAGAACAAAACATGAACCAACAACTGGGCTATTTTTATTGCTCCTTTTTAGTACCAGCAAGCGCAGTGATATAAAAACTACCATGAAATTAATTTTAGTCTTTTTACAAATTATTTTAACTCTCCTCCCATAATATGTCTATATAAAATAATTGCTCTGTAATTACCGACATGATTAAATGTTAAATAAATGCGAGATCTTTAGTTGGGCAGCCTTAACATGCCTAGAAGGCTGAGTTTCACTACTTCTTTTTAAGAACTTCACAGGAAGTTCTTAAAGAGCTGATATTCAACCCAAGTATGTTACAGTCTGAGTGAGAACTCTTTCTGTGAACCCACTTGCCTCAGTGATCTTTTTTTTAAAAAATAAATTTATTTACTAAACCAATTTAAAAACCAGTAGTATATTGCTTAGTATTTTCACTGCACACATGGATTTCACCATGCCATGTTAATAAATGTTCCATAAGGAGCCAGTTGCTACAATGCCTCTTGATTATACATTCAAAACTACAGATAGACCAGTGGAAAAAATAGACTCATCATGGTTGGTACGGAAAGTGCCAATATGTAGGCTGCTAATACAAACGCTGTAGATTTTTGGATGCCAACTAAGTCAAGCAACTCCATTAGATTGTATGAGATTTTCTTTTGCTCCCAGACTGAACGAGAGTTTAGTTTGTAATAGTGAAAATAACTTCTCATCTAAAAAATGGCAAACATTTTTACATCCATTTCAGAATATTTATTGCGTTTTTCTTTGCTCAAAGAGAGTTCTGTACTATCTTTTGTTATATTTTTTTATATCCAGTAGTAATCTTTATTACCTAACTGACATTTTCACAAAATTTTTATTGAAAAAATGAAAGCATCCAATGTCCTTCAGAGGGGAGCCTATACTTTTAGATCTCATCTAGCGATATTTCTCTAAAGAATCTGACTGCTTAGAATTTGCCAAATAGGAGACTAAGTGCTGTTTAAACCTCAGACTGAGAAAATGTCAAGAACATATCCCTTCCACATTGAAATGCTCCTTTAAAATTTGGAGACCGACATATAGAAGTATACATATCTTTAGTGTAAAAAGTTCCTGCTACTCAAGGTTAAAGACTGCAGTGTTTCAGGGAGTGACAGTATTTGCCCTTCAGTTTGATAGACCTTAAGCACATTGTATTTCTACAGAATGCCATCTTTTTTAAAGAAGCAAAATAAAGCCATCTGTCCCTGAACTCTTAAAATAAACTTGGTTTCAGTTCTTTTTCTAAACTATTTTTATATGACTTTGTTCTAATAAGGACTCAAAGAACCTGATTTTCTTCATCATTGGGAGAGGATAAATATAGCAAAAAGTGTGCCTGCCTGTTCAAACCTTCCCTTTGAAGGCTTGGGGGCTGCAGTGGCTCTGTAACGAACAGTGCTAAGATAGCCAAAGGCCAGGGGTGCGGAGCAGGATATAGAGCAAGAGGAACAGCACCGTGGGAAGTGCTTTGCCTATATTCTCACAGCACGAGATGGTGGCAGATGTGATTATTTTCATTTTATAAATGACCTTAGGGCTCAGTGATCAAGTGACTTACCAGAATTCCCACAGCTAATTGGTAAAAGAGCTGATATTCAACCCAAGTATGTTACAGTCTGAGTGAGAACCCTTTCTGTGAACCCACTTGCCTCAGTGATCTTTTTTTTAAAAAATAAATTTATTTACTCATTTATTTATGGCTGTCTTCGTTGCCGTGCGCGGGCTTTCTCTAGTTGCTGCGAGCGGGGGCTACTCTGTTGCGGTGCGCGGGCTTCTCACTGCGGTGGCTTCTCTTGTTGCAGAGCACGGGCTCTAGGCATGCGGGCTTCAGTAGTTGTGGCACGTGGGCTCAGTAGTTGTGGTGCACGGGCTTAGTTGCTCCGCGGCATGTGGGATCTTCCCAGACCAGGGCTCAAACCCGTGTCCCCTAAATTGGCAGGCAGATTCTTAACTACTGCGCCACCAGGGAAGCCCCGCCTCAGTGATGTTATGGGACCTCCAGTAAGTAGCACGAATACACTGCAGCTGTTCTCCCAGGTACACAGAATAAAACTAACTTGTAAAGTAAAACCTTGGTTAATCAGAAGATTAGGCTCAGGGAATTTGCAAATTTAAAGGTTTCCTAGAAAGCTTTTAGCTTCAATCTCTAATACCCACTTTCTTGCCTTTGATAATGGTAGTTAAATTTTTGTTTTTTTAAAAGACATTTTTTCTTCAAGGCCTTGATAATGAACTCATATTGGAAATTTTTTAAAAATCTAAAGCCTTGGTTATTAACTTATTTTCTTCCAATTTCCCATTTTCTCCTAAAAGTAGACTCTAGAGGAAAAGAATTCCAGTTAATTAGGATTTTAGTAATCTGGTTTTTAAATTGGTTTAGTAAATTAAAATCAGGTGAAAGCTACCTCCCTGAATTTGAAATAGTTTCTTATTATAGATTCTCTTTGATGCCAATGTGTTCACCTATGTTAGTATGCATTCAAAACTAATGGTCCAATACTCAAAGTACTTCAGCTCATGGATGACCTGGATGCCATAAATCCACCAGAGCACATTAGTGGGATGGTTCTTAATTACACAGTTTAGGCTTTGTGTAATCAATGATGCAAAGGAACAGCTGAGAAAATTAACATGCCAGCAGGCATTGTAAATCATAACACATTCTATACTCTCTTCAATTCATGTGTCTTATTAAATTAAAAGTTAAAAGAATAGTTTCAGTTAAATATCTTGTATTGCCATCATAACCATTAAAATATAAAATGATCCAATGCTATTATAAGATCATCTTTATTACTTTTCCTAGTTTTCTAATGGAAATTGTAGTTACTTTTTGAACTTTAAATATAGGAATGATATTTTTAATGAAGCAAAATTAAAGTTATCTCTTAGAAAGGTTGACTAAATAAAAAGGTTATTTCATAATAGAGTACATTTTAGAATAAAATGCAGTGCAATCTTTATCTATCTAGGACTAACATGCACCTTAAAAGCTTTCTGTAGAGTTTTAGGTTTAAGAAGTACACTATTTAAACTGTGGAATGTTCAACTGGTTATAATAGTGATGAAATATATTAATGTTGTTTTATTATTACTTCAAGTTATATTTAAATGAGGATAATGAAGACATAATTTGAACACAAGACCAGAAAATGAGAATTATTTTCTTGGAGAATTAAGCAACTTGTAGTAAGCTTCAGCAACTTGGGATAAAATATGGACAGGTAACTGATTTTTGCTTCAGGACTTTTAAGTCTCCAAAATCTAACAATCACCCATGTTAGCACTCATGAGAAAATTCTGAGTTCAGAAGTATTACCATCAACATGTGGCTGGCAATTAGGTTATTGTACCCTTCAAAGGAACAATAGAAATGAATTAGAATAGCTGACCGGGCAGTTCTTCTGTGTAAGGCACTGTTGGGGAGTAGGGGGAAGCAGGCGTCATAAGTGGAGGTGAAGTTGTATGCAAAGCAGTGGTGTCTTGAGACAATTGTGAGCATTTCTTTTCACATCCAAGTTTACAGACATCATGTTGTTAGCTTACGATTGGTCATGGTGAGTGTACTTTACACTACAGAAATTGGCAAACACTACGAATCAGGCTTATCTTTTTGGAGAGCTGACTGTTAAAACATTTACCAGCACACTGCTGGTGTCAAGGCACCAAAGTAGCAGAGGCGGAATAGGTACATGGAATCAGAACTATTTCATTGTGAATGAGATTCAAGGTCTCTAAGGTAGGAATGGAAATCAAGACAGAAAAGAAGGATGGTGCCTAGCTATGGAGGGCTTTTTATGCTTCACTAGGAAGTATTCTCTCAATTTATTATCCTTGTCAGAGACCTAGCAGAAAACAGAAGGTACATTCAAAACGAGTGAATAAAGAAAATTTTAAAAAAGGGACCATTTACAAGGCATGGACAAGGTTAAGGTAAACTCACAAAGGATGGCCAAACACTCCTGAGCTAGCTACTGCACGAAGCAGAAGTCAACAAAAACCAGATGGCAGAGGACCCACTGGGACAGTCCATACAATCTGATTCTCAGGTTACAAAGCAAAGTGGAGTAGGGTGGTTCTGGAGGGGTATGGAAAATACCCAGCACAATCTCATTATCAGTGGGGACCACTAAATGTCTTTGCAGGGAACTATGGGATCATTTCTACAATTCATAAAGATTGATCCACCGGCTGTGTGTAAGACAGGAGAGGGAACATAATGGATATGGGGGAACCCACTAAGAAGCACTTTCAATAAGCTAAATAAGAGGTAATGAGAAGTGAAATTCGTAAGACTTAAGAAGATCTCAAGAGGCATGGAGAGAAAAGTAGAATAATAGGGCTTCCCTGGTGGCGCAGTGGTTGAGAATCTGCCTGCCAATGCAGGGGACACGGGTTCGAGCCCTGGTCTGGGAGGATCCCACATGCCGCGGAGCAACTGGGCCCGTAAGCCACAACTACTGAGCCTGCAAGTCTGGAGCCTGTGCTCCCAACAAGAGAGGCCGCGATAGTGAGAGGCCCGCGCACCGCGATGAAGAGTGGTCCCCGCTCGCCGCAACTAGAGAAAGCCCTCGCACAGAAACGAAGACCCGACACAGCCAAAAATAAATATAAAAATAAATAAATAAAAGATTACTATTAAAAAAAAAAAGAAAAGTAGAATAGTAATAAAAGTGTTCAGGGAACCAGAGATGTACTGCTATAAAGCACAGTACAAAGATGAAGGATAATGGCATCTTACTGAAAAATAAATGACTGTCTCCATCATCTCCTTTGATAACTATTTGGTGATAGTGTCTGAATTAAGTTATATGTCAATACAAAGATGAAGCGAAAACAAATTATTACAGGGGCAGCATGCTAACTCAGTGCTGAAACGACCTCTGTATTATGAACCATAATTGAGATCAGGCAGAAAAGTAGATCTCTCCATGGAGGACAAATCAATAACAACTAGGTTTTATGGTCATTAGCACCCTAATGAAATTACTCACCATCTAAATCTCTTGGAGGATCTTGAACACTCAACATCAGTCACGTCTTTCATGTTAACACCCGGCCAGATGTGGCTAAGTGCAATTTACATGATGGAGACCAGGAACAAGAATGATATTCCACACATGAAACATTTGCATACCAAGCAAGAGGGTTTTAAGATAACCCTAAACTAGTATTTAAAAATTTACATCTGTGGGCAACACAGTTGATGTGTTGTCAGTTAGCTAGTGTCTTAATCAGGGGTTCATCTATAATAAAAGGAAATGTATTACGGGGGGAAAAAGGCAATGGAGAGCAGGAAATAAAAGGATGTGTATTAGCTTACTAGACACTGTGTCACTCTCACATACATTTTATCTTTAACCAAGAGGTGGAAAAGTTAAGTAACATGCCCAAGACCACACAGAAAGGAAGGAGAGACTTTCTCCTCCTGTGCTCTTTAGCTCTTAGTCTTGGTATGTCAGTCCAAATATGTCAAGGCATTGGCATGCCACTCAGCCAGCTCAGGCACCTGAACCCTTGCTCCTGCAATTCTTCTCTCCAGGAATTCAAGCCTTCTGTTCTCTTCCCCTTTCCATGACTAGATTCAACACATCCCATCCCTTCTGTACATAATGCAAACTCCCGCCTTTGCGGAACTTCATAATAATCTGTCTTGTCTGAACTCTAGTGTACTTTCGAGGAAGGGGGAAAGGAAGGTCTGAGATTAATGGCCTCCCTTTTGCTCTATTCTAAGCCTCACGGGTCTTCTGTTTCTCAAACCCATCGAGTTTCTTCCAACCTCCAAATCTTAGCTTACAAAGCTCCCCCCTGCACCCCACTGCCTGGCTAATTCTCACTTATGCTTGGGATTTTGGTTGAAATGTCACTTCTTTAGGCAGGTCTTCTCTTAGAAGCCTCCATGTAATGTTCTATTCTGGCCTCATGAACTTCTCTTTCACTGGACTTAACACAGCCATACTTTTACATTTCCTTGTGCGATAATCGGATTAATGCTTTTATCCCCCCTCAGAAGGCAAGCCCCACATAGGAGGGGACTGCATTTCATCTGTTTTGCTCACCACTGTATCCCCAGCTCACACAAAAAGATCTGTACAGAGGTGATGCTGTCAGTATTTGCCAAGTGACTGAAGTAAATGACTGTCATGTTCTAAGCATTATAGCAAGAGCTTTCCCACATATCTTCAGAGCAACCCTGTGGGGTCATATCACTCCTCCATTCTACAGATGAGACAGCTTGGGGGATCAGACAAGTTAAGTCTTTTAACCAAGATCACACAGCTAGTATGTGATAGCGTTGAAATTCAAACCCAGACCCATCTCATCCGAGCCCCTCTTTTTTTCTGTTGTTGTGGAATTTCCACAGATGATCACTTAATTATTTTGTCTCATCTCTATTCATTCTGTTTCGCCAATGAGTCTCAAAGCTTATCTGGGATGGAAATAACACCTTGTACACTTTTTTCATTCCTCCACATCACCCTGCTAATAGCACTGGATATTCTACATGCATTTAATGAACACTTTTTGATTAATAACACTTCCTTGGCATTAATAACATAAAAGCATCCTCAAATGATTTCAGCTTTCTATAATAACCTGTCTAAAATAGTAATGTATTAACATCTCTGAGTATAAGCACAGGTTTAAGAGCTACTAATTTCTACCAAACTATTTAGGAAATAATTTTTTTTTTTAATTATGAGAAGAAACAGTGTGGCAAAATGAAGAAGACATATGATATGGAAATCCCTTTCCTCTTTCATCCCCTGAATATTTGTAAGTGTGTTTTCCATGTGCCAAGTACTCTTCTAGGTGCCAGGGACTCAAGGCTGAGTAAGCCATAGCCTTTCCCTTAAGGAGCTGTTTGGTGGAGGGGTGGTATCACTATGATGTGAATAAATAATCTTAAACTAAGATAACACACTATGCTTGAAGTGAGGACAAGGAAATGTGGGAGAGTCAAAGACAGTGTGACTAACTCAGCCTGGAGGAAAACCAGAGTTAAAAGCGCCTGGTCCTATACACTAACTGGCTGTGAGATACTGGACAAATTCTTTGTCTCAGGTTTTTTCCTTATCTTTAAACCAGGGATAATAGTTGCTATGCCGTCCTCTCAGCACACTAGAAAATGCTGTTTATTGGCAAGGGTAACCAGAGGTGACTAACTGGGTGGTACTGGCTTTCCCCAAGGGCTAAGAGTATCAGTATCTCCAATTACCTGTAAATGCACCCAGCTACCAGTTGGGAAGCTCTGATTAGAAGGATTAAACAGACAATGAATATAAGGTTCTCTGTATATAATTATTATTTCCAGCCCTCAAAGAACTCAAAGAAAATGAGGCACTTAATTGTATTCTAACACTCCCATTCATGAGTAAAGGAGAATCTGCTGGCTGAAACAGGGTAGAGGCTATAGGAGCTAAATCATAGCAACTTTTTCCTATGTCAATCTACCAGGGGTCTTCTTAAGAGTCACCTGATTTGGCTTGCCTGGTACTTCCTCTTGCTTTGTGACTGACCTGTTCCCAGGAGGACTCTTGTTTACACTGCATTGGGTTCTAATCTGCTCCCAACCAGGAGCTTTGTAGTTTGGTCAAGAAGCAAGAAGATAAATGTTATGAAGATGGTGATACACAGAATCAACAATAACAGTGATAGCAGCAGGATTTATTGAGCATTTACAAGATGCTAGCCATTGTTCTAAGAGTTTTATATGCCTCAACAACTTTATTATCTAACAGTGGGTTTCAGAGAGTTGAAGCTTTTGGGTCTGTTAGTTCTAACAATGTCTTGAATTCAGCTCCTCTTTGGGGAATGATAGCTCTGAACTGAACCTTTTCTCTCTGGTTAGAAAATCTGATTCTATGAATCACAACTTAGGGGTATTATAATATTTTCAGAGAGAGAAAAGAGAGAGCGGATACAAAGCAGAATCTAGAAACCAAAAAGCTTTAATGTATTCATCTGTTTGCCACTTCTTTCAAAGTACATCCGCTGACTCAAGATTTCTTGCATGTCTGGACAAATATAAAGCTCTCTTGGGGTTCATCATAAAAGGTGACAATGGTGTGAAATATCAAGTCTGACTCTTCTTGTCTGTTAAAATACCTCCACTTGCCTCCAAAAGAGCATCCAGACACAATAGCAGTCAGAATGCCAGATTTCCACATAATAATACCACTACTACCCATTGCTACTATTTACTAAGCACTTACCTTGGTCCAGGAAATGTGCAAAGGGCTTTAAACACATGATCTCATTGAATGAATCCAATGATTCTATAAGGCAGGTTCTATTATTATCCCCATTTTACAGATAAGGATACTGAGGCTCACTGAAATCACTCCAGGCCACAGCTAGGATGCAGTTTTGGAACCAATTCTTCCCAACTCTAAGACCTGCCTATTTATCCACTCTCTTTGCCCTGCCTTGGATTGTACAGTCCTGTAATACTATGGCAGGGACTCACATTGTTCTGATGCATCACTTGGATGCCAGAAGGATCTCTTAAAGCAAAACAATATTTAGAAGCAAATCTCAAGTAGTTTCTAATATTGCTAGCAGCTTTAAACTCTTGTAAAAATCACTCAATACTTTTCATAATATTCAGCAATCTCCTTATCTCTGCAAATATCAAAGTAACTTTTTTCACAATTAATAATTTGACTTCTTTTCTCTGTGTAACAGAAAGATGTTTTTCAATTTTTAGAAACTTTCTAAATTTAGATGATGATATAATTCAATATGCCTTGTGATGGTACTGGTTAGGAGAATGCAATCTTTAAGTATGCATTTTCATCTATTTAAAATACTTATCTTAAAAACAATTTAAAAACATGCTGTTAATAACTCCAGTGTAATTTTAAAGGATAATTCCATGATGATTGGTTAAATAAAAATATCAGATTTTAAAATTTAAAGTAATAAAATATACATCATGTTTTATTTTACAAACCTTACTTTGGTAATGGAATTGTAGAATTTTTAGAGCCAGATGGGCTATGAAAGCTAGTCTAGTCCAATCCTTTTGTTTCGTAGCTGCAATTAAAGAGAAAGAAGCATAGCCGAGTGCTTTAACAGTGCAGTTGCAGAGTCGGACCCAAGTTCACATCCCTGCTCTGTCTCTTACCAGCTCTGAGACTTCATCTGTCATCCAGACTTCATTTGTCATCATTCTTGAAAGTGCCCTGCTTAGAAAGCAGGACTGCTATAAACTGAGAATTCGAATAAAGGACTCTCTTCTCTAAAACAGATGTATATTCTATTCATTCATTCATTCATTTGATAAATATTTATTGAGTACACACTAGTTTGTGGCCTTGGGCAAGTTACTTTATTGCTTTGTGCGATAGTTTCCTGAGCTGTAAAGCGGGTGTCTACATTATACAGTAGTTGCAAGGATTAAATGAATGAATGTGGGTAAGGTGTGTGAGATAGTTCCTGGCACACTGGAAAGGCACAATAATGTTGGATAGCATTACCTTTCTCCTACTGCTTCTACATTCTATATTAGGTAATATGGTGGGCCCTGGGGATGCTATTTGGGAGTTCTATGTAATATTTTCTTCCTAAAAACTAAAGCATCTCATGTGCATGGAGTGAATCTCTCATTCCATTGCTCTATCCTGAGGGTGAAGCCATTTGGAAACTTCTTCACTAGGGTTCTATTTTGACAGTGTTATCCTTCATGCATGAAAAGAAAACTATCCCACCAGTATTTGCCCACATACTTTGTGTTTTTCCTTCAGATGGTTTTGAAGAGACTCAAATTTTTCACCTGGCCTCCCAGGAGAGAAATGATGAGTTTGTGGTTATGTGCGGGAGGTCAGCTGGGATTCCAGAGACAGACTATCCCCATAGGATACAGCAAAGCTAATTGGTCCTTTGAGGGGTTAAACCTGACATGTAGTTCTCCCTGCAAAGAACTACAATCAGCTGGAAGAACAAGTGGAGAAATCCAGTTAATTGCCACTCCAGAGTCTTCAGTGGTTCTATCATGCTTGGATAAGTTAATATACATTCCATTAGTGTCTCGGAAACTCTCAGGTCATGGCTGAAGTCCTACATAACTCTCGCTCATGATCTTGGAAATCACAGAATTATGAAGATGAAAAGAAATTTGAGCAGTCAGGTAGCTTCTCAGTCTTCCTTCTAACAAGAAAACATTACTCCATTGCAGAGAAGTGAGAAGTAGTTAAATCTTTAAAATCTTGAGAGAAGGCTCTCCCCAAAGCTCATTTTTAATGTGCCAGTCTTAATTAAAGCAAAAACATAAATGTCTCAGTATGGAATCTAGTATGTCATCCCTGTTGTATGTGGGTGTGCATGTGTGTGTATGTACACACTGGTCATCGTTCTCTGGGAGGAAAGTTAAAATACCCCTGCCAAAGAACAGAGCAAAATCAAAGGCAGAAAGCCACGCCACTACTGCATCTCTTTTCTAGGCAGAACATCCTCAGTTCTGCACACACTTTCTGGGTTATATCATTTTCTTACCCTAGCATCACTCTCCTATGAACCTTTCTTCCCAGCTTGTCACAGTATTTTTTTAAGCTTCTAAGGTCAGCTTAAAATAAAATATTAGAGGGAAGGTCTGATTAGTCCTTAGGTATCTGGGAAACCCAGCTTAAGTTTCTCTGCATTATACGTTATAATTGATGCATCCAAAATCCTTGCTCTTTTTGGTAACCCAAGAGGTACAATGCTGAATCACTGTCATATTATTACCTGTTCTGACTTCACGGTCCAGGAAGCAGCCTTGGTGTGAATGGAAAAGGCACTGGGTCTGAGAGAGGCAGTGAGGCTGGTCTTATCCCAGCTCCATTGTTTCCCTAAATGTGTCCTTAGACAAACTGAACTTGCATTAGGAAGAAGAGCCTTGCAACCCCTCTTCTTTTATAGATAAACATTAGAGAAATATTAAGTGACTCGTCCAAGGTCACACTGAATCTCTCCATGGCTCTGATTCCTTAGTTATTGAAAAAAGGGAGAAGGAATGATAATACTTGGTGTCTCAGATTGCGGCAGGTCAAACGAGATACATATTTAAGGACTCTGCAGAATTTGAGGTTCTAAAACATGAGGCATTATTCACTTTGTCAACTCAGCTACATCTTCTCTTTAAGCAGCTTGTACAGCCCTATGTTTCTTGCCAATGACATTCATTCTGTTTCCAGCCTCCTCTCCTAACGACTCAGGACACTCTGAATTCTGAGTCCTACGAGGAATTAAGAACTCCATCCCCAGTGTAGAGTTCCCAACAAACTTAAGGCGTCTACCCTCTTTCAAACAACCATCCAACTCACTTATGTTCAATGAGGTTAGATCTAAAATTGTCTCCTGCTGAACACTGCTGTTCCAGGTGATAGCCCGTTCTGGGAATTGATCAGAATGTTTCTTAAAGCTTTTGCTGGCAGCCAAACTTTGAACGAAGGCTCCTACTTGTGTACAGATTCTGTAGCTCACACTTTTACCATCACAGCATGCTTTACTGTACTTGCCAGTCTCCTTTCTGTAAACTGTACGAGACTTAAACTCACTGAGGGCAGAGCTACTTCTACCAGAGCAGGATTCCTCAACCTTGGCCTGACTGACATGTAGAGCAGATACTTCTCTGTTGTGGAGGGACTGTCTGTGCATTTTAAGATGTTTAACATCATCTCTGGCTTCTAGCCAGTAGCACACCCCACCCTCAGTTGTGACAATAATTGACAAAAATGTCTCCAAATGTCCCCTGAGGGTGGGGGGTGCTCAAAATCATCCCTAGTTGAAAGCCTCCATGCTAGATCTAGCCAAGTGCTTTTTCATACCAGGCACTCAATAAATACTTAAAATGCTTATGATGGATTAAGCATACAAGATGCAGAAAAGTCAAGCTAATTTCTTTCGGTTTTAGTCCCTCTTATGATGCCTGGTACATGGCTGGTGGTCAGTATATATTTACTGAGTGTGCAAGGGTTCTGTAATCCTAAGCAGCTTCCTATATCCCAAGTAAAATTCTTTCCCTCAAGAGAGTCCAAGTGAGGTGGTGGGGAATTGTCCTATTAGGGGGAGAAAATTTTTAAAAGAACAAAGCAATATCTCAGTTGTGGGATTAGGAACCAGAAAAATCACCTTGCCGTGTCCCCCAGACCTTTAGCGCTCCATTTCATCATGACGTATAGGGCAGAAATCAAATTCTTTGCAGTGGTAATACTAGAAATATCTACCAGTGTTCCTGGATCCTTTAAAACACAACTCGGATAGGGGCGTGAAGCACCAGGAGGGATGCAGGACATCCAGAAGGTCACACATTCAGTCATTGGTGTCAGAGCTGGGAAATGAGCCTGTGCCTTCCTGAGTCTCTGTACAGTACTTGATTACAGTGATTATTATAGATGCAAATTAAGACTTATTACTATTGTGAAATAACAGTGCAGGTTAGTGATATTCTTTATTGCCATGCTAACATTTTTTTCTAGAGGGGAAAATTATAGGCGTGAAACCAATTAAGCAATCTTTCTTTCTTTGTAAAGCTTTTTTAGTTTTCCTAAATGAAGATTCTCTCTTTGTGCTTACTGCTTAATAGCGCAGATTGATTTTTTTGTCCCCTAGGTCTTACTGAGATAGATGCTGTCCTTTTTTCCCTGTATGGACCAAAAATGACGATGCTGATACATTATCTCACAAAGGGCAGTCATGAATAGGAGAAGCAAATATTTTGAAATGAATATGTAACAGACATCCTCCTGTAGAGGTTAAGCATTGTTGGAAATGCCTCCCTTGGACATCTTTGCTAGTCAAAGTCTTGCGATTGCCTTTTCCTGGACCTCACTGTAGGATGGCTCTTCTCCCATGATTGAAATGGTGGCTCCAGAAATGGACAACAGATTAATCTATGTATGCCTCAAACTTTAGATAGTTGTCCTTTACTCCCAGGTCAACATAATATTTGCAACAAAAAGCTTTCACGGAGAAGTATGTCAGGTCATGTGTATATTGTTAATGTAACTATGGTAACCAAAAAATGCCACCAGTGTGTCTGTTTCATATACAAATGAGGGGGCAGTTGTGGAGTCCACATGTCTGCCAGGGGTATAATAGATGTGAGCTAGGATGGCCAGAAAATTACAAGACATTTATATTAATCAGAGCTTTCAAATAACATTTCAACCCCTGAGCTATGAAGAGTGTAAATGGAAGGCAATAAGCCATCGTAAACACAGTTTTCAAAACTAAATGTTGTAAGTCAAGGCAGCAGCATCTTTGGAGGGTACCGTCAAATCAGAGCTGACAGACCTCCAGTCTGTATCAATGCAAGTTTAAGCCTAGTTTCTGTGCATCTCAGGATGACTTTTGGTATATTAAGTGTAATGGTTCCATCCAAGTTAAATGTTTATGTCAGTTGTGGTATTGAAGACACACACAGCTTCCACAAACCTTTTAGCAATCTCACTAATTATGGTAGTTAGTCCTTCCAGCCCTATTCTCCCAACCTTGTCACGATACAAATGAGGAAACTGAGGGTTGGTGGGGTTAAGAAGCTGATCTAAGATCAACTGGCTATGACTAGTTAGCTTAGTTACCAACCAAATAACTGATAAAACTGCTAATAATATCCTACCTTTGTTAGACCTTTTGGAAATATTCAAAAAGTAAAAATAAGAATAATAATATATAAGCCTACATATTGTTTCTTAAAAAAAAACTCTAACATAAAACGGCATATGTTTTAATTATTGAATAATATGCTTAACACTTCTATAGGGTGGCCATAAAGTCTGAAAATATATACTATATTATTTTATCATGTATTGTAATTTTAATGTCAGTAAACAATTTATTATTCATTTGTCAATGTTTTGAGACTTGGATGGTACATCCAGTGATGTATCCATAAAATAAGTAAAACAAGAAAATTTAAAAGGCAAACTTCATTTAAGAAGACTTGTAGAATGAATGGTTCCCTTGGTCACTAAAGTATTGGATTTTACATATAGGGTTTAACTTTTGTCTCTATTCTGCACTTTGAGCCAAAACAAGAGAGAATACATGTTTTTCTGACTTCATCTATATAATTATAATTTCATCTTGAATAAAATATTAATCAAAGCTCTATTCATGAGTTAAAGATACTTACATTGTTCCCCCAAACCAAAATATAATTATGAATCTAAAATGGAATTTGCTTTATCTCCCGATTGTCTTAACCCAAAATAGGTGTTCAGCATAATAATTCTGAAAAGTTAAATACAATATTTGAGCAAGCTTACATTAGTGCTCAAGCAAATCATTCAAAGAACTATTATTTTGTAGCTTAAAAATAAATGATAAGAAAGCATTATGAAAGTCTAGTAAAAAGTGACACCCAGGTCCTATAATTTACCATACTTTATTCATGGCTTATTTATGGTGACATTAAAAAGTCCGCCATTCTAATTATTTATAATCATGCCCAACTGGCTTGGGAAGTGGCATTATAATTCTGTAGAGACATATTTTCTTTAGTACCTACTGGGTTTGTTCCCATGAGTGTCACTGGTTTAGAATATGTGATAATTGTTCTAACAGTTCAGGTCAAGAAGCTAGCCTTAGCAGGGTCTAACCAGAGAGAAATCAATGGTTGAGTTTTTCCCTGCTTTTTGGGAATTCCAGACACTGCCCAGAACTACCTATATTATTGTTCAGAACCAGAGTCGGCAGTTGGATCCGGTCTAAGATTTTATTTAGCAGAGTGATCCTTTTCTAATAATAAGTACTTTATTACTTTTATTTACCAAGGAGTAAGCCCTAATCTTCCCTTTCATTAGGCTTGCAGAACAAAGATTTCACACAGGCAGGTAACAGCCGAAGTAAGTCCTCACAAAATATGAGGCTTTGGTCATTTTAAACTTACATTTGTTTCAAAAATACCTAGATGATAACTTTACAATAAAATGGCTTATTGCCTAGTTTAGAAATGTCAACTGCATTGTACAGGTAGCCCTCAAGTCCATAATAAAGACAAAATCCCAGGCTTAAGTCACATAAGAGTTTATTATAGTGATTTGTTACTTTCTGACTTCTAGATAGCTCTAAGACAGAAAATGTAATCTTGGCTATAACATTTTCTTACTTAAATTTGACTCAATTCATTTTTCCCCTCCTGGGAAAGTACTGCTTTATATGTAAAAAAGTCACTGAACCAGCGAAAATAACTTAAGGAAACATGTAAAACAGCAGACTAACATCTGCTACCCATCCCCCACCCCCACTCCACTGAGTCCTCAAAACAATGTTGTCTTGTTTTGTTTTTTTTTTTGGTTGTATTTTAATGTCCCTTTCAGTGAATATATAGCATACAGTGGCAAACGCTGTTCAGTGAATAGGTTCTTTTTCCCTTCAACAGTGTTTGATACTGACAAAAGAAGAGGCCACTGGGCTGGCCTGTCAGTAGGTATAATCCCTGGGACTCACGTGTGGCCCACACTGCCCGCCTTTTGTTCACCGGTTGCTCAGTGCCAGGAGGTGAGCAGTGCAGTGGTCTATTAGCTACTCTTAGACAAGGCAGAAATGTCCCTGTTTTGGGGTCTATTGCATGACTGCCTCGCTATTCATTGTTCTGTCCTGTGACCCGAAAACCCCTCAGGTGACTAGGAACGTGATGGTTTCATCACCTGCAGTTCTACAAGTTTGGTGCTTGTTACTAAAATGATTTTGACTGGACTATGGACATTCTAATGAGAGATTCCTGTTAGTCACCTACAACTATCTTCTCCTATATTGTTTATTTCTGAGGATGGAGAGCAAATGTGAGCAGGAGGTGGGATTACTAAAAGAAAAAGAGAAGAAACTCTAAATAAAAGTTGAGGGGTCAATTCAGAAATTACTTGAAACCACCAGAAGTAAAATTAAGTTACTGTCTGCTTCATATAACCATTTTGCTCACTAGTTCAGAACATCCAGCTTGAAATTGCACAAAAACACACAGCCAGGTAAAGAGCAAGCAGGACTTGAGGCTTTCAATACAATAGCACTCAGGGAATTTGGCTCCTGAATAAAGGTGTCAGCACGCCTTGGAATTCCCAAAGAGAAAAACTCACTGCGCCTTTATTCCATTTTCTTAAGGTCTATTGTTAACTAAAGACTCCTTGTCTTTTCAAATTCCTTCATGTGAATGGATGAGGCCAGACATCTGCCAGGATTCGCTCACATTTGCATGCGAATCAGAGACTTCGGGACACACATGGCCCTGGAGCCAACAACACCACTTTTACTCTAGACTTACACTGATCCAAGTACCTTCCTGAACTTTCCAGTTCTCCAGTCCTAGCTCTTAAAAATGAAGTAATGAGCGTATTCGGGTAATATTAGTTCTTTAGACCATCGTGGCAAGGCAAACTGCGAAACAAAACAACATACTGTCTTTCAAAAAAATCCTACAAGCAACAGCTCAAGTCAGTAATACCTGTCCCCTCACTGAATTCCACTTTTTCTTTATTTTCTGGGTCTGGGAGTGAAAATGCTAATGCTAATGGTGGCATGAGATTTAGAAAAGCGTCTCTTTTCCTGGACCCGTGGCCTTTTCGTCTGTGGTTCGAATGCCTCAAAACCATTCTCACCCCGGTCATTCATTCATTCATTCAGTTCCAGGCACTGTGGCTACAGCGGTGAACCCAGCAGTCAAGGTCCCCTGTCTCCCAGAGCAGGTACCACCGCCGAACCTCCAAGTGCGAGTAGGCAGGCCGGCTCCCTCACAACCGTCCTGGGACGGGTTTTCCCACCAGTCCCGAGTGCGCCGCGCCCCTCCATCTACTCGATCTTTCCACTCTACCTGGGCTTGCCAAGCAGGGACTCCCCTCCGCGGAGGTAGTCGGTGCAGGGCCCTGGGAAGTGCCGAGTCGGCGGCTGCCCACACCCCTCTCCACGCAGCACAAAGGACACTCGCTGGCAAACTTTACTCGCCATCGACCCCGGCCGCGCGGGGAACCCAGCACCGGCTCCGTGCCTCGAGCGGACCGAGGCTTCCCTGACATTTCAGCATCCTTGGCAAGCCTCCTGAGGCTGCCACCCCTTCTGGACTCAGAACGTGTAGGATGAGGTCTTTTCCCCACTTCGACCGCGCGACAGTTGAGCAGATTCTTCCCAATACCCTGACTTCAGTACACTCGATGCTTTGTGAATTACGCCCCTTGTCCCTTTCTTTACCTACAAAGCCACCGCCAAAACATCCTTCCTCTTTTCTCTTTCCACAGCCTGCCACCTTCTTTCCCCTTGTCTTAGTCCTCTTTCCAACTCCCCGGGCCCCCTCTCCGCGCTCTTCTCCGGCTCCGGCTGCCTTCCTCAGTTCACATTCCAGCAGCCCTCCTTCCTCCGGATACCCGGGCATCACCCTCCCCCGCGTCGGTCCCTGAAATCTAGCAGGCTCGCCTCCTGTCAATGCCTTTTGCTCGCTTCTGTTCGGCCTTCCTTCCGAAGTATCGTTCTCCCCGACCCCAGTGATTTTTTTCAGTAAGGAGGTCACTAGATTCCGGTTTCCCCGACTTCGTCATTTTCCCCAGTTTCATGAGCCGCGCCCCCTCGTACCCCTTAGGCCCGCGATCTTGTCCCAGGTTCCCCAGACCCTTCTCCGGCCCGCCGCACCGCCAAGTTTGCCTCGACTTCCCCTCGCTGCCGCCCACATCTCCCGCCGCTGCCCGGCTAGGCAAGCGCACTTACCCCGAGGTCCGGCTGGCGGGGGTGTCGGGGTGCGCACGGACCAGGCACCGGCGGTGGCAGCAGGAGGAAGAGGAGGAGGAGGAGGACCGGCTGAGCGGCGCCTCCCTCCCAACCCACAGGCACTGGCTCCTTGGGGGGCTCCCGGCAGAACACCAAGACAGGAGGCGAGGCAGCCACACAAGCAACAGCTGCTGCGCGGGCCTGGGCTCAATCCGGCTCTCGGGGGCCGGGGCAGGGGCAGTCAGGATTGGGAAAAAAGGCAGAAGTGGGGTGCAGAGGGCGGGGCAGCGAGCGTCCAGGTCCGGAGGACGGCGTCCGGGGCGCCTAGGGACGCCACCGCGCGGATGCCGCTGCCCGGGCTGACGCCGGCGGCCCCTCTCCCCGCCCGGAGGGCGCTGCAGGCGCGGACGCACTGGCCTCGCCTAGCTCGCCGGCTTGTTGCCGGCGCCCTCGGTGCGCCCGGCTTTGTGCTCCCCGCAGCCGGCGTGCACCTGGTGTAAGCAAAAGCGGTCAGCTGATGGGCTGCACTCCGATTGGCTGCTCCACGGTCTCCTCCCCTCCCGCCCGACCCCCTTCCCGACCTCCCCCTCCGGTCCTCCGGCCCCCCACGCCCGCCCCCGGCTCGACCCAGTGCTGGGGCACCATCTGTAGCCCGCCCAACAAAGGCGTAGCGCCGCGGGTCTCAGGTGGCCCGGCCTCCCTGCGTCGCCGCCGCGGCCGCTGCAGGCAGCAGCGGGCTGCCGCTTTTTGTCTAGGGGACGACAGGCTGCGGCTGGGTTAGGCAGGCAAAACACATTGCCGTTTCTTAGCAAAAGACACACCAGAAAAAAAAAAAAAAGCCCACGCTAGCAGGCCAGCTAGGCACAACGGTGCCAGATCTGTGTGCAACGTAGAACTTGGGCTCCGGGGACTGAGAAGCAGATAAAATTCAACCCGACAGAACCAAGTCTCAGTATGAAATCTGACCCTTCCTCCTAAAATGAATGGCGATTCCTTGTGCTGTGTGTACATGCCTGGGTGTACGTGCACGCGGAACTGGTCTGAGCCCTTGCCGCGGAAGGAGAGTATTGTGGCACTTAAATGAACGGTGAAGCAGCTTTTTATTTAGGGAGGCTTTCAGAAAACGTTTCTGAAACTTTGTAATTACAGCTTTCTGATTTGTTAGGTGTGAAAGTTGTGTTCACATAAGCGGAGCGCTGAGAATATAGTCTGTTTGGAGAGGGGGGTGTCAGAGAGCAAGGTGGAGACGGGTTTTTGGAAACTGCTCATTAACCTGAGTTTCATCTTCCAAGTGGCCAGCTTAGAGCCAGACTCCAGAGAAGCCCTTGGTGCTTGTTACTGGGGGATCTGATTTAAGCTAGAGCATTATTAACCTCTCAGTGCCAAGCACCTTCACGCAAGAGAATGTGGTGACATTTCCTCATGATGTCCAAGCTTAGAACTTCTGGGGAATTAGGGCGGATACATTCATTATTATAGAATCATCTTTTGAATTCCTTGAAAACATAGTAGAAATTTAACAACAATAATCTTATATCTTGATTCCTATAGCATTTCTTGGTGTCTTTCATAGATGTCTGATAAATATTTGATGCTCTCATATGTCCATTTACTCTATATTATCCTGAAACTGTCATATAAATACCAGTGGGTCACAGTGTGCCTTAGAAAGCTCTAGGGAAAGAAGATATTAGGATTTAGGGAAGAAGGTAAGTGAAGAGTAGAAGGACAGCTATAGGAAACGGCCCATTGCAACTAGAGTGGGAGGGTGCTACCTATAAAAGAAGATTTAAAAACTTTCAAAATAACTTGTCTAGAACCTTTCTCAAGAGCCATACTTTTGTCTCTTCCTCCCTTTCTCATGCTGATTACATGTAGCTTGGAGTTTGTCCGAAAGAGGGTTGGCCTCTGGTAGAAACACAGAACTTGAATGATCAGGGAAAGACAAAACACAGGTTTCTTAGGGAGTCTCCTTTAGGTTTTTCTGGGAGAGGAGGGGAAACAATGCTGTACCTTGCACAGTGGGGCTTTACAGAGGTAGGTCCTGGGGAGCAGTTGAAGCAATTCTTGGTGGTTTGGAGTTCCTTTTCCCAGGGGCAAGATATCTAGCAGGCTCCAGGTTTTGGAAGAGACTTCATGAGAATGGTTTTTAAGCCCAGCTAAGAAGAAACTGAGTCAGACTCCAAGGTATGAACTTTGAAACCAGGCTGACACTGCTTTAAATCCCAGCACTGCAATTTAGGAACTGTGTCCCTCTGGGGTAAGTCACTTTACCTCTTTAAACCTTAGTTTCCTTGGCTATAAAGTAGGGTTAATAGCAGTATCTATCCCAAAGGGTTGTGCTGGTTAAGTAAGAGTAAGCCTGTAAAATACTTGGTGCAGGTCTTGGTATATAGTAAGCATTCAACACATGGAAGCACTAGGCATTATTAGCCAGGTAGTGAGGACTAAAGCAAGACATCAGGTCAGACAGGTGGGATGATTATTTCACAGAACCGACACAGGTGACAGAATATTTTAAAAGCACTAGCAGCTCCAGTGAGAGAAACAGACTCTGTCTCTCCACTGTTCATTTCTTTTTAAATCACCATATCATTTATTTAAACTAATTTCCTTCTTCCCCAAGGCAAGGGTGAGAACGGAACCTCTGCCTCTTTCCCCTTGACCATTGCATATATTTGGCTTCTGACAGAAGGAGCATTATCATTAGGAAGAAATGTATGTGCCAGAATTGGGGAGGGGGCCTGGTTGTGGAGGAGCATGAAGATTGCTGTGTGTTGGAAAGATTGCTGTGGGACAGAGGAGGACAAATGTAGGCAGAGCGTTTATAAAGAAATCTGAAGTTTGATTCAGTCATTGGAAATTTGATGAATTGCCTAAATGGTTTATGGGTCCAAATTTTAGGAACTGCCATTTTGTAACTCTGCGAAGTGGTTTCAGGATTGTTTTATCAACTGACACTTAAAAGCCCCTTGTCGTTGGAATGAATGAAGAGGAAACACTCAGTCAACAGACAGGGATAACTAAACCAAACTCATTTGTTTCTTTTGTAGAATCCTCAAATGTATCTGAATTACTCCTAGTGAGCTCACCCAGTTCTGGGGTCCTAAATTTATTAGTAAATATTTATTTATTTCTTACATATTGGAAAACCTTGGAGGCTTTGAAGGAGAATGGAATGGATAGAAGGGCCCCAGAGTTCCCAAGGGAGCCAGGTCTTACTGTTGATGTAGGGAGGAGTTCTTGCCCCTGGAGTTGGCCTTGTTGAGACACTACAAATCCCTTTGGGTTCCCTCATTATCCCCTTGAGGTTCTTCAGCTTCAGTTTGAAGAAACATTATAATTGATATTAGCCTAATTGTACTGGTGTATGTGGTAAATGAGGGAAGAAAGAAAGGTGAAACTTTAGAAGGTGATCATCTTAGAATAATCTTTAAAAGGACATCTGTATTTTAAGAACAAAATTATAATATGCCATTTTAAGCCACAACTTTTAAAAGTTGAAAATATATCCCTCTCTAAGGGCTTAATTTCCAAAATATATAAACATCTCATACAACTTAACAACAAAAAAACAAACAACCCAATTGAAAAATGGGCAGTAGACTTAGACATATTTCCAAAGAAAACACAGAGATGGCCAATAAGCACATGAAATGATGTTCAACATTGCTAATTATTAGAGAAGTACAAATAAACTACAATGAGGTATCACCTCACACCAGTCAGAATGGCCATCATTAAAAAGTCTACAAATAACAAATGCTGGAGTGGATGTGGAGAAAAGGGAACCCTCCTACACTGTTGGCAGGAATGTGAGCTGGAACAGCCACTATGGAAAACAGTTTGGAGGTTCCTCAGGAAACTAAAAATAGAGTTGTCATATGATCCAACAATCCCACTCCTGGACATATATCTGGACAAAACAATAATTCAAAAAGTTACATGCATTCCTATGTTCATAGTAGCACTATTCACAATAGCCAAGACATGGAAACAACCTAAATATCTATTGACAGATGAATGGATAAAGAAGATGTGGTATATATATACAATGGAATACTACTCAGCCATAAAAAATAATGAAATAATGCCATTTGCAGCAACATGGATGGACCTGGAGATGAAGATATTATCATACTAAGTGAAGTAAGTCAGAAAGAGAAAGACAAATACCATATGATATCACGTACATGTGGAATCTAAAATATGACACAAATGAACTTTTCTACGAAACAGAAGCAGACTCACAGATATAGAGAACAGACTTATGCTTACCAAGGATTGCAGGGGGGAGGAATGGAATGGGAGTTTGGGGTTAGCAGATGCAAACTAGTATGTTTAGAATGGATAAACAACAAGGTCCTACTGTATAACACAGGGAGCTATATTCAATATCCTGTGATAAACCATAATGGAAAAGAATATTAAAAAGTATGTATCTATATGTATAACTGAATCACTTTTCTGTGCAGCAGAAATTAACACAACATTGTAAGTCAACTATACTTCAATAAAAAGAATAATAATAAAGAAAATATGTCTCTCTCTAATTGAAATATTAATAGTGTTCTTTACAGCCTCTGAATTAAGATTATAGTTTCAAAACTAATCATCACCAAGCTTTCAGAGGACGATGACTGTAAAACTCATAATTATGTGATTGTTGTGATCATTGTTAACTCTCACATGAAATGTGTACTTCTCTAAAAATTTTTGACAGTTGAATGACTTTACTACATATTCATATTTCCTGTTCTTTCAGTTTTGTACTGCATATGAAATCATTCCAATACAAAAAAACTATTCATTAAGGTTTCTGTAATTATTATGTATTAATTATTAGCAAAATAATTTGATTATTATTAATTAAAATTGTTTTAGCATTTAAGTTAATAATTTGACATGAAACTAAGGTGACCAACCATCTTGGTTTGCCTAGGACTTTGCAGGTTTTAGTCCTAGAAGTTTCACGTCTCAGAAACCCCTTAGTCTGCATCAAACCAAGATGATTCATTGTTCTAAATAACTCACATTGATAGGTTTATGGTACTTTTGCAACTTTAGTTGTGTTATAACCTTGCACATACACCAAATTATGTCCTTATGCCTGACTGGATCAAGAATCCCATTTCCACTTAATTTAATTGCTGCATACATAGCCCTTGACAATCATCTAAGCCAACCTCCTTATTTTACACATAAGAAAACTAAGCCCTAGAAAGGGACTGTGCCAGTCTGTTGACGAAGCCTACACTAAAAAGCTACACTATATACTGTCTGAAGGCAGAGACCAGATGGCCGTCTCCTAGCCCAGCACCCAGCATGTAATCGGTACTCCGTAAACATTTTTTGAATGGATGAATTGAATCAATTAATAAATTAATGTCTCTATATAATTAGAACACATATATCATGAGCATTTTCTTCATATTATTAAAAAGTCTTTAGAACTATAATGCTTTATGGCTGTATCATTCCACCAGTCTTCTGTTGGTGAGAAATAAGGCCTTTATCAATTATTTGCTAAAACGTATGTTATAGTAAACATACTCATTAGAAATGCCCATTTGGTTATTGAACTATGGATACATAAACTATAGCTTGGGTCATCAATTTAACATATTCAATTTTTTTCTGTTTTCATTACTATTTATTTTTAGACAGCCAGGCCTTACTAAAAAATACTGGATTATTTAGGTTTTTTGCTTCTATGTTATAAAGATTTTAGTTGATATGTTTGTTTTCAGTTATTTGCTCTCCATTCTGATTTCTTTTTTGCCTGTATAATAATAGCTAACATAAATTAACATAAATTAAGTACTTACTCTGTGCCAGGTAATACACTTTGTAATGTTTCTTATATTGAAAGAGGCAATATCCTATAATAGTTATAAGCTAGAGCTCTTTATTCATGTTACTAAGGTTTATATTCCAGCACAACCTGTATGGACTTGAGCAAGTTATTTAAGTCCTCTTTGTATTTGCATCTATATCATGCGGTTTGTGAGGATTAAAGAGATGTTTATGTGCCTAACATATAGCAAGCATTCACTAAATATTAATGTATTAGTAAATATAATGCTAGCTGCTGGAACAAATAAAGAACCCCAGGAGCTTAAATAAGGCAAGTTTATTTCACACTTGTGTAACAGAGTGTGTTCCTGGTTGGGTGGCCTCCACATGATCATTCAGGGTGTAGGCTCCTTCCATCTTTTGATTCTTCTTCCTCTATTTCTGCAGACTCTTTCCCATTCACACAGAGGGTGGGGAAAGAAAGACAGAAGAAAGGACCACACGGGAAAATTTTATGGGCCAGGCTAAGAAATGGCTCACATCACCTCCACCTACGTTCTATTGGCAAGAACTCAGATACATAGCTACACCGAATAGCAAGGGAAACTGGCAAAGGTAGATGAGGTGTGTGCCTAAGAGTAGAAGAAAGTTTGCAACACACAGCGATCTGTATTAAATATATAGCAACATATATTAGAAATACAGCAATCTCTCTTACTGTTGGTTCTCATCTCGCTTAGTCCTCATAACAAGTTTGACAAGGTAGGAGAGCCAGCACATGACTGACTCAGGGTCATACAGCAAGGAAGAGGCCATAATTACAGCAAACAAAACATACATAGAACAGCTGCTAGACAGGGCTTTCCAATTCTTACTTCCTTTTTTTAACTATTATAAAAATTTTAAATTGAAGTATAGTTGATGTATAATAGTATATGTTACAGATGGACAATATAGTGATTCACAATTTTTAAAGGTTATACTCCATTTATAGTTATTATAAATATTGGCTATATTCTCCTCTCACTTCCTCTTAAAACTGTTCTTGGTGGTGGGCTTCCCTGGTAGCGCAGTGGTTGAGAGTCCGCCTGCCGATGCAGGGGACACGGGTCCGTGCCCCGGTCCGGGAAGATCCCACATGCTGCGGAGCGGCTGGGCCCGTGAGCCATGGCCGCTGAGCCTGCGCGTCCGGAGCCTGTGCTCCGCAATGGGAGAGGCCACAGCAGTGAGAGGCCCGCGTACAGCAAAAACAAAAACAAAAAAACTGTTCTTGGTGGATGGCTAACCTGATTACCCTCACCATATTGCCTTCCCGAAGTTCCCAGAGAACTTAAAGCACGGAAAGGCGACTGTCAGCTGCCCCAATAGCAGCTTGTACTCCTTCTTTCATTGACATCCTTTTTCTTTCAGTAACCGTAAAACTTTAAAGAAGTTCAGAATATTTCCTCGTAAGAAAATGCTTAGAGACTACTGCACTGGAATTCAGTGCCCATATTACCATAAATTTAATGTCCACATTTACTTTTAGTCCTAGGGGCATACCAGGCTCTAAAAGAAAGATTGTCAGGCAGAGTAGACACAAATGGTTTATACACATCCTGCAGAAACACGGAAGCTCACAGAATTTCCCTACATTTCATCCAACACCTTCCTCTGTCAAGTTTGTCTGCATTTTTGACTGCACTCCATTTTATAACAGACATTCACACTTTATATCTCTGAGCATGTCAGCAGTCTCTTCTGAGTAAAACATTGCCTGTATTCCATTTTCATGGATAACTTAACTACTCTCCTACCAGACTGATCATCTAATGCAATCCTTATTCCTCTGAAGTTTGATTCACTTGTACCCTTGAGTCTGTATCCTGCCCAAACCTTGCCCTGTACGCAGTCTTTTGGAAAAGGGACTTAGTTTTGAGTTTTGTGACTTTGGGAGAAGAAAAAACCACAGAAAGATGTGCGATATGTAAGTGGTGACTTAGGCTTGTCATTAGAAATGAGGCTGTATTGCAATTCAGTTCAGCAAGTACCATAGGATTTGAGGGCTGAAAAGAACCTTAGAGGTAATCTGGCTCAACCCTTTCATTTCACAGATGAGCAAACTCAAGTCTCAAGAATGCTAACATTTCCGCGTACCTCAAGAGCATCTGGAAAGTTTGGGTGGATTTAAGCCCTTATCCAAGGTCACACTGCTGGTTAATAGGAGCACTAAGCCTAATCTTGTTCTTTGATATTTAGGTGAGGAATCTTTCTCTAGCAGTAGTATAACTTTAACTGGGATCCTCAGGGCCCCCAGGATTTTGTGGATACACTCTCAGGAGTCTGCTAGGTTGCTATAAGAAAATGTTATTTGTTTGAATTCCAATAATAATCTGAAAAATTAATATAAGCATATTCTGAGTCATTTGAATAGCATCCTTATAACTGAGTGAAGAAAAATGCCATCTAGTGCCAGTGCTTGTCTTTATGTTTGTGTTTATGATCACGTTCATGCCAAGCAGTACCACTTAAAGTATTCGGAACTAATGAGAGGAAAACGGGGTGGTTTCGATGTAGAAATGATGTCTTCTCACCGGGTAAAGGCCGCATGGTGTCTCAGCACATTCCAAGAAAGAAGGTTCCTGAGAAACTTCATGAGTTGAAAAGTGAGGGGAGAAAAAAAAGGATAAGAGAACTGAATCACCCCACAACATGGAGTAGTCAAAACTAGAGAGAGAGAGAGGGAAAGAGAGAGAGCATGAGTACCATGTTCACACTTAAAAAGTTGACTTAATTTTACGGAAAAAAGGGGAAAAGTTCAACTCTTACATAAAATTGATGGTTGAATTTGAGTTTAACTGGTTTGGTAGGTTTTTTTGGTTTTTTCTAAACAGTTTTATTTACATATAATTGCTAGTATGAGTTGAATTGTGTCTCCACAAATTCATATATTGAAGTTCTAACCTCCAGGACCTCAGAATGTGACTTTATTTGGAAATAAGGTCATTGCAGATGTAATTAGTTAAGATTAGTCATGCTGGAGTAGGGTGGGCCCCTAATCCAAAATGACTGAGTCCTTATAAAATGGGAAAATTTGGACATACATGCACATGGGCAGAGCACTAAGTGAAAACAAAGGCAGAGGTCAGGGTAATGCTTCTACAAGCCAAGGAACACCAATGTTTGTCAGCAAACCACCAGAAGGTAGCAGAAAGTCACAAAACAGATTCCCCCTCACAGTCCTAAGAAGGAACCAACCCTACCTACACCGTGATCATGAACTTCCAGCTTTCAGAACTATGGAAAAATAAATTTCTGTTTAAACCACTCAGTTTGTGGTATCAATACTTTGTTATAGCAGCCCTAGCAAACTGATACAATTGCCATATAATAAATTGCACATATTTATAGTATCAAATTTTGACCTCTGTATACACCCGTGAAACCATCATCACAATCAAGATCATGAAAAGATTCATCACCCTCAAAGGGTTCTTTGTGCTTTCTTGTATTCTGTTCCTTCCTACCCTCTGTGCTCTCCTCCTTGCTGCCCATCCCTAGGTTCAGTAAACTCACCTGCTTTCTCTAGATTAATTTGTACTTTCTAGAATTTCTTTCAGTCAGCATAATTATTCTGAGGTCCTTCCATGTTGTTGTGTGTTTTAATAGTTTGTTATTTGCTGCTGAGTAGAACTCCATTGTGGATATGCCACAATATGTTTATTCATTCACCTGTTGATGAGCATTTAAATTGTTTCCAGTTTTTGCCTATTACATATAACACTACACTGAGTAATTGTGTTCAAGTCTTTATCTGGATGTATGCTTTTATTTCTCCTGGGTAAATACCCAAGCATGAAATGACTACATCATACGGTAGGTGGGTTGGTTTTTTTTTTTTTTTTTTTTTTTTGCTTTTTAAAAAGTGCCAAACTGTTTTCCAAAGTGGTGGTACCATTTTTTATTCCCAGCAGCAGTGTGTAAGAGTGACAGTAAGCCTGCACATTAACGACTCTTGAAGGTGAATGTTTTCAGGGAGGCAGGGAATTTTAGATGCTCTCAGAAACAACCCTGCCTATTGCCTTACACCAGACTTGACTCACACACTTAGATTACTGGCCTGTTTGGTTGTGAAATGTACAACCTATGATTTATAAACTGATTTAGAATTGGCTCTTCAAATATATTATGCAAATGTTACTTGTATATAAGTCTCTAGAGAGTCCTGGGCTAAAGACAGAAGATATAAGTGTGCCAGTGACCGGGCATGTACCTCCTAGTGTGCCATCTGCCAGCTTAAATGTGCACCCTGGAAAGTCAGAGTAAAGACATCTGTCCCACCTGCGTCCTCAGAAGGTGGTGTTTTGGATCAAGTCAAACTCTTCAGTGAAGAACTTTGCAAACTCTGGAATATGTCAGCCATTTTCTTCATGATGCCAGGAAAATGGAAGGTCCTCTGAGAGATGGGCTTCCAGCATGAGGCTTCCACAGACTGTGACAGCCTGCATGACGTGGGTGGGCTCTAATGTGGAGTGTGTCGGCCAGCTGCTCCTTTTCCCTTCACCCTCATTCCTGGGCAGAAAAAACGTTACCAACAGACTCTGGGACAAATAACTAAATGCCCTCTGGGGCATTTCCTTTTGAAATCTGAAAGGAGTTTGGGATTGGAAGACACGAAGCAATTTTCTCTGGAATTTTCCTTATCAGAGTTAAGATTTTGTTTTAATAAGAAGAAGAAGGAGGAGGAGAAGAAAAATATAGCAGCTAACTCTTATTAAGCATATATTATGTGCTAGGCATGATGTGATTTTTGCATGGATTCCATGTAGTTCTTACAACAATCCCATGAGATGGGTAGGTATGATTATCACTCTTGTTTTCTTCAGATAGGGTAATTGAGATCTTAACGAGGGTAGATAATATGCCCCAGATATCAGAACTCATGCTCTTAGCTATGCTATAGTATATAATCTCAGATTCCATCTGTGATACAGTACTATAATCTGAAAGACCTGCACCATGTTGGTCATATTGACATAGATACACCTTTTGGGAAAAATTTTTTTAATTAAAAAAAAAAAGATTGATGTAGCATTCTAGGAACTGTCGCCAAATATCTTAATACTTTTGGAAAGGAGAAATCTGAGGAATGCTAATCACATTTTATTAGAATAATGGAGACTTTCACAAAATAATAAGATTTGATAGTCTACAGCAGGACATTTGAAAACTTTTGAAATGTAAAAGGAAACAATATTTTAATTTGTAAAACTGGAGCTTTTTAAATAGTGTGCAGGAAGGGCCAGCCAAAGGCCACCTAGGTGATTCTTCTTTTTTTTTTTAAATGTAGATTTTATTTATTTATTAATTTTTGGCTGCGTTGGGTCTTCGTTGCTGTGCGCGGGCTTTCTCTAGTTGCGGCGAGTGGGGGCTACCGGTTGCGGTGCGCCGGCTTCTCATTGCGGTGGCTTTTCTTGTTGCAGAGCATGGGCTCTAGGCGCGTGGGCTTCCATAGCTGTGGCTCGAGGGCTTCAGTAGTTGTGGCTCCCGGGCTCTAGAGCACAGGCTCAGTAGTTGTGGCGTACAGGCTTAGTTGCTCCGTGGCATGTGGGATCTTCCTGGACCAGGGCTCGAACCCGCATCCCCTGCATTGGCAGGCGGATTCTTAACCACTGTGCCACCAGGGAAGTCCCACCTAGGTGATTCTTAAGGACTGGGCAATTGAATGGGATCTGGTTTGCCAAGGTCACTTTCTGGAACATCACTTGGTGAGCCTATCATGAGAATTGGATTCTAAACTCAGCTTTACCACTAATAGTTTCACTTCTCTGAACCCCAAGTTCTTTGTATATAAGAGTACTGATAGAATCAGAACTGATAGGCAGCTGATAGAATCTATAGTTGTCACATTTTCTTCCTCCCAGAATTCTTTGGTTAAATAAAATCATAAGGAAACACTACATCAAGACGTAAAAGCAAATTTGTCTGGGTTTTTGGTTGCAACCACCAAATCTACTGTAGGTAGTTCAGGTAGGAAGAGCTTAATAAAAGATACAAGTAAGCCTACAGGGTCTCTGGAAGGCTGGACAGCTGGGCATGCATATTGTCCATCCAGGAACAAAGCAGCTAGAGAATTTTCCACCATGTCCCTATTCTGGTGGAAGCCACATTGTCACTTGCCCATCACTTGATACCTACCACACTATAGACTGGAATCCAGAAACTCTACACAGCTCTGCCTAATGATGCTGCCATTGTCCTTGCCAGAAGATCTGAACCCCCAGCCTATGGCTGCCTTTTCATGTAGCTCACTTGTACCTGGTGTGTTGCTTGACTGAACCCAGGCACTGTGCAGGACAGGAGGCCAGCTAGAAAGGGGTTGCAGTACGTGCTGGGTGGGTCAGCTCACAACATATGCCATCGGTGCTCATTGAAGGTGAGCAGGAGCCCCTCTTTGACCATTACCTGTCACTGTTCCTTGATGCTGATGGGACCCTGTTGGCTGGTCACTCGCTAATCAGGCTCCCAGGGCTCTGTAGACCAAAGGTAGAAAACCACCAAACTAGATTATTTCTAAGATTCTCTCTAGTGTTAAAATTTCTTGATTCTATGCATTTCTAAGGTTAAATTAGAGAAGTTTAAAGAATTATTTCCTGTAGGATTCAGCCAATTCCAATATATTCTCTATAATTAGAGTAGTTAAGGATATTATACTCAAGGAGTATGGCTTCACCTACATTTACATTTTGCTTGATTCCCTCAGTTAGTTATATTGGTACAAGAACATCCAATTCACACAAAAGGAGAGAAAAGGGAGGGCAAGGGAAAGAAAGGAGGGACATTTGCAAAAGACATTGCACGGGATTTTTTTTTTTCAGAAGGGCATATTTAGGGCCTTTCGAGGGAAGCATTTTTAAGTTTGCAGATACTTGCAGATGCAGGTATAGGAAAACTGCTTACAGTGTTTGGCACAGGTTCAGATCTACAAGTTCCAAGTACAAAGTTTCAAAAATCAGAAGAAAGAACAAGCAAACTTAATCTACCTTAAATATACAAAGATCCGTTTACATTATCTTTTACTCCCTAACATCTGTCAGTTACCAGAAAATAACTATTCTGGTTATTATCTGGACACCCCAAAGACAACAGAAATCAGTGAGGTACCACATTATTACGCATGGCATATCCATCAACTGTATGATAACATGGAACGTACTATGTCCTTGTGCCTAAGAGCTTGGCTTCTGGATTCAGTCCCTTTAGAAGCTTTAGTCAGCTTATCCATAGGATGGGAATAATAATAGTAACGGTGTCATGTTGTTGCAAGTATTAAATGGGCTAATTATTAGCACATTGCCTGAGACATGAGAACTGTTTTCTAGAACAGTCTTTGGGGCACCTACCTTGACCTTTGCTCCTTTGGAAGCCCAGCTGGTGTTGGCAGTCGAGCAGTGATTTGGGGAGCCTGCTGCCCAGGAGAGGAAATGTGGCTCCACCAATTGATCTTCTAGCAGAGAGAGATGTGATATTCATAAATGTTCAATTGACCCCCGAGTCCTCTACCATCATCAAGTTGTAGACACAGAGCTCTCCCTTGCTTGGAACCTTCTTTATTTCTCTAAGATTGCCATCAGTGTTTATTACAGACTGATTTCATCTATATACGATTCAGTAAACACTGATGAACATTGACTAGAGGCAAAACACCATGGTCCATGAACTGGGAGGCTGGACAAACATGGACACAAATTCAGCAAATATATGTTGAGTTTCTACGATGTTTAGGGGCTAGTTTTGGCTCTGAGCTTTAGCTAGGCCCTAGGGGATCAGATGTAGGCTGTGGTGGGGACACGGGAGAATGATGCTAAAGAAGCAGTTGTTAGGATTGACTCTGCCCCTACATATGTGGGAAAACCACAGGTAGGGTGACCAACTGTCCCAGTTTGCCTGCAACTGAGGGGTTTACTGGTGCACAAAATTTTTCTTTTTCAAACAGAGACTGAGTGATTTCCCAGGATGCAATATTTTGGTGCCCAAAACCAGAAGGGTCAGTCTAGACCAGAGTGAGCTGGTCATACTAACAGGTTTTATATCCACTATTAGGCAGCCTCTCTACCTTGGAGGACTTTAACTCCCTGCATCTAAAATGAGAAACTGTGCTGGGAGGTAGCTGTGATGTCGTCCAAGGTGGTCTGGAGTGGGGTTTAAGAGGGCAGATGTGACTCTGGCCCTAGCTCTTGGTATTGTGATAACCCTTGACAAATTAATTACCTCTCCAAACCTCAGCTCCCTCATCTAGAGAAGCAGGTATTGTATAGATACCTACCCTCTGTGTGTTTGAACAGGTTAAATGAGATAGTACACATGCCTAGCACAGAGAAGAAATGTAGTATTTTAAAAATTTTCTGTCTTCAATTAAGAAAACATACTACCCTGGCTTAAAAATAAGAAATTTCATATACATGTGCTGGTCTGCATTAAGCTTCGTCATTTGTGCTTCATGTATTGCCCTGGAAATTCTCTTTAAATGTTTTCATTGGTTGAACTCCAAGTGCAGGTGTGAACTTTTTCTGTCTTGGGTATCTTTTAAAAGCTTCTAGAACTTAGCATGGTCACATTTTGGGAACACAAAGTGCTGCGGTTACTTTCTCAGGCCCCAGAGATAAAATATGCAGCAAATATTTATTTTTTATGTGTTTTTTAAAATGCAGGTCTACCATGATGAATGTTATTTTTGTATAGATCATAGGAGCCAGCTCAGATTGTATCCTTTTGAAGCCTCCCCCCTTACCTAAGTTATTGCCTCTTAATCCCTTTATCTGCGTGATTTCCTTGCCATGTGCAAATTTAAGGGAAAGGAAAGGTGACAGAGACAGGACAGATATATACATTTTGACATGTAAAGTAGGCAGAAATCTTTCTGTGCCATGAGTCTGAGAAAACACAGTTGAAATGTCAAAAAAAGAAACAACAGGCCCAAAACGAAGTTGCCTGTGCTAAGTCCCAAGTCAGCAAACCAAGACTTCATACCCAACCTAATTGCAGTTTCAGCCTCTCCCAGGAATGTGACCTTTAATCAGTCAATCTGGAATTATCTGGTCAGTATTAATGAGGTAATCTGCCTGAAAGCCCCCTGGCTTTCCCCAAAGGAAGGTGACCTTGCCTGAAACAATCCTTTCTTCACTAGAATAGCTTCCTTGCCCTGCCTCCTTCTGCCTATAAAAGTTTTCATTTTGTACAGCTCCTTAGAGCTCCTTTCTATCTGCTAAGATGGGATGCTGCCCGATTCATGAATCATGAAATTAAGCAAATTAGATCTTCAAATTTACTCCGTTGAATTTTGTTTTTTAACAGACTTGGTGACAATGGTGGAGTCGAAGGAGACTTCCAGTGGCTTCAGGGACAATGAGAAACAGAGGCATAGTAACCACAAACTCTTCTGAGTTCTGTCTTTCTCACCGTTTCTGAGGGCTGTGGGTAAGTTCTTCTTGGTTCTGAGCTCTGTTCTCTTTGTGTCAAGCTCCTGATCTAATTGGCTTTGCAGTACAGGGCAGGTCAGCATGAGTGAGCAGATGGTCCCATCCAGAACCCAACACCCTAGCCTTTGGTTCAGTCCAGTTTTCCATTTGATTGGAAAACGTCAGCCTTTGGTTCTGTCCCTAGATTCCACATTGGGAACTCCTGGCAGTTTAGTCTGGAGTTCCTCATTTGTCTGGAATCAGCCTGCAGTTCCCTTTCTTTGGGATCTGCTGGTTCAGTTCTTTCCCCAGCCCCCTGTTCCATGGGAACTGCTGTTGGTGTACACAGGGCTTTCTATTGGCCATTCCACAGTAACATCTCAGTGATAATGCTGGTATGTTTTGGGTTTTTTTTAACATCTTTATTGGGGTATAATTGCTTTACAATGGTGTGTTAGTTTCTGCTTTATAACAAAGTGAATCAGTTATACATATACATATGTTCCCATATGTCTTCAATGCTGGTATGTTAATGTGCACATGAAGTAGAGGCTATTGCTAATGGGCATCTCAGAAGCCAGAAAGCCACAGAAATGTACATGAGTCAAGCAATTAAAAGGTGTTAGAGTGCGCACCCCTAACACACCCATGTTAGGTTAAGTTGGTCATGGAATGGGTTAGATTGACATTGACCTGCCAATCTCGAGAAAATTTCTGTGCAATGAGGTGCACTGCAAAACATTACACAGTTTCCCAACCCAGAGGCACATCCCTTTTTTTTTTTTTTTTTTTTTTTTAAGAAGTAGATTTATTTAGAGAGAAACATACTCCACAGAGTGTGGGCCATCTCGGAAGGTGAGAAAGGCCTCACATCCCTTTTAGGTATTAGTTTGGCTCCAAGAGACCCAAAGTTTTAGCTAAAATAAATAAATAAATTAACGATAATAAAATGGAATGCTTAAATTCCAAAGAGTTGGGCATGCCATCTCTGGCACAGGTGCTTATTTTATGTCTAAGAACTATGGTCCCAGAAGCTATAAATATCTACAAAAATGGCAAAATCTTACTAAAGGCAATCTAGTATTACAATGGCCATTATGGGGAATGTTCCAATTAGACAAGATTGTTCATTTAAGAAGTGCAGTTGAAAGCAAGCGTTCCTGAATTAAACAACCAGAATGGGATACCTGTTTTAGTTGGTGTGCAGAAACATCCAAAAGCCTTCAAGATTCCAAAATAGCCTCAATGAAAAATTTGTTGCAAAAGACTAATGGAAAATTAAAGACCCAAGAGGTACCTAAAACTTTTGCTGAAAACTCGGCCTCTGTGCACTGTGCTAAATCAAATCTCAGAGACAGAGTTTTGGGTAAAGTAGAAGAGAAGAGCTTTAATGCTTTGCCAGGCAAAGGGGGACACAGCGGGCTCCTGCCCTCGAAAACTGTGGGTCCCAACCTGGGAGGATTTGGTGGGAAGTGTTTATAGCAATGGTTCAAGGGTGGGGTTGCTGATAAGATTAGGGTGTGTGCAGGGCCTGCACTCCTTTAGCCTGGTCTCAGGTAATCTCTTGATGAGCTTCTCTAGTTCCTTTAATATGGCCTCAGGTGGTCTTCTCTGGAATTAAGAATGCTGACATCTTCCATTCTTGGGAGTTTTAGTTCTATAAAGAGCTTAAAGATATTGTTATGTGTATCCCTTGAGAACCAGGACCCTGCCCCAAGGCTGCACTATTGTTTCTTGACTGCTCCTCCCTTGTCTCTGCATCCCCTCCCTTCCCTGATTCAACTGTTTGAATCTGCCCTTTGGAACTCAGGGAAGGTCATGGAGGCTGGAGTCTGTTCCCTACAAACAAGAAACAGGGGACACAGAAAGGCTTCCATGCCCAGGAGCCCCACAGAGTCCTGCTCAGTTTCAAAACAAAAGCAATAAAACTGACATAACTCCTACTGTTCCCCTCTATCCTTTACCAGGGTGCTCATATTCTACTAATCCTCCACCTAAACTGCCTTTCAACTGCAAAGAGACTATTAAACAGTTGCCTTTTAAAATAACACCACCTGAGGTTTCAGGAGATCCTCTTTAGGTATCTTTCACTCCTCTTTTACACACCGAAATAAAGGCAGTAGTTAAAGAATTTTCTAAACCTAGGGAGGATTCCCAAAAGTTTTCTGAAGAGTTTAGAGTTTTTATCAGGGTGTATGACCCTGGGTTGTCAGATCTTTGTCAGCTTGTGCACATGTTGGTAGGACCTGATGAAGCCAAAAAATGGATGTGCGAAGCATAATGACATAACCCTGAGGAGGAGATCCTTAGTGTTCAAAATGGTCCCCTCATGGACCAAAAAATAAAGCTCAAGAAATAGCAACCAATCTTTTAAAAGCCATTCCTAAAGTCTTCCCTACCCACATTGGTTGGTCTACTATTCAGACATGTAAACATAAGATGAATCTGTTGCAGATTTTTAAGTCTGTCTGGAAGCTCTTTTCCTAAGACATTCCAGGTTTCATTCAATAAACGAGGTCACTCTATGTGCTCTAGGTGCCCTGTTTGTAAAGAAATTATCTCCTGAGTTGGGGCTTCCCTGGTGGCACAGTGGTTGAGAGTCCGCCTGCCGATGCAGGGGACATGGGTTCATGCCCGGGTCCGGGAGGATCCCACATGCCATGGAGCGGCTGGGCCCGTGAGCCATGGTGGCTGAGCCTGCACGTCTGGAGCCTGTGCTCCGCAACGGGAGAGGCCACAACAGCGAGAGGCCCGCGTACCGCAAAAAAAAAGAGAGAGAAATTCTCTCCTGAGATAAATGGACTAATAAAAGGGCAGAAAATAGGACGGAAGGCTGCTGGTTTGACTGAATTCATGACCATTGCTGAGCACTTTGCAAATATTTTGGAACAAGACCACAAGCAAAAATCTGCTAAGCGATTGGCCTTACAGCTACAACAGCTCTAAGTCCTGGCACCCAAAACAACACCTGGGCCTTCTACGTCACATCCTCATAAGCAACATCAAAATGCTGACCCAGGGACTGATGTCTCTCTTGTAATCAGCTGGGGCACTGGGAAGAAAAGTTCTCAAACGCTCTATGAAAAGTCTTCAGCATCATCTCAAATGCTCCCATTTGTCCCCCTAAAGGAGGGCCCCCATGTGGGCCCCTTCAAGAGCTGATGGGCCTCTGAGGGACGCTCTGGTAAACTGCCACCAGTAATACTTTTAAACAGCCAAGGGAAAACTGAAATTAAAATTAAAAAAAAATCTTGCCAAGTTCTGGTGGAGATCATAGCTATACTCTGTACTTTGAACGCTATTCATAGCCGGCATGTTGTATCCTGGAAAAACTGGCAGAAGTCAGTAAAGGGTGAGAATTCTTACCAGAGTCTGCTCTCCTGAATCTCTCTCTGTAATACCAGGTAGACAGAGGAAAAGAAAATATCTTTTGCATCCTTTTTGGGGACACCTCTTGAAGGGGAATTACTCAATATTGCCAAAATTATTTAATTATTTACTGTTTGTCCGGGCTAAAAAGTAACAAGATATTTGAAAGGATTTTTTTGTTTTGTTTTGTTTTAAGTAGCTCTGTCATCAGAAGCTGGCCAAATGTGAAGCTGATATTCAGAGCCTGATAGACAAAAAAGTTTTTTAAAGCCTTCTCCTCTAAGCTAAAAGAAAACTATGTACCCAGATGGAAAGAAAAACCTTCTGAAGCTTTTGTGAAAAGATTTACTGAAACATTCCAAAGGCAAACAACTTGTAGGTATAAAAATTCTGGTCCTAGGGAACAAAAGTCCTTATTGGAGGATCCTGCATTCTTTCTCTGTGCCTTGGAGATGTAAATGTTCTACCTGGTCTTCGCCTAGAACTCTTATCTTCTTATCTAGGCCATCTCCTTGAAATGAAAACTTCAGGGAGGTAATTCTTATCAGAAGGAAAAAAGTAAAGGGAGAAAGGTTATTTTGAAACTTAGGCAAATGGAAAATCTTAAGTGTCTTCTTCACTACTATTAATAAAAAGCTTTAGGAAATTCCCTGGCGGTCCAGTGGTTAGGACTCAGCACTTTTACTGCCAAGGCCTGGGCTGGGGAACTAAAATCCCACAAGCCATGTGATGCGGCCAAAAAAAAAAAAATTAATAAAGATCATGCTTTCTCAGTCTTTCTTCCTAGCTGAGTTTTCTGCAGTCCTCTGTTAAATACAGACGTTCTTAAGGTTCTATCGTTGACCCTCTTTTTAAATATTAAAAAAAGAAAAAAAAAAAAGCTTTAGCTACCTGAGCAGGTAACTTTAAATTTTTCTAGCTGCCAGAAAAGTAATTTGGATCCAACCATGTTTATAACTAGTGAATTTTGTATTATTGTGTCTGATTCATGGCTAAAATTTTTAAATAGAAGTTAAAAGGTGTCTGTTTGTGTCTGTCTATATGTTTATGTGTATCTATGTATATGTGTTGTAGATATATGGTGTTTTCTACCTCTGGATGATATTACTATAAATGATTTGTAGAAGAGCCCTATTTGATTGGCTTGAAGAGAATTAAGTGCTTATATAAATTAAGGATTCCTAAAGCTCTTGGAAATATAAAAACATAACTCAAATTCAAGTTCTCATAATATAGGATTAATCTTTAGTAAATAAAAGCTAGTTTAAGGTTTTTGGTTTAATTAAAACAGGCATATCTTTAGAGTTATCAGCATTAAATATAATCCTTTCATTCTATCTGGGTTTACTAATTAAGTTCATGTTATCTCCTACAAAATTTGTTGGCCAGAAAAATAACTTAGGATGATGATTACCTTTGTATAATGTCTAATGAAGTTTTTGCAGGTAATCGAAACATGATTATTAAGAACAAGTGGTTTAAAGATGTAATAGATGTAAATGGAATAAGAGTTTCTAGGTGAACTTTTTGCCAAAGTCTTTTGGTTACTTGTAACCTTGAGGTTTTGCTAAGTTAATTTAAATGATGAGTTAAGTCAAATTTACTGAATATCTAGATTATCTCCAAATAAAAAACTGAAACATTACTAAAAACAGGTTTATACATTTTTGGCTTCCTTTAGCAGAGGAACTAAAGATATTTTGGTCTAATGGTAAACATGTTTTGTGTCACATTGGAAATGTACTATGAGGAAAATATAAATTTGTCAGTAACAGACTGTTCACAACTGTTTAATGCTATTAGAAAGAAAAAGGGCAACATCTCTGTATGCATGCAAAGTAGGATTGTGTTTTTGGTAAGAGAAGGAATGAGAAACAGAGATGCATTTTTTTGAGGGAAAAGAAAGTAATTTTGTCCTAATGTGAGACTGGGTATTTCAGAGTAGGAAAGAGGAAAAACAGAACAGAATCTGAATGTTAAAAAGAAAGTTGTAAAAGGTTTGTGGAAAAGGAGTCTTTAGAAAGAAACTTTAATGTGTGGGCAAGCTGGCTAAGACTGCAAAGGATCCAATTACATTTTTTAAAAAGTGAATGCCTACATGGCTGATGTATAACAGATCAATGCCTTTTAGGTTACCTAACTGTGCCCCTACCTCTTCACAGACAGACTGAGACATCTCACTAGTCCACTCCCGTGAGTTTACATCGTTGAGTTAGGAAGAACCTACCAGGATGCTTTCATAAATCAGGATTTGCTTTGGCAGGCCTCTAATTCCCTGGTTAGGAGTAAATGTAAATGAGGCTATGATCAGGAACCTCTCCTTAACTCTTGAAAGTACTGCGGAATCCATTGCTAAAACAATAGCTACCCCAAAAAAATCCTAAGAATCTCTGGCCAAAGTCGTTCTTGGTAATAGGACAGCCCTTGACTGTCTTTTAGGTGAGTAAGGAGGTGTCTGTGCTGTGGCCAACACCACCTGCTGTACCTGGATTAACACTTCTGGGGAAGTTGAAACTCAGTTACGTTAGATCACTGAGCAAGCCACTTGCCTTAAAAAGGTGACTCCTTCAACAGAGTCTTTCTCTGACTTACTTGATTTTGATTGGCTTGGGCCTTGGGGATCATGGCTCTGAAGTACACCCCAGATGTTGGAAATTATCCTACTTATAATAATCATAGTAGTTCCCCTGGTACACTGTATTCTCTCAAAATCTTTAAATGAATGTTTGCAGGTGTTAATCACCAAGAAAATGATCTTAAGACTGGAACATCAAAAAAGGAACAAAGAGAATGATGAATTAAAAAAAAAAAAAAAGAATGAACCTAAAGTTATGACTTGTGAATACCTCAGAGATTTACCAAAAATGTCATGACCTGTGAGTACCACATGGTATATTAGCAAAAATTGAGAGAACACAGAGTGGTAGCTGAGAGTGGTGCTAATATCTTTAATTTGGATCACATCTGTCAGTGAAGCTGTGAGCCTGATCAAAAGGGGGGAAATTGGTAAAAAAAAAAAAAAAAAGGAACAGCAGGCCCAAAATGGAGTAACTTGTGCTAAGACCCACGTCAGCAAACCAAGACTTCATACCTAACCTAATTGCAGTTTTGGCCTCTCCCAGGAATGTGATCTTTAACCAGTCAACCTGGAGTTACCTGGTCAGTACTAGTGAGATAATCTGCCTGATAGACATCTGCCTTTCCCAAAAGGAGGGTGACCTTGCCTGAAACAATCTGGTTTTTGCTAGAATAGATTCCTTGCCCTGCCTCCTTCTGCCTATAAAAGTTTTCCACTTTGTACAGCTTCTTGGAGCTCCTTTCTATCTGTTTAGATGGGATGCTGCCTGATTCATGAATCATGAAATTAAGCAAATTAGATCTTCAAATTTACTCAGTTGAATTTGGTTTTTTTGACAAAGCTAACAGCATGGGTTCTGGAGTTCATAAGCAGCAACAAGTCAGCACATACAACCCCACATTAGACAAATGGAGATGAACTTCTTTGTAATTTCTAATTCCATGTTAACCTAATAGTTTAGTCATTCTTATCATTTAGGAAACCCTAAAGAGCTTTCTCTTAAAGTACCAGCTAGGAGAGAAAATGTCACCCATTAGCAGCTAGCTTGACTCTTCCTATATTAATTCCCCATTTCTCTTTATCCAGCCTCCCTCCATCTCCTTCACATTAGGCAGTTTCTGCTACTGCTTTTATGCCAAAAGTTCGGCGTATTGACATATGGTGTTGTGCAACGGCTGTGTTTGTCTTCACATTAGGTATCTTCTCCTGATGATTAATCAGATGTTTCAGATGCACTTATGACTAAAGGCACCATAGATTCCGAGAGATGGCTCAACACCAGGTTTTTGGGATTATTCCCTAAAGCAAGCTGGAGAAATCTAAAATTATATAACTAGAACCATCCTCTTCTGATGCTTGAAGGATGTTCTGAGTTTGTGTCCATAGATTATAAGAGGTCATTCCCAGTGTTTTATTTTTATAATAAGATCTGAGAAGGGGGGAGAGTTCAATAGAATGTTTATAATTGCTAACAGATATTTATAATTGTTTAATGTGACCTCAGGCTGCATTAAAAGAAGTATTGTCTTTAAAGCAAGGGAGGAGAAGTTTTAGAAGCTGTCTTCAGCTTAAATTATTCATTTATTCAACTAAAAAGAGTGACACCTAGTCTGTGAAAGACATTGGGCTGTGAAAGATACAAATATAACAAGTAGCATACTGAGACAGATATAAACAGTATTAAATGAGAGCTCTGTGAGGGGGCTGCTGCTTTTCTGGTTAGGCTCATGGGGCTGTCAGAACTTTTACTACAGCAAACCTGTAGAACAAAGGTGTCTCCAGGAGGCTGGCTGCTAAGTGAGTAAGATGACCTGGTAGGCCTGTGTCAAAGTGGCGAGCACATGCCCTGTTTAAAGTGGGCAGCTGCCATTCAGTAATGTTAGATTGTCATCTTGTGAGAATATGGGTCTGGTTTTGCCAAGAGAAACTGGTGATCCAGAATTTTATGTGAAACATTTCATTTAAAAATATTGTCAAGATGGTAGCTGATTCAAGTGATTAAAAGCTTCATAGAACTCTTACATGCCCTTGGGCTACATTCTACTCTTGGGCTTCTGATTTGTACATTCTGCTCTCATTAGAGTCCCCCCAGTCAAGGTATGTTTGCCGATAGTTAGAGGGGTTCTTTAACTTGAGACTTCAAGTAAATACCTAATTGGATACTGCAGTAAGAATGACTCAGTTTACTTACTGTAATCAGTAGGTGAAGACAAATGAGTGACATATGCATGTTTATATAATTTTGGTGGGGGAGTCGGTTCTTCACTCACAGTGGAAAGTTCTAGTATATTCAACAGGCTGTGACCTGAGAGCATTTCACATTTCCACTGGGACAGGTGAGAGGAATAAAAACTCCTGGACTCCATTTGCTAATTTGAGGATGATGAAAGCTATTTCTCTGAGGTTTCTCAGTGTGGATTTATGATGACCTCAGGCCAGATTCTCTGTTGACGCTTTGAGCCTCTGTCCAGCACCATATACATTTCAAAGGAGCTTGCCTTCTCTGTGTCCTGGTGAAAGAAATGCAGGTGCTCAATTAATGGGTCACTGGCTCTTGAGTAACTTCTGGAGTTGCCTGGATGGAACCTCTGCTCCTCATGGACTATAAACAAATTCCATCTCTTTACCTGCTGCCTGTATCATGCCAAAGATAGAGCCAGGATTTGAACCCGGCTGTGTCTTAGTCTCATAGCAACTCCACTGCCAGCTATGAAATATCCACGTGGCCTGTTTAGGTCTCAGAAAAATTACTGTTATATTTACTTTTACCCATAGTTAATTTGAGTTTGGATATTTTTAGCAAATACATTTAAACTGGGAAATTAACACTTGAGAGGCAAAGAGTTAATACAAACCCAGTTTTCTATTAACTTTAAAATTGAACAGGAGTACGGTTGACACCTGTGTGTTTAGGCAGATTAACTGACATAACTAAGTAGAAATCCTCCTCTTTCTTCTGGAGATATGGTAGTTGGATCTCTGCTGTTACTTTATGAAGATCTAGATTGAGGCTTGAATAAAGAGTCCATCCAGGTTCCTGGGCTCCTGGAATTTTTAGGAAGTTATTTAGATCTGATCTCATCAAAATGGCTATGTTGACATGTGTGTGACCCCAATAAAAGCTAGCACTCTATATAGTCCAGTGCTGGTCAGTGCTGCCTTAGAAGAAAAACACAGTCCATAAATCAAAAGTAGTTTAGACACTTTGAATCTTTTCTGAAACCTCTTGAATAATGTCAAGGCAGATACAGTCTGAAACTACCATCTTTTTTCATTAAAATTATCTTTTCCTAATTTTCTCAAATATCTCTCAGAGCGGTAGCTAAACTTGAAATTTTCTTTCCCTCCCCGCTGTCAACACTCCAAACTTTTTCTTTTATTTTAAGCAGGTTCTTGTTTTTAATATCTTATCCTTTTCATTCTACCACTTGCCATGTTTTTTTTGTTGTTGTTGTTTATTTTATTTAGCCGTAAACCATCTCTGTCTAGCCATTACCCAGAGTCTCCATCACAAAATCCCAGGAACCAAGCTATTAAAGACACAATTCTCACTAGATGACTACTGAGGAAGGTAAGGCTGGGAATATTCCCCCATTAATAATTTTTGCTCTGCTCTGTCACATATAAAAAATACTATATGTGGGCTTCCCTGGTGGCGCAGTGGTTGAGAGTCCGCCTGCCGATGCAGGGGACACGGGTTCGTGCCCCGGTTCGGGAAGATCCCACATGCCGCGGAGCGGCTGGGCCCGTGAGCCATGGCTGCTGAGCCTGCGCGTCTGGAGCCTGTGCTCCACAACAGGAGAGGCCGCAACAGTGAGAGGCCTGTGTACCACAAAAAACCCCCCAAAACATAAAAAACCTATATGTAATTACTAAGGATTATACATAACAGATATGCTTGGACATGCTTTATCCCAGAGCCCCCTTTTGCTCCCTCACTGTGGACCAGACTGAAGAACAGCATGAGAATCAGGAATGGTGAGAGATTCAAGTATGTGGTGGAAGGTGAGGTCAGGTTCATGGGTGGACTGAGCATCAGCCCTTGGTTGAAACTCAGCATAATAAATATGACAGTTTTTTGGGTGATTTTCTTAAAATTACATTTGGTGACTTCTGTTTTGAGCAGCATCAAAATAACCCTGTGCCAGAATGTTGTTTACTCTGGCTTTGAGTAATATAATGTTACGAATATTCTTGCCTCTCTCTTTTCTACCTGTATCGCTTTTTCCAAATTTCTAGGTACCAGATCAAGTGTTAAGTTGAAATCATGGAATGTCAGGCTTGGAAAGATAAAGGTTATGGAGCTTGGTGGTTCCCAAATCTTATACCTGTCTCCTTTGTCAAATCGCACATTCTGTATTCCACCGCTCAGAGGTTCTGATTTATTAGTTTGCTGTGGAGCTCTAAAATATGTATTAAAAAAAAAAGTCTCCTGAAGTGTTTTTGTTAACCATTCTGGTTTGGGAAATCCTGATCAAATTCACCTCCTTCCACCCCGCCTGATGCCTGGATTCCCTCTAACAGCATACCTCTTGATAGTCAGCCTGGGGATGACGTTGATGATGGTGAAGGAAGCCCATAGGTACCAAGTGCTTTCTAACTGTTAGGCACTGGACTAAGGCTTTATCTAATTTGTCCCATACACTACATATAACAATCTCAGGAGCTAGATAAGATTATTATACACACATTTTATCCCACGTCTTTGAATTGGCTATGATCTCACTTTCTTCTAGGTTTTTACTCATGTACTGTTGCCCTTGCAAGGCACTCCCTGCCTAATTATACTTGTCTCCTTTGAGCTTCTTTACTATCTCTACTTTCTTCTATTCGTCTATATTTTATTGGGAAAACAGTACAGTTTAACAAATTAAAGGTGTGGATTCTGGAGCCGGGCTCTGGGGGTTTAAACCCAGCTCCACCATGCTCTGATAGTGTCGTTCTGGGTTAAGCTAACCTTCCTTTGCTTTCTTCATTTGTAAAATGGAGATTTAAAATCCACTTCTTCACAGAGTCCATGTGAGGGTTAGTATATTAGTGCATGTTAAACATTCATAATAGACCCAGGAATGGAATAAATGCTCGATAAATATCACCCATTTTTATCTGATTATACCAAATTTTAATTGTCCATTTACTTGTCTTTCTCACCTACTAGGCAGTAAACATCTTGAAGGAAGAGAGTATATCTTGTTCAATCTTGTATCTCAAGTGTCTACTGCAAGGCCTAGTAGATAATAAGTGTTCAAAAATTGGTAATTTTAAATGTAATTCTAATCTGTAAGAAGGTTCAGAATAAAACATTATAAAGACTTCCAGCCTACACCCTGATTTCTCTGAACATTTACAACCCTTCTAAATCATACCACTCCACTGCCAATTAATAATAATTTTTTATTGTTATTAAACCACATGGCCCTATAAGTTTGCTCACTGCTTTGTCTATCAGACAAACCTGGGTTTGAATATCCTTGCTTGCTTCTCTTGTTCTCTTGATTTGGCATTGGGCAAGTCATTGTACTGCTTAGATCTTCATTTCTCTCATCTATAAACCTGAGGTGGAATATCTTCCCTGCAGTGCAGTTGTAGGGTTAACAGTGTTGTGTGATGGACATGTTATATAGTGCCTGTGATGGAAAAGATGCTCAGAAAGAGGTAGGTAGGCTTATTGTTGCGTGGAAGAAGTTCAACACGAATGCTTGTTGATATGGTCTTGGCCTACGTTCAGTATTCTTCATTCATGTAGACTGAAACCTTTTGGAGTCAGATTTCTTTAAGTACTGTGATGGTTGAATTATGTCCCCACCAAAAGATATCCTGACCCCCAGAACCTCAGAATGTAATCCTTTTGGAAATAGGGTCATTTTAGATATAATTAGTTGAGGTGGGGTCAAAGTAGAGTACGATGAGTCCTTAATCCAATATGATTGATGCCTTATAAGAAGACGAGAAAGAGACCCAGGGAAAAGAATGCCAGGTGATTATGGAGGCAGAGATGGGAGTGATGCACCTGCAAACAGAGGAACTCCAAGGATTGACCCTCACCACCACAAGCTAGGAGGAGGTAAGAAAGGATTCTACCCAGAGTCTCAGAGAGAGCACAACCCTGCTGACACCTTGACTTTGGACTTCTAGCCCTAGAACTGTGAGAGAATACTTTTAAGCTCTTTAAAGCCACCCAGTTTGTGGTACTTTGTTATAGCAGCTGTAGGAAACTGATACAAGTACTATGCTAAACTTAATGACCATGACTTCCTAAAACTACTCTGGGAAAAAGGGAGCAGTGTGATAGTTACTCATAAAAAGGAGCAAATTGAGGTTTTCCAACCTAAAAATGATTATGCCTATAGAATGATAGGCTTCTGGAAAATGAGGGAGAAACAAATCCTTAATATATCACTCTCCTTAAAGCGTTTAAAAAAATATTTTTTCCCTTGAACTTCCAAACTTTTGTTAATAAGTTTGGGTCCCTAAAGGACCAGAAAGCTTTCAGTTGTACTTGTTCAGAACGGTAAGAAAATCCTTTTTGCATTTACTATTTATGAGCTGTGGCTTCATATTGTCTTGTGGTCAGGTGATGCTTGCTTTTAAGAACCCGCACATGAGACCAGATTCATTATTTTTTAATGTAAAGAGGATGATGGCAAACTGTACAGTGTTATATACAACCAGGCTGTCACTCTTGCCCTAGAATTTGTATTAACATTGTTCATTTAGAAACTAGTAAACCACGTGCCATATTTATAAACATCATATTTGACATAAAAGTAATATTTGTTGGAAATTGAATTTAAGTGTTTAATTGCAGTACATGAATCATGGGACAATCTTCAATTCTGAACAATTCCATGGTACTAAAACTTGGGAGCACATTTTTTCCATGTAAAGTACACATCTAATAAGAAAATCCCTTCACTTTGCTCTCATATTTCTTTCAGCAGGGGGGCAGCTGCCATTTCAGTTGCTAAGTTCATTCGACTTCTAAGTACAAGGAAAATGAAATCAAAATACTCAGATCAGTTGGGGTAAAAAATCAAATACTGTTACGGTTAACCCAAAGTGTTCTAGAAGAAAATTTAATTTGTACTTATTTCTAAAAAGCTTTTCTTCTGGGGAGAAAAGTTTTGCATTGCCAGTCTGAAGTAATGTAACTGGGAATCCAATCCTGTCTCAGAGAAGCTGCTTTTCTCTGTCCTTTGTATATATTCAACTCTCATGTATCTTTCCTGGCCTCAGCTTTAACAAATGTCATAAGCTATGGGAAGATGACATTTCTCTCTTTTGAAGGAAGCAGTTTCACATTTCCTGGGGTGAATTTTTGACCCAGGTTACTACTGTACAGTTGTGATTTTTTGGTATTTTTTACAGATTAGCAATTTTTCCCCAGAATTTTCCTAAAATGTCTGGATTTTCATAGAATTATTTTTCTCCTCTTGAAGTCCATCTTCCATTGCTCCTGCTCTTAGCTATATCTGTTGCCTAAAACACCTAATAAAGCATTTTCATTCATTTTTTCATTCAACTACAGCCCACCAGTGGAGCTGACAAACTAAGGCTTGCTGCCTGTGTTTGTGCTACTCAAGAGCTAAGAGTGTTTTTTACCTTTTTTAATGGTTGAAAAAAAATAGCAGCAGAAGAATGATATTTTGTGACACAGGAAAATTACACACAATTCAAATTTCAGTGTCCAAATACATGTTTATTGGGACACAGCCTTGCTCATTTGTTTACATATTATCTATGGTGAGTCATGGCTTAGAAAAGCCCCATGGTCATTCTAGTACTTCAGTGTTTTGCTTCCTTCTCGCAGTTCCAAATCTGCCAGCACTGCCCGTAGACCACATGTCCCTGTCATGCCCCACAGCCTTGCATGTATTTTTCTCTGCCCTTCCTACTCACTTTCATGGGACACTCCAGTAGGGCTCTGCATGGCCAGATCCCAAATTTCTTCCTTTTAAGATGGCTCTGCACCATAATCTAGCCCCACACACCCCTACTTCCAGTTCATCTGCCAGTATGGTATCTGTCTTAGTCAGCTCAGGTTGCTTTAACAAAATACCATAGTCTGGGTGGCTTAAATACAAATATTTATTTCTCACAGTTCTAGAGACTGGGAAGTTCAACATCAAGGTACCAACAAATTTAGTGTTAGTTGAGAGCCCACTTCCTGGCTCACAGATGACTACCTTCTCTCTCTGTTCTTGTTGGAAAGAGGTGAGAGAGCTCTCTGGGCTTTCTTTTATAAAGGTATTCATCCCATTCATAAGGCTCCACCCTCGTGATCTAATCACTCCCAAAGACCCCTACCTACTAATACCATCATAACAGGGTTTAGGATTTCAACAGCCAAATTTTGGGGAAACACAATTATTCAGTCCATAACAGAATCCCATGTACTCTTTTGTCTGAAAGGGGAGCTCAGACAGAGGAAAGACAAAAGTCATGAATTTTTTTAAAGATTCTTAAGCTGGGTCTCGCTCTTGTTGCATTTATTTAGTTTTTGTTTTTTAAACTTAAATATTAGGAATCTACTTTCATACTTGTTAAACTTCTCCTGATTGGTTTTAGCCCAGCATTGCTGTCTGTGAAGCTGGTTTTGAAACTTCATTTTGTTGGCCAGTATACTGCTGTGTTTCCCAGATTTGTGTTGTTCTCAAGTTTTTTATTGTAGATGCATGTTCTACATTTTAATCACATGTATTGAGTAAGATATTTGAGGATTGGACCCCAAACAGAACTTTGTGGCACTCTCCTGGAAACTCCTTTCCAATTCAGTATTGATCTCTTAAGCAGCACTCATTGGTTCAAATAATTTCCAATCCCCCTTATAACTGTGATTATGGAAGACTCTGTGAAGTACTTTGCTAAAATGGATATGAACTGTATCTAAACCCTTCCCCTGATCCAGTAGCTTAGAGCTTCTCATCGTGCTATCTATAAGTATGTCGGAGTCAAAGGAGAAATTTTTGCAGTCAGAGAAACCTGAGTTCAAAAACTATGTCTGTCCCTTCACCTAGGAAAATGCTTTTCTAACCCTCAGTGTGGTGGTAAGGATTCAAGAATTGAAAGGTGAACTACTAAAACAATTAGAACACAGCATTACATGTAGGAACTTCCCCTTAAATGGTAGCTTTAATTATTATCACTAATAAGATTATCAAGAAAGGAATGAGATTATTTTAGGATAACTTGTTCTCAGTAAATTCACAATAGTACCTAGTGAAGAAGAAATTTGTTTCTAAATGTCCATGTATCATTTTTTGATCACTGATTCTTGTAGTTTGCATAGATGTGATGTTATGTATACTGTTCTAGGGTTTCTGCAGTCTACTCTTGGCTGAAATTTGTCATCCTATACAGCTGATTTCAATTCTTTGTCAAATCTCTTATTTATTTAAATTCTTAAATATTATGATAGTCTTTTCATTTCCAGACACCCTAGTATATAATTTGCTTGAACATGTGGATATGAACACACGGAAGCAGGCACGTATTTCTGTATCATCTTTCCTCTGCAAGGCTTCTCTTCAGCTGAGAAACTTGATTTGGGGTTAAAAGCTCAGGATCAGGGATAAAAACATCTAGATACTGGTGCATAATCTGTTCCTTAACTAGCTGTATGACCTATGATGTGCTGTTGGACCTCTCTTGGCATTATTCTCTGTAAATAATGGTTTCTATCAGATGCTTTCCATGAGTTCCTTCTTGTTCTAGAATACCATGATCATAAGCAATCTGTTAAGCATATACAAGAAATCCCCAGAGGAGTTTGCAGGGAGGGAAGATGATGGAATCACTCAGTAACTACACAAGTTTCATGAGATGACAGCAAAAATAAAGGCATCTCATAAATTCTGCAGAAATTCAGAGGAGGGAAGGAAAGGTGGATGTAAGCTTTTGGGGGTAGACTTCATGGATGGAGACTAAACAAAAGGGAGAAAAGAGATTGTCAACGGTTGATGTCAGAAATGCTTTTTATTTTTGTTTTATTTTGCTGATGTTTTAATCTTCTCCAAGGTCAATGTCAGTGCAAGATATTTATTTCCTTACCATTCTTTGGGATATTACCTTGATCCTTAATCAGGAGTCCTAACTTAATCAGTAGTCCTAACTTCTACTTTCAAAACTGGACAAGATATTGCCATTTATTCCCAAGCACACCATTTTGAGGTGGTATATCATCTTATTTGGAGGGAAATAACATTCAACAACATGAAGATAGGTAGAGAAATTTTGGAATTGTCTTCTGGCCTCAGCAGCATTTGAATGCAAACAATTCAGATAGTTGCTACGAAGTGGTTGCTTCATAATGTTGAATAAAGGATGAGAAAAACATTAAGGGAATAATAGATGACATCAATTTAGCTTGCTCTTTTGAGGGATATAGTGAAATGTGGTAGTTAGGAATATAGGCTCTGGAGTCTGACTCTGGATCCACCATTAATGGTTGGATGAGGCTGGAGAAGTTACTTAACCTTTTGAACCTCAATTTCTTCATTCATAAAATGGGCATAGGGCTTCCCTGGTGGCACATTGGTTGAGAATCCACCTGCCAATGCAGGGGACACACGTTCGAGCCCTGGTCTGGGAAGATCCCACATGCCACAGAGCAACTAGGCCCGTGAGCCACAACTACTGAGCCTGTGCGTCTGGAGCCTGTGCCCCACAACAAGAGAGACCACGACAGTGAAAGGCCCGCGCACCGCGATGAAGAGAGGCCCCCACTTGCCGCAACTAGAGAAAGCCCTCGCACAGAAACAAAGACCCAACACAGCCAAAAATAAATAAATAAATTTATTTAAAAATAAAATAAAATAAAATAAAATGGGCATAATAATAAAACGTATAGAGATTTTTTAGGATGAAATATATCATCACATAAATATCTTAAACTAGTAGTTAATAGATTAAATTCCCACTGTCATTTATTATTATTCTAAGTATTTTTGTATTCTCCCATAAATGCATACACTTATTATCACAAGGAATATGGAACAAAGACAGGACATGAAATAGAAAGGAGAAATGCGAAAAATTGAGTCTTTCTAAAGACATAAATTATAACAATTGAGGCCTTGGCTCCTATAAATTCTCCTTAAGAAATGCCTTCTCTGACAGTCATTTCCAACATGCTTCTTTACGCTTGAATTCAAAGTTGTTGCAAAATTAAAGAATAAGATCTTAGAATTTTGAGTGATCTCTTTGGACCCTAGATGACATTGTGTCATATGACTCTATTCTGTGATTTTATCATTTAAGATTATTTATTATCATTGAAATGTCATTAATTAAGCATGGCAAGAATGCAACAAAATCAAGATATAAGCATTATTTTGCCTAACCTCTGAATTCATTTTAATAATTAACTGTGTAAAGAATTTAGTTATGCAGTAAAATATTTTTTTAAAAATTGTGGAAGGTTGCTAAAATGAATAACAAAAGATAAATACAGTCCTTTAGGAATTTTTGGCAGAAAAAAAAATTCCTAACTCTCAAACGAATATAATAGATGCTCCTCTTTCAGAATTTCTGTGACTCTTTTTTTCTTGGGTTAACTCAGCTGTATGTATGAACACCTGGAGAATATACCAGGGTGAGTGAGACATTACATGTGGGAGTGAAGAAGGCATCAAAAGGCATTAAAAATTTGGAGGCACTGGGTAGGAAATTCATGTGCTACTGCAGGGAATCCACTCTCTAATGATTATAAAGCATTTTATACATTCTTAATTCTGTAGCAGAATTAGGAACTATTTCTTCAACTCTGTACGTCTTTTCTTGTCTTTTTTCTTTTTTATTGAAACATAATTGACATAAAACATTCCATTAGTTTCAGGTGTACAACATAATGGTAACATTTGTATACATTGTGAAATGATAACCACGATAAGTGTAGTTATCATCTGTCACTAGTCACCATGCTGTACGTTACATCCCCATGACTTATTTATTTTACAACTGGAAGTTTGTACCTATAGATCCCCTTTGCCCATTTTACCCACCCCTCAACCCTCCTCCCCTCTGGTAACCACCAGTCTCTTCTCTGTATCTATGAGTTTTGTTTTGTTTATTCATTTCTTTTGTTTTTTAGATTCCACATATAATTGAAAACATATGGTATTTGTCTTTATCTGTCTGAGTTATTTCACCTAGCGTAATACCCTCAAGGTCCATTCATGATGTTGCATGTGTCAAGATTTCATTCTTTTTTATAGATGAGTAGTATTCAGTTGTATATGTGTACCACATCTTTATCCATTCATCCATTGATGGACACTTAGGTTGTTTCCATATCTTGGCTGTTGTAAATAATGCTGCAGTGAACATAGGGGTGTGTATATCATTTCAAATTAGTGTTTTTGTTTTCTTTGGAACTATACACAGAGTAGAATTGCTGGGTCATATGTCGTTCTATTTTTAACTTTTTGAGGAAGCTCCATACTGTTTTCCATAGTGGCTGTGCCAATTTACATTCCCATCAACAGTGCACAAGCTTTCCCTTTGCTCCACCTCATCAACACTTGTTATTTCTCATCTTTTTGTTGATAACCACTCTAACAGGTGTGAGGTGATGTGCCATTTTGGTTTTGATTTTCATTTCCCTGATGATTAGTGATGTTGAGCATCTTTCATGTGCCTGTCGGCCATCTTTATGTCTTATTTGGAAAAATGTCTCTTCAGATTCTCTGCCCATTTTTAAAAATTGGATTGTTTGTTTCTTTGTTATTGAGCTGTATGAGTTCTTTATGTATTTTAGTTATTAACTGTGTATTGGATATATGATTTGCAAATATCTTCTCCCATTTAGCACGTTCTCTTTTTATTTTGTTGATAGTTTCCTTCACCATGCAGAAGATTTTTTAATTTGATGTAGTACCATTTTTTAACTTTTTGTGTGTGTGTGTGTGTTACGCGGGCCTCTCACTGTTGTGGCCTCACCCGTTGCAGAGCACAGGCTCTGGACGCACAGGCTCAGCGGCCATGGCTCATGGGCCTAGCTGCTCCGCGGCATGTGGAATCTTCCCGGACCGGGGCATGAACCCGTGTCCCCTGCATCAGCAGGCGGACTCTCAACCACTGCGCCACCAGGGAAGCCCCCAATTTTTAACTTTTGCTTTTTGTTGCCATTGCTTTTGGAGTCAGATCCAAAAAAAATGTCACCAAGTGTGATGTCATGGAGCTTACTGCCTATATTTTTTCTAGGAGTTTTATGGTTTCTGGTCTTACATTCAAGTCTTTAATCCATTTTAAGTTAATTTTTGTGTATGGTGTAGTATAGTGGGCCGGCTTCATTCTTTTGCATACAGCAGTCCAGTTTTCCCAACACATTTTATTGAAGAGACTGTCCTTACCCATTGTATATTCTTGCCTCCCTTGTCGTAAGTTAATTGGTCATATATGTATAGGTTTATTTCTGGACTCTCTATTCTGTTCCATTGATCTTTGTGTCTGTTTTTTTGCTAATACCATACTGTTTTCATTACTGTAGCTTTGTAATATACAGTAGACCCTTGAACAAAGCCAGTTTGAACTGCATGGATCCACTTATGTGTGGATTTTTCCCAATAGGTACCTACTACAGTACTATACAATCCAAGATTGGTTGAATCCCTAGATGCAGAAATCCCGAAACAAAGAGCCTACAGTAAAGTTATACATGGATTTTTGACTGGACAGAGGGTTGGCTCCCCTAACCCCATGTTGTTGAAGGGTCAACTATAGTTTTAAATCTGGGAGCATGATGCCTCCATCTTTGTTCTTCTTTCTCAAGACTGCTTTGGCTATTTGGGATCTTTTGTGGTCCCAAACAAATTTTAGAATTGTTTGTTCTATCTGTGAAAATGTCACTGGAATTTTGATAAGGATTTTGTTGAGTCTGTATATTGCTTTGAGTAATATGGACCTTTTTACAATATTAATTCTTTCAATCCATGAGCAAATCCATTTATTTGTATCTTCCTCAATTTCTCTCATCAATGTCTTATAGTTTTCAGTGTACAGGTCTTTTACATCCTTGGTTAAGTTTATTCCTAGGTATTTTACTCTTTCTGATGCAATTGTAAATGGGATTGTTTTCTTACTTTCTCTTTCTTATAGTATTTGGTATATAGAAACAAAACAGATTTTTCCATATTGATTTTTACCCTGCAACTTTACTGCATCTGTTTATTAGTTCTAACAATTCTTTTGTTGGAGTCTTTAGGGTCTTATATATATGAAATCATGTCACCCACAAAGGTGACAGGTTTACTATTTCCTTTCTAATTTGGATGCCTTTTACTTACTTTTCCTGCCTAATTGCTCTGGCTAGGTCTTGCAATATTATGTTGCATAGAAGTGGTGAAGATGGGCATCCTTTTCTTGTTCCTGATCTTAAGGAAAAAGCTTTCAACTTTTCACTATTGAGTATGATGTTAGCTGTGGGCTTGTCATATATGGCCTCTATTATTTTGAGATACAGCCCCACTATGCCCACTTTGTTGAGAGTTTTTATCATATAAGTGGTTGTGGAATTTTGTCAAATGCTTTTTCTACACATATTGAAATGGTCATATAATTTTTACCCTTCATTTTTTAATGTGTTTAATCATTTTGACTGGTTTGCAGCTGTTGAACCACTCTTGCATCCCTGGGATAAATCCCACTTGATCATGGTATATGATCCTCTTAATGTATTGAATTTGATTTGCGAATATTTTGTTGAGGATTTTTGCATCTATGTTCATCAGGAATATTGGCCTATAGTTTTCTCTCTTTCTTTCTTTCTTTCTTTCTTTTTTTTGTGGTGTCCTTGTCTGGTTTTGGTATCAGGGTAATGATGGCCTCATAAAATGAGTTTGGGAACATTCCTTCTTCAATCTTTAGGAAGAGTTTGAGAAGGATAGGTATTAAATCTTCTTTGAATATGTAGTATAATTCACCAGTGATGTCATCCGGTTTTAGACTTTTGTTTGTTGGGAGTTTTTGATTCAGCCTTCCTACAAGTAATCAGGCTATTCTGATTTTCAGTTTTGCTTGATTTAGTCTTGAAAGACTGTGTGTTTCTAGGAATTTATCCATTTCTTCTAGGTCATCCAATTTAATAGCATATAACTGTTTATAGTAGTCTCTCATGAGCCTTTGTTTTTCTGTGGTTTCAAATGTAACATCTTTCATTTCTGATTTTTATTTGAGCCCTCTTTTTGTTTTTAGCAAGTCTAAGTTTTATTTATCTTCAAAGCACTGGCTCTTAGTTTTATTAATCTTCTCTGTTGTCTTTTTAGTATCTGTTTCATTTATTTCTGCTCTAATATTTGTTATTTCCTTCCTTCTAGTAACTTTGGACTTCTTTTTCTAGTTCCTTTAGGTATGAAGTTAGGTTATTTATTTGAGCCTTTTCTAGTTTCTTGAGGTAGGCATTTAGTATTGTGAACTTCACTCTTAGAACTGCTTTTATTGCATCTCATAGATTTTGATATGTTGTATTTCCATTTTTATTTGTATCAAGGTATTTTTGATTTCTCCTCTGATTTGTTTGTTGACACATTGGTGTTCAGTAGTATGCTCTTTAATATCCACATATTAGTGATTTTTCCAGTTTTCTTCCTGTAATTGATTTCTAGTTTCATGCCATTGTTGTCAGAAAACATGCTTGATGTGATTTCAATCTTCTTAAATTTATTGAGACTTGTTTTGTGGCCTAGCAGATGATCTATCCCAGAGAATCTCCATATTCACTTGAGAAGAACGTTTATTCTGCTGCTTTTACATGGTGTGTTCTCTATATATCTGTTAAGTCAATCTGATATAATGTTTCACTTAAGGCCAGTGTTTCCTCATTGATTTTCTGTCTGGATGATCTATCCATTGATGAAAGTAGGGAATAAAATTTCCCTTCTATTATTGCATTGCTGCCATTTTATCCCTTTAGTTGTTTTAATATTTACTTTATATATTTAGGTGCTCCTGTGTTGGGTGCATAAATATTTACAAATATTATATCTTGTTGTATTCATTCATTTATCATTATGTAGTGCCCATTTTCATCTTTTATTAGAGTCTTTGTTTTAAAGTCTATTTTGTCTGATATATGTATAACTACCCCAGCTTTCTTTTGGCTTAGGTTGGTATGAAATATCTTTTTCCATCCCTTCACTTGTGGTCTGTGTGTGTCCTTACATCTGAGGTGAGTCTCTTATAGGCAGCATATACATGGGTTTTGTTTTTATCCATTTAGCCACTCTATGCCTTTTGATTGGTGACTTTAATGCATTTATATTTAAAGTAGTTATTTATAAGTATGTACTTATTGCCATTTTTATCATTGTTTTCTGGCTGTTTGTAGTCCTTCTCTCTTTCTTTCTTCTTCTCTTGCTTTCTTCTCTTGTGATTTGATGAATTTCTGTACTGTTATGCTTAGATTCCTTTCTCATTATCTTTTGTGTATCTATTATAGGTTTTTGCTTTGTAGTTACCATGAGGTGTATGCTATATATATATATATATATATATATATATATATATCAGTGTATTTTAAATTGATAGCAAGTTAAGTTTGAAAGCATTCTAAAACTCTGAATTTTTACTCCTGCCACCCCATGTTTTGTGTTTTTGATGTTATATTACATTTTACAGTTTTTTATCTTGTGTATCCCTTAACTAATTCTTGTAGTCGTAGTTATTTGAATTACTTTTGTCTTTTACCTTCATATTAGCCATATAAATGATTAATCCACTACCTTTACTATATATTTACCTTTACAGTGAGATTTTTTACTTTCATATGTTTTCTTATTACTGATCAGTGACCTTTCTTTACAGCTTAAAGAAGTCCTTTAACATTTCTTGTAAGGCTGGTTTTGTGCTGATGAACTTCTTTAGATTTTGTTTGCCTGGAAAAATATTTTTCTCTCCTTCAATTCTGAATGGTAACATTGCCAGGTAGAGTATACTTGGTTAGAAGGTTTTTCCTTTCAGCACTTTGAGTATATCATGCTATTCCCTTTTGGCCTGCCAAGTTTCTGGTGAAAAATCTGATAGTCTTATGGGGGTTCCCTGGTATATAACAAGGGTTTGTTTTTATCTTGCTGAAAGATTCTTTCTTTATCTCTAATTTTGAAATTTTAATTATAATGCGTCTTACTGTGAATCTTTTTTGTGTTCATCTTGTTTGGAACTCTCTGGAGTTCAGGAATCTGGATGTCTGTTCTCTTCCCCAGGTTACCAGGTTAGGATAGTTTTCAGCCATTATTTCTTCAAATAAGTCTTCCCCATGCCACACCCCCACCCCCACCCCGCCGTCCCCCTCTGGATCTCTTTAGTGCATATATTATTCTGCTTGGTGTTGTCCCATAAGTCCCTTAAGCTACTTATTTTCTTTCATTCTTTTTCCTTTTTGCTGCTCTGTTGGGGTGAGTTCCAGTGCCCTCTCTTTCAGATCACTGATTCTTTCTTCTGCTTTATCTGGTCTGCTGTTGAATCCCTCTAGTATATTTTTCAGTTTGGTAATTGTATTCTTTAGCTCTGTGCATCTTTATATCCATTAGTTTGAACTCTTTATCACGTAAATTACCTATCTCTTTTTTATTTAGATTTTTTTTTTTTTTTTTGCGGTACACGGGCCTCTCACTGTTGCGGCCTCTCCCGTTGCAGAGCCAGGCTCTGGCTGCGCAGGCTCAGCGGCCATAGCTCATGGGCCCAGCCACTCCACGGCATGTGAGATCTTCCCGGACTGGGGCACGAACCCGTGTCTCCTGCATCGGCAGGCGGACTCTCAACCACTGCGCCACCAGGGAAACCCTTTATTTAGGTTTTATTCTGGGGTTTTATCTTGTTCTTTTGTTTGGCATGTATTCCCATGTCTCCTCATTTTGGTTGTCTCTTGAACTGTCTCTCCAATTATTCAGGCCTGTGGTACCCAGAAACACAATCCTCCTGTGCACAAGAGCCTGGCACTCAAGGGGTGTCCCCTATGTAGGCTGTGAATGCCCACTGATTTTGTTGGGGCTGGGGGAATGGCGCAGGGGGCAGGGCATTCACTTGCCCATACTAGCAGGTTAGAGTAAGAATGTAAAAGTGGCACCCACCATCTCTAGTGCTAGCAAGGTAGAGGGAGAATGTAAAAATGGTGCCTGCCAGAGCCTCTATCCCTGGAAGGAGTTCCAACAGGCTTCTGCTCCTCTGGAAGATGCTTTAAGGTTGGCAAATGAATCTCTTTCACATATGGTGTAGGCTCTTTGCAAATGGGTGCTTTTGAGCTGGGTTTTGGGCTGTGTCTGTGCACAAGCCCTTTAAGAGCAGAATCTGCATTCCCTATAGCCCTTTGGTTCTTTTGAATGTAGGTCCTGTTGGTTTTCAAAGCCAGTTTTTTAGGGGGCTTGTCTTTCCAGTGCATGTCCCAAGGGTGGGGTGCCTGATGTGAGGCACAAACATCTTGCACCTCAGAGAGATGCTTAGTATTTATGAGATCCCTCCTGCTTGCATGTTGCAGTGCAGTGGGTGAGCTTTTAGGTGAAACTGTGTCTCTGCCTTCCCTAGCTATCTCAGTGTGTCACTTTTATTTTTTGTTGTTCAGCTAGCTCTCAGGTTGTTTTCAGAGGGAATTTTTCCATGTGTAGCTGTGGACTTATTGTGTCTGTAGGAGGAGGTGAGCTCAGGATCTTCCCATCTTGAACTGCCTCCTCCTATGTGTGTTTTCTTTTCAAAGCCTCTGACAATCAATTCTCTGTTTCCCTATTTTTCTCCCTTTTTCCATACATACTTTTATTGGAAACAAAATAGGTCCTAATGGGAGGCAGCAAAAAGGCCTAAAGGGGTGAACATAGTCCAGTGCACATTTAAGGTAAGAATAGAAACCTCCTGATCAATGAGAGGTCTTAGGCAGTGAAAGTCTCCTTGCTTGATACATTTACAAGGAGAGCAAGTAAAGCACTAGAAAATACCTGCCAAGCAAGACTGCCATTTTTGGCAGGAATAGGGGTCAGATTCTTCTGTAGAGTTTCTCCGTCTTGAAGCTCTTGCATTTTGTAATACAAGACATTAGTTCATCATACCATGTGCTGAGAAAACCTTTGCTTATGTACAATGGCTAGATTTGAGTGACTGAAAATGCAGCCAACAAACAGCTGCAAGACAATTGCTTGTGCACAAAACCTCATAACCTTGGCTGTACACACAGTGAGCCCCTTGCAAATGCAAGGCTTAGTTTTCTTCCAGGTGGGATATTACCTGTGAATCTATTGAAATATGGATACACTCATCGCTTTCCTCGAAGAGTTGGGTTACACTGTAGAGAAGACACATGCAAGATTTGTCACCTGAACAATTCTTTGTCATTCACTCTCTACCATCTCCATTTCCTTTGCATGTAAAAAACAAGTTGACCCTTCTCTGCAAAACTTATTTTTTTTCTACTTGAGGAAAGGAATAATTATTGGAAGTGATTCAATGCATGCTTATGCACCATCCTCCCACAAAAGGATTGAAACCACTGAGTATCATGGAAAACACATTTTTTAAACGCTTTCAAATGTTTTGACTTGTAACACTATGTTTTCATCTCCTGCTTGATTATCCATTATCGTGTTGATGGGGAAAATGCGTTCTCTTTTGTGATCTTCGCTCTTAAAATGCGTATGAAAAGTAAAGACCACCTGTTGCCATGTAGAAGTATAGTTTTTCTCTAAATCCACTTGACATTTCAAGGCTTCACATCTGCTACTTCGTGATAACATTTTCCTTTGTAGATCATGTGGTTTCTAAAATGGTGTCATGTGTGTCAAAATCTAGCCAGGAGGGCTTCCCTGGTGGCGCAGTGGTTGGGAGTCTGCCTGCCGATGCAGGGGACACGGGTTCGTGCCCTGGTCCGGGAAGATCCCACATGCCGCGGAGCGGCTGGGCCCGTGAGCCATGGCCGCTGGGCCTGCGCATCTGGAGCCTGTGCTCCGCAGCGGGAGAGGCCACAGCACTGAGAGGCCTGCGTACCGCAAAAAAAAAAAAAAAAAAAAAAAAAATCTAGCCAGGAATGGTTTTTAAAATTACTAATCTTAAGGGTGTTTTAGGATTTCATGTCCTATAGGGGAAGGGGTTCATGGTGATTATACCACACTCTTATCTAAAATGTATGAAACACATTGCCTCTCTTGTGCCCATTCTGATCAGTTGGATGTGAGTATGTGAACTACTGGGTTGAAATTGGGTATTTATGGTTGCCCAAGTAAAACAGTCCTCACTGATTTGGGTTGCCTGTTGTAGGTGACAGATTGGGCAGTGTCCGGTACTGGCCATCCCTTCTTTAGAACCTTCTTACAGGTGAGAGAAGGATGTCATTTCTGTCCCAGGTACACTTACATTCTGGCTGACACAGCAGGGTGGCCAAGGGCATATGGCAACAAACTTCTACCTACCTGTCATTCCCTTGCCCCTCCTCATTTAGCTTGACCAATATTCAATCCCTGTGAGCTTTCCTAACAAAGAGGAACAAGTCCTGGCCTTCCTTAAAAAGCCCAGGTGGTGTGATTTGTGCTCATCAAGATAAACATTTATCCTCAGCCCTCCTCTCTGGGCCTCAGGGGGTTCTTAATCACCAGAGAGGTTCAGGTTGCAGCAGTATTTGCTCTTGGTGCATTTTCAGAGGCTGGGGTAATTCCACAGCCTGCAAATGAAGATAAGAGGCGGGCTGCAGGCTGGGCAGCAGTTGCCGGTAGATAAGGGCATGTTATTCCATGCCAGAGGTTAATGGGAATTGTCAGTGTGGTGGTGATTTTCCCAATCCTTTGTCCCTACTATGACAGAGGACATGGCCTGAGACAAACACAGGATCCTATTTCCAAGGACACCTGTCGCTTCATGGATCAAGCGTAAGAGATACCTTTTGGGAGATCCTTATATCCCATTACACCATGTCTCTCTGTCATATTCTGTCTACATTCCTGGCCTAAGCTTTCCCCCAGCTGCCTTCATTTGCCAAATGGCTAATCTTCTCTTTGCTGCATGTTGTTTTCTTTCAAAGCTTTAAAATTGTTTCTGTATTTTTTCTTTCTCTTTTGTTTCTGAGAAGGGTATATAAATAACAAAAATATATTTCAAGTGAACACTTAAATATCTCTGTCAGCTTTAGTAGAGGGCTCTGGGTAATAATAATCCTGAAGGAATCAAAGTTAAAGTTTATTTTTATATTTGTTTTTAGGATGCAATCAGTCAGACACATATAAATGTACCTGCTCAGTACCCAGGGCTCCTCTCTTTCCATGGCTCGTGTCTGCATGTGAGTCCAAATCTAGGGAAGTCCAGTCCCTGCAACTGTAAATGATTCAGACCCAGTGACTGAATGAATAGCGTTAGTTTTCAGTGGATTTTTTAACTTATGCTTATCTGAATAGCTGCAAATGTGTTCTATTCTTTAAAAAATAAAAATATTTAGTGGACCAGTCCATAACATGACAAGTACCATTCACCAGCCTAAAGAAAGCAATTTACCGTAATCAGGTTATTTCACCTGAAAAAAGAAGGGGCATCTTGAGAAAACAAAAGGCCTTGTTGGCTCTGTTTTGAAGGCATTGTTGTGTTATTTGTTATCTATTATAATTAATAACATATCCCACTTATTGAGTGCTTACCGTGAGCCAAGCATTGAGCTAATTTTGCATGCTTGCTCCCAGTTAATCCTTATGGAAACTTCCTGAGGTAGGTGTATATCTCTATCTGATGGATGAGGATACTGACCTAGAGTGGTGGAGCAGCTCGCCTGGGTCACACAGCTGAGAAGAGATTGAACTGGGTCTTTCTGCTTCCAATGCTCCTGTTCTTTCCTGCCTTTCAATAAAGCAACAGACTTGGTCTTCAAACTGACAGTGCCAAAGGATCTCTTTCCAGTTTCTGAATTTCTCAGGCCTCCTCATTTTTTCCACACTTGACTAAGGTGTTGAATGTAAGTGTCCATAACTAAAATGAACCTTTGTTGAGAGAGTAGTAACTGGAGTCCATGTCTCCTGGCTCCTAACCCAGAGCTCTTTCACAGTTTCACCACTCCCTTTCTTGAGGCTAGTGACCGGAAGTGAAGCAACGGCAAACCATTTTTATAAGCCCTTCCCTCACTGAACCGCACTTCTCCCTCTGCTCCACAGCCCCTACTCTTTTGTTGCTCTACTCATTTTCAGAGACTGTGTCCCTCCTTGACATTTTATTAAATGTTTATTTGCTCTCTGTTTATCATGTGTCCCCATAATAGAACACCTGCCCTAGGAGAAGAGGGACTTTGCTTCATTCTCTGATGTCCTCAGGACATAGAAGACTATCTGGCCCTAGTAAGCCCTAAATATATATCTGTGGGTTAAATAAAATGAAGACACAGGCTTAGCTAGATGATGGTATTTCCTTGAACTCACTGGTGTCTGAAATTGATCAAAACCCCCTCTCCTTCATGTGCTATATATGAAGAGCTGTGGACACTTTTTTAATGTACTCTAGAAGCAGTGTTTTTTTGTTTTATAAAAATGATTTAATACATCATTAATATAGTAATGTTTCATATTCAGGACACATCTATCCACAAGCTCTGGCCTTTTGAAAACTTAAGCCAATTTGAAATTAAATACACTTCAGAAATTTTGCTCTTATTTATCATGCCACATCATAGCACTCGAAAACATTTGATGTTTCTTTCTCCTTCACTCTCTCAATATACAACCCCCCGAAACAAACCCCAAACAAACAAAAACTGTTCTACTGCACTGCTTCAGCTTTGTGTAAAGCCTTTCAAATGTTCATTAAATTTAGGAAGAATGTGTACATGCTATCTCATGTTAATAGGTCCAGATTTTCCAACTCAGAAAGATGTAGAGAAAACTTAAGCTAACATGTTGCATTTGGGGAGAGAAAGGAAAACAAGTCCCAGGGTTCCACAACACATTTCTGGCTTTGGTTGTTCCCCATGCATTGTAGAGTGTTCAAGGATTGGAATTCAGACTACATAACAAACTTTCCTAGGAATTAATATTTACAAAGGTGTGAGTGTCAAAGTGTTAAGAAAGGCCATGGGAGCTGGGAGATGGAGGAAAACCTGGGAAGAAAATATTTTTACACTTCTAATGTTAATCTAAGGAATGATCTTTCTTGCACTTGGATAAGTGGGAAAAGCTTTCTCCTTATTTCATATGCAACTGCATAAGCAGTGATCTTCCTTGCATATGGAAATAACTGAATCTCAAAGAGTTTTCTCAGCCAAGGTTATCAGCTTTTCTTGCTTTTTCTTCAGCACTACTAAAGGCTCCTTTGCTTTCTCTTTTCTCACCTCCCCACAGTGAGCTTTTGCCACATAATTTCTTCTGAAAGATCCAAATTTCCATTGACTCTTTTTACTTTAAAATGTTTACTTAACAGTGAATGATCAATGTTGAGCTAAATAGGGAAGAAATCATCTGTATAGTTACATTTCTTTATATCTCTCAGCAAATGTTCTCCTATTTTAAATGCTAACATGGCAAACTCTGTTGGATAAGCATTCTGGGGTGTCCATGTGTTCATTATTTTGCAACACAAAGTGCAGATACTCAATCCTTGAAAATTGCTTTCTGAGTTTGAATGCTGTACCGTACCTCCTAACTCACATTTGTCCTTAATAAAAGGTATTACGGGAGGAATATGTTTGTTCTTACTGGATCAACTCTTTACTATAAAAGTGGGTTAAGATATAGTGACATTTATTCTTTTGGGAAAAGCTGCTCTGGCGTGTGTGTATGTGAGTGTGAGTGTGTGTGTGTGTGTGTGTGTGTGTGTGTGTGTGTAGTATGCAGCTATTTACCACGTAGATTAACTTTTTCAAAAAGGTAAGTCTCCTTTTGAAAAAAGTCAAGGGTTAAGGGTGTGGAACTCTAGAAGGGAGGATCTGGATTTGGGTTTTGACTTTAGTTTTCCAGCTTTGGGCAAGTATTTAATTCTTCTATGACTCAGCTTGATTCCTCATCTACTCAATGGAGGTAAGAGTATCAATCTTAAAATGGAATTAAGGGTTAAATAGTTGATCTGTGTAAAGCACTCACCACAAGCTGAGCACATGATACATCCTTAGTTTATGTTAACTACTGTTATCATTTATTCATTTGGCAAGTGAACATACAGTGAAGCAGACCAGGGTTTGGAAAGGGATGGTCAGTGGCCTATGGGCCTTAATTAAGTAATGTATTGTCCTCAGGGAAATTTGCTTTGATTCCCTAAATTAGGGTAGGCAATCCCTGGTATAAACTTTTATAACATCCTTTACAACATTTAGCACAGTTTTATTTGCATGATTATCCATTTAGGGTCCAATAGGTGATGGAAGGGATCCTACGTATTTTGTTTACTGCTATCTGCCCTATGTATATTCCATAGCCTAGAGCAAAGTAGGCACTCAAAACCACTTGGTGAATGAATGATGAATTCAGGAAAGAGTTATAAGGTTCTCACGTACCTGGCAGAGCTCCTTTGTAAATGAATGAATGAATGGATAGATGAATGGATGGAAGAACTCTTCTAGTTTCATTTGACTACTTTGGCCGCTCTTTTTTGGGGTCCTTTGCTGGCTTTTTCTCATTTTCTCTGTGTCTAACTGTGTGTGTGTGTGTGTGTGTGTGTGTGTGTGTGTGTGTGTGTGTGTAATCTGCATATCCAATTCCATGTTAGGGGAACTTATTGCTTGGTTACATCACCATTCTAGAATCTGCAGCTTAGAACTGGGAAACGTGGTCCTTGAGGTCTTGAAATAAGTTCCATCTCTACATTGTGCCTGGTAATAACAAAATTCCCCTTTGATGATGGATTCTACATGCCTGCAGAGACTTGAAGATCTTTGTGCAGTTGGTTGCAGTACATCAAGTCTGCTATGGAAATAGCACCTTGTATGCACCCAGGGGCAAATTGGACATGAGTGCCCCTTCCAGGTGTAGCCCTCACTATGTTCCTATTGATTTTTGTCACATGAGAGCCCATCATTGCCAGATCTGCCATTTTTTTCAAGAGAAGCTAGAAATCTACATTTCTTTTATTTTAAAATATTATCAACTAATTATTTCATTTTTAATAATATATTATGTGGTCCAAATCAATAGTTCTAATGACTTTTTTTTTTTTTTTTGGTATGCGGGCCTCTCACTGTTGCGGCCTCTCCCGTTGCGGAGCACAGGCTCCGGATGCGCAGGCCCAGTGGCCATGGCTCACGGGCCCAGCCGCTCCGCGGCATGTGGGATCTTCCCGAACCCGTGTCCCCTAGCATCGGCAGGCGGACTCTCAACCACTGCGCCACCAGGGAAGCCCTAAAGGTTTTTTTTGTTTTTTTTTTTAGTTCTAATGACATTTAATTCAGCCCATGAGGAGGCTGTTTGGACAGTTGTGTCTGTACAAATCAAAATCATTTACTGTTAGGTAAAAAAAAAAATTCCCTAGATAATATGAGAAAAGCCACTCCAAAAAATGTCTACAAAGAGTTGGTGGTGCAGTAGATACAAACACAGCCTTTAGATTCATACAGATCTAGGTTTGCAGTGTGAACTTGGACAAATTAACCTCTCTGAGATTGTTTCTATTGCTAAGTTTTTTTTATTTCCTGGGGGCTGATTTAACAGAGAGGAACATAAAGTTCTGTCTTTACTTTGTAAAATGCTCAATTTATTAAATATGCATACCTAATGGACAAAACTTGACACATCAACTTGATCATTTAAAATTTATTACACATGCAATTAATTAAACTCTCATAGGAAGTGCAAATTACAATTAAACTTTTAGTGTGACTGAAACTTTTGGACACTATAAATACCTTAAAGGGTAGATAATTATAATTATAATGGTTACTAAACTTATTTCTGTAATTACACTTAAACTATTCAAAATCATCAATCTTCTGTTGTATTTCCTTGTTATTTCTCTATATCTTCTTGTATACCTTTGTAGGGTTACAACAGTACTTGTTTTAAGTTAATTTAGAAATTATAGTAGAGTCTATATTGACTTGTTTCCAAGATTACAAGGTCTTTACTGGTTCCCCCCCAGAAAATCCAAGACAAAACAACCCAAATGCAAGCTGATTTTTGATCTGTGAGTGAGGCTGATTTCTTGTCTCAAATTAGCCACTGATTGTTTGGCATGGTCCTTTATAAAACTATACTTTATTTGTTATATTAATGGCATGGTTTTAGTCCTGTGTCTTCCCCAGAGGTGTAGATATTTGCAACTTGTGTCTTTTCCCCAGAGTGAGGTGTTCTTTAAGTTTTGCATGGCCAACACCGTATAATCGATTATCTTGCCAATAATAATACATTGCCCTGTCCCATATGTGTTATTAGCAACTTATCTAAGCCTCATTAGTATTTTATTATAATTAGTAGGGCCATCTAACTCTCTGAGGACATTTGGCTAACCAATTCTCTGTTCAAAATTCTCTTTTGAACCCTCTATTTGGTCATTGAGTGTGACCATTGATTGAACCTCATTCTACCTGGTACCTGCGGCCATAATCCATCTTTCTACCTCATTCTACCTGTACCTGCGGCCATAATCCATCTTTCCTATTTAGGGGTTTAGTTCCAAAATTCCTTGGCTGATTCATAATTCCTATGTCTACCCTTGTCTACATATATAGCAAGTACATATCTATACCTTATGAGCAGATGTACAGAAGAATAAATAGAAGAAACAACACACCTAAATATAGTTTCTCTTTTAATTATTATAACCAATTAAAAAGCAAATATATATATTTATAGCCATTCTTATTTTTGCATTAGAACTACCCTGTAGTTCACTTTGTGTTAACTTTCCCCATTTGTTATCAGGATGGAATCAGCCTTTCACAGACTGAAATTTGTTCCATTTAGCCGAAATTATTTTTCTCTTTTTGATGCTCGGATTGCCTTAACTTGGTTGGTAAGAGTCTCTTTAAGCTGGCCATTTGTCCTGATGGCCTCAAGAGCACCAACATTCTTTAGCGAATTCGGATGTTCCAGGCTCTCCTGATATTATTACTGAGTTCCAAGGCAGGGGATCAGTTACCCTCTGAGAATCCCAGGTTCCTTTTTAGGAGAAACTTATTAGAAACTAACATCTGGGCCCTAGAGATCCACATAAAGAGATGATGGGATCTAAGGGCTGCTGACGCTGTTGTGTCATTTTTAGAGAAAAAACAAACAGAGTTCATATTATTTTTTCCAATTTAGCTATTATGTCTATCAATCTTCCCTAAAATATTATTTTCTAAGTAATTCTCCATATTAAAAAAAAAATCTATCTCCTCAACCGTACTGTAATTGTATAATCTCTGTTAACATTCCTTATATACTCCTACATTTCACCGATCTATAGTCAGTTTAGGAGTTCTTTCTCTCCTGAAATAATAAGATATACTTTTTGATCTCTTCCCCCTGTACCCGACAGAGTTTCTAAATCCCTTGGAATTTCCTAGGTGATAGGAGCATCATTTACTGTAGTGAGGTGACTCTTGGTGGTCTCCTGTTGAGGGCTGGTCACCAGAAGGACTAAGCCATGATTAGAAGCGTGGAACTTTCAGTTTCATTTCCCATTCTACAGAGAGGTGAGAGGGGCTAGAAATAAATGGAGTTAATAACTGATTGTACCGATGTGATGAAGTCTCCATAAAAATCCCCAAAGTATGGGGTCTGGAGAGCTTCGAGATTGGTGAACACATTCACGTATAGGGATGGTGGTGGTGCGCCCCAATTCCACAGAGACAGAAGCTCTGCACTCGGGATCCTTCCAGACCTTGTTCTGTGTACGTCTTCATCTGACTGTTCATTTGTATCCTTTAAAATATCCTTTGTAATAAGTCAGCAGTAGTCAATAACTTCTCCTGGATTCTGTGAACCACTCTGGCAGATGACTGAACTCGAGGGTAGGGGTTGTGGGAGCCTCTCATTTGTAGCCAAGTGGGACAGAATGTGAGTAACCTGGGGCCCCACTACTTAAGATTGGCCCCTGAAGTGGGGGCAGTCTTGTGGGAATGAGCCCATAACCTGTGGGATCTGCCTTAAGTCCAGGCAGTTAGTGTCAGAATTGCTTGGTACGGAAAGCCCACACACCTCCTCAGTAGGAGTCTAATAACATGGAGCTCTCAAGGTTATTGTGAGGAGTAAAGAAGTTCCCTCACAGTGCATAACACAGAGCTCACATTTGGCACGTGGAAGCTGTCATGATTAAGCATGCATAACCCAGAGACACACTTACCCATGATGCAAGATACCGCTTGCTTAGAAAGTAGAATTCATGTGTAAGCTGTAGAAGCTCTATTTAAAATGTACAAGCGATACACAGAAAAAAAATTACTTTTCAAAAATAAATGCCTTCTATCTCTTTTGTATTGCCAATCCTCTATGTGAGATTCTGTAGCTCTTTTAAATATTTTTGCATTAACATTGGAATTATCCATCTGGGTGCTTTCTGCATCTGCTTGGGTATTAACAGTTTGTTCTGATCCGTTTCCATTTATGGAGGAGCTGTTACATCATAAAGGATTGGATGGCTTGGCCTGAGACCATTAGGAAAAAGCAGATCTAAAGGTTAGGTGACTCAGATGTATTTAGAGCAACTACAGCCATAACCACAGGCAATTCTTTTTGTAGTTGTTTTTTAAATTCGAAAATTATCCTGGATGGCGCTATAAAAGATGAATCGCCACCCCATTTCTCTTGCATTACCGATAAAGCTGATTTTGAAAGAGGCCTCCCTTATTTTATTCATTAATCAGAAATCCATCAGTCTTTCCATAAATACCTACTAAATACCTACTATGTGATCAAAGCTATCTGAAACACATAGAGGCATATTTATCAAGGGTCCTAGGTTTATTATGCTGTTATTAGAAACAGCACTAGTCTTAGAGTCAAAAGGCCTCATTTTAAACTCAGCTGTATCTTATTAACTGTGCAACCTCAGATGAATTGGCTCCCTTTTCTGGGCCTCTGGGTCCACCTCTATACACAGGTGAAGAAAATACTAAGCTAATTGGATTATAGTGAGGCTTACATGTAATGAGGTAGGTTTGTCAAAATGCTTTATATACTGTAAATGTACAGTCAAATGTGTTACTGATGAAAAGCAGACTGTAAGGCACATTGCTCTTATGACTTAGACAGACATACCTAATAAAATTGCTATCTGCAAAGTAATAAATTATCACTGTCAAAAAAATATCATAAAAAAATATCATATTCATAAGTTGCCCTACCAGTTCTGAGGGGAAAGAGAGTATACTTTAGATGTTGGGGTGATCAGGCAATGCTATATATAAGAGATAAGACTTAAATTAGGCTTTGAAGAATAGCTAATATGGGAAGAAAACAAAGGAGCCCCCAAACAGTTCAGGACACAGTGAATAGACCCATCTGGTTGTAACTGAAGGTTCCTGAGAAGGGGCAGAGATGTATAAATTCGGAAAAGTAAGATGGAGCTAAGTTTTGGAGAGTCTTGAATGCCTGGGTAAGGATTTCAGACTATCTGGTCAGCATTAGGGAAGCATTAATGGTCCACGTAGTGATCTTAAACTATAAGCCTCCTGCAAGAGATTTTGTCTGTTCTACCATTCACACATGGGTAACAGCTTTATTTGATGATGGAATAAGATTTACCTTGATGCTTTTTTCAGTAATTTTCAAATGATTCTTTCTGTGGCCCCTAAAGATGATTCTGGGAAATATTTTTCTTTTCCTTGTTACAAAGGCAAAATTTCTGGTTGAAATTCGAGGCCCATGTGCTGTTTCTCTAAGCTCATATCTTCATTTCCTCTTTCTTTTTTTTAGACAAATATGTTGATCTGTTTCTCAAACCTGTTTGTTGACATCCGCATGCTGCCCTACATGCTGTCCTGTGTCTGGTAGCATTCCACTGCTCCATGAGTGTAGAGACCTCTCTGTGTTAACTGCTCCATCCCCAGCCCCTGCCCCAGTACTAGGCACATACGAAACTTTCAGGAGAAATTTGTGGAACAGACGAGGAAGGAGGGAAGGATAAAAATGAAGAAAATGAAGGACAGCAAGCCTACCTAGAAAATGACAGGCAGCATCATTTGAACACAGCAAATTGAAACCTCATGCATTCGACCATTTATAAGCTCAGTTCTTTGTGATTGGGGTGCTAAAGACTGAAATCAATAAGAAAGATTTATCTCGCAAAATAACAGAATGTTTTGAGAAACACTTTGTAATAGAAGGCCAATAGGGAATTTCTAATGGACCGTATATTCCCGGCCATTTTTCCGAGCCATCGACTTGGTATGATGCGATTTAAAAGGGCTTGGGGAGCTTAAAGCAGATTTAAAGGAACTCTGAGTGGTGACATGAAAAATAGGAGCGTCAGGTAATAGTTGCTGCATTGGTTGGTTGCTTTGCAGCTACATATCGACAAAACAAAGTCACAAGACTATTCTGTTCTCTACTGCCTTCCAACTTTTTTCTTCCATCAAAGAAGAGGCCTTAAATGTCTAAAATGTGGTGATATTTTTAGAAGAAAATGAGTACACAAGCACAAGTAATAAATAACACTAATCTATTATTTAGAGACATTAATAAGTTCTCCTGTGTATATATGGCTTTGAATAGGGAAAAAACGGGGCGGAGGGCAGAAAATAGCATTGAGGACTAAATTGCAATGACCTTTGAAATGCCTTCAGTGTATTACCACTCTCCTATGGGACTAAGTTTATTTAGGGGCAGGTGTTTCATTTAGCCATAAAAAGGGGGAAGTCACCACTTTTTATTTTACCACTAATATCTTCTAGAACTGTAACATCTATTATGGTAGCCAAAGTCATGTGTGGCTATTTAAATTTAATTTAAATGAATTAAAATTACATAAAATTTAAAATTCAGTGCCTCAGTCACATTACACATTTCAAGAGTTCAAGAGACACACGTGGCTAGTGACAACAATGCTGCACAGAGAAAATACAGAACTTTCCATTGTCTCAGAGCATTCTATTGCACAGTGCTGCTTTAGAACCAGCTTCATCTGTTTTCTTGAAAACAACCAGGCTGTGGACATAACCATCAACAGCCTGGATCTCACAGTGTCTCTAAGTCTTTCAATTCAGATGTTTTTTTTTAAGCTGTTTTTATTTTTAACATATGTCTAAACAGTGGAGATTGTACTGAGCCTTTGGAGAAAGTTTAAGATGGTTTGGTAGGGAGCAGCAAAGGAGAAGCTTCTACTAATCATGCTTAAGAATTTGTTCCTTGCTTCCTGAGAAGTTGAAAAATTAGGTTAACTAATTACATGTGTCTTTAAACTCCCAGTATAACATTTTCCAAAATGCACTGTTAAGGGTACTCCAGAGGAAGATCCTGAGACAAAGCAGGGCTCCCTGTCAACTAAGTGTGGGAAATGCTTCAGGCCATTTTCCACACAGCAGTCAAAATGAGCTTGTAAAATTGATAAGGATATTTCAGTTCCTCCTTAAACAAAACAAAAATGATCTTCAAATGCTTTCTTTTGCCTTTTAATATCGAAACTCCCTACTAGGGTGTCCAAGGCCATGCACGTAGAGCCCACTTACCATTGCAACTTCGTCTCCTGTCATTCTTCTGTACACAGTGGCTTTTTTAGCCCTCTAAATAACCATATTCTTTGCAGACTTATGTTTTTGCACATGCTGTTCCTCTCCCCTGGAATGCTTTTTGCTTCCCTTGTCCTCTGACAAGCTTCTGCTAATAACTTAGTTCTGAACATCCCTTATTTGGGGAGGACTCATGTGACCACCTCCCCAGTTTCCAGTGCTTCTTTGTCTCACAGGTCTCTGTGTTTTCCCTTGGCCATCCCCTTTACAATTCAGCCTTACGTATTGGTTTACTAACTTGTTTATTTTCTGTTGCCTCCATTAAACTGTAAGTTCTGCAAATGTAGATACTATGGCTGTTTTATTCATCACTGGTTAACACCCAGTCTGCTGAAGCCAGTTTGAACTGGCTGGAAAGGGCTGACTGTGTGCATTTGGTTCCTACTCTGAGTTCAGTGATGTCACATTGATAGCTTGAAATCAGCCATGTGGGAATCTATACATTAAAGAAATTGGAAAACACTTCAAGTTGGGGTGTTTGGTTTCTTTTTCCTTAGAGAGCTGGCTTTTAAACATCTGCCAGCACACCTCTGTTAGCATGTTGCCTGGCATATGTTAAATTTTTAATATTTGTTAAACAAATGACTTACTGTCTCTTGGACAATCAAAATACCCACCAATAGGTTAATGCTCTGAGAAGTTCTGCAAATTGAATTCATACCTAACCTGATACTCTGAAACATATCAGGGCAAGAGACACCTTTTCAACTAACTTTTTTGGATATCACTCAGAAGTAGTGTGGAACACATTTTGGAAAATGCTGCCCTAAAACATTAGGGAAGAGGAAATACACATGCCCTAATCTGGCTTTCCCATTGTATAAAGACTCCTAACACAGAAGATTCCATAGCATCTCTTCTAAGGAAACTGAATCTCATAATCACCGGGCATTACTTTTGTGCCTACCACACAGAGCACAGTGTAGGCAGAAGCAGTAATCTTATTCAGTAGGGAGCTCTTAGAGGTGACTACTTATACAATCTATAAACATGAATTAGCTACTTATTGTGTGTAGAAATTGTATAGAAGCTAAGTAGCACTCAAAAGAAGTAACAACAAGAAACAAACAACAAAAAAAGAAATAACAAAAATGTTTCCTGCCACTGAGAAATGACAGTCTCACTGAGAAGACAGAGTCATTGTCTGAAAAGATGTTGAGTGGCCGTGCATTTGACCACATAACCATTTTAAAGACCATAACTGAGGCTGGAATGGAGAGGTAGCATGGTCTAGGTGAAAGTAGAAAGCTGGGAAATTGTACCACTTGATTGGTTGTTTCTGCAAGAGCACAGGGATCACATCAAGAATTAATCGGAGACACATTTGAAAAGGAAAATCAAATTTTGAGGACCTTGTATGGCAAGCTGAAGGGTTTGGATTTGACTAATGGGAGAAAGGGCTATGAAAATTTGGGGATATAAGGGTAAAATTCATAATAGGGGAGTCTGCATCAGAAAGATTCTTTGTGGGCTATTAAAATACAGCCAAATCATCAGTCCAGCCTACAAAGACTTTACAGGGTCTGGCCCTGCCTATGTCAGTAGCATCACTACATGATGATTCTCCTGCGACCATCACTCTGTATTCCAGATACCCTGGCATTGGTTCAGATCCCTGAACCATGCTATGCGTCCTTCTCCTCCAGGACTTTTTCTCTGTTTGGAGTGCTTTTCCCTACCCCTACACCTTCATCTTACTAACCTCTACTTTTCCTTTTGGTCTCAGCTTGACCATCACTTCTCTAGGGAAGCCTTTCCTTACCACTTCCCTGCCTATATCCACATTAGATTACTTGGTTTTAATCACTAATACAGTTGCATTTTAAAAATTTCAGGACAGTTATATCGGTTCGTAATTACACGTGTATTAATATGATCAGCTATAATCTGTTATTCCCACTACACCTTATGTTTCCTAAGAATAGAGACCTATGTCTGCCATGTATCCCCAGAGCCTGGCCCAGACACCATAATTGACACTTAATACATATTGGTTGAATGAATGAATGAGTGAATGAATGAAATACAGGCAATTGATAAAAATCACAAATACCATAAAACAGGGTAGGAGAGCTGATACTTTGGATAGTAGATACAGTTTTCAAAGTTACCTTTACAGATTAATACTACAGGCCTAAATGTAACAGGATGAAATTTAAGATGGAAAATATGACGAAGAAGTGAGGAGGCACAGTACAGCAGATGGGAAAGGAGCAAGTTTTAATTAACTGTAGATTTAATGTGGTGCCAGAGTAGTGTGGTGGAAAAGCTGATGCAGCCTCCAACGGCAATAATTGGAAAATACACACTCTACACGAGAGAAAATCGTTTCCCTCTTCACTATATTCATCTGATTACTCATGGAAGATTGTGCCCAAGTCTGAAGAAAAAATATTTAAAAAAGGAGCATGTCCAGAGGATGGCCAGAATAATGTGAGAGACTCAAAGTGATGTTGTAAGAACAAACTTCAAGTGTTAGCAGTGCTTGTCTAGGAGAGAGAAAAGTCTGTGAGGGGCCATATTGGTTGTCTGTGTCTATGATTGTCATGAATATTTTAAGAAAATAAATTGCAAAAGTGGATGAAAAAATAATAAAACAATTCTGGTTTTTTCCTTTAAACAATAGAAAAAATACTGAGATTTTTGATTAAAAAATACATTTGGAAATATACATGGAAAGGAACGAGGACTATTTTGAGAGATGCAGAAAAGTCAGGCATTAGGAAGAACTGTTTAATAATAATTAGAGACATCCTGTAATGAAATGGTCTGCCTTACGAAAATGGCGAGTTACTTTTTATAGGAAGCAAGCAAAGTCAATCTGGCAGCCTTGTGGGTTTGTCTTTGAGGGGAATTCATGCATATGTTAAGAGTTTGGCTGGGTTGCCTCAGAAATTCAATGAGGAAATAAAGACAGCAATTGATCTCAGATAGCTACACTTTAAAATTGGAGATTAAAAATGAAATGTTGAATTTGGAGACAACCAAGATGTCCTTCAATGGATGAATGAATAAATAAACTGTGGTACATCCAGATGATGGAATACTATTCAGCACTAAAAAGGAATGAGCTATCAAGTCATGAAAAGACGTGGAGTAAACTTAGATGCCTATTGCTAAGTGAAAGAAGTCAGTGTGAAAAGGCTACATATTGTATGATTCCAACCATATGACATCCTGGAAAAGGCGAAACTATAAGAAGTAAAAAGATCATTAGTTGTCTGAGGGATGAAGGGTGGGAGGGATGAATAGGCAGAGCACAGAAGATTTTTAGTGCAGTGAAAATATTCTGTATGACACTATAATGGTGGATACATTTGTCAAAACCCATAGGATGTATGACACCAAGAGCGAATTCAAATGTAAACTTTGGGTGATAATCATGTGTCAGTGTAGGTTCATTGATTGTAACACATGTGGCACTCTGGTGGGGAATCAGTGAGGAAGACTATGCATGTGGCAGGGTTTGGAGTACCTGTGAACTCTGTACTTCCTGCTCAGTTTTGATGTGAACCTAAAACTGCTCTAAAAAATAAAGTCTTAAAAAAAATAAGTTGTTACACCAACTCATAGAATTGTGGATCTGGCATCTTTTGTTTTTCAATGTAAGACTTAAAACTTTTATTTTCAAACTTTAACCATGTCTCCATTTTTTTTTTTTTTTTTTTTTTTTTTTTTTTTGCGGTACGCGGGCCTCTCACTGTTGTGGCCTCTCCTGTTGCGGAGCACAGGCTCCGGATGCGCAGGCTCAGCGGCCATGGTTCACGGGCCCAGCCGCTCCGTGGCACGTGGGATCTTCCCAGACCGGGGCACAAACCCGCGTCGCCTGCATCGGCAGGCGGACTCCCAACCACTGCGCCACCAGGGAAGCCCCCATGTCTCCATTTTTACCAAAACAGTTTGTTGTAGTTTTACTGAAAGTGTAGGAATACTTTTCTTGAGTACTCTTACCAAAATCACTTAAAACTTTATCCTGAAGTGTCAGTTATACAAAAATCTAAACTTAATCACAAAAATGTTTTAGATTTATCTGACAGTATATGCAAAATCTATTGTCCTGAATAATATAGTACTTTGCTATTCAGACAATGAAAAGGGGGGATAAATAGGAGAGTCTAAGCCTTCAACATGTTTTTCTCCCTTCTTTAATAAACTGAAATTGAAAATCAAATCCACAAGGAAAATGTTACGACTTTGAGCAATGAAGACAAATGTTTGCTTCTCCCTGGTTACCAATATAATTCCGATTTGAGAACAGTGATTTGGAAACTCCAAAAGGATATTTGCTTTTGATTTTCATTGATTCTGAAATCCCTGTTATCCTAAGTAACCTGTGGTCTGCATGTAGCAAATGGGACTGTTGGGTTCCAGAGGTGTGCCTTGACACGAGAACAGTGCATGTAGTCTGGCACATGGAACAAAACACTGCTTTGATTTTTATCAACTAAAGAATTTTAAAACTTAAGATATACATTTTTTTTTCTTAGAAACAGTAGTGAGAATTCTGAGGTCTTTACTATCAGATTTGAATTCAAGTCTTCCCTAGGTCAGCATTTTCATTTTCTATGCTTGTTTAATGTTGAGCAGGTGGCTGTTCATATAGGAAAGGAAAAATGATATCAAGAAGTCCCTCCCTTAGAGGCAGCATCTTGACTCAAACTCTAGAGAGCACCCCACACCCCACAGCCAAAGGAAAATTACTCAGGTGTTCACACTGGCCTACAGAGAAATGATGCCTGAATTTCCTAACATTTGGTAAGAAAATGGGATCATAAGTGAACGTTTTTATTAAATAGAACTGGGAAGTGAAATGTCCCAAGAATGGAAAGTCTTGAGTTGAGAGTGCCTGAAGGCACTGAGCTGAGCCTTGGGGATCAGGCCTGCTGGATGCCAAGTAAATCAACCCAGGACACCCAGAATCTGTACGCAGCTTGGTCCTTTGGAGCTGACGGAGTAGGTATTCCTTCTGGGCCCATTCAGCACAGTACCTTTTGGTCAAATATTTCTGCCTCTCAGATGCCTATGAAGGACTCATGTTTCTTTTTTGGGGGGGGGGGATGGTTCGCGGGCCTCTCACTGTTGTGGCCTCTCCCGCTGCGGAGCACAGGCTCCGGACGCACAGGCTCAGTGGCCATGGCTTACGGGCCTAGCCGCTCCGCGGCATGTGGGATCCTCCCGGACCGGGGTACGAACCCGCGTCCCCTGCATCAGCAGGCGGACTCTCAACCACTGCGCCCAGGGAAGCCCCTGTTGTGATTTTTAATGGTTGCTTCCATTGAGGAGGTGAAACGTTCCTTGCTTTTTCTTTTTAGCCATCTTCTTTCCTGTTTCTCCCTGCATACTCCATGGAATACAAGTAAACTATGGATTAAATAATTCTTAGGTTCCATGGAAGTGTCATTTGGAGGTTCCCTAGGATGGATGAAAGGGGCCAGGCAAAGCCAGGGAAGGCAAACACAGGTGGCCCTATTCATGCACAAACTCTCCACGACCCAGCTCTTCAGCTTCATCTCTCCCATTTCTCTCTTTATATGTATGTTCTGTGGTCCCAACACACCAAGTTTTTCTCACATGCGCTCGTGTTTTGGACTTGTCCCCAAATCTTGACCCCATCACTGGCTTGCTAGCTCTCCTTTCTTTCCTTCAATAAACCGTCCCTGGCTCCCTCTCAGCTGGTTTGGCACTGCCATAATATTCTGTGCAGAAATCTCCTTGCATTTCCCACAGTTTTTCAGAATGACCTGTTGAAACATGGCTCTCATTCCATACACTGAGCTCCTTCAGTGTAGAAACTGTGTGTGATTCATGTTTTCATCCCTAGTGCTTAGAATTGCCTGGAATATAGTTGATGATAAGGAAATCATTCATTCTGAATGAATGAAATACTTCTTTTCCTGCTATGTCTTTCCAAGAGCTTGGGTCCCTTCTGGAATGTAATCATTTATACATATCTTTATTGAGTATGTGTTAAACTCTGGGGTTAGTGGAGGCATCAGACACTGATGCTTTCTTTCCCCTTCTATTATATCCATAAACTCTCTTCATGAAACAGGTGAAATACCTCCTCTAAGGTCCACTTAAACATTACTTACAATAAATGGTTGGGTGGATTGTAGGGCTTAGACTGGTAAAGCTCTACCATTACTGATTAATTTCCAATTGAGTGCACTGAGAAGGCATCTACATTTCTTTATAGAGTACACAGCATTGATTTCCAAACTTGCCTGCTGGAGACCTAGGCATCTTCAGAGGGCTCAGGGGTAGGCCCAGAGAACAAGGAGGAAAGACCCAGACTGGGAGGTTTAGTCCCCCTCCATCTAGTACTCCATTTTCAGTTTCATTTTTTTTTACAATCATTTTCCCATAAAACTTCCTTTGAAGAATGAATTTGCTAACTAAAAAAATTTGCACGCCATTGTATTGTTTGTGAGAAGTGAGGTCAAAGAAAGAAAATCGTGTGCCTATATCCTTTTTATTTTTTATTACTGTGGTAAAAAACACATAACAAAAAAATTTACCATCTTTACCATTTTTAAGTACACAATACAGTGGTGTTTATTATATGTATGTTGTTGTGTAAAGATTTCTAGAACTTTTTCATCTTGCAAAGCTATATTCTTTTAAATACAGTAACATTGGAATAGTATAACATTTTGCTATTAATTGCTCATTTCATCCTGTTTTTAAATCAATTTCCCTCCCTTTGGCCAATTTACTCTGCTAGCATTATAAAAGATAGCTATTTCCCCTCTCCTATTTTTTGCATAAAGAGGACACTACTAAGCTATGACCCTTTGTTCTTAAGTACCATGTCTTGGCTTTATTTATGTAATGAAAGCTTCTAAGGACTGGGATGTAATATTGATCATCTAGTTCAACCCTCTCTTATTTGACAGATGAGAAAATAGGTTCAAAGAAGCTTAGTGACTTGCTCACAATCACAGAACTAGATAATAGCAGCACTTGGACCAGTTTTCTTATCACCTGACCAATGTCATCTACCTACTTAATTAGCTTCATTTCAAAATCAAATGTTAGTGGATTATCTGCAGTCTTTTACCCTGAATCCCTTGCTATGTAAACACCCCAATTCTTTTTACAAGGATTGTTGGTAGGGAGGAAGGAGAGTATTAATGATGGGATGTGTCTATTGCTACCAGCTATATGCCAGATAGTAATTAGGGGCTTTACTTAGGCCTTCTAACTTTTTTATAACTTTTGAAAATTTATTTTTAAAACTTATTTTAAAGATTGTAGTAAAATACACATAGCATAAAGATTACCATCTTAACCATTTTTTTAGTGTACCATTCAGTGGCATTAAGTATATTCACATTTTTGTGTAGTCATCATCACCATCCATCTCCAGAACTCTTTTCATCTTGAACAACTGGAACTGTGTTCCTATTAAACAATAACTCCCCAACCCCCTCTCCCCAAGCCCCTGGCAACCACCATTCTACTTCCTATCTTTATGAATTTGATTATTCATGTAATATAATATAAGTGGAATTATACAGTATTTGTCTTTTTGTGACTGGCTTATCTCACTTAACACAACCTCCTCAAGTTTTATCCATGCTGTAGCACGTGTCAGAATGTCCTTCTTTTTTAAAAATTATTTATTTATTATTTATTTTTGGCTGTGTTGGGTCTTCGTTTCTGTGCAAGGGCTTTCTCTAGTTGCGGCAAGCAGGGGCCACTCTTCATCGCGGTGTGCGGGCCTCTCACTATCACGGCCTCTCTTGTTGGGAGCACAGGCTCCAGACACGTAGGCTCAGTAGTTGTGGCTCACGGGCCCAGTTGCTCTGCAGCATGTGGGATCCTCCCTGACCAGGGCTTGAACCCGTGTCCCCTGCATTGGCAGGCAGATTCTCAACCACTGCGCCACCAGGGAAGACCTGTCCTTCTTTTTAAAGGCTGAATAATATTCCATTATACATATATACCACATTTTGTTTACCTTTTATCCGTCAATGGTTAGGCTATCTTACTTTTGAAGGAGCATCATTATCCTCATTTCATGGATGACGAAACCGAGAATGAAAAATGTTCAGTAACTTCCCCTTGGTCCCAGAGCCATAAGCAGTAGCATTACAAGCTAAGCCCAGATATACTTGAATCTAAAAGTCATGCTCTTTTCAGGATTGTGAGGTCATCTCCCAATATCTGCAATATATTTTACCTGTATCAGCATTGTTAGGGGGATGGAAGTCCTTAATTTTACATTTTAGAGCCTTTATTTCTCATATGTTAGCGATAATCTAGAAGATTTACTAACCTTTTTAAAATTGATTAGGGTTTTAACCTTTCAGGTTTATTTACTTGCTGGGAGTAAGGTAGTTATTCAAAGTGATTTTATCATAGTATGAATAGATGGCAATATTCAAATAAAAAGTAGATTTTTTCAAACACACAGTTCTTTCGTAAAATACAAGATGTAAAAATCAACTCATACCGTTATGAAAAATCATTATGCCCTTAAGAGTTGGAGGAAAATATTATCAGCATGGGCTTCTCCTCTGTAAAGCAAAGTAAAGCAAACTGAACTTTACGGATTTATATCCCCACGTTCACGATAATAATAGCTAGCATTTCCTGCCTTCCTGCTATATGCCAGGCATTATGCTAAACACTTTACGTACATTATCTTATTTCATCCTCTCAGCAGCCCTGTGAGGTCAGTACTCCTTGTATCCTCATTCTGTAAAGGGGAAGTGAGGGTAGGAGGGAGGTTTGGTAACTGTTATGGGTTGAAATATGTCCCCTTCCACCTCCACCAAAGATATGTTAAGATTAGTGGCTCAAAATGTGACCTTATTTGGAAATAGGGTCTTTGCAGAGGTAATCAAGTTAAAATGAGGTCATTAGGGAGGGCCCTAATCCAATACGACTAGTGTCCCTATAAAAAGGTGAAATTTGGACACAGATATCAACAAACACAGAACGAAGATGCCCACATGACTGGAGTGATGCATCTATAAACCACAGAATCCCAAGGATTACCAGCAAACACTAGCAGCTAGGAGAGGGCAGAAAGGATTCTCACCTAGAGCAGCAGGGGGATCATGGCCCTGAAGACACCTTGATTTCAGACTTCTAGCCTCTAGGACTGCAGACACTAAATTTCTATTTAAGCCACACAGTTTTGGTACTTTGTTAAAGCAGCTCTGGAAACTCATATAGTAACTTTTCTGGGTCAAACCAACAGCAAGTGATGGAGCTGGTATTTGGACATAGGGCCTACTAAGAGCTTAATAAATATTATCTGCTATTACTAGTTATAACATTAGCAATAATATTTAATGTTATTATTAATACTAAAACTTGGGGCTGTTGTTTCCCTTCTCCTAAGACTATACCGTTATCCATCCACTATGCTACAACTGGGGCTTGCTTGTCACAGATTCAGAAACCCATCAATCTCACTCAAAACTGAATATGAAATCAGTTATCTATACGCGAGCAGCTGGCCAAGTTCAGATACCAGTTAGTCCCCACTTAAAGGAAATGTGCCCTTAACAGTCTATGTGAGACACATGTGAAACTCTGTGAGAGAAAATTCATGAAAAGATCACTAACTATAGGCCTTGTACGTAATACCCACCCATACCTGAAACCCTACACCCTGAGCAAGTGAAGACAACAGATTGTTAAAGTCCTGTGTTTTGACGAGGATTTATCTGGAGAGGATTATTATAGCTCTCAACTCTGCACTAATGTCTAGCAACTGAACGTGCATCCACGGAAACACAATTCAACTTCTTAATTTTCCAGCCCTGCAGATAATTGGTTCCATAGAGACACAAAGACTCACGCTCTCAACATATGCGTCAGAGATGCTGCTTACCAGTAATCAGAGGATCAGCTTCCTCTGAAGTTCAAAAATGTGTGTGTGGAAGGCGTTTGGGGTAGGCAGAGAATCATTTCTGGGTTCTTTATCATAATTAAGGTGGATTATGATTTTTTTTTTTAGGGTGAAACAAATTTAGCAGAACCAGACCCAAATTTTTCATCCTCTCTGTGCTCTATCTCAGCTGAAGTCTCATGTGGTTTGCCATGCTAAAGAATACACTGGAATTTAGTGGAAAACAAAGCATGCAGTTTCTCTAGTTTCATAAATTATCCTCACCCTCATCTTTGGGGGAATTATGAATAGCTAAGTGGAGGCAGAGCTGGTTTTGTGGATAAAGTCATAGGCTGGACATTTGGAGATATGGTTTGTAATTTAGGTTCTGCTTCTGGCTTGCTTTGACCCTCTGGGAAGTCACATTGTTCCCATGACTTTGCTTGGGTTACTTGTGAATTCCAGAAAAACATAGTCCAGAGTTGCAGCGCAAAGTTGCTGGGAGGCTTATTCTGATTGATTGGAAATATGGTGGTCTTCAAAAATGAAGGCCACTGTTATGGAACCCTGCCTCTACGTAGAATTTGTTTGCGTGACACAGTGAATTAAATTCTTAGAAAAGTTGGAGAGGAGTATCATGGCTAATAGCAGGCAATGATTTTTACCTCCTTTCTCACCTAGGCTTTTATCATAGCTTTGAAGTCAAAATAATCCCCCAAATTTTCATCACATTCCAGTTATGCTAAGTGACACTGGCTGTCTCCAAGGGTGAAAGAGACAGGGTCAGGAACTTAGAAGCAACCAGCCACAATCAGCTCAGACATGGGCTGTGTCTTTTAGAGTTGTGAGAGCCATTCCTTTAGTCTGACCTAAACTCCAGCTGTTTTCTCCTATAGTTCAGTTACTATGAATTTTAGATTATTTTGTTTTGCTCCCTCTTTGTTATTTTGTTTTGCTCCCTCTTGTTTTGGCATTTGATAATAGTTCCATTGCTCTATTATCTTGGAATTCCACCTCTAACATTTGCTCCTTCCTTGAGAAATTTAGATCCAAAAAAGCAGATCTCACAGTAGCTGTGAACAGTAGCTCTAGACGGCAGATCTATAATATAAACAAGGTTTCCAGTCTGTGGCCCATCTTGGTCTCAGCACTAGAGAAATTCAGAGAAGGCAGAGCAAAGGATTGATTTACTTGTTCCTGTTAGAGAACAGCTAAAACAATTTCCTTCTAAATCATGCACACTATATCCAGATTAATCTTAAAGCCTCAGTTATACCCCCTTCCCACCTCCAAAAACCTTCAATGACTTCCCAATTATATCAGGTAGCTTTCACTGCAAGCCATTCCAAAACTTACTGGACTCAAACAATAAATATTTATACTTGTAGCAATTCGGTCGGTTGTTTTTCTGGTCTGGGTTGGCTCTGTTGGGCTGGAATGTCCAGGATGGCCTCATTCATATATCTGGAGGTGAGTAGACTGGTGGGTCTAGGAATCTTATCTGGCACGGCTTGTATGAAGTGCAGCTGTCTCTCATCCTTCAGTAGGTTAGCTTTGGCTTCTTCACATGTGATCTCAGGGTTCCTAAGAGCAGTAAGAAAGGGCAAACCCCAATGTCCCAGTGCTTCTTAAGACTTTGCTTGCACCACACTTGCTAATGTCCAACTGGTCAAGCCCAGAATCCAAACAGGGATATAGGAAGCTGTGATTGTTGCAGGGGATCACTGCTACGACACCATTTAATAAGGTCCACACCCCTTATCAAGGTATTAATTCATTCTGAATGCAATCTAGCATCCCAACACTATGCCACACTGTACACCATTAGCACTTAGGCTCCAGCCAAACTGAAATTGCTGTTTCTAGTAGCTGCCACACTTTCTGGTCCCCATGGCATTATTCTTGCACTTGTCTCTATTAGAATGCCTTTCCTCCACTTGCCACACAGCCAAATTCATCAGAGAATAAGTTTTTAAGCCCCTACACTGTGTAAGCAGTCTGCTAGGCTGGAGAAACAACCTTGAAGAAGCTCAGAGCTACCTATCCTGTATAGTTTTCTATAGTTTTCTGTAACAAAGTACCGTAGACTGGGTGGCATAAACAACAGAAATACTTTTTCTCACAGTTTTGGAAGCTAGAAGTCTGAGTTCAAAGTGCCAGCAGGATTGGTTCCTTCTGAAGTCCATGAGGGATGAATCTGTTCCGGGCCTCTCTCCTCGGCTTGTAGATGGCTGTCTTTTCCCTGTGTCTTCACGTGGTCTTATCTTCTGTAACTGTCTGTGTTTTAATTTCCTCTCTTTCTAAGGACTTCAGTCATAATAGATTAGAGCCCATTCTTACAGCCTCATTTTAACTTAATCACCTCTTTAAAGACCCTGTCAGTAAATACAGTCACACTCTGAGGTACTAGGCATTAGGACTTCACCATATGAATTTCTTGGGGGACACAATTCCGCCCATAACATATCCTTAAATACCCCCACTCAATTGCTATCTCTTCTTTAAAACCTTGATAATAACTCCTGGATAAAAATAAATTTTATCTCCTTTTAACCTCCCTTGCTAATTTAATTGCCTCTTTTATGATTCTGATCGCTTACTATCTTGTGTTATAGTTATCAATATCTGTGTCTCTTTTTCCTATTCATTCATTCAGTATGTACTGGGCACCACCCAAGTATCAGGCATTGTACCAAAGGCTAGTAACAGAGGTTTAGCAGACACTGCCAGTGCCCTGCCCACTTCCCTGCTGGCATCCACTGTTGCAGTACGTGCTGATGGTGTCTTGTGCAACCTCCACAACTCTCTGCCCCAGGGTTTTCTACCTGGAGCCCAGAGCAGGTGGCAGTGCCCGGGAGTTAATGCCTCTGGGAGCAGCCCAAAGGTTGTTGGTGGTTAAGCACCCCTGATTCCCACCCCCACATGGGACACAGAAGCATGATTTCCCAGAGGTTTCTAATAGGATGGAGCTTCATCTGCCCATGGAGGTCCTGGCTACATAATGCACATCCTCATGATTGGCTCCATCCTCCATTCTTGCCCTATTTTCCTACTTCCCTACCCATGCTTCATGGGATCGGCTTTAAATGGACTTCTCGCTCTCAAATACCTGTCTACGGGATGACTTTTAGGACAAGTCAGCCTAAGTCAAGTGGTGAGCAGAGAGGTTGTGGTTTCTATTCTTACATAACTGATTTACTCACAGGGCTGCAGACAAGAGAATAGGGAATCCCATTACAGTATGCTAACAGCTAACATTTATTGTGTAGTCTCAAAAGCAGTTCTAATACAAATAAGAAATATTATTATTCTCATTTTACATATAAGGAAACCAAGGCTTAGAGAGGTTGAGAAGTGGCCCAGGGGCAACAGAAACTGAGAGGTACTAGGGATTTAAACCCAGATTTGTAAGATTTCAGGCACAGAACTCTGCCATTTAGTTAGCTGCCTCTCATTTAGTTGTTTCTTCTCCATTTGCAGATGGTTTCAGAAGGGTTTGACTTATTAAAAACAAACAAACAAACAAACAAAACAAAACATGAAACCTAACAGGGATTGAGGTCATGGGCCATAAGCATCACCCAGGTGTCTAATTAATGGCTACAATCCATCACGTGGAAACCTGGCATGGAGCAGTGAGTCACAGGGGCCCAGACCTGCCCCAGGCCCTGAGACATGTTATCCCTCCAAGCCAGCTGGTTACTTACAGCAAATCCACTCCCTGTAAATGCCAGCAAGCCCTGGAACACATGGATTTCTTCTTATAGCAGAGCTGATGGACCTGTCATCTTGGGTAGCAGCAGCCGCTAGGCTTGTCAGCTTCCAGGTGGTAAAGACCTCCTCTGGGCCCAGCCTCCCTCATGAGTGCTGTAGTATCAGGATGGGGGCAGGGCTGTTTGGCCTTCACTTACCAGGTCACTGATGACAGCATTTCATCCTGGGCAGCTAACTGCTCCATTCTCCAAGAGACCCTTTTGTCTGTTCCAGGTCACCGGGGCACCCTTTCCCACGGGAAGTCAGAGAGGCTGCTTCTTGCTTCGAGCTGGCCTGCTCGGGAGAGCGGCACCGGGTGCCTGGGGGGAGCCAGGGAGGCCGGCTCAGTGCTAATGAGCCACAGGGCTCTTCCATTTAGCAGGGATATCACAGCCAGGATACAACACCGAGAAGGCCAGCAGCCTGTTTCATTTTTCTTCTCCTGTTTCTCGGATTAAGAACGAGCAAACAATAACAAAAAGCAAAACAACGACAACCATAACTATAGTTGCTTATTCTATTCTGTGTTACCAATTGTTGTAATAGAAAACCTAGATTTGAACTTCTGTTCTACCAGTCCCTGGCCATGTGTCTCTGGGCAAGTGGCCTCCCCTCTCCCAGCCTCTGCTTCTCCTGCGGTCAAGCAGGGTAAGTACTTTATCTAAGGCCACATGGCTCATGTGGCATGGCTGGAATTCTATCCTGTGCCTCTGTTGGTATCAAAACACAGTGCTTCCTCTTAGAAAGGTGTTGGCACATAACATAGTAAAGGCTCAAAAGGTTCAGCCTCGGACCCTGCACTGACACCAAGGCAGAGTTGTGAAGGAGACACAGTACGTGCTGATTGTTCTCAGTTTTACCCTTTCTGTCTTCCTAAATTTCAGGCACCCAGAATTCTTGACATCTCTGCCTATACCCACATTTCCCTTGCTTCTTAGAAAGAGTCTGGAATTTGGATTTTTCTGAAACCCTTAGACTTGGGTTCCAGCTCTGCCACTTACTGGCTGCATGACGGTGGACACGTTAATTCTATATTTTCATGTCTCAATTTCTCATTTTTAAAAAGGAAGGGGCTGGTCTGAATAACCTGCTAATTTAGTTTAAAATGATAGGTTTGGAGGCAGATGGTCGGGTTAAGGATCTCCAGGTGTGTGAACTTGGACAAGCCCTCACCTTCCCCAATTCTGAAGTTCCTCATTTTTAAAATGGGAAGAAGGGAAGCCCCTACCTCACAGGTAGTGGTGCAGAAGGGTCAGTGCAAACGAGGCATTTCTTAGGATAGTACCTGGCACGTACTGTTCATAGTAGCAGCAGTAGCAGCCATATTCCTAATGTAAAATTCTCTGGTCTAGGATCAAGGTGGTCATTTCCACCGTAGCCTTTATTTCAATCACGGTGTTTCCTTTCTCTGGAGACAGTTGCTTTATAAAGACATGGTTAGCTGTTAAAGGGATTTCAGTCAAAAGGGAGTATTTGAGGGGCTTTCCAAGCTCCTTGGAAAGCATGCCACTTGGGCAGCGGCATACTCCGACAGTCTATACAACGTGTTTAATGTGGAACAACCAGGTAGGTGAGCTAGGAGGTCGGATTTTTTTCTTCAGAGGCTCTCCCCGGAATGGTAGAGCAAGTCTTCAGTTTGAGTGCATGTGGGTCTTACCAGAGGAAGGTGGAAGAGTGTGGCTGAAGATGCCAACCCAGCCCTGGTCTGACATATCATTGTTAGAATTTAAAGAGGCTTCCTTCCGCCTCTGCTCTCTCTTGGCCCTGCCGGCTGGCATTCTTATTCAAATCAGACCCCAATCAGAGGGGAGTACACATCAGTCAGTCAGACAGGCTTGCAAGCGTGGGCTTTAATTACCCTATGCCTTCTCATAGTTCACACCCAAAGGAAATCACTGCAGCAGAGGATCTGGACTTTATTCTCAAAGGAAGCATTCAGTGAATAGAAAGTGCAGAGCCTGTGAAATGTGATGGAAATTGGCATGCAAAAAGAGATGGAGACAGGCCACAGAAACTTCGTCAGGAAACTTCTCAGGACTCCTGAGACCTTTTCCCAGGAGTCTCTTGTTAAGTATTTTTGCTTGTGATCTGTAGGCTTCCACAGCAGAAGTCCTTCTAATCACAGAAGCATAGCTTCATGTGGTTCAAAAGGAGCTTAATGGGCATGTGGTCTAATCACCCATCTGACATCTGAATCCCCGCTACGCCATTTCTGCAAACAGGTCTGCTAATCTCTGCTGCAATGTCTGCAACGGTGGGATACTTATCTGGTCCAGTCCATTTTTGTTCAGGTATCTTAGAAAGTTCTTCCAGAGTGAAGTGTTCTCCCAGAAGCTTCCATCTTTTGCTTCTAGAACCTCTTTGGGCCACTCAGCACATATAATCTCAATGTTTCCCAAATTCTGTCATTCGTGCATCACCTTTACAATTGTTCTATATCTGTGCTCTATCTGTAATACTATCAACTGGATGTTTTCCTTTTAACGGATTTTTTAAACTTAAATGCTTTAATTTTGTCCTAAACAAAATATCTGTGAAACTATGGGTTTAAAGGGGAAGTATTGTTTTTACGTTATGTATAAAAATAAATATACCTATCAGGTAAAACCATCTGTGTACCATCAAGGGTGGCACACCATATGTCTGCTCTCTAAATAACAATGTTTTATCATATTTAAGTAAATGAAATAAGTTGGGGGGATGTTTATTTGTTTTTGTGGTACCCGGGCCTCTCACTGTTGTGGCCTCTCCCGTTGCGGAGCACAGGCTCCGGACGCGCAGGCTCAGCGGCCGTGGCTCACGGGCTCAGCCGCACAGCGGCGTGTGGGATCTTCGCGGACTGGGGCACAAACCCGCGTCCCCTGCATCGGCAGGCGGACTCTCAACCACTGCGCCACCAGGGAAGCCCCGGGGGGATGTTTATTGAGTCGTTATTATATGCAGTTACACAGTAGGTGCTTCATATATGTTATCTCAGTGAATAGGTTAATGCTCACAGTAACGCTCTGAACTCAGTGTTATTTTTATACTTGTTTTACAGATAAAAAAGTAGAAGCTCAGAGAGGGGGAAATACTGACCTCAGGTTATACAATTAATGAATGAAGAGGTTAGGACTTGAATTCATGTCTTCTGGTTTCAAATGCCAAGCTTTGTCCACTGGTCCACAGAATGACCAGGAGTTCTATTGGCCCCAGAAAAAAGGTACTTCCAGTGGCTTGGTGCCTTTGCTTTATTTTTTCAGCCAGGGTGGAAGAAGATATCCTTGTCTCCAAACAGCTCACTGCTGATGAGAACAGTTGTTCATTCTTCAGTGAGTGCTCTTATGGGCTCTAAATAGACAGCTAAGTTGACAGACATAAGTGTGGCAGGTGTATCCTAGCCATAATTCCTTTCTTTTGAGAAATGTCTTGGTCTGTAATCAAGCCCAAGGCACACTAGACACAAATAACAGATAATGTAAAAGTGGGGTGGAGTGGAGGAAGGGACAAGAATAGTTCCTCCCCAGCATCTCCAGTCTAATCCTTTCAGCCCTTCATGTGCTACTTTGAATGTGTGCTGTGTACCATGTGGTGGGCTAGGAAGGTGGGAATGTAAGAAAAGTTAAGGACAAGTTACAAGAAAGCTGTTGGAGCTATTTGCTCACACAGGAATGAGGAATAACTCTGAAAACCAGCCAGATCCTCAGGCTAGGGGAATGATGTCCTCCACCCTTTCCTTCCTTTAGCACCAGGAGCTTAAAGTGCTCATGTGCAGTTTCCCTAAGCAGCTCTATACTGATGTTTTATAATATCTTAAAAAGAATTACATGAAAAAGGGCCTCATGAGCGAATACATTTGGGAAATGGTCCTTACTATGTTCTCTTCTTGTTGATTCTAAATGTATGTTACCCATTAAAGGCTCTGAGAAAAGATACCTGATAACTTTAACTCAGGGCAACTCAAGCTTATTTGATCACTGTCAGGAAAAGTTGAAAGGCTTTGAAATGGCCACAGGATTTCTGGGTGTCCTTTCAATTGAATGTGAGGCATTAACTACCTTAGCCTTTTGGATTATTTGATTTTATAGGGTCTTCGTCTCTTACTGTCTTTGACCAAACTATTTTATAGATCTGTAAATTGTAGACAACTAATAGTAATGTAAATGATTCTTGTTCTTGAAGTGCAAATGCATTTTTTTTTCTGGCGGAGTTGCATAGATGCATCTGCTAGCAATTTTATTTCTGCATTCCTGATTGCCTATATATGTGTCTGTTCTTTGAATTCTCCTTTGAACTCATTTTTTTACATCTTACTTGTTCCCTCATTATTTATGATAAATTTTAAATTTATCATAAATAAATTTTTGACCCATTTTTATTTTATATTTGTAGGAGAAGCATGATTTTTCTCTTTTCGAAAAATTACCCTTTTATACTCAGAACCTCATTTTGTTTCAAGTCTGTTATGAATTTGATCTCTTCGTATACCTGTGTATCTACCCCTGTGGGCTGCCGATTCTGGCCCCTGGCTTCTCTTTCTCTCCCAGCTCAGCAGCTTTAGTCTAAATCTTGCAGTAACCTACTACTTTCTGGTCTCGAACTCCCTCTTCTGCCATGCCTATGGGCCAAGTAGCTTAGGGAAGCACAGCATCTGACATGCTTTCTCTAATGGTCCTTCCGAGAACACACTTTTGAGAAGAAATTTTCCTGTCTTCACTTCTGGCATGACTCTCTGAGCTGCCATCCCGCAATTTTCACTTAACCAAATCCTTCTTATCTTCTCAGGCCCAACCTCTTCCTCCATGCATCCATTCTTGGTTATTCCAGCCTGAATTACTTTCTTCCTGCCCTGAAGTGCCTTAACATTTTGTATCACTCTTATGGCCTTCTTCACATACTTCCTGATGGCATTTATGAACATTTAAAAAATCTCAACAAATTCCAGAAGACGGCATAATTCTTTATACTTCTTGGTGGAAGAATCATGTGGTTGGTCCTGGTGCATGAATTTGTTCTCTTAGACTCAGTCAAATTATGAAAAGTAACATTTTGTGTGTATGTGTGTGTGTATGTGCATGTGTGTGTGTGTGTGTGTGTGTGTGTGTGTCTATGTGCATAAGTGATTTTTTATGACAAGGACCCAGGGTATGGGAGGAAGCCAGGCAAAAGTGAGATCTCATGCAGCATCTTTCAGAGGCTACGTGCAGCCTGACCACGTTGGGAATTCTGGGGCATGAACTGTGCCTTAGAGTTGCCCTCACCAGGGAGTACCTGTGATTTGGATAAGGGCCACCCACTCACTCCCTGGGCAGCTGTGGGGAAAGAGTGGCTCAAATAGCCTGAGGGAAGTTCTCCAAGGATAAGCTATGGGGGCTGCTTTTTAGAATCAAAATTATACAGGAAAAGGGTGCACAAATATGTTAAACAGGGATCAAATGGGATCTAGGTGCATCACCACCATTGCCTATGACCTTGCTTCATAAGAAAGTTTTAAAAATTGTGCTACAGTACACACAACATAAAGTTGACCATCTTATCCATTTATAAATGTGCAGTTCAGTGGCCTTAAGTACAGTCACATTGTTGTGCATCACCACCACCCATCCACAGAACGCTTTTCATCTTGCAAAACTGAAACTCTGTACCTACGCAACAATAGCTCTCCATTCTTCCCTTTCCCTAGCTCTTGGCAACCACCTTTCTACTTTCTTTCTCTATGAATTTGGACTATTTTAGGTACCGAATAAAAGTGGAATCATACAGTATCTTTCCTTTTGGGGAACTGTAAAGTTTTTCAACAAGTGCCAATAATCCTTTAAGAAATAGTGCCCTGAAATGTTTACGTCACAGAAATGGCCTCCCCGGCCCTCTCTTATTCTTACAGGGTACTAGAGACCCCTCTCACTCTTGCCAGTAATTTCAAATAATAGATCAAGACTGGGTCCATGAGGACTTTGATTTACCTGGAGCTGTATGACTCCTACTGCTGGTGATGAAATCAAGTCACTGTGGTACTTCTTAACATACAGATTCCAAGGTTCCTCCTCAGACCTATGACTCAGAATCTCCCACAATGGAATATATGTCCTGTTTATGAAAATTCTTTTCCACGTGAATTTTGTGTAGCCAGAAAAGCATTTTCAGAATCACCAATCTCGAGCAATAGTTTTCAATCTTGTTTTTAAGCCACTGAATCCTTCCTTGAAATAACATTTCTCACCAGGCACCGTTTTCCAAGAGAAGAGCAGAGCTGTTCAATCTGATGGAGGAAAGAGGGCCTCAAGATTTGGTCACAGCTCACCTCCCTCTGCCATGCCAGCTCTTCCATCTCAGGGCCACAAGGCTTCCTAGAAAAAGCTTGAAAATTAATGATCTAAAAAGTTGTGTTGAGGGCTTCCCTGGTGGTGCAGTGGTTGAGAGTCCGCCTGCCGATGCAGGGGACACGGGTTTGTGCCCTGGTCCGGGAAGATCCCACATGCTGCGGAGCAGCTGGGCCCGTGAGCCATGGCCGCTGAGCATGCGCGTCCGGAGCCTGTGCTCTGCTATGGGAGGAGAGGCCCATGTACCGCAAAAAAAAAAAAAAAAAAAAAAAAAAAAAATTGTGTTGAAAGCTTCTTTTCTCTACTCATGTGTGATACATGAAAAGTGGGCCCTCCCCAACCAGAATATATCCACATCAAGTCCCTGGAACCGGTGAATATCTTATTTGGAAAAAAGTGTCTTTGCAGGTGTGATTAAGTTAAGGATTTTGAGATGAGGACATTACAATAAATTCCTCCTGTTGGCCCTGAATGCCGTCACAAGTGTCCTTACAAGAGGGAGGAGAGTGAGATTTTAGACAGAAGAGGAGAAGAAACAGTCACAGGATAAGGCAATGCGAAGACAGAGGCAGAGATTGGAGTGATGTTATCACAAACCCCAGAAAGCTGGGGCACACACCAAGAGGTGGACGAGGCAAGGAACTGACCCTTGTCTAAAGCCCCCAGAGAGACCGTTGTCCTGTTAGATTTTGGACTTGTAGCCTTCAGAATTGTGAGAGAATTAATTTCTGTTATTTAAGCTAGTGGCAACTTGTTACAGCAGACACAGGGAACTAATCCGCTGTGCAATTAAAAACCAGTTTTCAAAGGTGTAAAAAGATTTCTATAGCTACTCTACGAAAACAGTTGTTGATTATTGTTGTTCCTTCCATGGGCAGTAGATGGGCCCAATAGTAACATCTTGGATAAGCACCCGGATAGAATCAGAAAGCTTCCTGTCTCTTTCCTCCTTAGGGGAAATAATAAATCTCTGTCATGTCAGTTAGTTCGATTTTCAAGTGTCCCTCTATTTACTTAGGCGTTGGAAAAACTCTTGTGGATGAAAAGATTCAAACAGTTTCAGAGTACAAGCCCTTTTCCCAGTCAACTTTTCCCCTGCAAAGACTATATTTTGTTTCTGTGCTACTAATCCATTTACATAAGTTCTGTCTAGAGGAGAGGGAAATGTAAATGGCTTGGAAAAAAAGGACTCTGTCTGCAGTAAGTGATAATGCACCTTTTTATTTTGTGGAAATTAAGCTCTTACTGAGTCCACATATTATAAATATTTAAGCCATTAAGTGGCATTTTATGCAAATCAATAAATGAGAAGGAAACACCACTTGTAGAAAAATAAATTCACTTTTATGGGTATAGCATGGCCACTTCTTGACTGTTGTTATTATACAGAATAATCAGTAGGATGGCCGTGTGCTGTAAGTCTCAAAAAACAAACTCCATCAAGTATTTTAAGTCCTAATAATTCCTTGTGTTTGTGTAGTACTTTACAGTTCGCAAAATGCTTTTATATTCAATCTCTCTCACATCAACTTTGCAAGTAGGTAAAACAGGGATTACCAGTTGGTATGGGTTGAATTATGTCTCCCCTGCCCCTTACCCAGCCTGACCCAATTCACATACTGAAGCCCTAACCCGCAGTACCTCAGAAGGTGACCTTATTTAGAAATAGTCACTGCAGATGTAATTAGTTAAGATGAGGTCATATTGGAGTAGGATGGGTCCCTAATCCAATATGAGTGGTGTCTTTATAAAAAGGGAAAATTTTAACACGAACACACATAGAGGGAAGAGACACAGGGAGAAGATGGTCATCTACAAGCTAAGGAACATCTGAGGCCCTCAGAAACTAGAGAGACAACTGGAACAGATCTTTCCCTTATGACCCTCAGAAGAAACCAATCCTGCTGATACCTTAATCTTGGACTTGTAGCCTCTAGAACTGTAACACAAGGAATTTGCATTTTTAAGCCACCCAAGTTGTGGCACTTTGTTAGGAGCCCTAGTGAACTAATACATCAGTGGAGTTTAGGAAGTGACTTCGAGATCCTATAAGAATGGATCCAGGACTAAAACCTGGATTTTCTGATTCCTAGTGCCGTGATGTGAAAATTTCAGATTCTACTGATTATAGGTGCCAGGGCTGCGTAAGAGGACATGAACCATTCTCTGCAGCTGATGAGTATCAAGAGCAGGAGTTAAGTAGAATATCATCCTCTTCTCCGGTTGAGATGAGAGATGTGGAGGAACCTGGAGAGGTAGCATAGGCTCAGACACAGTGGAGAACTCTGAATCACAGCAAGCAGCTGGGTTGTGGGGTTTGCAGGCATGTGCTAAGAATAACACATAGCACTTGGTTCAAGGGTCAGATAGCTGTGATTAATGACTGAAGAAGTCAAAGAACTGGTGAGTTGAAGTCAAGCCCACCCTTCCAGCTGCCCAAGAATTCGCCGAGGATAGGGCAGGCGAGCCCTGCCATCAAGGTTCAGGGATCTCTGTAGACCGAGGCAGCTTAGGTGATGATTCTCCCTGGGAACTGTTCCTTGGGACTAGAGGAAACACATTTCCAGAAGCACGGGTTCCACCAAGGATTGTATGACTCTTTCCCACTTAGTTCTTGTTTTCATATGGAGACATGATAGGGAAATGGTGGGTTTCAAGGAGGGTTGTATGCCACCTGACATCCTCTGCTGGAGCTCTGATTGGAGCCAGGTGTGTGCTCATGACTGAAGATGACTGCATGGTTCTCAGCTACCTTGTGAGGAAGAAGCGCAGGTACAACCCACTGTTGCTTCCTGAAAGTCAGTTGTGTGAGTAAAGAGGACAAAATGCCCAGTGTGATGGGAAGCATGTGAGGTAGGTTCCTTTGGTAGTAGAGACACTCAGGTACCTTAAGGATCCAGAGGTTTATCATACTGATTCATGGATGGGGAGAGGAGACAAGAATATTGGCCATGCACTGGATCCTCTCAGAGGTTTGGATATGGTTTGAACACTGGAGGAATCCAGCACCTTTCTGCTGTCACACTGCCCATCAGCAGAGCAGATTCCTTGATTCCGACTCCTAACCTCTGCTCCTCCTTTTATGATTCCTGCCAGTAGAGGCTTCAGGAAACAGAAAATCCAATATATGACAAAGATAGGCCCAGTGAAAGGTCTGAGGCAGGATAAAGAGCATCTCCCCATGGAATGGTATTGAGGGGTACACAGCCAGACAGTTGATTCTGAACAGTAGCCAGAAGATTTTGCACCAAGAATCTGAGGAAACAAAAGTGGACAAGCTATGGCAGCTTCAGATTCAGTTCACGTTTGCTAAGAACTTAACATAGTCTACACACTGTGCTCGATGCTTTTACCTATATTATTTCATTGGAAAGCCGAAAGTAGAATTCCTCTTAAGGAGAGGATTGTTTCTGTTTAGGGAAGTGCTTGGATTTGTAGCTTTTCTGGATGTATGTGAAGAAGTCTTCCCTGCATCTCATTTTTTTATGGGCAAAAGCAGGATATGGAAAGATCTTAAAGCTGTTTGTGATGAAGCTGGAGAATGTCCAATTTCCAAAGTTGGCCCAGGAAGGAGGGGTTATAGAATCATATACTTTATTCTTCACAGTGAGTGTATGAGAGAGATACCATTGTTATCCTCATATAAAATAGAAGACAGTGCACAGTAAGGTTTAGTAACCTCCCCAGGGCCACACAGCTAACTACTGACAGAGGTGAGTTTGAATGCATTGTATTTGATGGCAAAACTTACACTTTTAACTGTTAGGCTATATCCTTAGAAACATTTGCCCTTTAATAAGTACCTAATGCAATAAGATAAAATAAATCTTTAATATCTCCAGTTAAATTTCCACTTGGCTTAAAGAATCCAACTCCCTTTTGTATTTGTAAGTGGTTAGTGTGGTTTGTAGCAATATGACGAGCACAGTGAGCTAGCGGACGGTCATCGTGAGGGAGGCTAGAGCACCATCTCTACCTCCTTCAAGAGTGGATGTAACAGCGACAACAACAAAAATAGCATCTCAGCAGAGCTGCTTTCAGACAGGCTTATGTTTATGGCTTAGACTTGACATCGTAATATCTTATGACTGAGAGAGAGAGGCTGAAACTTATGCTGTTCTTGAGATAATGCAGTAACCTAGAATGCTTAAGTGATTTGCAGGAAAACTACCAACAAAAAGTAGGAATTAGATTCTGTTTAGAAAGCTTAAGCAAATACATCTTAAATTTGGACTGGATAGTCCATTGCTCATGTGGACTTGTTAACTAATTTTAAGCTTCTTGACACATTTACATTCCTCAGGTCGGTGGTGGGGATGGATTGAGTGTCAAATTCGATTTGTGAAGGAGACCATGTGCTGGGCTCAGAAACTCGCAAAAATAGCTTTTAATTTGCTTCCCCTGTAAGCGGATTATATAGAGTGTGATTTTCATGTTTTTGGGATCTTACCTCTATTCCAGCCGCTATTGCAAGAGCTGTCAGAGGAAGGGAACTGCTCGTGTTCTGCAAAGCCGAATAACCATGTTTCCTTTGAATTTTACAGCAGCACTTTCTCTAGATTTACTTTGCTTTAAATCCTGAAAAACCTAGAGATATTACACACCTACCTGACTCTGAAAGCAGAGGATTCCTGTGGGGTGTTTATTTCTATCATAATCACAAGATGAACTGATAGTGCCTGAGCTGGGATAGAGGAAACAAATAGACCATTTCCAAATGCTTTTGCAATGAATATAGCTGAACTGTCTTTAAAAAACAAAACTAGTCAAAATATGTGTGATTATTCTAAAAAGTAAGTCATCTTTATAGGCGAAGCAGTCTGGAAATGTAAGCAGTAGAAAGCAGAGTGTGTGTGTGTGTGTGTGTGTGTGCGCGCGTGTGGTTGTTGTTTTAGGTGTCTGTCTTCAAAGGCTGCAATCATCTGACAGCGCTTGCTTAAATTCTTCAGAGGATTTTTGACTGTAGTGTATATCAAATGAAGGAGGAGGATAAATCTAGCCAGCCATTGCACAGTTCAAGATGCAGTCTGGGGCTTCCCTGGTGGCGCAGTGGTTGGGAGTCCGCCTGGCGATGCAGGGGACACGGGTTCGTGCCCCGGTCCGGGAAGATCCCACATGCCGCGGAGCGGCTGGGCCTGTGAGCCACGGCCGCTGAGCCTGTGCGTCCGGAGCCTGTGCTCCGCAATGGGAGAGGCCACAACACTGAGAGGCCCGCGTACTGCAAAAAAAAAAAAAAAAAAAAAAAAGATGCAGTCTGTACACTGTGCCCAGGCTTCTTATGATGAAAAACATTAATTTCCCTTAGTTCCTAGAAGGGTTTTGGAACATAGGTGTTTATTCCTAGCCCTGTGGGAATGCATTTTTATTTATTTATTGTATTATTAAAAACCACTTGGTCCCATTTAACCTCAGGATACCCTAATATCATTTAAAAATATCCAGAATTAATAACCATTTAAAAATCCCTTAGAAACCTAAGTTTTTCACTGTCTTTGTATCCTTCAAAAGGAAACATAGCCAGGAAGGCAGGATGGAAAGGAAGAAAGAGAAAATGAAGAACAGATCAAACTTAACTGGCCAGTACAGTAGCTTGAATGCCAAGTCTCTCTTCCCTTACTTCAGAAGTGACCTGTGTTGTGAGGCAATGTTTTTGAAACACAGTGGCTGGTCATTAAATATTTGACTTTCTTTGGAAATGTTGGAAGAAGAAACTTACAAATTTAGCAATAATGACCATAACATTAACTATTATTTATATATAGTACTTTAGAGAATTACAAGGCAAATATCATACAGTTACACCCTAGTGCCTGTGGGATTTGTTAGATAAGACGTGACCAGAGATTGGGGTGGGATGAAAAGACAGGGAGAGGAGAAGTGTGGTCCTTCACTTATAATAACTGCTTATTTATTCCTTGGTTTCGATCATGGTTCTTTTACTATTGGTTGTTAACTTATAAAGTTAAGAATTTGAGAAATGAATAAAAGCTGTGAACCCATTCCTTAGAAAAGTAAATGCACAAATAACCAAAACTGTATCTTTATTTTCAGGAGGTTAATGGATGCCTTGTAGGCCAGTTGTGGACCTGCCTTCGAGAATTTGGCTTCTTAGTACAAGCTTGACAAGGCAGAGCGGACAGCTAAGAGATCGTGGGCAGGGATCTTGCACTCATATCTACCACTGTATGCCTAATGCACAGCACTTTGGAAGGTATGTAGTAGGTGTTTAATAGATACATATTTAATGAATGAGGAAAATTAGACTTGGAATTTCTGTAATGTGCCTTTCAACCAAGTATCTCAAAATATTAACTTGGTCATCTCTTGACTATTCAAGTTTATTTTTGGTTTGAGAACTATCAGTAGGAAATATTAATTTGGGGTCAGTTTTTTTTTTTCTTCTGCTGTGCTGTCTTATTTCTAACCAAATGAGTACTTATGGAAAACAATTGGTTCTAACATCTATAAGTAGCTGTGTGAATTTGAGTGAATATTGTCTTTGCTAAAGTTGAGATTCTAATTTAATAACTTCTCTCCTGGTTGCGCTGGGTTGTTAGAGAAAGAAAGTGACATGATATATGTATGAATTTTCTTTAAAAAGGACCAAGTATTTTTCAAAGCATTTAACTTATGGTTGATGTGCTTCCAGGGATAAGGGTTCCTTCTGTTGACCATAGTGAGAGAGATGTACCATATGCTATTAGGTACTTAGTGACCGAGGTTTGGCCTGCCACAAAAGGGATGTTTTAGGGCAATATTTTGTAATGAGATTTTCTCAGAGGGAACAATAAAAATATTAATAAATTGGAAGGGCTATCTTCTGCCTGATATTGAACACCCCCCACCCCCATACACACACTTCCTTCTCTTCTTATATCTTTATCCCCCTCTATGTCATCATCATCATCCCAAACAGATTAGTCCAGATTTCCTCAGCAGGAAAGCGATGTTGACCACTGTCTTTCCCAAGATACTCTAAAGACTTTTTGCATCATCCGTATTGCTGATTTGGAAGTTTAAGCTTCTCCCTGCCTTCAAGGATGCCATGTAAATAATTACAACTGTTGTTCTTAAAGTCACAACATGCTCCTGTAAATCACCACACCCATGAATACTCCCCTTCTCTCTTCCTTGTTCTGTCATGTGATTAAAGACCTTTGTCCCATTGTTAAGTCAGATTTGGGTTTAAATTCGAGTTCTTCTATTTACCAGCTGTATGTTCATAAGTTTTAAATCTCCTGATCCTCAGTGCTTTTGCTTGTGAGAGGGGGCAAATATAAGAGGATGCTGTATAGGGTTACTGTATGAAAATGTATGTACAGCGCTTAGTGTGGTAACTGATCTTAGGAAAGAGCCTTATAGCTGTGTTAGTTGCCGCTGCTCTCGTCATTGATGTTGGTGATGTTTGTTTGTTGAAGAAGCTGTCCTGAGAGAGCTAGTCTGGCTCTGAGTTGAGAGCGAGCCGTGTGGCCTAATGCAAGGGGGTTTCCTCTTGGGGACTCTTGTTGGAGCTACAATCAAGAGGGAGGGAGGCTTCGCCATCTGCCAGTGCTCACAGTCTGATACTCAGGATGATTCAGGGCTTTCTTTCTCCCTGGGTCAGAATCGACAGAAGCTTCATTGGGGGGCTGAATATCTCAACATTCAAGGAGCTGTTGAAATAAACTGTTTCTTAAAGTAGAACTTACAAAGAGCTCTCTGCCTAACCTCTGATAGCAGATCCCAGGGCTGCAGCTCTACAACACGCCGCCTCTTGGTCCATTCCGATTCTGCTGGCCCCAGGGTGTCTCTTTGCTGAGAGCCTAGTGCTTCTCTGTTAGACAGAGTGATGCATCAGAAACTCTTAACCAATCTCCTTCTACCCATTCAATCAACCAGAGCTTTCTATCCCTTATAAAACATATTGCCTAAGGCCTGAAGAATGCGGGTTGCTCCCACCTAGTGGGCTGCTCTGTTTCATCCTGGTTCTTCTGTTCCCATCAGTGCAGTTGCACACTTGCCAAGAGTCAGCTGTGTTGCTGCCCATATCTGTTTATGCCAGTTCCGTTTGTTATGTAATTACATATTTCAATTAAATGTTTCACAACTGATTTAATGTAAGTGCAGAAAGAGAGTTGTCCACTCAGTGAATGTTTTGGAAACAGTAAGGTTGAGTTGCTAAAAGTGCTGTTGAATTAGATGTGGATGAGACAACTCTAAAAACTTGGGGGGTGGAGGGAATCATAAAAACCAGAAGAGTCTGCGCTCAGATGGTTTCACAAAGGTCTTTGCTTTCTCAGTCTGCTTTATAGAAAGCAAAGCTGGAAATCCTAGCAGGTGATGTTTGAGTTGTTTATGAAAGAGAGATGGTGTGAACTCTGATCACTGTACTGTACTGTCTTAAAGTCAACCACGACAACAAAACTTGTCCTACATCCAAAGCTTAGGAGTGAATCTATTTTATACATTTTAAGTTACAATGTAAATCTAAGGTACGTATGCATCATTTGTAAGGATTTCCCAGTTTAACCAATATTTTTTATGAATTGACACATTACCTGTCTGTTCGCAGTAGATGACGATAGAGGGTTTCTACTGTCCGAGGTACCCACCGTGATACCTGATATATCTGCTATCCACAGCGCAAGCTATTTCGGGAACAGCCAGTGATGGTGGTGGGTTGAGCAGGTGTTTTTGAGCTCACACTATGAAGCAGGCACCTAGGGCTGACATTGTATTCCATGGCCAAAAAAATTTGTGTGACTGCTTACCCATATGAACTAGTACTTGATGGATAATTTTTCATACGCTGCTTTATTCAACCTCCAAATAGCCCTTGGGAGGTAGGAATTATCCTTGTTTTCTAGTTGGGGCTGCTGAGGTTTAGAGGTTAGAGAAGTTAGATGATTTGGGCCTAATCACACACCAAGTAGACATGCCTAAGACAAGTCACAGGGTCTAAAACCCATTATTAACCCATTAAGACTGGTTTGCCTGTTGATCTGAGTGGCAGCATTAACTGATCCACTCAGTACTGAGATCCAGGTCCTGAACTTTAACCAGTTCCACCTAAATATGCTTCTCACATTCTTCAGAGTCTGGTCAGTTGGAGTAGTTTCAGGCAGTGAACTTGGTGCCAACCGTGCTCTGAGCTTCTAAGTCAGGGCTTTGTTGAAGCAACATGATTTCTGATGAGCCCCCAATAGCCCTCCATTCTCGTGCTGGCTATGCTGCACGTGTTCTGTGAGTGAGAGAACACACTACAACATTTGAAGTGAGCCACCAGGACGAGAAGGGAAGGCTTTTGGCAACACAAGTTATTTGCATTGTTGCAACACCTGCTCCCTTTGGTGCAAGATAAGGGTCTGTCAGAATTTCCGTTATTCCCCCTATTCAATGGGAGGGTCATTTAGCTAACTCTTTTCCCTCTGGTCTACAATTTGGGACATGGTATGTCGGTTCAGCTAACATTGCTTTATTATTAAAATCGTTGTTGACCTTTTTGAGTTAGTATAGAACCAAATACATGTGTTTGTTTTTTGTTCTCCAGAATACTTGTGAAAAAGCACAGGAGAAAAAGCCTGGCTTTTGATAAAAGTCAGGCAAAAAACAAAACATCTTAGATGTTTAAATCAATGTTTTGTAAAATTTTCTCTGTAATCCACAGTTACTGGAATTACCAGAGGAATTTATTAATCACACACATTTCTGGACTTTGCTCCAGATCTACTCAATCAGATGCTGTAGAAGTATAACCTGGGATCAAAACTCTGAGAGCCACTGGTTTACATGAATTACATGGAGCAATAAACATCTGTATCAGTTTCTTAGGCTGCTGTAACAAAGTACCTCAAACTTGGTGGTGTTAAACAATAAAAATTTATTCTCATACAGTTCTGGAGGCCAGAAGATTGTGTCAGCAGGGCTGTACTCTCTCTACAGGCTCCAGGGGAGACTGTTCCATGCCTTTATCTTAGTTTCTGGTGTTGTAAGTAACACTTGAAGTTCTTGGACTTGTAAATGAATCACTCCAAGCTGCCTCCATCTTATCATGGCATTCTTTCTGTGTCTCTGTGTGTCCTCTCTTTTTGTAAGGATGCCAGTCATATTGCATTAGAGCCCACCCTATCGAGTGTGACCCCATCTTAATTTGATTACATGTGTAAAGACCCTATTTCCAGATAAGGTTACCTCCACAGGCACTGGGGGTTTGGGCTATATGCATCTTTTTAAGAGAAACCATTCAGTCCACGACAACATCCTACACATTTGCTGACAGGACCGTTTTATTAATGGAAACAATGCATGTTTTACATCCTAATGTGAAAAATGTAGCAGGACTTATGATTATGAGAAATAAGCATTCAACTCAAATTTTTTCTTCATGTTCCCTGAAGATATTTATTACCATCCAAACATATTTTCAACATGGAAAGGCATGATTCCTAATTTCCCCAGGATCCATGTTTTCAAAGTCTCCCAGGGAACCTATCTTTCATGAAACCCTCTGAGGACTTGATCTCTGCAAAGAATAAACTAATTTAGACTCCGGTTTCCTCTTCCAATTCCTGGGTTGACCTACAAACTCCATCTTACTATTTCCCTTAGGTCTCTGTTTCTTTTTGTTTGAGGTGACAGTTACATGCATGACCTGCCAATGAGCCCTACTGTCAGGCTATTGAGGGCTCTGTGGTGGCTGGCCGGGATTGCTTGCGGCTTCCCAGTCAGGCCTTCAGAAGAGCTGCAACTCACCATCAGTCTTTCGGTGCCTCCAGCTGGTTTCCCAGGAGACCTGGCCCCTCTTCTTTGGTCTCAAGGGCCTCTGGAGCCCAGAAGCTCCTGATGAATGTCCCAAGTGAGGAAGCAATAACAGGAAGTCCATGGATTCCCAAAGTTGTTGGGATAGACACTGGACACAGTAAGGCACCCAAGTCTCAAGTTCGCTAAATATGCTGAGGGGGGTAGGTGTGCCCTGAGACTGAAAGAACTTCAGAAAGGATTCCATCCTGAGAGTGTCACTTCAAACACTTGCCATCCTCAGTAGCTCAAACTTTTTATTTCATGACAGCTATTTGAAATTCTGAAAGCTTACTTAATATGTGCCTTCAGTCATGAAACCTCCTTCCTGTAAAGAACTCTTGACTTTCTTATTTTTCTTTTAAATAATGATTTTTCTACTAGCTGGAATATAGTAATGAATTTCTCTTTTTTGTAACTTATTCTAAAGAAAGATATTATTTTATTATCAGTTTTATCCACTTATTCATCCAAAAGTATGTTTAACACTATCTCCTATATTCCAGGTGCTGCTTTAGGCCCTGAACATACAGAAGCAAATGATACTTAAGCTTTTGTATTATAACATAAAAATATTATTTTTTCTTATTAGAAATTTTATTTTTTCTCCATTGCCACTATGCATTTATTAATGTCAGATTTTCTGTTCACATGTTTTTTTTCTAGCTTTATCGATTGTAAGTTGAAGGTATACAAAGTATTGATTTGATACATATTGCAAAACGATTACCACCAGAGTATTAACCAACACCTCCATCATGTCACATAATTACCATTTCTTTTTTTGTTGAGAACATTTAACATCTACCCTCTTGGTAATTTCAAGTGTATAATACATTATTATTAACTATAATCAACATGCTGTACATCCGATTCTCAAAACTTATTCATCTTATAGCTGGAACTTTGTAACCTTTGACCACCATCTCTTCATTTCTTCCACGCCCCAGCCTTCTGGAAACTACCACTCTGCTCTCTGTTCCTGTCAGTTTGCTTAAGCCTTCATCATTGAGGGCTTTGCATTCTACTGGTAGAGAGTGATAAGTGAATTAGACATTACATACAGAGTGGCATTACTATGGTCAAAGTAAAGAAAATTATGCGGCATGTGGCAGGTAGGAGAGGTAAGAAGATGGGCAAGGAAGGCTTCCTGGAGGAGCTAACTTTTGAGTAGATGTTTGAAGGAAGAGTAGAAATTTGTCTAGCAAAAAGGGTGGGAAGGGCAAAACAAAAGATGAATAAATCTGAAAAACCTACAGGAGTTTGTTAAGTGGACCAAAAGGAATGGTGAGCTGGTGCTGGGAGATAGAAAGGTTGATGGCATCAGACCATTAAGAGCCTGCGTGTGACAGGGAGATCAGCTCAGTACTTTGTGACCACCTAGAGGGGTGGGATAAGGAGGATGGGAGGGAGACGCAAGAGGGAGGAGATATGGGGACATATGTATATGTATAACTGGCTCACTTTGTTATAAAGCAGAAACTAACACACCATTGTAAAGCAATTATACTCCAATAAAGATGTTTTATATATACATATATGTATATATTTAAAAAAAAAAAAGAACCTGCGTGTTTTGGGCACTTTACCTAAGTTTTTCTCTGGAACAGAGTTTGCTAAAGGTTGAACATTGTTTGACCTGAAAACCTATTTTTAAAAAAGAATGGTTTCTTTTTGGTAAAGTGCTTTCTAAAAACTACACATTACTGCATTATTCCTTTCTTATAGATTTACAACAATCTTTCACTAATAAAGGTTCTAAAATCCTGTAGAAAGGAAATCCATTTTACTTTAACTTAGCATTTCCCAAACTTCCTGATAATGAAACTTCATTACAGAACTGCGAATCTCAGTGTTTCCTGGGTCTGCATTGAAAGAGCCTAAGGGGATAGGACTGGAGCAGTCTAAAGGAAGAGGTGTTAGTGATAACCTCGGGAGTAACTCTCCTAGAGTGGCTAAAAAGCAATCTCCTAATAGACTTGAGTGGGAAGTTTTATAAGGCTGCTTCTCCATGTTAAGAAACCAGACAGAAGCAAGAGAAATGACAAAGAAAATTGTATGAAGGGATGTAAAAGAACTTCAGGTTAAAGATGCTCTTTTATTTTTTTTGATAATGAAATTTTTAACTTAAAAACAAGTCATTATAAGGGTAATACATAGTCATTGATGAAAATGTTTAGAACAATACAGGAGCATATAAAGTAAAACATGAACATTTTAATTTATATACGATATATTTATTTAAAAGTTTAATTATGCTCTACTCTCTGTTTTCGAAGTTGCTTTTTCACTTAACCATGTACTGTAACTGTGTACACAGAGCATTATCACATTGTATTGGCAAACCATAATAAATTTATCCAGATACTTAAAGATTTTAGAATTATTTCTTATATTGGATGTTTCAAATAGTGCTGTACTAACTATCTTTCATATCTTGACTTGGGCACTTAATAGCTTTGTGACTGTGACCCTGAGCTAGACTATATAACCTTTTAGAACCTCAGTTTCCTACTTTACAAAATTGGGTCAACAACAGTACCTCTGTGGGTTATTATAAGGAGTAAGTAAGATCATCTATGTAAAATACTCAGCACTGAACTTGGTATAAGACACTCAACTAATATTATTATTCAATAAGCAAATTGGGTGTCTGCTTTTATGAGCTATCATATGGGATACAAGTGTGGATGACCCAGTACATATAACCAAGTAGCTCAATAGACTAGTTGTGGGGAAAAGACATGGTTACACACACTGTAACCACCACAGTGAAGACAGCAGGAATCCCAAAAAAGAAAAGTCATAGGAATTAACGGATGGGAGAATTCCTTCTGTTAGGGGCATGTTGTGAAGAGAAGCATCTCAAGGCTTTGAATGGTGGGGGAAATTCCAACTGGCAGAAATATTAGAGGACTTCATTCTAAACCAACCAGGATGGCAGCAGAAAAATATTGGGACAGAAAGGCATGGGTTAGCTAGAGAGCCAGGTGGCTGAGGTACAAAGAACTTGCAAGGTAAACACAGAGAATTGTAGCAGAAAGATAAAGCCAGAGCCTAAAGGGCTCTCACTGAACCATTTGAATGGGTCCTTAAAGCACTGGGGAGTCATTGCAGGGCTTTAGAAGATAAGAGATGTGCTCTCTGAAAGTTAACTTGGCACTGGTGTGCAACATGGATTGGACAGAGGTAAGACAGGTGGTGGGGTGTGGTATCTACAGCCCAGTGTTGTGTTGTCATAATGGGAATGAACAAGGATATATCCCTGCGTGGAACATCCATCTTTATATTTTTTTCTAATTACCATTTAGGGAAACCAAGAGGCAGAGCAGCCCTGTGTCTTCCAAAGTTGGTAAATGAGTTAGTAATGAATCCATTAGCCAGCTGCCTTTGATTCCTGCTTCTTAATCCACAGAGCAAGTTTGTCTCTTAGCAACACATTTTGAACTTGGCAACACTCAAAGCTCTCTGTGAATGAATAAAGCAAAATGGAGGCAAATGTGAAAGTTACTTTGATGTGAGCAAGTGTGTCTGCTGGGCATGTGTGGGATCCCCAAATCAAGGGGAGCCAGTGAAAAGTACAGCAGGAGAGTCAGTGTTCGGTAAACAGAAATTTCCTTTCTGGCTGCGGTTGGAAATTGGACATGGTTTTAAAATACATAAATTAGGCACTTATGGAGGATCGCCTACTGTTTGTTACTAAAGAAAAGGGCATTCAGGTATTAAAGATAATTTTTCAAAGGATGCGAAGAATAGCTGTAAAGCTAAAATGAAAGCAGAATAACCACTACCACGGCCTCAGCTCACTTTCTGTACCTTGAGAGCCTGAACTGTGTCTTTTTAAGTAGATTGGTTTGTTGCGTATATACAGGATTGTATCATATACAAGTAACTTCTTAGGACTTTTTATATGCATTTAACATATTTATTGAAAACCTTTGTTTTTAGGCCTTCTAAGTGTTCTAAGCATGGGTTTGACATGGTGAGGTGGTGAGGTTTATTTTTCAGTTACCCTGCTGGCAGTGTCAGGCAGGATAAAGAGAGGAGAAAGAGTATGGACTGAAAGGCAATGAGGAGAGTCTTCTTGTACCTGCCCAGCTAAGACTGTTAGAACAGGTGTAGCTTTCTACAGTGCATAACAAATTATCATAGACTTAGTGGCTTACACTAACACATATCAATATCCCACAGTTTCTGTGTATTATCTCACTTTCCTGAGTCCAGGAATGGCTTAGCTGGGTTCTCTCTCAGTTGGGTCACTCACAAATGATTGTATTGGTCAAGTTGTATTCTCTTCTGGAGGATTGACTGGAGAAGAATCTGCTTCTAAGCTCTCTCAGGTTATTGGCAGAATTTATGCATTTATTTATCTTTGCAGATGTAGTTCTGAGAGCCTCAGTATTTTGTCAGCTGTCAGCGAGAGGCTGCCCTTAGCTCCTAGAGGCCGCCCTCATTTCTGGGCCACACGGCCTTCTCCATATGCAGTTTACATCCTCTCGGTTCACTTCTCCAAGACCAGTAGTGCAGAGGGAGACTCCAGAGTGACCCCGCTAGGAGTCCAGAATGTGAAGTAATCACAGGGTGACCTATTTGCTGTAGCGTATTGGTTAGAAGCAAGTCACAGATCGACCCCTGCCCTCCAAAGCAAGGGGAGGAGATTAGAGAAAGGTGTGAAGAGCAAAAGGTCGGATTCAGGGGGGCCACCTTAGAGTCTGTCCTCCAGAGAAGGTTTTGGAAGACATATATTCAAGGGAGGCCCAGAATATATCTTATTTAACTCTATCCTTATTGCCTGGTTCACAGTGACTAATGAAGGAAGTAAACTTGATTGGGCTTCTTTACCGATTGGATGTGAGGAGCGGTGGAGTAACTAAGGAGTAAGCTTCAAGGATGACCCCAAGGTTTCTAGCAAGGGTTATCTGAATGCGGCTGCTATTATATTAACCAAGACAGGGAAACAAGTGGAGGAAATGTTGAAGGTTAAGGGGACAATAGGTTAACTTGGAGACCCTACTTAGGTGAAGGAATCTTGTAGAGCAGATCTTAAACTTTAGTGGGGTGTGGATCATTTGGGAATCTTAGTAAAATGATTCTGATTCTTCAGGTCTGAGGTTGCGGCCTGCAATCTCTAGTTCTAATAAGGTCCCAGGTGATGCTGATGGAGTCCACGGGTCACACTTCCAGGAGCAGGGTTTAAGAGCAAAGGACTTCACATGTCTTTTTTTCTGAACCATCTAAAGCATTTTGAAAACCTACCTAGAGGAGTGGGATAGGGAAGGTGGGAGGGAGACACAAGAGGGAGGATATATGGGAATATATGTGTATGTATAGCTGATTCACTTTGTTATAAAGCAGAAACTAACACACCATTGTAAGGCAATTATACGCCAATAAAGATGTTAAAAACAACAACAAAAAAGAAAACCTACCTTCTAGCACATTTGTAATTTGACATCTAACATTTTTCATTGTGTTTAAAGAGTTAAAAAGGGTATGATTTCCAGTGTGTTGTCACTTCATACCTTAAAGTAAAATATTACATCTCTCTTTTAAATGTATCCCCAGGTCTATAAACCGTAGGGATCTGATCATCATCTATTTAACAATATACTTGAACAAGCTTTTCTTACATAGTCAAAAAATTATACGCTGTTCCTTTTTCTCATTGAACTCACATTTCCATTCTACTTCCTCACAGAATTTTATCCTAAAGTGACATAATTTTCTGTTGGAATCTTTTATTGATCACTCTACTTAGCTACCACAAAAATGCATATAAATTGAAATATTTTAAAAATGAAAATTTCTTATGTCCATAAGGTTTGAATGTTTAAAATTTCTTCTGGAGTAAATTATTTATTACATTTAGTTGACTACTGATCAAAATAACAAATAATACAAATTTCAGTAAACACTAAGTAGAATTGTACTGGAAATGCATCTTTTGATGAAATAAATGGGGCCAGTTTTCTTTTATACTTAGCTCCTGTGTTAAGGATAAAAATTACTTTTTGTTAGGATGAGACACTATACAACATCAATTCTCTGTCACTTCTCTGTTTATTTTTTTAAATAGCCATGTTACTCAATGCTATGAACACTTTTAAAGATATTTGCAAAAAAGTCACATAATAATCTATCATCAACTTATTTTTAATGATGTGTTAATGGATATGTTCATTTAATTCTCCTTCAGATGTACTGAAAGCAAAGGATTGGAAACCATCCAATGTATCTTATGATAGTAACCATCAAGATAGGTGAGAGCTATTCCTTCTTTGTAAAAGAGAGAAAATGGGGGTGGGGGAGATGGATAGGAAATTGGCATAATGCTGACTAGAAGCACTTTCTCAGTCAGGTAAGTTTTAGGGAAAAGGATACATGGAAACTGAAGGTCTGCAAATGTATTTCCATGAAACTATTCTTGCTCCCATAACCTTTGGAAAGTCTGTACACAGGAGGGCACAAGAATCCCAGTTTGAAGACTGCTACAGTGGAGAACTGGAAATGTATGGAGTTCAGGAGAGAGGATGGGCTGAAGGTAAAATTAGGGACATACAGACGGAAATTCGTGCACATTAAAATCTGCATTGCACAGACCCCATAATTCACAATTTTAGGGGTAGAGTCTGGATTAAATGAGATTGTGTCTTGTATGTGGAAAGACAAAAAGTGGTTAGCAAACTCAGAGCTGAATAGGCTTATAGGGAGACTGACAAACACAGTACCTTCAAGGCCTTTAGGAAATCTTAAATCTGTGTGTACAGAAGTAATTGATACATGATTATCAACCACCCTTACCTGTGTTACAGCTGGTTTTCTGCTCAGCAACACATTGTCAGCTTAATTCTAGTTACTCAAGTGTATACAGTGTGCCTGAGCTAATGAAACCTTAATTAAAAAAAAAAGTAGGAAGGGAGGGGGAGAGGGAGGGAGGAAGGAAGGAAATCTGATTCTGTCCTTTTCCTCAATTTGCCTATTCTTCTTCTGCTACATCTGAAGTGGCTAAATCTAGGTGATTTTAGAAATTCCTTTCAACACCAAGAGGTTTTGATGCTATGAATCAGTTACATTTTTAAGATATATAAAATAGAATGAGTCACACTTTTCATTTTTACTTTTATTTTGAATAGATCCTCGCAAAAGCTAGTTTAGAAATACTGAATTTATTTCCATAGGGAGGCCAGGTGAAAGAGAGTGAAAACTTCTACTACCAAGCCATCGCTGGGAATTTCTTATTCTCAGCTTTATCAAATAAGTGATAAGGAACTACTATAATCTAAGGCTGGGGAATGGCTACCTTAGCTGAACAAGCGAAAAGAAGACAACTAGAGGTTTGCAAGCCACATCCTAGTGCTAAATCACCACTCCCAGAAAGAAAGTATTATCTGTCTCTGTCATCCCCAGACCTATTTTGTGCCCACCTCTGTCATTTCTTTGTGCCCTTCTCTTTCTGGGCTGTATGTAGGCTTTTGCCTTCCCTGTTTGCATCTATGATCAAATACCTCGTGACGTTTAAGCTTAAGCAGCAAGGTATTCCTGAGAACGACTGTAGTTCAGTATTTTCGTTAGAACTACTAATAATCTGCTGTCTAATAACTATGGAGAGCATCTGAGCCTTATTGAAAATGTGGAGGAGATTGAATTTTCTCAGTAGTGAGTCACAGGACTAGAAGAGACCTTCCTTTGCTCCTATAAAACATCCAGGGGTTTTGTTTTGTTTCGTTTTGTTTCCCCCTATCATGTGAGAAAGTTGAAGGAGAGGCATAATAAAAAGTTCTAGATTCTTAGCTACACGTTTGCTACATCTCCTCCCCTTACTTCTGTCCTGTTTCTCCACTTCTGACCTAATATACATTTATACACTTAGCAGTTCAATAGGTTAGAGGAGATGCTAATGCTCCAAAGCAGCAAATCAGCCGGGAGAATAATCTAGAATCAAAACTCCGCTTTGCTGCAAATCTTAAATGCAGAAAGGCAAAGCTGTTTTCACCTAATGCATCTTATATCTTTTCTTCATCTGTCAAAGCATGCTTGGCATCTAGTAGGGGCTTAATTCTTATTATTGGATGCAACACTTTGCATGTTAGTGACTTTTTCTCCATAGCTTTCATCAGAGCCTTGAAAAGATAAATTTCTCCCTAAAGGTAAAGAATCACCAGCATGATGAGCTGGATTTTCTCCATGGCATTGAGTGACTCCTAATGTTGCCCTGGTAAAGTGTAGAGTTCATGGTACCTCCCACCCTCAAATGTTTTGAAACTTGGACCCTTTAGCTAAATAAAGACCAAAGTTTGCCCTCTGGTGTGTGTTCTCTTAGAACAACTCTCTACTCTAGGCCCAATCTCAGTTGCATTTTTCATCAGAAATTTAGCCGTGATCATGAGAATACTTTTTTAGTGTCTGCTATGTGAGTGGGAATTGCTGTTGATATTGATAATAATTCACTAGTACTTAACTACCACCACCTACCCTAACATTTATTGGGTCCTCACTATGTGTCAGGCACCATGCTAAGCACTTCATGAGCATTTTTTTGTTTCATTTTTTGTCATAACCCGTTTAGGTAGGCATTATTGTTATTCCCATTTTGGATATTGCCATTATGGTTAAGGAAACTGTAGCACAGAGTGATAAGGACCTTGCTAATAGTCAAAAAGCTAATGAGTGAAATTCAAACGCATACCGAGACAATGTGTTTATGGAACATGACCTAGTTTATCAAACTGTTTCTGTCAATTAGGTGACATTAGGTAATGGTATGATCAATCTTTTAAACAAATGGGAAAACACAGAGAAGTAATCAGAAGGCTGGTATAGCAGAGGAAGCATTGGGTTGGGATTCTGGGAATCTATTTCTTTTTTTTTTTGTTATCAACACCTTTTATTTTCTTTATTGTTTAACATCAAGCTTTAACTTTTCTTTTTCAACATCTTTATTGGAGTATAATTGCTTTACAATGGTGTGTTAGTTTCTGCTGTATAACAAAGTGAATCAGCCACACATACACATACATCCCCATATCTCCTCCCTCCTGCATCTCTCTCCCTCCCACCCTCCCTATCCCACCCCTCCAGGTGGCCACAAAGCACCGAGCTGATCTCCCTGTGCTATGTGGCTGCTTGGGAATCTATTTCTTAATATCTCCTTGGTCATCAGCATCTGAAGTAATATTAAGACGGTTTTTTAATATTTCTGTGCTGTTTCTTCTGAAAAATAGAAAATCATTTTTTTTAAATTTTATTATTGAAGTTAAAATAATAATAGATATCAAGGGTTTTAAAAAAGGAAATAATTATGATGATAATAATAACAATAATAATGCATCTATAGATTCAGATTAGAAGCCTGAAGGCAGGAAGACCTCAGGTTTCCTTTGTGGAAAAGATCCCTTTGTTAGTATTATCTTGAACATGCTTCTTATTGTCAAGAAGTGAATTCTAATCTTTTCTCCAGGTTTCTCCCGTTTCTCCCTCTCAGTCTTTCCCCCTTTCTTCCTTTCATTTCCCCTCATCCCTCTTCCTACACTGTCCTTCTCCCCTCTCTTCTCCTCTCCTGCTTCCCTGTCTTGGATTACAAAGACGGCACTGTGCCTGGGAGAGTGCTGAGGGTGCCGTGGGCGATGTGAACGAGGCCGAATCAGTTCTAACAAACTGTCTCTCTTTGCAGCTGCTGTTTGGAAAGCAGGCTTCCTGCCATTCTGGGCCTGAACCTGCCAAATGCCTTATCCTGGGCTGAGCCCCAGGGCCTCAGCCACAGACCACTGTCTATGGCATTTCCAAATGCAGTCCCTCAGCTGTGCTGCGGGCAATAAATATCTCTTTCTGTAACGGGGAAATGGGCCCATGAAATCTATCCGTTCATCCTTCAGAGCCTCTGCTTGGCTGCCTATTTATTTTCACCCAAATTGCGTTATTGCTCTTTAAGATAGAATCTGGAGACATTTATCAAGTGCTGGTGTGCCAAAGTTCTCACTATTAGAATAATTCTCAAATTCTCCAAGGGAGAGATCAATAGAAAATTGTAGCAGAGGACTGATTAGCAAGATAGTATGGAAGATATTTTTCTTTCCTAGAGACTATAGCTGGCTTAACTCACATCATTTAAATTTCTTAGCCCCCTGTTATTAAAGATAGTAACTCAAGGTTTTAAGATTAGAAACGTTATATTTATTTTCTTAACATTAAAGAATAGAACTAGGACTGCTACCTAGAGCTACTTAAATGTGGCAGATGAACCAAATGATGATAATAATATCAATTATTATTATGTATTTATACATATGTTGTTGGCCAGACAATGCATGGAGTTTCTCTTTAAATATCATCTCATTTAATGTCCAAAACAGCCTTGCAAAATAGATATTGGTAGCTGATGTTTAAAAATAAGGAAAGCAAAGCTGAGTGAGTTTGGCTGTAGGTCTTTCTTCTTAATATTATACGTCTTAAATTTACATCCTGAAAAATAGACATGCTCATACACTGTTGGTAAGAATGTAAATGTTGTAGTAGATAATTTTGCAAAGGAATCAAAATTAAATGCAAGCATAACATAACCTTTTTAAAAAATGAGAATGTCTATCTATCCATCCATCTATCTATCTATACACACACACATTCACACACAATTATATTTATATCAATTTTTTTATTTGGGTAAAAGTTATGGAAGTATATACATGGTTATCTCTGTGGAATGATACCAGAGGATTGTGGAGAGAAAGAGAGCTTTTATTTATAACTTTATGCTCATCTGAACGTTTGATTTATTTATTTTTTTGCCAAGACCATATATTACCTTTGTATTATAAAAAACTAGTTTAAAATGAAATGAAAATGAGCCTGGTCTTTGACTCTGAAATTATATTTTTAGTAATTTATCCTAAGGAAATAATTAAAGCAATTGTACACAAATATGTAAAGAAAGGTATGCATTATAGTGCCGTTAGAAACACCTAAATATCTATCAGTAGATCTTCAGTTAAATAAAATATGGTAAATTCATACAGTAGAATGCCATAAAATGATTTTTGAAAATAAATATATAGATATATGCATATTGACATCAAATTTCCTCCAGCTAATGCTCACCTGGAATACACATGTAGTTGAACAAGTTGGGATTATTCCTTGTTACAAGGAGGGAGAACCACACCACAGAGAATGGTGGGTCATCTCAGAGGTGTTAGAAGGGACTTATAGGGGACTTGTCCTTGTGTCAGGTGGTTTGGGGGAGGGTTTAAGGAAGCAGGGCTTTGCTGTGGATTTGCTGTGGCTTTGCTGTCAAGCAGTGGATGTATATCTTAATCAATCTTTTCTGGAAGGAAGACAGAGTAGCGCAAAGCTAAAGCTGTAATTGGTAAAGAAGCAGCAATCACTGATACTAGTCAGGAAAGGCAAATGTCTGGTTATTTTTGTGGTGGCTTGGACAACGTTCACGTTTTGTCCATGTTCAGACCTGGTACAGGTTGTCTTGTTTTTGTCTTGATCCATCGTGGTCACAGAGTGGCCTGGTCTATTGTTGATGCTCTGTGAAGTTGTTTACGTTTAACAGAAGAACATCAAGTTCTAGCTGTAGTACCAGTCCAGATGTCAGATATCAGAGGCTGCTTCTCTCTTTCTCTGAAGACACCATGGTATATTCAGTAAAAAATAAAAGCAAGTCACAGAACATTACTTATGACCTAATCTCATTTCAAAAATAGCAACATATGTTTCGTTCAAACATAGAGAAAATGTTGGAAGACTAGATTCCTCATTATCAACAATGACTCCATTAAAGAAGGTTAGATTGTGGGATATTTTTTTAACTTTCCACTTTTTGCTTCTCTGTTTTGTTTGAAAATTTTTAAAACAATAAGCACACATTATTTTTACAAGCAAAACAAGAAATTAAAATAATTCTAAATGGAAAATAGAAACTGGGTTATCTGTCCAAGTAACCATGTGTTTGTTTCTCTCCACGCAGTGTCTACATGGTGAATGTATTCTCTTTTCCATACTGATTCTCTCCTATGGTAGAATTGGGAGATAAAGCCACATCTTTGATTTTTTAAACACATGGTGGCCACAATTTGAGTTGTACTTAATTGTTAGAGCAATAGGTATGGGAGAGGTGATTTGAGTTTCAATAAGCAAGATAGTTTTTAATGCTCTCCTCCACCCTTACTTTTTCATCCCTTAAGATAGAGAGCTATATATCTGTATGAGCTACTATGAACACATTTCATGTGAGAGTCCCAGCCAGTGATCCAACTTAATTTTTGATAGCACTCTAGCTCTCAAAAGTATCCTGGTTTGGATATCAGGTTACATAGTCACTTCAGGAAAGTCTTCCCAGAGGAAAGATGATTGGGATGAGTGACTTGACAAATGTGGAGGGAGTGGTCTGGGAAGAAAGACAGGTGGATGGGGCAGTGTGTGCAAAGGCCCATAGTGGGGGTCAGTAGGGAACACTTGAGGAACTGAAAGGCCCATGTGGCTGGAGCTCAGAAGGGGTTAGGGGGAACATGGTAAAAGATGAAGCTGGAAAGGGGACTTGGGAGCTGAGTATGAGGGGCTTGTTCATCTTGTTAAGGAGTCTGGACTTTAAGAACCATGGGCAGCCACTGAGTTTTTTTCAGCAAAGTATGGCGTGACCAGGTGAATATTTTGAAATGAATCTTTTGTTGGTAGTGAGGAGAGGCACTGTAGGGCTAAGAAGAGTTGGTTCATGCAGGCTGTTTAGAAAGTTGTTGCCAAAAGCCAAGTGAGAAGTGATGGTGCCTTGCACTATAGTGATGTCAGTGAAGATGGTGATAAAGGGACTAGTTGGATAGATATATAGGAGTTAACACAGCATTCTTTGAAATATTTTAAACTGCATCCATTACTCCAAGTCCTAGACAGGAAATGAATACATAAGAAAGCCCAGGGGTAAATAATAAAAATGGTTTATGGTAAACCCAACCTTAGTATCAGCAGAAGTTGACCGAGACTGATTGCACCGTCATCTTATCCAGCATATTATGCCATCCCCTAAACTGCCTCCTGCTGCCCCGCCTTTCTGCACCTATGGAAGACATGACTAATTTATCACAGCACTCTCCTTCTGAGCCCTGGCAGGGTCAAAGAACCATTTTCAAATCAACATTCGTAAATGAACTTTCCAAGCAGTGTCTAAGAATTGTTCAGGATTATTATGCTTGAAAAGGCCTATCTACCGTCTTGCTTATTCAGGAGAGAACTTACTGCACGAATGCACGTGCTGATTAAGCAAGTCTTCTACCACTTTATCTTTCTCTCCTGTACCAGGCCATCTGAGCATCTGGAATGCAAAGCTGGAAGAGGTTAAAAAAAAGCTCTGTGGATACTCCACATTATTTGGATCCAGAAGGATCTACACATACATTATGAGATTAAAATGAGATAAGCCAAGGGAGAAATGAAGTATGTTCATTTTGGATTGAGGACATGTTTGCCATTATAATGTATCTTCAGGTCTGGCATTGCTGTGCAGGGGTATTTGGTGGGCTTTTTGTTTTTTTTCCTCTTCCTCTCTGATTAAAAAGATATATTGACTAGGAGAAAAGAGGAATAGATGAAGCACCCTTACATTTACAGTGTGCTGGTAAATGTCTTATATGCTAATTGGCAAAGTCGGTGGAATGGAATTGCTCTTAAATAAGTAAAAAACTTAAACAAGCCATTCAATTACCTTAAAAAATTGGCTTAATTTGGAGAGTTTCATTTAACATATTGTGGATAAAAATCTCATTTTGTTTTTTTAAACTTTATTTTGCTAATGCAAGGCAAAAGAGTTCTATGCACTAAATAAATAGACTAAGGTCTTACTGGGGAGGGTCAGAGATCTGAGATTCTCATATTTTGGGGAAAGTGATTTAAGTTTCCTAGAATCTTTTTTTTTTTTTTTTTTAATAGTAGGAGTGTCAGCCAGCCACAGCCATGGAGATGACCCAGTAGGGGTTCACAGAATTTTGCAAATGCTCAACTCTGCCCAAGAGGAAAAAAGACCCTTTCCTACCTGCCATACCCACCCAAAGAGACAACTATCTTAAGAGTCTTGCTTCTTTCAGAAATGGCTTTAAACCTTCCTTTTTTTTCAGACTCTCCATCTTTCCTTTGCTGTTTTATTTCTTCTGATTGTACCACTGCAGGGGAAACCCTTTGTGCAGTGGAGGGGCTAAGAGAAAGGACTCTGAAGTCCTTTGCTGGCCTCCCAGCAAATCTAGACACTACAATTTATGAACGGTATGATATTGACTACTTCACTGGACCCCTTTGAGTTTCCATTTTTTTCATGTTGAAAATGGGGATAGGAATAGTTCCTACTTAGAGTTGAGGATTAAATGAAATTGTGCAGGTGAAGTGGTAAGCACTAAATGGGTATTAGCAATTGTAGTTATTGTTGCTGTTACTATTATTTTAACCCGTAGGGGTTTGATTCAAGTTCAGGCTGTCATAATTTGCCAGGTTGTGTAGCTGTGCCAATAGTCCCACTGGGTTCTGAGGCAACGGTGTGTGGTGGTGGTGGAGGAGATGGTGGCGACTGAGAGGGAGAGAAGAGAGTTTGGGGGAAGCAGGCATGGTGCAGAGGAGGAGGCTGGATGAACACGTAGAATCAGGAAGCATCACACAGTCGAAACTATGAGTACCGAATCCACAAATCAGAAGGGTTTCTTATCCAAAATGCAATGTAAGTTTTGAGTAAAAAATAATAATGTGAAACTCTCTTGTAACGCCTAATCATGCTTGAAACGTAGTGTGACAAGGAGCTTCCGCCCTTGGCATTTATAATAGTTAAAGGGTTTAATATCAAGAGCAACCATTTTGAATAACAGTGCTTGTACCACTTGAAAAGAAATGTTGCAAATAGCCTGTCCAGTCAGAATGAAAGAAGTGATTTCACTTAACCATTGAGAATGGTAACTCCCTGACCTGCCCATACAGCTGCTGGCATAGAACTTACCTCTATATGCCTGATTAGACAATTGTAGTTATTTGGTTTTTGTCAAATACACCTGGATTCTTAGTAAACACCCTGATTTATGTATATTGGGACTCAAAATAGAACCAACTGAAAATCAGGATAGAGCTCTTTAGGATCCTATGTGTATATAGAAAAATGGATCAATTTTTTTAGGCCTGGAATCATCACCAAAAAACCCACTTTAAGTTCCTGTTTATCATGGGTTTACACGGAGTTATGTTTAATAGGCACAACTTCTAATTTCAAAGAAGTTATCATCTTCTTGCCAGTTGGAGTAGTTATTCGGAACCAGACAGCCAGCATTTAAGTCCTGACTCTGCCATTTACTAACTTTGTTAGCTTGAGAAAATCACTTATCTCTCTGTGCCTCTCTGGCAATAATAAAGGTATCTACCTCTCAAGGATGTTTTGAAGATTAAATGAGTTAATATGTGTATATTGGTTTGCCCTAGATGCAGGCAAGAAGAAGAGGGATGCATTGTCCATGGAGAGTTTAGCAAGAATAAGGAAACCATTCTTTTGGTTGCACTTTCTAAACAATATCAGTCCTGGAGTGGATGGCTCCTTCCACCCTGAGCCTTGATTACACCACTGGGACACAGTGTTGAGAGCAGTGCTTGGTACAGAAAGTTCTCAGTGTATTGTCACTCAGTGCATTGTCATTGTATTTATCTTTGAAGTTCCAGCTCTCATTATCTGCTCAGAATCTTTCAGTGGTTCCCTACTGCCTACAGAAAGGTGGTTCAGAGTCAGCCTGCCATTCAAGGCCCTCTCTATCTGATTTCAGCATATTGTTTTCCTAGTCACATACTCATTAGACGCTTTCTTTTAACTTACAGGAAAACCAAGAGAATTGTTTTCCCCTGAAACACCCGAGGCATATGCATATTGTGTATCCTTTCTCCTATCTCTTCTTGACCAAAGAGCCTGTGTTTTTTAAGACTTAACTCAAACCTATACAGAATTCCTCCATCAAAACTGCTGCTCTTGCTTAGAACTCTCCTAGCATTTCATCTCTTTTTTAAACGACTCTCCTTTCCTTCTTTCCACCCAGTTATATCAGTACTTTCTCTCTCCCGCTGCACTCTAAGTTCCTTGGGACAGAATATAAGTCAGATTGGTCTTTGATTTCTCACAGTGCTTTGTATAGCACTTTACTTCTAGTGAATATTGATAAAGGCTTGTTGAATGAATGAATTCCAGGAACTACTATGGAGTGAAATGCAAAGCCTGTCTTCTAAGGGAGGAGACTTACCTTGCCACCATGATCATCACTCAGCAGAAACACAGTTAGTAGGCAATTAGCCACACCATATATTTTATTGAGCTCTTCCTAGAGATTTAGAAATTGGCTAACATGACAAAGCTAACTGATTGTATAATTTGATATATGAAAACTTAGTTAAAGATGATCATTAAAGTTACAAATATCGAGTGCCTGTTGTATGTATAGCAAAAATACACTAGAGATAGCTCTAGAAGTAGAAGACATTATTCTTGCCCCTAGGGAGCTTACAGTCTCATTGGTGAGAAAAGAAAAAAGTTATGCTAGAAACTAAGCAACGCCTATTAAGCAATGTGTAAACATGTGTACAGATCTCACCTTATGATGGGGTTATGTCCTGACAAACTCATCGTAAGTTGAAAATATCGTAAGTTGAAAATGCATTAGTACACCTAACCTACAGAACATCATAGCTGAGCCTAGCCTACCTTACACGTGCTCAGAACACCTACATTAGCCTACAGTTGGGCGAAATTATCTAACACAAAGCCCATTTTATAATAAAGTATTGAATATCTCCTGTAATGTATTGAATACCGTGCTGAAAATGAAAAACAGAATGGTTGTATGGGTACAGAATGGTTGTATGGGTACAGAATGGTTGTAAGTGTATCAGTTGTTTATCCTGGGCTGACTTGGAGATACAACTCACTGCAGCTGCCCTGCATCATGAGAGAGGATGGTACCATTTATTGTTAGCCTAGGAAAAAGTCAAAATTCAAAATTCGAAGTTAGATTTTTACTGAATGTGTGTGGCTTTCATACCATCATTAAGTTGAAAAATTATAAGTCAAACCATTGTAGGTCAGGGAGTGTGTGTATATAGTATGTACATATTTGATAAAGAAACGTCCATATATTTGTGGAGAAAAGAAATTACCTGAAAGGACACAGTCATTCAAGGTCATTTTGAAAGGAGGAGGCAGTGATGCAGGGAACAAGTGTGCTGGTTGTTCTCTGTTCGCCCCACAGGATCTGCTCTCCACCCTTGTCACCCCACTCTGTGCCCCAGGGGCTCACCTTGCTGAAGAGCTTAGATCCTCCACCATGCTCTCACCTTCCTGTTGTGTTCAGCCAATAGAGGCACTGGCAGGAGCTTGAGGGACTTGACGGGCAGGGGAGGGTGAGGTTAGGGCCCCCATTTCCTTCCCTACTAGGATGCAGGTTGGCTGCTTCGTTCTAAGGAGGGTCCCAGCTCCTATCAGGCAGGCCTCTTTCAATATCTATGGCTTCAGCAACTTTCTTAGGGCTTCTGCAACAGCCTTCTTCCCTTACCCCTTCAGGACTAGAAGGGGTAGTAACTCTTTGCTATTGTACCCGAGGGTGCTTCACCATCCAGTCATGGTGAACTTACCCTCACTCTGCCTAGACCTTGTCAATAGCCCCTTTAGTCAACTGTCCTCAATTATTCAGGGTGAGTGGGCCATCTGTTTCTAGCTGAGATCCTGACTAATACACATTTGGAGGTTAGTGTGGTAATTCAGTTCCAAAACACTTACTGAACGTCTTTACATGTCAGGCGTGGTTCTAAGTTCTGGGGATAAGACCAGATTAAAACAAAATATCTTCCATTGAAGAACTTCTAGTCTAGCAGGGAAGACAAACGTGTAAGTTGGTTTAAATTGAGAATGGATGTTGGAAGAATGTCTTGTAACAGGGTGAGAAGGAGAGGGGAACTTATGAGAGAGATGAATAAAGCTAAAACCAACCGTCTGACATTTTATCATAAAAATATGTTGAGGACTTTTAGAACCAGAAGGCATAATAGCTGTTTATCTGGATCAGTGCCTTCATTTTACAGAGGAGGAATTGCAGGGTCTGTTGAATTAAAATTTCCTGTCCCTACTACTGACTAGTGGATAAACGGGTGTGAGACCTGAGTCTTCTCCCTTTTAGTCCACTGTCCTCTCTCCCTTTCCCTTTAGACTGTAGTCATTGCCAGTTCTAAATTCACCTGTGTCCTCCCTGCCTCTGCCTTGGCTTCTTCCTCCTGAACCATTTTTCATTTCAAAGCACTTGAGTATTTGGAGCAAGGAGGGTGAATTTATTGATTTCAATATTCTCATTGTCATAGTCAGAGGGAAAGGTGAAGAGGGCTGAGAAAAATGGAGGTGAAGTGTGTGGTTAAGGACAGACCACCAATACTAATCCACCCGCCTCCGGAAGCAATCTGAGTGTCTGCAGGCTTTGAAGTGCTTCCAAGCCTCCTCCCTGTGCTTGTGAGTTTTCTGGATGCTCCAGCCCTACTGGAGCCCTAATAAACATCCTGTGTGGGGCTGATTCATCCTTCCTTCCACCAGCGCCAGAGAGAGGCTGAAGTGCAGGGTAAATTTTCCCACATGGTACTTTAGGTGATAGGAAGAGAAGTTTCTTTGTATAAAATGACTTTGAATGTTACAACTTAATTTGTTTAGGTCCTGAAAGACTAGGGTTATTCATACAAGTAACTGGATGACTTGGAGTTATATTAAATTTTAGGGTTTTAATAATCATAATAACTTCCATTTGTGGAGTGATTACTATGTGGCAGACACTGTCCTGAGGGCATCACATGCATTGACTAATTTAATCCTATGAAGTAGACACTATTATGATTCTTATGATGATTAATATGAATATTTCCACATTATAGATGAGGAAACAGGGGCTTAGAGCAGAGGTAACTTGACCCAGTTCACATATCGTGTCAGTGGCAGAGCAGAGATACAGCCCAGGTACCTGGCCCGAGAGCCAGTCTTGCACATGATACTAGGGTGTTTTTTACAGATAGTCATCCAAAAGCTAGTGTGCTCTTGTATTTGCTTTTCTCTGATTCCCTTTTATTTTCTGGAGTTCTTCTATTTCCAAGCATGAGGGTAAGGGAATTTGGGGTAGGTAGGTAGCCTCTGGGAGCAGGACCTCAACCCAGCATGTCATGAGGTTTTAAATTTCAGATCTTACCTCAACAAAAATTATAGAGTTGACTTAAGAAAGAAGTAACATGAGCTGTGTGTGGGGAATAGAATGTTGGTGTAATATGGAGTCTACAGGGATGCACAGAATTGATGTGATGATTCTTAGGTCTCCCATGAGCTACCTGGTTCAACAGAACTTCCCTTTATGTTAGGGTGGCTGACTGTCCCAGGACTGGTTTTCTGGGACATGGGACTGTCCATGCTAAAACTGTGGAAGTTCTAGGTATACTGGGATGAGTTGATCACTCTGCTTTACTCATTGTTGGGGTCAGTTGAAACTCACTTCTTTCCCAGATCCTGGAATCAACCTTACCTTAATACAGAGGGGTTTTTGTCTTGTTTTTTATCACATAGAGCCCAGATCACCTGCATTTGAGTCACTTGGGACCCTTGTTAAAAATGCTGATTCCTCCGTTTCCCTACAGATTTACGGAAGTGTGATAGGTAAGCAGGGTACAGTTAGAACTTAGGGAATCTGAATATTTAAAAGAAGCCTGCCAAATGATTCTTATGCTCATAAATGTTTCCAAACTACTGACTTGGTCTAGAAGGAAATACAGAAATCATACTTTTATAGCTTAGGTGCTCTTGCTATCACTGTTGCTACTATTCTTGCTCTGACTTGGTGTCTCAGTTCTAGTCAGTAGGATCCTGCTTTGTTTCTCTGTCTCTATTTGGAGCACAATTTCAAGAACTGTGTTTCTGGTCTCTACCTCATACTCTACATTCTAGTACCTGCCATGAAAACTGATCCAGTTCCCCATTTTCTATGAGGCCAAGGCCCCACCCCGCCCTCTTCTGTTCTCCTGGAACTTAGTCTCTCTACCTACAGAACTCCAGGGAGTCACACTCTAGTCTGTCTGCTTCCAGCTTCCTAATTCCACCTTCACATCTTCTGATCAAATCCAAGATTGAGAAGTAAAGCAGTTGTTTCTGTAATTCTCACAAGAAACTGCCTGTTACATGGTCAATAGCTCAAAATATGTACATTGGCTTTGAAAACTGGCTCCACTGGTGCCTGTATCTACCTAAGCCAAAGCACATGTGTATTTATCTCAGCAGTGAATTTGACCCTGGCTACTGCATAGGTGGGACTCCATGCTCCCCGGCCTCTCTGTAATCCGGTATTCCACTATATTTATTTGCGAGTAAGTAGCAGCCCTCCACATCACTCCACTACATTTTCCCAGAGAACACCTACTCAGCTTAGGCTTCTGCTGTCGTTGAAGTCTTCCCTGATTCACCAGATAGGACTAATATTTTCCTCTTCTGGGTCCCTATTCCACAATGATAGACTTCTACAGCATCATGTGCAGCAGAGACTGCTAGTACTATACATTCCATACCCTCTGGGCTACTTCAGAGCCTACCTGCATCTGTGATGAATACTTTCCCCTGCATGGCAATGGCTTCCCACCTCAAGAAACTGCATTTTCTGCTTCTCTGTCTAAGGGTGTTTTCTAGCTGACAGCCTAGAAGTTCCAAAGACAAGCTTCAACCAATGAGGAAGTGTATAATGGAAAACTCAGTCTCTCTAACCCTCACTGGGTTGATTCTGAGGTATGCTGCACAGGGTTCCTCACAAGGACCCATGGAATTGAACCTCAGTTGCCCACGTGGTAACCTGCTCATCTGTGATCCAAGGATCGTCTTCCAAATAAACTACATGTAGCCATGTATTTGTAACAGAGTCTGCTTTTGGGGAAATCCAAATTAAAACACCATATTTAACTTATCACTAGATATATACATTTTTGTCTGTCTCCTCCTCTCAGACTAGAATCTTCTTTACAGAAGGGAACATGGATTAAATGTCTTTGTATTCCAACATGTAACCTGCCACCTAATAAGCAATCAATATTTGTTGTGTGAAAGAATGAGTTTATCTACATTTTAATGACATAATAATGTTTCTGAGGCACTGTAAAGTCTTAAAGTATGTCCTAAAGCAGCCATTGTACTTCCATAGGAATTTTAATGTAGTAAATTCTTTAAAAAATCAAAACTCTACTAGGATTCTACAGGTTTCTTAATATTACATCTCTTATTTGATTAGCCAGAATTTTCTTAATATTACATCTCTTATTTGATTAGCCAGAATATCCCATTCCATTTATTGAACCACATAAGAGAGAATGTTTTATACTTTTTGAATTGTTTTATTACCTTTTCCCTAAACAAGGATAAAATCTGTGTCTCTTCTTCTGGGTCTATAATAAATATTAAGACTATATTGAAAATAAGTTTTTCATCTGGAAATGATGACAGTACGATAAGTGATAGGGAGAAATTGTTAATAAATTGAGGACTCCCTTTTTATTGCTTTACTTAAATGTCTTTTTTAAATAAATGTATTAGACTTTCAGAAGAATTCAAATTAGTTTATCCTCAAGGGACTACAATCTTTAAATACCTTCAACTGGAGAAAAAACTCACTGTGACAATTATATGTCATTTTCCAGAAGGCTGGCAGTTCTTAAGCAGTATTATTAAACAAATAATTTATTTTAATTTTCATCCAGAATCAGTAAGACATTTGTCATCAGTGAACTCTCCGTGTATCATTTAATTTTTTTCCTTCAAAGTTATGCACAGTCAGTAGCTTCACCAGTGAGAAAACACAAATCCTGCAGAATTATGACTAGGCCATTTGGCTTCTAGCAGAAGGACTAGAAAGAATTGAAAGGAAACAATAGGAGCTAAAATAAAGAAAGATGCACAGATTGACCAGGAACAAGTTCTAAGGAATATTTATTGTTAAAAATGTATTAATTTTCTATTTATCATCCTTGCTATACACCAAAATAAGTGATATTATATTCAAAGAGCAATGAAAAGGCTGAGCTTATAAGAGGGTTTTAAAATAGTTCATATCAGAAGCATTGTTGTCATGAGATATTATTTTTAATAAATCACTCTAATAATCACATATTATTGAGATTTTGGGCACCCTGCTTTTCATTAAAATATACGATGAGTCAAATATAGAAAAACTCGATAGGCTTACTACAGCTAAGAATCTAATCACAAAAGACTGTTTAAGGAAGAACATAAACGTTGATATGGGACTTTTCAACCAACACTAAAAAATAGCAAGAGGGCTTCCCTGGTGGCGCAGTGGTTGAGAGTCCGCCTGCCGATGCAGGGGACACGGGTTCGTGCCCCGGTCTGGGAGGATCCCACATTCCGCGGAGCGGCTAGGCCTGTGAGCCGTGGCCGCTGGACCTGCGCATCCGGAGCCTGTGCTCCACAACGGGAGAGCCCACAACAGTGAGAGGCCCGCGTACCGCATAAAAAAAAAAAAAAAAATGGCAAGAAACTCATTATTTCATATTACAAGGTCCAAAAAAAAAGAGAAGGCTAGCATCACAGTAACATAACCAGTTAGATAAAATAAATAAATAAATTAGCTATTAAAATAAATAAATAAATTAGCTATTAAAGAATGTGATTGACCTTAATGTTGATCCTTATTGTATTTTAAGCTCCTCCAGAGTAAGATCTTTACACTGGTGAATGCACATGATAGAATTTCAATTATCCATTGAATGGATATTTTCCCTTTATTAAAAAATATATCTTAATAGGGACTGTGGAAATCCTTGTGAAAGGACAAAATAGAAACAGGACATTGTGATTTATTCCAACAACTCAAACAAACCATCTTCTTTCTTTCTTTCTTTCTTTCTTTCTTTCTTTCTTTCTTTCTTTCTTTCTTTCTTTCTTTCTTTCTTTATTATTCAAACAGAAAGTCATAAAAATTATAGACATCCTCATCAGGTCACTCGGTCCCATGTAATTAATTTTTTTTCTTGATCTTTTGTTAGCACTTTAATGAATTCATCAGTTTTCCATTAGAGTTCTGAAAATGCTTATTCATTCACTTCAGCAGTATAGTCAGTTACCAGAAACCTGTACTCGTCAGAGTCTTTTCCATGAATTCCTTGAAGATGAAACCCTTTTATCGGAACATTTTTGCAAAAGCATCAGAGTACACCCAGAACTGTCTGTAAATGACAAAAGACTTAAAAATGACCACAGTTAAAGATTGATGAAAGTTCATAATAATGCAGTTGACAAGGAAATTTAGTTATTTCTGAGATATACATTTTAAAGTAATAACTAGAATTATGACTTATAACATTATGCCAGAACATATAAGATTTTTAGAAATTTCATGTAATGTCTGAAACATTTATATTAACGTATTTCCATACAAATAACCCAAAGAAAGTTTATTATTAGTTGTTTTTTGTTTGTTTGTTTGTTTGTTTACACTGCAGGTTCTTATTAGTCACCAATTTTATACACATCAGTGTATACATGTCAATCCCAATCGCCCAATTCAGCACACCACCATCCCCAACCCACTGCGGTTTCCTCCCTTGGTGTCCATACGTTTGTTCTCAACATCTGTCTCTCAACTTCTGCCTGCAAACCATTTCATCTGTACCATTTTTCTAGGTTCCACATACATGCGTTAATATACGATATTTGTTTTTCTCTTTCTGACTTACTTCAGTCTGTATGACAGTCTCTAGGTCCATCCACGTCTCAACAAATGGCTCAATTTCGTTCCTTTTTATGGCTGAGTAACATTCTGTTGTATATATGTACCACAACTTCTTTATCCATTCATCTGTCGATGGGCATTTAGGTTGCTTCCATGACCTGCCTATTGTAAATAGTGCTGCAATGAACATTGGGGTACATATGTCTTTTTGAATTATGGTTTTCTCTGGGTATATGCCCAGTAGTGGAATTGCTGGGTCATATGGTAGTTCTATTTTTAGTTTTTTAAGGAACCTCCATACTGTTCTCCATAGTGGCTGTATCAATTTACATTCCCACCAACAGTGCAAGAGAGTTCCCTTTTCTCCACACCCTCTCCAGCATTTGTTGTTTGTAGATTTTCTGATGACGGCCATTCTAACTGTTGTGAGGTGATACCTCATTGTAGTTTTGATTTGCATTTCTCTAATAATTAGTGATGTTGAGCAGCTTTTCATGTGCTTCTTAGCCATCTGTATGTCTTCTTTGGAGAAATGTCTATTTAACTCTTCTGCCCATTTTTGGATTGGGTTGTTTGTTTCTTTAATATTGAGCTGCATGAGCTGTTTATATATTTTGGAGATTAATCCTTTGTCCGTTGATTTGTTTGCAACCCTCCCATTCTGAGGGTTGTCTTTTCATCTTGTTTATGGTTTCCTTTACTGTGCAAAAGCTTTTATGTTTCACTAGGTCCCATTTGTTTATTTTTGTTTTTATTTCCATTACTCTAGGAGGTGGATCAAAAAAGATCTTGCTGTGATTTATGTCAAAAAGTGTTCTTCCTATGTTTTCCTCTAAGAGTTTGATAGTGTCCGGTCTTACATTTAGGTCTTGAATCCATTTTGAGTTTATTTTTGTGTATGGTGTTAGGGAGTGTTCTAATTTCATTCTTTTACATGTAGCTGTCCAGTTTTCCCAGCACCACTTATTGAAGAGACTGTCTTTTCTCCATTGTATACCTTTGCCTCCTTTGTCATAGATTAGTTGACCATAGGTGCGTGGGTTTGTCTCTGGGCTTTCTATCTTGTCCCATTGATCTATCTTTCTGTTTTTGTGTCAGTACCATATTGTCTTGATTACTGTAGCTTTGTAGTATAGTCTGAAGTCAGGCAGTCTGATTCTTCCAGCTCGGTTTTTTTCCCTCAAGACTGCTTTGGCTATTCGGGGTCTTTTGTGTCTCCATACAAATTTTAAGATGATTTGTTCTAGTTCCATAAAAAATGCCATTGGTAATTTGATAGGGATTGCACTGAATCTGTAGATTGCTTTGGGTAGTATAGTCATTTTCACAATATTGATTCTTCCAATCCAAGAACATGGTATATCTCTCCATCTGTTGTTATCCTCTTTAATTTCTTTCATCAGTGTCTTATAGTTTTCTGCATACAGATCTTTTGTCTCCCTAGGTAGGTTTATTCGTAGGTATTTTATTCTTTTTGTTGCAGTGGTAAATAGGAGTGTTTCTATAAATTCTCTTTCAGATTTTTCATCATTAGTGTATAGGAATGCAAGAGATTTCTGTGCATTAATTTTTTATACTGCAATTTTACCAAATTCATTGATTAGCTCTAGTAGTTTTCTGGTGGCATTTTTAGGATTCTCTATGTATAGTATCATGTCATCTGCAAACAGTGACAGTTTTACTTCTTCTTTTCCAATTTGGATTCCTTTTATTTCTTTTTCTTCTTTGATTGCCATGGCTCGGACTTCCAAAACTATGTTGCATAATAGTGGTGAGCGTGGACATCCTTATCTCGTTCCTGATCTCAGAGGAAATGCTTTCAGTTTTTCACCATTGAGAATGATGTTTGCTGTGGATTTGTCATATATGGCCTTTATTATGTTGAGGTAGGTTCCCTCTATGCCCACTTTCTGGAAAGTATTTTATCATAAATGGGTGTTGAATTTTGTCAAAAGCTTTTTCTGCATCTATTGAGATGATCATATGGTTTTTATTCTTCAATTTGTTAATATGGTGTATCACATTGATTTACATATATTGAAGAATCCTTGCATCCCTGGGATAAATCCCATTTGATCATGGTGTATCATCCTTTTAATGTGTTGTTGGATTCTGTTTGCTAGTATTTTTCTGAGGATTTTTGCATCTATATTCATCAGTGATATTGGTCTGTAATTTTTTTTTTGGTAGTATCTTTGTGTGGTTTTGGTATCAGGGTGATGGTGGCCTCATAGAATGAGTTTGGGAGTGTTCCTTCCTCTGCAAATTTTTGGAAGAGTTTGAGAAGGATGGGTGTTAGCTCTTCTCTAAATGTTTGATAGAATTCACCTGTGAAGCCATCTGGTCCTGGACTTTTGTTTGTTGGAAGATTTTTTTAAATCTATTTATTTTTATTACTTTTTTAATAAATTTACTTATTTATTTATTTTTGGCTGTGTGGCTGCATGTGAGCTTTCTCTTGTTGTGGTGAGCGGGGGCTACTTTTCGTTGTGGTGCACGGGCTTCACGTTGCAATGGCTTCTCTTATTGTGGAGCATGGGCTCTAGGTGCGCGGGCTTCAGTAGTTGTGGCACACGGGCTCAGTAGTTTTGGCTCGTGGCTGTAGAGTGCAGGCTCAGTAGTTGTGGCACGTGGGCTTAATTGCTCCGTGGTATGTGAGATCTTCCCGGAACAGAGCTTGAACCCGTGTCTCCTGCATTGGCAGTTGGATTCTTAACCACTGTGCCACTAGGGAAGCCCAATATAAAAGGTTTTGATGTGCCATTAGTCCAAGTTGAAAACTGTTTTTTTTTACATCTTTATTGATGTATAATTGCTTTACAATGGTGTGTTTGTTTCTGCTCTATAACAAAGTGAATCAGTTATACATATATATATGTTCCCATATCTCTTGTTGGAAGATTTTTAATCACAGTTTCAATTTCATTACTTGTGATTGGTCTGTTCATGTTTTCTATTTCTTCCTGGTTCAGTCTTGGAAGGTTATACCTTTCTAAGAATTTGTCCATTTCTTCCAGGTTGTCCATTTCATTGGCATAGAGTTGCTTGTAGTAGTCTCTTAGGATGCTTTGTATTTCTGCGATGTCTGTTGTAACCTCTCCTTTTTGATTTCTAATTTTATTGATTTGAGTCCTCTCCCTCTTTTTCTTGATGAGTCTGGCTAATGGTTTATCAGTTTTGTTTATCTTCTCAAAGAACCAGCTTTTAGTTTTATTGATCTTTGCTATTGTTTTCTTTGTTTCTATTTCATTTATTTCTGCTCTGATCTTTATGATTTCTTTCCTTCTACTAACTTGGGGTTTTGTTTGTTCTTCTTTCTCTAGTTCCCTTAGGTGTAAGGTTAGATTGTTTACTTGAGATGTTTCCTGTTTCTTTTTTTTTTTTTTTTAACATCTTTATTGGGGTAGATGTTTCCTGTTTCTTGAGGTAGGCTTGTATAGCTATAAACTTCCCTCTTAGAACTGCTTTTGCTGCATCCCATAGGTTTTGGATCATCGTGTTTTCATTGTCATTTGTCTCTAGGTATTTTTTGATTTCCTTTTTGATTTCTTCAGTGATCTCTTGGTTATTTAGTAACATATTGTTTAGCATCCATGTGTTTGTATTTTTTACGTTTTTTTCCCTGTAATTCATTTCTAATCTCATAGCATTGTGGTCAGAAAAGATGCTTGATATGCTTTCAATTTTCTTAAATTTACTGAGTCTTGATTTGTGACCCAAGGTGTGATCTATCATGGAGAATGTTCTGTGCGCACTTGAGAAGAAAGTGCAATCTGCTGTTTTTGGATGGAATGTCCTATAAATATCAATTAAATCTATCTGGTCTATTGTGTCATTTAAAGCTTCTGTTTCCTTATTTATTTTTATTCTGCATGATCTCTCCATTGGTGTAAATTAGGTGTTAAAGTCCCCCACTATTATTGTGTTACTATCGATTTCCTCTTTTATAGCTCTTAGCAGTTGCCTTATGTATTGAGGTGCTCCTATGTTGGGTGCATATATATTTATAATTGTTATATCTTCTTCATGGATTGATCCCTTGATCATTATGTAGTGTCCTTCCCTGTCTCTTGTAACATTCTTTATTTTAAAGTCTATTTTATCTGATATGAGTATAGCTATTCCAGCTTTCTTTTGATTTCCATTTGCATGGAATATCTTTTTCCATCCCCTCATTTTCAGTCTATATGTGTCCCTAGGTCTGAAGTGGGTCTCTTGTAGACAGCATATATGTGGGTCTTGTTTTTGTATCCATTCAGCAAGCCTGTGTCTTTTGGTTGGAGCATTTAATCCATTCACGTTTAAGGTAATTATCAATATGTATGTTCCTATGACCACTTTCTTAATTGTTTTGGGTTTGTTTTTGTGGATCCTTTTCTTCTCTCGTGTTTCCCACTTAGAGAAGTGCCTTTAGCATTTGTATTAGAGCTGGTTTGGTGGTGTTGAATTCTCTTAGCTTTTGCTTGTCTGTAAAGCTTTTGATTTCTCCATTGAATCTGAATGAGATCCTTGCCGGGTAGAGTAATCTTATTTGTAGGTTCTCTCCCTTTCATTACTTGAAGTATATCACGCCACTCCCTTGTGGCTTGTAGAGTTTCTGCTGAGAAATCAGCTGTTAACTTTATGGGAGTTCCCTTGTATGTTATTTGTCCTTTTTCCCTTGCTGCTTTCAATAATTTTTCTTTGTCTTAAATTTTTGCCAGTTTGATTACTATGTGTCTCAGCCTGTTTCTCCTTGGGTTTATCCTGTATGGGACTCTCTGTGCTTGCTGGACTTGGGTGGCTATTTCCTTTTCCATGTTAGGGAATTTTTCGACTATAATCTCTTCAAATATTTTCTCTGGTTCTTTCTCTCTCTCTTCTCCTTCTGGGACCCCTATAATGTGAACGTTGTTGCGTTTAATGTTGTCCCAGAGATCTCTTAGGCTGTCTTCATTTCTTTTCATTCTTTTTTCTTTATTCTGTTCCACAGCAGTGAATTCCACCATTCTGTCTTCCAGGGCACTTATCCGTTCTTCTGCCTCAGTTATTCTGCTATTGATTCCTTTTAGTGTAGTTTTCATTTCAGTTATTGTTTTGTTCATCTCTGTTTGTTTGTTCTTTAATTCTTCTAGGTCTTTGGTAAACACTTCTTGCATCTTCTCGGTCTTTGCCTCCATTGTTTTTCCGAGGTCCTGAATCATCTTCACTATCATTATTCTGAATTCTTTTTCTGGAAGGTTGCCTATCTCCACTTCAGTTAGTTGTTTTTCTGGGGTTTTATCTTGTTCCTTCATCTGGTGCATAGTCCTCTGCCTTTTCATCTTGTCTATCTTTCTGTGAATGTGGTTTTTGTTCCACAGGCTGCAGGATTGTAGTTCTTCCTGCTTCTGCTGTCTGCTCTCTGGTGGATGAGGCTATCTAAGAGGGTTGTGTAAGTTTCCTATTGGGAGGGACTGGTGGTGGGTAGAGCTGACTGTTGCTCTGGTGGGCAGAGCTCAGTATAACTTTAATCTGCCTGACTGTTGATGGGTGGGGCTGGGTTCCCTCCCTGTTGGTTGTTTGGCCTGAGGCAACCCAACACTGGAGCCTACCTGGGCTCTTTGGTGGGGCTAATGACAGACTTTGGGAGGGCTCACGTCAAGGAGTACTTCCCAGAACTTCTGCTGTCAGTGTCCTTGTCCCCATGGTGAGCCACAGCCCCTCCCCCACCCCCCACCCCTGCCTCTGCAGGAGACCCTCCAACACTAGCAGGTAGGTCTGGTTCAGTCTCCCTGGGGGTCACTGCTCCTTCTCCTGGGTCCCGATGTGCACACTACTTTGTGTGTGCCCTCCAAGTGTGGAGTCTCTGTTTTCCCCAGTCCTGTTGAAGTTCTGCAATCAAATCCCACTAGGCTTCAAAGTCTGATTCTCTAGGAATTCCTCCTCCCGTTGCTGGACCCCCAGGTTGGGAAGCGTGACGTGGGGCTCAGAACCTTCACTCCAGTGGGTGGACTTCTGTGGTATAAGTGTTCTCCAGTCTGTGAGTTACGCACCCAGCATTTATGGGATTTGATTTTACTGTGATTACACCCCTCCTAACATCTCATTGTGGCTTCTCCTTTGCCTTTGGATGTAGGGTATCTTTTTTGGTGAGTTCCAGTGTCTTCCTGTTGATGATTGTCCAGCAGCTAGTTGTGATTCTGGTGTTCTCGCAAGAGGGAGTGAGAGCACATCCTTCTACTCTGCCATCTTGATTGCTCCTCAAAATATCTTAGAGGCTGAGATTATGAGCCCAGGAATTTATGCTGCTGCCACCATCTCTGTAGCTACCACTACAGCATCATTTCCATGGAGCTGAAAACTTGACACTGGAAAGTGGGGCCTGGTGTACTCACTTCAGGAGACAGTCATGTCTATCAGTTTTGCTTGCCATCTGTCGTATCTATAGAAGAATCCAAACCATCTTCTAAAGCAAACATATGTCATAGATGTTTGGTTTCCCCTGAAGAAAAATAGATTATTCTATACTAGCAGATGGTAAAGCCTGAACAACTAAGGACAGCATATTCTAAATGTCTAGGTTTGTCAATTGTTCTAAAGGCCAAATAATAAATTTTTCTTTATAAAAACCTATATTCAGGCTTCCCTGGTGGCGCAGTGGTTGAGAGTCCGCCTGCCGATGCAGGGGACATGGGTTCGTGCCCCAGTCCAGGAAGATCCCACATGCCGCGGAGCAGCTAGGCCTGTGAGCCATGGCCGCTGGGCCTGCGCATCCGGAGCCTGTGCTCCACAACGGGAGAGGCCACAACAGTGAGAGGCCCACGTACCGCAAAAAAAAAAAAAAAAAAAATCTCCAAAAACCTATACTCTTCCTTTTGGTAAAGTTCCTGAAAAGTTTATTTCATGTAAAGTTTAATCTCCATGTTAATCTTCAATCAGTGTGCAATACCAAGAATTGCCCCTCTCATGATTATTCAATTACTCTACTCATAGGTGGATAGAAAGTCATCATGTACATTTAGTCCATGCCTTGAGATTCCTGCATCAGGAAGAAAAGATAACCAGCTGTGAGGGAGACTGGTTTCTAAACCTATATAGCTAGGTAATATTTTGATAGTATTTTGAGGTTTTTAACTAGAGTTCCCTTAAAATGGGCCCTTTCATTGTCCATTCTCTTAAACAAATTGTTCTTCTCTTATTTACTAATAAGCATTCATTGCCCCAAGTAAGGGGGAAATATGGCAGAAAAGCAGAGAAATTACTTTTAAGTACCAAAAACTAAGGCATTTCCATCTCAGGAACCTGTGCTTCGCTTCAAAATTTGAAATCCTGAAGGACTCAGGGTTTTATATTTATGCTATAAACAATAGATTAGATAAACTGAAATACAGGATACCCCCCAGCATACTGAGATTTAGGTTGGAATTACTATTGTTTGAGCTAGGCTTTCTGGGGTAACTAAATTTGAGCATAGTATTTGATAAAGTTTACATAATGCCCTTGAGAAAAATGTCTGCCAGATGGTAGTGAGTTGAGGGGATTCATAAGTTGAATGGTATTATCAGCATCAACTTTGAGCCAGGTTACCAGTGGCATTCTGTGGGGCTCTGCTTTGTTCAACATTTTAATAATTTAGATAACAAATAAAAAGTTTGCCAGTCAGAGTTTTGAGAGGTTTGAAATTAGGAGAGAGTAGACATTATGTTAGAAACCACATGAGAGATTTAAATAAAACCAGTCAGATAGGCAAATTGGGCCAGATTTACAAGATAAAAAATATACAAGGATAAATTTAAAGACCTGGGTTTAGAATTTAAAAGAGTAAAACAAAACAAATGAGGGGCTGGGCAAGGCCTGCCTGAAAAAATATTTCTGTGAGCATGACCTGGGCATCTGAGTTAATTTCATACTCAAGCTGAATAGATGAGGTTTTTGCCAAAAAGATAATGTTTCATTGGGTTGTATTGTACTTTGGAGTGGTCAAACTATACCTGAAAGAGTGTGCTCAATTCTGATTTTTAGCTTCTGGGTTGGATATCAATGAACTGTAGGATATCTAAGGTATGTTGCTAGGATTTTATATTCAGAAAAAAATGTTTCTGAATTCCTCTTATGTGCTAGACAATATCCTAAATACTAGGGATATAGTGGCAAACAGGAGTTAAACATGGTGAATCTGGAAAGGGGATGATTAATCTGGAGATGATATGAGGGTCCTTGGTAGCTGACATCCATTGAACAGCTGACATATGCAAAAAGAATTAGCCTGATACTGTGTGGCTCCAGGGAGACTAGGCAGAAGTTATAGGGGTGCAGATTTTGGTTACAGCATCTGTTCACAAGTGGAGAGTATGGCCTTGGGTTGAAGAATCCCTTGTCATTTTCCAGCAGAGGCAGAAGTGCATCTGTCAGGGTAAATGATATAATGCAGAAAACATTTAGCACAGTACATGGGGATGTCACAGGTGCTTAGTCAATGGAGCATAATAATTGTACAGGGTTTTCTTATATCTTTTGGGAGTAATGATAGATGATTCTAGAATTCTAGAGAACAGAGACTCTTACCATAGTTTTTCTCATGTGCCTACTACAGAATTTGGCATATGGTTGGTGGTCTAAGTGTCAAATAAATAAATGAGGGATCTGTATCATCTCTAAGACTGTACATTAATAATTGTGATGTTAAAGAAGTAGCAGAGTTCAGAAATCATTGTTTCCAGTTCCATTTTCAGTGACAATGTGATTCGACATTACATTTTTTCAGCATCCTTTTTTTTTGCATATTACTTAAAGAAAATCTCAGTCATTCTCAGGAGCACATGGATCTTTTTGTCATTTCATAGAACATTCAGTGACTTGTAGATCTACTGAGAATTTACAGAGGATCAATAATTTCATTCTCCAAATCAAGTAGGGTCCTTTTAAAGCCCAGCTCATCCTGTTATAACCTGCATTATTCTGATCTGCACGATACATCCTTCTCCTCATTTATGAAATCCTCTTGCTTCCAGAAGATTCTCATTGTATGAATATATTCCCTTTATTCTCAAAATGAACATTATTAATTTTGACATTCTTTCTAATCACTCCTCTTCCCCTGAACTCACCTGGAAATAATTATTCCTAGTCCTCTCATGAGCTGGATAAATGTGTCCATGTTAACTATCCTAAGACTCTCTAACGTCTCTTGAGTGATTACCGTGTGCAGGGGGCCTGACGTATCTTATTTCCCTTAAAGGTCCTACCAAATTTATGGTGTTGGTGTTGTTATTCCCAGTTTACAGATTAGGAAGTGGAGGAGCTCTAGGATTTGAACTCAGTTCTTTGTCTTAACCTCTTAGTCCCTATGGACGCTTCATGTCAGTTAGAATTTTGGATTGAAACTGTAAACATGCTAAAAAGAGAAATGGAAAGTTGGGCTTTGTTTTGAATGGGGTTTATCTTTGTCAAATAAATTGCAAATCTCCTCAGTACAACTGACCATAAACAATGAGAGATTCAAAGGCTGATGATATCGCGCCAAGTGTCCCCATATTTCAGGGTTAGGTGAGTCCCTATCAATCAGACTAGAAAGTTTCTTCCAGAAGTTTCAGGCCAGCGTCCTGGTCTTAAGACAAGGAGTGAGGTGCTGACTTGCTCAAGGTCACCAAGCTGGTTAACAGTACAAAAAGGACCAAAGGCCGGGCTTCTAGGTTTCCAGATGATTTCCAAACTAGACTGCCAAAGTTCCTGGGGAACTTTGAGTGAAATCATGGACATTTTCCCCTGAAGAGAGACTACTCAAACATTAGACACAACAGAAGAATTTTGATAGATTCAAGCTAAAAAAAAAATCTTGATTTATGATCAAGCAAGTGTTTATAAAGCATTTCTGAACCCCTTAGACAAAGGTACTTTCTAAATGAAAGTTTCATTTGATCCTTTTGAAATGTTTATTTTAGGCAAGCATTCTTTTTTTTGTTTGTTTTGCGGTACGCGGGCCTCTCACTGTTGTGGCCTCTCCCGCTGCGGAGCACAGGCTCCGGACGTGCAGGCTCAGCGGCCATGGCTCACGGGCCCAGCCGCTCCGCGGCATGTGGGATCTTCCTGGACCAGGGCACGAACCCGTGTCCCCTGCATCGGCAGGTGGACTCTCAACCACTGCACCACCAGGGAAGCCCAGGCAAGCATTCTTTTCATAAAATATTTACACATGCTCTAAGAGCAAACATTCACATTAGTATGTGCTAAAGATCTGAAATTTACTTAACCAAAATTGTTTGCTTTTCTGGGTCCAACCAGCAGGATTTCCAGCAATCCAAAAGAGATAAAGGGATTTCCTTACAAAGCCTGTTAAAGAATCAGATAGGAATTTGGAAAGGGCAGTTCGAAAATAAGGCTCATTTAGAATAAGAACTTCCTTAAGATCTTGACTTGAAGAGTCTACACTAGCTCAAACCCCTGCAAAATGAGCAAATAAGGCATAATTTTCCCAAGACTTTAAGCCAAAAGCCAAAATCTTGCTAAATTCTTTTCACTGCCAAGGACTCAGTTAATGTTGCAAAGAATGAAGCACATAGGTTTTAGCAGTTTTTTCGGATTTCTAGAAGAGGGAATAAATTTGGGACTTGCCTGATTTATCAAAAGAAAATAATAGAGTAAACTTCTGCCTCTATTAGAGATAATTCTAAGATGTCAAAATATTCCTAATGTTGGTAGCAAGACTGGTGGTAGGTGTATTTTGAATGGAAAAGGACCCCACCTGTTTCTTTGAGCTTATTTTTGAATAAATCTCCTGGGAAATCACAAAGAACAAGCTCTTTCTGATAACAAAATCTCACTGCTAGAAGCTCCGTGATGTAGCAGAAAGAGCATTGGGACAGGGTAGCAGAGTTTCTAGGTTCTTCTTCCAGCTTTGCTGCCTATCAGATATTGCCCTTAGGTAAATCACTTACCCTACCTGTGCCTCAGTTTCTCCCTCTGTAGAAGGAGGGCAACGGACCATTTCTAAGGCTTCACTAGTGTTTTTTCGTGTATGTCCTTTTCTGGTGATTTAGCTATGGTTCTTTCCCAGGCTTCTCATGAATCCACCTCCCAGAGGCACTGTATCCTTATGAGGTACAGCTTCTCTCTACCCTTGAAATGATAATTATAAGGTAAGAGGCACACGTATCAATTCTTCATCTTTTAAATCACTTTTCCTACATGTAGAAAACTTGTAAAACTTTCTCTGTTGTAACCTTATCATAGTTTTTCTTTGTTCTCTTTCAGAAAAGAAAGTGGCAGTCACTTAAAACTATGCAAATCAGGTTTGTAAGGGGAATGTTTGATTTCCTTAAGAAAATTATCTCTTTAAGCGTTGCAGCCAGTTGTTCTAATGATGCGATAATGACACAACTAAATGGAGTAGGTTCTGGCAAGGGCTCACAGTCTGTTAGCCTTAGCTGGATTTATAAAACATGATTGAAAGTAATGAGGGCCATTTCTTTCAGAGGGGTTTTATGGTAGAGGCTTTTTACTCTGTTTGTGGCTATACACATAGAACTAATTAGGCCTTTGGATCCAAATTGGCCTATCAAATTGAGTAAGGGGGAAAAAACAATTAGTTACTTTTGAAAAAGTATAGTCTTCCAAAAAAGTTAATCTAGTTGTACATCTAAAATACCTTTCAGTCTGTGGATCAAGACAGATTGGCAGGTTTTGAGATCCGTGTATTGGCTCAGGGGCAGCCTTAAAAAAATAATACAGACTAGAATAGAAGATATGAGAGTATATCATAATAAGGATTAGTATTGATTTGTGAAAACTAATTTTATTTATATACAGGGAACACATGTATATGAATATATGTTCCTGGTCACAATGTAAATTTTATTTCTCACTCTAGGCCTGGTTACAAAAAGGCCAAGTTCCTGGGGAAAGATATTCTGAGATGGAGATTGGTGTGCATTGGGTTTACTGGGAAGTGCAGTGCAGGAACAACATCTGAGAGAAGGAGAAGGAGGCAGGACTGGGGAGAAGAAGAAACTGAACAGAGATGCAGTCACAACAGAGGTCTCAGCTGATCCCTTTGGGGAGCCTGGGGGCTTGGAAGACCTGCAGTTGTACTCAACCAAGGAAGGGGGCAGGGCCTTTGTACCCCCGCAGCTTGATACCGGTTGTAGGCTGCTCCCAGGGGAGGGGCATTACCACGGGTGAGGTAGCTCCCTTCGTTGGCCAAGGGCAGTTCCAGCAGAGGAACTCTGCTGTGAGCAGTCAGCAGCCTACGCAGCTGGAAAAGTGAGGGCCTGGGTGCTGAAGGGGGCCATCTTGGAGGCACCCACAGCATCCACTTAGCCACTACCTAGATGGAGCCTGAGTCAGACCACCCCAGCTCCAGTGCAGGGGCTCTTAAAACCTCAGCATTACTGGAATTCAAGCCTGGAAAACCTTTTGTGTGGGGGCTGTCCTGTGTATTGCAGGATGTGATAAAGAAACTGACTCCATTTTTGATGATCACTGACAACTTTCAAACCCTGCCACTTCCCATTGCCTTTTTGCCCCACAGCTGAATAGTCCTAAGAAAGCTAGGATATTCCTTTCCTTGGCTCTAGCAGGGAAGTTCAAATCAGGCAACCCCAGGCCTGTGGGTGGGAACCCTTACCCTAGAATTACTTCCTAACCACAGTAAAAACCCAAGCCATTTTCAGGCTGGCTTGGGCACCTGCACTCTCCAGGAAGGCTTATTATGTGAGCGATAAACCTTTTCATACCCCCTTGGTGTTTGTGTGTGCATGTGATCATCAGTCTTGATATCTGAACCAAATTTCAGACACAGGACACTCCACCTCATCCCTGTCCTCTACCCAGCAGATGCCAGTAGTACCCAACATTCTCTAAGATGGGACAACCCAAATGTCCCCAAACATTGCTAGGTGCCTTTGGGGGGACAAAATCACCCTTGACTGAGAACTGCCGCTCCAGAGCATAAATGAACCTTTGCTAAGTAGGCAACTGGTAGCACATTTAAGTCCAGTGTGCTGTGTTCCAAGAATTTTTATATGATATCTGGAAAAGACCTGTGGTCATTCTAAATTCTTATGACTCAACGATATGGTTGAGTTGAAACCTATAGTTTCATAGGTTCTGTGTGATTAGATAGGATGTCTGGTTTCCTACAGTCTGGCTGTGAAGTCAGAGTGGGTGGTCTGGTGAGAAAGCAGGCTGGAGGCTTTACACTTTGATTGTTTTATTTATGGGCCATAATAACTCCTTCTTTGGAAGGCACATAAAATCATTTAGGCCCAGTAAAATGAGATAATGTGGTGGTTTGCTTTTGCCTGCCATTTTAAAAATCCATTTTATGAAGTGGGAGTGAAGCAGAATGGTATAGTTGGATTTTAATCACTAGAGTTTTGACTTCCCGTCTTGAGTGCTATTATGCTGTTTCAAAGATTAGAAACTGCAGAGAGGAGAAGAATAGAGGAGTTTAAACAAAAATCAACTCATTTGTATAGTACTTCAATATTGACACACACTGATGTAAGTTTCACTTTTGCATATTCTGGTTTGGTCAATTCAAGGCTAATTTTATTGAAGAGAAAGAAAGTGGTTTTTAATGGGGTAATTACTGACTCATCTGTGAGGAAGTCATTGTCTCATTGCTGGGCTTGGGTGCCAAAGGCATGCTGGGCAGTGCCATCAAGTCTAAAGAAAGCATAAGAGCTGGGAAACACCATAGAAATCTGTGCAATGACTTCTTTTCTAGACAGGATTCTTTTGATTGCTAGGAACAAGGCCACTCAAGTTAGAGCAAGAAAATTGGACATTATTATAAGGATTCAGCAGGCTTCCTGGAATCCACGAATATGACACAGAGCCTTGCTTGATCTCATGGGAACCAGGAAGCTGGTGGAAACTAGGTCCGCCTTTGCCACCGTTTCTCAACATTGTTTGCCTCTGCTTCAGGTTTGCTTCATTTTCTTGCCTTCGCTATGGGTTGTTTTCCTCTGGCATTCCTCAAATTATCAGCAATCCAACTACTGGACTAAGGGCAGGAGTTGACATGACTTCCCCTTAACTTCACACATTTACTGGCCCAGAGGCCCAAAGCCAAATTTCTAGAAGAAGAATCTGATTGGCTCAGCCTGAGTTATGCGTCCATTCTTCATCCTATCAGCTCTGGCTGCCTGGGCCAACTCCTTCTCCCGTGTTGTGGATGGGCAAGTGTGGCACACCAGGTCTGGTAGACTTTCATTTTAAAGATAAGAGAACTGAACACCTGCAGGGGGAAGTGATTTGTCCTTGGTTATGTAGCCAGTTATTGACTGATGGATAGTAATAGAACCCAGGGTTCCTTATTCCTCTACAGTCCACACCACATTGCTCGCTCCACATTTTTTTAATCATCAAAGGTGTATTATGTCTGTCACACCTTTCTAGCCTTTCTTCCTAGTTAGAGGGAAGAAGACCACTCTTGGGTTGGGCAACTGGGGCAAAAGGGTGACTGGCAAGTTGGAGATGCATCCAGGTTTTCTGCGTAACTATTCCATAATTAGTAGGTTGTCTTTTAATTGCTTTGTAAATTCATTTGCTTTATTGAGGTATAATTTACATATTATAAAATTCATTCATTTTAAGTGTACAAGTTAATAAACTGTAGTATGTTCATAGTTATACAACCATCACCACAATCTAGTTTCAGAAGATTTCCATCACCTAATGCCCATGTACAATCATACATTACATTAATGAATTTGTTGCATACACAACAATCTAATTCAATATGTTATATATATATATATTTCAGCTCTACTATAAACCAGGCATTGTGCTAAAAAAGTTACAAAATATTATCTTTGTTCTGTGTGTCTCATACTTGAGCTGTGATGTATATCTAAATAATACATGAAAATTGCTGTAATAGATGTATGGACAAAGTGTGATGGTGATGCAGAGGAAAAACCAATTAATTCATCAGTACATAATATAAAATAATCATTTATAATAATAATTTATAACTATAATGACATTAAAACGGTTGTCAATTATGAAACTTACTGTTAGACTGACACTGTGGTACATATTTTATAATTTAATACTAGTTTTACAGAAAATCTATCTCTCCCTTTTTTACATTCAAAGATTATGATATTTGAAATTACATTTAACTTTAAACCAGTTTGAGAAATATATATTAGCTATCTACGTACCAATCACCATTGATAACACTAAAAATGGAATGTTGTCCTGGCCTTTACAAGTCTAGCAGTGGAAGGATATATTCACAAATTACTATTTTATAAAGGTAGAATATTATCATATCCCTTCAAATAGCTACGAAGTCATAGAAAAGGGAGAGATTATAACTTATGAAATTAGGGAGTTCTCCTTGTAAGAGGTAGTAATTATGCTCTACCTTGAAGAAAGGGGAAAATCTTAAAGCTAAAAATGGACCTTGGTAAGATGACAATTTATTGTTCATAGTTGGACAATAAGAGAGATAATTGCACTGATTACACTGATGCAATAGGAATAAACTGGGATTTTCCTGGGAAAACTGGGATGTGTGATCACTCCAGTCATTGGAGGGAAGCTATGACAGGTGGAGAAGACATGAGCAAGAGCTCACAGTTGGGGAAGGGGAAGGCCATTTATGGAGACAGCATATGAAATGATGTTGCCGTGCTTACCAGTATTCTCCTTTATAGGGGCCATATCTAATGGATCCTGTCCTCTCCAGTTGTGGTGGGTCATGAGTTCAATTTCCCACTAATTCCCCACCCTCTGTTTGGGAACAACAAGGGATGAGGATCCTGGGATTCATGGGAAGATGGAGACTTTGGATATTCAGTGGCCAGCAGGTTGGACTGTGGAGTTCATCACTCAGCTCCCAATCCATTTTCTTTCTCCAGGTAGAACCTTTTTTTCCTCACTCTCACTTCAAGTACACTGGTTTCTCTACGCCTACAGTCTGAGTTATATTTCTAATCTCACCTCCCCGTTTCTAGCCCCGTTTTATCTATTTTTATAGAAAATCAAATTCTTCAAACTTTTCTGTCAGCTAATTATTTAAGTTTTTGTTTCTGTTTGAGTGTAGGCTAAGGGAAAATGGTGAGTTATAACACTGCCATACAATTAATCTATTATGGTTGTTACCCAGTTGTAACTAGGGCAGTGGTGGTGGGAATGGAAAAATTCATGAATGAGGGACACATTTGTTTTGAGTGCAATTCCTCTGGTCCAGTTTCAAAATGCAGGACCTCACGGAAGTAGAGAGACTAATTTTCAACATGGAACATAAATGATGTCATGTATAGCAAAGGAATTGGATATTTATTAGGGAGATTGAATTAAGACTCTGGAATGAGAGGACAACCAGAAGGATTGGTGATGGATAAAAAATGATACTGAAAAAATTTTAATACAGTTTTGTTTAGAAAAGGTCCTATGAACAAATGATCAGTACTAAAAACTTGGGCCTAATTTAAAGAGTATTTAATTTGGGAGATCTTGAACTGTATCTTTCATAGAAGCTGCCCATGTACCTACCTAGATATCTACTACTTGACCTTAAACTTGAGAAGAGTCATATTTCATTAGCTCTTTTGCTGTAAGGATTACATAGGCCCTTCCCATGAAGCATCAAGAGAAAAACTGTATGTGAGACACTAGCATGGGATATGTATGTGTGGGATTTGTTTCAAGATATTGCCTGGAACTTAAAAGTCTCCCAAAATGAAGACCTAAAGGACCTTCAGCTAGTTTACTATCTGTAAACATTTCACTGTGCATAATAAAATATAATATTCTAGGAGTTCCAGAGCCTATATAACTCTCTAATTTCCATATAAAATATTAACATTAAGTAGCTTTAAAGTAAAATAGGACCCTGGTTTCTTGTGCTTCTAGAGCAATTCAATAAAGACGCCATTGTAATAAACTGGTAACATTTCAACCACTGGAGAGCTGCAAGATGAAAGGAACTGGTCTTTATGTACACTAGGCTAATTAGAAAAGAACTTAGTGGTTTAGGATTTTCATTTTCATTTCAAGTCAGAAAGTAATCAAGATAGTTAAAACAATATAATGAGATACTGATATTTTTATTCCAATGATGCTCCTGTGAAGTGGGGATCAACCCATTGGAACCATTATTCTGTTAAAAATGAGTCGGCATTGAGTGTCTCTGAAAATTTGTCATGGCCCAATTATGAAACCACATTAGCTATAGTTTATTTAAGCTGCCAGCACACAAATAAGCTCTAGAGAGATTAAGAGCATAAATCCAGGAAGAAATGAATAAATCCATAGCATTACCTCAATAAACAGAAAAAGATTTTTCTTTGTCTCTGAAAGACTGTAGAATTTTACCCAAATGAAGAGTACTGGATTTCATCTTGTCCAACCTAATACTTTATAAATGAAGAAATTGAGAATCAGTAAGCTAAGTGATTTATCCAAAATCACACAGCTAATCAGCAATTGATCTAGAACTAGAATCCACGTGATTCTAGAATAAAAGTGAGCTATATTAACAGGAAGTAGTGTTTTTCACAGAGTACTGCTATGCTTACTTGCTGGTAAAACCTCTTTCGATAAAGATGTTTGTTTTAATTAGGGATGAATGGACAAATCTCTCTCTCTGCCACCTTGAAGCTATGGCCAAGTCACTTAATCTCAGTGTCGTGATTTAGTTGTTGGCTAGTGGAAATAATCTCTGCCATGCTTCCTTCTTAGGTTTGTTGTGAAAAACAAAGAACAAATTCCTTTATTTATTCTATATTTTAGTGGACACTTGCATGTTTTTATTGTCATGTTGGGTATTAGCTCAAAAGTGAATCAGATTGGAAACTGCATTTGAAGGCTTGCAGGATAGTCAAGGAGCTAAGGCTTGTCTGTCTCCTCCACCAGATTGCAAAATTGTGTCCAGTGCTATTTCCCTAGGATCTAGAATAATGTATGGCATGCAGTCAATGTTCAATAAGTACTAATTGAATAAATGAATAAAGGACCAATTGAGTATATAGAAATAACTCTAACATAAGGTAAGAAGTAGTAAGAGCCATAGGGAACAGCAGATTGAATGTTCCGGGTGTTTGTAGATCTTTGTTAGATTCCAAAGAACTGGTGAAACTGATGTCAACACTCTCAGCTCAAACTCCAGAAGTCTAGGGTCCTAGAGCCAGTCCTATCATGGTAACTATTTCTGTGATCTTGATCCAACCACACAGACTTTCTAGGTTTGATTTGTAAAATGAAAAGATGTTGGAGACCACGGAGACCAGGCCGACAGTATAAATGAATGAAGTAGAATGAGGGCAAGATAATGGGAGCCGGTAGGGATGGTATAATCTAGAAAGCTTCCCAATCTGGAAAAGGTTACCTCTTCTCAATCCAGCAGATTATTTCCATTCAGGAATAAAAACCTAATGTTGCAGATCTTTCACATTTTCAAGAGAAATCCAGATTTTTCAACTTTAATAAGAGTTTTCTGGTTTTTAAATGTTAGCTACTAATTCAAAAAAAAAAAAAAAAGCAAGTCAAGCAAATCTGTCTCTGGACCAAATCGGGCCCACGGGTCACTAGCATTTTACTTCTAGATTAGATGATCTTCAATATTTTAATAATCTCCAATTCTTTGTTTTGCTGAATGCCTTAAACTTATATTGCTAAGATTAGGAAACTGTGGTTAATTTTGGAGTGATCTGATCTTTCCCAAAATATCTCTCAGTCAACTTTTACTTATGAAGTTTGTGCTGCCAATTTTCCATGCAGGTATGGTCTATGACATCAAACATAAAGATTGCTTCCTGGGATTTTTGAAGGATAATTAATATTTGAAAATCATGCGAACATCTGTAATTGCTGCTAACCACATATAGAAGGACAAAAGCAAAGAGTTTATCATTATTAGGATTTCTCTATTCAGTTTATCACGCAATCTTTTTGCAAACTCTTTTTCCAGAGATATGCTCTTAATTGAATGTTGACAGCTTAGAACTAACTGGAAGAGGTTCTTGGCTTTCCCATCATACATTTCTCTCTCTGGTCTGGGTATCCATTTACAATGAGCTGACTGTTATAGAACAGTAGATGCCTTTTATTATTGCTGACACAGATCTTGGGTTTTTTTCCCCCACATTTGCACCATGTAGATTGATTTCTTTTATGTTTATTCAGCTAAAACTTGCATGCCTGAGAGAAAATGAAATGGTAAGCTATTTGTCATTTTACCTGGCCATGTCTTTAAATATCACCTGTTTTTTTTATTAAATCTTTGCAAAATAATTTATTTCTAGAATTTATGTGAAAGCAGCCTGGTAACATATTACAATATCTTCTATCTGTAGACCTTATACTGTACTTCTCCCTGTTTCCTTTTGTAAGATGCAGTTTTTAGTAGGGGGAGTTCATAGGCCTCCTTTACCTTCCTGTGACACAGTTGTGCTTTCAGTCACTTATCTCCGTGGCAGGTTTCCCCTAATACTTTTTGAACTAAAAATTAAAAATTAGCATGGAATAGCATGGCTCTGAGTTAGATTATCTGGGGGTGACTTTCATCTATTTCTGCCACTTACTGTGTGATTTTGGTCAAGTTACTTAACCATGCTGAACTTCAGTTTCATCATCTGTAAAATGGAGATAATAATAGTACCACCTCATACAACTGTTTTAAAATTTAACTATGAAAATTGATAGTACCTGGTACATAATAGTTATTATGCGATCGATAATTATTAGCTATTATTTTCATTATTATTATTTTAAACTTTCTCTTGGGAAGTATAGCATTAGGCTACAGGTAGCCTTAGACTACAGTTCAGGGAGTAGCATTTACACTGCCCTGTCCCCTTTTCTAAAAATCTCACCTTTCTGCCTTCCTTTCTTTCTGTATTCCATTGTCCTCTCTCCCTGTTTCCTTACCTCTCTCAACTCGTTCTTAAATATTTGAGTACCCAGTAAGTGCATGACATGGGCAAAAACTCATGAAGACAAAAGAGATTCAAAAGTGATCAAAAGAGACTCTGTCCCAGCTCTCAGGGAATTTACAGGATGTCAGAGGTAGGAGGCAGGAGGCAGTCATTAATCCAACAATGGCATGAATATAAAATTGCAACTGTGACAGCTAACCAAAATTAGTGCACACACTCTATTTACCCTTGCTCAAGGAACTGTGAAGCATAACAACATTAGCAGGTAATATTTTTACCTCTTGCAAAGCCCTTGTACTTATTTGTTTTATTGGAACCTTATAACGGTGGTGTGATACAGATATTACTAATTCCTACTTCAGAGATCAAGAAACTGAAAAGTTAAATGACTTGCTTAGGGTCACACAGTAATGTTGTTAAAAGACTTAAGGCAGGATCTTCTGTCTCCAGACTCTGCATGCTTTCTAATAACCTGCAGAATAAGAATTTTTAAATTACCAACCTCGCCTAGCAGCTTCCAGAAATAGATGTGTCTCTCAAAGGACTTGTATACAAATGGTATTTTGGAGCCCAAGCTCTAGGCTTTAATTCCTGGATAGACCAGGTGACCAGCGTACCTCTAGGCTGTGGTTCTAATCGCAGCCAGTTCCTCCCAAAGCAGATTGTAAATACCAAGGAAAGCCATTGAGATTTTAGCCCTGCTTTATTAGGACCCAACACTGCTTTTGGGAAAGCCCATTTAAGGTCCAGGTAAATATGGAGGTTCTTTCCCACCCACCTTGGTTGCCAGGCTCCGTACCACAGTTCTTGTTGTTGCCACCCTCCCCAGTCTGATTTTTCTCTCAGTTTATAAAGACAAAGAGACAATAGTAGAAAATATCAACATCTTTCCAGCCGAGTTAGAATTCTTAGAATATGTAAGAACTGAGTTGTAAAGCCACCAACCATGGCTTGACCAAATGGGAATTCCACTCTTCCAGGTATGTGTGCTTTCCCGGGCACAGTGAAGCCTGTGATGGCCTCACATTTCAGGAAATGACATGATACCAGGTCACCACACCTGGGATACACTCTCAGAGGAATCTCTGGGGAAGCTTTGCCCATATTTTCCCTGTAGCTGCGCCTTTAAACAGTCCATCACATTGACTTGCACGCTTGCTAGTAAAATCTGGCTCCAACAGGTGATTCTATTTTAGTAGGTTCAGAAGGGTCACAAGCAGTCATGGAACACAGGGCGGCCTCAAAAACTAGTTTAAGGAATCAACCCTGAGCATGCTCCCCACTCCATCTTTGAGGCTGCCCAGTGGTTATAGCCACAACACCAAAACTTACTCTCTATCAATGCTCCTAGATGAGCACCCTCTTCAAACTTTTTCATGAGTTGTTATGGAAAGGAAACATGAATTCTAGTTTGGCCAAAATATGTTTCTCATCAGTGCCTTCATTTACCGAAAAGGGAACTGGGGCATTATGGTTGGCAAAATAACGGCTCCTCACAGATGCACATGTCCTAATCCTCAGAATCAGTGAAAATGTTACCCTGCATGGCAAAGGGACTTTGCGGATGTGATTAAGGTTGAGGACCTTGAGAGATTATCCTGGATTATCCTGGTGGGCCAATCTAATCATGAGTCCCTACAAATACAAGAGGAAAGCAAAAGAGTAGATCAGAGAGATGCAGTGTGAGAAGGACTCTACCAGTGGTTGCTGGCTTTGAAGATGTAGGAGAGGGACCTCCAGCCAAAGAATGTAAGTCCCGTAGGAGCTGGAAGTGACCCTCCCCTTACAGATAGCAGGGCAGCAGGAGCCTTGGTCCCACAACTGCAAGGAACTAAATTTTGCCACCAACCTGAAAGAGCACAAAATGAATTCTCTCCTAGAGCCTCCAGAAGGAAACACAGCCCTGCCTACATTTTGATTTTAACCCAACGAGAGCCGTATTGGATTCCTGACCTAAATGTAAATACTAGGTTTATACTGTATTAAGCTGCTAAATTCATGGCAGTGTGTTCTGGCAGCAATAGGAAATGGGCACAGAGGGAAAGAGATTTGGCTAATGTCACATACCTAGTTTATAGCCCAGCTGGGAGCTGTGCCCAGGACCTTTGACCGCCTGTTGCTCTAGTCTTCGCAATCTTCTCAGCTTCATTTACTCTCTAACACGTAACCTGGGTTCTGTCGCTTATCCTGGTGATACTCCCTCACACAAGTCTGATATTATCTTGCTTCCATATTTGGTTTTGTATCATCTGTCTCACTGTCCCGAATGGAAGCTCCATGAGGACAGGGACTTTGTTTTCATTGCTCACTTCTTTACACTTAGGTATCAGCACAATGCTTAGTTACACATGAAGTAGATAGAGCTCAATAAAATCTGTTAAATGAATAAAAAAAATACAAATGAATGCATGAATGAATAGCCACTATGTCAAAATCAGTGAAAACGGAACTATCAAGCTAAAAGAAATTTCATAAATTTATGCTCAGATCTTTCATTTTACATATGAGGAAACATGAGGCTGAGGAGGTCACAGGTTCAGTTCTTAGCAGACCCAGAGCAGAGCCTAGGCCTCCTGACCACCTGGACAGCACATTCCTGTTTTTCATTTGTCGTGTACCAAAATGTCACATTTAAAAGCAGTGTGGTTGTTGACGGGTGCTGTGCAACCAAAGTGTAGTATTTGGAACTGATACTATCTGGGTGTATATATTTCTGAAAATACCCAGGGGCGATACTTGTCCTGAAATTGTTTGCCTTTAAAATTTTTCTCTATTAGTTCGGATAGACCACAGACAACTCCAGCAAGCACCTCCATTCATTCCTGAAAAAAGACTGTAAAGGTCTTTAGAAGGAACAGGCATGGCACTTCCGTCCCGACTGTACTCTGGCCTAAAAGGAATTGACTGCCTGTCTGGGTGACAATATAAGTTTGGCTTTTAAAATCCATTTCTAAGTGGCTCATATGTTCCTACTTCTTTTTTGATGTTTACACACCCAGTGTCCAATGTTTTAATTACCATCTCCATGTGTTTTAGTCAAATCTTTTTGGTTTGTGTTTTTTTGTGCAAGGAAAAAATTTGGAATCAAGCAATTTCTTATCTCATCTATCAGTTTCCTCTATTCAGAATACTCCAGGATCAAGAGCAGAGATGCCAGCTTTGAGAGGACTTTTAGATCTAAACCAAGGGCATCCCTGCTGTGACCGTCAAGGACAGATGCTTGGAGGGGTCTCCCTGAGAGGGTCACAGGAAGGCCACTCACTCATTGTAGAGCCAGGCCACAGGCCAAATTGTAGTTTGCACTCCTGTATATACTTGGCGCTATAGACTAAATGTTTGTGTCTCCCCACCATTCATATGTTGAGACCTAATCCCCAACATGAGGGTGTTTGGAGGTGAGGCCTTTGGGAGGTAATTAGGTCATGAAGGTGGATCCCTCAAGATCTCTTATGAAAGAGACCCAGAGAGCTCCCTCTCCCCTTCCTCTATGTGAGGACATAGTGATAAAATGGCCTGCAACCCAGAAGAGGTTCCTCACCGGAATCGGATCACACTGACACCCTGAACTTGGACTTCCGGCCTCCAGAACTGTGAGAAACACATTTATATTGTTATGTAAGCCATGCAGTCCATAGCTCTTTGTTATAACAGACTGGACAGATTAAGATACTTGATTTTTCTGTTGTAACATTTTCCTTTGATTTACAAATCCTTCCTCACTCTTCTCACACTGGCTTCATCTTCTTCTCTTCCCTGAAAAAAAAACAACGCTTTATCCGTCTGAGCCAAGAATGCAAAAACCAGGACACTTTAAAAATGGAAAATAAAGGGAAAGACAGGTAAAACATCAATATGTAGCTGTGAGTGACCTGAATCGTATTGGATTTCTCTCCTTTCTTGTCTTGTACTGCCATTTCCACTTCTGCCAGGCAGTATCTTCTGCTGGGCCGGGTGGCCAAGTCAGATATGTCTTCTGGGCTGTATGGAAGCACAGCCTGTGCCCAGGCTGGTTGCGTCCATCAACGCGGCTGCCTCTGCGCTTTACTTCAGTGTCCCTGGGCCTCCTGCCTGCAAAGAGGAAACAGCAGACACAGCTGGGCTCCCACGGGTGAGTGCCACAAATCAAACTGTCATTCCTTTTATAAACTGACCCAGGCAGTCACTCCCGTGAGACACCCATTTTCTAGGAGAGCTTTTTCTATTCTGACAAAACCCAGGAGGCAGCTGTTTTGTGAAGAGATTGAATCTAGCTTTCCCATCAGGAAGAAAACTTTAAAAATTATACTCTAGGCAGTGCTGATGCCAGAGCCAATTCACAGGAGACTCGCAGGGAGTCTAGTCACATTTCTTTGGCTGACCAGCTGGGCCCCCTTGGAAAAACATTTTGACCTCTCTGGGCCTTGGCTTTCTCATCTGTAAAGTGAGAGTTGATCTCGTATCAGATATGACGACATGGAGGCCTGGGGTCTGAATTCTGTCTACACGTGTATTTTATTTATTCTGAACAGTTTTTCTTTCTTTTTGTTAAAGCAAGATTTTTAATGCCTTCATTTGAGACAGTTGCCTATGAGTCTCTCACAGTCTCCCAACCCATCTTGGCTTAAATTCAGTTTTACTCATTAACCTTACCTATCTGGTCCCTGGAGGCATTAAAGTGTGCAACCCCTGGACTAGATGACCTTAAGTTTATTCCTGGTTTTAATAGTTTATGACTCCCCAATGCTAAGTCATCTGCAAATGAATGAAACAAAGAGAGGTGAATTAGACATGTTATGCATTTGATTCTAGAGAACTAATGACTATTCCCATTTCACATGCCCTCACATTTCCATGCATGGTGAATATTTTCAGCAATAACCCTGTCTTTGGTAAATGTGTGTGACTCGATGCCCTGTGAAAGAGGAGAACATGAGGGCTGGTGGCTGAGTTAGGCAAGTGAGTGTTTTCAATAGTTTTGGACTTGCAGAAAGGAGAGACTCTGCGGTAGATGGCAGAGCGGCCAGAACTCCACATCCACCCCTTTGTGCAGAGCTTTGGTAACGTGTCTTAGCAGCTTGTCCCACTGAGGTAGGGTTCATTTTCCCACCCCTTGAATCTAGGCTGCCTTGTGACTTTCTTTGGGCAATAGAATGTGGCAGAAGTGACCTTATGTCAATTCCAAGTCTAGACCTCAAGGGCCCTGGTGTACTTCCATTCATTGTCTCAGAAGCCTAGCCTGACAGCTGTTGTATGAACAAGGCCCGGTTAGCTTCATGGAAAATGAGAGATGTGTTGCCCACATTACCCCAGCCAACAGCCTGCCAACCCTACAGGCAGAGTTGCCTACCTGACCAGCAGGTGACTGCACTTGCACGAGGGGGCTGGCAGACGCTAGAAGAACCTCTCCAGCTGAGGAGAAATGGGGGCTGTGTTAACCACTAAGTTTTGGGGTGGTTTGTCATGCAGCAGAAGCTGGCACAGACTCATGTGCTCAATTCAATGCATCAAACTCTGGACGAGTAGCACGTGAGAATACATATGAGTAAGATATATTGCTACCCCCAAGGAATGTACAGTTTAGCTGAAAACAAGAAAACTGGACAGGTATTGAGAGGTGAAATGAGATATGACAGATGTCATAGTGAAGGTGCAATCGAAACTTTGGAGTCTAAATTGGAAGAACGGAGAAGACCTAGTAAAGAAGGACCATTTGAAGTGGATATTAGATAATCTACACAGGTGAAGATACGAGATGGACTTGTCATTTATGGGGAGAGGTAGCTGAATAATGGCAATAATAAAGATTCACAGAAATGAGAAGCAAGAGCAGTTTCAACAAGTATTTACTGCATTCTTGTTTTCCTATGTGTGAAACCACAAAGACATACATGACATAAATCTGGACCTTAAATGGCTCACGATCCAATTGGAAAGACAAGACACAACTACATGAAACAAATTATGAAGTAAGACATGAGACTTCTCCCAGAGCTATCACACGGGAGGGTGGCTGTGATGGTAAATGAGTTCTCAAGGCTCAGGTTGTCCAGTCTGATGACAGTATGATCTTTGGGAAGATTACCTGCAAGGAAATTCCAGGCGAAATCATTTTTGAGGGTGACTGCTATCTTGCTTTGCATGATATTTCCTCTCAGGCACCAACACATTTTCTGGTGATACCTAAGAAACATATTTCTTAAATTTCTGTAGCAGAAGGTGATGACAGAAATTTTCTTGGCTATTTAATGATTGTTGGCAAGAAATGTGCTGCTGATCTGGGTCTGAAGAAGGATTACAGAACGGTGGTGAAGGAAGGCTCAGATGTGGGACAGTCTGTCTATCATTTTCATGCCCACATTCCTGGAGGTCAGCAGATGAATTGGCCTCCTGGCTTAACATGGCTTAGGGATAATTTCTCCTTCTCTAGGCAATAATCAGGTTTGCAAGTTCCAATATGTTAAACAGTATACTTATTTTTTGCTTGTATTTGTAGAGGTTGAAGAAATAATTTTAAAAACCCATTCATGATAAAATATATTGCTGCATGGTTTATAGTAACCCCCCCAAAACATGAATTAAATGACAACACAAAAGTAGCTGATCCCTCTATCAAGGTTATGAGACACCCTAGAAATAGGGTTCAGTATTTTCCAGAGAGTTTTCTGTAGGACCTCAATCATGTAAGATGCTTCATTGTCCAAGAAGTTTAGGAAATGTCACATACTCTAAACTGCTCTAGATTAATCTTTCATTTTAACATATGAAAGTTCTGAGAAAGTTCTGAGAAGTTCCTGCTTTAAAAAGACCAGTGTTTCTTGAGGGACAACTAAAACAACTCAGCAAAACTTTGATCTAATCTGGTCTTTTCCTTTCTCAGGAGAAGGAACCAGTTAGTGGCTAAGTGATTTACTCCAAGTCTCAACCCAGTTATTTCTAAAGGTGAATAGGACCCAGTTCTCCCCATGAGATTCTCAGTCAGGGGTGTTCTTTCTTGGACTTCTTTTTTGCCTCACACAAGGTAATCAGAGTACAGTGAATCCACAAGCAGGAGCAAAACAGAACCTTGCAAGCAAGACCATGGGGAAGCTCCCTGAGTGTGGTGGAACTTGGGATGGGTATTGAGCGACAGGGAGCATTCAGACAGGCTGAAAGAAGCAGAGGGCATTCCAGGGAGTGCAGAGAACATTCCTGATAGGACTCACTCTCACCACTGCACCTCCCTCCCCCTGCCTTTTTTTCCCTTTTTGTTTTAATAGACTTTATTGTTTAAAGGTTTAGGTTCCAGGCAAAATTGAGTGGAAGGTACAGAGATTTCCTGTAAGTCTCCTGACCCCACACACACACCTCTTCCCCTACCGTCAACATCCAGCCCCACAGTGGTACCTTGGTTACAACTGATGAACCTACACTGACACATCGTAATCACCCAGAGTCCATAGTTTACTTTTGGTGTCATACATTCTGTGGGTTTACACAAATTTATGATGACATATATCCACCATTATAGTATCATACAGAATGCATCCCTCTTTGTATTTGCCCTAAAGGATAAAATCAAAATAAAAAGCAGAATACCTCCATTCTATATATAAAGCAAAATCCAATTGGGGAAAGCCAAATTGCATTAGAAATGCAGTTTTATAAGTCATTTGAGTTCATGGTCTTTTGTAGCAGTGCATTCGTGCTGTGATATTATGAATCATATCCAATAACATGATAGGTTAGGGTTCCCTCCTTTCTGTTCTCATTTTTTTAAAGTTAGTATTTTTTTTAAATTAATTAATTAATTAATTAATTATTTGGCTATGTTGGGTTTTTGTGGCTGGGCACAGGCTTGCTCTAGTTGCAGAAAGTGGGGGCTACTCTTCGTTGCGGTGCGTGGGCTTCTCATTGTGGTGGCTTCTCTTGTTGTGGAGCACAGGCTCTAGGCATGCAGGCTCAGTAGTTGTGGCACACGGGCTTAGTTGCTCGGTGGTATGTGGGATCTTCCCGGACCAGGGCTCGAACCCGTATCCCCTGCATTGGCAGGTGGATTTTAACCACTGCACCACCAGGGAAGTCCCTGTTCTCTCTCGTTCTTGAGTATGCTATGAGTAATTATTCTTGTCCTCTGCATATGACTTTGCTTTCACAGTGTATTAATTCAGCCAAGATTGAGGAATAAGGCAGAAACTTTTTAGGAAATTACTAGGGCATAGTAGTGAAGAAAGATTTGTTTAAAAGTTTTAATTACACAATGTTGTGAAGATGCAGTGTAGGGGTCATGTAGATTAGAAGTAGAAGAATTGCACAGAACATCAGGATAAAGTGATTAGATGTCAGAACAAATGATGGAGTTGCCCAGGCTGGAATCCCATTAGACCTGATGTGTTCTCAGTCTCCAGCATGACAAATGGGCCTTTTGTTCCTCCCTGAGTACTCACACAAACCCAGGAGAACTCATTTAGGAATGAAGGAGGAAAGAGGAGTAATGAAAGAAGAAAAGTTAGCTTAGGTTTGAGGGCAAAAGGCCCTTCTACAAAACATTTTATTGTTTTTTAACACATTTATTAGAATATAATTGCTTTACAATGGTGTGTTAGTTTCTGCTTTATAACATAGTGATTCAGCTATACATATACATATATCCCCATATCCCCTCCCTCTTGCATCTCCCTCCCAACTTCCCTATCCCACCTGTCTAGGTGGTCACAAAGCACCGAGCTGATCTCCCTGTGCTATGCAGCTGCTTCCCACTAGCTATCTATTTTACATTTGGTAGTGTATATATGTCAGTGCCACTCTCTCAATTTGTCCCAGCTTACCCTTCCCCCTCCCCATATCCCCAAGTCCATTCTCAACGTCTGAGTCTTTATTCCTGTCCTGCCCCTAGGTTCCTCAGAACCATTTTTGTTTTCTTTAGATTCCATATATATGTGTTAGCATACAGTATTTGTTTTTCTCTTTCTGACTTACTTCACTCTGTAGGACAGACTCTAGGTCCATCCACCTCACTACAAATAACTCAATTTCATTTCCTTTTATTGTATATATGTGCCACATCTTCTTTATCCATTCATCTGTCCATGGACACTTAGGTTACTTCCATATCTTGGCTATTGTAAATAGAGCTGCAATGAACATTGTGGTACATGACACTGTTTTGAATGATGGTTTTCTCAGGGTATATGCCCAGTAGTGGGATTACTGGGTCGCATGGTAATTCTATTTTTAGTTTTTTAAGTAACCTCTATACTGTTCTCCATAGTGGCTGTATCAATTTACATTCCCACCAACAGTGCAAGAGGTTTTGATTTTCTCCACACCCTCTCCAGCATTTATTGTTTCTAGATTTTTTGATGATGGCCATTCTGACTGGTGTGAGGTGATACCTCATTGTAGTTTTGATATGCATTTCTCTAATGATTAGTGATGTTGAGCATCCTTTCATGTGTTTGTTGGCAATCTGTATATCTTCTTTGGAGAAATGTCTATTTAGGTCTTCTGCCCATTTTTGGATTGGGCTGTTTGTTTTTTTTGATATTAAGCTGCATGAGCTGCTTGTAAATTTTGGAGATTAATCCTTTGTCAGTTGCTTCATTTTCAAATATTTTCTCCCAATTTGAGGGTTGTCTTTTCATCTTGTTTATGGTTTCCTTTGCTGTGCAAAAGCTTTGAAGTTTCATTAGGTCCCATTTGTTTATTTTTGTTTTTATTTCCATTTCTCTAGGAGGTGGGTCAAAAAGGATCTTGCTGTGATTTATGTCATAGAGTGTTCTGCCTATATTTTCCTCTAAAAGTTTGATAGTGTCTGGCCTTACATTTAGGCCTTTAATCCATTTTGAGCTTATTTTTGTGTATGGTGTTAGGGAGTATTCTAATTTCATTCTTTTACATGTAGCTGTCCAGTTTTCCCAGCACCACTGATTGAAGAGGCTGTCTTTTCTCCATTGTATATTCTTGCCTCCTTTATCAAAGATAAGGTGACAATATGTGTGTGGGTTTATCTCTGGGCTTTCTATCCTGTTCCATTGGTCTATATTTCTCTTTTTGTGCCAGTACCATACTGTCTTGATTATTGTAGCTTTGTAGTATAGTCTGAAGTCCAGAAGTCTGATTCCTCTAGCTCCATTTTTCTTTCTCAGGATTGCTTTGGCTATTTGGGGTCTTTTGTGTTTCCATACAAATTGTGAAATTTTTTGTTCTAGTTCTGTGAAAAATGCCACTGGTAGTTTGATAGGGATTTCATTGAATCTGTAGATTGCTTTGGGTAGTAGAGTCATTATCACAATGTTGATTCTGCCAATCCAAGAACATGGTATATCTCTCCATCTGTTTGTATCATGTTTCATTTCTTTCATCAGTGTCTTACAGTTTTCTGCATACAGGTCTTTCATCTCCTTAGGTAGGTTTATTCCTAGGTATTTTATTCTTTTTGTTGCAACGGTAAATGGGATTGTTTCCTTGATTTCTCTTTCAGATTTTTCATCATTAGTGAATAGGAATGCAAGAGATTTCTGTGCATTAATTTTGTATCCTGCTACTTTACCAAATTCATTGATTAGCTCTAGTAGATTTCTGGTAGAGTCTTTAGGATTCTCTATGTATAGTATCATGTCATCTGCAAACAGTGACAGCTTGACTTCTTTTCCGATTTGGATTCCTTTTAGTTCTTCTTCTTCTCTGATTGCTGTGGCTAAAACTTCCAAAACTATGTTGAATAATAGTGGTGAGAGTGGGCAACCTTGTCTTGTTTCTGATCTTAGAGGAAATGGTTTCATTTTCTCACCATTGAGAATGATGTTGACTGTGGGTTTGTCATACATGGCCTTTATTATGTTGAGGTAAGTTCCCTCTTTGCCTACTCTCTGCAGAGTTTTTATCATAAATGGGTATTGAATTTTGTCAAAAGCTTTTTCTGCATCTACTGAGATGATCATATGGTTTTTCTCCTTCAATTTGTTAATATGGTGTATCACATTGATTGATTTGCATATATTGAAGAATCCTTGCATTCCTAGAATGAACCCCACTTGATCATGGTGTATGATCCTTTTAATGTGCTGTTGGATTCTGTTTGCTAGTATTTTGTTGAGGATTTCTGCATCTATGTTCATCAGTGATATTGGCCTGTAGTTTTCTTTCTTTGTGACATCTTTTTCTGGTTTTGGTATCAGGATGATGGTGACCTCGTAGAATGAGTTTGGAAGTATTCCTCACTCTGCTGTATTTTGGAATAGTTTGAGAAGGATAGGTGTTAGCTCTTTTCTAAATGTTCAAAGGAATTCGTCTGTGAAGCCCTCTGGTCCTGGGCTTTTGTTTGTTGGAAGATTTTTAATCACAGTCTCAATTTCAGTGCTTGTGATTGGTCAGTTTATATTTTCTATTTCTTCCTGGTTCAGTCTCGGAAGGTTGTGCTTCTCTAAGAATTTGTCCATTTCTTCCAGGTTGTCCATTTTATTGGCATAGAGTTGCTTGTAGTAATCTCTCGTGATCCTTTGTATTTCTGCAGTGTCAGTTGTTACTTCTCCTTTTTCATTTCTAATTCTATTGATTTGCGTCTTCTCCCTTTTTTTCTTGATGAGTCTGGCTAATGGTTTATCAATTTTGTTTATCTTCCCAAAGAACCAACTTTTAGTTTCATTTATCTCTGCTATTGTTTCCTCCATTTCTTTTTCTTTTATTTCTGATCTGATTTTTATGTTTTCTTTCCTTCTGCTAACTTTGGGGGGTTTTTTGTTCTTCTTTCTCTAATTGCATTAGGTATAAGGTTAGGTTGTTTATTTGAGATGTTTCTTGTTTCTTGAGGTAGGATTGTATTGCTATAAACTTCCCTCTTAGAACTCCTTTGCTGCACCCCATAGGTTTTGAGTCGTCATGTTTTCATTGTCATGTGTTTCTAGGTATTTTTGATTTCCTCTTTGATTTCTTCAGTGATCACTTGGATATTAAGTAGTGCATTGTTTTTTTGTGTTTGTATTTTTTACAGATTTTTTCCTGTAATTGATATCTAGTCTCATAGCGTTGTGCTCAGAAATGATACTTGATACAATTTCAGTTTTCTTAAATTTACCAAGGCTTGATTTGTGACCCAAGATATGATTTATCCTGGAGAATGTTCCATGAGCACTTGAGAAGGAAGTGTCTTCTGTTGTTTTTGCATGGAATGTCCTATAAATATCAGTAAAGTCCATATTGTTTAATGTATCATTTAAAGCCTGTGTTTCCTTACCTATTTTCATTTTGGATGATCTGTCCATTGGTGAAAGTGGGGTGTTAAAGTCCCCTACTATGATTGTGTTACTGTCGATTTCCCCATTTATGGCTGTTAGCATTTGCCTTATGTATTGAGGTGCTCCTATGTTGGGTGCATAAATATTTATAATTGTTATATCTTCTTCTTGGATTGATCCCTTGATCATTATGTAGTGTCCTTCTTTGTCTCTTGTAATAGTCTTTATTTTAAAGTCTATTTTGTCTGATATGAGAGTTGCTACTCCAGATTTCTTTTGATTTCCATTTGCATGAAATATCTTTTTCCATCCCCTCTGTTTCAGTGTGTATGTGTCCCTAGGTCTGAAGTGGGTCTCTTGTAGACAGCATATATATGGATCTTGTTTTTGTATCCATTCAGCCAGTCTATGTCTTTTGGTTGGAGCATTTAATCCATTTACATTTAAGGTAGTTTTCGATACGTATTTTTCTATTACCATTTCCTTAATTGTTTTGGGTTTGTTATTGTAGGTCTTTTCCTTCTCTTGTGTTTCCTCCCTAGAGAAGTTCCTTTAGCATTTGTTGTAAAGGTGCTTTTGTGGTGCTGAATTCTCTTAGTTTTTGCTTGTCTGTAAAGGTTTTAATTTCTCCTTCAAATCTGAATGAGATGCTTGCTGGGTAGAGTAATCTTGATTGTAGTTTTCTCCCTTTCATCACTTTAAATATGTCCTGCCACTGCCTTCTGGCTTGCAGAGTTTCTGCTGAGAGATCAACTGTTAACCTTATGGGGGTTCCCTTGGATGTTATTTGTTGTTTTTCCCTAGCTGCTTTTAATATTTTTTCTTTGTATTTAATTTTTGATAGTTTGATTAATATATGTCTTGGCATGTTTCTCCTTGGATTTATCCTGTATGGGACTCTCTGCACTTCCTGAACTTGGTTAACTATCTCCTTTCCCATATTGGGGAAGTTTTCAACTATAAGCTCTTCAAATATTTTCTCAGTCCCTTTCTTTCTCTCTCCTTCTTGTGCGACCCCTATAATTCAAATGTTGGTGCATTTAGTGTTGTCCTAGAGGTCTCTAAGACTGTCCTCAATTCTTTTCATTCTTTGTTTCTTTAGTCTGCTCTGCAGTAGTTATTTCCACTATTTTATCTTCCAGGTCACTTATCCATTCTTCTGCTTCAGTTATTCTACTATCGATTCCTTCTAGAGAATTTTAAATTTCATTTATCATGTTGTTCATCATTGTTTGTTTGCTCTTTAGTTCTCCTAGGTCCTTTTTAAATGTTTCTTGTGTTGTCTCCATTTTATTTCCAAGATTTTGGATCATCTTTACTATCATTACTCTGAATTCTTTTTCAGGTAGACTGCCTATTTCCTCTTCATTTGTCTGGTCTGGTGGGTTTTTACCTTGCTTCTTCATCTGCTGTGTGTTTCTCTGTCTTCTCATTTTGCTTAACTTACTGTGTTTGGTGTCTCCTTTTCGCAGGCTGCAGGTTTGTAGTTCCCGTTGTTTTTGGTGTCTGCCCTCAGTGGCTAAGGTTTGTTCAGTGGGTTGTGTAGGCTTCCTGGTGGAGGGGACTGGTGCCTGTGTTCTGGTGGATGAGGCTGCATCTTGTCTTTCTGGTGGGCAGGACTATGTCTGATGGTGTGTTTTGGGGTGTCTCTGACCTTATTATGATTTTTTGCAGGCTTTCCACTAATGGATGGGGTTGTGTTCCTGTCTTGCTAGTTGTTTGGCATAGGGTGTCCAGCACTGTAGCTTGCTGGTCGTTGAGTGGAGCTGGGTCTTAGTGTTGAGATGGAGATTTTTGGGAGAGCTTTCACCATTTGATATTACATAGAGCTGGGAGGTCTCTGGTGGACCAATATCCTGACCTTGGCTCTCCCACCTCAGAGGCTCAGGCCTGACACCCGGCCAGAGCACCAAGACCCTCTTATGGCTTCTTTTCTTCATAAACCAGGAATCCGAGCTCCTTCTCCACTTGGAAAAATCCTACTTATTCTTCAAAAGTTTTACAGCCTCTGAGCAACCTCCCATGACTTTCCCTCCATGAAAAGGCACCACACCTGCTCTGTCTTGGTTCCAGTACAATGGTTACAAAGCATTTTGAGTATGATTTCCTGGCTGCTTCATTTATTCCCAATAAATAGATGTGAATTCAGTGCTGGCTCGACTACTCTGGAAGAGAGATTTTTCCCCTTGGCTTCTGAACAGGCATAATGCAGAGTTTCTCAGAGATCTTCTCTCTCCATAGCACTCTTTCATTCTCTTCTAACTTCAGATTCAAGAGCTGTAGTTTCTCTGCCTTGGCCTTCCTTCCCTGTGATTTGACAGATGCACATTTTTAGAGGCAAGATTATCTTCCTCTCTGATTTAAATGTGTCAGCCCTGCTTCTAGACCTCTGCCTACCCGTGGGAGAGACGCTTTGGTGTAGCAGGTATAAGCAATGTCCTTTTATGGCCAATATTTCTTCTCTCTAAATTTTGTATGTGATCATAAAAAACAGATGTTTTCAAAGGTCTCTGAGACTTCAGTTCCATCTTCTGAAGCCTCAAGTTTAACTTGCAGAACTTTGTTAGTCTAAGTCTTACAATTGGCATCTACCTAAACATGGTAGTGTATTTCTCCAACCAGATTTCATCTCGCCTCTAAAAACACCTGCTGCTCTGTCTCTGGGCTACATCCTGTTCCTTCCCCTCCCCACTTAAAAAAGCAAACTGCTTCTTGCTTCCGGGCACCACAGAAACATAAGTGAACTGCAGCGGGGTTGGTGTTCAACCTTCACGCCACACAGCTCGGGCTGACTGATTTACAGAGACTCTGCTCACAATGGCTGTCCTGGGGCCAATAAAGACTTTTAAAGGAGGGGATTATGGAGAAGGAATGGCCCAGCCATTTCCATGAGAATTTCTCTGTACTCCAGAGAGGGTCTGAGTTTCACAGGATGGCAGGATCAGCTGCAAACTGCAGCTTGCTGGATTATGGAGTGTAAGGTTCCCCAGGCAGGGCTGGAAGGGGCTGGGTGGGGGCAGTTTGACAGAGAGGTTATAAGGCACTGGAGGAGGCCCTCAAACATATGCCTCTCTTCCAGGAACAGAGTCTATTCGAGATAAGCAGTTAGGACACAAGAGAGGGGGTAGAAAGAACTTCAAGTCACTAAAATGGTATATGATAAATGAGTGTCGTGAGCAACAATTGTGAATGAATTTAGAGAGGAAAAATTCTTTCTTTCCAGCAGGTTCTGGAAAGGTTTCCAAAGGAAAGTGGAATGTGATTTGGAGTCCAAAAAAATCGGCATCACATCAACTTAAAAATTATAATAAACATAATTTTTAATGTAAAAATCCCCCAATAAAACAAAACTATCACCCTATCATGGAACCAGAATAACTACTCTTATGTTCCCTTTCAATCTGGGATTATGTATTTTAGAGTTATAATATAGTGTGCAAACAATTATCTGCTGTGCTTTTTCTCACATTTTTTCCTGTACATATTTTGAACAAAGTTTGTAGACATTGAAGTAGGTGTCCCAAAAACAGCAGTGTATAACAGAATGATTATGTTGTCCTGTTTTAGTTTCTGTGACTTTCCCAGTTTTAGCACTGAAATTCCTGCATCCAGCAACCCCCTACTCCATCCATCCAGCCTCATCAAACCAGGACTGTTGGTCATCCTATAAAAAGACCCTGACTTCATGGAAATTACAGCGTCATGGAGACAGGACTGTAAGCCTGTAATTTTATGTGCACTGAATGTTACAAGGGAAGGGCAGGGACTCATATAATGACTGGGGCCTGGTTAGGCACCCTGAGGAAGTTATATTTCATGAAGTCCAAAGAAGAGTTAGTTAGGGGAAGAACCCCCTTAAATAATGCTGCACCTGGAGTCACACCCACTGTGGGAAGTGAAATTACGTTATCAAAGTTGCTTTTGACCCTTAAAGCAAAATCCTAGGAGAGCACGGGGGTGATCATAGTGTTTAGATATGCTAGGGGAGGTCTGTCCACACATGCTTCTGCATATTAGTAGAACTGCATACAGTATTAGTTTTATTCTTCTGTGATGATAAGGTTTGTTCATTTGTTTGTCTTCCATGTGGGTAACAAATTTTGCAATTTTTCAATTATTGAACTTCAGATAGAATGATGACTTATGATCACAGTTTATTCAGATAGTTTTATACATTTCTGATCTTTTTCTCATGTTCTTTATAGTGACACATACTATTTATTTCCTCTCTGAAAAATTTGAAGCACATGACCTCTATCTTCCCTTTGCTTTGCCATGCTTAAGAAATGATGGCAGTCTTAAAGAATGCCCCTCCTGACCTTAAAATGACTCTCTAAGGGCCGACTGGTGGAGGTCACTGCATCTCCACAGGCCTGAATGAATGCTTTTTTTAATATTCCATGCAGACCGCCCCTATTTATATAGATGTGCTCTTTCTTCAGATATGCTAATACTGTTGATTAAGCTACTGCTTTCTTTTATACTCAAACTTTGATTAGATTTTCCCAGTTTTTTGTTTTGTTTTTGCTTTTGGCCTGGGAAATATTCTACAAGGAAGGTTGCTTTCTGAAACAGTCGAAAGTCAGCCAGTACAATATTACTGGTGAAGCCGTCAGAGATTGTGGGGCCTCTTACTGGTTCCCCTGTGTTTTAAACATATTTCTCTGTTGATATTCCCGTCGCCTACCTTGCTCCTCAAAGAGAATTTTATGTGGTCAGTGCCTCCCTAGGTTTCCAGTAAGGTGCAAACCCCTGCACAGGAATAATGCAATCAGCCCCAATGGGAAGCTTAGAAGTAGAGGTCACCCCTGACCCCAGGAACGGTCATAATGCACTGTTTATTTCCAGATGAAGAATAAAAAGAAAATAGACTTTTTAGTTCAGGGGAGAGAAAAATTTTTGTGTAGTCCAAGAATGCTCAATGGAGGAAGAGACTTGATCTGGGTTTTGAAAACTAGGGAGAGTGGAGCTCCCACTAGAAACTGCTGTTTCCGTCATCAGCATATCCTCATGAATAATGATAAAGTGCGGTGGTATTTTATTTTGCTAATGCGTTTCATATACTGCTTGGGGCTTCACATCAAGCCCACTGACGCTTTAAAAGAAGCCTTCAGAATTTCTTCAAACAAGGAACTCCTAACCTGGATAATAGTAACCTGGGGTGAAAGGTTTGCTTCTTCATTTCTGTACAAGCTCAAAAGTCTGTGGTCAGCCTGGCCACTGTGCCATTCACACATCTGCCTCTTCTAAGGAAGGGAGGATATACAATGTCCTCTCAGGCAGGCAAATGTTGGGGCATGGGACTGTAGCAGGGAGCTGAGGAACAGGAAGAAGTCTCCTCATGATGGAGAATACCTGATCAGGTTACAGATCTCCTTGCAGAATACCCAGTCAAGAACAAATACAGCTTTACTACTGCATAAAATATTACATCATAAAGAAGAATGTGCTAATTTTCCCCCAAATTAAATTTTCATCAATGCCCATAGCTTCTGAAGAATAAAGTACAGCTAAGACAGGCATTTAGTTTGTAAAGGCTTAAAATAAAATTTCAACTGAGGAAAAATAGTAATAATAAAAAAAATGCAAGTTTAATGTCTAACAAGACATACAGGATGTAATTAAACTCAGCTTTATCAGCTCCGGCATTCATTAATGGATCCTAAGCCTGAGGAGCTATGAAGTTCTTTAAGAAGCAATCAATAATCCATTACAATTGTGACACAAACTCTGAACCTAATTACCAGCAACAGGATGGTTGTGGCCCATTTGAAAAGACTGTCGTATTAGTAGAGGTGAGCAAAGTTATGTGGAGGTTAATTGACATTGGCTTATATTTCACCGAACCTATACATCAATTTTTCCTTTAGAATACTATTGAGGAAAAATTATAATTAGAGCTGTTCATTAGTTTTTCCTATTCTTTCTAACTTTGAACTCCACATTTGTTCTTTCTGAAAACTTTACTTTTCAAGTGCTCTGAAGAATGGTTCATTTAATTTTATGGTATCTTACAAGATTTCCACGGAATGTTTCTCGTTCTCAGCAGCCTTGTGAATTGCCTTCACCATTCTTTCTTTTAATGCTCTTTAATTCACTCTGATGGAAACCCATTCTTCCACAGTCATTTTCACTTGGATCTTTGGAGTGTCATTGTCACTGAACACTATGCTGACTCTTCTATGTGCCTGCTCCGCTAGAACAGATTTGAAAGAACCAAATGATGTACACACTACCAATGTATGTCACTAATGTTACCTACTTTCTTACTATGAGTTCCACTGAAACAAACCCTGAGATAGGATTTGACGTAAGTAATTTATTTGGATGATAAAGAGAGCGCCAGTAAGGACTGGGGAGGACAGTGAAAGAAAGGCAGCCCATAAAGAATGGCATTCATCAAGCCAGATTTACTATGGGCGATGGAGTTTAATCCTACTGAGGAAATTCTGGAGGCCAGGAAAGAATACATATCCCAGAGTTCTCTACCCAACAGGCTGAGGAGCTGGGTATTTACACACCAACTCTTGTCAGTCATTGTTTGAGGACTGCTCCAAGGGTGCATTAATTCCCTGGTCTGCCACTGGGACGGCAAAGGGTGCTCAAGAGGTAGGAGAATGCCCTCGGTGCTGGCAGGTGGAAGTCAGGCAGTGTGCACTGACACGGAGAGGGCAGAGGATGTGGAGAAGGTACCCAAAGCTTCTGCTTCCTCCACCACTGGTGGGGCTTCTGCCCATACCTCCTTAAGTACTTGAGGTCTGGAGGGCCTTGATTAGACTCTTATATTCCTAGCAATCCTTCTTGTCCCAGCAGACATTTTAGATTTACACTGAGAGTTAGGGGCTGGAGAAATGGGCTTGGGGGTCTAGCTATCGAAATACAACAGGAAAGATCTTGCCATGAGAGGAAGCTAAATGTCTCAAGATGAGAAAGAGAGGGAAGAAGAAACACAGTGGCTGTTACTGAAGATTTTCCAGACAGTTATCACCAGATACAGAAAGAATCACATGAACAGATCATTTGCCAACTTCTTGTAGCCCCCAAAGGGTCAAAATTAGGTAATAGCCTAGGATCAGACTGGGTGAGATATGCAAAATTCTGTGTGTGTGTGTGTGTGTGTGTGTGTGCGCATGTATGAGCCAGGGAGTGTGTGATACATGTACATATGCTGGGAGATGCACCCACAAGACTGCAAATCAGGGATACTTTGTCTTGTTTAGGTTTTGCATTAGGCTCAACACCCTAATGCAACCCATGGATCCCCACTTGTCCCTTGTCTTAAAACACTTTTCTTCAGACTTATTTTCAAAACCACGACTTGTCTCTGAAGACCAAAAGACTGAGTAAATAGTATTAATTTAATGAAGAAGCAGGACATCTTACAGAATTCAGCTGTTTATCTTGAACATAACCCACGAGGCTTTTCTGCGATCTCAGTTTTCTCTTGAAGAATGTTATTTTGGGGAGCAAAATCAGCATGTGTGACGTTATACTTCCAGACTGAGTAAGAGTGAGGCAAATCAGACTTAGCTCTTCAGCCAGGGTTGTTCAGGTGTCTGTCAGTGCTTATGGTGGCAAAGGCTGCAATTATGTATGTTCACTGGTGTGACCCAGATATGGCCATCTGCGGATTACATTCTGCATATGCATACAAATGGAATCCCATGAACAGTTTAGAATCTGAAAGTTTCTTTTGCTTTGATTGAACTCTTCATCCAAAGCAGTTTTCTATTTATTCTGTACTTCTCAAGGACCATTAGTATACCTTAAAACGATTTTTTGTACAGTAGTCCTGTGGATGCTAATTAGAAAATCATCGGCCCTTGTAGTCTTTTGGAATCGCCCAGAAAATTAACATAATTGGCTATTTCTTGCATCCTGAAGTTTCACATACTTGATGAAGGACACATTCATCTTGCATTGATCCTTCCTCAATTCCCCATCCCCCTGTTCTTTGCACCTAATGGGTATTCAGTAAATCTTGGTTGAAATAAATGTGTCTTCTAAATCTTTCAAAGTCAGTCCTTAAGTCCTCTGTCCAGTTAACACTCTAGAATATTTCAAAACAGTTGAGCTGTGTGTTCACCAGTCCCTTTCAACTGCAATGCCCTATGAGTCCCACTGTAAACTCAGATTACTGAGTCCCTGTGGGAGTAGGTAGAGTATTGACCCAAGCCAAGAGTGGGCTTTGGGATTAGATTTGTTGCTTTGACTTTGGAATCTGTTGTACCTGAGGGTACATGTCTGCTAAGCCTTAGCATGCTCCTTTTGTGGGCGCCTAGGATGTATGGTTGTGACTCTGCCTTGATTTTCTTCCCTAATTAGCACTTATTTCTTCACTAGAACTGCAACTTGTTTAGGATTCAACTTAGCTGGGGTCTTGGTACCTTGCTTAAGTCATGCTACTTCCTTCTCCAAGGCACTGAATCATATGCAAAGAATTTAAGCCACTGTCTGTATTTCTCCTGTGAATATATATAGGACCAAGACTATTCTTCCACCACACACTTGACCTAAGGAATTTGATGTCATTTACATCTATGACATTGAATCTTGCTGACTGAATTTGCTCACCTCAGTTTTCTATTTTCCTTAGCCATGCAAACATCTAACTATCCAGTTATTTATTCATTGATCCTCTTACCCTTCTATGAGGACTACTCTGCCCCAGGCACAATTTCAAAAGAGATTCTGTCTTTTGGACCTGCATTTTGGATTGTCAACTACTATACCAAGATCTGGTTCTACACCTGGTCACTTTCCCTCATCCCTTGATTTTCACCCATACCCAGCTTCTCCTCCTTATCAGTCCAGGCACAGAAGTGCTTACTTGTCCCGTATCCAAGCCTACCCTTTTCACAAGGGCTCAACTAACTTTAGTCTTTATATAGTCCATCTACTCTTGCCAAGTACATCCTATTGTTTATTTACAGTTTATATGGCAGTTAGGGTTAAGAATTGATTTTATAACCTTAAAGGAAGAATCAAATCATATAAGTTAATTAATTGGACACATATTTATTGATTACCTAGCATGTCTCAGGCACAGTGGGATACAGCGAACAAGACAGACAAGATCCCTACCAGGAAGGTTATGATCTAGCAAGGGAAGCATTCATTTTTCTAGGACAGTCAATCCCTCATTATTCCCAGATTCCATATTTGCAAATTCACTGACTCACTATAATTTATTGTGACCCCCAAATCAGCACTTTCATGGTCATTTGCAGACAGGCACTGAACAGCAAAGAATTTGAGTTGCCCAACCCCCGTGATCCCAGTAGAGATTAAACAAAAAACACACTGCCTTCTTATTTCAGTTTACATGCTGTAAACAAGTATCCTTTTCGTGGCAGATTGAGTGCAAGGTGTTTTGTATTTTTGTTGGTGAGTTTGCTGTTTAAAATGCCCCGCCCCCAATTTACTGCTGTCTAGTGTTTCTAAGCACAGGAAGGCTGTGCTGTGCCTTACAGAGAAAATCCCTGTGTTAGATCAGCGTCATTCAGCCATAATTATAGTGCTGCTGGCTCTGATTTCAATGCTAATGAATCAACTGTATATATTTTAAAAGGTGCTTTAAACAGATATACACATAAACAATGTTTTGGATTGAGTAGTTGACAAAAATGTAATGGCCAAAGATTCACAGGAACATAACCCTGTTATAACATTTCCCCAGGAGCAATGCTTCAGTATTCAGTAATTTAGTTTTCATGATGACTTTATAGAACATAAGTGCTTGAATAATCCCCTATAAATTAATGAAAACCTCTTTAATTGCTTTTATGATAAGTATTACAAATTAATGGTACTCCATACCATGAGAGTATATAATAGAGGAACTTCATCAGAGAGGGTAGGAAAGGCTTTCCTGAAGAAGTTATATTTCAGCTGTGACATGAAAGAGATGTGGGGATTAGCTGAGTCCAGAGTGTGAGGAAGAGCCCTTCAGATAGAAGAGACAGCCTGGGCAAGCCCATGAGGCAGGAAGGAGTGTGCTTTGTTTGAGAAATAAAAGAAGGCCACTGTGAGAGGATGATTTTGTATATGGGGGAGAGAGTGATGAAAAGTAAAGTTGTGAACATGGACAGGGCCTTGTGGGCTAGGTTAAGGATTTGAAATTTACTGAACAGCAAGAAAAAGATGCTGATTTACTTTCATTGGAGGACTGATTAGTCTTTCTGCTCTAGGAAGAATGGATTAAAGACAAAGTGGCAATGGGGTGACCATTAAGAGTCTGTTTCAGGAGCCCAGACAGGGGATGATGATGGTTTGAACTAAGTTGTGAGACTGGGTATAGGGAGAAGATATATAGAAGGACACATAGAGATAGATTTATAAGAAATATCAGAGGTAAAAATGACAACATTCAGTGACTGAGGGGACATGGAGGATGAAGTTAAAGGAGGGTCATCATGGGAGGATCATCTCGGTAGAGCATTTCTGAAAGGGGGGAACTCTGCAGGAAGAACACAGAGACAATGTCGTAAATTTTGTTTCCAATAATGGCTACAGTGAGATCTCCCATCTTGTCTGCTTTCCTGCAGTCTGACCTTACCACTACTGAAGAGGTAGGATTTATTTCCCCAATCCTTGAATCTGGGCTGCTTTCATGACCCTCTTTGTCTAGTAGAATTAAATGAAAGTGATGCTGTATTGCTTCTGAGACTAGACCTTAAGAGAATTCCAGCTTCTGCCTTCATCTCTTGGAATACTTCTTCTTGGAATCCAGTTGCCATCTGTGAAGAAGCCCAAGCAGCTACACGGAGAAGCTTACACGAAGGAGAAATAGGACCATGGCTGATCACCCCAGCTGACTTATAGCAAGTGGCCAGCATCAGCTGCTAGCCATGTGAGTTTTAGACCTTCCAGCAGTTGCCCCACATGGAGCAGAATAATATCCAGATAAGCTTCAGAATCATGAGAGAAAAAATTTGATCTTCTAAACCTTTCAATTTTGGAGTGATTCTTTATACAGCATAGGTATCCAAAACAGAGATAGATAGGGATTCAGTTTGGGGAATGTCTATGAAATGCTGTGGAACATTCAGGTAAAGATGGCTCTCAGGCAGCTGGTTATAAAGCCTGGAGCTGAGAAGTGACATCTGGGTTAGAGATATAACTTTGGGAGTTGCTAGCATATAAATCGTGTTTTTAGCCCTAGAAGTTGATAAAACAAACAAACAAAAAAAACTAGTGAGAATGTAGAGTGGAAAAAAAAAAAAAGCACAAAATGGAATTAGGACTAGGCTTTGAAGAAATCTCACATTTAATGGTCATGAATGGAGAATGTGCCCTCAATGGAGATTAAGAAAGAGAAGCAAGAGAGTTTTCTTGGTATCACAGAAGCCAAGACAAGAAAGAGACAATTTCCAAAAAGAGAGTGTGCTCAATAGTAGTTTCAAAAGCTAATGAGAAGTTACATTAAATGAGTTCAAAAAGTATCCTTTATTGATTTGGAAGCAAGGTGGTCATTGCTGAGTCATCTAAGTAAATTTCCAGAGCCCTATGATTGACTTTTCACACTGCTGATATTTTTATTTTAACCATTTTAGGTAGAATAGCTGACACTGCACCATTAAGTGTATGCGAGGCATTGTATTGGGTTCTTCATATATTATGTCACCTCTAATTTAACCATTATAACAACGATATTTATTTTTGAAGCAACTAAAGCTTAAGGAAAGTGAATGAGCTCCCCAAATTATTCAGCTAGTAGGTAGGCTACATGGCCTCTGTTCACTTCTCCATGACCCCCGTCTCTATCCCCACCCCCAGCCCCATCATATTTACTGCTCTGAGAGTCTATTGAAGAAAAGAAAGCCACATATGCAAGTCTGATACAATTGTGTCCATAATGAGTAGAAAAGTACCTAATACTGAGATATTATTGTTAATTATCTTAGGTATAATAATGGTCATTTTCATGGGTTTTTTAGAGCCTCTATCTTTTAGAGGTAAAAAATAAAGTACTTACGGATGAAAGTTTGTATCTTGCATGTGCCTCAAAATAATCTGGTTGAGAGGGGAAGTAGATAGGTGTAGATGAAATTAGATTGGCCATGGGTTGATACTTGTTGAGGCTGTGTGATGAGTAAAAAGGGAGCCATTATACCATACTCTCTGTTTTTCTGTACTTTGAACATTTTTAACAGTAAGTTGAAAAAATAAGTGTCTCAGTGAGATTCTGAGGTCTTCACAGTGAATAAAAGCGCATGGGCTTTATAATAGCTATTTTGGTACTTAGAGTTTTATTTCTGGTGTTTTTCTCTGGTGTCATGGGTAGCTAGAGGTGCTGGATAGATGGCCCTGGACATAGAAAGAACTGTTTATTAAGAACTCTATAAAATCTGCAAAAAGAAAAAATGAACCTCAAATTTTAAGTTACTGAATAAATGCTAAATGTGACATTCATTATGACTCTATAAGCGTAGTAGCATTTGAGAGCTGACAATTAATTAGCCGGATAGCTTTATAAAATGCACATTGCTTTTAATTGCTATGGCCCATTTTCCTGTTTAATACGAAATTGGAAGCTCTTAAATGCATCAGAAATCTTTCTGGATTTGCTGTTGCATGGTTCCACAGGAATTTCCCCCCTGGAGACATGGTAATTTTGCAACTTTTAAATATTCAACACAACTCTAATTATAAATAGTTCTCTTTCAAAAGCGACAGGCAGACTCTTGGCACAAACCACCTCTTATTATATGGGTAAGGATGACAGCATGATGACTGATGATATGTGTTAGATTCCCTCATTTCTCTTAATTAGAATTTTCTCTGCATTATCATGCTTTGTAACTAATCAGCTCATTCCTGACAATGGTTAATGTGATGGGGAATGGTTTATTGGGAATAACTTTGTATTTCATCGAGAGAAACAAGCCCAGACAGTCTGTGTGGTAACCTTTGTGGGAGGAGGAAGAAACCTCCCCCAACTCCTTCTAATTTTTCTGTTTTACTTGGGCTGGTCAGGATATGAGGACAGATAGGGAAAGAGTTCATTGCTCTTAGAATTGGAGGAACAGATACAGAGGGAAAAGGATGCAGCCTTGGGATAGAAGGCAATGAGAAGGGTAGAGAAGGTGACCATATGGGGCCATAAATCAGTAGCTACCCGGGCAACAAAGCTGACCCTGGACATCTGGTTCATGACACACCAGTTATTTCTTGAGCACCTGCTGTGAGCACAGTTCTGCCGTGGCCACTGTGGGGAAACACAAAAGACTCCAGAGACCTTTTCCTTGCCTTCAATTCTAGTTAGAGGCAGGCCATCTACAATTTGATATCCTCCTTGAAGGCAAAGACTCGGGTCTATTTGGTTCACCCCTATATCCCATTGCCTAGTACCAGGTATAGCTCACAGTCATTAACTTTAATAAATGATTTGCTAAGAAATGGATGGATGAATTAATGAATAGTTATGGGACCACTTACACAATGTCAAAATAACCCACTTCAAACTAAATATGTAAACACTGGCAGGGTGGTAACAGAATATAGGAATGATCAGAGCAGGATGAGGTTCTGTAAGAAGATGTCAGACTTCTGGAAAGCTTCCCTTGGAGCCCATTCCTCCTGCATCCCAAGACAGGATCAAGTAAGATAAAGACTATGGGGATTAAACTGCCCAGACCTGCCCCCGCCAAACACTCATGGAACATTTGTGACAGCAGGACTCCTAGGAACTGTCCTTCAGGTAGGTGAGAGAGTGTCTGGTGGTTATAAGGTGAGAGACTTTCAGCTCTCAAAGCTTGTGCAGAAACTCATGGGAGAAGAGACCATGTAGCTTTATCAGAGTCCCAGGTGAGCTGGATGCAGGATGCTGGTGGATCTCAAGATTTTTTTGACTCTGTGTTGTGGCCAGTCCTGTGTCCCTTGAAGCATAAGGAGACAGTGTCACAGAGGTCAGTTTTTATGGTGCTGTGCAAAAAGGGATTTCTGAGCCTTATACACATGACCTGATGGGAGACCCATGGCACTGTTACTGCAACATTCCAGAAGACTCAAAAAAGATACTCTACTTTGCCTTCAACCCATAGATTGCTCCCTGCCAACAAAATGAGGACTATGTGATAGGTTTGAAAATGTAATTTTTGTTTGTGAATCCTCCTGTGGATTCAGCAAAATACCTGATCTGAAACAAGTATTTGGATCATTTTGTGGAGTTGCTTTATCTATAAATTCGCATCATATTTGTCCTTCAAAGTAGGGCCATATATGAAATAAAGTAATTCAACTAGAGAATTTATGATGAACACTCTCCCATCACCCTTCCCACATGCAGACATTCGGGAACTTCTTTTTTCTTTTTCTTCCAGTGAACCTGTGAAGGTTTTGCTAAGTGGAACATATTGATTAATTATCATCACATGACCAGACCTCTGCTTAGGAGAAAATATCATTGTTATAGATAGAATTATGTCCCCCAAAATTCATATGGTGAAGCCCTAATCCCCAATATGTCTGTTTTTGGATATAAGGCTTTTATGGAGATAATTACGTTAAATGAGATCATAAGGGTGGAAACATAATCCAATAGAACTGGTGTCTTTATAAGAAGAGGAAGTGATACCAGGGATGCACATGAAATGAGGAAAGACCATGTGAAGATACATCAAGATGGCAGCCATCTGCAGTCCAAAGAGAAAAGTTTCACCAGAAACTGACCCTTCTGGCACCTAGATCTTGGACTTTCAGCCTCCAGCAATGTGAGAAAATATATTTCTGTTGTATAAGCCACTCAGTCTGTGGTATTATGTAATGGCAACCCTAGCAGACTAATACAGTCATCTAAAAGTAAATAACTAAAACATGGCTTCAGTTCTCAATGAAGCTAAGTTCAGTTGAGGAGAAGAGACTAATGTACATGAAATAGAGAAGATACACTGCTATATTGAGTAATTCTGCCCATAATATAATAAAAATAATAGCCTATGTTCATGGTCAACTTTCTGTATGATCGTGTCAACTTTATGTTTGATCCTTGTTATGGGTTCAATTGTGTCCCCTCCCCAAAAAAGGATATGTTAAATTCTTAACTCCTAGTACCTCAGAATGTGACCTCATTTGGAAATAGGGTCTTACAGAGGTAACTGTGTTCAAATGAGGTCATTAGGGTGGGCCCTAATCCCTTGTAACTTATGTCCTTATAAAAAAGGGAAATTTGGACATAAACACAGATATGCACAGAGGGAAGACGATGTGAAGACAGACATGCACAGAGGGAAAACGATGTGAAGACACATAGGAAGAAGGAGCCATGTAGCTGGAGTGATGCGTCTACAAGCCCAAGAAGACCAAGCGTTGCAGGCACACAGCAGAAGCTGCAAGAGGCAAGGAAGGATTCTCTTTCACAGCCAGCAGAGAAAGCATGGTTCTGTTGACACATGGATTTCAGATGTCTATCCTCCAGAACTGTGAGACAGTACATTGCTGCCAGTTTTTGGTTCTGGCAGCCCTAGGAAGCCAACACCGCTCTGTTCTCAGAGCTGGAGAGAGGGCAGTTTAACAGGACAGCTTCTCAGTTGCTAATCCATAGGTGGTTTTAAACTATGACTGGAATCATTTAGAAATTATAGGACCAGCTACCTCAGGTTTCCTCACATGAGGTGAAATGACCCTGCTGGAGTCGTAAGGTGTCACTAGTGGAAAGAAGAAAATAATAATAATTTAAAACATCACTTACTATCACCCAAGTAATGCTGTTGAGTATTTTTGTGATGTACACACGATTTGCATGGTGACTTCCTATAAAACAGATACTGTTATTATCTCATTTTACAGCTGAGGAAATGAGAATCAGGGAAATTAAATGATTTGCTTCACTTGTCCTTAGTCACACAGCTGGTAAATCACAGAGCTGGCATTCAAACGAAGGTTTCCTAGAGCTAGATATTGAAAGGTGAAAGGATTTGGTAAATAAAGAAGAGAGTAGGAAGTGCTTCTGAGCTGGGAGAGTAAACACGGTTATTTGCACTAGAGATATTTTCAGGCATACATAAAGGAGAGAGGGGAAAGTGTGACTGGGGAATTAGGAGCCTAACATAACAGGATTGGAGTGGGCAAAAATTCAAGGTGGCTATTCAGTTCCATATAAGGTCAAATTTTCCCCATCCTTAGGGTTTCCCCATCCTTAGAATAGATTAAGAAAAGCTAAATGAACAATGGAACTTGACCTAAGTTCATTTAGTGTATCCTCTTAACGTGAAATTCTCTGTCCTCTTCTTGCTTCTCTACCTCCTTATCTCTTGAGATTCTACCTGGTGTGGAGAACTATAGAGATCGTTGATCGTATTGATCACATGGAAAATCCATATGTCCCTTCTGAGATTTACATAGAAGAATCTAAGCAAATAATGGGCATTTTCTCCAGAGTTACGTTGTAGTTTACAAACAAGTAGTAATATCCATTATCCTTCATTCTCCATTCATGAATCAATGTGCTGTAGTAAAAATAGTAACAGAACATGGTAAAACAAAACAATAACTGCAAACTTAATGCAGATGTTTGGATGGAAAGACCATCTGCTTTCCTGAAATTCCAAATTGTAGAGTAGTTAACAAGAAACAGCTTTGTAGGAAAAGTTGGCAGCCAGATATGGCCAAATACAAACATAAGGATTTACTTAAGAGATAAGAGCAAGTCATCATTAATAAAACAGGGAGAGGGTGCAGCACTGTGCAGAAAAAACTCTCATTTGTGACTGGAAGATCTGATTTTGGTTCTGCTGCTGTGTGTCTTTGGGGTGTCTCTTCACCTCCCAGGGCCTCACTGTTCTCATCTACAAAATGAGTAGCTTTCATTAAAAATCACAAATTCCTCTTAAGCTCTCAGTCCTGCCTTGTTATGTATAGAACTCAGTGCTTCTCACTATAGAACTTAGTACCTAAACATACTTCCAATTATCTTTAATATTTGAACCTCATTAAGATGGGGAATATCTTCTCAAAGCATTATGCTCTGGCTGGGAAATCTCTATCCAGATACAATTAGAATGCCAATAAATGCAAATCATTGGTGTCTAATTGAGGAAGATGTTATCATAGTTGAGCATATAAGCAGGTCCAGGTGGTTACACCAACAATCTTTCTCTCCTCAGGACCTTTTTGCACCATATTGATAATTTATTCCCTGGCAAATGACTCTGTATCTTAGATTCTGAACCTAGCTGCTTATAGTTGTACCAATATACAAGCAATAGCCAATTGCTTGAATTATCACCCCAAATATAGAATAGTTATTAAAGTCACTGCAATCTTCTGGATTTCACGTATTATTTACATAGAGTTCCTTCAGTATATCATTTAGGTATAAAGCAGATAATGATACCATGCATAATTTTTTGGGAAAAGTGTAGTGTAGTTTCTCTCTCATAATTAATCTATCTATTTAGAAGTTCTGTCCCCATGCTTTCCCTCCTTATTATTCTTCCCCAAATTAAAAGAAATAACTTGATTGATCAAAACTGGGGACATTCGTTGAGCCACATTTTCTAGGGGACAGGATGACCAATTTAAAAAGGCAACCCCGGACCTTCTGTTGTGGTGTTGTGTGCTGCATCCTGCTGGTGACGATGTTTGGGACAGGCCCTTGTCTTCCATTCCTCTGGCTGGGTGGGAGAATACATCCCTTCTGCAGATCTAGCTATCCTCACCCAGGTTGACCCCAGGATTCAGCTTTCTGAAGGAAATAAGAGGTGCTCACCTCAAATCCAAGCTATATTCACCAAAACCATTTACCAGAACCCCTGCATTTGAGAGTCATTGGGTGCTTGCCCAGCCATGGATAAAGCTGATGGGTTATAGCAGTTTCTTGAATCCATTAGTTAGGACCCAGGTTAGGAGGGGGGAGTCTTGGCCCCCTCCCAACTTCCAGCGTTGTTGTATGTCAGCGTTGTCGACAAGAGCTTGCAAACTCCTGACTCTTCATCTGATTCAATCTGCCTCTTCAGAAATCCTCTCTATCCCAGTTTTCAAGACACATCTGTGTGTACATATATGCTTGTATTTTAAAGTAATCCTGTTTTAACTAGCATAGCTGTTACTTTTATGTGTTATTATAAAACAGTGCTTCAGATGTCAGCATGTCTCCCTCCATATGTTTTCCCTGTGTCTTCTGACACTGCCTTTCCGAGAGCCCAGAGGAAGCAGAGGGAGTCTGTGGCTTGCCTGGAGGGCTGCCTCTGGGTCATAATACAATTCTGAAGGGCTATGTCTTCTCACTTAGTGCTTCTCAACTCCCTTTTGCTGAGTCAGGAAGATCCTCCCCTATCTCCAGCACCCTGTGCTTTTGGGCATGGAGCCTAGTTCTTAAACCCCAGTCTAACCCAATGCTGAAATTGCTGTTGCTGCCATTTTATTGTGGCAGATGGGAACTTAGACAGTGTTTTGGATTTTATATCTTCTAATGGCAAAAACTAACATGTTCCTTTGGGCTTGTAAAAATCCCTTGCATTTATACATGCTTTATGGTTCACAAGGTATTTTCATATCTATTTTCTCCATTGAGGTTTACAACATTAAATACTTGCACAATACTTACTATACATACACAAATTAGAATGGTGACAAATCAGCCAGGTGTTATTTTAATGCTTACTGTATGCTGGGCATTAGGAATTTGAAGGTGAGCTTATTATTATTGCTATGAATATTGATATTTATTTGTCTATTTATTTATTACTTTGTTCCATTTTATAGATGAAGTTACAGTCTAAGAGAAATTACGTGAATTATCTTAGCTCACCCAGATAGTAAACATTGGCGTGAAATTCTCAAACCTAGACTTTTTCTTTTCAATTTTAGTATGGTCCTTTTATACACCATTATAACTTATCCCTCAGTTAGGTTCTTCTAACTTAGCACTTTTCTTTGGAAAGATTTTTTTTTTTCTGTTTTAGCTCAAAGGCTAACAGAATAAGCAACTATTTACTGAATGTCTGATGGCCCCTCAGTATTAATCATTAATGCTAAGCTAATGTGAGAAGTGAGAAGGAATGTCCTGAAAAATATAGATTTAGAGAATTCAGGGTAAAGAGATACAAAAAACAGGAAGGTAGCCCTTGCCGTGAAAACATAGATATTAAAATGACCTTTTTTGTACTTTCTTCACTGATAGGTAGATCGTCTAATGTTTTTCTGGACTGGCAGTTTCACTTCTTGGGCGCATTGAGAGTTGGACTTCATTTTTTAAAAAAATATGGTTTATATCATAATATAGGTTTTAACTTATATAAACGTTAACTGGAAACTAGAAAATTATTGTGAATGATTAGAAAGGAACTTAACTGAAAAGCTATTAGAGATACCAACAAAACTCCAAAATTAAGTGAGGCATGAAATAAATATTTTAAAAATTACTTTGCCTCTGTACCAGTAATATGCTAGACAACTTATTAAAATAAGAGATGATATTCAAAATAGCAAGAAAAATACTAAAGACTTTGGAATAAACTTAGAAAGTAATATATTGTTCCTAGAGAAAAAACTTAATCAAGGGATCAAATATTGCACTTTAACACATGGATAGAAAAACTGAATATTAGAATTAATTAATACTCATAACACTAATTTCTCATAAAAATATACAAGTTAAATGCAATTTCCGTTAAAATCTTTGAAGGACATTCTCTAGATTTTGCCATAGTTATTCGGAAGTTAACATTAAAAAAATGTTGCAATAAACCAAGAAAATTTTGAGCAAGAAAAGTAGGGAAGGGCACATTTGACTTCTGAGATATTAAAATATACTAGAAGGTTCCTAAAATCAAAATATGATGTTATGGTTCAGGATTGGACAGATAGCACAGAAGTAGGTTTTGGTGCAAGTAAGCAATACACATACAAATGGCAAATAAATATATAAAAGAGTTCAATTTCTAATAAAATATCTTAATAAAATATCTTATTTTTCATCTATGAGGGTGAAAATTATTTGGCAGAACTTTTAAAATGATAATGTTTAGTGGCATCATGTTCAAGACATGATCACAAAAGTAGGCATGGGAATTGTGGGTGGAAAAACAGGATAAGCTATTACACTTTTTTACTGCTACACAAGAAGGAGTATGAGTTAATATGACCATTCTAGAGGGAGTCAAGAGCAATCAAAAGTCTTAAAAATATCCAAGACCTTTGGCCCAATCACTTGATTTCTAGAAGTGCAAGGAAATAGAGATGTATAGAAATCATAACCTATAGGTATATTTATTGCATTATTATTTATTTTTAACAAAAATCAGAAACCTTCTACTGTTTAATAATGACTAATTAAACTGTGATATATATACATATATACACATATATGCAAATGATCAACTGCTTTGTAACCATCAATGCATTTTCAAAGAATATTACATAAAGTGGGGAAGTGATCAAAATATGTTAGATGAGAAAAAAACAGAATCCATGATCATATATATGAATGAAATATGGAGTTAAAAAACCTACCACACTGTTAATAATGACTATGTGTGGGAGATAGAACTTAAGGTCATTTCAATGTTACTATTTATATTTTTTCATATTTTCAAAATTGCCTACAAAGATCATGTCTCATAGTTACACTTTTAAAAATGAATGATATTTATTATTTTTAATAATATTTCATTATTTAATTAAAAGTAATATTTTATGTATCCAAATCCAGAAGCTAGTTAATTACAAAGTCAGCTAGTCAATAATTTCATTTCCCTGAGTGCTTTCCTTGGTTAATAATATAATTTTACAAATTTCTTCTTAAGATATGCCATTTGATAGTTGTAAGTAGTATTTTTGATGTTTTAATTGGTATTTCTTTAATATTAATAACATTAAACATAGTTTCTGACATTTATTGGTCATTAATATTTGTACTAATGTTTTTGTATACTAAACTATGATTGTTACACATCCTATTCCATTTGTTTATTTGGCTGTTCTTGTGCCACTACCATGTATTAATTACTTAATTTTATAATATGTCTTAATATCTGGTAGGGTAGGTCAGTTTTTAAAATTGAAGTATAACTAAATAACTAACACAATATTATCAGTAGTTTCAGGTATACAGCATGATTTGATACTTGTATACATTGTGAAATGATCACAGTAAATCTAGTTATCATCTGTCATCTTACATAGTTACAAAAATTTTTTTCTCATGATGAGAAAGTTAAGATTTACTCTCTTAAAAACTTTCAAATATGCAACATGTTATTAACTATAGTCACCATGCTGTACCTCACATCCTCATAACTTACTTATTTTATAACTGGAAGTTTGTACCTTTTGATCCCTGTCAGCCATTTTACCCATCCTCCACCTCTGCCTCTGGCAACTACATACAAATGTGTTCTCTATATTTATGAGCTTGGGTTTTTTTGTGGATTTTGTATGTAAGTGAGATCATGTGGTATTTGTCTGTTTCTGACTTTTTTCACTTAGCATAATGCCCTGAAGGTCCATCCCTATTGTCACAAATGATAAGATTTCATTCATTTTTTATGGCTGAATAACATTCCATTGTACATGTATACCACAGTTTCTTTATCCATTCATCCATTGATGAATTCTTGGGTTGTTTCCAGATCTTGGCTATTGTAAATAACAATGCAATGAACATGGGGGTTGCTTATATGTTTTCTAAATAGTGTTTTCATTCTCTTCAGATAAATACCCAGAACTGGAGTGGCTGGATCATGTGGTAGTTCTGTTTTTAATTTTTTTGAGGAAACTCCATGCTGTTTCATATAGTAGCTGCACCATTTTACATTCCCACCAATAGTGCACAAGCTTTCCCTTTCACCAGCACTTGTTATTTCTAGTCTTTTTATTAATAGCTACTCTAACAGGTATGAGGTTGTATCTCCTGTGGGTTTGATTTGCATTTCCCTGATGATTAGTGATGTTGAGCATATTTTCCTGTGCCTATTTGTTATCTCTATGTCTTCTTTGGAAAAAATGTCTATTCAGATCCTCTTCCCATGTTTAGTTGGTTTGCTTTTTTGCTATTGAATTGTACAAGTTCTTTGTATATCTTGGATATTAAAGTGTTATCAGATATATGACTTGCAAATATTTTCTCCCCTTTTATAGGTTAACTTTTCATTTTGTTGATGGTTTCCTTTGCTGTGCAGAATCCTTTCAGTTTAATGCAATCCTACTTGTTTATTTTGCCAAGACCAAGGCCAATGGCAAGGAGCTTACTGTCTGTTTTCTTCTAGGAGCTTTATGGTTTCAGGTCTTCGGTTCAAGTCTTTAATCCATTTTGAGTTAATATTTGTGTATGATGTAACAGAGTGGTCCAGTTTCATTCTTTTGCATATGGCTATCTAGTTTTCCAAACATCATGTATCAAAGAGACTGACCTTGCCCCATTGTATATTCTTGGTTCCTTTGTTGTAATTTAATTGACCATGTAGGCACGGGTTTGTTTCTGAGATTTCTGTTCTTTTCCATGTGATCTATGATCTATGTGTCTGTTTTTATGCCAATACTATACTGTTTTGATTTCTATAGCTTTGTAATAGACTTTGAAATCAGGGAGCATGACTCCTCCAGCTTTGTTCTTCTTTCTCAAGACTTTTTTTGGCTATTCAGGGTATTTTTATTGTTCCATACAAATTTTAGGATTGTTTGTTCTATTTCTGTAAAAAATGCCATTTAAATTTTGGTAGAGATTGCATTGAATCTGTAGATTGCCTTGAGTAGTATGTACATTGTAATTATCTTAATTCTTCTAATCCATAAGCATGGAATATATTTCCGTTTACTTGTTTCTCCTTCAATTTCTTTCGTCAACATATTATAGTTTTGCATACGGGTCTCTCACATCCTTGGTTAAACTTATTCCTAGGTATTTTATTCTTTTTGATGCAATTGTAAATGGGGTTTTTCCAGATTTCTCTTTCTGATAGTTCGTTATTAGTGTATAGAAACACAGCAGAGTTTTGTATACTGCTATTGTATCCTACAATTTACTGAATTTATTAGTTCTAACAGTTTATGTTGAAGTCTTTAGGGTTTCCTACTTCTTATATCATGCCATCTGCAAATGGTGACAGTTTTACTTCTTCTTTTACAATTTGGATGCCTTTTATTTCTTTTCATTACCTAATTGCTCTGGCTGGGATTCCAATACTTTGTTGAATAAATGTGGCAAGAGTAGGCATCCTTATCTAAACTTAGAGGAAAAAATTTCAGCTTTTCACCACTGAGTATGATGTTAGCTGTAGGTTTGTCATATATAGCCTTTATTATGTTGAGGTTCACTCCCTCTGTATCAACTTTGTTGAAAGTTTTTATCATAAATTCATGTTAATTTTGTCAAGTGCTTTTTCTGCATCTATTGAGATGATCATGTGATGTTTATCCTTCATTTTGTTAGTGTTGTGTATCACACTGACTGATTTGCAGATGTTGAGCAATTCCTGCATTCCTGGAATAAATCCCATTTGATCATGTTGTATGATCCTTTTAATGTATTGTTGATTTGGTTTACTAATGTTAATATTTTGTTGAGGAATTTTGCATCTATATTCATCAGTGATATTGGAATGTAATTTTTTTCTAGTGGTGTCCTTTTCTGACTTTGGTATCAGGTAAATATTGGCCTCATAAAATGAGTTTGGAAGTGTTCCCTCTTCTATTTTTTGGAAGAGTTTGAGAAAGATTTGTATTAATTCCTCTTCAAATGTTAGGTAGAATTTACCAGTGAAGCCATCTGGTCCTGAACTTTTGTTTGTTGGGAGGTTTTTCATTACTGATTCAATCTCCTCACTAGTAATTGGCCTATTCAGATTTTCTGTTTCTTCGTGATTCAGTCTTTAAAGGTTGTATGTTTCTAGGAATGTATCCATTTCTTCTAGGTTGTCCCATTTGTTGGCATATAATTGTTTGTAGTTGTCTCTTATGATCCTTTACATTTTTGTGGAATCTATTGTAATGTGTCCTCTTTCATTTCTGATTTTATTTATTTGAGCCCTGTCTCTTTTCTTCTTGGTGAGTCTAGCTAAAGTTTTGTCAATATTGTTGATTGTTTCAAAGAAGCTTATCTTAGTTTTATTCATCGTTCTATGGTCATTTTAGTCTCTATGTCATTTGTTTTTGCTCTCATCTTTGTTATTTCCTTCATTCTACTAACTTTGGACGTTTTTAGTTCTTTTTTTTAGTTCATTTAGATGTAAAGTTAGGTTGTTTATTTGAAATTTTGTTTGAAATTTATCTCTATGAATGTCCCCCTTAGAACTGCTTTTGTTGCATCCCATAAATTTTGGTTTGTTGTATTTCCATTTTCATTTGTCTCAAGGTATTGTTTGATTTCTCTTTTTAGTTCTTCATTAACTCATTGCTTGTTCAGTAGCATGTTGGTTAATATCCACGTATTTGTAAATTTTCCAGTTTTTCTTCTCATAGTGATTTCTAGTTTTATACCTTTGTAGTCAGAAAGGATGCTTGGTATGATTTCAGTTCTCTTAAATTTATTAAGCCCTGTTTTGTGGCCTAACATATAGTCCCTTCAGGAGAATGTTCCATGTGCACTTGAGAAGAAAGTGTATTTAGCTTCTTTTGGATGGAATGTTCTGTATATATACATCTGTTAAGTCCATCTGGTCTAACATGTCATTAGACCAGGCTGATGTTTCCTTATTAATTTTCTGTCTGGATTATCTATCCGTTGATGTAAGTGGGATATTAAAGTCCCTTACCATTATTGTGTTGCTGTCTGTTTCTCCATTTTGGTCCGTTAATATTTGTTTTATATATTTAAGTGCTTCTATGTTGGGTGCATAAATATTTACAAACGTTATATTCTCTTCTTGGATTGACTCGTTTATCATTATGTAATGACCTTCTTTGTGTCTTAGTACAATCTTTGTTTTAAAGTATATTTTGTCTAATGTATAGCTACTTCAGCTTTTTTTGTTGTTTCCATTTGAATGGAACATCTGTTTCCTCCCTTTACTTTCAGTCTGTGTCCTTACATCTGTGGTGAGTCTCTTGCAGGCAGCATATAGATGTGTCTTGTTCTTATCCATTTGGCCAGTCTGTCTTTTGCTTGGAGAATTTAGTCCCTTTACATTTAAAGTAATTATCAATAGGTATATACTTATGACCACTTTGTTCATCGTTTTCTGCCTTCCTTTATGATTTGATGACTTCCTTTAGTGGTATGCTTATACTCTTTCTCATTCATTTTGTCTATCCAGTGTACGTTTTGCTTTGTGGTTACCAAGAGGCTTACAAATAAAAATATATATTTATAACATTCTCTCTCTCTCTCTCTCTCTCTTTTTTTTTTTTTTTTTGGTCAAAGCTGTTTGGGTAGCAACGATTTTCTATGAGTGAAGCCAAAAGTGAAGTGCCAGCACATAGTGGGTCCTCAGTGAAGGAGCAGGAAATGAACATCTCATGCATATGGAAGTTATCTACTCCTCAGTGAGAACAAAACTGTCTTCCCAATGTTCAGTTCATTTGATGAAAAATGCAGTTGAAATCAGGTATTATTTACAGCTCATGTTTTTTTATTAAGTGTTATGAGCCCATAAAGTCTTGAGAAGCAGCTGACAGGAAGTAGCTTGTTGAGTTTTGCTGTGTTTTAATGCTCCTGTCCACATTCTCTTTTAAGTTGAATGCAAGTTAAGTTTGAATGCAATCTAAAGCTCTACATTTTTTCTCCCCCTCATGTTTTTATGTTCCTGATGTCACATTTTACATCTTTTTATCTTGTGTATCCCTTAATTAATTATTGTAATTATAATTATTTTTACTATTTTGTTTTTTTCTTTATATTAGCTTTATAAGTAATTAATCCACTACCCTTCCGATATATTTACCTTTACCAGTGAGATTTATATTTTCATATGTTCACTTGTTACTAGTTAGCACCCTTAATGTGTCTTATAAGTCTGGTTTACTGGTAATGAAGTTCTTTATCTTTTTCTTGTCTGGAAAAATCTTTATCCCTCCTTCTATTCTGAATGATAACTTTGTAAGGTATAGTTTTCTGGGTTGGAATTTTTTTTTCTTTTATTACTTTGAATGTATCAGGACACTCACTTCTGCCCTGCAAATTTTCTGCTAAAAAAATCTGCTGATAGTTCCATGGGAGTTCCCTTGTATGTAACAAGATGTTTTTCTGTTGCTGCTTTTTGTATTCTATATATATCTTTACCTTTGAACTTTTAATTATAATATATCTTGGTCTGGGCCTCTTTGAGACTCTCTGGACTTTCTGGATCTGGATGTCTGTTTTCTTCCCAAGGTTAGGAACGTTTTCAGCCATTATTCATTCAGACAAATTTTTTTAGCCCTTTCTCTCTTCTCTTCCTGGGACCCCTATAATATGAATGTTAGTCCACTTGATGTTGTCCTGTACATAGTGTAAGTCATTCTTGCAAGGGCAAATTATTCTCCCTTTCCTCTATAGCTTTGCCTTTCTCTTCTTTTTAAAATATTCTCAGTTGCTGATTCTTTAAAATGGTGAATTGTTTTACAATAGAACTTATTTTCTGAGATAAACACACTATGATACTTAGGGTTAAGAACTTGGTGCCACACTTTTATTTTTTTAATTTTTTTAATAGATCTTTATTAGAGTATAATTTCTTCACAATACTGTGTTAGTTTCTGTTGCACAACAAAGCGAATCATCCGTATGCATACACATATCTCAATATCCCCTCCCTTTTGAGCCTCCCTTCCATCCTCCAAATGGATTAAAGACTTAAATGTAAGACCAGACAGTATAAAACTTTTAGAGGAAAACATAGGAAAAACACTCTTTGACATAAACCACAGCAAGATCTTTTTGGACCCACCTTCTAGAGTAACAGAAATAAAAACAAAAATAAACAAATGGGACTTAATTAAACTTAAAACTTTTGCACAGCAAAGGAAACCATAAACAAGACAAAAAGACAACTCTCAGAATGAGAGAAAATATTTGCAAATGGAACAACAGACAAAGGGTTAATCTCTAAAATATACAAACAGCTCATGGAGCTCAATATCAAAAAATCAAACAATCCAGTTAAAAAATGGGCAGAAGACCTAAATAGACTTTTCACCAAGGAAGACATACAGATGGCCAAGAGGCACATGAAAAGATGCTCAGCATCACTAATTATTAGAGAAATGCAAATCAAAACTGCAGTTAGGGGCTTCCCTGGTGGCACAGTGGTTGAGAGTCCGCCTGCCAATGCAGGGGACACGGGTTCGTGCCCTGGTACGGGAAGATCCCACATGCCACGGAGCGGCTGGACCCGTGAGCCATGGCCTCTGGGCCTGCACATCCAGAGCCTGTGCTCCGCAACGGGAGAGGCCACAACATTGAGAGGCCCCAACACTGAGAGGCCCGCGTACCACAAAAAAAAAAAAAAAAAAAAAAAAAAAACTGCAGTGAGGTATCACCTCACACCAGTCAGAATGGCAGTTATCAAAAAAGCTAGAAATAATAAATGCTGGAAAGGGTGAGGTGAAAAGGGAACCCTCCTACACTGTTGGTGGGAATGTAAATTGATACAGCCACTATGGAAAACAGTATGCAGGTTCATTAAAAAACTAAAAATAGAACTACCATATGACCCAGCAATCCCACTACTGGGCATATACCCTGAGAAAATCATAATTCAAAGAGAGACATGTACCACAATGTTCATTGCAGCACTATTTACAATAGCTAGGGCATGGAAGCAACCTAAGTATCCATCAACAGATGAATGGATAAAGAAGATGTGGCACATATGTACAATGGAATATTACTCAGCCATAAAAAGAAACGAAGTTGAGTTATTTGTAGTGAGATGGATGGACCTAGAGTCTGTCATACAGAGTGAAGTAAGTCAGAAAGAGAAAAACAAATACCATATGCTAACACATATATATGGAATCTAAAAAAAAAAAATGGTTCTGATGAACCTAGTCGCAGGGCAAGAATAAAGAGCTGGACATAGAGAATGATGGACTTAAGGACATGGGGTGGGAGGGCAAAGCTGGGGTGAAGTGAGAGTAGCATCGACATATATACACTACCGAATGTAAAATAGTTGACTGATGGGAAGCAGTGGCATAGCACAGGGAGATCTGCTCGGTGCTTTGCAATGACCTAGCTGATATAAGCCCCACTGCTAAGTGATTTTCAATAAAAAATTCAAATTATCTTTTGTTAATGAGTCAAAATTAGTATCACAAATTCAAGAGTGGTAGGCACTTAAGAAATTAACAGATCCAAAAGGCCATTATTTCTCATTTTGTAAGTGAGGCAACTGGGCATGTAGATGTTAAGTGTTTGATTATGAAGCCACTTGCTCCATTTGGTGGTTATTAGAGAAGAATGAGTAGAATACTGTACCTAAGTTGAGATATAAATATGCTGGTTAGGTTGGTTTATAAGAGTATACACTAATAATATATACTTTTTAAAGACTTGCAGGCCTTTCCTCTTTTGACTTAGAATAGTGATTCCTAATCAGCGGTGGTTTTGGGTGTGAGGGGTCATTTAGCAATTTAGGTCATTTAGGTCATTTACCTGGATGTTGGGGGTTGTCACAACTAGAGGGGAAAGGGCGGTGTCCTATTGACATCTAGTAGGTAGAAGCCAAGGATTCTGATAAACATTCTACAATGCACAGGACAATTCCCAAAAGAAAAGAATTATCCAGCCCTAAATGTCAATAGTGCTGAGCTTGAGAAATCTTGGCCTAGAATGCCAATATAATTCTTTCCGCAAAAATGTTCATATATGAAATAATGTCTCCTATTTGGAGACATTATTCATCTGCCATCGTAGCTGTAAGCTTCCAACTGTCCTGGCCATTAAAAAAATTTCTCCATCTGAAAACCAGTTCTCAGAAAAATGAATGCTAGTACTTATTGAGTTATTGAGTCCTACTAGGATTCCAGAGACTAGTATTCTTACCTGTTTCGCCATGTGATGTGAAATAAGTTACCTCATCTCTCTGGGCATCTTTGTATTCTAATCTGTAACATGGTGTGAAGATAGAAATAGACAATTCATATGAAAGTGATTGAACTGTGAAGAGCTCTGTAGAAAAATGAGATGTTGTTGACTATAAGATGGTTTTATATTCAGTATGACCAACTGGTGACCAGCTTTCTTTAGTTCTGACCGCAAAATCATCTTCATGAAGGGTCTTAGCCTTTCCACTAATTGACACTTTTTTTTGCAGTGGATATGAAAGAATAGGTAATTGAACAAAACAAGCTTAAAAAAAATATGCTAAATTTGAAGAATAACATTCCATCCAGAATATTCCAGAACCACTTCCCTTACCTAAGAGGTGGTGGAAATTTTTATTTTTGCTAGAGAGCTATAATTTCTGTACTGGACATGTTATGGCCCAAGTTGTGTCCCCCCACCCCAAAGTCATATGATGAAGACCTAACCCCTAGTACTTCAGGATGTGACTATATTTGAGGTAAGGCATTTGAAGAGGTAATCAAGTTAAAATGAGGTCATTAGAGCTGCCCCAATCCAGTATGACTGGTGTCCTTATAAGCAGAGATTAGGTTACAGGTACAGTGGGAAAACCATTTGAAGATGCAGTTTCTTGCCACTACCTGCTAGGCAAGACGAGAACCCTCAGAAGAAACCAACCCTGTTGAAACCTTGATTTCAACTTTCTGGCCTCCCAAATTGTGGGAAAATAAATTTCAGTTGTTCAAATCACCAGTCTGTGGTACTTTGTTATGGCAAAGTACTAAGAAACTAATGTAGATGGGTCATTCTAAATGTTTCTCTTGGGAAAGCCATAGCACATAAAATGCACATCTGGTCTTCTGACTCCAAGATCCTAGAGTATTTTCAGCAAATAAAACTTGGCTCTAGAAAAAGCTTTGTGCTTTCATTACCTGCCACACTAGGGCTTTTCATGGAGAGCAGGGATAAGGGCCGAACCCACATAAACTCAGGTGAAATCAGTTCAAGGGGACTGTTATAAATCCATCACTCTGGGTTCCAAAGGAATTCTTAATCACTCCATCTCTCTGGCAGCCTTGGAGAGGAAGGGTGTTTGTGGGCAGCATCTGTCACTCCTGTGTGTGCTCAGCCTCAAGGCAGTGTGCCCTGTTTGTTTTTAAGTGTCTAGCTAAGACCAAGCGTGTTGGTCTATTGACGATGGCACTGCAAAACGATGTCTCTAGGTCGCAAATATTTTTTATCCATCTTGCCCAAGTTAGCAGATGAGACCTGAAAGCATTTTGTTACTCTCCTGGGATAATGGGTAATTTGACCCTGGGGCATCTTGAGAGCAAGATGTTTCTTCCTCTACTTCTGCTTTCCCTTCCAAGATAGTCCTGGGAAGTTCTCAAACACACTCTGTTTTTTGTCCTTGTTTGTGTAAGAATGTGAGTCTAGCACAGGGCTCAGGCTGGGGCTGGGTTGCATGAGTTCAAGTACTGATCTATCATCTCCTGACTTTATGACTTTGGACAATTTATTTAACCTGTGCTTTAATTTCCTTACCTGTGAAAAAGGATCGTCCTATTACCTACCTCCCATGATAGTTGTAAGGATTAAATGAGTTAATGCACGTAAAGCTGTTAGACTAGTACTTGGCACATAGTAAGCATTAAACAAATGTTACCAATGGGGGTGAAATATATCAGCTGTTGAATACAAGAGTTCATTTTTTTTCCCAGTACAATAGAATGAGAATGAACCTCACAAAATTTTTGCTGTGTAAATGCTGCAACATATCTGCTCCTTTAGGCAGAATAAAAACAGTACTATTGAGGCTTCCGATGTTTCAGGCCCCAGAATGAACACTGTATGAGCTTCATCTCATTTAAACCTCTCAACAGTCCCTTGAGGTCAACACTATGTATCTTTCAGAATAGGGTAGGTCATACTGTAATAGCAAATAACACCAATGTCTTAATGGAACAAAGATTTCTTTCTTGTTCACAATATGTTTCCAATGCAGATAGATAGGAATGTTTGCTAATCACTGTCATTCAGGAAGATAGGTTGATGGAGGATGATGCTGTCCCTCAACACAAATCTGTAGAAGCAGCCATGGCAGGGGAGAGAGCCAGGAGAATGGAGTGCTAACTCTTCAGTACTTCTACACCAGAGCGACACACGCCGTTTCTGCTTGAATTAGCCATAGTCAAATGACCATGTATAACACCAAGGAGTAGTATGCCTGAAAGAAGAGGAGGAACAGAAATCTGGATGAGCACACACTGATGTTGTTCCTATTTCACACACAGGATAAGACTTCGAGAGGAAAAGTAACTTGTTCAGTGTCATGTAGTAAGTGGAAAACCATAGTTCCAATATTAGACTCTCTGACTCTAAAAGCATTGCTTCTCCTATTGTGCTTATTGCCTGCCTAGGCCAGTGACATTCTTGTTGAAGCCTATTGTGGGATGAATTGTGTGCACCAAAAAGTCTAACCCCCAGGACCTCAGAATGTGATCTGATTTGGAAATAGAGACTTTGCAGATGTAATCATATTAAGATGAGGTCATACTCCTTTAGGGTGCATCCTATTCCAATATGACTGGTATCCTCATAAGAATAGAAAACAGAGACACAGACTAACACACAGGGAGAATACCACGGGATGATGGCGGCATAGTTAAAAACGTCAAGGACTGCCAACAACACCAGAAGCTAGGAGGAAGCGAGGACAGATGCTTTCCTAGAGCCTTCAGAGGAGGCTGTTGACACCTTGATTTTGGACTTCTAGCCTCCAGAATTGTGAAAGAGTAAATTTCCGTTGTTTAAAGCTACTCAGTGCCTGGTACTTTGTTACGGCGGCCCTAGGAAACAAATACAGAGCCCATTCTATAATCGTGTGATTTGGATCTTCATTTTCACATTGTTTGGCTCACGTGTCCTTTGTAACCAACCTGGGTCATCTCAGGGGCTATCTCCAAGAAGCCTTCCAAGTGAGCCCTGTGTCATGTCTCACTGTGTCTCCAATGTCTCAGATAGTATCTGACACTGAATAGGCATTCAGTAAATGCCTATTGAATGAATACAATAGAGGTGATTATTTTCCTTGCTTTGTTTTCCCAGGATATTTATTTCAGACTTGAGAGATATTGAGAGTTTATCAGAGGACAGTTCATACATTGGTTCCCCTTTTGAAACTCTTAAGCACAGGGGCCAGCCTTAGCTTCATATACAAAGCCTCTTGTGGTTTGATCCACACTGGCCTCTAAGACTGTTCTCCGGGAAGCAGACGTGAGATGGAATTTGGGGCTCAAGATATTTAGTGGAGAGCAATGTCCGTGAAAAAAAGGAGGGGGAGCAGTATTTAACTAAAGAAGTGAAAGGTCAGTGCAGGCCTTGACAGATCTTCAGCAGCCTACCTATCAGGGGTGTCTGGAGGAGTCCTGCCAATCAGAGTATCTCCTGTCGGGCCAGAGTGACTGGGCCTTTAGACCCTGCAGGCTGCCTCCGGAATAAAACCTCAGACAAAGCAACTCTCTGCAGCTGAGGCTGACCCTGGAGTGCTGACAGTCGGAGGCCGGCTACAGACTACACTCCTGCCGCTGAAGAGCAAGTCCTTTCTTACAAAGGGAACCCTCTTGCACTGCTGGTGGGAATGTGAATTGGTACAGCCACTATGGAGAACAGTATGGAGGTTCCTTAAAACACTACAAATAGAACTACCATACGACCCAGCAATCCCACTACTCGGCATATAGCCGGAGAAAACCATAATTCAAAGAGTCATGTACCACAATGTTCATTGCAGCTCTATACAATAGCCAGGACACGGAAGCAACAGATGAATGGATAAAGAAGATGTGGCACATATATACAATGGAATATTACTCAGCCATAAAAAGAAACGAAATTGAGTTATTTGTGGTGAGGTGGATGGACCTAGAGTCTGTTATACAGAGCAAAGTAAGTCAGAAAGAGAAAGACAAATACCGTATGCTAACACATATGTATGGAATCTAAGAAAAAAAAAATGTCATGAAGAACCTAGGGGTAAGACGGGAATAAAGACACAGACCTACTAGAGAATGGACTTGAGGATATGGGGAGGGGGAAGGGTAAGCTATGACAAAGTGAGAGAGTGGCATGGACATATATACACTACCAAACGTAAAATAGACAGCTAGTGGGAAGCAGCTGCATAGCACAGGGAGATCAGCTCGGTGCTTTGTGACCACCTAGAGAGGTGGGATAGGGAGGGTGGGAGGGAGGGAGACGCAAGAGGGAAGAGATATGGGAACACATGTATATGTATAGCTGATTCACTTTGTTATACAGCAGAAACTAACACACCATTGTAAAGCAATTATACTCCAATAAAGATGTTTAAAAAAAAAAAAGCAATCTGAGCGGCCCATCTCCTACATCCACCTCTCTGGCTTCATCTCACACCACTTCTCTTTTCCCACCATCACCTCCAAACCACGTCTCTTCTCCCAACTCCCCCACCTCAGAGTAACCACTTGCAGATTTTAAAAAACTCCTGTTTTCCACCTCCATGCCTTCACATCACCTTCCCCTCACCCTGGATTGCCACTCCTGCATCTCTCTTCCAGCAAACTCTGTCTTAGTCCCCAACACTCCAGATCCTATCTTTTTTAGGAAGGCTTTGCTGACCTCGCCTCTTTTTCTTCTTTATACTCCTTAATATTTTGTAACCCCATCATAACCGTGCTTATCACATACCAGCACGTCAGCTACTCACTGAACAGTAAACTGTCCCCAAAGAAGGACTTTGAATGCCAATGCCATGGCGCTTGCGCCTAGTCTGGTGCCTGGCATATATAGGCAATTAATAAATATTACTTGGTGATGGACTGACTGAAGCATACAGGATGAAACACAAGTGTCCTTGTGATATCAAGAGAGAGATCATTTGGCTTTACTGTAATAGAACTCAAACTAAAATGAAGTATTTATTATCCTCTTCCACTTGGCTTCAGACCAGCCAGTGCCAGCCTCCTGTGAAATCCAGTTTTAACAGATCAGCTCCTCACAGACCTGAGAACCCACACAAGAATACTATGAGACGAACAGGGAAGATGTGTAACGTATAGAGGATCAACTTACCCAAAGGATGTGTAGTGGAAACCAGAATCTTACTGCAGAGGGGAATGTGCCCAAAGGACTCTTCACTGGAATAGACTGGCTCTTTAAGCTGCTAAAAGGCTCCAAATGTAGCTGCATATTGAAAGTCAGGGTTTAGAGAGACTTAGTTGGTCTTAGACATCTTCTGCCTTTGTCTATATAGTGCCAATTTATCCTCTATCTGAAACAGCCCGGTTCTCCTTTTTCTTTTTTCCTTCCTTCCTTCCTTCCTTCCTCCCTTTCTTTCTTTCTTTCTTTCTTCCTTTCTCCTCTCTCTCTTTCTTTCTCTTTCTTTCATTGAAGTATGGTTGATTTACAATATCATGTTAGTTTCAGGTGTACAGTAAAGTAATTCAATTACACACACACATATACATACAGATTCTTTTCTCATATAGCTTATTACAAAATATTGAGTATAGTTCCCTGTGCTATACAGTAAGTCCTTGTTGATTATCTATTTTATTTTTATATGTAGTAGTACGTATATGTTACTCCTCAATGCCTAATTTATCCCTCCTCCCCGCCTTTCCCCTTTGGTAACCATAAGTTTGTTTTCTATGTCTGTGAGTCTATTTCTGTTTTGTAAATAAGTTCATTTGTATCATTTTTTTTAGATTTCATATATAATTGATATCATATGATATTTGTCTTTCTCTGTCTGACTTATTTCACTTAGTATGATAATCGCCAGGTCCATCAATGTTGTGGCAAATGGCATTATTTCGTTCCTTTTTATGGCTGAGTAATATTCCATTGAATACATGTACCACATCTTCTTTATCTAGCCATCAGTGGACATTTGGGTTGTGTCCATGTCTTGGCTATTGTAAATAGTGTTGCAATGAACACTGGAGTGCATGTATATTTTTGAATTACGGTTTTCTCCATATATATGCCCAGTAGTGGGATTGCTGGGTCGTATGGGAGTTCTATTTTTAGTTTTGTAAGCAACCTCCATACTGTTCTCCATAGTGGCTGTATCAATTTACATTCGCACCAACAGTGAAAGAGGGTTCCCTTTTCTCCACACCCTCTCCAGCATTTATTGTTTGTAGATTTTCTATGATGCCCATTCTAACTGGTGTTAGGTGATACCTCACTGTAGTTCTGATTTGCATTTCTCTGATGATTAGTGATGTTGAGCATCTTTTCATTTGCCTTTTGGCTATCTGTATGTCTTCTTTGGAGAAATGTCTATTTAGATCTTCTGCCCATTTTTTGATTGGGGTTGTTTGTCTTTTTTGATATTGAGCTGTACAAGTTGTTTGTATGTTTGGAGATTGATCCCTTGTCAGTTGAATCATTTGCAAATATTTTCTCCCATTCTGTAGGTTGCCTTTTAGGGAACTATTCTTCTTTCATTTGCATCCAATCCTCAGGAGACTACCAACCAAGGACTCTGCCCTCCCCCAAATACAATGAATAGTTTTGCAGAATCTAGTCAAAGCAGTGGGCATCAGTTCTGGGAAGGAGAACTTGTATCCTGCTAGTCGTTAGGAGGATAGAAGGTAAGATGGGGGCTACTGGAGGTCATCAGGACACCAGGCAAGTAGAGCTGCTTGAGAGGAAGGCAACAGAAAGAGCATCAAAGACAAAGGATGGAAAGAGAGAAGTTCTCAATGACATCATTAAGAGCGTTGGGACTTAGACTTGCTTGAATGTAGCATAATCATCAAATTTTTAATTAGCAAGACAGTAAGTCCCTATTTTTGGTTACAGCCAGTTTGAATCAGGTTCCTGTTCTTGAAGTTGAAAGTTTCCTCATCAGACACAATCTTGTCTTTTCACTTAAATTTTCAGGTGAAGTGAATGGGAATCTAGAATGAGAATCAGTGTTTGGTCTACTATATCTTTGACTAAGCTCTGTTTTGTTCAGAACGAGAACAAAACAACTATTTTATGTCATTTGTAAAGTGAATTTTGTCCCTGAAAGTGACAAAAAAATATATGAGAGGTTTTTTCTGTCCTCAAGCAATTCACAGTTTAGCTGGGGAGATAGGCTTAGAATACGAAATGCGGAAATATGAAAACAGGACAATATAAAGGTTTAAGTCTCAGTAGTCAGGGCAAAAATTCCGACCTCTGGTGATCTTGGCGCTTACCCTTTGGTAGGGCTAGCAGCAGACTCATAAGGTTTGTATTTCTACCAACATGGTTACCACGCAGCTTTATCTGGAGTGATGAGTGGTGACTCCTTCAGCCTGGTAATTAGGTTTTTCCAGCCTGGGGTTTAATGGAAATTAATAAAGAGGTATATTGGGGTGCCTTGCCTTGCCTTGTCAACAGGAGCACAGTTCCTGGGGGAGAGATTGCTCAGAACTTCAGGGTTTTCAGGATTGGACTGAATCATTCATTGGTTATATTGTTTAAGAAACAAATAATAAAAACTTGGAAAACATGGGAAATGGTTTAGTTTTTGCAGGATTTTGCAGTACAATCAAGGAACTCTAGGCTTGTTCAATAGATAACATAGCTTTTTACAGCTACCATTTAGTGTACATTTACGGTATGCTAGACACTGTGCTATGTACCTTACATGGATTATTTCTTTTAATTCTCATAATAACCTTATGAGGTACGCAGTTCATCCTCCTTTTGCAGATTTGCAAACTGTGGCTCAGAAAGATAAATTCACCTTCCCGAAGTTACAGAACTAATGACCATGGGAGTCAGGGTCTGAAATCATTTTCACAGCCTGAGTCTTAACACTACCTGTCCTGCCTCCCTAGCTAGAGTAAAGATCCGGGGACCCCAGGGACTGGTGAAGAACATCAGTACACAGAGAGGGGTGCTACACAGTGATGGGACCCTGGATTCCGAGAGACCAGCTCAGAGTTTGCTTCCGCTATCCCAGAACAAAGTAAAGAAGGTCTGGACTGGTGTGGTTGCAAGAGGAGAGACGAGGAGGATGACAGTGAGAGATTTTGCAAAGGAACATTGCAGGATTTTGTTACTGGGTGGAGAAAAAAAAAAAAGAAAGAACAGGGAGTCAAAATGTATCAGAGTATCAGAGTCCATTTTAAATGCAGGTATAAAATGTCAGCATCCAAAATCGTAGCTGTCAGGAGATTACTTGTAATGTATTCCGGGAATGCGTTTAGCTTTTGTGGTAGAAAGCTGTGTTGAGGACAAAAAGCTATTCACATACACGTTTATTGGAGGCTCATTAGTCCATTTAATGTATTTTAAAATTTTTATAAGACCATTTGCTGCAATTGTGTCTGGGCACATATACAAGGAGGGGGGAAATCAATGTTGAATTTTACAAATAGATGCCTGTCTCTGCCCTCAGTTTATCATTCCCATTAGGCAAATGACAAGTCAACATTGTGCAGAGTGGAGTTGTTAACAGGCTTGAAGAAAGTCCCTAAAATCGAGTTCATTTTTTTAATATAATTGCTTTATCCTAGTTTTTCTTCAGTTTTATTTTCATAGTGATTCACACTGTGTTTAGTTTTTTAAGGTTCAAGTTGAGATAGATGAATAGGAAGGATAGCAACTGTGTTTTCTCATACCTGCAGGCTGGGGTCAGGGTATAGCATGGAAATGTCCATTAAATACCAGAGAAGAAATAGCACTCAGGGCCTGAATGGCAATAAACCGGCTACTAGTGACCACAAAGCCAGATTACAAAGCCGGGTTTAATTTGCTTCGTGGTTCAGAAAGCTGGTCAGCCCAACTCAACATCCTCAGCACGTGACACACTGCATACTCCTTACAATGCCATCAGCATTTAGTACCAAAAGAAGCATGTCAGCCTTTCCCTTACCTCCTCCCTTACAGTCACGCCTCTGAGCCATTCCACACTGACCAAGGAGCTTGCTGAAAGTAGTAAAAGGAGGTACGCAGTTCATCCTCCTTTTGCAGATATGCAAACTGTGGCTCAGAAAGATAAATTCACCTTCCCAAAGTTACAGAACTAATGACCATGGGAGTCAGGGTCTGAAATCATTTTCACAGCCTGAGTCTTAACACTACCTGTCCTGCCTCCCTAGCTAGAGTAAAGATCCGGGGACCCCAGGGACTAGTGAAGAACATCAGTACACAGAGAGGGGTGCTACACAGTGATGGGACCCTGGATTCCGAGAGACCAGCTCAGAGTTTGCTTCCGCTATCCCAGAACAAAGTAAAGAAGGTCTGGACTGGTGTGGTTGCAAGAGGAGAGACGAGGAGGATGACAGTGAGAGATTTTGCAAAGGAACATTGCAGGATTTTGTTACTGGGTGGAAGAAAAAAGAAAGAACAGGGAGTCAAAATGTATCAGAGTATCAGAGTCCATTTTAAATGCAGGTATAGAATATCAGCATGTATTCCAGGAGGCCAAAAAACTGAGATGGAGTCCTAGCTGTGTGGACTTGGATGTGTCACTTCCCTGGGCCGGGCCTCAGTTACCTCATCTATAAAACGAGCAGATGGGACAGTGTGACTCTGACAGTTCCTTGGAGCTCACACAGTCTGATTGTACTCACATGGAACACTTCTAAGACACATAAAGTAAAAGAACATGGAGTTTGGGGGGAAATAATGTAATAAACTTAACTCTTAAAATGAATGAGTATATGGTGACCTGAGTTGATTTTGGGTGATATGCAGATAAACATTTTAAATTTTGAGTCACTCATCTTTCTTAATGTGTATTAGAAAAGGTATGTCTAGCATATCAAACCTGTGATTACCTTATGTTATTGCTTATAATAATAGTAAACTTATTTAAGGTCAAAAGTGAGTTGATTTAAAAGTGTTGTATAAATAATTTGACTGGCCTTTGTCCCTGGTTCCTGGGAAGTAACCTCTTAATCCTTGGAATTGCCAAGTGTGATAGAAGTGTTTCTGTTCTTCATATTGAGCTTTTCCTGAGTTTATACTACAAGGTAACTCGTGGTGGACCCCTAGATCATTTCAGGATAGAGGCCAGCCATGCTGGAAACACCCACCGTGTGATTCAAGGGTTGGGGCTTTGAGCCAAGGGACATCAACCCGACCTCTGGGGAGATTAGAGATTGAGTGTAATCAAGTACTGAAACCGCAAGAAAAATACTGAGCTCTGATTGAGTTTCCTGGTTGGTGATCAACATTAACATGCTGGGTGGGTAATGCATCCTGAGAACATGGAAATTTTGTGTTTGGGACCCTCTCAGATCTCACCCTATGTGTCTCTGCATTTGGCTAGTCCTGACTGTATCCTTTATAATGGAACTATAATCATAAATATAGAAATCTCCTGAGTTCTGTGAGTTATTCCAGGAAATTATTCAACCTGTGGAGATAGTGGGAACCCCTGAATTTGTGGGTGGTCTGAGAGTCCTGGAACTTGGTTCTGGTGTCTGAAGTGAGGTTAATCTTGTGGAGAATTGTTCCCTTCACATTTGAACTTCGACCTAACTCCAGGCAGTAAGTGTCAGAATTGCACTGCACAAAGGCAATATTAAGTAAATAGCAGTATTAATTATTTAATACTAAACTGGCACACAGGTATATAGCCCAAGTCCTATACAAGGTATAAAAATGACCAGAGTTTGAGAAACTCTACTATCATGTTCTCTGTAGTGAGATTAACTATTGTAAGCCTGTTATATATAGTTTATAATTGATTTCTCACAAAATGCTATGAGGTAGGTAACTACTAATATTCCCAATTTACAGATTAAGAAACTGAGCCCTGGAGGGATTAAATAACTTGCTCAAGGTCCTGTCACAAGCAAGTGGCAGTGTTGGGGTACAGACTCAGGCAGTCTGTCTCTAGAATGACTTGTTTTTAGTGTGTTCATCATCATACTATTAAAATTTCTCCCTTGTGAGATCACTGGGAAGATTAAAGGGAGTATTATACATAAAGTTTATTGAAAAACTCAGTGAATATTAGCTTTTACTGTTCTTGTTGTAATTAGAAATGTGTTTCTGTATTAAGTAATATCAGTCCTTAAAATAAATTAGAGGACTTTTAATTTCATCATACCCTATAACATTGTCTAGAATCAACTGAAAGTCATATGCTTTGTTATATATGAAAAAGAGAAGTTTTATGATTGTAAGATAGAGAAAGTACAAGACTTGCATCATACACTTTTCTAGGCATGAAGCAATCCCTTTTCCGGTGAAGGAATATCATTAAGTCCAGAGGTAGAGTCAGCATGATAATAAACCTGGCTTTTACAACTTTTTCTTGGTGTAATGTAATTCTTAGTCACATAGTAGAAGACAATGAGAAATTTTCGCTAACACAGCAAAATGTGGGTTTTGTGATTCATTTAAGTGACTACAGTGGCTTAGTTAGTTAGAATGCTCTAGACTGGTAATTTATCTTTATTTGTCAGCTCCCAAGGGTTAAGTTCTTATCAAGGGCAAAAAGTGAGTAGGAAACAAAAATAACTGCTGGTTTCTGACTAGTGAGTGTCCTCAGATATGAGGTTGATACATCTAAAACGCTTTTGTTGGAAGAAAACTTAAATCCTCCCTTCATATGTTAAATGTATAACTTGTCAGGAATTGGGAAACATATTAGTAGTTTGCATATTTTCTTTCACATAAACACTTGATGATAATAATATTGGCTGGGAATATAATACCTAGATATATTAATTTAAGAAAAAACACAATTTGTTAGAATGAAGGGGCTTTGGCATTATGTAGGAAACATTTTGACATGAGCATTTTTTCTGGCTGTGTCACTCAGTGAGACAGTTATGAGCTTTATGAGAAGTGATTCTGTGAGTTTCCAGGAAGGGAAAAAGCTTTGTCTTTTACCCTAAGGGAACAACAAAGGGAGGGAGATCCCATCTCCTTTGCAAATTTGTTAATTCCCCATAAGAAAGAAACAGTGAAGGACACTGTTTTAGCACAGTTGGGGGAAAATAAACAAATTCATCTCCAGAACTCAAAGGAAAGTGTAAGTGGGTTTCTAACAGCCAGCTCTATCCTGCATGGTCCATTTCCAGTGGACATAAATTACATGTGTTTTTCTTGCTTTCTAGATAGGCCTGATCAGTTGGGCACTTAATGATTCCATTAAGGCAGCTGTAATGCTGATCAGTGTATTAGAAATTCTGTTTTCTCATATGTCCAGGAAGGGGCTACACTATTTTGGTTAGCTAAATATTCTGATTAATAGAGGTTATCATATATGTTGTGGCAGTTGGCAGCTGTGGTCCTCATTCATTCACTCACCCACCCAGGAAATGTTTACCTAGTGTTTTCCGTGTACTCGATACCATTTTAGGTACTGTGGATATAAGATGCTTGTGAATACGACAGATGAGATCCCTGCTGTTTTGGGATCTCATAGTGGGAGAAGACAACCTGTACCTTCATAAATGAATATTATGATTTCAAATAGTGAAAAGTCCCAGGGTCCTGGGATTAGAAAGTGGCTGTGGGAGGGTAGGCCTGATTTAGACTGGGTGGTCAGGGCAGTCTTCTCTGAGGAAGTGTCATTAGAGTTGAGATCGAAACAAGAAAGAACCAACATTGTAAAGTTCTAAGAGATCTTCAACATACAGAGAACATCAAATGTAAAGGCCCTGAAGTCGAAGCAGAGTAAATGGGTTTAATGAGCAGAAAGAAGGCCTGTGTGAGGTGGAGTGAATGCTGTGAGCCAGGAAAGTAGGGTGGAGCGGTCACAGTGGTTGGCCGGAGCCAGATAATGCAGAGCCTTGAAGCTTTGAGGTTTAAAAAGCCTGGGATTTTACTTCGTATGTGACGGGAAACCATTAGAGGGCTGAAGCAGACAAGTGACGTGATATGATGCATATTTTAAAACATTACTCTAGCAGCTATTTGTACAACGGATTGTTGGAGGAGATCGTTGAGAGGACGTGATGGCTAGTAGACGTGCCAGCTGGACTTGTATGAGTGGAGGCTCCTTAACCCTCTCCTGTCCTTGGAATGTATGTCCTGCCTATTATTCCCATAGTAGCAGTTGTTTCAAGGAAGTAGCCTTGAAAGAGTAAGGTGTTGTTGAGATCATCTGGATGGTATGCGTGACTGAACCCAGTTAAGGCCTCTATATAAACTTTTAAGATTTCAGCGGGTGGGTGCAGAGATCTGATTGTCTCATGGCCACCCAAGACCAACCTCTTATGCGAGTTACTTGCTTCATTTTTTTTTTTTTTTTTTTGCGGTATGCAGGCCTCTCCCGTTGCGGAGCACAGGCTCCAGACGCGCAGGCTCAGCGGCCATGGCTTACGGGCCCAGCCAGTCTGCGGCATGTGGGATCTTCCCGGACCGGGGCAGGAACCCATGTCCCCTGAATCGGCAGGCGGACTCTCAACCACTGCGCTACCAGGGAAGCCCAACGAGTTCCTTGCTTCTTAAACCTGCCCCCTACCAATTTGGAGTGCTCTGCCTCTTTCTTCAGTTTCTCCCTGCCCTCCGTGTAGGGTTTCAGATTTCAGATTTTACCCAGGGAACTCCCTGGTTGTGAACCAACATAAATTGTATGGGGTGGGGTGGGGTGGATAAAAGAGTAGACCCATCAGTGTTCCTAAAAGTCAGAGAAAATTGGAAAGAAGACGTGCCATTACCTAGCAAATGGAACAAACAGAGTCTGAGTCAGGCCTGGCTCTGTCACTCGCTTGCCCTGTCGTCTAGAAAAGTCCCTTCCCTCTCTGAGCCTCAGTCACATTAGTGGAGAGAGAAAAAAATGGTCTTTAATACTAGATTCCCTCCTAAGTGCTCTTGCACACTAACATTATATGGTTGAGTGATCTAGGCCTCTCTGAGTATAGTACAATTTCCAAGACTGGAATCATAAGCTATAACCAACACCAAACTTGAATGATGGAAACCAACAGGGTGAAATGGATTCCTGGGCTGCCATCAGTTCACATGGTCTGGTGTTTCTCTCTTTCTCTGCATGAGTTCAGCACACATTAACTGGCTTTCATTTGGTGGCTCCACATCGTCCTCATTTACGTGGAAGAGATGAATTCTTGGGAGAATTCAATTTCTTGTGGTTCTAAGACAGAGGACCCTGCTTCCTTGTTGGCTGTCAGCTCTCAGTTCCTAGAGGCAGCCTGTGTTCCTTGCCACATGGCCCCCTCCATCTTCAAGACAGTAAAGGTGCATGTGCTAAATCATTTTCTTGCATCAAATCTCTCTGACTTCCTCTTGTGCAATGAGCCAGAGAAAGCTCTCAGCTGGTCTCATGTGATTAGGTCAGGGCTGCTGGGTAGTCCTATTATTGAACCTGGACTTGCATCCACTCTCCCATGCAGTCAAGCCAATCTACTGACACCAGGTTGTGGTGAAGGAAGGTACAGCATTTATTGCAGGGTGGCAAGCAAGGAGAACAGGCAGCTCATCAAAAGACCCAAACTTCTCAATGACTTTCAGGGAAAGGTTTTTAAAGGCAGTGTGAGGGAGGAGGCTTCAGGCTGCATGATCAGCTCGTACACAATTCTCAGATTGGTTGGTATCAAGGTGAACTTTCAAGCATCACCAATTTTCAGGTTTTAACTGGTCTGGGGTCTACGTGCTTGTGGTCTGCAGTTTTGACTTGTCTGTGGTCTGTTTCCTTTAAAAACAACTTAGGAATGTGTGCTGGACCTTTATCTATATCCTTCACAAAACTAGGAGTTCGGTGACTCTGCTATGTGGCTAGTTTACAGTCTAAATTGTTACCTGTTTCCTGGCTCATCAGCTGTTCTTTGTTTCTACATCTTCACATTTCCTAATCATTAACTCTTGAGTCTTTTGAGACTCAGCAGAGGCCTGGGAGACTAAAGCAAAAGCCTTTTACTTCAAAGGACAGGGACCCAGGGGCTTATATGCAGTTTCAATCCCCCCTTTTCTTTGATACTGCTCAATCTTAAGGGGAACAGGTTCCGGACAAGAAAGGGAATAAAATTTTGGATAGAGAAGTTAATCATAAACTTGGCAGAGGAACTCAGTTTTAGGGGGACTTGGTTTTAATGACCCTATGTGAAGGTCAACTGTGTCCTAAAATATAACCTAATCATGAAAGTAAAAGCCATCATATTCAGACTTGGGGATTGTTCAGGGCATGTATTCCATGGGGTGCGAAAATCTTGGGGTCCATCTTATATTCCACCTACCACACTTGGTTACTTACAAAATTTAGTTAGGATTTTGTTTTAGTTTGAGTTATCCCAAAAGTGTGTGCAAATTTGGGCACAAGTAGTTTGTTTAGGAGGTTGTCCTATTTAGCACAGTGAAAGAGTAGGAAGTAAGTCCCAGAAGGGAAGAAAGGCAGGAAAGGATGCCTGAAGGAGTCAGTTACTACTGCAAACAATGAGTGCTCAGACCTTATGGGACCCTCTAAGAGTGAGTAGCCCATCCCTCAGAACTGCTCATATCTACCCACCACCATAGGTTGATAAAAGGTTGTTTCAAGGGACAGTGATACTCCAACATTTCTGGTTTGTGCTACATGAGGGCAAAACTTGGTTCAGAGGCCAGAGAACACTTGCGGCTGAGACTCAGGACCTTAATGGTGTGTCAGCTCACTGTCAGCAGTCACTGAGGGCTGGTACCAGCTGGAAACTTCACGTTTATGATCTTTTAGCTCCTCAGTTTAGTCCAGGGAGTGGGAATGATTGTTGTCATTTTTTCATTAGGAGACTGGAACTTACGTTAAGGTGGTTTGTCTAAAATTATTCTACTAGTAGGTAGTGGCCTATATTTAATCGACGTCATCCAACTCACCCATAGCATGTACAGGCTAAAGTGGAGGAGAGAGGCCACGAGCCATTCCCCTGCCTTCAGGTGATATTCATTGTCTCTTTGAGTCCAGTTTTTAAACAACCTGGGAATAAATAAGTGCCAAGGAGATTTTGAATAAGCGTTATCAGAATGATGATAATCCAGGAAGGCTGAATGGGGAAAGTTGCCACTAGTTCTGAGGGGAAAATACAAGGCTCCCTCACCTTTGTATACCTCTATCGTAGACTGTTAGAAACCTATGCTGACTAAAATCCCCTGTGATGAATGTGCTTTAATTTTCGAAGTGCTTTCCTGTTCAGGTTGCCATTTTCTCCCCCTATCCACCTTTGAGGTCCATAAGAGAGGTGTTATACTGCTGTTACTATGAATTTGGGTTTTCGAGTCAGACCCGCCTGAGTTTAAGGCCAGGCTTGGCCACTTTCTGTGTGATCTTATATAAACTATAGGAATTCTTCTGGCCTCAGTGCCTTCTTCAAAGAATTACTTTAAAGGCCAAATCAGATGGCATACTCAAAGGTTTAGCATTATAAAGTTCTCAGTGTATGGTAGCTTTTCTTATTATTATTATCACTGACATATGAAAAAACTAATGCTCAGAGAGAAATGACTTGCCCAAGATTATCTGCTTGGGTGGTAGGATTAGGGTTAGAACCCCGATCTCAGGGCTCTAAGTAAGATCTGTCCTCTCCTTGATGGAGAGAAGATAAAAATCTTCCTTTCTCTTCTCTGAGGTGCAGGGTAACATCCAAGTGAATCATCTGGTCTCTTTTAAGACCCACTTTGGGTGTCCCAGGACAGCCAGTTCTCAGGTACAGGGCTCTGTGTCCAGGGAATGGAATGAATGTGGTATCTTCTTCCCTTGGGAAATCCTTTCCATAGTCCCTCTAGACACCTGGTTCTCAGTGTACTGTTCCAGGACTCCATTAGAGGCAGAGAATTGGTTTCCAATAGGTGCTGGGTGGGGGTGGGGGTGGGCCTGCCCATTTCCTTGGTGGACCTGAAGGGGTTTTAAGGCTCACTTCTGTGTATTGCAGGCAACACAGGCATCTGATCTTATGGTGGTGCATCCTGCTAATCAATTTTTATACGAAGAGTTACTTTTTTATTGAAGAATTATTTGTGAGCAAATAATCAAGGCTGTTTTTCCTTGTCTACCCTAATAGGCAAATTGAAACCTTCTAGATTTTTCTATAACTATTTTCCATTCAGTCATTCCTTTACAATTCTATCACTTCAATTCTTTATTTCAATATTCAGTATGGAATGTCTCCCATACACCAGGTGCTCTTCTAGTCCTTGGGGTTAGAGTGGTCAGCAAAATATACAGAGCCCTTGCCTAATGGAGATTATATTGTACTGGGGGAGGGGGAAATTGGCAACGAACAAAATCAAGTAAAGTAGGTAGTATGTCAACAAGATAAGATAGGGAAAGGAGGATAGAGAGCCCTGGAGGTTTATATGAGGACGATCAGGGAAGGGCAGTCTCAGGAGGCGATAGGCAAAGAGGGCTGGAAGAAATGATGTAGAGAATCTTGCCGATATAAACATGGAGGGAAGGGCTAGTTGGAAGCATGTTTGGTGTGTGATTTGAGCAATAGTAAGGAGGCCAGTGTGGCTGGGACAGAATGAGCAAGGTAGAGAATTGTAGTAGATGAGGTTATAGAGAAATAGTCAGGAGCCATGGTATGGAGAGACTGGTATGCCATGATGAGGACTTCAGTTCTGACTCTGCTGGCTCACTCAGGCTGTGTGTGTGTGTCTGGCCTCAAAGTTTGCTTCAAAATATAAAATAACATATCTAAAAGAAATGTTGAACTAATGATGTTTAGATATAATGATGTTCAGATACAACAAAACAGGCATTTCAAGCAAGGGGGTGTTTGTGGAAAACATTTCAAGTCCCAGTACTAAGAATGGGAAGAAAGATCTTTGGGCTAGTCCTTTGATAACTCCATGGGGCTTTAACAGTGGAATCCAGCTAAACTGTGTTTATTCTGGAACTTTGAGTTTTGGCTTTCTTTCTTTTTTATTCTTTCACATGTTTTGATGTTTTGAGGTAAAAATCTTTCTTTGAAAAGAAAATTTTACAAAGGGACATCGAATGTACTAGCAACATTTTAACCTTCTATCATCAATCCCTCACTTGGAGATCAAATAATTAAAATCAATTCTTATGCTTTTTGCTACTACCATGACAGGATATTCCTGTCAGAAAGCTCCTCTGGGCTCCAGAGTACACTTGCTAATGGGATCTGGCCCATCTACAGCTAAAGCATTTTCAGCAAAAGAAAACGAAACCATAGAGCTCCAATTACAAAGGCTATTCTTCTAAAAATTCTCCATGGTGATTCTATTGAGTCAAATTACAAGAAGCTAAATTGTATTATTAAAATAACCATTTGATTATTATTATTTTTTCTTTTAACTGTTGGGGGAAAAGAATCTCATTTAAGACATCCTCAGGATTTTTTCCTTCCAAAAATTTTCTCTTAAATAGTGGATGGCAGGAGAGCTACAGGACTCTTTGCAAGTAATAATGGAGCAGTTTACTGTGTTAAGCAGTATACAAATGCTAAATATGTGAGCTTGAAAGGAATGTACTGAGATTGTGGTGTAACTGTCATAAAGTGCAGAACTTGTAAAACACACATTTCTGTGCCCCACCCCCAGAGTTTCTGAATCAGTAGGTCTAAGTGGGCCTGAGAATTCACATTTCTCACAAGTTCCCAGGTGATGATCATGCTGCTGGTCTGGGGACCTCATTTTAGGAAGAACTGTTCTAGGGCCATGCCTTGCCATTACTGCATTAGCTCCTGGATTTTATTACGATGGTTAGTGTTTGTTCTCATATGAGTGAATCCTGATATTAGAGGTTTCAGAACTTTGCTTTAATTCATTCTCAACTGTAACAAGTGTCTAAAACATGATCTTTAGTACAGCAAGGCTTCAGAATTGATTTGAATAAGGTTTAAATCTTCAAAAAGAACATGATCAATTTTAGAATGTTTCTCAATCAGCTGCAACTAATTATTTCAAAACCCATTCTCTACATCAACTGGTTTACTTTTTGCTTTGGGCACCCTCTTGATACATCATGGTTTTACTTATTCTGTTTTCCCACCCAGAAAGGCTTTCTACCTTGTTCTCTGTCCGAACAAACCTGGCCTAAGGCCTGGGTCAAATCCCAGCTCTGATGAAACCTTCCGTAATGCAGTTTCTTCTGAGACCCTATAGCTTTCATTATTCAGACAATTAATATGGACTGACCCAGTGACATGTTTTTCCCCTAAATTATTAGATAAACCTTGTATGGTTACCTAAGTTTTTGTAGGAGTATTTTGACCTCTTCAACTACGCTGTAAGCCCCCTGTGAGCAGAGGTTGAGGCTATCATGCAGTTGATATACTGATATAAATTTGATTGAAGGCACAGATTCTACCACACTGTGTACTATCTAGAATATAAGGAAAATAGTTATCATGTATGTAGCACTTCTTATGTATCAGGAATTTGTATTCCCTGTAATAACTGTATGATATTGATACCATTATTATCCTTGTTATACCAATGAGGAAATTCAGAGTTAAAGAAGTGAAGTGACTTGCTTAAGGTCACACATCCAAGAAGGATAGAGCTGGGATTGGAAGCCAGTCAGACTTCAAAGCCTACGCGTTATCTTTTGCAATATTACTGAGCCATAATCCTTTTCCTACCCTCCCATCCTCAGCAGCCCATACCTTCAGTTCCATGGACCTCACAGTACAAAGCTAGCTTCTCTTCTTTCTGCCCCAAACTCACTTGAAACCACAGAAACCACATGAAAAATGGAGTCTGGCCACCTCCAATCTATGGATCCCAGACCTCTCGTTCTCTAATGATTCACCATCAAGTGCTATAGAAGCCACGGAGGCAATAAAGGACTCTTGTATCAATCTACTTTGAAATTACAGAGGAAAACAAATTATCCTGGGCTTTGTTATTGGCATTGAGTGCTAAGTCCAGACAGATTCTAGAAAAATTTAGCTTTTAAGGTTTAATTTAAAAGTCCCTTGCAAGCTACAGATGCTGGAAAATGAATCATTATATATTAGGAAATAGGGAGCTAATGATGATAAATGCCTTTTGAAAGTTTTGGGTTCTGACATAAGCCCTTCTCTAATAGTTCATCAGAGTTGATTAGAAGCTCTAAAAATCTCATTGTGTACCAAACTGGTAACTCCTAGTTTCCCTTTGGTGGAAAGATTTGCTGTGATAATATCCAAATAATATTTATTGATTGAATAATATCTATCCTATGTTATTGTGTTGTGTACATGTTAATAATTGGATGCTGAATAATCATTTTTTGGCTATCATTATTCAGTAAAACAGGAATCCAATTTTGTTTTAGAGACTCAAAGATTACAGACATATGTCTAAAATAATTTGAAATTCTTCCTTCAACATTCTTTTCCCACTTGCCTCAGCCCACCCCTATTCCCAGCTGTAGCCACAGTCAGTAGATGAGCATAAATCTTTTATCTTCCTGCTACACACACATGCATGTATATATGCACGTACAGAAACAAATGTAACTTTTTTCCGTAAATAGAATCATACTGTACAGTTTGTTCTGTGACTTCTTTTCCACTTGAAATGTTGAGGAGATCTTTCCATTTTAATTTAATACAACGCTTCTATTTCTTTCTTTTTAAAGATTTTTGAAGTATTTCCAAAGACCCTGATGCTATTTGATTTAACATTGTTTTAAAATGTACCTGGGATATTGTTTTTATTCAGATGTGGTGAGGTCAACAGATCAGGAGACAAATGCCATTGAACAGATCGCTTGTTACTTACAGTTCCCAAGGAGGGGACACACTATGCCATGCCATGCAGGGCCACATGGGGAAGCACCAGTGTTGGTCAAGAAGCAGAGGGAGTGGAGGAAAATGTAGTCTTTATTGTCGCTTTTGTGGAAAGGAATGGACACGGCAGGGTAGCTAAACTAAGCAAGCTTAAGATTGAATCGTTGAAGTAATGTCAGTGGACTCTTGGTTATAGGATAGCTCCTAATTGTCTGGTACCGGGCCTTGGAGTGATTTAGGGCAGAGAGATTATTGGCTCAGTGTGCGAGAGTTAGATAAAGGACGTGGTTGGAATATGGGCTTTGGATTGGTTGGTTTGCATATGAAAGGAATACTTGCAGGCAAGTTGTTTGTAATCTCCAAGCATTAGCTAACCCTGGGAGGAGCAGTCCATTCCTAGATTAACAAGGTCCCAAGATGTTAAAGCATTGTAAAATACAGAAAATAAAAATGTCATTAATATAAGTATCTCTCTGCTGGAAATTTTGCTGTGTCCACTTTGTAGTTGCTCTTATGCTTCTGCCTACCTCACAAAGTGTGAAGATAAAGCAAGACAACGGATGCGAAAAGAGTATCAATTGAAAAGTGATATGGGACTTCCCTGGTGGCACAGTGGTTAAGAATCCACCTGCCAATGCAGGGGACACAGGTTCAATCCCCGGTCCGGGAAGATCCCACATGCCGCGGAGCAACTAGGCCCATGCGCCACAACTACTGAGCCTGCGCTCTAGAGTCCGTGAGCCACAACTACTTAAGCCCGTGCACCTAGAGCCAGTGCTGTGCAACAAGAGAAGCCACCACAATGAGAAGCCTGCGCACCGCAATGAAGACCCAACGCAGCCAAAAGGAAAGAAAGGAAAGAAGGATGGATGGAAAGAAGGAAGGAAGAAAGAAAGAAAGAAAGAAAGGAAGGAAGGAAGGAAGAAAAAGAAAGAAAGGAAGAAAGAAAAGTGATATGCACATGTACGGGATGTTAATATCATCTATAGTAACCATCGTTGAATATACTATAGCTACAATGTTCTATATATTATCATATTTTATATGCCTTTATCTATATAGTTATTAAGATGTGTGTGAGAGTTTAAGTTAGCTTTGGATGAGGTTGTGAAGAAAAATAGCTTATGTTCATTTTATGTCGTCCCCACAATGATGCTATTTGCTAGATTTTATTCTTATTTTACAGATGAACACTTGGAGGCTTTGAAAAGTTCATTTGTCCAAAGTGTCTCAGTTCCTGAGATAAAAAGCCAGCTATGGTTTTTACCTTAGGTTTCTCTGGTTCTGCTATTCTTACTATGCATGTCTGACCTTACCCGCTTCCAACACTCTTTCTTCTGTTTCTCCCACATCTAGGAGCTAACTGACCCCCATCTGTAAGTCAGCCCTGCCTTTGGCCTCTGAACTCTGTAGCTGAGATAACAGCATAGGAACTAGCTTGTCACAAGAGCCCCTCTAGTACAGAGGTCCTTATGAGATTTCACAATGTCCCTGCCAAAGGCTGAGGTCACCCTGAACCCTGGTCTGTCCCTGGGATCCTACTGCCTGCCCAGAGATTCCCCAGATGCAGACTGCCTCCTGGTTTCCCTTTGGTGATTCTGGCCAAGTTTCCTTCCCCTCCCCGAATCCCAGGTGCCTGTTGCTTGCTTATTCCATGACCCAATTTTTTGCTGAGCCCTTTGAATACTCTGCGGTGCCTGCCTGGCTGGGTTTTTCCTCAGTATCTGCAGTTGCTCTGGCTCCCGGTGTCACTCTAGCTCCAACTCCAGCACCCGTAGCCAAACAGGCTGTGTTCAGCCTCGTCTGTGGCTGTGATCATTGTCCTGCTCTCACCTTGACCTTTTGCATTTTCCTCTGTCCCAGTTGCCCACCACCTCAGAGGTCAGATAAAGCCCCTTGCTCTTAATTTTCATTTTAATATATCATTTACCTATATCCTACTCCCTCGGGGATCCTTTTGTCTTCAGCAGTCCTGGTAAACTCACAATTATGATATGGATAGCCACCATTTATTTGTCTCCTACCATGATTTAGTCAACAGATGACACACTTTATAGGTAGTATCTCATTTGATTTCAGAAGCTTTCTAGGTGGGTGATATTAGCCCTGTTTCGTAGAAAGCCACTGTGCCTCAGAGAGGTCACCCTGTCTGTGCAGGGGAAACTATGATTGCCACTCATCTTTAGCTGACTCTGAAGTCCTTATTCTTCACAGAACTCTCTGTCTCCTTAAGTAAGTACACTGACTTCTGGTCATGACAGGCTGACATGTCGGCATTGTACTGAAGCTGGCGGATGTGGACGAGGGCAGTCAGCACTCAGAGGCGAGCCTGCCAGAGTCTATCCTCTTAGGGCAAGCAGACCTTGGTGAGCCTCCCATACCATCAGTCTTACTTCCACCCAGAAGACTAGCTCTGGCCGTCGTGTGAATTGAACCCACATCTGGGAAATGTGGAATTTCAAAGGATATTGCATTATTAGAGCAGCTGGGGGTCCTCATCAGCACAGGAGAGAGGAGGAGAGGCAGAATTAAGGTATAAAGGCACTGAGCTGGGTGTCGCAGAACTTGGATCTTAATCTTACTTCTGCATCTAACTCATATTTAAAAACTGGGGAGTAGCTGGAAAGAGCATCTCTTGTTTCACATCTTGTTGCCTGGGTAGCATTGCCTGGAGTGTGGTGCTAGGAAGGTTGCTCAGGCCGTATCTAGGCTCAGTGGTGCGTCTGTGGGTTTGGGTGCTGTGACAGTGGTATGAACACCAGGGACTTCCTTCCCTGGAAAGTGTAACATGTGAACTTCAGAAACTATCGTTCTTCACTTCATCTCTATGGGGCCCTAACATAGGAGACTCCAGGACATGTCAAAATTGAGAAATAGCATGTGTTCCTTGTACACTGATCTCTTCCAGGACTCTGAGCAAGCGTCATACAGGTTAGCTGGTTAGCTGTGCTGAAGGCTGCTAAGAGGTCACTTAAAAGGAGGACTTTTGCTTGAAGACCTAAGAGGCTTGACATCCCTTAAATTGTTGAGGCACAGTCCATGTTCCAATTTTCTCTGTCCCTAGTCATTGCTAGAGCCATATTACGCACATACTACATAGGCTGGAGAGACATTCATCTCCTTTATGGGAGCGACGAAAACAGTGGAGGTGAGGAGGGTGGTTTCCTTCCTGTTGTCAGTATTGTTAGTTGAAAGCTGAAGCCCATTTTGTGGCCCTAGAAAGTGTTTGCTTAGTCTTCCCTTTAGCCTTTGGTCAGGCAAAGGGCAAATGTATCCTGGGATACATTTTTCCATTTTTCACCTTTTAACTTTGAAATAACTTTCAATTTGCAAAAAAAAGGAAAGTGAGAAAAATAGCACAAAGAATTCCCGAATACCCATCCCCTAGTTTACCCAAATGTTATCATTTTTCATGCCACAGAGAAATGATTAAGTAAGAAAGTTAACATTAGCAAAAATGGTTATCTGATCCACAGTCCTTAAGTTCATCAATTCTCTGACTAATGTTCTTTTTCTGGTCTAGAATCCAGTCCAGGTCCACATGCTACATGTAGTTGTTTTGTCTCCCTTAATATGGAACAGATTTTCAACCTCTTTGTCTTCCATGACCTTGACATGTTTGAAGAGTACTGCCCATTTCCATTTTATGCAGGTTCTTTCTGCTATAGGTAGACAATTCATGCTCCATGACCTTGCATGACCTATGAAGCCCATATAGCAAAGCACAGGGTAGTAGTTACACTCTAACTGGCTTGGGCACCCCAGGGACCCCTCCATGAAAATAGACACAGCAGGAGCCAAATATGGAAGCCAAAGTACAAGTTATAAAGCCCTTGGTAATCTTCCATTTAATCTGCGTCTTCTTTACAGACAAGTTATTCTCCATTCCAGTCCCTTCCGCTGTGTTTTGTGTCTGTGCCTTTACATTCTAGCCAAATGTTCCTTTCATGATAAGAAAACCACAAGTTAGCCCTAGCATCCCTTCATGACACTGGGTTGGCAGTTCTGTTTTGGGCTCCCCACTTTTGGCCTTGTCTAAGACTTACTACCCCATTGCTGTCACTGGTGGCTTTCTACCCTATCAGTGCTGGGTCATCAGTGTCAAACCATATGAAGTCACATCCTTGCAGGTTTAGCAGTAGCAATAGTAAGAGTTGTGGCAACTGTTGCAGTTCCTTGTTGGACCCACCATAAATAATCTGCAGGGACCCACAGGTGATAAATGGGTCCAGGCTTCCGGGACAACATCTGTGCTTAAGCTGCTCCTTTATCTCAGGACCAAAGTCACGGACCCTGTAACACTTTATGTCCCTAAGCTTTTTACAGAACGCCTTGTACTTCTCTGTTGAGCTTTTTTAGTTCCCTCTTACTTTTTTCTTCCTTGTCTCAATTTTTATTGTCAGAATTTGATTTCTAGGAGGCTCCGATTATGCCTGCAAATTATTGGAAACATTCTCCACCATGTTATTTCTATATTTGTTCTGATCTCTGTTGGATCCATTTCTTTCATGCATTTTTCTTTATTCTCCTGCCCCTCACTTCCTCACCAGCTTAAAAATTCTTCCCTCTGTCCCCTGCCTGCTAATCAGGGTGGAGGTTGACCTGGAAAAGAGACTACAGTGGAGTTCAGAGCTGTCCTCCGTGTCCTCTTTGGCAGCTAATTCTCCTTCTCTAACATGTTTTCTCATCTGTAAAATGAGAGGATTAAACTAAATAATCTCTACTTTCCGCTTCCATGCTATCGTGTGATTCTAGATGATTCATAGGTAGTAACACCTGAAATTTATTGAATGCTTAACCAGTGCTGGTCACGGGGATCAATGCTTTTCTTGTACACAAAGGAGATATATACAAACTGCACCACATCCCTAGGATGCTGATTATAATAATGGCAGTAATAGCAGACATTTAGGGGATGTTTCCTATGGGTCAGGTACTGTGTTAAGCACTGTCTGTGTATTATCTCATTAAACACTCACAGTAATTTTTTTTTAACATCTTTATTGGAGTATAACTGCTTTACAACTGGTGTGTTAGTTTCTGCTTTATAACAAAGTGAATCAGCTATACATATGCATTTATCCCCATATCTCCTCCCTCTTGCGTCTCCCTCCCACCCTCCCTATCCCACCTCTCTAGGTGGTCACAAAGCACAGAGCTGATCTCCCTGTGCTATGCAGCTGCTTCCCACTAACTATCTATTTTACGTTTGGTAGTGTATATACGTCCATGCCACTCTCTCACTTCATCCCAGCTTACTCACTTCGTCCCCCTCTCTCTTACCCTTCCCCCTCCCCGTGTCCTCAGGTCCATTCTCTACATCTACATCTTTATTCCTGTCCTCACAGTAATATTTTATGGGTTTTATTATCATGCCTACTTTACAGATGAAGAAACAGAAACTCAGAGAGATTTAAACAACTCATCTAACATCATGCAGCCAGGTAGTGGGAGTGCAGGAATTTGAATTCCAAGCAGTTTTACTCCGGAAGTCAAGACCTTTTCTGTGTTAAATGATTCTAGTAGTTATTTCCATAGTGAGTGGCAAGGTTGACCTTGATTACCACAGCTGAAATACATTTTAGGAATGTGCAGCCAGAGGATCCCCCCAATATTAGTAATGTGACAAGGGAAAGTATAAGGCACAGAGAAGTAAAGCAGTTGGGGAAAGAGGTAGCAGGAGAGGAAATTCAGTTCTAGGCAAAAGCAAACCCGGGAGGAGGCCTTCCAAAAGGTTATGGAGACAAGGAGGGAATAATTGAAATTAAGAAGATTATAAACCCTGAGGGCACTGGTGACCCGGAGCCACTCAGCAGGGACCCACAAAAGCTGACATTTCAATGGTCCTTGAAATCAAAAGACAATTAATGAAGTTAGCCAGTCCTGTGCCTTGGGAGGAGGTAATACAGTTCAAAGTTAGTTCACCCCAAGATACAATATAATTAGAACACTTCAGAATTAAACCTTCAATTAAAAAAAATTCTCAAAATAAAATATTGAATCAGGTATGGAAATGGGAGAGGCAATTAAATCAATTCAGTGCACTTTTGAGTGCCACTCATTTCCAAGTTGTTTAGAAGCCCATGCTGTCAAGCTGAGGAATTTGGATTTAATCCCTTTATTCACTCTCTATTTTTAACAAATTCTTAATACATCACATCTGTTCCTTTGATGTTTCCAACTCAAGGGATGCTCACAAGAGGTGAATCACTATAGGATTTTTGTATTGGGGGCTAAGAAAAATAGACAAGATGCTTTTGAATTTAAGGTGCATGAAAATGACAGAAAACGATACATGAAAAATACAAGTTAATTCTTTAGAATGAGGGCACCTTTACAAGGTATGTCTCACACTACAGGCAGACTATCTACTGAAAAAAGGAGCATCTTCCCACCTTTTGCCACAAACAAAACACCTTTATAAAGGTTATGTCTCAGTGGCCTGTGGACTACGTGGCTGTTTTCAGTAGGACATTCTAATAGCAATGCCCAGTCTCACTCCATCCCTCCCTGAATGTATCTGTTCTCTTCAAATGCCTGTTTAATACCTTTTCACTGCAGATATCCTTAGTGGAGAAAGATGAGAAAAGCACTAGTAAATCTTTGTATTGATTATCAATTTGATCTAAAAGTTATCCCCTTTTATTCCACTATTCCTCATGGACATTGATAACCAAACATTTGCTCATACCAAAAACCTAAGGAGTCTTCCTGCATTTCTCCCTCTCCTTCACCCCTCACATCCAATCAAGCAACAAGCCCTGTTGTTGATATTTGTGAAATATAGTCCAAGTGCACTCATTTCTCTCCGTCACTGCAGCCACCACCCTTGTCTCCTGGACTTTTGCGGTAGCCGCTATTACTCTTCCTGATTTCAGTTTTTCCTACTTATAGTGTATTCTCCAAAGAGCAGCCAGAATAAACATTAAAAAACAAACCCTTCTCTCATACAAATTAACTCCCATAAGGCTATCATTGGATTTCTAAGCAGAAGCTTTGGGGATGAGTGTGGGATGATATATTCACAGTGCTGAAAGACAAAACTGCCAATCAAGAACACTTTCCCTGGCAAAGCTGTCCTTCAGAAATGAAGGAGAGATAAAGAGTTTCCCAGATAAAAGCTGAGACAGTTCATCATCACTAGATGTGTCTTACAAGAAATGCTACAGGGAGTTCTTCAAGCTGAAATGAAAGGACATTAATTAGTAACATACAAAGGTATAAAACTCACTGATAAAGATAAGTATACAATCAAATTCAGGATACTATAACACTGTAATGGTGGTATATAATCACTTAACTATGGTATAAATGTAAAAGGACAAAAATATTAAAAATAACTATAGCTACAATAATTTGTTAATGGCTATACAATATAAAAAGATGTACACGCTGATATCAAAACCAAAATGTGCATGTGTGTCAGGGGGTAAAAGTATGCTGATTTTGTATGCAATCAAAGTTAAGTTCTTATCAACTTAAAATGGAATGTTATAACTATAAGATGTTTTGTTTAAGCCTCATGACAGCTACAAAGCAAAAACTTATAGTAGATACACAAAAGATAAAAAGAAAGGAATCAGTGTATACCACTATGAAAAATCATCAAATCACAAAGGAAGACAGCAAGAGAGGAAGAAAGAAACAAAGAAACAACGAAACAGCCAGAAAACAAGAGGGCAATAGTAAATCCTCACCTATCAATAATTACTTTAAAAGTAAATAGATTAAATTATCCAATCAAAAAGCAGAGAGTGGCTGAATAGGTTAAAAAACAACAAAACCCAAAGGTATGGTTGCTCACGTACAGTTTTACTCACTTCATCTTTAAGGACACACAGGCTGAAAGTGTAGGGATAGGTAAAGCTAGTCCATGCAAATGGAGCCCAAAAGATAGTTGGAATACCTATATTTCTATCAGACAAAACAGATTTTATGTCAAAACCTGTAACAACAAGAGAAAAACAAGGTAGTTATAGAGTGAACAAGGGATCAATTCCTCAAGAAGATATAATAATCATAAATATATATGTACCCAACATCAGAGCACCTAAATCTATTAAGCAAATATTAATAGATCTGAAGGGGGAAATAGACAACAATGCAAACTAGTAGGGAACTTTAATACTCCACTTTGAACAACAGATAGATAATCCAGACAGAAAATCAATAATGAAATTTTGGACTTGAGCTATGCTCTAGATTAAATGGAACTAACAGTCATGTACAGAACATTTCATCCAACAGCAGCAGGACACATTCTTCTATACACATATGGATATTCTCCAGGATAGGTCGTGTGGTGGATCACAAAACAAGTCTTAACAAATTTACGAAGATTGAAATCATATTAAGCATCTTTTCTGACAATGGTACAAAACTAGAAATCATAACAAGATAAAAGCTGGAAATTTTACAATATGTGGAAATTAAATAATTTACTCCTGAACAATCAATTGGCCAAAGAAGAAATAAAAAATATCTTGAGACAAATGTAAATGGAAACACAGCATACCAAAACTTATGGGATGCAGCAAGAGCAATTCTAAGAGGGAAGTTTATAGTGATAAATACGTATATTAAGGCAAAACATGATCTCAATCTAACTTTACATGTCAAAAAAATAGAAAAAGAAGAACTAAGACTAAAGTTAGTAGAAGGAAGGAAATAGCAAATATTGAAGCAGAAATAAATAAAATAGAGACTAGAAAAACAATGGAAAAAATCAATGAAATTAAGAGCTAGTTTTTTGAAAAGGAAAACAAAATTGATAAACCTTTAGCTAGGCTAAGAAAAAGAGAGAGAAGATTCAAATAAATAACATCAGAAATAAGAGGGTACATTACAACTGGTTGACAGAAATACAAAAGATCATAACAAAATGAAGGATAAAAATCATATGGTCCTCTCAGTAAGATGTTGAAAAAGCATTTGACAAAATTCAACATTCTTTCATGATAAACACTCTCAAAAAATAGATATAAAAGGAATGTACCTGAACATAATAAAGGTCAGATCTGACAAGCAGCTAACATCATACTCAGCAGTAACACCTGAAAGCTGTTTTAAGACCAGGAAGAAGACAATGGTATCCACTCTTGCCACCTATAGTCACATAGTACTGGAAGTCCTAGCCAGAACAGTTAGGCAACAAGAGAAATAAGAGGCCTCCAGATTGCAAAGGCAAAAGTAAAATTGTTTCTGTTTGCAGATGACATATTATATATAGAAAATCCAAAATACTCCACCAAAAAACTGTTAGAACTAATAAGCAAATTTAGTAAAGTTGCAGGATACAAAATTAACATACAAAGATTTGTTGCATTTCTATATACTAACAATGAATTATTTGAAAAAGAAATTAAGAAAGTAATCTCATTTACAGTGGCATCAAATAAATAAAATACTTTTAATCAAGGAGGTAAAAGACCTGTAAAACTGTAAGGCATTGAGAAAAGGAATTGAAGAAGACACAAATAAATGGAAAGATATCACATGTTCTTGGATTGGAAGAATTAATATTGTTAAATTTTTCATATGACCCAAAGAGACCTACAGCTTCAATGCTATCTCTATCAAAATTTAAACTGTGTTTTTCACAGAGATAGAAAAAAAATCCCAAAATTTGTATGGAACCATAAATGACCCCAAGTAGACAAAGCAATATTGAGAAAGGAGAACAAGTTGGAGGTACCACACTTTCTGATTTCAAGCTATATTACAAATCTTTAGTAGTCAAAAGAGTATAAAAATGTGGCATGAAAATAGACACATAAAACAGTGGAGCAGAATAGAAAGCCCAGAAATAAACCCACAAATCTATGGTCAACTAATCTTTGACAAGGGTGCCAAAAACACACAATGGGGTTGGAAAAACTGGACATCAGCATGCAAAGCAATGAAACTGGACCCTTTATATCTTATATAACTCACAAAAAATTAACTCAAATTGATTAAAGACTTAAATGTAAGACTGGAAAACATACAACTCCTAGAAGAAATCATAAGGAAAAGCTCCTTGACCTGGGTCTTGGCAATGAGTTTTGGATATGACACCAAAAGCACGAGCAACAAAAGTAAAAATAAACAAGTGGGACTATATCAAACTGAAAAGCTTCTGCACAACAAAGGAAACAACAATATTAAAAGGCAAACTATGGAACTGGAGAAAATATTTGCAAGCCATGTATCTCATAAAGCATCAATATCTGAAATGTGTAAGGAACTCATACAACTCCATAAAAACCACAAAAAATAATCAAATTAGAAATGGGTAAAGGATGTGAAAAAATACTTTTCTAAAGAAGATGTGAAATGACTAACATGTACAAGAAAAGGTGCTCAACATCACTATCAGGGAAATGCAAATCAAACCCACAATGAGATATCGCCTCACATCTGTTGGAATGTCTATTGTAAAAAGACATGAGTTAACAAATATTGAGGAGAATATGGAGAAAAAGTAGGCAAAACTGGGTAGGGGACGTCACAGATGGCATTTTGCAGCGTTATCTTCTGAGTGTTAATTGCAAGGAAAGTGAATCCAACGTCAGCTTAAGTATTCCAAAATATTTCCTCTAGCCAAATGATGACTGATTTCTAAATTTGGCAACAGTGCAGCAGTTGCAGATGTGAGAAGGGGCTGCCCAGAACAAAAGGACCTGTACCTGCCTGTGCTCTGAGGACTATGGAAACTGCTAAACCACCAAGATTGGTAGAGTGTGTGTATGTGAGTTGGGGTGGGGTGGAGGGGGTACATATGAAGGTGATTATCAGGATATTTAAGCTTAGGAAGTAGAGGATGTGGCTGGTGATTACCAACACGGTCCTCCACATCATTGAGACTTGCAGGATAATTTTTATATTTGAGTTTGAAGAAAATACACACACACACACACACACACACACACACACACACACAAACACATGAGTAAAGGTTTATGCTTCAGTGTCTCAAAATGGGGTATGGTATGCCTAAGGAATGTATGTGTGCTTATTTCTTTTTCTGTCTGTTAGCTTGGGATATTAACGTTGCTGTGGGAATTGTTACCATGGTTGTTTTAGGAGCATTCGCAAAAGTGTACAGATATTCCCCCTTGATATTTTTTTCATCTCCAAGATTAGCATCAGCATCAACAGAATAGTCAATATTATCCATTTGAGTGGAACAGTTGGGATGATATATGAGTGTCTGTTAAGTGGTTTTTCGGTAATGTATTAAATTTTCAGTCCTAGAGGATATTTTAAAGAGGTACAGAATATATGGAAAGATGTCTAAATGTGAGCAAGACCAAGTGTGGGTCACTTTGATTGGGATATGAATTCTGTTTGGGAGAAGGAGCATCCTTTAGAAAAGATTCTAAGCTGAATTCCATTTGACAACTTTGAGAAAAACTGTGTTGAAATCTATGCTTGGAACTTTGTCATCAGAGCTTGAAAGCAATTGCTTAAGAAAGTTATATTATCTCTCATGCTTCAGTTGGTCCTTGGAAAAAAATTAAGAATGAAAATATACATAATGAATAGATTAAGTGCCTAGCAATTGGGTTACATTGTCTCCCTAACTCAGTGGGGCTCAACTAATCTTTTAGGAAGCAAGTTCCTTAAATACATTGTTAGACCAGCTGGAAAATTAACTAAGGTGTTGACTGGAGAGATCTCATTCTATGCTAAAATTTGCCAAAAAGAAATGGAAGATGTGTCCAACTACTCGTTTTTCAAAACATGTCTCCTGTTGCTAGACCTTTTAATATAAATTACCTGTTCCAGGGAAAGGAGAGAATTTAAAGGGTTCCCTAGTCACTAATAAAAATCAAAATATTAAACAAGGTTGTGGTTAGCTCAAATGACAACTTTTCTAAATAGCTTAGCACAATCCTGCTGGCCAAACAAATTTACTCAACATTTACTTTCCATAATGGCTTTATGCCTCTCTAACCTAACTCAAACTAGTTTAGGGGAAAAAGGGAGAAATATTGATATATATACCTAAAAATCTCAGGAGTGACTGATGCAGGCACAGCGGGAAGCAGATCAAAATATAACAACTGATTCAGTGTTTTGTGCTCTACCTCTCACTGTGTTCCTTGAATTGACATCTTTCTCAAGGTTCTCTTCTCATTGTAGAAAGATGGCTACCAGAAGCTCTAGGTTTATGTTCTAGCATCTCAGTAACTTCCCTCAGAAAGAGACATCTCTTTCCCAATAACGCCAACAAGATTCCTAGAATTTAATCTCATTGGCCTGGCTTGGGTCACATGCCTATTTCTGAACCAATGACCATGGCCGCAGTGGATGGAATGCTGTCATTGTGCAGATCTGAGACTGATGCCACACTTGGGAGCTGGGAGGTAGAGCCAACCACACAGGGACCAAAAGTGAAGGAAGAGTGTTTTTGTAAAACAGAGTTAAGGTGCCTTTTCCAGAAGTAAGAATGGATACAGAACAGACAGTAAAAGAGATGTTTGCTGGGGTAGACTCCATCAGTAACCCCCTCCTGTATCCGTGAGCTTTCCCATGAGACTTGCTTTGAAAATAAGATTTAGCAGAAATGACGCAAGCAGAGAGATGAAAAATACCTACTGATTGGACCTGACTCTTTCACCTGTGCTACAACTATGAGGAGACTCTCCCACTCATCCCAGAGGAAGAAGAGAGACATGCAGAGCAGAGCTTCCCCAACTGAAGCAACTTCAGCTAATCCCAACCCATTATAGAGGCCCCAGTTGACTCAAAAACACATGAGAGGACGCAGCCAAGATGAATTGAACCATGTGTCAATTGTGAAGCATAATAATTAATGGCCATTATTTAAAGCCAGTGTCTTAGAGCGGTTTTCTAGGCAGCAGTAGCTACCTGATACATTTATTATCTCTGTTAATATTATTCACAGGGTTGATAATCAACTGGTGTATGCTAATTCTATGTACCAGTGGCTATAGTATTGAAATGCTTTTGAATCAGTGGGTAAATAGTTTCTTTCCAAACTCCCTGAGTGTTCCCTAACCCTGGTTCTCTCCAAGCACCCTTGGATCTCCCAACTAAAGAAGTAATGCCTGGCTTGTCTAGGATCCTCCAACACCCTGATGCAATTCTATAGCAGGAATCTATTCTGGTGGGTCAGGGTCTACGATCCTTTTTCTGTATAAATTTAAGGTGTATAGCATCATGATCTGACTTATATACATCATAAAATGATTACCACCATAAGTTTAGTGAACATCCATCATCAGACTCTACTATTTGTTAAGTATTCTGAATATCATTTCTGTTCACTTATGGATCTGACTCATCTCCTCATTAGGCTGTTAGCTTCCAAAGGGTAGTCTCCATGACTGAATCATCCTGAGTACTTCCTTTGGGCCTTGCACAATAAATATTGGTTGAATGAATCCTGGATAGGAATATGTACTGGAGGAAACAGGTATGGTCCAGTGTGGTTCCCAAAAAGTTTGAAGTCATTTGCTGCACAAGTTTAAGTGCCCAATGGATTAGCAAAACCCCACTGAACCTGAGATGAGAGAGAACCATTTCAGGGCATTTATATTTGTTCTCCTTTTGAATAACAAGTAATTTCTAAGCTAGTGCCGATTTGGGCTTTATTTTTCAGTATATCTAAAACTGAGTAATGTCTCAAGCAGAATCGCCATCTTTCCCCTCTCCCTCAGTTCTCATGAAATCAATTGCTATAAATTTTCATTCAGTGTTACCAAAGATCTTTCAATCATTCATACTCAAAAACTAAAAATAAATCTTTATCGTGCTGTGTTAGATACTGTGGAAACAGTGACTGAAGCAGACAGGAGTTCTGTCTTCATGGAGCTTGTAGCACAGCCTCTACCTACAAGGGCTACTTGGAGACCGTCTTGTCTCTGGTTTCTTCCCTGCTCTGTTGTCTGATCTGCCACCAGCCAGGAGACTCTTAATACTTTTTCCTCTTCAACGCCTCACATCTGTTCCTTCTTTTACATTCCTGATGACCTCAGCTTAGGAGGCCCTTGTCATGGTGTATACTGACCTGTGTTGGTCCCCTAGTTGGTCTCCCTAAACCTCTGCAGGATTCGCTTTGTTTCCTTTTCAGGCTTCTACAACTTTTAGATTCCCAAGATGGGGCATAGAATGGAGGTAGAGACTGATGTTGAAAAGAAAGTCTCTGCCTGGAAGCTATGGGTTTACTCCACACTTTGTACACTCTAGGAAGGTGTGGCATTGATGCCCAGAGGGCTCTGTGGCTTGTTCCAAGTTGTCTAAAATGCTGAGATTTTTCTTACCTAGCATCACATTTCCAGTGTCCTCATCCTGTACTACCATCTCATATCTGACCTCTCCTCTCTTGCCCATAACACTGTTGCTTCATGGCAAGAATCCCAGTGTCTTAGTTGGAATTATATACCTGGGGCTTATTCCTTGAGAAAGTGTCTTAGCCTATTTGAGACGTCATTTATTTATATTTAAAATGGGGGTGGGTGGGTAATAGTGAGAATTAAACGAGGTCATTTATGTAACACATCTAGTATAGTGTTTGGCACATAATAGAAATTACTATCGTTTTCATTATCCATACCATCTCTCCCCTTCATTAATGCTTTCTGTTTTAGAGGAAGTCTGCCTGTGTATTAGTCAGGACTTTCCAGAGAAACAGAACCAAGAGGAGATATGTATAGGAGAGGTTTATTTATTATGAAGAATTGTCTCATGCTATGATGGAGTCTGAGAAATCCCACAATCTGCCATCTGCAAGCTGGAGACACAGGAAGGCCAGTGATGTAATTCTAGTCCAAGACCAAACGCCTGAGAACTAGGGCAGCCGATGGTGTGAATCAGTCTAAGAGCAGGAGAATACACATGTCCCAGCTCAAGCAAGCAGACAGCAAGCAAAGAGGGGCAAATTCCTCCTTCCTTCCCTCTTTTGTTCTATTCAGGCCTTCAGTGGATTGGATGACAATAGGGCCATCTACTTTACAGAGTATACTGATCTAAATGCTAATGTCATCCAGGAACACTCTGAGAGACACACCCAGAAATAATGTTTAATCTGGGTACCCCATGACCTAGTCAAACTGAGAAAAAAAAAAATTAACCATCACAGCCTGTTCTCCTTTGACTCGTTGAATATGGATTTGAACATCCTACTATTAGTAACACCCAACTTTATCTACAGTTCTGTTAAAATATGCAGACCAAACCTGGCATTCTGTTAAACTGTTATTTTCAAGTTCAGTCTGCTAGAGTGGCGGGCATGTTTATGTGGGGCAGAGAACACCTGCATCACCCTCCAAATCGAACTGCAGCCATTTTCTGCTGGTTGTGCGTGCCTTGGCCTTACTTGATGCAAGCCAGCTCCTGGATCAAGACTCTTATCCAAGGATAAAACAGAAAACATTGGCATCAAAGAGATGGAAGGAACCTGGAAAGTCATCTAGATTCTAGTGTATCACTCTATTGGATGTTTGATTCTCTTTTACATCCCCAGGGCAAAAGTTTGTTCCACTCTACTTGAGCATAGCCTCTTAAAGCAAAAAGTGCATCTTCTGTCAGCTCTGATGACTGTGGATCATTCTTTCATACTTTGAGTCCAAATGAGCCTCCCATTTAGCTTCCCTTCTTCTGCAAAGAACTCTTTCTATATGGTTTGCAGAACTAGTGTGAGAACAGCTTTTGTGCTATAGTACAGTCCTCACATTAAAACCTTAGCTTGAGGTCAACTCTGCAGGAAAAGAATTGGCTCAATAACCATTAGTTATTCTAAAGTGAACAATGCTTTAGGCATGGGAAAATTGTCAAATGAACTTACAGTCAGGAGAAATCTCTAATTAGGTACTCATACTGAAATGCATGACTTTGGGATGGGTTTTGAGCTTGAATCGTTCCCAACAGGAATATTTTCTCCTGCTTTGAGTTTTCAGAATTTTCCTTTTGTCTTTTACAACAACACGGCACAGTGTATCCTTCGATCCCTCCTGAGAGTGTAGCAAGTAGTGTTCTTATGGATGTGTCTGTCCTTGGCACCAGACTTCAAGAAGGTGTGAATGCAGGAGTTGTTCTGAACAACCCAGATCTCCTTGGAGAGTCAGAGAGAGGCAGATAGTCACTGTAGAACTTACTTATGTGGAAATGTGGAAGAACTTGAGCAGGGAGAATTAAAACCAAGGCTAGACTGAAAAGCCCTTTCCAAATCTTCCATTGGAACCCTGTTGATCTCAGTGGTGGCCAGATAGTCTCAAACTACTTCACACCTCGCCTCTGACAGTCTGAGTCCAAGAGGCTGGTATCTTGTGCCAAAAAACCTAGCTGGTCAGAAACTCTTGGTAAATATACGACCATCCTTATCCATCTTTAGCGGTTCATGCTGGGTCCATCTGTGCCTTTTAACAGCTCACTGTTTACAGTGTAAAAGACGGATGTCTTAGTCCTAGAGGGACTTAGCTCTTTTAGTTTGTGGATTTTTCTAAATCTTTTAGTTGTTTTGTTTTTGCTTTTGATTTTTTTCTACCAGGTCAGCCTTAGGCCAAATTGGAAAGTAGAAGATTAATGACGCTTTACTTGTGTGTTACACTTTATAGATATTGAAGCGTTTCCACATCTCATCTATTACTTGATTTTATCAGGTGCTGACAAACCAGGGAAGGCAAGGCTAGGTGCTCCCTTCCTGCAGTTTGTAGAAGAGCTGGCCGAACCCCTGGCTGCAGCTAAGCAAGCTGCCCAATAACACACAGTAGATTAAATGGAAGTGGGAAATGGAAGCCAGGGATTTGCGTCCCTAGTCCACTGCTCTTTCCGCTTGGCCTCTGCTTTAGGTTGCCATTTTCTTTCTTGTTCTGAACATTCCCTACCCACTCATCCCCAGTTGTGTAGCACACCTCTTCACTGAGGCCAGTCTAAACCACCAGGCCAGCCAGGCTCTATTCCTGAGCTTTTTCCGCATCACAACTTCATGCCAATGTATCGCTTCTTTTAGGCCTATTCTCTGCTAACAAATGATTTGAAAATATATAGATATCTAAATGACTACTTCTAGAACTAGGCCATCAGGGGTGAGGGGCAGCATAGGCTACATACGACTCAACTGCCTCCGGGACCAGTCAGGACATGCTAAGGAGGGGAACCATCTTGTTGTCAATGCTAGGGAGTGGTAGGGACTGTGGTGAACCAGAGAGCTACCCTGTCTCAAGGGGGTAGCTGCTACTCAGCTCCAGCTGACTGTGGCATGGGGAAACGCGGGCCTGATGCTGCCAGATCTTCCCATGTAGTCCTTCCTCCACGAAAAACTGAAAGTCTGAACTTTAACGTGTGATTTTACTATATTTTAAAACATTGGGCAAGTCTCAAAAAAGACACCCATGTGTGTAACTGGGCATGTAGTTAGCCACTGTGTGTCCTCTGGTCTGGAGGACCAGAGAGGAAGACCTGCTCTACTTGGCCTCCATGGGATTTCAGTAGAATAACAGCCGGTCTGGGTACCATTGTTGCAGAGGGACATGGACCAACAGGAACATATTTAGAGAGAAAGGATCATGGTGGCCAGGAGACTCAGACACATATGAGGAAAGGTGAAGGAACAAGACACATTTACTCTGGATGAGAGAATACTTTGGGTTGTCAAATAGAAGATGGTAGAAAATTATTCTGCGCAGTCCTAAGGGTTACTGCTTGTGTTACACCACACACTACATTTTAGACACTAGGCTTGTTCCTTCCTTCCCTCCACCGTCGCTCCCCTTTTCTTAACCATACTTTATGTATTCAGGATATATGGATTTAATTTTTAAAATTTTAATGTCCTGGGGTAGGGGCAGGCAAATGTTAGTTATAAAGGGCTAGATAGTAAATGTTTTAGGCCTCTGAGTCACATAGGTCTCCACTGCATATTCCTTGTGGTTTTGTTTTTGTTTTTACAACTGTTTATTAGTGTAAAAACCATTGTTAGCCCCTGGGCCATGTATAAACAGATGACTGGCCAACTTTTGTTGTTTGCTGACTCCTGGCCTAGATGGAGCGAATAGTTAAACAAACCAGCTGGGATATTCTTTTAATTCTCCTAAAATAGCAACTCCTAGACTCTTCTCCCACAAATATCCATAGGTATTGTAAATAAATTAATTCTTGTATCAAATAAATTTGGGAAACACTGAGTTAAGCAAAGTTAAAAAGTTTTTATCCCCCGGAACCTTTTATATGCTAATGTGAATGAATAATTTCTAAGAAAGACTATTTCCGAAATTGACCATGGAAACTTTTTCCTGAGGATCTTAACACCTTTCAGGATATTTGCTTGGGAAAGTGAAACTATTCTTCAAAACCAACCAAAGCAAACCAAAACAACAACAATAATAAACATTTTTTTTTAAGCCACTCTATCTGAGTTATAGACTATACGTTTATTTAGAACCTTTCATATTCTAGAAGGCGTGAGCGGTACAATTAATATTCTTTGCAGGGAAAGGGCACCAGCTGAGTTGGAGAGAACAGGGGGAATGTTTGGATTACTTTCCACCTAAGGGTGATTTCTGTGAAGTGAATTCCTACATGCTTTTAATTACTCTGTTGCTAACCATTTATCTGTGGAGCTTGCACAGCCGCCGATAGTCAATTACTTGGCCATTTTGATTAAAAATGATTACCAGAAACTTTGTTTGCAGCCAACTGCTAATTTCCCTGAAGAAAAATATCTGCTTAAAATGTAAAGACTTGGCTGTAAGCTTTACGAGGCAAAACACCTTGCCTGTTTTGTATAAGGAGTTAGGCTGAGTGTGTGATACAAAGAGACACACATTCCTGCCCTGGTAAGTCCTCTTGCTTGCTGGGTACAGCACATGAACACTTCTGCAGTGACAGGGGCACACTCTGAGCCAGGCTCACCCACTTGAGCCCAGCCCGACCTCTTCACCGCTGCCTGTCCTCAGACACCTAATTTAAACTTATTTGATTCTCAGTGTATAGTGGAGATAGTAAAACTTATTTTACAGAACTTTTTATAGTGTTTGGAGGGGCACACAAAGTCGTTTGCCCACAGTAGACATGCAATTGCAAGTAGCTGCTACAAGTGTAGCAAGGCGATACAGGAAGTCAGAGGAAGGCAATCCCGCATTGCTGCAGCTGATCAAGGCAGCTTCTAACTTTCTGCTCCATCATGCTTAACGTAAATCTTGCTGCAAGAGGGCTGCTCCCCATCTAGGCATTTTGACTATGTTCCAAGCAGGATGAAGAGGGGTGGTTGAAAAGAGTCATGCCAGTTGAATTTGGCTACTTTCTATCAAGAAATCAATAGCTTTCTCTGAACCCCGCATAGTTTATTCTGCTTATATTTCTTTGGCCAAAACTGGGTCAACAAAGCAACTCTTAGCTGCAGGGGAGTCTGGAGAGGAGATTAGTTTAAAAAGTCACCTTGGTACCTGAATAAAGCTGAGAATATAGAAAAGAAAATAAGATGAAACAATAAGGGGAGAGTAGATAGCATGACAGAGTAAAAAGTGGAGTCCGCCCCAGGGATTTCACTCACACCTCCCAGTCATCAACTGAATTTTGACCAGTTGGCTCCAATTTGTACCCTAAGAAACAAAAACGCTGCCTGGTTTCTTGTCTTTGCCCCCAGAGGAGATGGTAATGACAGCTCTCAACTACTGAGCATTTACTACTCTGTTCCAGGTCCTCATGTAAGTACTTTACATGTATGATCTCATTTAATCCTCAGAACAGTCCCGGGAACCAGGTACTGTTATTATCCTCCTTTTACAGAGAAGAACTGTGATGCACAGAGAGGTTCAGTAACTTGCCCAGGCCGTATACCTTCTAAAGGGCAGAATTAAGGTTCCTTCCCAGGTGGTTTGGATCCACAGTCTGAACTCTTTAAGCACTATTCCCTATTGACTCATTTAAAATGAGTGAGCTTATATATATCGTCAATTCATTTTCATCAAAGGGGCAAAGGAAATTTAGTTGGGGAAAATTATAGTCTTTTAAACAAATAATGTTGAGACAATTATGTATGTACGTGGAACGAGATGAATTTAGATCTTCAAGTCTCACCGTACACAAAAATAAAATCAAAATGAATCAGACTTAAATGTAAGAACTAAAACTGAAACTTTAGAAGAAAATATTGGTGACCTTGGGTTAGGAAATGACTACTTAGATGCATCATCAAAAGCATGATCCATAACAGAAATTGATAAATCAAACTCGATCAAAATTAAAAACTTTTGTCCCTCAAAGGACACAATTTAAAAAATGAAAAGATAAGCTACAGACTGGAAGAAAGTAGTTCCAAAGAATGTATCTGATTAAGGACTTGTATCTAGAATATATAAAGAACTCTTACAATTCACCAGTAAGACAAATGACCTGATTAAAATTGGACAAAAGATTTGAATAGATATTTTATTAAAGAAGAAACACAAATGAGTAATATGCATATGAAAAAATGCACCACATCATTAGTTATTAGGGAAAAGCAAATTATCATCAAATAATATTCTACTTCACATTCACTAAAATGGCTTTAATTAAAATGATAGACAGTAATGTGTACTGGTAAGGATGTGAAGAAACTGGATTCCTTACATCCATAGGATGTAAAATCCTATAGCCATTCTAGAAATCAGTTTGTCAGTTTCTTAAAAGGTTAGATATATTCTTACCATTTGACATAGCTATTCTGCACCTAGATAACTACCCTAAGGAAATGAAACCTATCTTGATATAAAGACTACAAAGATTTGCACACAAATGTTCATGGCACCATTATTCATAAGCGCCAAGAAGTAGAAACACACCAGATATCTGTCAACAGGTGATCAGGAAAATGTGCTATATCCATACAGTAGAATACAACTCAGCAATTAAAAGAAACTAAATACAGATATGCTACCACATGCATGGTCCTCAGAAATATTAAAGAAGCCAGAGCAAAAGGCTACATATTGTATGATTCTATTTAGGTGAAATATCCAGAAAAGGCAAATCTATAGAAAGAAAGCAGATTAGCGGTTGCCCAGGCAGGGAGTGAGATTGACTGCACAATGGCCATGAGAGGTCTTTTCAGAGCGATGGAAAAGTTTTGAACCTGCATTATAATGATATTTGTACAACTCTAAATTTGCCAAAAGTTTTAAATTGTGTACTTAAAACAGTTTTATGTTATGTAAACTGCACATCAATAAAGCTAGTTTTTTTTAAGTGGTCTCAAAAGAAGAGAGAGGTTGTATTCTAGATATCCCTCTCCACTTTGTTTTACTAATGAATTTAGAATGAAATGCATAAAACTGAGCAGTTCCTGACAGAATCCAGGCTGGATTTCAATGCCAAATGTTGAATTGTATTCTGTACCCATTCGCTACGAGTATTTCATTGACTAAGGCTTTACTTTACTCAAGCTTCCAGTCCCATAAGAAATGCATTCCAAATAAATAATAAGTAGCAGGTCTATAAAATATTATCATTGACTTTGCCCACTTTTGCATCTTATACAAATTCTTTTTCAGTGTGTGCTATGGAGTTAGGATTAACATGGAGTAGAGATTCTGGGGTGCGTCCTGTGCACGTCAAAGTCCTTTTATGGCTACAGCGTCTCTTTTTGAAGTGGTCATTTGTCCCTTTGTCATAAAACCTTATATTAAATTACTTTTAAATGACTTTTTTGGTACAGGATCTGGGACAGTATTAAAATGTACATTCTGGAAACTGATCTAATTTAGAAAGATTTTCACAATTGAAACAAATCATCAAACCATCAAAATTTGGCATTTCTGTCAAACTGAAGTTTCACCATCTCCCTTGGATAAAAGCTGTATTGTGTACAACTTTGAAGTATTTGGAAAATATATTTTTGATGTTCCAATTGTGAAAAGCTTTATAGAGCTGGCTGAGATTATTCCAAGGATGTAGCATTTCTCTGTTCTTTAATTAAGAACAAGACACTCTGTCTTTTAAAAAAATTTAAACTGTGACATGTTTTCTCTAGACCCCTTAAGAAGAATCATATCGCTTACACAAGTCTCAAGTTCTGCCTTAATGCCACAAAAGAAGATGAGATTTTTGTTTTTAATTATAGAGGCCCTGCCTACATTGTTTTAAGCCTTGGAAGCAATTTATGTCGCACCAGGCAGTTTGTCCTCAGATCCCCGTCTCCACTTCAACTGTGTTACAGCAGCATATGGTGTCAGAGCTGAAGGGACCTCAGAAGATACACGGCTCAAACCCCTTACTTTACACATGGGGGAAGTAATGCCCAGGGAAGTTCTTTAACTTGCTTCATCCAAAACCACATAGCCAATTGGTGGGTCCCGGCCCAGTGCTTGTCCTGTCAAACTGCTCTCTCAGAATCTCAGAATTTTAGAGCCCAAAGAGGCCTTTGGACAATGCCAGTCAAAACTCATCCTCAGAGAGAGGCAGCTGACCACAGAGATGTGAAATAAGTTCTGCAAGCTGGTCTCAGAACTGTCTTCCTCTTTGATAGCATCCTTTTAGGATGTGGTGCTGGTGTTCTGGAACATTTTTAAGATTCATATAGGTAGGGCACAATTCTAACAGTTCAAGTTATTTTCAGTATCTTGCTACTGTAGCAGGCTACCGAGAGCAAAGGTTAGTGAAATTGTTTTACTCTGTATAAGTGACTATTTAGGGAAGACCTGATGGTGAGAAGTGGTTGGGCAGTAAATGCATTTTATTTTTATTAGGAATGTAATTTATAAATTAATTCATTTTGACATGTGTTTCGGGCTTATTTTAGAAAGTCCTTTTTAGTTTATAGAGTGCTTTCATATTTATTATTACCTTATCACATCATCCTAATAGCACCATGAGGTTGGTATTGCTATTCCAGTTCAACAGATAAAAGTATAGAGTATTAGAAACTGTTGGTGGATTGTCCAAGGTCACACTGCCGTTAACTAAACAGAGACGGTGTTTAAGGCTTGGTCTTCTCATTCCGGAACGTATATGCTCTTTCCAATCTCTCTTACTGCATTTGGGAATTTAAGATATTGTTTTCCTATAGTTTTCAGTTTCCTGATAAAACAGTTTATTACAGACTGTATCTGTAAGCAGGCTAGTTTGAGAAAATTTAATACAACACAGGGGCTGCTGCTATGACTATGTTGTTGTTTCTAAGTCCAATTTTTTTTTTTTTTTTTTGCGGTACGCGGGCTTCTCACTGTTGCGGCCTCTCCCGTTGCGGAGCACAGGCTCCGGACGCGCAGGCTCAGCGGCCATGGCTCACGGGCCCGGCCGCTCCGCGGCATGTGGGATCTTCCCGGACCTGAGCACGAACCGTGTCCCCTGCATCGGCAGGCGGACTCTCAACCACTGCGCCACCAGGGAAGCCCTCCAAGTCCTATTTTGTTGTTAGAAGAGTTTAACCTTAGATTATTTTCTTCTGAAATACAGAAACTCACTAGAAGTATTCCTTGCTTTTAGAAGGCAAGATATTCTCAAAGCTGAAATTGCAAAGCAAAGGAATTAGGAATGATTATGCTTTTCATATGCATTCACTTTATTAAAGATTTACCAAAAGAATCCTATAAATATGCAAAAGTGTTCTTTATGCATTTCAAATATGATTCAGTTGACCAAAAAATTTTAATCATTTTGTAATCAATTTTTCCAAGAAACTTATCTCTTGTTCTTTCTCAACTATATTTTCTCATTTCTCAAAAAATTTTCTTTTCATCTTTGAACAGTGAGATTGGCCTCATCCTGTGCCTTCAAAATTAGTGATGAGTAAAGAATTCCAAAGAGATCAGGGGAAATACTTAATACTGAACTTGGATATACAGCAACTGGAACTAACTTGGAATTCCTGAATGATAGAGTGTTATCTACTCTGCTGTTATTGAAGTTTCTCCTGTTCTCATATTTGTAGCCCAAGAGGCAGGTCCATGTGGCTTTCAGTTTAGGTGAAGAGTCAAGAGCTTCATTCCTGAGGGAAGGGAGAGCAGCAGAGAACTTCAAGGTTCATGGTGTGTGCACAAGCACTCTTTGATTTATTAATTTATTATTTTTAGTCTGACCACAAAAGCATTTCTCTTGTAACTATGTTTCTTGCCTGAGATGAAACATCACTGATTTTTAAAATCTTTGGATGAAGGCTCTTTTTTCTGGAACGTGGGGAAGGCATGGGGGTGGGGCTGGGTATTTGTGAGTTGTCAGAAGAAAAGAGGTTGGTGGAGAACAGATGGCCTCCTCCAGCCATGCATATTCATGAGTGCATTTATTTCATTATGTCGTCCCCTGGGAAACCTTGTACTTCAGCTTTTATAAGTTTGTATGGCCATCAAATTGAGCAGTCAGAGCCCTCTGTCAAACACTGTGTTGCTGCAAACTTTGAAGAAAAATATGTGAAAGCATTCACTTCTCACTTTTGTCTTGACTTTTCTTCGCTGAAACACCTGTGATTTTGAGAGCTAAGACAAGAATGTCGTTGAGCATAATAAATGTTCAGTGTTGATAGCTGAGCTGACACGTTGCCTTAATCAGATGGCAGCGTGTTATGTTTAGAGTATCACTAAGCACATTGTTTGCTAATTTCATAAGAAACATGAAATTAAAACATGTCTGTGTGTCTGTTACAGCATCTCCAGAGTTCATGCCAGGCCCTCCTCATTTGTGGATCTGAAATGGGTCACTTCACAGTTTGGAAACTGTTCATTATTGAATTCCCTGGGCATCTTTGGCAGGGAACTACCTGTTATGTGCTTCGTCAGATTCCTTTCCACTGGACCAAAACACAGAGAGGGCTGTGAGCATCACAGGTTTTCCCCCCTTGCATTATAAGCAAGTTTCTGGTTGGTGCTTAATGAAAGCATCTCGATTGCCTTTGCTTTAAATGCATTACTGTCTCCATGCATGGCCTTGAAGAACTGTTGATGTACGATAAATTGTTTTACAGATCTGTCAAGATTTTCACTTGTGAACTTCTCTATCAGGTGCTAAGATGTCCTCTTCTCTGAGAATCTATGTGGAAATGGAGGCATGCATGAAGTCTGCCCACTTGGATGAGGCAGGTCATTTATTTTCTTAAAATCCTTAATAACCATGATGGATTTAATAATAACAATAACAGTAACAAGAACATAACCTAACATTTATTACGCATTACTGTATGGCAGGCACCACACTAAGAATTTTACAGAAAACTTATTACAGTTACACGATTAGGACTTACCTTTTGCAGTTGAAGATACTGATGTTTAAAGAAGTTGGGTATCTTCTGTATATTGTGTCAAGAAATATGAGAGCCTTTTAAACAAAATGTTGTCTCATTCGATTCGTGTGATCTCTCAGGAATAAGAGATCACAAGAATTATAAGAAGCTGAAAGATCCCATGAAGTCTAGGCCTGAGTAGATTTCATAGCAAGAAAAGTAGCTTGCAAATAAGTTATTGGGCATCAAAACCATGGGAAAGGAAACTATTTTGCAGAGATGTAGAGAACAGGGAAGCATGTAGTTGAGTGGGGGTGGCTGAATCTCTGATAGTTTCGTAGCTTCCACCTGCATCTCCCAGGCGCTCCAACTGCAATTCATTTCCATGTGTGATCTAATGTCTTACAATAACCTTCCCTCGACTTCAGGTAGCTTCAGTGGGTTTCTGTTCCTTGCAACCAAAAGTTTGAACTTGCAAATAATGGAACTAAGATTCAAACTCTTGCTTTTAGACTTTAAACGGAAGCCCACGCTTGTTCTAAGTCATCCTCTGTTTTTCTTCCACACTGGAAGAAAAGGGCCCAGTGAGTATGGCCATGGAGCAACATGTCTTTCTAGAGCTATCAAGTGAGGAGACAAAAACAAATATGTAAAGGAGGAGGCTGTGTAGACAATGACTTCTGGTAGAATAGCAATAAATATAAGCAATAGATAATGCTAGTCTAAGACTACCTTTATTAAAACACAATTTTTTGTTTTTAAAAGGTTATAAAAATGAAAATGCTTATTAAAAGTTCTTATTATAGTAAAATTTTATGACAGGAATACATAAAGTAAAAGCTAAAAGCTCTCCTCTTGTTCTCCTCACTCCAGTCATCAGGGACCCCCTATGCACAGTGTGGTATGTGTCTTTTCTATGTGGCTTTTCTATGGGCAGACAAGATACATGCATATAATGGGGTTGTGTTCAAACACTTCATACTTGCTTCTTATTGATTGCACATTATACCATGGATGCCCTGAGGTATGAATACACTCAAATTTGCCTCATTTATATTCAGAGCTACATGGCATATACCATGGTGCACCAGCTCTCTACTGATGAGTATTTGATTGTCTCCACATTTCTGCTATTACATACCAGACTTCAGTGAGGAGAAACAATTCTCTTTAAAGTACCTCATTTACTCATTTTAGACCATATTTCAGAAACACTGCTAGAAGGCCTAAAAATGTAATCATCCACCCTTATAAATCCTAAAAGGCAGGTAAGTATAATAGGCATTCATCTTCAAGTATCACCTAAAAAGCAGTTTGGATGACATTTATTAAGGTCCCATGATGCTAGCCATTAATCAGAATTCCTCTGGGTTTTAGTGTGATTCAGGGGAGGAAAGGGTATCATTGCTATGCCTTCTGTCTATCTAAAAAAGGTTTTAAAACATTAAAAAAATAACAGTGATTAACCACTGACTCTCAGGGGGAATATGGGATTGCTCTCTGACTGATTTACCCCTGACTGCTAGAAAACCACCTAGTAAGCAAGTATTTATTGATCAGGTATGAAGTGCCCAGTACAGATACAGGAAAAGATCTAGGATTTTTTTTTTTTATCCTTCATACAAGAACCTATACTCTCTGAGCAAGTAGAGCTGGAAAAGATGAATGGGCTGAAGTAATCACACATTGTCACTGATGTTTTAGGACTTTGTATGTATGATTTCAGAAACAAGGTAGATATATGCAGCACAGAGAATATAACAATATTGAGAATATTTAGAAAACTTCTGGTAACGTTTTATGAAATATGAGGATTTTCCTTACCAAGAATGCAAAAACACATCAGTTAAAAGCTGTGTTTTCTGAATATTTACTTCCTTCCAAAGTCATAGTAGATAAGGAAATCTTCAAAATTAGTGAAGCGATATATATGATAGCTGTCTCCATACTTCTATATCGAGAGCCAGTTAGGTGAAAATACCATGTTTAACACTTTAGAAGATGTCAAGACTGAAAAAAACACTATCGCTATGCAAAAGAAACTTAAGGTTAATGCTGTATAATAAATAGCTAGAGTACACATATTTTTAGCTTAAAAAATGTAAGAGTTATTATTAAGGACCAATTTGTTTGATGTTTTCATCAATTTTTTCTTCAAAAAAATTAAACAGCTATGTATGATTTTACTAATAATACTCTTCTGTGCCTATAACCACCCAGTGCAAGTGGTTTGCTTTGCTTTTTTGCTAGGTGAGTCCTTGGGATGAGACTTTTATTGTGATGAGTAATTACAACTGACATTTATTGAGGGTTTACTAGGTGACCAGCAGCACGCTACAAGATTTAGGTGGATTTTAAAAATTCTTCCAGCAGGCTCTTGTGGGAAGGTGTTTACAAATGCAGAATCTGACAGCTATTAAATGGCTGAGCCAGGGTCCCGGGCCAGGTTCTGTAGCACTCTGTACTGCTGTGCCCATGTTTACCAGTCATTCTCAGTACACTTTGTAATGTTCGCCTTATCTCAATACCACCCAAATAGTACTTTCTTAATGTTTATCCTAAATCAACTCACTTTTTTATACCTGTTACTTATTCTAAGCATTTTGGGCCAGAAAATTTGGGGGTTTATTGTACTAGTTATATGTTTTCTCTAAGGGGTAATCAAATAAATAGATAACCATGTAAACAAAATGTCTGTCCATGTGCCACCTGCAATGATTTTGTTTTATTATGCCTGTTACTTGTACCACACTTGGGGAAACTCTTCACCCTGAATTTTATTTTTAGCTTTTTCTTTTTTATATCACCATATGCTCTCTGGGTACATGTTCATTAGAGTCATCCACTTCCTTATAAAGAAAAGTGACTGTGTAAAATTAGGTTTGCATTTCAAGCCACCATGAAAATAGATGTTTGTGTATGGAGGAAATAATTAATCCAAAGGGCTCATCTCACATAAACTGAATACAACAGGAAATACGCTTTCAGAGGTAATCCTAACAGATATAACTTTACAATTAAAATTGTCAGCTGTCTAAAGTTACCAGAATATACCCTCACCAGCAAAGTCTTGCCATGTAGGACATATAATTACTCAATTATTCTGGCTTTCTTTAAAAGGTATCTTAAAAATGAAAAAGAAAAACAACAGAAGAAAAGGGTTATGTACCACCATTTGGATTAATTGATAAAGTGTGTCATTTAATTAAACTAGTTAATTCTTATTAATATTGCTGTTATTTATTATTATTGTTATTATTATTAACTTTATGAAAAAATCAAGAGAATATATTGTTCCAAAGGGTATTTAAGGTCTTTATTCATTTTGAGTAATCAGAGGGTCAAGTATAACTTACAGAACAATATATCTAATCAGAAGAAGCAATTGCCAAAAGAGAAAATATTATTTCCCTGCTTGTAATCAACCAATTTTTGACTTTATAATCCCACATAGAAAGATTAGTTGAGAAACTCATAGTGATATATAAAGCTACCCTTTCAGAAAATTAACTTTCAGGACCATGCAACAGACAAAAATTAAAATGAATTGAGAGGGGATCAGCAAAATTTTTTTACCACATTTTGGACTCCTCCCAGTTAGGACAAAGTCCTCATTGCTTATTCTGAACAGGGAAACCCATTAATTTCTGCAGTGTGGGCAGAATATAAAACATCAACTTGCATTGGTTTTTAGAATTTTAGAAAAAGGCAAAAGTCTTCATTAATTGTCTCATCCTGAGAGGTAGATAGGTATTACTCAGTTTTCTCGCTCAGTAATTTGGAAGTTGAAGCAAAATGTTAAATTGCTTGGTTCTGTTTCCAAATTTTCCACTCTGCCTTTGACTCAAGCAGGTGGTCAGTGTTTGCATTCAAGACCCGGGATCCTGCAGCTCAGGACCTCAATCAGGCGTTCAAAAATAGTAGCATCTTATCTCCAGGAGGTATCAGGAGCACCCCCGAAAAGACTGCGTAGCTCTGTGCTCAGTGTACCAGTTTTGTACTTCGGAAAAAGGAGAGGGTCTCTTTCCCCAAAGCCCATATTCAGAGGGAGCGCAGCAATATGGTACAGGTGCAAACCCTGCTGTGCCCCTGCAGTGCAGGCATTTGACTTGGAGAGAGGAGTAGTGTTGGAAAACTCAAGACACTAGATCTGAGGGTGGGGCTAGCTCTCGATGTGGTTTTATGTCAAAGCAAGTGTAGGTTTCACCCTGACTTCATTTTAGGTCCTACATTCGAGAACACATTTTTAGGTGGGAACGGGGCACCCAGAGAGCCCTCTGGGTGTTATGAGTATGAAGTAACAGACCTGCAAACAGTCTGTGTTCTTTCTCTTGAATTCTGAATTTGCTATTGGGTATTTACCCCTAAGGCATTTCCTATTTCCTGACAAGGAGGTATTTTATAGTAAAAAGAGCCATGAACTTAGAAATGAGGAAGGCTTCAAGAAACTGAAGGTTATTTTTGTTGTTTGTTTGCTTGATGGGGGAAATCATGGCCATATGGTGAAAACTTTGCTTTACATTCCAGCAGTCTGCTTCTAGGATATAATGGAAAAGTAGCCACATAGTTGACCAACAATAAATAACAAATACACAGAACTTAGCATAGTGCCCGGCAAGGAGAAAGCACTAAAGAAATGTTCCTTTTATTTCCTTGCTCTCATTTCTCTTTTGAACCTTGAGAATGGAATATTCCATGTTCCTTCTGTTCCTGTCTGGGAATTATTTACTCACGGTTACATCCCTGCTGGATTGTGAGTCCCTTTGAGGGCATCAAATGATGTCTTATTAATTATACTACGTCTCATTCCCAACCTTATGGGGTAGCACGTACACACAATAGGTGCTCAATAAATGTTAAAAATATAGTTGAGAGTAAGTACGGTGTTACAACTGGAGGTTTACTTCCTGTGTTCAGTATTATATTTCATTAAAAGGATCTAAATCGCTTGTTTGAGAAAGACTACCTATAGGAGATTTGGCAGCGTGGACTCATTTGGTAACTTGAAAAACTTGGTAGATGAGCCTTACGTGTTAGGCTCTTGGATAGTTGTCATGGCACCCTTATTGCGTTGCTTCCCACTTTGGGTTGAACTTCTGTCCCTCAGACAGAAGTTTCTTGCTTCTTGCTTCACTAGAACAGCTCTTGACTTGATTGCAAATTAAAACTTTTGAAGGGGTGGCTCACGCCAGTGATTTTTCAACCACTACACTGTTAGTGGGGATTTGTGATTATCGCCACTGCTCCGAACTTCTATAAGCATTTGCATTTTGAAATGATTAGGATGACCATTCACTGAGAATGTGATATATATATATTTTTCTTTTGGTGTTTTTGAAAGAAGAACAGTGAGGAGAGAGTAAATTGCTATTGTATCCATTTGGATAGAAGCCCATCTCAGGGAGATTTTGGGGACATGGCTCAAACTTTGGCTCTTACTTTAGCCTTTTAGAAGCATTTCCTCTTGAGTCATTGAAGGGCTCTTAGAGCCTCACAGCTTTCCAGAAGCTATGAATTCTTAATGAAATTTGACTTTTAGTTGGAGGTGTTATTATTAGTGCTGCAATATGAGAAGACTTGGGGAGACAGAAAGCAGAACACACCTTTTATTTTTTTTTGAAGATTAAAGTTGCAGTTCTTTCCCTCCCTTCCTGTTTTCCTCTGTCTCAGCCTTTTTTGTTTGTTTGTTTTCTTTCTCCCTCCCCTGTAATTTGAACTAGCAGCTGGGAGAAGTAGTGCTTGAATAGTATTACCCAAAGCATGGTCCATTTATGATGATCAACAGAATTCGATGGACTGTTTATTAAACATTCATATTCCTGACCATTCCTCCAAACCTACCAAATCAGAAAAATCTCCACGTTATGTGGATTTCTTTTTTTAACAAGGTTTTTGTTTTAAACAAGATTTTTTTTAAACAAGTACCTTATTTTATGCTCTTAAAGTTTACAAACAATTTGGGCTCTGTGCTTGAATTCAGGGAAGTAAAATCAAGCCCAATTAAAAATAATCTTTTCTCAATGCCTGAATACCTTATTTTTATAAGCAACTTATAAAAACCTCATTTTGAAAGATGCTATTTCGCCTATTATAAGATATGGAGGTTCATGGCTGGCACTTCTGTGGCAGTCCAGAAGCAATGGAATCATGCTTCCTGGGTTGCCTTTCACAGCTACAGTGGATAAATTGATGCAGTAAAACAAAACCCCACAGAGAAAACCTCAGCATCTTCTGAAGTCTTTATTATGTACAACAGCATCTCCATGGCTCCTGCTTAACTGAGATCATATGTGACTTCATCAAGAAGATGCCCCATGTCTCTATCCGTAGTGGAGAAAATGGGTTTTATATAGCATGTAAATCATACTCCCTCCTCTAAAATGATATTGATGTAACCAAATTTAGTACCGATCTCCTGCTTAATAAGTTTTTAAAAGCAGCAAGGAAATTCAAATTTCAATGCCCAAATCAAGTCCTGTCATTCCACAGAACTGTTAAAAGGTTTCATTCTAAAATCATATTTCTGTCTACCAAACCCTGACATTTGAGTCGATGAAATTGTTTACCCTTGATGTTTTTTTTTAAATCAGTTTACTGAAATGTTTTGACGGATGCTGTATAATCATATCCTCTATTACCAGGTATCGTTCATGCTTCTTAAATTTGATTTTAATCCATTTTGCATATATAAACTATCAAATAAAAGCCAGTAATGCTGTGATTGAAATTCAGCCCCCATATGCATCTGGGGGATAACTTTTTATTTCTTCCTACAGGTTCCCTGCTGACAAGTGCAAAACAAAGCACGCCCGTGAAAAGTGGATTGGAGGTGAAAATACTTGATGGTAAGAAAGAAAGTCACCAGAGTGGTCACAAATGTATCTCAGGGTGAGGTCAGGGGTAAAACAGGAAGAGAATGTTGAAGAGAAGGACACCACACATTTACTTAAATGACTATACATTTACTGTGACTATAAGAAGAACAGAAAATATTAATGATATGACAAGGAAAGAAAGGAATGATATAATTGAGCAGTGTGAGGTTCAAGGCATGGTAGACAGAAAGGTCCCTAAAGATGTCCATGGTCTAAAACCCCAAAACTGGTAGTATGTTACACAACATAGCAAAGGGGACTTTGCAGATTGAATTAATGTTAAGGGCCTTATAATAAGGAAACTTCTGTGGACTGTCCACATGGGTCCAATCTAATCACAATAGTTCTTAAAAGCAAAGAAGTTTCTGCAGCTGGAAGTAGGAGAGATGAGGCAGGAAGGGAAGTTAGAGCAGTTCAAAGTGTGAGAAGGACTCAACCCACTACTGCTGACTTTGAACATGAAGGGCCACAAACCAGGGAATGTGCAGGCCTCTCGAACAACCCCTGACCAACAGCTGGTGAGAAAACAGGGACCTCCATCCTACAACCACTTGAAATTGAATTCTGCCAGTATCCTAAGTGAACCCGTAAGCAGATTCTCCTCCAGAGCCTCTGGTCTGTCTGAGACCTGGATTTTGTTCTCGTGAGACCAAAGCAGAGAAGTAAGTCCAAGCACCTTGGCACTTCTGACCCACAGAACTGTGAGGTAATAAATGTGTGTCACTGTAAGCTGCTAAATTTGTGGTACTCTCATATGGCAGCAATAGAAACACATAAGAAAAAGGCAATGGGTTTTTGCAGGAGAGATGACAAACTCAAATCTAGAATGGACATGGGGAGAGAGGCAGTAGTGGTAATGACTCTGGACTTGGATGAAATGGTGTTCAAATTCAGCTGTCACTTACTAGCTGAGTGGTTTTGTTACTTAGGAGACCACACCTTTTTAACAGTTGATTTCCTCCTCTACAAACTGGAAATAACAACAGCATCTCCTGCACTGGCTCATAGTGAGGCTTAAATGAGATAATGGATGTATGAGCACTTAACAGTGCCTGGCAGAGAAATGGCACTGAGGAGAGTGGCTTTTCCTAAAACATACAAAGCAATCTTTTGCCCCTCAAATTCAAGGACAGGTGACAATGGACAGGCTTTACTTGAGAGGATTTGCAAAGTAGAATCCTCAAGGGAAAAGCCAGGTTCCAGCCAAGGCCTGGAGATGGAGACATTGTGCTCAGAAAAGGGTCTGGAACAAGTGGTGAGCCAAAAGTGACTCAGAGCAGCCATCTCACATTAAAATATGCATAAAGATCACCCAGGGACAGAGGATTCTGGACAGATGGCAGAGTAGGAAGCGGTGGGAATTTATCTCCCCACCCAGACAACAGTTGCACTGGCAGAATCTTTCTGGTATAACTATTTTGGAACTCTAGAGTCTATCGAAGGCTTCAACTTTCAGGGGAAGGCTTGGGTGATAAATTGTGTTTAATTTTGGTCAATTTCAGCTCTTAGCATGGTACCAGCTACCCATCTCCCACTCATTCCAGGAACCATGGGCCGTCTTAGTTGTTGTACCTCCCCCCTGTTTTTGTAAGACCCTCCCTCTCTGGCTGAAGTGACCTCCAGGTGATTTAAAGGAAGGGCCCCCTTCACCGTTTCTTTCATTTTACTCTCTTTTCCCCTCTTGGGAGACAAACATTAAAGACTGGGACATTTTAAAACAACTGCACAAATGGAAATATTAGGAAGTGACATGTGCTGTGCATGTCCAGGGAAAGGTTCAGAAAAGACCTATGAAGACCTTAAGTTTACACCACAGGCTGTTCCTCAGCACAGAGACACCCTACAACAATGCAAAAAAGACAATAAATAAGAACAAAAAGCCCAGCAAACCCTGAGGGAGGGGTAGAATCTGATCTCCAGAGTTACCACATTATAATATATTATATATTATTATATTCAAACAAATTCAAAATATTCATCCAAAAAATCAGAAAGCATATAAAGAAGCAGGAAAGAATGGTCCATTCAAAGGCAACAAATAAATCAAAAGCTGTCCCTGAAAAAGGCCTAATGGCAGATATACTACACAAAGACTTTAAGACAACTGCCTTAAAGATGTTTAAGGAACAAAAGGAAGATGTGGAGAAAGTCAAGAAAACAAAATAAGAGCAAAATGGAAATTTCAATAAAGATATAGAAAACCTAAAAAAGAAACCAACAAGAAACTGTGAAAAGAAAAAAAAAAAGAAACTGTGGGGTTGAAAAGTACAATAACTGAAATAAAAATTTCACTACAGGGATTCAAAGACAGATTTGAATAGGCAGAGAAAGAATCAGCAAACTTGAAGATAGGGCAATGGAAATTATTGTTTCTGAGGAACAGAGAAAAAAAGATTGAAAAGAAGTGAACAGAGTCAAAGGGACCTATGGGACACCAAGTGGACCAACATACTCACTGAGGAGTCCCACAAGGAGAAGAGAGAGAAAAGGTAGATAGGATATTTGAAGAAATAATGGCTGAAAACTTCCAAAATTTGAGGAAAGATGTAAATATAAATATCCAAGAAGCTTAATGTGCTCCAAGTAAGATGAATTCAAAGAGACCCACACTGAGACATATTGTATGCAATTTTCAAAAGTCAAAGAGAGAATCTTGAAAGCAAGAGAGAAACAACTCATCACATACAAATGGTCATCAATAAGAGTATCATCAGATTTCTCATCAGAAACTTTGGAGGCCATTGGTAGTGAGCTGATATATTCAAAGTGTTAAAAGAAAAAAATGGTCAACCAAGAATCTATCTAGCAAAACAGTACTTCAAAAGTGAGGGCAAAATTAACACATCTTTGACGGGAGATGTATTACGGTCACAGGAGTTCGTTTCTGCAAAAATCCCCCAGTCAATAATGTGTTAAGACATTCCTAGCTAAATAAAAGCTGAAGGAATTTGTTACCACTAAACCTATCCTGCAAGAAATGATGAAGGTAGTTCTGCAGGGTGAAATGAAAGGCCACTAGAAAGTAAAACAAAGCTATATGAAGAAATAAAAATCCCAATTATGGTAAATACGTGAACAATTATGAAAGCTAGTATAATTGGAACATGGTTTGTAGCTCAACTTTTTGTTTTCTGCATGATTGAAAATACTAATATATTTTTTAAAAAGCAATTGTTAGCCTAAAATCTAATATTATTGTAATTTTGGTTTTGTAATTGTAAATTTTGTTTTCTACATAATTTAGGAGACTAATGCATTTTTTAAAATTATTAGTTTGTGTTTCTGGGCATATAATGTATCAAGATAAGAAAATCAATCAATATAATGCACCATATAAACAGAATGAAGGAAAAAACCCCACATGATTATCTCAATTGATACAGAAAAAGCATTTGACAAAATTCAACATTCTTTCATGATAAAAACACCCAACAAAACAGGAATAGAAGGAGGCTACCTCAAGATAATAAAAACCATCTGTGAAAAATCCACAGCAAACATCTGACTGAATGGTGAAAGACTGAAAGAAAAAGATGTCCACTTTCACCACTTCAACTCAACTAGTACTGGAATGCTAGCGAGTTTAATTAGTCAAGGAAAAGAAATAAAAGGCACCAAATTGCAAAGGAAGAAGTAAAATTACCTCTATTCACAGATTATATGATTTATATGTAGAAAACTCTAAAGATTCCACAAAAAACTATTAAAGCTAATAAATGAATTCAGCAAAGTAGCAGGATACAAAGTTAGCACATAAAAATCAGTTGCATATCGATACACTAACAATGAACAATCTGAAAAACAAATGACAAAAACAACTCCATTTATAATAGCATCAAAAATAATAAAATACTTAGGAATTAACTTAACCACTGAGGTGAAAGTCTTGTACGATGAAAACCATAAAGCATTGTTGAAAGAACTTTTAAAAGATACAAAAAATTGGAAACACATCCAATGTTAATGGATTGGAAAACCTTATATTGTTACATTGTCAAAACTACTCAGAGATCTACAGATTCAATGCAATCCATATCAAAATCCCATTGACATTTTTTGCAGAAATATAAACTCATCCTAAAATTCACACGGAATCTCAAGGGACCCTAAATAGCCAAAACAATCTTGAAAAAGTACAAAACTGCAGGGCTCATACTTCCTTATCTCACAACCTACTGCAAAGCTGCAGTAATCAAAAGAGTGTGGTACTGCCATAATGGCAACCACAGAGATCAGTGGAATGGAATGGAATGGAATAGAACAGAATAGAGAGCCCAGAAATAAACCCTTGCATATACGGCCAAATGATCTCTGACAGAGCTGCCAAGATCAGGCAATGGGAAAGGACAGTCTTTTCAACAAATGATTCTGGGAAAAGTGGATATCCACATGCAAAAGAATGAAGTTGGATACTTACCTAATACCATATAAAAAATTAATTTTAAATGGATCAAAGACTTGAATGTAAGACCTAAAACTATAAAACCGAAGAAAACATAGGGCAAAATCTTCATGACTTTGGATTTGGAAAAGTTTTCTTGGATATGACACTAAGAGCACAGGCAACCAAAGAAAAAATAGACAAATTGGACTTCATGAAAAATTTAAAAATTTGTGTAACAGAAGCTGATATCAATAGAGTAAAAAGGGAACTCAAAGAATGAGGTAAAATATTTGCAAATCAATTATCTGATAAGGGATTAATATCCAGAATATATAGAGAACTCCTAAAATTCAACAACAAAAATACTTTCTTCAAAACTGGGCAGGACTTCCCTGGTGGCTCAGTGGTTTAGAATCCGCCTGCCAATGCAGGGGACATGGGTTCGAGCCCTGGTCTGGGAAGATCCCACATGCCGCGGAGCAGTTAAGCCCCTGCGGCACAACTACTGAAGCCTGTGCGCCTAGAGCCCGTGCTCCGCAACAAGAGAAGCCACCGCAATGAGAACCCCGTGTACCGCAACGAAGAGTAGCCCCCGCTCACCACAACTAGAGAAAGCCCACGTGCAGCAATGAAGACCCAACGCAGCCAAAAATAAATAAATTAGAAAAAAAAAAAAAGCTGGGCAAAGGATCTGAAAAGATATTTCTTCAAAGAAGGTATACAAATGGCCAATAAGTACATGAAAAAATGGTCAAAATTACTGATCTTTAGGAAAATGCAAATCAAAACTACATTGAGATACCCTTATACCCATTAGTATGACTACTATCAAAAAAATAAAAATAAGTGTTGGTAAGAATGCAGTGAAATTGGAACCCTTGTGTGCTGTAGGTAGGAACATACAATGGGTACAGCTGCTATGGAAAATGGTATGGCAGTTCCTCAAAAAATTATAAATAGAATTACTATATGATCCAGCAAGTATAATTCTGGGTATATACCCAAAAGAACTAAAAGCAAGATCTTAAAGAGGTATTTGTACATTCATGTTTATAGCAGCATGACTCACAATAGGTAAAATGTGGAACGAATGGACAAGCAAAATATGGTATATGCACACATTGTAATATTATTCAGCATTAAAACGGAAGGAAATTCTAACATACGATACAACATGGATGAACATTGAGGACATTATGCTAATAAATAGGCCAGTCACAGAAAGACAAATGCTATACAATTCCACTTATATGAGTGAGATAGAGTTGTCAAAAGCAGAGAGACAGAAAGTAGAATGGTGAGTGCCAGTTGCTAGGGGAGGGAGAAAAGAGGAATTATTATTTAATGGATATAGTGTGTCAGTTTTGGAAGACGAAAAGAGCTATGGAGATGTATGGTGGTGATGGTTGCACAGCATTATAAAAGTATTTGATACACTTGAATTGTACACTTAAAAATGGCTAAGGTAGTAAATTTTATGGTATATGTATCACAATAAAAAAAGTAGAAACGAAAAGATCACGTGGAGATCTGGGTACAAAGCAGATTCCGGTTCAGCAGGTGGGGTGGGGCCCAAGATTCTGCATTTCCAACAAGTTCTCAGGTGATGCAGGTGCTGCTGGTCCATGGACCACACTATGAGTAGCAAGGAATTAGAGCCCATGAGAGAAGAACGCTCACCATCTCCCGTAACACTGCTGGATGGTCATGAGAGATGAAGCGAATGAAAAGCAATGAGAAGGGTTTGCTGGGCTGGTGAAAGCGGGACTGAATGAGCAGGCTCAGCTCGGCTGTGCGGGGAAGGCCTCCCCGCTTTGTCCGTGCTGTTCCCGGTGCTGGGCGTGGCCCACTTAGACACAGCTGTGTGTGTCTGTGTATTGTCAACACCTGCAGGCAGACAACTCCTCAGTCTTCGCTGTTTCCTCACGGTCTCTTTTAGGAAGCCCACACTAGTGAGAAAACTCAGGAAGCGGGTCCTGCGGAAGGATTAAACCCAGTCTTCCTTCTCCGTGCTCCGGAGTTGAGGTGGAGAGCAGAATCGAGACAGGTAGGACATTTTTCAACAATATTCTTTTAAAAAAGTAAGGTCTTGGCTGTGTATGACTTATGCTTCCCTTCCTTTTCAGTCATTTCATTTTTCAAGGTACTTTCACATCTCTTGTTCTCACGGTTGGTTTTTTTGTTATTAAACTCTAAAGGTGTTCACATGCAGTACCTAGGTATGGTGTTTTGCATTCTCATCTGAAATGAAATGTTGGTGTCCCTGCAGTCTTAGAACACAAGGTAGTGAATGTTTTCTCCTCTATCTTTCTGTTGTTTTTCACATAAGGACACGCTGTGCTCATTACAGCCTCAGAGTAATCAAGTTCTGCAGGCCTCTCATGGCCTCCAGCCTGACTAAGTAGTCAGGAGAGTGGACTGACTTCCTGTGAAGGTTCCTGGTTAGTGCCTATGCTTAAAAGATTGGCTGTGAGGGATTAAGCTTTTTTTTTGGATTAATTTTGGTTTTTTTTCTTTTTCTTTTTTTTTTTTTGCTGGGTGTAAAATGTATTGAACTGTTATTATAGTAAATATTTTATGTAAACTATTCTCACGTTCCTGTAAAGCAGGGCAAAGTGATAGTAAAAGTACAAGTAGGCAAGGTATATATTAACATTTTAATATATTCATCACTGTCGATGTTTTTGTTATCAGTTTCAAGACGGACTGATAGAGTTACTGACTGAACTTTATGATCTAATCCTCAGGGATGCAATGCCTGAGTGAATTTGGGTTTAAGTGATTTAATGAAAAATGAATTTTTAAGGAAAATGATGGCAGGTAATAAATGAGCTACTTCCCACCTGCTTCTGATATACAACCCAATGGTAGTTCTATTCAGTTAAGCAAAAGATAGATCACTTTAGCCACACCAGAAATAACCTTCCCTGAACTTTGTGAATGGCAATTGGAGAAAGTAGCCCAAGGTCCCTTGAAGTTCCTCACAAAGATTTTGTCTAAAGTGAGATTTTAAAAGTGGAAGGGACTTGGATATTTAAAAACAGAGATGCTTATTAATATGAAGGAGTTAGACTGCAAGAAATTTCCAGATTAACTCGTGCTTAGTCAAAGTGAAAATTAGGAATTTTGACTCTTGGTGATGCTACTGCTTAAAAGGAAGGTTTGGTATGTTTCTTTTTTATGTCCAGGGGTTCATTGCCTTGGACACTTCACTTGTGTAATTGGGGGCAGCCAAGTCTTTGAAACACAATGGCTGAGGAAAGGGTTCAGCTGTCTTTACCTGATACGAGTTATGTCAAGATGTATTCAGTCAGCTACCAAATGTTTCAGTGCTTATTGTATCTCAGGCACTCAACTAATCACTACTGAAGCAACGGTGAACAAATCGCCCATGCCCTCTATGGTTATAGTTCTGTTTGGGGAGCTGGATGATAAACATATACGGGTGTGAATATTGATGGGGTAAATGCCATGAAAGAAATAGAGAGAGGGGCGTGATAGGGAATAATGGAGGAGAGAAGCTCTTCTGGCTAAGAGCTAGGAGGGCACTGAGATGGTGGATGCACTGCGGAGCTGGAGTTCTCAGAGACCCCTCTCCAGCCCTGCCTCCATCTCTTACTCTGGGCACCCACTTTGAAGAGATTGCCAGCAGAATAAAAAACCAGAGTTTTGGGATCTCCCCAAGGTGTCAGTTATTGAGCCAGTGACACCTTCACACAGTGGGTCTCAAACTTGGTTGAACTTGGCAATCACATAGGGAGTTTGAAAAATAACTGATAACTGACTCCCACCCCCAAAGCGTCTGCTATAATTGGCATGGCGGGCTGCCTGGAGAGTTTGAAAAGCTCCCCAGGTGTTGCTCCTGTAAAGCATGGTTGGGGAACTCTTCGGGCAGAGATTCTCAAGCACTCAAGTGCATCAGCATCACCTGGAGGGCTTATTAAACCACGGATTGCTGGACCCACCCACAGATTTCTGATTTAGTGGGTGTGGGATGGAGCTCAAGAATTTAGCGTTCTCACAAGCTCCCAGGTGATGCTGCTGCTCGTCCAAGTACTGCATTTTGAGAGCTCTTCCTATAATGCATAAAATCAGGTTACTTGCTGGAAGAGTGGCATCTAGTTGAGTAAAATTAAAATCCTGACACTCAACACAGTGTGCTTCCTCCTCACCCCTCTCCCCTTGGAGAGAAACACAGTACTAGTTAAAAGTCCCCACTTCTATTTTCAAAATATTAATTTTACTTCCTGTTCTTCCACCATTCTTTGCGACATAAGAAAGTAGAGAACAAAGACTGTTCCCCCGGTGTGAGACCATTTTGCCTTTTGTGTCTTAGTACCCAGCAGTTAGTTTAATCAGAATTTAATTACCCAGGTAGAAATCAGGTAATTTTGTAGCAGAGTTTATTAAATTCCTCTCCTGGTGTTCCCTACCACTTTCCTTTCCAACTTTTCCGTCTCAGGTGATGTTATAAAATATCTAGGCTTCATGCTACCCTTGGAAATCTCAGCCAGGTAATCCTCCCTAAGTGGTGTTTTCTGTGAACTTGTTAACGTATGACTTAAATAGTGATGAATGGTAGAGACTTACATGAAGAGGAAGAAACCAGCTATGAGGACTGAAGAGCCTATGGGGGAAGAAATTAGGCTTTCTTCACCTTTTGAAGATGGAAAAATGATTTAAAAGTTCTGTTTGAGAACTCTGTTCCGGGTGATATACCAGCTCAAGGAAAATAATCAACTTCTGGGCTCCTTACCTGAAATCTGGGGATGCATCACGTACCTGGATCCAGGGGCTCACACAGTCTCTCACCACCCTCAGGCTTGGCTTTTTCTGTGTTGTCTTCAGTCGCCCATTAGACTCTTCCACAGGGGTGGCAAAGATGGTGCCCACCAGCCTCTGCTTTTATTCTACCAGTTACATCCCAGGGGAAAGCAGGTGCCTTTGTCTCAGTGACTCCAGCACAATTCTCAAGGCTGAGTCAGGTGGCACACTCTGTTCCTTAACTAGTCACTGTATGCTGTTGACATGGAGGGCATCCTGACTGAGATGAGGACTAAGGTTGCCACTAAAGTAGAGATGAAGGGAGAGCAAAAGGCATTCAAGGCTGGCATAGGGGGAGAGGAAAAGAAAGAGTGTAACACATGGGGAATATTCACGATACTTAACCTCGATAGCATGGGAACTGTCCAATGGGAACAAAGGTCTGTGGGGCTCTGGGGGACCCAGCAGAGAGAGTTGCTGGATCAGGGGATATCCTGGGGCTCTCAGGGGTAGGGATAGGAGAAGCTAGGAGTGACAGCAATTTACCAGCCACTATGCAAGTATTTCAATCTTTTACCAACCAGTGTTGCTGTTATTGTGTATAACACCAAATACCAACTCTGGTACATAGTCAAAATAAGAGTCCATGCTGTAGGGCAGAAAGAACCCAAGAACACTCTCAGAAATCCTTTTGAATAACTGTGCAGTAAAAGTACCTTGAACTTGGAGACCATTTATTTTTTACTTTTAAAGTTCATTTGCATATTAAGTGTGTTTTTAAAAGTGAGTGAGTGAACAAACATCACCTGAGTGCAAGAAGCCAGCAGTGGACTACTGAATGTGTAGAAGAAATTCAAGTCTCACATTCACCCAAATTTTGTATTCTAGTTTTTACTGTGTATTTACTCTCCTTACTGAAATAATATTTTAAGTGTTACACTAGGAATAATGTAGTTTTATACTTGTAGGTTATTGGCAAAATGTTGTTTTATTGAATCTACCCATTTGTGACAATTGAGTCAAATTAGAGCAAATTAAACATCACACAACACAACAGGTTCAGTGTTCAGACAATTTCCTTCTGTGTCTTGGTGCCACGTCTTTCAAGAGTCCAGAATCGTGTAATTATATAAGTATAGATGACGACTGTATTTTTTATTGTATTATAAACTTCAGTAAGTTTGAGTTTCAAAAACTCATCACCGAAGAGCAGTGCTCCCAAGTAGTGCCCACAGGTGATCAAGCACAATTTTCAGCCTCCAGTGGCCATTCTAAACACATTTTCAAGGGGTACTTGTATTATTGGTAGATTGAAAGGTCTCTGTTGTGGTCAACCTCTTTGATCACCTCTGGGAAATACTCATCAAAGGAATTTTTGGGTGAAGAAAAATGGTGAATGGTAGAGGCCTTATTTTACCACGAATACTATAATTTTATATAACTAATTTACATAAAGGAACTGGATTTTGTGGTAAGAACACACATCAAACTAGTTTGTGGGCATCAAAAAAGTCCCAAGTGGCCGCTCTGCTGGATACTTTTAGTTCTGTCACTGCCACTGATTCGAGTTTAATCTGTTCTCATGGAAGTGGTTTGTCTAATATGGGTTGACGCTATGACCATTGACTTTCTTGAATTCCAAAGTACATTTTCCAATCAGTCACTGCAAATTAATATTTTGAGTCTTTGAGCTTGTTCTTCCTTATACATACGCATACACTCGAAAGAAAAAACAAAAAATAGACTGGCACAGAAAAGCAGTATTTTGCCTGTTGTGTAAGGATTGAGTAAGGTTTGTGAGGCTTTGTAAAGCAACGTACTGGAGTGATTTTTATTCTCTAACTTTGTAAGAAATGACACATTTATTTCACTAAACCAATATTCAACTCCTCTGAGTGCCTAGTTTCCCTGGCTAGTGGGAAATTTAGTTTTAATCATTATTGGGGTTCCTTGTCCCTTAGAGCTATCTAAAGGTCCCAGAATCTTATATTTTCCACTTTGAGACCCTGTGGGCACCAAAGTTTTTCTGTATGAATATCTGTCCTTTTATCTTCTTCACCCCACTGCAAAGAATCTCTTCCATTTCGTGGGGGAATCTTTCCTCCTCTCCTTATCTCTATCCTCTCTTTCCCGCTGGCTCAGTTAACATAATCACCCTCAACATTTCCTTTTTTTTGCGGGATGGGGGACAAAAGTGAGCTGCTGTTGTCACTCGCCAACACATCTACTCCTGAGGTAAAGGAATAAAAATGTCAGACTTCTTAAATGGGCAGGGCTTCATGCAGAAAGAGCAAAATCAAATTAATAACTTTCAGAAATTATTCTGAGTATAAAAATTCAAAATTCTTTTTCCCATGAATATTCTTGCAAAATCAAACCTCTGAGTAGCTGTGCTGTGTATTTTGGTTCGCTTTATGTAGCCTTAGGATTCCAAATTCTTCCCCAGGGCACATGTATTATAGCTGGAGAAATAGGGGCATAAATTCTCATTTGATTCTTCAAAACCATATGGGTTGGTAGCCATTATCTCCCTTTCACAGGTGAGAAAACTGAGGCTGAAATAATTTGGGACCTATGCTAGGTTAGTGATTGATTCATTCGGCAGATTCTTTGAGTATTATGTGCCAGACACTGTTCTAGCTACTAGGGATACATTTGTGAAGTAGAATGACCAGCTCTCTTCTCGTGGGGAGCTTCTATTGCAGTTGGGAGGGTAGAAAACAGGGGAAAAGCAAGCAGTGAATAAATAATTTCATATTATGGTAATATGAATAGTTAAGAATTATTGAGTTGTCAGTTTTTGCCAGTCCCAGGTATAAATGCTTAACATGTATTATCATCTAATCCTTAAAAAAAAAAAAAAATCCTTTGCAGTAGGGAATGTTTTACTGTTTTAGATGAGGAAACTAAGGGAGGCCCAGAGAGGTTAAGTGACTTGTACATAGTAAGCAATGGATTCAATCCCATGACTATATCATGCTGAAAGTAAAAGAGGTCGTGGGGTGGCGGAGGGATGGAGGGGGGTCCTTTCATAACGTTGTGACTGGCCTCTCTGGAGTTACATGTGAGCTGAGAGCTGAAATGAACGGTGAAGATAGCAATGAAAACATTTGAGAGGAGGAGTGTTCCTGTGCGAAGCCCCTGGGGTAGGGTGGGACCGGTTGAGAGGTCCATGTCTATTGGAGCCCTAAATTCAGTGATCTCTCTGCCTTATAAAGGGAAATCACTAACTGTGGGGCCTCTAGCAAATCAAAAACAAAGCCTTTGTTACAAAAGGACTGCAATGGCTAACAGAGGTTTTTAACCTGCTTTCTGAGCACCCAGTAGGTGTTAAGGTTTCCTCAACAGCCTCGTTCAATTCTCAGTTTAGGTGGCTAGCCGAGGACACCAGGGGTATCCAGAAGTTCACATTTTCTCTCAGTAATCGCCTTCATAAACATGGGCCAATTTTTCTGATCCTTTCTAGCTCTTAGTTTTGAATCAGAATGATATTTTAGAAATAGCTGTTCCTAGTCTGTTGCTGAAGAACTTTCCTTTCTGTTTTTTGAAGTTTGGAGAACAGATTTCTATTTTGTCTCCTAGATTTATCCTGGTTAGCTAAAGTTGTCAGCAGCCACCTGACCTCTTCACCTTTGTGAGAAGTCTTTCAAGTATAGTAACAGTGTGATGGATGGTCTTCTCCCTAGATGGAGGATTGGTGTTTGTCAAAGTGCTATGTTTCTGAAAGCACAGGAGCGCGATTTCCCAACCTGGGAGGTTAGGCATCCCCAAAAGATATTTTGGTTCCAAGGTTGAGCGGTAATATCCATGGACTGGGTCATTTCACTTCCTAAATTGTTTATCCCGGAGGTAACCAGAATTACCTATTTCCCAGCTGTGCCAAGTAATTGAAGAGTATTCAATTATTTCTTCAGTCACCAGTGTATGGAGAGAATATTGTATAATGTCTGCTGAGCCCTATTCCTAGTTCTGCCTTGAACCAGCAAGGTAACCATCACTAAGTGAACTTGCATCTCTGAAACCATTTTTACATCTATGAAATGAAGGGTTATGGAATGGGAGAAACTGAAGTAGTTAAGGTCCAGTTTACTGACTCCTTGAATATTTCAACACCTGGCTGCTTAACGTACTTTGCATTCCAGAGAATGGGAATGACACCAGGCAAAGCAATGCTTTTGTTACTAGTTATGCCCTTGGCCCCCCAAACCGCGTGGAATTGTAGTTGTAGCTCCTCGGTTGCCTCCTGCCCTGTTGACCTGACAGGTGCTGCTTTCACGCATGCTCATGCCTAGCTGGGTCTACAAGCAACGCAAGTCTAAGAAGTCAGCTGGTGACTTTCCCCCAAGTTCACGTTGATGCTTAATCCTCTGGCCTTACCACTCTAGTGCCAAGAACAGCCCTGCTAGTAAGAGCACATCTTCCTATGAGACAAATCACGCCCAAGAAAAGAAGTCCTGGAGCATGAGGGGATATATCTCAACGCCCAGAATCTCTCAGCCCCTGAGGGATATTTTTTGTTTCTTTGTTTTTGTTTTTTTGGGTGGTGGGCAGGTTCTGATAGCTCAAAAGCAGAGGCACAGCCTTCTTATCTTGCCACAGGAAAACAAAATACCAGGAGTGGACCTTCTCAACTAACTTGTTACTCCAGTAAATACCTAAAGGGAATTTCCCCCAAGCAGGCCTATTTATGTATTTCTGCAAAAGTTCTAATACCCTAGAAAATACAGCCTCATGAATGCCTCTGAACTTGATCAATCAATGCCCATTGTCCTGTCATTGTGTTGGTGGAAAACATAAATGACTGAGGGTAGGAATAGAGAAGGGCTGTGTCCTACCAGAGACAAGAAGTGGGTCAAACTATTTGCTGTCTAAGGCATCTTCCACTGGCAATTTGTGACTTAAGCTAAAGGTCACAAACCAAGACATGCAGGTAGCCTCTAGAGCCTGGGAATGGCCCTTAGTCAGCCAGGAAACGGGGACCTCAGTTCTACATCGCAAGGAGCTTAATTCTGCAGCAACCTGAATGAGCAGGAACACAGATTCTTCCCTCAAACGTCCAGAAAGAAATATAGCTCTGCCAATAGCCTGATCTTTAGCATGGTGAGATCCATACCAACTTCTGACCTGTGGAACTCTAAGATTATAAATTTGTGTTGTTTTAAGCCACTAAGTTTGTGGTAGTATATTACAGCAGCAAAGGAAAACTACTACCTTCAGAGAAGAGGACATCAAAACACTTATTTAATTATTAAGAAGGGAAATAATAGCAACAAAAATGTGGTAAGACATCATGGTGTCTGAGTTAATTTCCTTTTCTGTCAGGGAAGGCAGGTCGAGGAGTTGGTGCACAAATGAGATTTCAGCACTCAGCGTGAATGTCTACTCTGAATCCCATTGACAAAGGTGCATTGAGGCATCATCACCAGACACATTCTCTCCTTCTTTCCCTCTGGAGCTGGGTAAACATCTCCTTACTTCTGTGTCTCTAACCCTGCTGAGCCAAACCTAAGTAGGATTTCTTTAAACAGTGTCAGCAACAATTTTGCCTTTGGGAAGTAATTCTTTGAAGTTATGGTTTGCTTCTGAAAGCATTAATGCATAATAGAGGACATCAACATTTGAATTTTACCACTTTTGAGTAGAGTTGAAGAGGTTATTAGCCCTAGCCCCCAAAATATCAATTTGAAGTAAAATTACAGTGGGGGCATGAGTTACAAAGAAATGAAATGTCCAGTTCATCATGCTGATTCAGAAGAAAAGTGTACAGGATTTCTACAGTTTGCTTTGGACCTAGTGGAAAGACCTCATTGTTACTTCCTAAAACAGCCTGCTATCTGATAAGTGGCGCCGTTGATGTCACTTTGTAAGCATTTTGTTTATTTCTGGAAGTAGAAGCAGTAGGAAAAACAGCTAAGCCCTTTAGAGAATGAAGACTTGAAATGGAAAGTTCAGTTCAGTCCTTAGTGGCAGGCTTCCTCTAAAAGTTGTTTGAAGAGGTCTCTCACTTATAAATAAACAACTTGGAATCTGATCCTACTGTTGACTGACTTTCCACGAGGAACTTCAACTGCTCACATTCTGTAGGGGATTAATAAAACCAACTGCTGGGATCCAAGTTGTCAGTTTCCTCTTTGGAAGTCTGACTGCTGATTTTCTACTCTTCCCCCTGTGAGTGATGTACAGGATGAGTGACAAAGGATGGGAGCGCTGTGGTGACTGCTTCCCTGCAGTGACAGACATGGCATGGCTGGGCTCCAGGGCTCCTTATCACACTTGCTGAGGCCCAGCAGCCAGGTCTCAGGATGCGATAGAGACAAGCCATTTTTTCTGTGCTACGATAGGACAACAAGGCAAAGGAGAATAATTATTTAATAACCATAGTGCTTAATAAAAAGTAGAGCATCATAGAATTAGCAGGGAGCTTGGAAGTTTTCAAGTCCAGCCCATAGTACAAGGAAGAAAACTCTTCAGAGTATTCCCGAAAGGTAGGATTGAACTTCACAGGGACAGAGGCTTGTCACCCTTCAGAAAGCTGTATTTGTTAGAAATCAAATGAGGATGTTTCATCTGAGTTATATGTTGGATTTTAGTTGATTAAAAGCTGTGACTTCCAGTGTCCTGAATACTTGTGACAATTTGTATAAGTGAGATATCAACCTTCTGTTTTAGCCAGTCTGCATTCTTGTAAGCATTATTTTAGCTCACCATAAAGACTACAAGGTTTCAGCAGTTACAGTTTATCAAAAGTATTGTGGGTGCTCATTGGGGACAATTTTGCTCCTCATGTGACATTTGGCAGTGTTTGGAGACAGTTTTTACAACTAGTGTGGGGATGCTACTAGCGTCTAGTAGATAAGAGATTAAAGATGGCCCGAAATGTGAATAGTGACAAGCTTGAGAAATTGTGCTTTAAGGTCATATTCCCCTAATTTGGGAGAAAGGAAAATTCAATTCTATACAGCTATTCTGCTGTATAATGTTAAGCAAAAAGTTTGACCTTTCTAAACCCAGGGGGTTTCTCATTTGAAAATAAGCTGTTGAATCGGGTTCAATTCAGTGCATCAAAATATAGGTGCCTATTATGTACCTATCACCATGCTAACCTGAAACATAGAAAAGTTCCTTCCCCTTCAGAAAGGTGTGATGATCTGAGTCAGCTGTAGTCACTATAATGCTGTGTAATAAATCACATGAAATTTGACTGACTCACAACGCCATCATACATTCTCAATTGTGAATTTTCAGATTGGCTGGGCTTCGTCAGATGTGGGTTTGGCTTGTCTCCTCGCTAGGGTCCTGTTCTGATGCTCCATGTGACTTTCATCCTTCTAGAGCAGGGTCCTCTCATAGAGATGGCAGAAAGCACAGAGCGGCAAATAGAAACATCCAATACCTATTAAGACCTGAGCTCAAAACTGCGTAACTATCCTTCTCAAGTACATTATTTTAGCCAAAGCGTGTTGTATGGCTAAAACCAGAATCAAAGAGGTAATGAAATATGCTCTACTTCTAGTGGGAAAAAATTGAAAAATCACATGTCAAAGGGCATGAACATAAGAAAATGTGAGAATTAGGAACAATAATGCTATCTATACAGAGAGAACTTCTAACTTAAATGTGCAGTAGTTTTAAGGCTATTTTTTGTCTGTCATCTCTTGAGATTTTTGATTTATTAAGTTGAATTCAATAATTTCTCTTCATTTAAAGTTAAACTTAAGCAAAATATCCAATTTGCCTTCCAAGATCCACCTAAACTTCCTCTGCAACCATTTCTTTTCATACAAAGACCTTCCAGCCAATTTTCTGTCCCCAACTTTATTTGGCCTGATTATTACTTCCACCATGGAGGCTTGCTACAGAAAGGGGTAGAACTTGACTGCTGCAGAAGATAATTTATGATTCCCTGGCTGTGGAAGGAAAAAGAACAGATGGTGAGCATCATCAGTACCATACAGTGTGTCAGCTGAGTGATATGTCAGATGTTCTTCCTCCCAGTTAGTCTTCCTTGAATTTGAGCACCCTTCTATTTCATAAATGGTTCTGTAAAATGTTTTGAAGAATCCTCTAATACTCTGACCATGGGCTAGATGCTTTACAATCTTTACCTCTTTGCCTAATGCCGATGCTAAATCTAAGTACACAGATCTGATTTTAAAATATGTATCGTTTTATCATAAATGGGTGTTAGATTTTGTCACAAGCATTTTCTGCATCTATTGAGATGATCATATGGTTTTTGGTCTTCAGTTAGTTAATGTGGTGTATCACATTGATTGATTTGCATATATTGAAGAACGCTTGCATCCCTGGGATAAATCCCACTTGATCATGGTGTATGATCCTTTTAATGTACTGTTGGATTTGGTTTGCTGGTATTTTGTTGAGGATTTTTGCATCTATGTTCATCAGTGATATTGGCCTGTAATTTTCTTTCTTTGTGACATCTTTGTCTGGTTTGGGTATCAGGGTGATGGTGACATCATAGAATGAGTTTAGGAGTGTTCCTTAAATAAATTTTAAAAATACGTATCGTATAAATGTTTGTTTTGTAAATGCATATAGTATCTCCAGAAGGGAACTCGTGAATTGGTTAATGGTTGTACCAGAAAGAAGGGTTGAGTGGCTATGAGATACAGGAAAGAAGAAGAATTTGTTTTATGAATCCTCTCTTTTACCTCATATATTTTGTATTATGAGCATATATTACCTCTTCAAAATATTCTAATAAAATGAAGGAGGACACTAATATCCACATTTTACAATTAGGAAAACTGAGTAAGTTATTTTCCTATTGGGAACTTCAAGCCTGTAATCCTAGAAAAGTTTCAGAGCTGACATTTGAATACAAGTCTCTGTAACTCTACAAAAGCTGAAGTTTTTATCCTGCTGTAAAGTGAGTTCTCAAAGTTTTTTTGAAGATGGATAGATGTGCACAGTTTTGACTTACTGTTTAGGAGACGTGCATTTTAGTCAATAATGTCTCCATTAACAACATCATCAAGTTTCTGCTTGCCAGGAGTTCTGTTTGACAGGCTCTACAAAGCCTATTAAGCAGGCTAGATTATGATGATCTCCCACCTCAGTGTGGAGTCATCAAGGCATAAAAGTCAGCACAGTATATGAAGTCATCCACTCAGCAAAGCTGAGAAGTCTAGTTTACCAACTCTTGAATTTTTATCCTCTTTGCCTATGAAAACAACTAGTAATGACATTTGCCTATTAAAACAACTAGTAATGACAACTATTGATCACTTGCGTCTTGTGGGGATGAAATTTCCTAAAGAATTCTACTAAGCCCAGCTAACCCCTGAAGACTCTTTATTTTTCCTAACAGTAGGAAATGAGAGTTTGAGAACTCAAAAGAAAGATGTCACTAAAGGACAAAAGTTCCCCAGAGTTCATGAACTGATTTTGCACCAAATATCCATGCAATCTACTTTGCCCAGAAACACGTTATGAGGTAAAGATTATTAAGTAAACTAAGTTAGAGGAATGGGCAGTGATTTGTCCTCCTGAGAGCATTTGCCCTGCTGTGGAACAGGCATTTATAAAGCCAGTTATCTTTCATAACGGTTGTTGATTGGTTTTCAAGAGGAACTTCTATCAACACTTGCAGTTTTCCTTTAAACCCCTGGAGGTTTGGGGCATTTTGTTCATGTTTGTTTTTTTGCTTTAATCCATCTTTATGGATAAGAGAGGACATGATATCATGGATAAATCATGGACTACGAATTGGGCCCCTGGGACTTATATCCCTGTTCTTCATCCAGGCTGCCGTGTGACTCTCACTAAGACTTTTCTCCCTTCACCTCAGTTTCCCAGGTCAAAGAAGAACCAGACTATTCTCTGTAAGATCTCTTCTATCCAGCGTATGATAATCTCATGATTTCTTTTTCAGGATATGGTAACTAAAGACCATGTTTCTTGCCTGAACTAAAGTTGTCTGTTCGCATTTTCTTTGGGATTTTATTTCCCTGCGCTGTGTGTCTCCTCCTTTTCCCTGCTTCCTCCTAAGTATATACTCTACAGCAAAGGCTGTTGGTATCATCCAGCTACCAACTAGGGCAGGAGGGTACAGTAGAAAAAACAGCAGATTTGGAGTCCGTCAGGAGCTGGTTTTATTTCCTCATGTTTCATGCGTTGCATGATCTTAAATAAATCACTCCACTTCATGAACAGGATGGCAGAATGACCTAGATAATCTAGGTAATTTCTCCTCAGCTTTAAAAGAGTTATTCTAAACCCTGCTCAAGTAGCAGTATACACTGTTGCTTCCCCTGAACCCCTTACACAAGCCTAGGTAATTTTATAGAGTGCATGTTTTTCTCTCTTGATTTCAATTTATGTATCAAATAGCAAAAAAAGGAAACCCACCATGTAGTTCCTCCACCCTGAAATGTTAACTTTTTTCACTGTCCCGTGGATTCTGGTTTGGGTTGGGCTAGGGATCTGATTCACTGTAATATTCAGTGGGAGAGGAAACTTTTGTTTAGAACTTTCTACCTAGCCCTGTCAAATCACTGTATGAGCATCTCGTTTATTGTAAGGAGAATATATTTTTTGTCAATAAGGTGAACCCATCTCTAGCTTTGCCTCCTTTAAGAACACAGTAAGACAGAAGAGCAATTTTGCAAAAATTTTTTGAGATCCACAGTAATACATTGTGATTTATTCATGCACAAATATGTACACAACTGAAATATTTTACAAAACAATGAATATTGTTATACGTACAATTCCTATATATATAGAATATATATTCATATATATATATATATTTATACATATATATGTGTATATATTCTAATTTCTTTTAAAAATACCCACACAAGTCATAACCTACTAAACTGATTTCACAGCCCTCTAATGGATCTTGACCTGCTGTTTTGGAAAACAGTCACAGCCAATTTACCATTTAGTCGGGATGACCTAGGGACCCGAAACCATCCTGGCTAAGCTTTCAGCAAAGAAGTAAATAGTATCTTTTAAATAGTATATACTTGATTGAGTGTGGTACAGCGAAGAATTTCTCAAATGGTGGTACCCCATCATCCTCACGCATAGGGAAGTTGTGTCAAAGCCGTGCAGTATCTTATTAGGGTTGTCACTCTGCTCTATGATACATGTTTTCAAGGTGTTTCTTGTTGTAAGAATGACATATCATGTAACAACAAGAAAATTCACCATCCTGAAAGAGCTTCATTGCTTAGGTGGCTTGAGGCCCTCCAGGCACACTGCCCCATATCCCTATGTTATGGCAACTCCACGTGGAGACACATACAGCACTGGTCCAGAGAGAAGATGACTGACGTTCTGACAAACTAGCTGGGAGACAGTTAGGCAAATCATTTAATCCCACTGCAGATTAGTACCCAGTGGTAAAACAAAGCAGCTGGAATAAGGTCTTTCACTGAAGCCCTTTGGCATACATGTTTATCAACTTGAAGCTTTCAGCTGGCTTCTAGAAACCAACCATATTTCCCTCCCTTCCTTCCTTCCTTCCTTCCTTCCTTCCTTCCTTCCTTCCTTCCTTCCTTCCTTCCTTCCTCCCTTCCTCCCTTCCTTCCTTCCTCCCTCCCTCCCTCCTTCCCTCCCTCCCTCCTTCCGTCTCTCTCTATTCAGATAAAATTGGTATATAACATTATAAAAGTTTCAGGTAGCATGGATATATATATACACTACCAAACGTAAAATAGATAGCTAGTGGGAAGCAGCCACATAGCACAGGGAGATCAGCTCGGTGCTTTGTGACCAACTAGAGGGGTGGGATAGGGAGGGTGGGAGGCAAGGAGACCTAAGAGGGAAGAGATATGGGAACATATGTATATGTATAACTGATTCACTTTGTTATAAAGCAGAAACTAACACACCATTGTAAAGCAATTATACTCCAATAAAGATGGTAAAAAAAAGTTTCAGGTGTACATCATTATGATTTGACACCCATGTTCATTACAAAATGATCATCACCAAAAGTGTAGTTATCCATCCTTCACCATACAGTTGACCCCCTTCACCCATTTTGCTCACCCCCTAACTCCCTTCCCCTGTGGTAACTATCAGTCTATTCTGTGTCTATGAGTTTGTTTTTGTTTTGTTTATTTGTTGATTTTAGATTTCACATATAAACAAAATCATGATTTTTGTCTTTAAGCTTCTGACTTACTTCATTTAAGATAATACCCGTTAGGTCCATCCATGTAGTCCCAAATAGCATGACTTCATTCTTTTTACAGATGAGTAGCACTCCATTGTGTATATGTAACAAAAAGCTTTAGCCATTTATTGGTGAACATTTACGTTCCTTACATATCTTGTCTACTGTAAATAATGATGGAATGAACACAGGGTTGCAAATATCTTTTCAAATTAGTGTTTTTGTTTTTTTCAGATGTTTACCCAGGAGTGACATTGCTGGACCATATGGTAGTTGTATTTTTAATTTTTTGAGGAACCTCCATACTGTTTTCCATAGTGGCTGTACCAATTTACATTCCCACCAACAATACACCAATGTTCCCTTTTCTCCACATCTTCACCAACACTAGTTATTTGTTTTCTTTGAAAGGTGTGAAGTGATATCTCATTGTGGTTTTGATTTGCATTTCCCTGATGATTAGTGATGTTGAGCATCTTTTCATGTATCTGTTGACCTTCTCTAAGTCTTCTATGTAAAGATGTCTATACTGGTCCTCTGTTGTTTGTGTTTTTGATATTGAGTTGTATGAGTTCTTTGTATATTTTGGATAATAACCCCTTATCAGATACTTAGTTTGCAAGAATCTTCTCCCACTCAGTAGGCTGCCTTTTCATTTTGTCAGTAATTTCCTTTGCTGTGCAAAAGCCTTTTAGTTTGATGTAATCCCATTTGTTTACTTTTGCTTTTGGTTCCCTTACTTAGGAGACAGATCCAAAAAATATTGCTAAGACATATCAGAGAACATACTCCCTATATTTTCTTCTATGAATTTTATGGTTTCAAGTCTTACATTCAAGTCTTTAATCCATTTTGAGTTTATCTTTGTGTACAGTGAGAGAAAGTAGTCCAGTTTGGTTCTTTCACATATAGCTGTCTAGTTTTCTTGACACCATTTATTGAAGAGGCTGCCTTTTCCCCATTGTATATTTTTGCCTCCTTTGTTGTAGATTAATTGCCCATGCAAATATAGATTTATTTCTGAGTTATCTATTCTGTTCCATTGACCTGTGTGTCTGTATTATGCCAGTACCACACTGTTTCGATTACTGTAGCTTTGAAGTATAGTTTGAAATCAGGGAGCATGATACCTTCAGCTTTGGTCTTCTTTCTCAAGATAGTTTTGGCTCTTTTGAGTCTTTTGTGGTTCCATACAGATTAAAATTATTTGTTCTACTTATGTGAAAAATGCCATTGGAATTTTTTTTTTAACATCTTTATTGGAGTATAATTGCTTTAGGGATTGCATCTGTAGATTGCTTTGGATAGTGTGGACATTTTAACAGTATTAATTCTTCCCATCCATAAGTGCAGAATATCTTTCCATTTATTTGTGTCTTCATTAATTTACTTCATCAGTCTTTTAGAGTTTTCACTGTACAGGTCTGTCACTTCCTTGTTTAAATTTATTCCTAGGGATTTTATTCTTTTTGATGCATTTGTAAATGAGACTGTTAATTTATCTTCCTGATAGTTCATTATTAGTGTATAGAAATGTGAGCAATTTCTGTATATTGATTGTGTATTCTGAGACCATAGTGAATTCATTTATCAGTTCTAACAGTTTATTAATTTTCAGTGATATCTTTAGACTTTTCTCTATAAAGTATCATGACATCTGCAAATAGTGACAATTTTGCTTCTTTATTTCCAGTGTGGATACCTTTTGTTTCTTTTTCTTGCCTAATTGCTCTGGCCAGGACTTCCAAAACTATGTTGAATAAAAGTTGAATAAAACTATGTTGAGTAAAACTATGTTGAATAAGAGTGGGCATTCCTATCTTGTTCCTGGCCTTAGAGGAGAATATTTCAGCTTTTCGCTGTTGAGTATGATGTTAACTGTGGGGTTGTCATATATAGCCTCTATTATGTTGAGGTATGTTCCCTCTGTACCCACTTTGTTGGGAGTTTTTATCATATTTGGATGTTGAATGTTGTCAAATGCTTTTTCTGCATCTTTTGAGATGATCTTATGATTTTTATCCCTCATCTATGTTCATTGAGCATACTGTCTGTAATTTTCTTTTTGTGTGGTGTCCTTGTATGGTTTTGGTATGAGGCCAGGTAATGCTGACGTCATTAAATGGAGTAAGTTTGTGTGAGAGGGCTTCAGAAGCAGAGTCTCTGTTTCCTGGAGCCAACTGGCTCTCCCAGATCTAAGTCCAAGTGGTCTTCAAAGCCAGTTGTTTTGGGGTCTTGACTTTCTGGTGCAGGTCCCTTGACGTGGGGTGCCCAATGTGGGACTTGAACCCCTTGCTCCTCAGGGAGGAGCTCCATTTTTGTGATGTCCTTTCCACTTGTCAGCACGCAGCGGGTGGGAGCCCTGGCAAGGCTGTGTCTCTGTCCCTCCCACCTGTTTCAACAAGGCTTTTTTTTTTTTGTTGAAGAGCTCTTCTACTAGTCTTGAGGTCTTATTTTAGAGAGAATTGTTATGTAGGTAGTTTGTAGTTTTGGTGTGTCTGTGGGAGGAGGTGAGCTCAGGATATCCCGCTCCTATCTTGAAATCTCTCACCAGCCATCTTTTGAGATCTCTCTTAAGCCAAAATTCTCATCATTTTTGTACATGGAAGTTATTTCCTTTGCCTCTGTTATTAAGATTTCGGACAGAAGAAATCTTTTCAGATAGATTAGTATTTGCAAAAATGAAGTAGAGGATTCAGGATATGCATAGTGATTTTAAAACTGTAGAAGCACAATGATTCATGGAAAGTAGTTTAGATTTGGGAGTCAAAATAGGGTTTCGACTCCTAGAGTTTTCTCAGCATTTTTCAAATACTCTATGTCATTATCTATCTCCTACTGGAAGATATGACTTGGGTTGCCTTGGGTTTTGGAATTACTTTATTAAAAATCTTAACTTTTTAAGAAAAATTCCCACTGCCATGGGAATATTTTCAAGGTATATCACTGACTGACAGGAGCAAGTCACAGAGTTGTAAGTATAGGCGACCCAGTGTATGAAAGAGGAAATTGTATATGCATGCACTTGTGTATGTGTAGTATTCTAATTACATTGATTGAAACATAAAATTACTTTAGGAGACAGAAGTAGAACACATTTGGGGAGGGTGAGAAAAACCTTTTACCTGTCTTTTGTGGCATTATTTGAAATTTTTACAATGAGTATATTCTACTTTTGTAACTTAAAATTTGAATCTCAAAATCAGTGGGGAAAATGTATGATTCATTAATGGATGATGGGATAAACTGGCTTGCATTTAGAAAAGCAGGTTTAATTACTACCTCACACCATACAGAATGACACATTCACCTAGAATAATAATTATTCAGTACTTATGCTGTGCCCGTCACTATGCTCAGATTTTTCTATGTACTGGTTAATTTTCACAACGAAGAGAATGTGCAGGGCTGACCGTTCCATTTCATAAGAGTGAATCTAAGAAAGGATACGTATGGTAGAGCTGGATCTACAGTGCACATGCTCCTTTCTCTTTGTGCTTGCCTACATCTGTGCTGGCTTGCATTTCTCTTAAGTATGTAAGAAAAATATAAAGCAGTTTTGAATGAAATACAATACATCCTACTGAGTTTTTTTTTTTTTTTTTTTTTTTTTGCGGTACGCGGGCCTCTCACTGTTGTGGCCTCTCCCGTTGCGGAGCACAGGCTCCGGATGCGCAGGCTCAGCGGCCATGGCTCATGGGCCTAGCCGCTCCGCGGCATGTGGGATCCTCCCGGACTGGGGCACGAACCCGTGTCCCCTGCATCGGCAGGCGGACTCTCAACCACTGCGCCACCAGGGAAGCCCCTACTGAGTTTTTTTTAATGACCTGGGAAGAATTCTTAAACTTCCTTAGAAAAGATAAGAACGAGAAAAATGAAGCTCATACTGTTTTCCTCATACTCTGACCTTGCTGGTGGAGTGTAATGTATTTGAAATCGTCTGGGACTCAGTGACAGAAGATTCTGATTACCAGAGTCTCCAAGTGGGAGATCTAAATTTGATTCTGATTTTGAAGCCTTCAATCATGGAGTTATGACATGAAATCAGAATGCAAGCTCATGCAGTGTTCTGCAAATAATCCTGTAATTACATCTTCCAAGCTCTTTTAAACTATGATTGTTTTCCCATGTGGTGACTTGTACTAGCCAGCATACCCAAATTATTTAGTTTTTTATTATAAAAGTAATGTGTGCTCAAAGTTAGGTGTTTTGATAAGTATAGTTACTATCAACTTTCAAAGCAGAGGGACTTACTTTTAAATGTCTGGCTCTACCATTAGTTAAAAATTGAGGGTGGCAGGGACCAGGCCTATGATAGTTGTTTATCACTACCTCCAGAGCCAGGATTATAGTAGTTGTTAAAAAAAATTAAAGTGAAAAATTAGATGACACTTTTTGCCTTGCTTTTTACCCTGGCAATATACCAATCATAAGTCTATAAGAAATAGTTTAGTTACATCTGTAATGTCTTTATTATCTCTAAGAAATTATTTACAACCCTCATGTTAGACAGTTAACACCAAAAACTAATGTCCTTTTTCTGCCTTGCCTGCTCATGGCATAGTTAATACTTTCCCCTCAGTTTGGAGAATTGTATATCTAATTAAGAGAGATCAGAAGGTAATGAAAACAAAACTATAAATCTGAAAATGGGATCAATCTCTACAAATCTTACCCACTCACCCCTGTGATCTCAGTGGTAACTTCTATGAGACCAGGATCTCTATTTTATGCACAGTGTACTTCAAACTTGCCTAGCACATAGGGGTAAATTGGACATTGTTGACCCTAAAAAGGAAATTAAAAACCAATTGTGCCTTACATTCCTTACCTAAAAGTAGGCGTAGTTCTTCATAATCATACCTAAATTTCTAATAAAGAGGTTGTCAAATGAGATAATGAATGGGTGAAGTCCTTTGAAAAGGAATGCAACTTTGCAAAAAGTCGTGTAAGCAGGCTTGGAGCCTTTTCTAATAACCTCAACCCCATAGCCAAAGACACAGGCTTGTCTGTCGGGTACTTAGTGCTGTGCCCCAGAAAGTGAGAGAATTTCTCTGGCTACCATATCTTGCTTCCATTTTGAGCCCCCTCAACTCAGATTTTGTGACCCGGTTTCTTTCCTGAAGTCTGTGTCTCCCTCCCTCAGCCCTTTGTCTTGGTAAGACATTAGCTCTGGTACAAGTTGAATTCCAGTTCCTCCCCCCCTTCACCTATTAACAGTTTATCTCTGACAACACTCCCTTCCTCTTTAGCCTGTGCTTCATTACAGCTGCACCCAGGCCAGCACCCCAGACTCCCACAAAGTATAATAAATTGTTATTAAACTGGGTCCTCCACCAAAACTCTAGGGGTAATGTTTAAAATCTATTTGTCAGTGCAGAGACATTGCACAGAAGACAATACAAAGAATAATATCAATTCCACTGGGCCTTTCTTGCAGTGCTGGTCTAGCAGCTCTAGATATTGAATCAACATGCATGACAACTTGCGGGGCCTCCCGTTGTTTCTGTTAACCATAAAGGTCTGATTGACCTGGAACTTGAGCACTGACTTTAGGGGTAGGACACAAAAGATTCATTTACCTCTGAATACTTTTTGACACCACTTTTTCTGGCACTGTTACATTTTTGCCACTAAAAGATCCCACAGGTCTTGAAATAAGAAGTTAAGGATTCTGCCTTTCACCTTTCGTAGCCAAGTGCCTTCATTTGATTTTAAGCTTAAGACATGCAATGATGATTCTTGGCAGCAACGTTACAAAAATTTATTTTTGACCTGTTCCACTAATTATGTGTGTCATAACTTAAAAGTACAGGCCTTAAAGTGGTTTTGCTTTTCTATGGATGCCTTGCCTGAGCCTTGGTTTTATCATCCATAAAATAAGGATACAGACTACCACCAAAATTTACAGAGGGTTTGCTATACTAGGTCCTTGCTCAGCACTTTACAACAAAGGTAATTCTAGCTAGAATTAGAAGGACTTGTCTCGTGAGGTCATTATTGCCCCTGCTGACAGAAGGGACAGGGATGACATGGGCTAGGAGGCAGGGTTTGGCTTACCTCTTTAACACTATTATCAAGTCTCCTGACTCTCAGAGCAAAGATGTATGATCTTCAAGTAGCAAGGGTGGACTTTTTAAAGAAACAAGGGCGATAGGGAGAGGTAGGGAAAGCAGTCGTTATTTTCCATTTATAATTGTGTTCGGGGGGCCGATTCTCATTCCTTCCCTCATCCCTGTCCAAATGCGCATTCCTACTTCTTCCATGCCCTCCAAACACAGTCCTGGTACAACAGTGAGCATCATTTGAGAGGCCCATACAACACAGAGTTTTTTCCTGAAGCTCCAGTATTGATGGGTGAAAACACACAACCCTCATATTTTTTGGAATTATCTGGTTTTGATCTGAACCAGAAACTAAAACTGACCCGACCTATTTGTTGACCTTTTTCTTCTTGAACACATAGGAGCCTGTATTTATATTTTTATTAAAGATGGAAATCTCTCCTCAGAGTAAATCGAATGCAGCATTAACCTGATTATCCTGGACTTTGAAAGTTTTCTCAGAGCTTTGAAGTTTAAGTGCAAATCGACACACAGACTGTAGCCGGCTCCGCTCCAGGAAAGCTATTTCCTGGAGGAAGAAGCATCACATGTATTAAGAGGAAGATGATGCTCACAGTACTAATATAGCAAGGCGACTTAAGGGATCCAAAGCTCTCTTACTGCTGCTTGCTTTCTGCAATGAACAGTACAGTAGTTCACAATAAAATACATTGCTCTATGGAGAACCCTTTGATAATGATGTGGTCCACAGTATATGTAGATATCTACAGAGGTGTGGTCACAACCTCAGGATGTAACCCTTATTTGAAAATGGGGTCTTTGCAGATGTAATTAGTTAAGCTAAGTTGAGGTCAGACTGTATTAGGGTGGGCCCTAAATCCTAATGACTGATGGTATTTTAAGAGGAAGAAAGGCACACAGAGATATAAATCGGGAGGAAGGCCATGTGAAGATGGTGGCAGAGTTTGCAGTGATGCCCCTGCAAGGCAAAGGATGCCGAGGATTGCCTGAAGCCACCAGAAGCTAGGAAGTGACAAGGATGGTTGCTTCCCTAGAGCCTTCAGAGGGAGTATGGCCCTCACAACATCTGGATTTTGGACTTTTAACCTCCAGAACTATTAGAGAATAAGTTTCCATTGTTTTAGTAGTAATTTGCTATAGCACCACTAGGAAAATAATATACATCAAATGCAGCCTTTAAACAAATTTCGTAAGTCCACACTGAGTCTGAACCTGACTCCCCTAATTATGAGCCAGAGTCCTTGGGCCATTCCTACTCTCTCCCACAGCTCACCACCTCACCTATAATGGGGACTGTGTTAGGGATCTCAAGGGTGCTCTGGAGAGCAAAGGAATGACATGTGAAAGGCTCTTAGTGAAATTCTGGGCGTGAAATCAGTACTCAACGCAGTACTTATAGTAGCAGCAGCAGTAGTAGTTGCTGTTACTGTTCATTGTGACAATAATGCAGATGCAAAAGGACCAGAGATTGTAATTACATCCTCTCCTAGGATTAAGGTGAGAATTACACCTCTCCTAGAGACCTTAAAACCTTCTCCCTGAGTGATAACGTCAACAACAACAAAAAGAAAACAGGCCTTTGTCATTCTAACATGTTAATCGGAATCATTTGTCACAATCCATCTCAAACTCTGAATTCACTCTTATTTTCTGATACCTGCTGTATGACATTGATATTTACTTTTGTTCTCAGGATTTTGATTTGTCCCTGACTTGTGACATAATTTCTGTGGTTATAACATCTAGCTGCCCACGTGTACTATACTGAGATGATCCCTTTGGTAGGTAGGTTTCATTTCTATGCATGTCATACCAATAGCAGGTGGTAGAGGACGTCAGAAAGGCAATTAGAACTTACTATCAGAAATCAGGCAGCAGCTCAAGGAAGCAGCTGTGGAAACAGACTGTAGGGAAGGTGACTGCAGTTTTTGGGGGGATAACCTGTAACCAGTAGGTAGGTGTTGTGAAATACTATTCCAGATTCCTTGGGCTTCAGGTAAACTGAAGACAAAGTAGATGGATTAAATAAATGGATTTCTATGGACATATTGAGATGTCATTTCATCATATAGTGTAATTTATAGAATCAGTTTGAATGGACTCAAGAAATCATTTAGCCCAGAAATTCTTAACTAATTAAATTTAGGTATCCTTTCTATACTGTAATGTAATGTTCACAATATATGCACATAAAAATAAACATACAATTTTTCATAGACTTACTGAACTTGGAGATCTGACCTCACAAAAAGAGCCCCTGACTAGACCCAATTATGTTTAGTATGTTTAAATGAGGCAGTGGAAGTCTAGGCAGGATACATAACCTGCCCAAGATGGCATGGAGAATAATCAACAGTGCGAAGACTAAAACTTAAATCCCGCTAATTCTGACTATCCAGAATATTGATAGAGAAAGAAAAAAAGATGGTGTTGATGTCAGTTAAGAGATTAGACTGAATGAACCAGAAGAGCAGTTTTAAGTGGTAGAGGGAGGGAATTCAAGGCTTAGATTCTGAAGTAGATAGTGATGCGGTAAATAAATTGTCCTGACAGTTCTTGAAGGAATGGTCCTTGTAGTTCCTGCAGACCAGTAGGAATAGCCAAGCATGCATACTACTAGAAGTCCTCATTTAAATTCCTGCATAATCTAAGGCATGAGAACTTAGTGTTTGGGGAGAAAGGCATACTGTGAAAATAGAAATGGTTTCTCATCTTGTTTTTTTCATTAACTCCTTGACTATCTTTAAGCAAATTGCTTAACCAAGTCATCTGTGAAATAAGAGGCGTTTTACTGAGGAAACCTATGGTGCCTCCTAGTTTGAACACTAATGACATAATGATCTCTCTACTGTGATTTAAAGAGGTCGGAAGCTGTGCTTGTCTTTTCCTGTTGGTCCATGTGAGGACTGTTTTGTCTGGGAGATTGTGATTTTTGCAGCAAGTACAATGCCAGCTGGGCTGAATTTCTCCCCTTACTAGAGCTTGCTTTCCAGAACTGTGAGTGTCATCACCTTGCTTGATTATGACTCTTCATATAGGTGCAACAAGATACAAGCAGTTTGATTTCTGGGGTGGGGTTCCTTCTGTATTTAGGATCCCAAGAGGACTTATAAAAGAAGGATTCTTGAAATATTAGTCCATATAGATGGGAAGAATTAATAGCTCAAACCTTGCAGAGTAAAACTGAAAAGAAAACATCAAGGTGATCTATAGTCATTTCTCTCCAAAGTACAAGTGTCTTATTGGAATAGAATCCACTACTGTGATATCATAAATTGCTGATGGAGGAACCTGTGTTTAGTGACTTTGGATCCAGAAAGAGGCTCTTAAGGGAAGCCAAAACAGAACTGTTGGCTGCTCATTTGATATTAATGAAGTGTCAAGTTCATAAGCTACATACAGAAATTCTCCCACCATGAACTTTTTCTATGATGACCTGGAAGCATAGATATAGTACAACCCTAAAAGCAAGGGCATAAGAGATGAGTTTATCATATTTGTCTTCATATAAACTAAAATCTGTTTCAGTTTCAGTTATATATATATATACACATACATGTATCCATTCTTACTCTTACCTCTTAGGAGAGGCCTTTCTGCTTCAGCTGTCACTGACTCAGAGATACCCTGAATGTTTAAAGCCTGGTGGGACTTTTGAAATCATCAGGCCCACCTGCCTATTTCCCAGTTGACGGAGTGGAGCCAGGGGAAGTTCAGTAACTTGCTCAAGGTCACCAAGAAGTGGCAAAGCTAGGACTCCAACTTGGGTGCCATTCCTGGGTTCTGTCACCCATTTCTGGCTCTCCCTTGCTTTATATCTGTTATGCCACCAGCTCTTTGTTGCCATCACTTTGGGGTTTTTTTTTCATGTTCACTTGTTTGCCTTAATGTGACGTTTTCTGGGCTCTGCGCCCAGCTTAGTTTAAATTTTATTATTTGTTTAACACCCCAGATTCTGTTTGAAAAAGGATTTCCATATTATTGTTACTGAGTTCATTCTTTATTTTAAGTGCATGGGGCAAATAAAAATCTGAATTTCAGCCCAAGGAAGCTTGCGTAATATGAGTTTATACAATGAGATAACAGTACCCTATTGGTGTGAAAAGGCAAAGAATATAATTAAGTGCTAGTCATCTTTGAGAACTCCCACCTGACCCTTCATTTGTCAGATCAAACGTTTTCTCTAAGACCTTCCTGACCCCCCTTGTAGAGATGTCACCTCTCCTCTGTGTCCTCACAATACTCTGCTCAATTATAGCACTGGCCACGTTGTTGTAATTATCTCTTTTCACGTAAAGAGGCCCATGCCATGCGCTGCAGTGGCTTCCCACCGTAGTGAGGATAAAATAGATCCTCTTAACCGTGCCATGCAAGGCTCTCTGCCGTCGGCTGTCTGTCCACCTCTCTAGCTTAATTTAGTGCCCCTGCCTTTCATACAGCGTTCTGTCCACACTGACCTGTAATTTCTATCACAACCCTTTTTCCTTTTATAGCACTTACGTTAATTTCTATACGTTTATTTCAATGATTACTTACTGATGCTCAAGAAGAAGGTGATTCTTGACAGACCATACCCAACAAGATGGGTCAAGATGCTGTGCCCATGGCTAGGGCAGAGGTGGAAGGAGATTGTGCAGCGGTGCAGGTGGGAGCCTGGTGGAATCCTGTCTGATAGCTTCTCTTGACTCCATGAAGTACAAGACAAAACGTTAAAGAGAGAACATGAGGATGGGGGAGAATGATTGAATGTTTACTCAGATGTGACTCAGTTTCTTCATCCATAAAATAGATGTAATAATAGGACCTCACTCACGGGATTTTATAAAAATTAAGTAAAGAATAGGTAGATTTTATCCATCTGTTAATCATCTATGTGTATATAAGTTTTTAGAGCATTATGCATATATATATAAGGGGATGAGGGGCACAGTATTGCATAGTACTGTGTATGTTATGGGTTGAATTAGAATCCCCTAAAATTTATACGTTGGGGGCTTCCCTGGTGGCACAGTGGTTTAGAGTCCGCCTGCCGATGCAGGGGACACAGGTTCGTGCCCCGGTCCGGGAAGGTCCCACATGCCGCGGAGCAGCTGGGCCCATGAGCCATGGTCACTGAGCCTGCACGTCTGGAGCCTGTGCTCCACAACGGGAGAGGCCACAACAGTGAGAGGGCCGCGTACCACACACACAAAAATAAAAAATCAGAGGGATGATATTCTGTGACACATGAAAATTATATGGAATTCTAATTTCAGTGTTGGTAAAGTTTTATTGGAACACAGCCATACTTGCTAGTTTACATATTATCTGTTCTTGCCATAAGGAGCTGACACTGTGACAGAGACCATATGTGCCTCTCTCATCGCTTCCCACTGCTGCTTGACTCACTATAAATTGCAGTGACGCAGTTAGAATTTAACAGTGTTTCAAGTGTCATACAGCTAATATGTAGAATTTCATGACCTAAATATAATAATAAACATATCTCCACATATGCAAATGAAATTTTATTTGGAGGTAATACTTACATATTCAGGACCAAAGACTCCTGGAAAAAAATAAGAGTGGCAGAAAAATAATTTTCTATCATTTGATCATTTTCTAGAACAACCAAAATCAAAGGATAAAATATCACTTTACCATAATGTTGATTTCTAGACTGTCGTTTCAGAGATATGTAACTTACTTACTAGAGGATGAGGAACTCATTGGACATTTGCAGTTGATTGGAGGGAGACTTCTGGACACATTAATGAATGCATGCACTGACTCTTAAGATGCAAACACTTGAATGACATTTTTCACCATGCTGAGTCTCACTGAATACATTTATATCTGATGCAAAACAAAGATTTTTCCATTTCTGCCAAATTAAAAATAAGCTCCAGCAGTTGCTACCGTGGCATTTTTATTGGACTTTTCATCCTTCAGTCAGCATTTGTTATTTTATTTGTACTCTGTGGTTTTCATGGAAACCACTCCTAATCTCTCCTGAGTCACGTGGTGTCTGCCTTTCAGGTGTAACTCAATTAACACCCTGCTAATTCATCAGTGGATTGTATAATTGTTAAATAATTTTGATCGGAAATCTTCCCCTCCTCTCTCACCTAAGCAAGGCAGTCAGAACCATTTATTGGCTTTAACACATCAGTTTTTCTATGTGCTTACTCTTAAGAGGATTTAATACTCTGATGGGGAAAAAATAAAATTTCAACAGAATACTTAATCAAAACATGCTCAGATTGAATGATTAGAAATTCCCAGTTAATTACTAGGAAGGAAAATAATTAAATTACAATTCAACTTTTACGTAGGTTACTAGAGTGAATGCTAAGAAGGACCCTTTCAATCATTTTTCCATTGAAAGAAAACAGGGATATTGAGAGATGTAATTTTCCTTTTTTTACCCTTTCCGAATTATATCATTTAAATTGTTGAATGTCTCAGTTGCTTATACAAACAACTCTGTGTAATGTTAATTGGCTTCTGAGAGGAAGGCTCAACTTATATATATACTAGAAACTTAGGGAATTTCTAAGTAAATATTCAGGTTAAAATTTATAGACATCTTGATTTCCTGGTTATATTGTGTTATCTCAGAGTACTTTAGAACTTTTAGCAGAATTTGGTCACTCTGATGGGGACTTTAAGACACTACCTGCTCTGTAGCTACCAGGATAATCATAGCTCAGAACTACAGTTAAACTGTTTAAAATAGCAAAGAAGTTTTATTACTTTAAACCTAGGTATGAGGTAAGTCAGCAAAATCTCTTCATATATTTTTTAATCTTGCTGTGCAATTATTTCATAATAAATGATTAAAAGATGAAATGGGGAAATAAAGGTAGATGTAGATGAAAGTAAATGCTTTCCTATTGAATTTAAGATAAATGTGGGAGAGAAATTCTCAGAACTCTAGACCAGGGCCAGCCTCAAACATGAATCTCAGGGCCAGTCTTCTGTCATGGGGTATAGAGATGTAAGACAGATGCCCGGAATCCCAGCATTAGAATGTTACCTTCTACTGAAGCTTACTCCCTGCCGACCAATCTCTTTGAAGTGTTAATGTTGCTAGGAGATATAATACTTTAGGTTTTCCTTGTCAAAATGGGTGAGTTGGGAACTCTGGCCATGCAGGTGGAGAGACTGGGAAAAAGGAGAAGAGGAGGATTGGGGAACATTGATAGGGAATTGCATTTTTGTAGTCTGATGACATAATTCAGCTATATTCTTAGATCCCCTTTGTTAAGGCCACCAGCAAGGTTAGTGGTATGAGTTAGTATGCAGTATATCCTAACAGTATGGTTCTCAAACTGGAGCATGCTGTAGAGCCACCAGGAGGGCCTCTTAGTTATAAAGCCCCTTTCCAGAATTTCTGATTCAGCAGGCTGGGGGGAGACTCAAGAATCTGAGAGTTTCCCAGGTGATTCTGCTGCTCCTGGTCCAGAGGCCACACCTGGAGAACTACTGTTAAGTAAGCAACTGACATGCATTTGGGGGAAAAGCAGGAGGGTGCACAGTCTGCTGAAAAAGGTAGGGATTGTTGCTGGTATCACATAGGCCCTCAGATTTTTTTCGTTGCATGAAGGTTAAATTGAAAGAAAATGGGAAGGTTGTGTTTGAGAGAATATTAGCAACTTACAGAAAATGTTTATGCTTTGCAAGCAGGAGAATTATATTCTTCATGTTTTGTGCCCATTTAACCGACTAATAGCAAAATAATTTCTATATTCCTGCCAGTAGGTACTATCAAAACATGGTCCTTATTAATTTCACTATCCCAGTTTCAATCCGTGAGTGAAGAGACCAAGGTTCATAGTAAACTAACAACCATGATATATTCAAAAATTCTCCACCCAGTAATAGGCCTTAGCTTGCTTAGTTAACTCTGTCTACTGTACAGCCTTCAATGAATGGGACATCAGAAGGGCTTCAAGAAGAGGTGAAACTCAAATTTTGAAAATCACTTAGAGATTAATTTAGTGATTGATTCTCAGAGTTTGTGTGAATCAGAACTACCTGAAGCAATAAGAAAAAATACAGAGCTCATTGAATTAGTATGGTTCCTGGAGCTCTTGCTTTTTACCAAGTTCCTTAGATGGGTATGTAGCAAGATTTGATACCCTCTGGTTGGGAACTGTGCTTCTCAAACTATCTATAATGAAGCACCAGATTTTTAAAAAATGTTCAAACATCATAAACTGATACTTTTGTAAAATACAATAAAATTAACTACTAAAAAATGAAACTTAAAGAGAAATACAAGATAGAGGCCCCAGGGAATGATAGATTAAGATTCTACCAGATGGTTCCTACCACAGAAATCAGTTATAAAATGCAGAAGCAGTGAAGAGTGAACAGAAGCAGACAGATTCTGGTGAGGAGTATGTGGTTGCAGGAGGGAAAATAGGGAGCTATCTGAAGTGAGTTCCCCATTTTTGTAGCTTTTCCCCTTGTGCAAAGGGTAATTGTGTTTTCATGATTCTTGTTTGTGAAAGTTACATGACTATATCCAACTTCCAAAATTCATCAAACTACACCTAAAATGAGTGTACATATTATTGTATGTAAACTATCCCTCGATAAAGTTATTACATTCCATACAGTAAAATGGACTTAACTTTAAAAATGAAACATTATACTCCAAGGAAGTTAGAAAATGATAAAGAAATTGAATAGTTTTTCAGAAACACAAATTGGTTTTTGTTATATTTATCTTCCAAAATGAAAATAGAATAAAATATCAACATAAGAAGATATCTCATCCAACATCCTGGTTTTCACAGTTTAGGTAACTGAACATTGGAATTTTTACAAACTGATCAGTGTTGTGATGAGAGCTAATGTAATACTTGGCTTAGTTTTAAGAACTTTTCAAAACTGATGAATGTAGGTAAGTAAAATATTCATAATTCATCATTAATGTCAACTAAATTAGTAATAAAAATACAAGCCTCAATATTTTATTTTTATATTCAGTAGGCATAAATTTACATTCAAATATTTATACACATTTCTGAACACCTATTTCTGTCTCTGTCTGGTCTAGAGAACTGAAGTCTACCATTTGTCCCAGACAGTAACCAGTGGTGAATTAATAACCTCTGCTTTGGGGCATTGCACGTAATTCAGTATAATTGGCCAGTATCCAGTTTGTTGCTACAAAGCTAAGGCTACCAAATAATTTTTGTGATGCATTTTATGACTTATTTGAGTACATATTTGTCTCCATTAATAAACTGTAAATTGCTTGAAGCAGACCAATTACCTACTCAACTGTCCCTCTTGAAGAATTTAGCACAGTCTTAAAAATAGTAGCCACTCAGTATATTTGTAGAGCTTAACGTTTGTTGAAAGAACACCAGCTGTGTTTTAGATCTTCATGCCATCACTGATGAAACTGACTTAGACTTAAAGCAAAGTGATATTTTCAACATGACAGAAGATTTTGATGGAGACAGACCAAAACAGAGTCATAGTTTTGACATTAATTATCAAAGGGAATAGCAAAGAAAGCAAACCTTATTTGATAATACCTGTGAACTCTGATGTTATGAGACAGTGAAATATAAAATTGAACTCTATGGGCTATTGCCACAGTATATCTGATTCAGTATCATGGATAAGAAACCAAGACTATGTCAAACAATAGCCTATAAAAGTAACTTATGTAACTCTTTAACAGAATAGTAAACTCTTGTCAGCAAACCAAAATTTTGCTGCTTGGAACATGTCCATACATCAGCTTGCTCTTTATTCAGAAGATATATACTTCAGGAATATACACCAAGAAACTCAATAAAGAATATAATTCAGATAGAGCTAAATCAAATTTGAAAATTGAAGGAACATTCAAGGGAAGTCTGGAAATTCACACATTGGGAGCTATCTTATAAACAGGATGTACTTTCAATAATATAATATGATAATGATTATGTTATTTAAAGCAAGATTAGTAATCCCTGACAAAATACAATTTTATTGATTCCATTTGACATCAGAAGACAAATTGAGGTCTATGACCAAGATGGGATTGTTAACTGGGCAAGTACCCTGGAGCCAGCTGGAGTAGGTTTCTGGAGAATGGGAAAATCAGGGAAGAGGATGAGAGATAATCCCTTATAGGGAGGTATGGGGAGGCCAGAGAAGGAGGAAGGTCGTGTAAAGGCAAGCAAAGAAAACTAGAGATACAATGAGGCAGAAGACATCAGGACAGTAGCCCTGACTTATGTAAAGACCCAGGAGCAGGTAAATGCTTCACTCTTGGTTCATATCCCAGCTTTACTTATCAGTTTGTATAACCCTGGGCAAGTCGCTTAACGCCTCGGTGTCTTAGCTTTATTATGTATAAAATATACCTTTTTAAGGTGAGGATTAAATAGGATAATACCTGTAAAATATTTTAGAAGAGTGTCTGTCTCATGATACACACCCGCTGAATGTTAGCTTCTCGTACTGGTGATGTTTATTTCTTTGCTTTAATTTCATTTTATTGTGATTGGGCACATGTTATGTACTAGGCATATTCACTAAACAAATAAAATGAACCATCATGCCCTTTAAATTTTTGGCAAATGGTATAAAGGAAATAAATTGGTTGCTGGGAGAGGAGATGAGTGGCATGAAGTCATCTAGGAGCTCATCTAGAAAAGAACAACTTCCTCTCTCCAGGCATAAATGGGGGGAAACTATAGAGAAGAAATGGATGTTTAGACATTTAATTGAAAGATAATAGAGACTTTTGTGGGAGGGAAGAGGCATTGTTCCAGACACGTGTAACTTGGGATCAGAAAAAATAGGGCAACAGGCTACTTTACGAACCCTCCCATTTGGAAGTATTTGAGCAGTGTAGGGGCAGAATGGGTCATGTTTTATAGAAGGGATTCTGGCATTGAATCAAACATTGAATTCTCTCTCTTGCATCTTTGGTAATCTTGGAGTCTGTGTTCTCCTTGTACTTCATTTATCTGCTGTCTTCGTAACTATACCTCGTTGAATTATTTTTGGTAGGTTTTATAGTGGTTACTATATATATATATATATATATATAAAATATACATATCCTTCCACCATCAACTCAGATCTAATATTGTATCACTGCACATGAAATGAAAAGAACTTTGCTACCGTTTAGCCATATTTACCCATTTCTCCTCATTCCTTTTTCTCTATTTGTCATATGTATTTAGTTCCTCTAGATATATTTTAAACCCCAAAATACAGTTTCACAATTTTTGCTGTAAGTCGCATCATATTTTTTTAATTAGAAGGAAAAAAGATAATCTTTTATATTTACCCACACAGTTAACATTTTTAGTACTCTTAGTGCGTTTCTAAAGATCCAAGGAGCATTTGTCTTCAGCCTAAAGAAGTTCATTTAGCGTTTTTTGTGATGCACATTGACTAATGACAGAACTTAATTTTCATTTAACTGAAACTCTTTTGCTTTTATTCTCGAAGAATATTTTTGCTAGATACAGAATTCTGAGCATATAGTGTTTTTCTTTTCCTTCTAGCACTTTAAAGATGTCATTCTACTGTCTTCTGGACTTAATTTTTCTGATAAGAAGTCATTAGTAAGTAATATTGTTGTTCGTGTAAAAGTGTTGTGTTTCTCTGGCTGGTGTGAGGTTCTGAAATCTTTAGATTTCAGTAATTTGATTAAGATGTGCCTACGTGTGGTTTTCTTTGCATGTATCCCTCTTAGGATTTGCAGTGCTTCTTGAAATCTGTAAATTTATGTCTTTCACCAAATTTTGGACAAATTTTGCCTTTATTTTTTAAAGTATTTATTTATGGCTGCGTTGGGTCCTCGTTGCTGCGCTCGGGCTTTCTCTGGTTGCAGTGAGCAGGGACTACTCCTCGTTGTGGTATGCAGGTTTTTCATTGTAGTGGCTTCTTGCTGCAGAGCACGGGCTCTAGGTGTGCAGGCTTCAGTAGTTGTGGCACGTAGGCTCAGTAGTTGTGGCATGTGGGCTCAGTAGTTGTAGCACGTGGGCTCTAGAGCTTAGGCTCAGTAGTTGCGGCACACAGGCTTAGTTGCTCCATGGCATGTGGGACCTTCCCGGACCAGGGCTCAAACTCATGCCCCCTGCATTGGCAGGAGGATTCTTAACCACTGCGCCACCAGGGAAAACCCCTGAAGTATTTTTTGTATCCCTTTCTTTATCTTCTGGAATCCAATTACCTTTATATTAGACCATTTTATTTTGTCCCATAGGTCTCTGAGGCTCTGTTTTTTTCAACCCTTTCTCCTTGCTCTTCTTGTGATTAGATGTTTTCTATATATTTATCTTCAAGGGTACTGATGCCTATTTCACCTCAATGTGGTATTTAACCTCACTGAATTAACTCTTTATTTTCACGTATTGTATTTTTAGCGCTCAAATTTCCATTCAGTTCTTTTGTATACTTGCTATTTCTCTGCTGAGATTCTTATTTGTTTATTTACTAAGTGCATATTTTCCTTTATAACCTTTAGCATAGTTATATTAGTTACCTTTTAAGTAACTTGCTCATATTTTTGCTCACTTTGCACATATTTTTCAATTTCATTGATATGAAAGTATATAAAACAAGCATAAGTAGATTGTATTTACTATGTTGCTTGATTTATATCTTTTAAATATTTATATACATGGTATGTGGCCTTTTTTTCTCTTTTCTGAGGCCTCGAATAAAGGGGTTATAGAAAATAAGGTTGAAGGCATTAGCCAGATGGTAGATGAATAAAACTTTAGGTATTCTAGGTTTGAATATTATTTTAAGACTGTGTTGACTTATAATAAATTTGGAGCTGTATGGTACCATATTTTATAAAGAATGATTTAGTAGAAAGTATGAAGGAAAGATCTGAGGAAGATACGACTAGAGAAGGAGCACAGGCAAGGCTTGATGTGTAAAATAAGAAAGGCTCTAAGTGGTGACAATGTAAATGTAAATTTTAAAAAGAACAAGAAAATACATTGAAGGAAGACTTACATGTGTCCCTTGGAAATATGTTACGAACTTGGACAGTTAGGGCTGAAGATACTGACATTAAATGAGAAAGTGGATTTTTTCAAACCACCACCTTATGGTAAAGGCATGGCATTTGCAAAGAAAGTCCTTGAAGTAAGTGCTAGTCTCACTTTTCAGCTCTCTGTGAAATTGTAAGCACATCATTCAAATTCTTCAAGCATTAGTGTTTTTTTTCCCAGCCTTATTGAGATATAATTGACGTATAACATCGTTTAAGATGTACAAAGTAATGATTTGATATATGTATATATTGCAAAATGATTACAAGTTTAGTTAACATCCATCATCTCTCAGAGTTATATATTTTTTCTTGCAGTGAGAACTTTTGACATTTACTCTCTGAGAAACTTTCATATATATAGTACAGTACGGTTAACTATAGTCACCATTCTGTATAACGCATTCCCAGAACTTATTTATTTTTAGAATTTTGTAACTTTTGACCAGCTTCGCCCATTACCGCTACCCCTGTCCCCTACCTCTGGCAACCACCAATCTGTTCTCTGTTACTGTGAGTTCAGGATTTTTGTGGGAGGTTTTGTTTTTTGTTTGGTTGTTTGTTTTTTGCGGTACGAGGGCCTCTCACCGTTGTGGCCTCTGCCGTTGCGGAGCACAGGCTCCGGACGCGCAGGCTCAGCGGCCATGGCTCACGGGCCCAGCCGCTCCGCGGCATGTGGGATCTTCCCGGACCGGGACACGAACCCGTGTTCCCCTGCATTGGCAGGTGGACTCTCAACCATTGCGCCACCAGGGAAGCCCTTTTGTGGGGGGTTTTATGTTTTGCTTTTGTTTTTTGTTTTTTTTTTTTTTACAGATTCCACGTATAAATGAGATCATATGGTATTTGTCTTTCTTTGTCTGATTTACTTCAATTATCATAAAGCCTTCAAGGTCCATCCATGTTATCATAAATGGCAAGTTTTCCTTTTTTATAGCTCAGTAGTATACCATTGTATGTACACCATATTTTCTTTGTTTATTCATTCAACAATGGCCACTTAGGTTGCTTCCATGTCTTGCCTATTGTAAATAATGCTGCAGTGAACAGGGAGAGGATATATCATTTTAACTTAGTGTTTTTTATACTTTTTATTTTTAAGTATGATGTTAGCTGAGTATGATGTTAGGTGTGGGTTTGCCATATATGGTCTTTATTATGTTGAGGTATGTTTCCTCTATGCCCACTTTCTGAAGAGTGTTTATCATAAATGGATGTGGAACTTTTTTTCCAAAAAGAAAGAAACACCTTATTTATTTATTTATACTTTTTAACACCTTTATTGGAGTATAGTTGCTTTACAGTGTTGTGTTAGTTTCTGCTGTATAACAAATTGAATCAGCTATATGTATCCCCATACATGTATCCCCATATCCCCTCCCTCTTGCATCTCCTTCCCACCCCCCATCCCACTCCCCTATCCCACCCCTCTAGGTGGTCACAAAGCACCGAGCTGATCTCCCTGTGCTATGTGGCTGCTTCCCACTAGCTAACTGTTTTACATTTGGTAGTGTATATACATCAATGCTACTCTCTCACTTCGTCCCAGCTTACCCTTTTCCCTCCCCACCATATTTATTAGTTTAACATTTCTCCTCATTGGATGTGGAGTATTATCAAAAGCTTTTTCTGCATCTATTGAGATGATGTTTTTTTATTCTTCTTTATGTTAATGTAGTATATCATATTGATTGATTTGCAGATATTGGAAAACCCTTGCATCCTGGAATAAATCCCACCTCATCATAGAGTATGATCCTTTTAATGTATTTTTGGAGTCAGTTTGCTTACATTTTTTTCAGGATTTTTGTGTCTATGTTTATCAGTGATATTGGCCTGTAATTTTCTTTTTTTGTGATATCTTTGTCTGGTTTTGGTATCAGAGTGATGGTGGTGTCATGGAATGAGTTTTTATTTTCTTTGCATAAATACGCAGAAGTGGAATTTGTTGATCATATAGTAGTTTTAATTTTTTGAGAAACCTCCATTCTGTTTTCCATAATGGCTACACCAATTTGCATTTCCACCAAGAGTGCACAAAGGTTCCCTTTTCTCCACATCCTTACCAATGTTTGTTATTTCTTGTCTTCTTGATCATAACCATTCTAACAGGGGTGAGGTGATATCTATTGTTTCGATTTGCATTTCCCTGATGATTAGTGACATTGAGCACATTTTCATGTATCTGTTGGCCATTTGAATATCTTCCTTGGAAAAATGACTATTCAGGTCCTTTGCTCATTTTTTGATTGGATTGTGTGCGTGTGTGCGCGCACGCTATTGACTTGTATGCATTCCCTGTATATTTTGGATATTAACCCCTTATTAGTTAGGTGGTTTGCAGATATTTTCTCCCATTCTGTAGGTTGCCTTTTCATCTTGTTGATCATTTATTTTACGGTGCAGAGGTTTTTTTAGTCTGATATAGTTTCACTTGTTTTTGTTGCTTGTGCTTTTGGTATTAGCTACTTTTAAATGGTTTTCTGCTAACTGAATATCTCAAGCTCAATCTAGATTAATTTCCTTTTCCTTGATTATATGCCATGTTTTCTTGTTTCTGTGTATATCTAAATTTTGGATTTTATCTTTGATTTTGTCAATATGTTGTAGAAACTCTGTATTCTTTTATGTTCTTCTGATGCATATTAAAACACAATTTAGCAGTCGACATAACTCAAATTCTAAATGCCTATCTCCTTCGTGATTTTAGTAGCTAGAATCTGTGTAGCTCTTTTTCTCTTAGTTGGGCTCCTTGGAGTCTGTTCCACTCATGGGGTCAGCCAGAGACTTGGGGAGAATTTTTGCCCAGAATAGGGGATTTTTCCCTCTCTGACTATATTTCTTTAGTAGCATTCTCACTACCTTGTTGTGGGCACTTCGGACTTGATCCTCTGGTTCTTCATGCCAGTAAAACTGCAGGTTTATATCTGAGTTGTAGTACCTCACATGGTATTGACGGGCGCCTGTCCTCTGATAGGAAAGATGTAAAAACAGGATCCTCACTGTGTCATTACCTTCTTCCAAGTTTATATTCCCTCCTGCTCCCCCCAGCCTTCTCCAACACAAAGTTTGCCTTTTCTTTGTTGTTCTCCAGTGCCTTCAGGTAATTTTGTTCAGAATTTATAGTTTTTCTCTGGGGTCTGATAGAAACTACACCACTGTAACTGGAAGCAGTATTCTCTCAATATACTTGAAAGGATGAGGATAACATTGCTTTATAGTACTGGTTTTCATTAATCCACAAATCTGTGATTGTAACAAGATTTCCTTCATTATATTGTTACTGAATTTACTCAGAATAGAATAAATATGTATCCATAATCCAGATTGATCAAGATCAAAATGAAAGAGCAAAGCATATGTAGTGATGCTGCATTTGACACTAACTCTACTACTTTCCAAATTTGTGATTTGTTTTCATGTTATTGACCATATTTTCTCATAAGATAATTACAGCCGAAGTATTATAATGAAAGTGGTATATAATGTGGCACTAGCATAAACTTCAGCAGGCAAGAATAATGTGAAATAGTTTAGCATAAGTTACTCTGCTTTTATTAAGAAAATGCATCTTCTTTTAGGATTTTTTTGAGCTTAAAATGGCATCCTAAGAAAATAAATCAAGCTTGAAGATATTCATTGGTTTCCTCAGGAACATAGTATAGAAATTTACCTAAACAAGTGAAGGGACTCAGAAAATAATTTTTATATTTACCTGATTAAATCAGTAATTCTATATCACTAGAAAATAGCAGGACAGCTCCCAAGCTATATTTAATTTGGAGGTGGCCATTTTGTGGAAAATCCAATCAGTCTTTTTCTCTGCCCTACTTACAATGATGATAGCTAAGATTTGGAGATAGTGCAAGAATGGAAAATCTTACATTACAAATGTTCTCTCCTGAAACTCCCCAGCTAACTCAGGGACTAGAGATTGGTTTAGAGGTCACCATATCTTTCCTTGTGTTTTTTTTTTTTAAATACCTTAATGCATAAACCTAGAACAAAGTCCATGACAGACACTTTTCTTTTATATTCTATTTGACTCCATAAACTTATTGTGGAATGAGGTAGAATAGAAAATATGAAAAACACCACATACACCTCTCCTCTTAAGTAAATGGTGATATGTGGTCCCACTGCAATAGCAAAATAAACGAGACTGTGAAGGTAAGGAAATTAGAGCTATTCCTTTTATCTTAAACAAATGCTGTTTGAGGGAAAGCAAAGGGTTTGCTTTTTTTCCCCTTGTTTTTCAACTTCTCAGTATAATTTGGTGTGTCCTTAGGACTGATTATTTCAGAATTGCACAAATAGATTTGTAATAAGAATGTCATTACAAAAAAATTCATTGTAATCTGGATAATTTTTGGTCTCCAGGTCTCCATATTGACTAGCTTAATGACTTCATATTGATTTTTGCATGTGTGTTGCTGTATTTAAAACATGATAATCTGTTGTTTTATTGATCATCTTTTTTCATTAAAGATGTGAAATTACTTTCCAGACAAGTTATAGACATAGAGAGATGTTTTCAGTATGCTCATGTAAATGCTAAAATCTTAAAGACTGTACTAAGTAAGATTTAGAATTTCCCATGAGGACATGTTTGCTGTTGTTTTTCTTGTTTATTTGCAGAGCCACCAAACTAAATGATATTATCAAAAGTCTTTTGGGGGAATCCATCTTCATGACAACTGCCCCTTAGGAAAAGATACTGACAACCAAATGAACAGGTTTTTCTTGGGGAGCAGTCACCACATTACACAGTGAAAATATTTAATTACATGATATACTTACCATTTGATGTTTAGTTAAATGGTTGTGAAACATCAGGAAGCAAGCCAGACGCAGTGTATCATGTGGTTAGGGGTGCACACTCTGAGTTACTTTTGTTCAGTACCGGCTCCGTCACTAACTGAAGGGCAGTAGGCAAGTCCCCCAGCCTCCCTGTACTTTTGCTTATTCATCTGTGAAATGGGGTTAATATGAACATTACCCACCTCACAATGCCATTGTGAGGATTAAATAAATTAATATATGTGGAGAGCATAAAATGTGGTGATAATCAATAAACATTGGCTCTCATTATTAGAGGCAAGTCTAAAAGATAGCTATGGAAAAATAATACTGTTCTCTTAAGGGTCAGTTACCTTTCCAAGGATTAAGCTTGGGACCTGCCACTCTGTCAGTTATTTCTAAATATGAGCCAGAATTAACTAGTAGTCAGAATGCATCAGTTTCACCTGGGCCACAAAAAAAAATCACACAGGTTTACCTATGTTATCTTGGTTGGATTTCTTTTGTTTACTTTCCATATCACTGTAGATTCTCCTTAGTTTTGACGTGAGATTCAGATATGGGTGCTTAGGGGGAAAAAATGATCTTTTTTCTTTGTCTTTTTCTCTTTAATACATTCCATATGTCCTGGAAAATAAAGGACAGTGACCCTAGGTAACTCAGACAGCTCACTGGTATGAAACACTGATTTTAAAATTGTCATATGGGATTCAAGGAACAATATTGTACTTTTAAAAATCTTTTCTTTTAAAGAACAAATTGATCACCAGGTAAAAGACAAAACTGATAAAAAGTAATTCTGAAGTTCTACCTGAAAGGATCTGCAATTGTTTAATGTTTAACCATCCCCCTGCCCCCCCAAAAAGAAGCTATGTGCCAGGTACAGTTAGGAATTGAGAAGAAGGAGACCAAGAAGCTGTATTGATGCAAAGACGCTTTCTGAATTGGCTGGATTTCTCTAGGGCCACTTCATTACTTGGCATCCCACATTGCTTATGTATTCAACGTGTACTGTGTGATTTCACACTCATTGATGTGTTCATTTGTTCTCAAGACTATGAAGAGAGAGCTCATCACAGAGGAAAAACCATGAATGAGCTGTGGAATCCAAAAGATTTTAGTTCTGCTTCTAGTTCTAAAACGTTTTAGTGTAGTTGTTTAGTCCTAGTCTCTTATTTACAATTTGAGAAAATAATTCCTATCTCCCCCAGATGGGAGGTCTCAATGAAATAACAAATGGATAGACATGTGTCTCATGCAGAGTAGATACTCAACAATTGGGCATCATTGTTTTATCCCATTATCCTAGAGGCTGGCAAACTTTTCCCATAAAGTACGGATTGTAAATATTTTGGGCTTTCTGGGCCAAATGGTCTTTGTTGTAACTTACTGATCTCTACTGTTACAGCACAAAATCAGCCTTAGATACCGTATAAACAAATTGGTTGTGTTGCAATAAAACTTTATTTACAGATTTTGAATCTTGCATTTCATATCATTTTCACATGTCATAGAATAGTACTCTTCTTTTGATTTTTTTTTAACCATTTAAAATTTAAAAATGATTCTTCTTCAGGCAGTATAAAAACAAGTGGCAGGATGTAGTTTGCCGACCCTTGCATTACTCAGAAAATTATAAAGAGACTACAAAATGAGATTCAGGAGAATTGTAAGAGTGGTATATTTTTGTGACTGTGGAAATTAAAAGATGCATTTGGGGAAATAATGAGAAATAAGACTGGATTAGAGAGATCTATAGGTGAGATGAGTTTTTGATTAAACATGTAGAAAAGTAGAAAACTGTTGAAAGCTTTGAGTGAAGGCCTCTCCTTACGTTATCTGGGGGAAAGAGATCTGGCACATGGCAAAAGAGACCTCAGCAAAGCGAGCCAGCTACTATTGTTATTGGGGTGTGAGGAGGTGAGCAGTGGGAACAGACAAGGAGAGAGCTTTCTTCAAAGTACCTTTTTTAACTTAAGTTTCCTCCAGAAGATGGTGTAGAGGAGGTATTCAATTATTGTTGCCTTTTCACTCGCTGTCTGACAGTCCATCTGGGTAGGTTGTAACCATGGTGTGGGCTGCAGCCAAAGCCCTCTTCTAATTCAAAGTATTTGTTCATTTCTTCATTGAGTCCCACTGACATGTCTGGTATCTTGCTAAGTTCCGAGATGCAAAAATATATAAAGTGTGTGTCCTGTAAAGACCTCACGCAGTGGTTAAGAGTATGGGCCCTAGAACTTGACCAGCCGGGATCGGAATTTCAGCTGGGTTACCCTCAAGTGGTGCAAACAAGGACTGGTGCACTTCTCTAGCTCATGTTGCTATTCTCTAATATAAAGCCAGTGATGATGTAGTAGCTGCTGTCATCGAGGCTTGGGCAAGGTGTTGGACAGGGAGGTGGTGAAGTGGATCAGAAGGCCTTATGCTGCCTGGGAAGTGAGGGCAGCATTTCCAGCAGATACACAGGCACCCTTCAAGGAGGATGAGTGGATGATAACCAGGCGGACTGACCAGGGGGTAGAATGGAGCGAGCTCTTGATGAGGGCAGCAGATTTATTGTTGAAACAATTAAAGATATTTTCCCATTTATATAATATACAAATAAAATGTGGTTAAGGTTTTGCATTTTATTAAATTATGCAGAACCGATCTCTTCAAAAGTTCGAAGTCTGAATTACTTCAAAGATAAAGTAGTGCCTCATAAATTTTTATTTCCACTAGGCTTCCAACAAGTCTATTATAATATTGGCTAAGTGTCCACAGGTAAGAGACTGCTTGCTAGAGAAATAATGTGTGATGAGATAGCCTCTTATTTATCTCTGATGTTTCTCCAAAGATATTGGTAATTCTCCCAAAACACTGATGAAACAGATTTTCATCTCAGATTTTTGTTTATCAATATTAGACAACACATTCAAATTCGCTAAATATTGGCATCTCTATTTCCATAAAAGGTCTATGAAGATATATGGAATCTAAAAAAAAAAAAAAAAAGATCATGGGGCTTCCCTGGTAGCGCAGTGGTTGAGAGTCCGCCTGCTGATGCAGGGGACATGGGTTCATGCCCCAGTCCAGGAAGATCCCACGTGCCGCGGAGCGGCTGGGCCAGTGAGCCATGGCCACTGGGCCTGAGTGTCCGGAGCCTGTGCTCCGCAACGGGAGAGGCCACAACAGTGAGAGGCCCGTGTACCACAGAAAAATAAATAAATAAATAAAAAATTGATCATGAGGAACCTAGGAGCAGGACGGGAATAAAGATGCAGACCTACTAGAGAATGGACTTGAGGGCATGCGGAGGGGGAAGGGTAAGCTGGGACAAACTGAGAGAGTGGCATGGACATATATACACTACCAAATGTAAAACTGATAGCTAGTGGGAAGCAGCCACATAGCACAGGGAGATCATATGAGTGCTTTGTGACCACCTAGAGGGGTGGGATAGGGAGGGTGGGAGGGAGGGAGATGCAAGAGGGAAGAGATATGGGGATATATGTGTATGTACAGCTGATTCTCTTTGTTATAAAGCAGAAACTAACACACCATTTTAAGCAATTAAACTCCAATAAAGATGTTAAAAAAAAAAAAAAAGGTCTGTGACCTCAAACATGGAAGGCAGATTTCAGATATCTTAATCATACACTGTAGCACTAGAATCTGACCATAAACTATATTTTCCAAGCTTATGAGACACTGTGTCCTTTTTCTGTCATTCTCCCAATTAATGGAACAATGCAGTGGGAACATTGTACTATAGACACAAACACACCTATGTTCAAATCCAGACTATTTTTTATAAGCTGAGAGCTTAAGCAAGTCTTTTAAACTACTTAACAGTCAGGTTCATCTTATACAGCCACTGTGTGTGAAATGCCTCCAGGGCGTGGTTTATAGTACATTTAGTTTTTTCCTAAAAGGTGAACATTGTCATCGTCACTATCATCATTTACCATTACAAATAGTAATGTCATTTCTCTTTGAGTCATTAGAAGTTCATCCTGGCCCCTGGGGACCTGGTTAGAGAATTCTAATTTATAGATTCCCTGGCACATATGCTTTTCAAACATTTTCTCAGTCTCTGAGCATCTTGTCTGATGCTACATGGGAGTGGACGAAGGAATGAGCAAAGACAATCTCCTTTCTTGTGTCCAGCTGCCAAATAATAGTTTTCTATAAAAAATGTTTAGGTTATACCTAAGTTCCTATAAATATTCCCGTATTCTGGAAGAAGGAATTCAAGGGAGAGGTGAGAACCAACATGATAATTATTTTATTTTTCTAGTCTTCCAAATTAGACCGTCCATTAGAGCATTTTATCATTTGAAAATAAGGACCACTGCCCTAGATGAAAACTTCACAGCTGTTCCTAAAATAGCTTCTCAGTGTGTCTCTGTCATCTCTCCTCCCTCTGCCAATCCATCCTGCACACACCTGCCAGAACAGTCTTCCATAAACATCCTTTTCTTTGTATCTCCTTCCTGTTCTGGAATCTACAGTGCCCCCCTGTTATTGTTCTATATCTTAATTCAGATTTCCAATGTCATCATCAGCTTCTCCTATTCCTTCCTTTCCTACTTTATGTCTAATTATTCCTTCATAAAACAAATCAGTTCTAAATAAGCCAGTTTGCCATGCCCAGTAAAGTTCCTGAACCCACCCTTTCCTACAACTTTATAACTGCCATAACTTTCACTTCGCCTATTCCCAGAATCAAATTATTTATTAGTCTTCCACAGAATATGAACCAGAACTCAGGCCCAAGAGTATTTTTAGTTCCTGTGTCTTTCTATCATTTTTTCACACCTGGATCCTCTGATATTTCCCTGAAAGGTCCTCATTAAAATGTAGATTAATTAATTAATCCTTCCCCTGGAGGATTGATATGGGATTTTTGAGGTGGTGAATCTTTGTATCTTAATCAATTTCAACTTTGTATGCAGAGTGTCTAGTACATCATCCATTTTCAGTAAATGTTTATTGGAAAGAAGCAGGGACAAATTGATGGCATTAAATGCCTTTTGCCAGCCGTACACCAGCTTCAGGACCAGAGTCACGGTAACAATGACTAAGCTTCTAAGTTACCTCCTTAGAGCCCTACTTCCATAAGGATCTGTCAGGCCCACAGAAGCTTCTGGGAGGCTATGAAAGTCACTTTACTTACCTTCACTGTGTACCATGCTGATTCTGCTGTTAGAACTAAAGCATGCCTTGCTTCTCCTTTCTCCTCCCGTACACACATCCCAAGAATGGAGTCCTGCCACGATTTCTAGCTCCGCGTTGGGATTCCAGAACACACAGCTAGTGCTTGCTCATGTCCATCCCCATTGCTAGATCAGACCCCCTGGCCCTAGCTTGCTGAATGCAGTAGCGCTAGATTTTCTGCCTTCTTGTCCAATACTCATTGACAGAAAATAACTTTTTGCACTGTTATAAACACTCTTTTCCCAAAGTAATTAATCTTTGAGAAGTCAAAATAATTCAGAGATGACATCATTGAAAATAAAAGTTTTGACTGTTGGTTTGGAGTGTAAATCCAAACTTGATTTTCTTATAATGATCTCGTAAATTACCTTCCTTTAAAATGTCCATCACATCAGCTAGATGTCTGGGAGATATAGAGCCCTGGGCACTGATTCATCAACAAGGATCCTCTACTTTATGAAACTTTGAAAGCACATCTGCCCTTGAACTCTTAGGTTTCTTCCCCAGAAGCAGACCTCCATCGTCCCTTTGTTGTGCTGAACTTGCTTTCTCATAAAAGATAAGGGGGAAATTATTCATTCATCCAAGAAATACTTACTGAGTACCTACTATGTGTAGAACTGTATTGGCTCCGTTAAGGAAAACTCCCACTGGGTCTAAACCAGAAGGCTGCCAGCTATTTAAACGGCTTTTATGTTTTTATATCCAAATTATGATGTTTTAACTAGCTGTGGCCTTGGACTCTGGTAGCCCCTACAGACGGATTAGTTTCTTTGACCATTGTCCTTCTTCCCCAAGTGGGTCAAGGAGTCCTGGTTTTCCATCCATCCACACTGGCTCCATGTTGCCTCAAGACCTATAAGTAACAAAGATTCCTTTATTCACTTGCTGATCTGAAACTATACTTGATGTTTCCAAATCACAGAACCGTAGACTTGCAAACCTGGAAGTTGCACTCTCATGGGACAGTCCCTGAAATTGATATCAGTGAAGGACAGTGATTTGGCCAAGGACAAGCAGCCTTCTAAAACCTTATCTATATGTTCCTTTGCCAAACATCAGATAATTATTTTCTGAATGTAACTTAATTTAGAAATACTTGTTTTCAGAAGGCATGGTAAAAATTGACAAGATATTTCGAGTAGGATGTTTTAAGTGTGGCTAGAAAGACAGTGAGTTTATTAAAGTGTTACATTTAATAATGTGTGACATCATAATGTCTTTTTTCAAGCATTGTACTGATTCAAAATATTTAAATCACAAAGGCATTTTTGGGAGGGGTGAGACAAATCTTTGTGGCTAGTGATAAATATCTCTCCAAGAAAATATTCTTGGATCACATATTTACTGGGTGCTTCAATTTGTGCCAAACAACGTTACAGGTACTGAACCGTGTCACCTGGTAATTAAAACTCTTGGTTTTGAGTCAGGCAGAACTGGAGACAAATCCCAGTTTGCTGATTGTATGATTCTCAGTAAGTTACTCGACCTCTCTAACTTCAAACTCCTCAAGTGAATGGTGAGAGTAATTATATATTTACCAACTAGTTTTGGAGACTCATGCATGCAGAGTGCTTAGATTCATTCCTGAGATTTAATGAACGTTCAAGTGGTAGCTTTAAAAAAAAGTCCATACCAAAAGGAAGTACTCAAGTTTCTGTTGAAAGTGTTCTGTCACTTTCACATTGGCTCAAGTTTGTAGCACGGCTGGCGCATTCTACTTTACAGCACTGCTTGCACATGTTGGTAGTCAAAAATTGTGATTTGTTCCTTTAAAAGTATTCTCAGGGGGCTTTCCTGGTGGCTCAGTGGTTGGGGGTCCGCCTGCCGATGCGGAGGGCGCGGGTTCGTGCCCCGGTCCGGGAGGATCCCGCGTGCCGCGGAGCGGCTGGGCCCGTGGGCCATGGCCGCTGAGCCTGCGCGTCCGGAGCCTGTGCTCTGCGGCGGCAGAGGCCACAGCAGTGAGAGGCTCGCGTAACGCAAAAAAAAAAAAAAAAAAGTATTCTCAGGTATATGGCTGCCAGTGCAACCAGACAGCAAGCTTCCTAAGGGCCAGTATTACGTTTCTTGGTTGTTTCTTCCTTTGTGTCTCCTTCCCTCCCTCTCTTCTTTTTAGTAGTTGGTACTTAATAAATGCTTGTTGCTTGTCCAACTGGCTGTTTATAGTAAAATAATTCCTTAACACTTCCCAGCCTTTCCACAGAAATCTAGGTGACCGTCAAACGCAGATATAAGAGAACTCAAATAAGAAATGGTAGGAACCCCTTGAATTACTTCCACAGTTGGAGGAAAAGCATTCCTGAAGGAAAATCCTTTTAAAATGACATGTTTAATCTTGCACAAGCCATTTTAAGTTCCCTCAAACCATGTTTATCTGGGTACTGACTGCTTTTCATGTGGGAATTTAACGTGCAGTCAAGCAGTGGACAGGATGTCAGCTCCTGTACACGGCTTGGGCGTTATGAATGCTGTCGTGTTTGCCGGGAAAAATTTTGGTAAGCTGTGAACTGGATTTTAATTGTGATAAGATACTCTCTCAAAAAAAAAAAAATCACTGCACAGGGAAGAATATAGAAGTTTCCCTCCTACACTTGGGTCTTTAATTAATCACAGTGACAAATTCTCAGCAGAAAGATGCCTGTATTTATCAGCCACTTAAAATGCGTGCTCATCCTGGTGGCCACAAGGTGAAATCACTTCGGGATCTGGGAAGAGTGAAGGGTGAGATGTGTACGAAGTCTTACAAGTCATCCAGAAGCTGGAAATGAAACATTTTCATTTGCATTTGTGCCTTAAATATGTCATTAACTGGTTGAAATTTTATACTTGGCACTGAGATTTGGGGAACAACTAACTATCAGTTTTTAGGAAGTTGCTTATTAAGGGCCTCAACTAAAATTTGGAGACTAGTGGCCAGCATATGTGTTTAATTTGAAAAATTGGCCTATATTGGGCTTCCTAACATTTTTAAATAGTTCTTCCCCACCAAAATCCCATATAAATCCAGAGTTTTTGTTTCTGCTTTAAAAATGGAGAACTTGCAAAATGGGGCCTGAGTTGTTCTATGGCATCAAGGGCCACGAGCTAAGTAGCATCTGCCCCCTTTAATTGGGGCTTCAGTGTTCCAGTTTTTCAGTCTTCACTGTATCCTATTGTATACCTGATGCCATGTTCACATGCCTTTTATCTGTGAACCTGTGCTGATTTTTTTTTTTGTAAGTAAAATTCCACCAATGTCTGAAAATGTTTCAAAACAAAATATAGACCAAGAGAGTTGTTTGTGTCAGGAAAAATGGAGGAGAACATATTTTTTGGTTAAAGAAAATAACCTTCCCAGGTGTTTTAAAGAACAAAGTATACATGTGTTAAAAATTGCATTAGTCTGTTTTGTTTATTTCTTCCTTGTCCCTGTATAGTCAACCTCTGGAATAATTTTTTTTATTGGTTTTAGTTATTTGACTAAGACAGATTATTTTGCTATTACATAGAAAACTACTATGTAGAGGTAATAAGTTAGCATTAGCAATGCTCAGCAGACTTTATTCTCTGCTATATTCTTTTTCTTGCTCTTGTTCTGTTTAGGTTCCTGGGAGATAACATCTACTCCTATGGATTCAGCTAACTGATACTGATGCCTCCTAAGTCCTATCCACATTTCTCTACTGATTGTCTCCTTGACATCTCCTTCCTAATGCCCCACTACCACTGGCTCAGCGTGGCCACAACAAACCTCTTCCTGTGTGTCCCATCAACGCACATCCCTAACCTGTCTCCCGCACTAGCTTCCTGCTTTAGTCAATAGGGTTATCTTCCACCAGTTTCCTAAGGCAGAAGACTAGGCTTCTTTCTTAACTTCTCCCTCTTCTACTTCATGCAGAAAGTTACTAAAATATGTAGACGTACCTCTTTAATATCTTTGGGATTCATCCCACTCTTTCCAAACCATTGTCCGAGTTAACACCGTAATTATTTCCACCTAGATTATATAACATCTCCTAAATGACCTTTCTGCTCTAATATCACCCACCTCTGATGCCTTTCCTTTCCTGCAACTTGGATGATCTTGTTAAAATGTAAATCTGATCCTGTTAGTCTCCAAATCCTTCTTTGCTCTTTAAATTATAAGTAGAGTCTCAATGTCATGAAATGGCACCTGAGGGTCACTATTACATGTCCTCTGTCTGCCTCTCTTGACTCACCTTTCAATACCGTGTCCCAGTTACCTGCATTTGCACTGTACTAAATGACTTGCCCTAACCCAGGCCAGCTGTACTTTCTGTAGCTTCTTCTAGTGGAAAATGTTGGTCCCCTCCTTTTCACCTGGCTAAGTCTCACTTCCCCTGCAGAATTCGGCTGAAATATTAACCTCTCCAGGAAGTTCTCCCGACTCTCAGCTCTACACACAAATTTTGGGCAGAGTTAGCTCTTTCTTTTATGCTCTCACAGTTCTATGTGCTGCATCGTAGTTGCATTTTCACTGAGTGTCCTGTCCTCTCCTTTGTTCCTACCACTGTAACCAGGCTAGGTGCTCATTAAAGAGAAGATTGCCTGCCTTACTTGTCTTTGTAGCTTAACACACACCTGGTACATAGTAAGTACTTAGTAACAGTTCATTGAATGAATGAGTGTTAGAGGAATGTTGACATTAAAGAATATAAAAGGTGAAATTAGGATCTACAATTTATTTAACCACTCAACAAATAAGTGTTGAAAATTTTGAATGTTTTAAAAATCTCTTACCCACTCTCATCAGCATTTACCATTTTACTTCGAGCAGCCTCCCCTAAATATTTTGAACATTTTATTAAGAGAAATTGGGGGCATGTATCTTGCTAGTGAGGTACCATTGAGATCCACAGCCACAGAAAGAATCTCTGTGTCTAACCAGCTATATCATGCTTGAATTAAGAAGGTGTCCTTGGTTTATGTGTGGATTAAAAAAACAAGAGATTGGGAATATTCTGGAGGGCAGAATAGAAATACCAAGGTGGCAACAAACCAAAGGTATAGACAGAATCTGACAGGATAAGCTCCAGCCTAGACTTTGGATCTTGAGCCTATAATACCAACTATAAAATGAAGGATGAAGAAGAAATAGTACATTAAAGTGCAGCAGTGCATCAAAGGGGTTTTGTGGCCTTGACAGTTAACTCAAAAGACAGCTGTGTGATGTGGCTGTACAAGATAGTAGTACCCTCTTGGTGACTTGGATACAAGCATGGTTTTAGGAATGAGAGAGAGAAAGTATCATTCTTTGCTGTTCTAGAGTGTGAGGGAGTAATCCTCATACCAGAGCTGAGCTTCTGAAGTAGGTTTTATGCAAAAGAACTTAAAAATGAGGTATAAAGCAGCAAGAACACTTCAGGAGCATATGAGCATTAAATCTTACCTTAGGAGGGATGACTGAAGAAAAGAGAGATGCTTAAGTTAAGAAAGGGAAGACTTAGGGGCACATGATGGTTGAAGGATATGTGGAAGTTAGAGAGGGGCAGAACGTTTTTTTTAATAGCAGGAACAAAAACCAATGTATGTGTGTGCCTCTGCATGTCTTTTAAACAAAAACATCTTGGTTTAGGCAATTTCACCAGTTTGAAATCAGAGGATGTAGGACGTTTTACTCACAAAATATCCCAGTGGCCTTATGCAAATTGATCCCTTACCCATCAGTGACCAATGCAGCCCACTCTGGGGGTCTTGTAGGGACCGACGTTTGTCATGATATGACAACTCTTAATTATTCTCACTTTTTAGTGAATCTTCCTTTAAAAAGGATGGGTCTGTCCAAGGTGACACTGCATGCCTCACGAGCAGGGAAATGCCGTGACAGCTTCTGAATGATCCAAAGATGGAGTGAATGACCTTGGAAGGCAATGAATCATTTCTAGGAGGATTTCTGAAAAGTTCAACTGGAATATTTTAGGGTGGTTCAAGCATCAGCAGCTGCTTGGACTTGGACTTCTAAGATCCCATTGGTTACAAAAGCCCTGCCAAAGCCCAGCACATGTAATGCCCCATACCTGAAAAAACACTTGCACTTCAGACCATGTGCCCCGACTGACCACCTCATATGAGAAGAGATGTCTTTTCCAATTTCTAGAACAGAAAAAGCATGTTTTATCAGCTTGTTGTCCAGTTAATTTTTTTCCATTAAATGGAAACTGGGGTTTAACACTAGAGGCGATGTGGTGTAACAGCTAGGTATGAAAACAGGGAAGCTTGCTTTGAATTCTGGCTCCATCCATGCATATAAGTTTTGCATTAACTTGCCTAGCTTCAGATTCCTCATCCAGAAAATGGGTAAGGTAATGGCCACCACATGGGTTACTGTTTAGGATTAAATGAAATAATGCCTATGGCATACTTAGCAATACACCTATCATCCAGCAGGCACTTCGTCAATGATAGCTGCTACTATCAGACTGTAATAATACCTTTTAGCTCTACAAATGTTACTAATACTGTTGACTTACCTTTGTTTTTTCATTTACTACGTGTTTCTTTGCGGTCTCCAGCCCAATAGCGTTTTTACTCGATAGAGAGAGACTGCTCTTAGGTTGGATCTTTCAAAAGGAACATGGCTCATGCAAACACTCGGTGGTGCTCATGAATTAACAGGAAAACTGTTTAGTTTGTGAAATTTAAAATTTCTTTTATGAGCCTCCTGTAGAAAAATAAACTCCTTTTGTTCTATAAGGAAAAGTAGGTTAAGAAATTGGTTGTTAGTGGAGGTAAGCAGAATGAGAAACAAGACTTTTTACTTAATTTTTTAATCATTAAAGCATACAGTTAGATAGTAAATGTGACTTTGCACATGGGAAGTAGTACAAAAAACCGCATCCCACTAGTTCTTACCAGATTGCTATGACAGTGTATTATCAGCAGCTTCTGTCAACAGACACGAGTGAGAACTCTCAGCTATCATTAAAAATGTAATGTTTAGAGTGTTGAAGTGGGCGTGCAGGAGGGCTCAGGTGGCTACCTAATTCATGAGCTTCCAGGAAGCTAAGCTGAGAATGGGGAACGCGGTCTCATTTGAAGTTGCTATTCCCTTCAAATAGTAAGCATGACTTCCAGTGATAGGGTATCTCCAAGAATCAGAAAATTACTTCTTTCAGAAAGAACCCATACATTATTTGATTAGCAAGCACAGTCGTTTCCTTTATCACAAGTGGCAATATTCATACATGTTTTGAAAGTACAAGCTTAGAAGTCTTCAATCCTGTAGATTGACTTCCTTGTTTCATTGGGGTTTGTTTTTATATATCTTTATTGGAATATAATTGCTTTACGATATTGTGTTAGTTTCTGCTGTACAACAAAGTGAATCAGCCATACGTATACATATATCCCCACATCCCCTCCCTCTTGCGTCTCTCTCCCACCCTCCCTATCCCACCCCTCTAGGTGGTCGCATAGCACCGAGCTGATCTCCCTGTGCTATGCAGCCACTCCCCACTAGCCATCCATTTTATATTTGGTAGTGTATATATGTCCATGCCACTCTCTCACTGCGTCCCAGCTTCCTCTCCCCACCCCCCCCCGACCCCCGTGTCCTCAAGTCCGTTCTCTATGTCTGCGTCTTTATTCCTGCCCTGCCACTAGGTTCATCAGCACCCTTTTTTTTAGATTCCATATATGTGTGTTACCATGTGGTATTTGTTTCTCTCTTTCTGACTTAACTTCACTCTGTATGACGGATGCATCTGTTATATTCCTTGTCTTACCTCGTCTTCATAGCTTCCTTCTTCCCTCCCCATCCCTGAGACTGCCTTAAAAGGATACACTGTGCTGTGTTGCATCCAAAGAGCTTGTCAGAGAGAATAGTTCTATCATTTGCAGAATGTGTTCATGAGGCCGTGACAGATTTGCCCGCATCCTTCCGGTACAGCGCCTGAGATGTGATATATTCAGAACACCCTTTCCTTTCCCAGATTCCCTCTTCCTCACCCCCTTATTTTAGAATTCTCATTAGCCTTAGGGATTACCAAATCTGAAAACTTCGGTTTAGGAAGTGACCTTATTGGGGGGAGCTTTGAATCCTTCAGTTTTTCCCTTTTAACAGAAAACGTTATTTCCCATGGAAATCTATCATGTAAGCAGAGTAGTTAAGATGTTTTAAAAGAAACATGATACTAAAATCAGTCAAACTTTATAAGCCATCAGTTACTAAAGACATCTAATAATGTACAGTGTTCTCAATCATAAACATTTCACACTTTTCAAAGGATGTTTATTTGCATTCAAGTTATGAATAGGAGTAAAAAAGACGTCAACTACCGAACAAGGCTGACAGTTCACAAACATCATGTCTCAATTTGGAAACAGAGATCTGGTCCATGCTATGCTCTTCCCACACCTCTCACCCGCCATACTGTGACCCCCTGCCAGGTGTGCACAGACCCAGGCTGGCCTATTTTGATTTAATGCCACCCTCTGTTTCCTTGTTTATGCTGTCTCTGATAACCAGTTCTTCAGATTCTCGTTGACCATATCCACCAATGGAAGCCTCAGTACCTCAAGAGAAAGTTGATTTGATGGGGGTAGCTCCAACAAGTGGAATGCTTTATTTCTCTGTTTTATTTTTTGGACTGTCTAGGCTTTATTTTATTGTATTTCTTCCAGTTTTATTGAGATATAATTGACATACAGCACTATACACATTGAAGGTATAGAGCATAATGATTTGGCTTACGTACACCATGAAATGTTGACCACAATAAGCTTAATGAACATCCACCATCTCACATAGATATAAAATTAAAGAAATAGAAAAAAATGTTTTCTTCTTGTGATAATGACTCTTAGGATTGACTCTCTTAACAATCTTCATATATAACACTCAGCAGTAATAATTATATTTACTATGTGGTACATTACATTCCCAGTACTTAGTTATCTTTTAACTGAAATTTTGTACCTTTTGACCACCTTCATCCAATTCCCCCTCCCCTCGTCCTCTGCCTCTGGTAACCACAAATCTTATCTCTTTTTCTATGAGTTTGCTTGTTTGTTTTTGAAGTACAATTGACCTACAACACTATGTTAGCTCTTACTATATAAGAGTGATTTCATGCTTCTGTACGTTTCAGACCACGATAAGACTAGTTACAATCTATCACCTTACAAAGATATTAATAATTTTTGACAGTATTCCCTACTCTGTATGCTTCATATCCATGACTCATTTATTTTGCTACTGAATTTTATATCTCTTAATCTCTCTCACCTATTTCTTTCCTCCCCCAACCCATTTCCACTCTCGCAACTGCCTGTTGTGTCCTCTGTTATCTATAACTCTTTGTTTGTTATGTTTGTTCATTTGTTTTGTTTTTAGGTTCCACATATAAATGAAATCATACGGTATTGTTTTTCTCTGACTTATTTCACTTAGCATAATACCCTCCAGGTCCATCCATGTTGTTGCAAATGGCATTATTTTATTCTTCTGTATGGCTGAGTAATATTCCATTGTATATCTACACTATATCTTCTTTATCCATTCATCTATTTATGGATCCTTAGGCTACTTCCATGTGTTGGCTCTTGTAAATAATGCTGTAATGAATACAGGGGTGCATATATATTTTCTAATTAGGGTTTTTGTTCTCTTCAGATATAGGAGTGGAATTGCTAGATCATATAGTAGTTCCATTTTTAATTTTTTGAGGAATTTTATACTGTTTTGCATACCAGCTAAACCAATTTAAACTTCACTTTATTTTGAACAAAATTCTAGCCCTGCCTAGCTCCCTTTGAGTCATACACGACACATGGGTCCCTCTTCCATGTTACCATCTTCTCCATGAAAATCAACCATTGAGGGAGTACTTACTGAATGGGAGGTGAATCTGTATTAAATAATTATCTCATTTTAACCATAACACTACCCTGCAAGGTAAATATTTTTATTCCTGTGTTGCAGATGAGGATTCTAAGGCTGATCAAGTTTAAGTAATGTGACCGATGTCATCCTTTTAGTAGTGGTGGAGTTGGTATTCAAACCTATGGTTGTATGAACTCTAAGATAGTTCTTCTAATTCAGAGTCTTAATCTGAGATCTATGAATAGTTTGGGGATCTGTAAATGGGCTTCACGTCTCCCTCGGCCCCTTGATATTGAATCCCAAATTTGGTTTGTTACAGGCATGTCACGGTAAAACAAGTGATAGACCTCCCTCATCAGATTTTCAATTAGGCATGTAACCTCAAACAGTATTAGTACCCATATTTTGCATTCCCTCCTTTTATTTTGCTCATTTACATAAAAACTCTGTACTTTTGTTCACATATTAGTTTTGCCTCCTTCATTCTGTATTTTTTTTCTTTCTCTCCTTCTTATGTCTAAGTGTAGAACTTAAACCCTATTTCTACTATATTTAGTCTTACTAAGTTCACCTTTTTCATATCAGCTCATTTCAAGCTCTTGGGATCCTGATTCTGCTATCTAGTATTTTTATTACCCATCTCTATTTCATGCCATCTGTCAATTTATATCAAAAAACTAAAAACCAAAAAAAAAAAAAAAGACACTTTTCAACAAAAAAGTGGGCTATTGCTATGAGGCTTAGAGGCTATGGGCTATTGCTAACCTCTAAGGATACAGGATGGAAATGCTATCGCTTGCTCTCAGGCTTCTGACAAAATTATTCCTTGGAAATAGCCTCTTGATGGTATTAACCTCTCTAGCTCTCTTTTGTCAAGGGTGAAAGTGCGTGTACCCGGGACCAGGATGGATGGAGACAAGTGGGCACTTCAGACAGTCTAACCATATGGGGATACTCCTTCAAGTTGATGTTCTCCAAAGATGTACTTAACGTTTATTTAAGAGACACCAAAAGAATTGGCTTTTCTATTGACAGGTTATATACATTTCTGGCCAACTTTTTAACTTGGTTGAAATTATTTGTCTTTCAGGGTTTTTTTTCAATCACCAATAACTGGATATTAGCAGTCACCCATAATCACAAAGAAAAGAAGTAACTTACTTAGGTAAATGTGTTACATTTTGTTCAAATTATAACCCCAAATTCTAATTTTTTGGTCTTCAGGTTGACAAATCATTTTCTACCTTTCACAATTCTTGTTCTCTCTTCCAATTGATATTTAAGTTTTTGAAACAGAGTGTTTCTTAGGGCCATATTCCAAGGGTTGAAATTTAGATAATGAACTAAATCACTTTTTTTAGATGAAAAACCAAAAAAGAAAACACTTTACCATGTCTTAGTTTTAAAACGTCAACTGACTCTCAGCTGGCCTGTCTCAAGGCTACTGGAGCAGCCTGTAATTGCCACGTGCAATTTGCAATCATGCTTTGCAAGTAACTCAACAGCAAGTTCAGCACCGGGAGAAGTGTTTTCACAATTTCCAATTGAGAATGTTGCCGACTTTTGCCAATTATTTTAGTGGTCTCATGTGGAAGCCTGAGTTAACTAGGATCGTATTTACAGTTTATCCTAGGGATGTTTTAATGTGCCTGATGTCCCAGGCGGCTGTCCAGCTGACTCCCTCCTTAATTTAGCTCTATAGACAAGAACGCAATAAAGATTAAGCAAATATAGCAATCAGACATCCCAGGCACATAGTAAACGCAGACAATCTCCAGAAAGGAGTTTTGACTAGGCTAGTTTGAGTAAATTCTTTGTTTCTTTGGAGAAAAAAAATGTGATTCATCACGTCCTCAACTTCTGGCTCTTTTCCTGAATTCATAGTGTTATTGTAGGAAATGATTTATCAACCTGATTAGGTCAGAAACAGAGTTTACATATTTCCTGAAATTTTTTCAGCTTACCTATATAAGTCACCTCTTTGGAGACTGCTGGGTACACACTGCTTCCTACCCTCTATGACTTTCACATGACATGCTTCAGGAATTGAGAGGAGGCAAACATGAAGACCTTTCTCTGCCATGCTTTGGAGTTTAAATATTGCCCTGAGGAATTTTAAGCAGAAATATGATGTATTTAGGAAAATGACAGTGGAGTAAATTGGTTGGAAAGAGAAGGTCCCCAGGGCCAGGAGACCAGCTCCTAGAGCAGTACTCCAGATGAGGAAGAATGTGAAAGTGAGCTAGGGCAATGGGGAGGAGAGAGTTGATTTCTGAAGGAAACTCCCACAGCTTCTCTCAATTAATGGTCAATCCCCACATAGTGAGAATCATGGAAGAGGACATGGACAGCGAGGATAATAGAGAAAGATTTTAATTATGCTTCACTGTTTTGCTGACTGTGCGATAGGGAATAAAATGAGTTTCCCCAGTTTTACCCTGGGAAACTGACACACTCCTTGATTTGACTCCGTACCCTGGGTGATGACAGGAGCAGCTCGCCACCATCAGACATCAGGGTCCAAACCGAATTACTAGCCAACACGAGTAATAACTTTATTCTCCTACACCTGAGCCCATGAGGAGAAAACTCATTTTTATTCTGCCATGGTTTAATGATATTTAAATGAATGAAATGGTTTTTATAAATGAATATATTACAAGGTTCACGTTCAAGAATTGTCATTAAACCATAATGGACTTTACAGTTTATTAGTTTCACAACTGTCACCTTGTTATTAAAAACACAGGTAAAGCAACTTTACAAAGGATTCTGTTATCATCCATTGAATGAAACACTGAATTTGTTGAGCTGGAGTTTTAGGCATTCCCATGTCACCCTCGTAATTCAACTTTATATTGAGGTCATACGCATAACCAATATGATGTTTTAGACTCTTCAGGACTCCAGGTTCATGTAAGGATAAAATTCTAAATTAAACATTCAGAAATGCCCTTTAGAAAAGCAGCATGGCCAGAGAGAAGTATGGTGACTACATACAGAAGGCAGTTGTGTCCCCAGCATGCCCTATTTGTGAGTGTCTTTTGGGAACCACGGTTTGGTATTTCTCCACCCAAGTATGTGGAACAGCCGTGTTCTACTGCATTTTAATCATTTCAATAAGGCTAAGGAAGGGACTATGCATTGGCTTGTCAATATTCTTCTCCTTTTTCAAAATGCCTAAGACCAGGTCATATTCAGATGAACACGAATCAGCGCGAAAATGTTATGTTTCTGTAAATCTTTAAATATTACATTAGAAAAAAATTGTCAACTTTAGTTATTGAGAGGCTTTACTTTAAGACATTTAATAAACATTTGGCACGTGAAGATGTCAAAATTGTAAGGACTGTAATTTCAAAAACACACTGGAATTGGCATTAAAGCAATGAAATTCTCTGCTAAATGTTCAACTGTCTGTATTTTTTTAAAGAAGGTAATTCTGGAAACAAATTTAGTGAAAATCCATGATTCACTTTTCTCATGACATTAACAGATTTTTACTTCGCGTTGCCCACACCTATGTGTTCAGCATCAGGGCCTTTGCCCTATTCATGGTCCCACTGCCTCTCATCTACTTACCCCATCAGTCATTCATTAAGAATGTCCATTCAATATAAATACGTTTACAAGTCCTAGATGCCAGGCACTGTATCAGGAACTGGAAGGGAGCTGTAAGTTAAAACTGTCATCCAACTGGGGGGGACGCATATTACACAATGACTGCAATTGTAATGAGACATGTGAAGGGAAAAATACTCCAGGCTCAGCAACTATAATGGGGTCTCCAGTTGTTCTGGAGAGAAAGGGAAGGCTTCCCAAGGAAGTTATTAACTGTTGCTCAAAGACCAAAAGAGTTGAGTTGAGCAAAAAAGGGGTAGTAAAAGCATGCAAGCAGCAGGAGCAGTGTGTGTGTGTGTTGGGGGGATGTGCCCGAGGCTCTGAGATGTAGAACTTGGCTAGTTGGAAGAACAGAAAAATGCAGAGGGACCAAGCACAGAGAATAATGGAGGAGATGGCATGGGAGGTCAAGATCTAGCCTTCTCCTATCCTTCTTCAGTCTTGTTAAGGCTCTTAAGAATTTTTAGCCACATTGGTATTCATTGGTATTGGATAATTAGGTTAAAGGAATATCATTTGGCCTTCTATGGTACATGCCTTATTAGTCTACTGATTGTAGAGCTACAAGGAAGCTCACAATCAATTTCTCTTTAGAGATACTGAATGATTTCTATTCAGCCTGCTGTGATTTCTATTGGAAACCAGATTAGTAAACCATTGGCTACTTTTGTGTCTAATGAGGCAATGTTAAAATAACCCGGACACTGTGGTCCAGGAAAGAGTTAGACTTTTTAAAAGTGGTGCCTAGGCTTTAAATATAAACATACGCACACAGCATCAAAAAGGGGTTGTTTGTTGTACTGCAGGCAGAGGTAGGGGAAAGGGTTGGAAAAGTCTCCGATGGAATGTGGGATGCAGTTTTGTTCATGAAAAATCTGGCCATTTTCTCATTTGCCCAGAGCTGTGAGAGTAGGGGCTCTTGGAAAGGAGCCTTGGCAGAAGCCTTAGAGAAAAGCGTCTGGCTTCCCTCGGGGATGATTGCTTGTCTTTGGTCTTTCCCACGCAGAGAGCCCCACCCCTACTTTACCTTCCTCTGCCTGGTGAATCTTTACTCAAGCCATCTGTTTTTCAAATTTTTTAACCATCAGTGTAACTGAGATTTGAGTTCAATTACAATCCCCAATAATCAGCTGTACTTCCTTGAGGCCATATGTTTGGGCAAGATGCTTGAAGAAGAAGCATGTGCTGCATTGGCCCACCACACTCCAGAACCCCATCTGGGCATCGTTGGAATGCAAACCGTTGAACTCAGATGGACTCGTCTTACCATCTGGTTGCACTTTTGGTGCCTGAGCCCTGAGTGTATTATTCCTCCATATTTCAGTTAACTCAGAATAACCAATTTTTTTATTTTAAAGGGAGCCAGAAACTTTTCAATGCATATACTTAGTTTAATTATTTTGCCTGTTTAATTCAACTAACTTTTAAAAGGACATGACTGTATTCCTCTTTCTAGAGTATAAATATCAGATTGTGTGTTAAGCCTCTTGGCAAAAGATGCATGTTTTGCTCTTGGTTTATCAGAGCTAATTTTAATCTGTGTGAAAAAGTCTCAATTTACCATGCCTTTCAAGTTCAATAATGTTTAGCTAAAGAATGAAAAATAATTTCCTTATTTACCAAGTTTTATTTTTATTATTAATATAGAATAGTTTGTCTTGGAATATTTTGAAAGGGAGATTTCTTTCTCAGTGCATGACCCATCTTTTAAAAATGTGATCCTGTCAGCACATATTCATGGGGATGCAGGTGTTTTCAGGAGTTGAAGTAGGGTAGGTTTGAAGGTTAAGTCTTAAACTGTTTTGCTCCCCAGTGCATGCTGGGAAACCTGGTAGGCGTAGAAATCCAAGCCCTCTTTCTACCCTCCTGCCATAGTCCTGTTCTTGGATAAGGCAGAGAATAGAGATGCTGAGCTCCTTCAGCCCCACTGTCTCCAGCTCCTCTGCGTGTGTTTCTGGTCCACATTTAGGCTGAGTAGTGAGGTTGTGGTGGTATTAACTACTACTGACCAAGTATTACCATGTGCCAGGCACTGTCCAAAGCACTTTAGATACCTTGAATTAACTTAATCTTTTAAAAAAATTTGTGAGTTAGGTATCTTTATTACCTCCCTTTTACAGATGAGAATAACGAAGAGTTTCAGTGACAGAGGCTGAGAACTCCCTCTCCCTTATTTCCTGTATTTCCACTGCATCCTCCCTTGAAACCGTTTCAGGAGCATTTTGTCCTGCTGGCCATGTGTCATGGGAATAGACACAAGCTCAGTTTCCACTTCCTTGGTGGGAGACAAAGATTTGTTCCCTTCTCACCTGCCTCTCTTCAGGGAGCCCTTCACAAGCTGCTCTGGCTTCCTCTGTACTCTGCAAGTCAGATAATCTGGTTCACTTCGTGTTACGATTTGTGTTTAGTGTATTATGCTACTTAGTGTTTTTCTCTTCATCATAAAGTTGACTTCAGGTTTATTGTAAAATTATATAAAGATAAAAGATGTGTATAATGACCATCCTCAGACGCTATAAAAAGAAATCTCTATTTACTAATTTCATTCAACGGCCATTTATTAACCAACTTCTCTGGTTAGAATGTAAGTTTATGGAATGCAGGAATGAGGTATCAACTGCCCTGGGTTGTCCAGGGCTGAAGGGCTTCCTGGAATGTGAGACTTGTAGTGCTATAACTGGGAAAGTTCTGGGCAAACGGGAGGGAGTTGGTCACCTTTTGCAAGAATCAGGTCTAATTAGGTTTACTTTTATATTACCTGCTTGGCCAAATTGCTTGATGCATAACAAGTGGCTAATAAATATTAATTGAATAATGAATGGATGCTAGGCTTTGTTCTAGGGCTTAAGAGTAGAAAGACGTAAATCCAGCAGAAGGCATTGCAGACAGAGAGAATAGTATAAGTCAAGTTCTGGAGGTGGGAAACCTTAGTATATGGTTGTGTAAGCCCAGAAAACCCCATGCAGGAGGAAACAGAGCAACAGGGAGGCGTGTGCTATAAATGAGAAAGGTATGCGTGATCCAGATCATGGAGGGCCTTCTGTTTAACGTGAAGGAGTTTGGTTTTTATTTTTCGTAAGAAGGAGCAGCACTAGATTTTTAATCAGGAGGATGATACGGTTATATTCCCACAAAGGTAGCTTTGTAGGCAAGATGGAAGGTAGATTAGAAGGATGGAGAGAAGAGAGTGAATGTGATGGGTGGAGGGAGCAAAAGCAGTTAGGAAGCTATTGCAAAAATGCTCGCAGAAGATACTGAGAGTTTTAACGAGGCTGGTAAAGGTGGTGATGGAGAAAGGGCAAACAGGAGGAAGGTATAGGTTTGAGACCCAGGCGGTGGTGAAATTAATTGAGCTTGCTCACCTACTGTCCAGATGGAGACAGAATGAGTAAGTTGCCTGAGGTGATGTCCAGGTTTCTTTCTTGTATGGCTGGTGGTGTGACGGCACCACTCAGCAAGAACAGGAATGGGGATGAGGAGAAGGTCTGGAGAGAAGGTGAACTTCCATCCGTTTGGAACTGATTGAGTTTGAGTTGACTGTGCAGCAGTCAGATTAAGGTATTTGATGGGGTAACTGAATCATCAAAGAAGCATGAAGCTGTGTTCAGGCTATGAAATATTACCCCCAAAATGACAATACCATTGATGTTTATTTCCTAATGTAAAGATACACGTTTTTCAATGGGAAATATTTACGTTTTTCTGCATTTTTAACTAACAAGGTGAGCATAACAGAATCTTATTTCCATATTCAGAAGGAATCATCATTAATATCTCGGGAAGCATCATTGTAGATTGATCCACCCATCCGTCTCTCTCTTTCCATCTTACTGAGACCACAGGAAGTTTCCTTAACCTCTCCCTGTGCCTCTGTTTCCTCATGTATTAGATGGTTATTGGTATCCACCTATAGAATGAGGAGTCAATGAGTTAAATGTTAAGCCCTCAGAAGAGTGTCTGGCCTATAGGAAGCACCATCAAAGCACCATTGAATATAACATAGCCATCTTTTAAAAATAAATGGGTTGTATTTCATGCTGTTTTGTAATCTCCTTTGTTGTATATTATTATTCATTAATGTTCACCAACTCTTAGTTAATGAAAAATATCTTTCTACCCCATTTGTTAGCACTTTAGTCCAAAATTAATTTTCATTGCTAAAAGTCAAAACAAAAATGAAAACCAAACAAAAATAGAAAACCACCATTATGCTAACAAAGCATGTAACTAGGTCAGTAATTGAAAATGCTTTGACTTGGCCTTCAACCAGTAGTGACAGTTACAAGAGACAATTTGGTACATCTAGATCATTTTACTTTGTGGTGAGTAAAAGAAATCACCCCAAAGAGTTTTGCTTTTTGGGCCTTTTCTTCTGTCCTTTGCTCTTCTGCCTCCACATTAATCATTTTTCTAACCTTTACTGCCTCACTGATCACCTGTCAGGTGAGATTTCTACCTCTCATCCTGGCAGTATCCGTGTGGTGCTAGCTTTTCATTCATCTTCACTATGTGCTATTAAGATCTAAACTGGTGTCTGTGCCTAAATAGGGCAATTTATACCTTTAACCCAAAACACTTCTTTTTATTTTTCAATAAAGACCAAAAAAAAAAGAATCCAAATGACTGAAATTCTTTATCAGGGGCACTTGAAAAATCAATTTTTCTCAGGACTGACAGCGAGAGCACAGAGAATTTTGTTACTGTGTGGGAATTCTAACAAACTCTTCTGTCATCCTCTGAAAGTGGCTTGGTTTAAAAAAAAAAAAAAAGGTCATGTTATGATAACCTTTGGAAAGTCAAGTGATTGAAGTGCAGACATTCTGAGAGAAAATATAACCTCTAAAGTATAGGATGTGGGTAAAGCAATTTTTAAATTATGTGGTGAGGAGGAAAAGAAATTAACATTTCTTTTATAGCATTTGATGTATCTTTGCAGGCATGCTGTTCCTTCTGTTAACTGGGGAATATCTCTCTTAGCACAATTTATATTGCTACTTTGCATTTATGTAGCATGTTTTGGGCCCTGGGCATTTTACAAGCATTCAGTGTAAATAGTGTGCCTGTAAGCTAGGTAACTGAATATTCTGATATCACAAATGGGGAAGCACCAGTATAGAGAGCTGTATTACTCTGGGCTCTAAGTCACTGTGAGGAACTGACATTACAGCTCTGAGTAGTTTTCCATGTTGAGAAACAATTAACCTGGCCTAAAAGTTTAAGTTGTTTCTGCCTGCTTAGAATTTGGTCTTCTGTAAGCAGTAGCCTGGGTTTTCTGGAGGCTTCTCCCACTTTCTGACCTCATATTTTGGGTGAGTTTGATCCCCTGACTCTAAGGGTGAGAATATGACCCAAGTGTGACTGCTTGGTGTAGTCCATTTTCTTGACTATTCTAATGAGAGCAATCCTGGAATAATGGATAACCATGGTTTGAGCAGTTAGACCTCTTGCCACTGGTGCTGTAGGCCTGGTGCTGCAGAGGGCAAGCAGTGAAAAACATTCTAAATGAAAGCAAAAGTGGTAAGCAGAATCAAATATGGTAGGTCTTGAGGCTATCTGTTGACTCCTGGATCAAACTGTACCTGAAGACAGAGCCCTGGAATTTTTAGGTACATGAGTTTATGAATTTATCTATATTTCACCTAATAAAGGTAAATTTTCTTTATCAGTGAAGAATCGTTATACAAGGTTATTAGAGTCTTTAAAAATTGATCTTTTAGGTTAGAACATAAAATAATTCTTAAAGCTTTTGTACCCTGATGTGCATTTCAGCAAAGTATCAAGAGTTATCCGTAGGCAATTCCCTGGCAGTCCAGTGGTTAGGACTCTGAGCTCTCACTGCCAAGGGCCTGGGCTCGATCCCTGGTTGGGGAACTAAAATCCCATAAGTGTGGCCAAAAAAATAAAAAAATAAAGGTAGTGACAGCAAGAGCTTGCCATTATATATACACATTAAAAAAAATGTTATTCATAAGGAGAAATTCTGTTAATTAACAGAAGACAGCTTGGATATAGTAAAAAGTAGAATATTTTTTATTGATTTCTGAAAGATATAGAAAATACATCTCAAGTATATTTTTATAAGTATATTAATGTAAGTATATATTGTGTTAGATTTTTTTAAAGAATTCATTTTGAGAGATTCATATTGATTTTAATCATGTTGCTCCCAGTGATGTAGCGTGTCAATTGCTGCGATGTCAGAACTGGAGCTTTCACTGTCAGTGTGTTTTAGCCTAGACTTTGTTTTTCCATGAGTGTTTTTTAGATGGACTATTATTTTATAAGGAGGTGATGTAAATTCATGTGTTGCTTAGTTATAGGCAGGTATTTGACAGAAGTACCCCAAATATTTGTGTTTTAAAGGTCAAGGCTGAACAGAGACAGGGACAAAGAATAAGCTCTGATTATTTCCACGAGGTAACTTCCCCCCTGGATGGGGGTGTTTCTGGGTTTTCCATCAATGTTTCCTCAAGAAACCTAAGAGGGATGGAGAGTTCATGTTTCTCATTAATCCTAATCAAGTATAAGACTTATTAGCTAATGATTGACCCTGAATAGCATGAAAGGTATGAGAATTGAGTTTTCCATTTTCGTCATTGACTGAATTTTGGTCTTGAGTAGGCTTATTCTCTTCTTTTTTTCTCTTCTGTGTGAAAATAACAAAAGTGTACTGTTAGCTACATGCAGGTCCCTCAGCATCCCCCAGTCAGCTGTGTACATCAGTCCTACTCTCTCCTGAAAGTCAAGGAAAGGGTGCTGGGATGGGGAGAAGGGGGCCAGCAGAGGACTAATATACCTTTGTAATGCCGGGACCGATATCAGAACAGACAGCTTGCAAAGGAGGTTTTATAACTGTAAAGGAAGCAAAGATGAAAGACCATACTTTTAGAGTAGTAACTTAAAGTGATTTGAAATGCAATAAAGTGGAGTCAGAAAAAGTCTTCCCTACAGGTATAAGGATGGCAAGCCTTTGGATGCAGTAGTGGCAGCATTGGGCAGAGGTTGGGGGGAGTAATTAATGTAACTACCACTGACTGCTGATTACATGTAAGACATTGATATTTTCAAGGTGCTATCTCATTCCATTCTCACCGCAGTGCCATGCGGCATATATAGATACTTCATCATACCCATATTACAGGTGCAAAACTGAGGTGTAGCCAGATTTAATTCATGATAGCAAGATTGGCTCATAATCATAGTCTACGCTCCAGTTCATACCGTCGGTACGTGGCTGAGTGACAACAAACACTGGTCTGTCTGCCTGTTTTCTGAACCACTCTGCTTCACAGCCTCAGTCCACTTAAGGAAGTATAGGAATACCACTGCTTCTAAAAGAATGGCAGTCAGTGGAATTGTAGACTGAGTAGCTCACTGAGCAACCTGGATGAGAAAAAAGAAAATCAGAAATGTTCCACATATTGTCATTTCAATCACAGAAATGGATGTTTCCTTTTTGTAGCCTTTGTTTCATATTCATACAGACTAGATTTCTCGTGCCCCCTTTTACTGTGTGTGTTGTGGAAGAATCGGGGAGATAGATGGTCCTGTACGCAGGACTGTGGTGCAGGCTCTGTGCGTCACGCAGGGGAGCTTTGGCAAGTTATTGCAGCTCTCCATACCTCATTGTTCTCATCCACAAAATGAGGGCCTTAAATATACACAGCTCTTTTGTTCAAACAAGCTGTGCTTTGATACTGTCACACCGTAATGAGGGCACTGAGTCTTTCTTCCTCTGTGTTTCTTCAGATATGAGCTTTATTAAGTTTTGGCTGGATTCATTGTAGTAATTAAACTGAACTCACAGTACCTCTGGACCCATGTCTATAGTTGGCATCCATGCTGATTTGTTACTGCGCGGCTGGGCTTTACCAGTTGTAAATATTTACTGTTATTTTAAAAAACTTATCCCTTATTTCCAGCTTTTCAGCCATTGGTTTTGTTGTTATTGCTGTGTTAAAATTTGCCATTTTAACATTTTCTTTTTTTTTTTTTTGCGGTACGCGGGCCTCTCACTGCTGCAGCCTCTCCCGTTGCGGAGCACAGGCTCCGGACGCGCAGGCTCAGCGGCCATGGCTCACAGGCCCAGCCGCTCCGCAGCATGTGGGATCCTCCCGGACCGGGGCACGAACCCGTGTCCCCTGCATCGGCAGGCGGACTCTCAACCACTGAGCCACCAGGGAAGCCCTTAACATTTTCGAAGTGGATTATATAAGTGGCATTAATTACATTCACAGTATTATGAAACCGTCATCACTATGTCCAAGTCTTTTTCATCACTCGAAACGGAAACTCTGTCCCCATTGAGCAGTAAAGTTCCCATCACCGCAACCCTCAAGTCGGGTAATCTCTACTCTACCTCCTGTCTCTACAAACTTGCCTTCTGTGGACATTTCATATAAGTGTTTTCATACAAATTTGTCCTTTTGTGTCTGGCTTGTTTCACTTAGTGTAATTTTTAAGGTTCATCCATGGTGTAGCATATATTAGAATTTCATTCCTTTTTTAGGCTGCATAATATTCCATTGTATGCATATATTGTGTTTTCTTTACTTCTTCATCTGTTGGTGGATGCTTGGGCTGCTTCTACCTTTTGGCTGTCGTGTGCTGCTATGCACACGTCCGGATATGTATTTGTTTGAGTCCATGTTTTCAGTTCTTTGTAGTGTATACCTAAGAGTGGAATTGCTGGGTCATAAGGTAATTTTATTTTTAATTTTTTGAGGAACTGCTAAATTGTTTTCCACAGCAGCCACACCATTTTATATTTTCACCAACAATGTATGAATATTCTAATCTCTCCAAGGCTTTGCACACACTTGTTAATTTCCATATTTAAAAAATTACAGCCATTGCAGTAGGTATGAAGTGGTATTTCATTGTGGTTTTGATTTGCATTTCCCTAATGACTAATGACGAGCATTTTTTTCAAGTGATTCTTGGTGATTTATATATGTTCTTTGGAGGAACGTCTACTTAAGACCTTTGCCCATTTTTTAATTGGGTTGTTAGTCTTTTTGCTGTTGAGTTGTAGGAGTTCTTTACATACCCTGGATATTACAACCCTTATCAGCTGTATGATTTGCAAATATTTTCTCCCAATCTGTAGGTTATCCTTTTATGTTGTTGATTATGTTCTTTAATGCACAAAATTTTGTTAATTTTGATAAGGTCTCATTTATCTTTTTTGTTTCTTTTGCTTCTAATTCTTTTGGTGCCACTGCCAAATCCAAGGTTATAAACATTTAACATTTTTTTCTAACAGCTTTAAGGTTTTAACTCTTATATTTAGATCATTGTCATATTTTGACTAAATTTTTATATATGGTACGGGTGAGGGGCCCAACTTAATTCTTCTGCATGTTGAAATCCATTTGTCCCAGCATCATTTGTTGAATGGACTTGGCACCCTTGTCAAAAATCAGTTGGCCAAAGATGTATGCGTTTACTTCTGGACTCTGAGTTTTATTCTGTTGGTCAATACGTCTGTTCTTATGCCAGTACTACACCTTTCTGATTCCTGTAGCTTTGTGTCAGTGATTGCTTTTTGTTGCTTTGTATCAGTGATTGTACTTACTCTTGGACTTTTGCTACCCCATCTCACATTTGCTATTTCTAATCTATGTGACTTAAAAACACCAGTCAACCGAGTTTATAATACCTGCATATGACTAGAGTTATGGAGCCTCTCTTAAAGAATAAACTGGATTTGGTACACTGGCTCTGTGATATACAGCCTAGGCCAGTGACCTGTTCGCTCTCTGACTCTCTCTCACCAGAACTTCAGATAATTCATTAGGTAAAAGCAGAAGTGTTCAGTTTGAAGGGCAAGGAGGTAAAATCCCATGGGCCCAGTCTCCCCTGAATCCATGCGTTCTAAAAACGGTTAGGGCAGGGGCAACACCATTAAAAAACCTTTAGCATCAAGGAATTTCTAGTTTATTTTTCTATTAAGATTTGTAGGATTATAGTTTTCTAAAATTCACCCTCTGGATAATCTGCAAATTATGCTAACTGAAAAAAAAAAAACGCTGCATTATTATTGATTTCTTCCCTTTATTACTAGCTTTAGGGAAAAAAAGATGTTTACATATATATTTACAAATAATTATAATCTAGGATTTGCGTACACCACAGAGTTGCCTTCTACTGAAGCACCTTAAAATAGTTAGCAATTCCTGTTTGACTGTGAAGCCAGTCTCGCCCCATGGATCACCCTGAGCGTCACGTGTTAAATGAGAGTACAGACCACCTAACACATAGCCATGGCTCAAATTCATCCCTCCCGAGGACGTGCACTTTACGTATCACTGGATATACAAAATGACGGACCAGTAGTTTGTGCTATCACACAACAGGACCAAAATTACCGTTGTTTCAAATCATGTTACGGGATGCTCCGTATATTCACTAAGGTGACCCAGGGGTGTTGATTTGAATTTACTTTAGCCTCACTTACTGTCACTTAACAGAGTAAATGAGAACTGATGGCTCTTCAAACAGTAATAGTAAATTACAGTTAGAGTGAACACAAATGCCTCATTATGTCTAGTCAAGGTCTATTTCCCTTTTATAGAGCTAACTGGTGGAAAGCATTGTTTTTAATTTACGAATGAATATGCATAGGAATCTTAGTTCTCCTGTTTACATAAACCTGATAGACAGTTAATCTTCAGCAAAGTACCTAGAGAAGGCTTAGAAAATGTAAACCATAGCTAAAGTAAAAAACATAGTTCCAAAATATCAAATGCTTTAAACACCAAAATGCCACTTTTATTAGCCTTATATTATCTCACTTGTAAACACTCAAAACCAGTAACAGTTTAATGAGATTATAAAGCAAACATGCACTTGGATTAAATATATTAATAAAGCAATTCATACTGGTTAATTAAACACTGGAAACGTGTTTAAATGTTTGGACTCTAATAAGGCATTCTTTAGGGCGTTCATAAACTTAGCTTAAACTTTTCTTGATATTTGTGCTGTTAGGTTAACACAGTTTAGAAAGGATTTGTCTATAAGAATGGTGCATGAGAGAACTTTGGGGGCGATAGAAATTTCACTTACTTTGATTGCTATGTTGAGTAGGCAGTTGTGCACGTTTACTAAAACTCACTGAATTGTATATTTAAGATTGGAGTGTTTCACTTTAAGTGTGTATGTGTATATATGTGTGTATCTATCTTTACACACACACACACACACACACACACACACACACACACACACACACACACACACACACACACACACACACACAGAGGTAGAGTCCTGAAAATGTCTTTGGAGCCAGCCATCCCTGTAGCTAGATTCACTGTCCTACGATTTGGGTACACATATCTATAAACTCCCTTAGGTGTAAATCAGTTTGCATAGTGTCTTTGTCACTCACAGTCAAAAGAATCCTAATGCTTCTACCTGAAACCCTTTTGGTTTGGGGAGAGGAGTTACTGTCCTTGTCTCCATGAATGTGAATAAGACCCATTTACTCCCATGCCCCAGGTGGAGATGAACTTGGTCGCCTCACTCAGAAGCTGGATTGTGTGAGAATGGGGAAGAAAGGGTGTGGGGAAGAAGCCTGATATTTTGAAGCAGAGCTATGCTGACTAGCAGTGTTAGTAGCGACTTTGTATTTGATAAATCCTGTCTCTCAGAGAATTGAGGTGACACCCTTTACACCAATACATACTTCACTTTCAGAGGATATTTCTTTCACCCAAGATCACTGGACTACTCATACAATTCTAAGCTTTAGAATGATGGTATGGGACTTTCTTCGTGCCATTCCAACCAGAGACAGACCTTAAGACTATCATTAGCAGTGTCTTCCTCCATGTAGTTGGGAACATACTTTGATGCCATAGCTGTTGCCACTTTTCATTTTCTTTTAAAAGGCTTGCTCTTACTCCATGTGCAATAAGAAGAGAAAAGACCAACAATCTCTATACAGGAAAAGCACTCAGCAACAATTCAATCTTGTACTTTAGTCAGTTCACATATCCACAGACTCTTTAGTACTTAGGCTGGAGCTTATAAGGACAGGAAAGTGATCAGTAGTTGCCTTGGTTTCACAACTCAAATACTTGCAATACCAATATTAGAAGCAAGATTTAGCATAACTAAAGTTGAATAGATAATATTTGATTTCTACCCAGAGAAGCAAACCAAATTGTAACAAATGTCTGCTTATTATGAGCACAGGGTCCTTAATCATCACAACAACTCTACAAGAGTTTGATTATTACCCAGAGTTTCATAGACTGTAGGCCCCATAAGAGCAGAGAACATGTTCATTTTGTCCGAAGTAGCATCAAGTATCATTTGTTAACTGATAGTGTCAGAGAAGTTAATTAATTTATCTGAGGATCATGGTATAGCGTCAACTTTAGGAGAGTCTTCTGTTTCAGTTAAGGTTAAGTTTAAGGTTTTAAAGTAAGAGAAGATTGCCTTTGGCCTCATCAACCTCCCCATCTTTCACTTCTTCTGTCTTTACATGCCTTCTCTTTCAGATCAAGGGCTTGGAGGCTTAGTTGTTGCTGTGGGCCAAAGACAGGCAAGGTCACTGGAGACAGGTTGAAACAGCAAATTACCAGCACTCTCCCAGAACAAATAGAGTCCTTAGACAGAAAACACTGTGGTCAGAAAACAGAAAGGAATTTCTAGAACAAGGGAGGTATCCAGGTAGAAAAATAAGTAAGATGAACCAAAATTATAGCCACATAGAAGAAGGTCAGACTAAATAGGAACTAGGAATCCAGAGAAAACATAATACTTATTAAGGACTTTGTCCCTAAAGGCAGAATATCTGCATTCGCATACTATTCCTGTCACTTCAAGTTAAGTGGTATTAGGTAAATTACTCAGTTTCTGTGTCTGTAAGGCATGGATTATATACTTACCATTGTTTTAAGGATTAAATATGATAATCTCTGTAAAATAATTTTATGATGTCTGGCACATAGTAGGTACTCAATAAATTATTGATGACCCTCGGATGCAAAAAACCATAGGTAATGAACAATTAATAGAGAAGGAAGCAATGAATTTTAAAGAGACATATCAGCTTTGAGAGTCCCCATTTTGTGCCCCCTAGCTTCTTAAGTGACAGATATACAGCACTGACCCTGGGAAATCCATCTGATATCTCCCTCTCTAGTCTGTAGATCCTAAGAACTCTCAGTGTTCCCAAAGTGTCCCCTACTCTATTGACCCACTCAATCCTTTTCCACTTAGAGGGCTCACATGTTCTTTATCCCCATCAAAACTTTCATTCCCTCAATGCAGATATGCTCTCAAGCAAGTGTTAGGGGTAAAGTTCTCATTAAATTAATTACCTTAACTATATGAATGTTAAATAATCATTTATTCCTTCTAGCTTTGGGTTTTTTATTTTAAAAGATGTGAATGTTTCTTAATATCCTTGTATTTTGAGAGTGCATTAGTGAGGCAAAGTGAAGTATAGTGAGTTTCAGATAGTATGGAGAGGTTTTTTCATGAGAGAGGTTGAAATCATATCCCATGTATTTATAGCCAACAGAGCCTTAGTAACTTTCATTTCTAAATGTTCTGGGCAAACAGCTGAACATATTTTTATTACAAGCTACTTTCCAAATTATTGTGAAGTCTGAGACATGTGTGTGTCTTTATACACAGCCAGCCGAATCTCCTGATTAATTATAAGTTAATTTGTTACTGCAAAGTTATACAGCCCACTTGAAGGAGGCTTTAAAAAGTAAGTAATCCTCCTTTGGTGACAAGCTTACTATCTAACTTAATCTGGCACTCCTCTAGAACTAACAGTATCGGACATGTTAACCATCCAGCTTGATCATTGCATGAAGTTAGTTACACTGTCCATGAAAAGAATCATGGGTTTAAGCTGTGAGGGCTGTGTTGTTTCACCCACTGGCCTTCAGCACCACGGAGAGAGGCGAAAGCCCCTTCTTAAGTAATTGGCTTTTCCTTCTCCATCAGAATTGTTGCTTTACATGTGAGTGGGGCACTCACTCTGTACATTGCAAGCTATGTGATTGTTTTGAAAATTGACCTATTTGATCTGCTTATTTTCTTGTTTTGAAAATATTTTCCCTATTTTCTTAATAGTACATTTGTTCTTTGCACTTTCAGAGAATCCCTTAGAAGCCCAGTTACATGTGTCTTTGAAGACAAAGACAGTTGAATGTGTTCCCATTTCCCTTTTCAAAAGTTGTTCTTTAGATCAAGAATTGCTTCCTTTTCTTAACTTAATGAGGATATTGCAGAGCCGTGGACTTTTTTTTAGCCATCCACATCAAATCATCACCGTAAAAGATGCAAAAGAAGTTTCTTAATCTGCCATGAAAATTTGACAGTTTGCATTAATAGTTCCAGTGACTCTTTGCTGGGAAGGGATTTTCAAGTTTTCCTAATAATTGGTTCATATATCTTTCACAAAATTTATTAATACCTTACATTTGTATTGAAGACCCTTTACATTTATGGATTTAATATGTGATTATGACTATTTGCAGATGACCCGATAGTCCATGACATGCTTTGATTTGAAATTTTGCTGAGGTACATATTCAAATTGAGCACACAGACAGGCTGATGTGTGGGAACAAGTCTTGTAGCTAATGGGTAATTCTAGCTCTCTGCCTGACACCCACATCTCAACAGACATATTATTCTCTCTTCACTGAATATATGGTAATTTCTCTGCAGTAATTGAAACCTTTGCTTCTTTGTGAAAAATGGCCATAAATCAGAGAAAAATCTTCAATAAAGTTTAAAAGGTCAATGTACAGTCTGAGTACTTAAAAAAAGAAAATCAAAATGAACATGATTCCAGAGGAACTCAGGAATCTGCACAAACTAGCATTCACATAGTGAGGATTTCTGAAGGTAATGATAATTCCATCCAGAATTTTAAGGGTTTATTTCAGGGATGGAAGGCATGATACCAACTCTGACTGACTTATGAGGAAGTCCACTTATTGCATTATGTCTTATATTGTAATTGTTCGTATGTAGCCTTACCATCTTCCCTATCCTCGTGCAAAAATAAATTGCAAAATCAATGTAGAAGATATTGTCAGTTGGTTACCCTACATCCATATCTTTTCTTCTCACTGCCTAACAGAATCACAATTTTATTTCTTTATCTAGTCCTCCACTAAACATCCACATTCTTTCATGTGGTGGTGGGGAAACTGATTATTCTAAGCCAATGCCTGGCATGCCTCCTAGTACCTAGTCTTAGCGCAGAGCAACTGTGTTAAATTGGCCCCGCCAAATGAAAGGTAAAGGCTTACATTCGAAAACTGGGGGAGTTTTTCTCTCTATATTTTTGTGCTCTTGTCTTTTCCCTGTTCAGTCTCTCTCGCTCTCTAGCTCCCCTGAATCCTCCTTCCTCATTCATATATTTGCTCACAAATAGTAGATATCAGCAAGAGAGGTTATAGTCCTAATTGCCCTAACAGCCACCTTGTAAGCAAAAGAGGAACCTACTTTAAGGTACAGCCGATGTTGAAGATATCAGGATGAACAGTCTGGAGAATTGTGTCTTTAGTGTCATAATTAAGTCATTTATTGAATCATACCAAAAAACTGCCCTCTCTTTAAAACTCCAGTTATGTGAAATAATACATTCTTTTAAACCCATTTGAGCCCAAACAGTGTTTTCTGTTTCTAGCAGACAAAAGTTTCCTAACTGGTATACTCACTGAAGGTAGGAACCTTATTATTTTCATTTTGAAGGCACTTGTATCTAGACCGATGTTTTGCATTAAAAATATATTTGCATGTAAATGTAAAATGTCTATAAATCTTGATCTAGGTACATCAATTTCTTTATGAATAAACTTACCTCTTGTGCCAAGCCTGTGACCCATCTCTTTACTACTCCATTTCTACTACTTTACAGTAATCCTCTTCACCAGTCCTCCACAATACCCAGAACATTTTGGGAAATGTTAGTTTTAAATTTCTATAAACGAAGTTCACAAGGTTAAGAAATTTAGCCAAGACTTAATTGCAAATATGAAAAGAAATCAAACAAATCGTGTTGTCTATAAGGTGACACATAAAACTGTTGATTTTCATTGTGGGTTTGTCCATGGAATACCCAATAAACAAATCTCTTCAATTCAATTAAACAACTAATTGATTCACTAGACAAAAACAATATACCTCTTATCTGACTGGATTGATCAGCCGGTTCAATTGAAAGAGTAAATCCACCATTCCCATGGAGGTAAAATTGACTGGACATTTTTTCCCCAATGATAAAAGGAGAGGGTTTTAGAAAATCAACTGAATCACTTATTCTGATGTTTTGGAGATACAGCCTTATTCAACATTTGAACACCAGTGCCATGCTTTCAAGCATGGTAAAATTGAAAGTTTTTTTAAGTTTCTGAAGGAGAAGATAAAGAGAATGGACTTGAAGAGAAAATGGCTGACCCTTCCAGAGTTGATGAAAAGAAAGTTTCTTATGGCATTCAAGAAAGTCATGTAAGTAGATCTTGTTTATGTGAAGAAAAGAAACATTCCCAAGGTTCCTTTCCAGATGAGGCCAGGGAAGGTTTTACCCATAGAAGTCCAAGAAGGAGTAGTATACAGAGTAGTCAAGGAGGGTACTAAGAAGTCACAGAAATAATACTTCATGCCTATAGGAAGAAGTAAGATTTGAAGTGGAAACAATCCTGATGTCTGGAGGTAGAATGTAATATAAGAGATTGGGACAAACTGCCGATATAGATGCTTTTAACAATCTGGGCATACCAAAGACCTATGAGGTATTTTAATGTGTACCCAGGTGTTTTACCATTTTACATCCTCGCTAATCTTTTTCTAATACTTTCTTCTCATTCAAAACCTCACCTTCCCAAATTTCCCTTTTAAAATGTTTTCCATCTCTTTTCCTCCTTTCTCCTTCTCTATTGTTTCTGATGAAGAGGTATTCCTCTTGAGTTTCAAAACTAGCCCTCTGTCTTCCTGTTCCTTTCATTCTTTTGCGAGGATTACGAGCTCAGAAATTTTCTTAACCAGATAAATAAACAAAATGGCCTGATGGGAGATACAAAGGATTCGTAAGGGATTTGAGGGGACTGTGGTGAAATAGAAAGTATATGCACCAGATAAAAATATTCAAATATTGAATAATTTTGTGCTGGCTGAATAGGCACAACTCTTGGCAATGATGGTCAGCATTTTGTGACTTCTCCTTTCTTAGATTTGAAAATTACTCTCTCCTTCTTTCTTCTTCTGCTGACAGGACTCTCTGAAAAATGTAGTCTTCCTTCAGTTGCTACTAACTGAAAACATCTTCCTTTTATAGCTATGTCTGTCCTCATCATTCTTTGTTGTTGTTTATTGTTTTGGGATTTTTTTGTGTGTTTATTGGAGTATAGTTTTGCTGTCCTCATCATTTTTACTTTCAAAGCATATTTTTTCTTTTTTATTTCCACAGTTATCATTAATTTCAAAAACAAAAGTAATTGAAAAAATATTTATAACATAAATACTAAAAGCAATATAACTGACTCTTGTATATCTATTGCACACACTTAATAGGTGACAATGTTTTTCCAAGTTTGATTTCTGTAAAGTTGTTCCTTAGGAAATAAACTTAAAACCTCAACCTTGTTCTTCTCTTTCCATTCTTAGAGGTAACTACTAACTTGAACTTTATGTATCATTTCTATGTGTTTTCAAAAATCTTTACCATGTGTGTATGTGTGTATATATGTGTATATATGTATACATATACGTATACGTATGCATGCGTTTATATATAGTCATAAACAACATATGGTGGTGTTTTGTGCTTTTATCATCCATATATACATTTTTTTCATGTTGAATGTATCCTTCTGAAACTTGCAAAATTGTAATTTTTCACATTTATAATTATTATAACCATTGTGCATTTATACATTAATTTTGTTCTTACAAGTGAGAGTATCTCCAAAGTATAGTTCTTTTTTTTCTTTTAATTGGGATATAGTTGTTTTACAATGTTGTGTTAGTTTCTACCGTACAGCAAAGTGTATCGGTCATATGTATACATATATCCCCTCTTTTTTGGATTTCCTTCCCATTTAGGTCACCACAAAGCAGTAAGTAGAGTGCCCTGTGCTATACAGCAGGTTCTCACTGGTTATCTATTTTATACATATTATTGTATATATGTCACTCCCAATCTCCCACTTCATCCCACCCCTGCTTTCCCCCCTTGGTATCCATATGTTTGTTCTCTACGTCTGTCTCTATTTCTGCCTTGCAAACAGGTTCATCTGTACCATTTTTCTAGATTCCACATATATGTGTTAATATATTATATTTGTTTTTCTCTTTCTGACATTTCACTCTGTATGACAGACTCTAGGTCCATCCACCTCACTACAAATAACTCAGTTTCGTTTCTTTTTATGGCTGAGTAATATTCCATTGTATATATGTGCCACACCGTCTTTATCCATTCATCTGTCGATGGCCATTTAGGTTGCTTCCATGTCCTGGCTATTGTAAATAGTGCTGCAGTGAACATTGGGGTGCGTGTGTCTTTTTGAATTATGGTTTTCTCTGGGTATATGCCCAGTAGTGGGATTGTGGGGTCATATGGTAATTCTATTTTTAGTTTTTTAAGGAACCTCCATACTGTTCTCCATAGTGGCTGTATCAATTTACATTCCCACCAACAGTGCAAGAGAGTTCCCTTTTCTCCACACCCTCTCCGGCATTTATTGTTTGTAGATTTTTTGGTGATGGCCATTCGGACTGATGTGAGGTGATACCTCATCGTAGTTTTGGTTTGCGTTTCTCTAATAGTGATGTTAAGCAACTTTTCATGTGTCTCTTGGCCATCTGTATGTCTTCTTTGGGAAAATGTCTATTTAGGTCTTCCATCCATTTTTTGATTGGGTTTTTTTTTTTTTTGATACTGAGCTGCATGAACTGTTCATATATTTTGGAGATTAATCCCTTGTCTGTTGATTGGTTTGCAAATATTTTCTCCCATTCTGAGGGTTGTCTTTTCATCTTGTTTATGGTTTCCTTTGCTGTGCAAAAGCTTTGAAGTTTCATTAGGTCCCATTTGTTTATTTTTGTTTTTATTTTCATTACTCTAGGCGGTGGGTCAAAAAAGATCTTGCTGTGATTTATGTCAAAGAGTGTTCTTCGTATGTTTTCCTCTAAGAGTTTTATAGTGTCGGTCTTACATTTAGGTCTTTAATCCATTTTTGTTTATTTTTGTATATGGTGTTAGGGAGTGTTCTAATTTCACTCTTTTACCTGTAGCTGTCCAGTTTTCCCAGCACCACTTGTTGAAGAGACTGTCTTTTCTCCATTGTATATCTTTGCCTCCTTCGTCGTAGTTAGTTGACCTTAGGTGTGTGGGTTAAACATTTAGTTCTTAAGTTGGAGGGTTTATAATTTTTGAACTCTCCTGGATGTCAGCTGAGTATAATAATTCCCATTTGTTAAATCTTTACCAACACTTGAGGTTTCCAGACCTTTAAAATTTTGCCAATTTGATTCGTGTGAATTTGTATCTTAGTGTTTTAATTTGCATTTTTAATTAAATTGAGCAGGTCTTCATGTATATATTAGCCATTTACTGTCCCCCTCTTATGAATTACAAGTCCACAGCCTTTCTTTTTTCTTATTGGTTTATTTATCTTTACTTGTTTTGGTTTGTAGGAGATCTTTATATGTCCTAATTCTGCCACTTGCTAGCATTGTGACCTTTGGTGACTCACATAATTTACGTATGATTCAGTTTCCTCCTCCGTAAAATGGGAAGAATACCTAAATAATTATACCTAAAATTTGTTGTGAGGATTAAATGGTTTTGATAAAAGGTGCTTGGAAAAGCATCTGGCACATACTAAGTAAAAGTTTTTGCTGCCATGTTTTTATTCTAGGTAGATAATCCATTATTTATTTGTTCACTGCCATATTATTTCTCTTATTATCACTAAAGCTTGGTTGCCTCACAGTGTTAGAAGTAATATTCCTAGTCTGCAACTTGTCACTTAACGGTGTTTTATAATTTTTTTCATATAAAAATTTTAATGAAGACAAATGATGTTCACCATAATGGTTTGCATTTTTTGTGCCTTGTTTAAGAAAGTATTCTCTAGTCCAATACACAAAATATATTCTCTTGTGTTTTCTTCAGTTCTTTTCATTTGGCATTTCTAAGTTTAATCCATCTGGAAATGCTGTGAAGTTGGGATCTAATTTTATCATTTTCTACCTGAAGAGCGAATTTCCCTGGTATCATTTATTGAATCAATCTTCCTCCTCCCCGATTTGCTATTCCTCCCTCTTCTGTCATATTCCATGTTCCCATTTATTTTCTGATTATTTTAAGTCTGTTTTGTGCAATTATCTTTTTGTCTATTCTTACAACTTTTCAGCCTTTGATGTTTGCAATTTTCTTCCTTATGAGCCTTCAAAAATCTCTTTCCTCTTGGCAGTTTTTGAAACTCTTTTGCTTTCCAAGTGACAGAGTTATCTTCCTTCATGAGTGTACATCCCATGAAGCTGGAAACCATTTATATCTCTTGGGTGTTTATAATCTTATCTTGCTTTTTTAAGGGCTCAAATATCTGGGGAAATAAATTTTAATAAAGAACACATTTAGTTAAAATTTATAGTATGTTTTAAGCCTTTAAAATCTTACAGGGCCTATTTGTTGCCTAGAAAAATTCAAAAATATAACTTTTTTGGTATTAGTAATTAAATTTCTTAAAATGACCGTGTCACTTTTCCTGTTTAGGGCAAACAGTACCAATCTGTTTCACAGGATCATTTATATTGTCACATTCTCATTCCTTTTTGGATATAAAAGAATGTATCACATTTCATGGATTTGAGTCTGCGTAGATTGATTTGTTGCCATGGACTTAAAAAGGAAGGAGTCAGAAATAGTGAATTAATTTGAAGTACTTTGTTGGTATGGATGAAGTGAGAAAAGTATTTATAAAACCATTAATCATACTTCAAAGTATGCTTGAAAATGATCAGAAGACAGACGTAATAACTGTATTTTCATTTTTCAGTCCCCTGGAAAGTCTCAGCACTTTGGAGAGCCTTATTTAAATGTTGCTGAATACGACTTGTTTTTCCATTTCCTCTGTTTTGATAAATATAGCTTATCATGGAGCCATCTGTGCCACCATGAGAAGTAGATTGTCACCTAATATTAGGTCTGCATCTACTTTAAATGAATAAAAAAAATAGAAAACCAATAATGCTCAGAATCATAAATCAGGTCAAACATATTGCATAACATAAAAGGTCTCTATGAAATCACAGTCCCTTATTAGTTGTTAAAGTTAATATTCCAAACTTTCTATAAGTGCCGTTCTTTGGTCCTTCAAACTACAGGTACAAAGCTGCTGTCAATATAAGAAAACGTTTCAAGATTTGTAAGGCAAACACACATGGTGGGCTTTAGCTTTATATGGCAAAAGAAATCTTTAATTTCTTCTAATGATGAGAATAGCAAATGCTCTAAATAACTAACTATAGATTAATTTTCTTTCATAAGGGAATAGCACATTGATAATGACTTGAATTAATCTATAGGTTTTTCCCCTGTATTTTGCTGTATATTTCTAATTAACGTTTCAGTTCTCAAAGCTAGAATCATATCTCATAATTCCTTGGTGACATATTCTTTGGTATCTTTACAGCATCTGGAATAGTGTGCCTACACAATAGATACTTAATAAATGTCCTTGGAATAAATGAATCCGGTGTAAAATAGTTGGTATTATGGATCAACTGTGGGTTTTTTTGTTCGTTTGTTTGTTTTGTGGTACGCGGGCCTCTCACTGTTGAGAGAATTAAAGAATTAAAAAATAATAATAATAAAATAAAGATGAAACAAAACAAACATCCATGTACTAACCAAGTTTATGACCATATATGTCAGAAGCCTCCCAGTTGCATCTCCCCTCCCAGATATCCCAGAGTTACTCACTATCCTGAATTTATGTTTCACTCTTTTGCTTCCATTATAGTTTTTTTTTTTTTTTTTACTACTTCTGCATGTATACTTAAACATATATTTTTGTTTGTTTTGAATGCTGATAAGTGGAATCATACGATGTTTTGTTTCTTGACTCAACAATGTGTTTCTGGGTTGTATGCACATTGATTTGTGCAGCTGGAGTTAATTCATATTCTTTGCTAAATAATATTCTGCTACATTAATAAAGAACTTCGTATTTATCTCTTCTCTTGTTACAGGACATTTGGATTTTTTTCCATTTTTGGTTCTGTGTATGTGTTTGTAATCACATTTTTATATACGATTTCTTGTACACACAGGGAAGAGTTTTTCTATCCTTTATACCCAGTAGTGAATTTGCTGGGAAATAGAATGTGCATAAGTTTCATCTTTCCTTACCCCCCTGCATTTTGATAGTTCCTGTTGTTACACCCCCTCACCAATATTTAATATTTAATAGAAAACCCTTAGGAATAAGCATAGTTGGGGCTGGGCATGTGAATGAAGATATAGATTTGAAATGCTTATTAGAAGGTAAGTAAAGATGCTGAGTAGGAACTGAATATGAGTGTGAAGTTTAGGGGGAAGTGGACACTGTAGTTGAAATTTGGGATACATCTATATGTAGAGTACATTTTTTTTTCGGTACTCGGGCCTCTCACTGTCGCGGCCTCTCCCGTTGCGTAGCACAGGCTCCGGACGCACAGGCTCAGTGGCCATGGCTCACGGGCCCAGCCGCTCTGTGGCATGTGGGATCTTCCCGGACTGGGGCACGAACCTGTGTCTCCTGCATTGGCAGGTGGACTATCAACCACTGTGCCACCAGGGAAGCCCTGTAGAGTACATTTAAAGCATGGGACTCAATGAGATTGTCAAGGGGGTGAGTGTGAATTGAAACAAGGACTAGTCTCTGGGGTCTTCCCACATTTAGAAATGGGTAAGAAAAGAGGACCTAGCAGAGGTGAACGAGAAGGAACAACCAGTGTGTTGGAGGAAAACAGGATAGGGCGGTCTACCAGGAGCTCAGGCAACAAAGCGTTTGGAGGAAGAAGTAACACCTGCATCAGCATCAAATGCTGCTGAGAGGTTGAGGAAAGTGAGGATCACAGCATGGTTTCTGAGTCTGGTGACTGATACACATCAAAGCATGACTGGGGTGGGTTCAGGAAAGAATGGTGGAGATTGAGGAGGTGACACAGTGGGAACTGCGTATACACAACTATTTTGGGAAGTTTTACTCTAAAAGCAGCAGAGAGACCATGCATGGCTGGGAAAGGACATAGATTCAAGAGGATGTGTGTTGTATATGGGAGTTATTCCAGCAAGTGGATGGAAAGATAGGGATGGGCATTAACGGTGTACAAAAAAAGAGTGGCTGGAGCGTTGTCCTTGATTGGATGAGGCGGGGACAAGTGAGTCTCCTGCACGAGTCGAGGCAGGAGAGTGAATAGTGAACCCATTGCAGTAGGAGGGGAAGTAGACAGTTTGGTTAGAGATGCAGGTAGGTTGAGAGATTTCATAGTAAGAGGGTGAGAAATTTCTCTTCTCATAGCTTGTAGCCAAATCCAGCTTGGAAACCTCATTTACCAAAATTAATGAGAAGATGAAAAGTCCTGAATCAGTGCTGCCCTCACTCCTAAATCTGGGGTGATACCAGAACTCAGAGATGAAGGCAGGTCCCAAAACTTAGAGGACAGACTTATATATCTGTCCACTGGCCCAGGGCGTCACGTGTTTCTTTTGCACATGGTGCCCCTGAGGAGGGCTGCTCCCCCACTGACAGTGAGGCTTTGCTGCTACCTCAGCTGCCTCTCACAGGGGGTCTTTTCACTGACCACGTTCCCAAGGCCAACAGGCTTACCATCCAGCCTCAACATGTATCCTAAGACCATACACTACCTGAAATCCATCCAAGTTTGGGTCAGTGTCCTGTGAACAGGACGCAGGTGTCTGCCTTTCCACAAACACAGAAATCCCTATCCCTTTTGTCATCTGATCCAAACCTCAGGGTTCAGGAAATTTCCCTCAAAGCACCATAACCTCCGGCCTCTGTCCCATCTGGAATGGGAAAAAGATAATGCCTGTTACTTTCCCTGACCCAAGGGACAGATCCATCTAACATATATCTTAACTATATTTTTAACTTTGCTTATTTTAATTCTTCTCTATAAAAGTGTAAAATTGTAATGTGAGAAAAACCTAAATTAGTTAACCTAGGTGGGTGGTCTGAATGATGGAGGCTGGGTGGAGCTGACCTTGACCTCTGGTTCTGGCAGTGCCCACGATCGCAGGCTGCTTCTCTCCAGGGCAGAAAATATTGGGCTGGCCAAAAAGTTCCTACTGGTTTTTCCGTAAGATTATGGAAGTTACAGAGAAACTTTTATTGTACCGAAGGCACCTTTTAGCTAACACAATACTCCATGGTTCAGAGTTGCCAATGTGTTCATTTGCAATTTACATAGAACAGAGGAAGAGAAAGTCAGTCAGGGATGCTCTGTCCCAGTTAGAGTGTTAAACCTCTAGAATCTCTACCTCATTTACCCAGTAGATGGAGAGTGTGCTATCAGTTTCTTCCATGTGTCACACTGTTGTCCATTCATCAATTATGTACATCTGTATGCAGCCCAGTGCTGAGTCCTGGGAAGGCCACTGCTCTTAAGGCTCTCACAGTTTTAGAAAGTTTTGAAGACCATGCCTTCTTAGATTCTTGCCCTCTCCTAGAGACAAATGACAATGAAAACACAATGATCCAAAACCTGTGGGATGCAGCAAAAGCAGTTGTAAGAGGGAAGTTTATAGCAATACAATCCTACTTCAAGAAACAAGAAAAATCTCAAATAAACAACCTTACCTTACACCTAAAGCAATTAGGGAAAGAAGAACAAAATAACCCCCAAAGTTAGAAGAGGGAAATAAATCATAAAGATCAGATCAGAAATAAATGAAAAAGAAATGAAGGAAATGATAGCAAAGATCAGTAAAACTAAAAGCTGGTTCTTTGAGTAGATAAACGAAATAGATAAACCACTAGCCAGACTCATCAAGAAAAAACGGGAAAAGATACAAATCAACAGAATTAGAAATGAAAAAGAAGTAACAACTTACACTGCAGAAATACAAAGGATTATGAGAGATTACTACAAGCAACTATATGCCAATAAAATGAACAAACCTGGAAGAAATGGACAAATTCTTAGAAAAGCTCAACCTTCCGAGACTGAACCAGGAAGAAATAGAAGATACAAACAGACCAATCACAAGCACTGAAATTGAGACTGTGCTTAAAAATCTTCCAACAAACAAAAGCCCAGGACCAGATCGCTTCACAGAGGAATTCTATCGAACATTTTGAGAAGAGCTAACACCTATCCTTCTCAAATTCTTCCAAAATATAGCAGAGGGAGGAACACTCCCAAACTCATTCTATGAGGCCACCACCACCCTGATACCAAAACCAGACAAAGATATCACAAAAAAAGAAAACTACAGGCCATTATCACTGATGAACATAGATGCAAAAATCCTCAAGGAAATACTAGCAAACAGAACCTAACAGCACAGATCATACACCATGATCAAGTGGGATTTATTCTAGGAATGCAAGGATTTTTCAGTATATGCGAATCAATCAATGTGATACACCATATTAACAAATTGAAGAATAAGAACCATACGATCATCTCAATAGCTGCAGAAAAAGCTTTTGACAAAATTCAACACCCATTTATGATAAAAACACTCCAAAAAGTAGGCATAGAGGGAACTTTCCTCAATATAATAAAGGCCATATATGACAAACCCACAGCCAACATCATTCTCAATAGTGAAAAACTGAAATCATTTTCACTAAGATCAAGACAAGTTTGCCCACTCTCACCACAGTTATTCAACATAGTTTGGAAGTTTTAGTGACAGCAATCAGAGAAGGAAAAGAAATAAAAGGAATCCAGATTGGAAAAGAAGAAGTAAAGCTGTCACTGTTTGCAGATGACATGATACTATACATAGAGAATCCTAAAGATGCTACCAGAAAACTACTAGAGCTAATCAAATCAAAAACTACTAGAGCAAATCAATGAATTTGGAAAAGTAGCAGGACACAAAATTAATGCACAGAAATCTCTTGCATTCCTATATACTAATGATGAAAAATCTGAAAGAGAAATTTACCATTTACCATTGCAAAAGAAAGAATAAAATAGCTAGAAGTAAACCTACCTAAGGAGACAAAAGAGCTGTATGCAGAAAACTATAAGACACTGATGAAAGAAATGAAAGATGATACAAACAGATAGAGAGATATACCATGTTCTTGGATTGGAAGTATCAACATTGTGAAAATAACTCTACTACCCAAAGCAACCTACAGATTCAATGCAATCCCTATCAAACTACCAATGGCATTTTTCAGAGAACTAGAACAAAAAAATTCACAATTTGTATGGAAACACAAAAGACCCCAGATAGTCAAAGCAATCTTGAGAAAGAAAAAACAAGCTGGAGGAATCAGGCTCCCTGACTTCAGACTATACTACAAAGCTACAGTAATCAAGACAGTATGGTACTGGCACAAAAAGAGAAATATAGATCAATGGAACAGGATAGAAAGCCCAGAGATAAACCCACGCACATATGGTCACCTTAAAAGAGGCAGGAGTGTACAGTGGAGAAAAGACAGACTCTTCAATAAGTAGTGCTGGGAAAACTGGACAGCTACATGTAAAAGAATGAAATTAGAACACTCCTTAACACCATACACAAAAATAAACTCAAAATGGATCAAAGACCTAAATGTAAGGCCAGACACTATCAAACTCTTAGAGGAAAACATAGGCATTAGATTCTATGACATAAATCACAGCAAGATCCTTTTTGATCCACCTCCTAGAGAAATGCAAATAAAAACAAGGATAAATAAATGGGACCTAATGAAAATTAAATGCTTTTGCACAGCAAAGGAAGCCATAAACAAGACACAAAGACAGCCCTGAGAATGGGAGAAAGTATTTGCAAATGAAGCAACTGACAGAGGATTAATCTCCAAAATATATAAGGAGCTCAGGCAGCTCAATATAAAAAAAAAAACCCTGGGCTTCCCTGGTGGCGCAGTGGTTGAGAGTCTGCCTGCCAGTGCAGGGGACACGGGTTCGAGCCCTGGTCTGGGAAGATCCCACGTGCCACGGAGCAACTGGGCCCGTGAGCCAGAAATACTGAGCTCTGTGCGTCTGGAGCCTGTGCTCCGCAGCAAGAGAGGCCGCGACAGTGAGAGGCCCGTGCACCGCGATGAAGAGTAGCCCCTGCTTGCCACAACTAGAGAAAGCCCTCGCACAGAAACGAAGACCCAACACAGCCAAAAATAAATAAATGAATAAATTTATTAAAAAAAAAAAAACCCAATCCAAAAATGGGCAGAAGACTTAAATAGAGATTTCTCCAAAGAAGATATACAGATTGCCAACAAACACATGAAAGGATGCTCAACATCACTAATCATTAGAGAAATGCAAATCAATACTACAATGGGGTATCACTTCACACCAGTCAGAATGGCCATCACCAAAAAATCTACAAACAAATGCTAGAGAGGGTGTGGAGAAAAGGGAACCCTCTTGCCCTGTTCGTGGGAATGTAAATTGATACAGCCACTATGGAGAACAGTATGGAGGTTCCTTAAAAAACTACAAATAGAACTACCATACAACTCAGTAATCCCACTACTGGGCATATACCCTGAGAAAATCATAATTCAAAAAGAATCATGTATCACAATGTTCATTGCAGCACTATTTATAATAGCCAGAACATGGAAGCAACCTAAGTGTCCATCAACAGAAGAATGGATAAAGAAGATGTGGCACACATATACAATGGAATATTACTCAGCCATAAAAAGAAATGAAATTGAGTTATTTGTAGTGAGGTGGATGGACCTAGAGACTGTCATACAGAATGAAGTAAGTCAGAAAGAGAAAAAACCAAATACTGTATGCTAACACATATATATGGAATCTAAAAAAAAAAGAAAAGAAAAATGGTTCTGAGGAACCTAGTGCCAGGACAGGAATAAAGACACAGATGTAGAGAATGGACTTGAGGACATGGGGAGGGGGAAGGGGAAGCTGGGATGAAATGAGAGAGTGGCATGGACATATATACACTACCAAATGTAAAATAGATAGCTAGGGGGAAGCAGCAGAATAGCACTGGGAGATCACCTCAGTGCTTTGTGACCACCTAGAGGGGTGAGGTAGGGCAGGTGGGAAGGAGACACAAAAGGGAGGAGATATTGGGATATATGTTTATGTGTAGCTGATTCACTTTGTTATATAGCAGAAACTAACACACCATTGTAAAGTAATTATACTCCAATGAAGATGTTTAAAAAAAAAAAAAAGTCTTTGACCAAATAGATGACACCATCAGCATGAGGGCCTGAAATTAAGGCATGGGCCTTTTCCTACTTGGATGTCACTCTAAGAATATGCTAGTTGGTAGCTTCTATCCATCCCAAGCAATATTAAGTGAGTCTGTTGTAAATGTAGGAGATTTAAATGAAGCCTTAAAAATAAGAGAAATGGAGAGCAATGCATTATATGCAAGAGGGATAAAAGGATAATCAGTATAAACATGATCAAATTAAATATTGATAACCCTAGGAGGTTGTAAATTTCTGATTTGTGTATTGAAATCTAAAACCCTAAGGGCTGATGATAAGCATTAATTATGGTTTTCATTTGGGGTTTCTGGCGGTAACATTTGCCCTCTCAGCCTTGAATCATCTCTGTGTCCCCACATGACCTCATGTATTCACATGACTGAGCCATTGATTAGCTGTGCAACTTTGGACAAGTGGCATAACCTTTCTGGTCTAAACGTGAAATTCTTCATCTTTAAAGATGCAAGATTTGAATAACACACACTGTCAAGTGTTCTTTATTATTATTCAGCAAAGCTAAGATTTTCCTTTTGTTATTTTTATTATCTTTTATAACATATATCTTAATTTTACCTGCATCAACATTTCAGTTAATAGCTATTAATAAATGTACATAACCAGACAACAGGAAGAGGAGTGGCACTGGTGTTTCTAAGAAGTCCAGACATTTCTAGTCTTTTATTCTGTGTTGATGGAAAATTGCATCCAGAAGACCTTCAGCCTTATCCCCTGTCTAGACTTGGACTGATAATCTCACAAGGGCACCTGTGTTTCCAGGGCTAAGGTTGCAGCCAAGGCAGGAAGATGTGGGAATAGCCTTTCTCTAAACATCGATCCACATTACCTGCCAAATGCTTTGTGATTTCCAGTTTGAACTTCCTAGCCAGCCTTGCTGGATACATAAGCATCCCTCTTGTGCTATTAAATGTGTTGTCTGAAGCCAATAAAATAAAGAACCAAGATTGCGTCTTGGTTGTTTGCATCTTAACGTGCTGTGCTACATGAGAAGTTCTACTAAAGTATTCTTGCATGTTTTTGCTTTTTGAAGGGAAGTGTTTAGGAAAAGGAAGTAGAAACACATACTTAGAAACATCTGTAAATCTTTCCTCTCTGTTATGTTTAAGGCACAAAGGTGTCCCCAATCTTCTAAAATAAGTCAGTTGGATCCTTTAAGTGAGAAAGTACTGGCATTTGTTTCAATAGACTAACCAATGTTTAGTGCAACTCCCATCCTTTCTCTGGTGTGAAATACCAACTACATGTCATAAGTAATACATGTCATAGATCGTGGAGAATGTTTTTGATCATCAACAATAGTCACAGAGTTTGTTTGTTTTTTTCGGTCTTCTTCTAGCCCACATTGGAGGCAGGCTGCTTACACGCAAGCACTGCATTGCAGTATGCTGTGTTAGCAGAGGCAGCAGTGCCCTTTGTCCTATCAGATAACCCGGCTTTACTGCCCAGCCCCTGGGTATACCCTGCCCTGTGTCTGAACGTTAGCTCAAGGGAAGATAGTGATAAAGATCATTGCTTTTAATTCCTTGATTTGTTCCTGAACATTGGCCTTAATGCATAATTTAATAAACACAAATAATACAGGGAAAAGATGTGACTTTTTAAAACTGCAGGTCTACCTGGGCTTTCCTGCATTTGTTCTGTGAACTCATAATCGGTGCACACATTTTGTAACAGCAAAAAATATACCCCTATTTCCCAGTTTCAGTTGGGAGTTAATGATTTGAGGGGTGTATATGTAGGGAGGCTGGGAGGGAGGAGAAGAGGAAAGTCGACAGACTACGACTGTATTTGATGTGTATAGGCTGTCAATCTTGACAATTCTGAATAGATCTTTCTATTTCATCTCCATTTTATCCTCTTTAATCTACTCTCCTGTTTCTCCACACAGAACCGCTGCTCAGGAACTCTCCTCTTACCAACACCCCCCAGTCATACCTTTCATTCAGGCTACCTGACTCTCATCTTTTCTCCTCCTGTGTCCTTTCCTTTCCATTTCCTGTTTTCTGTCTGTCTCTCTGTCTCTCTGTCTCTCTCTCTCATCTTATGTTTCCCAATTTCAAAATCAAAGAACCAGGCTAGTACAAGAGAGTGGGTGAAGGGGGAAAGAGAGTGAAGAAAGAAGAAATTCTTACTTAGCATGAAGACGGAAAAAAAGGAGTCTAAGTACCTTTACCAATAAATATTTTTGATTGGTGAAGGTACTCAGTTTGTCTACAGATGAAGGTAAAAGAGAGAGATCCTTTTGGCTCAGAGCATAAGAAAAGAGAAAGAGTAAGGGGAACAGAGTAGTAATCGTAGTAACAGCAGTAGTAATTATGATCATAATTATCATCAGCATCATTACGGCAGTTGTGTATTGAGCATTTCCTATATTCCAAGCACTGCCCTGAACACATTGTATATAGCTTCACTTAATTTGCACAACAAATATGGCATGGGGTCGGGGGGAGGAAGCTACTGCCACTTCCATTTAGCAGGTAAAGAAACTGAGGCCTGATAAATTCTGTGCTCTTTCTGCTAAGCTGCATTGCTTCCTGAAGTGAGACATTAGAACAGGGCTGGTGTGGTTGATGGTTGTGTTGGCTACGGTAGCTCAGTATTTACACCTTATTTCAGTGCGTTCCCTCCCCTTTCTTGATGGAAAGGACCCTTTCCACTCCATGTGGTACCTCTGACTGAAAGGGACCCATGTGGCCCATGCCTGGCCTATCATAGTGATCTGTGCCGATGATGCACAGGTTACTATGCAAGTCAGGCCAACCAGAGTTCTCTTCTGACACTTTCTTATTTCTAGACTCTGGAAGCACGTCACTAGGCTAGGATGATAAAACTTGGATCTGCTTCATTTCCATACTCCCCTTGAGTGCCTGCCACCCCTGAATTTGCAAGGAAGAATGGCCACTAAAGGACAGAATGAGGCCAATACACAGGAGAAAAGGAAACAAAACACAGAGCTGCGGGAGCCTGGGAGATAAACAGCGGACGAGTCTTCACGTGTCCTGAGCCCAGCTATCCCTGTATTTTACTTAAGCTCATTTGGGTTGGGTTTCTACCCCCACATAACTGAGTTATAATTAACACATCCTTTAAGAATGAGAAGGCCTTTCAAGGGAAGGACAGTCGAGACAGAGGGAACGGAGTGAAGGGAAGAGGTAGGGAAGCTCAGGGTGATTTCAGGGAACAAAATGCTTTAGTTTAGCATTCGTGTGAGTTGATGAAGTTCAGGGACGGGACGGGAGTGCCATCTGGAGAAGTAAGTGGGGCGGGGGGTCGCTGGGAGTTCCAAGCTGAGTCCTCAGGAAAATAGTGCTGTTAATACTGAGTATGTGAAAATCCAGGATAAGGAGAAGCACAGCCCAGAGGAAGTAGGAATGTTGTTGCAATTTAGCAATGAGCCCATAGCTACGTTGCTTATAAAATGCTTTTATGTTTTCATTTGAATGTCTGTAGGCCAGGCGTACACAGTTGCCAACAGTCCCAACCATCTCTTTTTCTCTCAGACATAACCTGCTTCCCTCATTTATATTGTCTGCTTAGCCTCTGAAATCACATACAACACCTTCTCTGTGCTCTGTCTCTTCAGTGTCCGTCCTTCTAGTTTGAAGAATTGATGCGGTATTACTCCTGTAAGTCCTTTACATCACATCCTACAGTGTTTCTTCGCCAGGAGGGACCTGTCGCTCTTGTGCATCAGTAGGTTTAGGTGAACCTCTACGGTTGTTGTGTTCCTTTTGGACTGAGGGATGCCTTGTGCTCTCCTCTCCGTCTTTCTAATACCCATCTAACATTCACAGTTTCCTCGAGACAGCAGGTCAACCAGGCACCTTCCCTGATTCCATCCCCTTGTCTTTCCTCACCAGCCCACCCTCCGCTCCCAGCTGGCAGCTCAAGTTCGTTCACAAATTGAGTGCTTAGTAATACTTATTATTTGTTCCCTATGTTTAATTTATGTCTATTCAAGGAGATTGTAAACATCTTAAAGTTACGAGATTGTTAGTCATCATCTGCTGTATTTTTCCATGGTGTTGAGGATACCGTGGGAGCCCCCAGTATACTTCATGGTTTATGGCAATAAGCCAAATAATCCCATCTGTCAGTCCGTCTCCATTTTATGCATGAATCATTTGGAGAAAATTCGTCTCCTCCCAGCTTTTAGTGTTTTGTCGTAATGTTCTGCTGTAATTGTAGAATCGAATTCTGGTCAAAATTCAAACTTTCTTTTCGGTAGCCTGAGATAGAGTGAGCACGACTGACTTCTAACCTGGATGCAGCTCCTCCAACTCAGGGAAATGAAGCGTCCTGGGCTTCTGAGGCTGTGAAAAGCCTCACGGTGAGCCAAAGTGAGACATAACTTTGAACTTGTCCTCTATAGTATACAAGAAGTCTTTATACAGCGTTATTTAAAGCGAAGAAAATGAGTTTTGAGCTAATAAAACCCATCTTCCAAGTACTTCTGTCTGTTCTTTTCTAGGAAAAACTTTAGAAATGATATTTCCAATTCTAATTATCTTTGAAATGAAAAGGGACCTTAAATATAATATGTTCCAAATAAAAGGGGAGACTTAGTTCTAGGAAAACAGCCAGTCTCCAAAGCACCTGCTCTCTCATCTTTGTCCTGTTCATCCCTATTCTGCTGATTTTGAAGGCCCATCTCAAACCACTCTCCACAATGTATTTGCAGGCATGACAAACCCTCTGTAAAGCAGGTTTATTGCTGTGACTGTGTCCCTCAAGTGTGAATGACCACACACTGGTGGATCAATTCATATTGTGTAGAAAAGAGCGTAATGTCTGACTCCTTCAAGGGGTATATTTATATTCTAAGTGGCAAAGTGCCTCAAGAGGGATTGCATGTTGAAACTTAAGGCACAATTGCACTTGTACAGAGAAGACATTTTTTAAAAAAACGAGCCTTTGTGATACTTTTCGAAAAGCCCATGGTTGAGGAGTATCGCTCGAGCAACTATTCAGAGTCCCACCGGGGTGCGCACAAGGCAGGCAGGAACAATCAGCATCTGTGGAACAAAGGCCCTCACCCTCACTGAATCCCTGCATGTGTGTTATGGCCACACATTCCTGACTGAAGAAATAAGACTGAGGATTCCAGACATCTGCAGGCTGTTGCCTGAGGGAAGCAAAGCTTACAGCTCATAGATCCGTAATAAGCTTTTTACCTTAAAGCGTTTGCTCGTGCACTCCAGCTATTTTAACAAGGGCTATCATTTCACACACTGTTGCTCCCAAAAATGTGATAGTGTTTGCCCTGCATTTAGATGGAAAGAGCTCACAACTCACTCGTAAGTCGTGATAGGTTCCAGTATTAAAATATTTGCTTCACCAGTCTGGTGATTGCGGGCTTCACCATCATTTCACACACCGTTGTCTGGGAAACGTGCTGGTGTTTGTGGAGCGGTCACTGCATTTACTCTGAGACCCAGTCTTGCACTCCATCTGACAGTACAGGATGAGCAGGGTATGTACTTTCACTAAGAGTTGATTCGTAATGGATTTTTTTTACAACACTGCTTGACCGCCTGCAGGGAAAAGATCTCCAGTACTCTTAGCAAGGCTCATGGGCCTTATTTTCCCGTGTATTCTAAGGATCAGTTTGAACAAGATCCTTTGGAGGCACTGTGGCTATTAATGTACTGGGATGAGGAATGTTTTGGTTTGCGGCAATGAGACATAATCTGATATCCCTCCATATATAGGTGACTTCTGAGACTCTCGTCATAATTATAGTTCATGAATTCCTACTGTGTGGTAAACACTTCACAGTTAATCTCAGCAAACCCAGGAGGAAAGTGACAATATGCCAAGTCTAGCCAGTAGGCAAGGTCATTCCTTTAGAACCAAGATTTAAACTGAGTGCCCAGTCAAAGGCTTTCTATTATATTATATTGTCTGTATCTGTTTATGTGCTGTAAAGCACCAATTCTTTCCAGAACATAATCTAAAAGATAATCACACTTAAAAAGGGAAGTATCATTCAAATTGTAGAGGACACAGCATTAAAAATGCAGTCAGACAATCTGATTTGCTCGCAATCAGTTTCATCATTTTTCTCTTTTATAAAATGAATTCAGTTAGATAATCTTTAAGTGTGTTCCATCCCCTGTGAAGGTTTGTGATTCCATGAGGTGGTTTTAGTTTTCTCTTTAAGGCATATTTTTTAAACTTAGATTTCTAAGAGGAGATATTGTATTTATTTATGTATTTTTAAATTTTATTGATGTATAGTTGATTTACAATGTTGTGTTTAATTTCTGCTCTACAGCAAAGTAACTCAGTTATACATATATATATTCTTGTTCATATTCTTATCCATTATGTTTTATCACAGGATATTGAATATAGTTCCCTATGCTATACAGTAAGACCTTGTTGTTTATCCATCCTATTTATAATAGTTTGCATCTGCTGATCCCAAACTCCCGATCCTTCCCTCCCCCACCCCACCTCCATCTTGGCAACCACAAGTTTGTTCTCTATACCTATGAGACTGTTTTTGTTTTGTAGATATGTTTGTTTATGTCGTATTTTAGATTCCACATATAAGTGATATCATATGGTATTTGTCTTTCTCTTTCCAACTTATTTTGCTTGGTATGATAATCTCTAGGTACCTCCATGTTGCTGCAAATGGCATTTCTATTCTTTTTAATGGCTGAGTAATATTCCATGGCGCATCTTCTTTGTCCATTCATCTGTTGATGGACATTTAGGTTGTTTCCTTATCTTGGCTACTGTAAGTAGTGCTGCTATGAACGTAGGGGTTCATGTATCTTTCTGAATTATAGTTTTGTCTGCGTATATGCCCAGGAATGGGATTGCTGGATCATATGGTAGTTCTATTTTTAGTTTTCTGAGGAACCTCCATACTGTTCTCCATAGTGGCTGCACCAATTTACATTTCCACCAACAGTGTATGAGGGTTCCCTTTTCTCCACACCCTCTCCAACATTTATTATTTGTAGACTTTTAATGATGGCCCTTCTGACCGATGTGAGGTGGTACCTCATTTTAGTTTTGATTTGCATTTCTCTGATAATTAGTGATTGAGCATCTTTTCTTGTGCCTATTGGCCATCTGTATGTCTTCTTTGGACAAATGACTCTTTAGGTCTTCTGCCCATTTTTCGATTGTGTTGTTTGGTTTTTTGTTATTTAATTGTAGGAGCTGTTTGTATATTTTGGAAATTAAGCCCTTGTCAGTCACATCATTTGCAAATATTTTATAACAGTCCATAGGTTGTCTTTTCATGTTGTTTATGGTTTCCTCTGCTGAACAAAAGCTTGTAAGTTTGATTAGGTCTCTTATGTTTATTTTTGCTTTTATTTCTATTGTCTTGGGAGACTGACTAAGGGGAGACCTTTTAAAAAGAGATCATAGAGTGTGGCCTCATTTGTCATTTTTCACACAGGAGGTTTCTCCTGAGGCTCATCCTGGCCAACCTATCTAAAATTCTAAAATGCCGTCTCTCTACCCTCACCCCCAACATTTCCTGTCCTTTCCTTCACTTTTCTTATAGTATGCTAGACATTATACACCTATATATACACACAATATATATATATAAAGAAAACACATACATATATATGTAAATGCAAATAAATTATATATATATAAATTCTCTTGTATTGCATATTATATATTTATATATTTTAGGTAATTTTTCATCACCTGTCTCTCTCACAATATGTAAGTTCCATGAGGGCATGGTTTTTGTATGTTTTGTTCACCACTCTATCTCCAGTGCCTAGAACAATGCTTATCACATGGTTTGTGCTCAATAAATATTTCCAAAAAATAGCAGCTGTGCAGTCTTATCACCTCCCCCTTAAAATATGCAGCTTCCTCAAGCCATCCCAGAGAAAAATATATATTTATGAACAGTTGATATTTTCTCAGTACTGTGTTTAACACGCGAGTAAAAGCATCTTTAGTAAACTTTGCTGTTTTTTATATTCCCTTCAATTTGAAAACAGAAATAGCAACCTTGTAAATAAATAAGGTACAAGGATATATTATACATCCCAGGGAATATAGCCAATATTTTATAATAACTTTAAATGGAATATAGTCTATAAAAATATTGAATCACAATGTTGTACTCCTGAAACTAACATACACTAACATTGTAAATCAACTATACTTCAGTACAAAAAAAAAAATAACGTCTTTGTGTTGCAAACACTGTTGATAAGTTCCTAGCCCCCTCTCCAACCAGTCTGCAGCCGTCATGCCCTCTTCAGTAGAAATTCTGGAGCTGCTACTGTGAAATAATATTTGCTCCTGTTTTATACTTAACCTTGAAAGGAGAAAGGGGAATTGAGGGGGAAAATAAAAAGCCACCCTGCCACTCTAACACTAACTACAGAGTTAGTGTTATAAAGGAAACTCGGTTTCCTTTACGGAGGTAATTCACTGAAAACACTTAATCCAAGCAAAAATTTACCCTTTAAACCCTTATTTGACTCTCCAAGTTGTGAGCAAGGTCATTCCTACCTAACTTTGAGAAACTGACTAGCCTTAGACCACTAAGTGTTCAGCATTCAATAAAAAAATGGTCTCAGTGAACTTCTCACAGTGTGAGCTCCAAATCTTACTTGTTACAAGCGAAAAATAATCTTTTGAAAAATGAAAGCCAAGAGACCTATGCGTTTTATAAATTTTTCAAGAGCTTTAGATGGATAATGAAAAACGGCAGAACGTATTTCTCCTTGGTAGTAGGTTCCCCTCCCTAATTAAAGTATAAAATAGGAATTACTATCCCAAATCGTAGACAAGTCTTAAGAATAAAATGGCTATTACATTTTCTTAGAAAATCATTAAAGTTCTCTTGATACTTAATCATTCATCTTTGCTAATTTTACTAGATAATATATAAAAGTCTTTGCCCCCACTGACTGATGTACTTCACCTATTTGATCTAATACAGAGTTGATATATCTCTTACCTTAGGATTCCTGCTTTATGAGTGAGAGTAAATCCGAAAATTGTTCAGTGGTTTAAGACTGCCCAGTGCGGTTAGCTGGCTGAAGGGGGAGGGCTCCACACCACATATTTACTCAGGGACCCCAGCTCTTCCTACATGTGACACGGCCGTGTTACACAGGTGGCTCTAAGGTGCCAGAGGAAGATGAAGAAGGAGAAAGGTCATGCAGAGAGAGATTGAGTGGTCCACCCCTAAAAGGGACAAGCATTGTACTGGTCAGAACCTGCTCACGTGCCGCTCCCCCAGCCCCGGCTGTAAAGGGCTGGAACGAAGCTGAGCTGTTGACTGAGGCAGATGGTGGAGAAATGGGCCCTCGTACTAACCGATGACTTGTGCAACAGCGTAGATTTGTGTCTGTATTTCTAAAGCTTTGCCAGTGGCCTTGACACGGAAGTCCACAAAGCAGTCTTCCGCGGTCTCTGTCAGCATTTTGCGTGGTCTAATGCTCAGATAAGAAGAAACACTGTATTTAGAATTGTGTTGCCTTAACACAGGTCATAGTGGTGGGAAGAAAAACATTGGACAAAGGAAAAGTGGTTGAATTTAGAGTCAAAGCCCTAGATTCTACTAACTTTTCTGGCCAAACCACTTAGCTTCCCTGTAAAGTTCTAAGATTGTAATGAGAAGATTATCCACTACACAGCCTGTAAAAGTAGTCCCTTTTCTCCTGAATGCAGATTCAGGCCTGTTTGCATTTTCTGATGACATTTGTAAAATGGACCTGTGACATTTTGTGTTACAACCTGCCCTATATATCCAGCATAGCGAAGTATTCCTATGCTTAAACTTCCCCATTCTGTGGCACAAACATTTCACTGATACAGGAGTAACCATTGTGATGAATGGACACTTTCAGTCTCCCCAACTCCTTGTGAGCACTGAACATTTGTCCCTCTCATTCCTTTGCGTGGTTCTTTCCAAGAGTCTTGGGTACATAGTTCTCTCACACACATACCCTGATTACTGCTCTGCTGAATACTCAATAGGGACACTTGGCCATTTCCCAGATGTCTCTGTGTACAGCCCTCTGGTCTTCAGTATCTGTTCTGTGGTCTCCCCTGAATCTCAGCTCCATCTCCTTAACCCAGGATGTCCACTGGACTCTGCCTGTTTCCCCTTCCTGTATGGTGACCTGGAAACTCTTGGGCAGTAAGCAGGCATAGTCTTAGGGCTCACCTCATTTGTTTCCTGTCTTTCAGAGATCATTGTCCTTCATTGCCTAATGTCCAGGATCTTGAAAATTGCTTTTGTGTGTTTTGTCCACTTTTGATTGTTTCAGGCAGGAGGGTAAATCCAGTACCTCCTGTTCCATCTTGGGTGGAAGCAGAAGCCCCCCATTTGCTATTTAAATATGGTGAACAGGTTACCTACCCTTTTAGAATGTAGTAGGATTTGTTTTTATATATATCAGATATGATATTACTTTATAAGCCTGTGTACGTCGCCTTCTACCTGGCAGGCTCATTATTCCGAATGGCTTTCTTCATGTATAAAATTGTCAATTTGAAACTACAACATGTCAAAGAACTTACATTCTCTTTTGTTTGTTATACTTTTTAAGAAGCAATAGCAATCACTTCTCAACGTGTCCTTTAGATAGTAACACATCTTTTGAATACACTTTTGAGAATAACCCAAATAATCATTTGGGCTCCCAAATGCACTGAGAAAACGTAGAGATGATACCCAAAGTCTTCTCACTAAAGAACTCCCCTTGTGCAAGTGCACCCCCTAACGTAGTTAATTCTGTCTCCAGTCTGGATGGTGAGCAGAGGCCAGAAATAGCCCTAAAGGCTTTTCTGAGCCATGGAAAGGTAAGACCAACTGCGGAATGTCTTCTATTATGAGATGGCTGCATCAATGGGTGTTTGGTCTTACACCCAGAGAAATGTGTTCTTCATATACACAGCCTGGCAGACAGACAATCTTGGTCAAAGACCTAGTCACAGCATTTACTTCTTGATTGTAACAATCTGAGATATTACCAACAGAGAGAGTCCCAGCTTCCCGTGAGAGACAGAAACGCAGTCCTTGATGACTATGAAATAATCCTAGAAAACACCATCTTGGCAAAGTGTGTTTAAGACATTTGTTTTTCTAACTGATAAAATTTTAACTGTGGCCATTTGAACATCATCTGTAGATTCAAAGTGGTTTCATTTCTGCCAAAACAGAATTGCTATGGAACACATTTAGTTAATTTAGGAAACTGTTCTGTTAGGCTGATTCTCAGGTTGGTAACCTGGGAGGCATGCCAATTACAGACACTTATCTCCGTAAAGAATTTGGGTCACTGTTTCATAGTGGAAGAATTTGAATATCTATCAAGGAACCAGCTCTTTAGTGCAGATGTAAAATACTTTGATATATAATTTTTTGCAAACAGCTTTTCCAGAAATATTCCTGTGATCTACAGAGTAGTGTAGATTCAACACTTTCCACATCTGAACGCAAACCTACCCAAGAGCATGTTTCTGGACATGTCTAGTAGAATCAGATAAGTCTAAAAATCCCTTTTGCTGTGGAAAGTATAAAATCTGGCTCCGGCTGTGTTTGTCTGCCCAGCCCTCTTTCACAGTCTCTTCTGCTAAGAAAACAGTTTCCCTCGCTAGTCAACACCAGGGTTGACCAACTGTCGTACCCATGTCACAGAGAGTAGTGATTGGCTTAGAGATGGACACGTGACACACACTAGGCTAATCAGAGTCCCTCGTCACTTCTCTTGTGAAAGGAACTGTCAGGAAGAGTCTTTTTCTTCTCTGTCTGATTAAGATACACTTTCATGTGAGGGAGCCTGTCCATAGACTGAGAGAGTAAAGCTAGCAGGCTGAAAGAGATAAATAGATGATAAGAAAGGGTGCCAACTGCAGTTCAGTCCTTGTTTTCATCCCTTATCCTTCTAGAGCTTTGGAAGTAGAAACTGACAAATTACCATATCTGACGCTATGTAGCCTTGAGTTTTTGTCACTTGACTATACGTTAGAGTTCTGACTGATACAGCTAATACAGCAGATGAGATTAAAACTATGAATTTATGTTTTCATCTTGATTACACTCATCACTAACAGTTTTTAAATAATTTTTACACAGAAGAAAAACCATTCATTACTCAAATGTAAGAGATTTGGTATTTTAAACAAGGGAGATGGTTAAACAGTTTTAGAATTTTATTGCAAAAAATAAATAAATGAAACACATGAAAAATGAATAAAAGCCAAATATAATCTTTTGCTTATTTCTATTTGTATCTTATCTTTTATTAATATAAAAAACTTCTTATGGTATAATGTTGTATCTGCCATTTTATCTTCTTCTGGTAAAGGGCCTAAAATGGCATAAAATTTTAGAAAACAACAATTGCTAAGGGAAATTCTATTTGCCTGAGGTAGAAATAAAAATAAAATGACGAGCCATGCAATGTCAAAGCTCAAAGGAGAAGAAACACACCCTCTGGGCAGTTGAAGGTCATGCCTGAGATGTCTTAGTGATTTTCGAGGCTGCATTTCCAATTTTTCTCCCTCTTTCATTGCAAAGCCCCTTCACTCCTGCCGTCTATTCTAGCTGCCAGGATCAATCAGACAGAGGCTTCGCAGACCACCAAGGCAGTTGTTTCTTTAACTCAGAGGAATTATTGTTGCTAACTCGGTGCTCATTCTTAGCTTTAAAGTAAGAATATATATTGAGTTTTCCCATTATAAAAGAATACCAAAAGCATACAAAAGCACTCCGTCCACAGTCTCATATCCTAGGGAAAACTGTTAAGAGTTTGGTGTATTTCCTTGTATGGATTTTGTTACTATTTAATGTAGTGGTAATCTTATGACTTACAAGTCTGCATCCCCCTTTTCCTCTGAACATTGAAGCAAAAGTATTTCCTTATGTTATCCTTAGCTCTTCATGCCCATATTTTATTTCCTGGCTGAAGAAAAACATTGAATCATATTTCCCCTTTTGTATGAGTATAGATAATGTCATAGCTAGATAGTCATCTATGTGCAAAGATTTCTGTTAATATTAACGCCTGAAAGTATTTATGCAGACTTTTAGAAATAGAACTGACATGGAAGAAAGCCTCATAACATTGAATTTCTTCTATATGATAGAAAGTATAAAGAGAACAGAGTATATGAAAGAACTATTTTTTTTAAAAGTAATAAATAATATATCTGGTTTACAAAAAGTACAAGAAGCTTTATTTTTTAAATGTTGATGAAGCTTTCCAAGCAATAAATAAACAAATGTATCCTAATTCTAGTAGAATTCCTGAATTCTAAGATTTTTTTTTTTAATGTTTATTCAGGCAAGGGAAACAATTGAGTGGCATCAGAATTCTAGCATTTAGTGTTTCAGGTAAGGCAGTATTAGGAGATTGTTCAATAAATAATGTTTAGAAAAGTAGTTTTTTATTTTAAAAATACAGCTGACCCTTGAACAAAGCGGGTTTCACCTGCATGGGTCCACTAAATATGCAAATATTTTTCAATAGTGCATAGTACACTACTACAGCGTACGTGGATTGTTGAATCTGCCGATGAGCAGGAATCAAGGATACAGGGTGCTGGCTATAAATTATACCTGAATTGTCCCCCTTGCTGTTCAAGGGTCAGCTGCATGTACCAAAAAAGAGCTTAGGTTGGTTAAGAAAGTTAAGTAGCAAAAGATAATCTAAAGAAATATTTTTAATAGTGGGTGGGCAGGGGGGCTGAGAGAGTCAAGAAGGCTGAATGATTTGACTACATATAAACTATAAACTTGTGCATGGTGAAAATCCCACCACATAAGCACCTAAAGTAAAAGTCTGTACTTGTAAGATATAGTACTAAGAGAAAGTTAATATCCTTAATACATAATAGGTTATATGTCAGTCAATAAAAATGAAACTCCATTCCAGATGAAAAATGATCAAAATAGATACGCTGACAGTTGAGACAGAGGGAGAAATAACCAATAAATATATGAAAAGATATACAGATAAATGTCTTTTAGAAGATGAGAAAATATCTTTAACCATTCTGTTTAATAAATACCTTTATAATTATATGGCCAGGATAATGTTTCTCAAACACAAAAATAGAGATTCTTAGACTCAACTCGTTTCAGTTACTATCTAGTTGGCTGGCTGTACCTGTATCACTGTCTAAGGCAGGTGGTTCCTAAACTGTATTTTGAGAAACACTGGCCTAGGGGTTTTAATAGTAAGAGAACAGGTCATCTTCTGTGATCTTGGTGAGTGTGTAATTTTTTATGACCTTCTTGGAGGTCCTATCTGTTAATATGTGTTAAAATTTTAAATGTGCATACCCTTTAAGAAGTTGCTTCTTATAATTTCACAATGGTATTTGTTTAATATTTAAGGAAATTTTCTAATAATTGTGTTAAGGTATATATATAATGTGGTGATTGTCAATGCATTGTTTATAATAGCACAAACCTAGAAACAACGCAGATGCCCTTTAGAAGAGGATTGTTTATTTTAAGTTACATTGATCCAAAAGGATACTAAGCTACCATATAAGGAATGAGGTAAATCTGCATGAAATAATATTGCAGAAATAACCATGATGTGTTATATGTGTATGTTGGTGAGGGGAAGGCAATACAAAATGGTATGTATGGTTTGATCCAAATTATGTTTATATGTTTAAATATACATAAAAGTCTGGAAAGCTATACACAAAAATTGCTAATGGTTCTTTCTTGGGATTTTTTATATCTATTTTACACACTTGAATATTATATGATTTTTAGAAGTTTGTGTGTATGTGTGAATAAGCAATAAAATATTTAATTTGTTTCGAGTAGTTCCATTCCAAGAAAAAGTAACCCCAGACTTGATTCAGAGTTGAAAATAAGCATTTGGGCAATTGACAAGTTTGGATAAACTTGTCTCATGTGGACCAAGTCAAATGAAATTTATGAGGAATGACTCAAGCTTGCATCAGTGGGTAGAGTGGACCAACTATATTACAAAGTGTGTACCTCGCAAATAATATGATTTTTCTAGAGATAGGCTTCAATCATAGTTTTTTACTGAATTTAGAGTTTCTCAGAGGAGGAAAATATTCAGTTAACTAGAATTGTAAAGCTTAAATCAAAGTTTGTCAGAGATGAAATTAGAACATAGGTTACCAGGAAATACCTAAGCAGAAGAGAAGTTTCTCTATGACTCTCATAAAAAGAACATCATAATAAAGCAAAATTAAACATTGATCATCTTTTTCAAAAAAAAGATAGGCTGCATGGTGAGATGCAGAAAATTTATTAAAATTTTTAAAGTACAGCAGATTTCTTTACAAGCTACATCTCTAATTTCAAGAGCAGAAAATGTCTTCAGCTTTTAAAATTTAATTTGGTTTATTATTATGAAAAGAAATAATGAAAATGTAATTTGAAATTACTGTTTCATTTTCTTAAAGTCAAATAGGAGCGAGATGGCTTGAGGGAAATATGAGGGCCAAGAGGCAAACACTAGTATAAAATGATTCCTAAGGGCTTACAGACTCATAAAAATGAACCTTTTTTGGGAATTAGGACATAACTCCCATTCCAAAAATGAAGTGTTGAATTTAAAGTGGCAACTAAATAGATAGGATGATGTGCTTATTTCAATGTATATTACTATCTGTTTCAATAGAGTTGTGGTAATGAGGAATCATTTAGTTACAAGTGACAGATACTAAAGTCAAACTAACTTAAAATAAAAAGGAGGAGAGGAGAACTTACTGTGTCATATAAGAGGAGCAGAGCTTGTGCCTTGTAATAGTTAGATTCAGATACTCAAATGACGTCTTCTGGATTCTTTCTCCCTCCCTTGGCTCTGCTTTCCACCCCGTTGGTTTTATTCTCACTTGGGCTTTGTCCACGGGGTAGAAACCCGACCGTCAGCAGCTCTAAGCTACATTGTGCCCCCGGCTAGTATTCTAACAGAAAGCTTTTGCTCAATAGCATCAACCAGAAATCCCAGGAAGAGCTCCTACTGGCCTTTCTGGGTATCATGTTGTGATATGATTTATAATAAGAAATGTATATTTGATCTTTATTTCCGCTTCTCAAACCTTTGGAATCTCTTAAGTGATGAGAGTGATAAAACGTGACTTTTGTTACGTTAATGAGGTGTCATTCAGAAAGCACCTAAGGATGGGGGTTGGTTGCCAAGGGAACCAACTCTATGATTAGCAGGTTGGAACTTTCAGTCTCCCAGTCCCCCACCTTTCGGGAGGGGGGAGGGGCTGTAGACTAAGTTCAGTCACCAATGACCAGTGGTTTATCAATCATGCCTGTCTACTGAAGCCTCCATACCCCAAAAGGACAGGGTTTGGAGAACTGCCAGGTTGATGGACACATGGAGAGGTAGGTCAGTGGTACACGTGGAGAGCATTTATGCTCCCTGCCCTCCCCCCATACCTTGCCCTATGCATTTCTTGGCTGTTACTGAGTTGTATCCTTTTATAATAAACCGCTAATCTAGTGAGTAAAATGTTTCTCTAAGTTCTGTGAGCTCCTCTAGGAAATTAATCAAACCAAAGGAGGGGGGGTCATTGGAACCTCCAATCTGTAGCCAGTCAGAAGCATCGGAAACAACCTGGGATTCTGACTGATGTCTGACAAAGTGGGGTGGGGAGAAGTTTTGTGTGACTGAGCCATTAACCTGTGGTATCTGACACCATCCCCAGGAAGATAGTGTCAGCACTGGGTTGAATTGTAAGACACGGAGCTGAGGTTGGAGAATTGCTTGATGTGGGGAAAACCACACACAGTAGAATCAGAATTGGAGTTGATACATGTCCAGCCCTAAGTTAGGAAAGCTGGGGCCATATGAATGACTGCTCCCAGCTGGCAGAGAAGGGACAGTTCCTCAAATGAGGACTTGCTAGATATTCCAAAAGTAACAGGAGTCCAACACATCTGTCCATCAACCTTTATGTCTTAAAGAGTTTTACTGCATACTGGGCAGTCTGCTAAGCACCAAAAGAAAATGTACAACTGTGTTAGACAAGGTTCAAGCATTTTCTCCTGAACATTAAAGTTAACAAAGATACCTAAAAATGATGCTAAGTGCAAAGTGAGTCGAGAGTTTCGTTGAGGAAACAAGATTTGAACCAGAGCTTAAAGCATGAATAATGCTTGAACAAGTAGAGAAGAGTAAGGAAGCGTCAAGAGCAAAGGTTGAGAGGTTGCAAAAATATTTTTAATAGGTTTGTTCAACAATTTTGACCCTTGAGTTGCTCTTGGGTGACAATGGCCCCGTGACTGCTGATGTCAAGGTCAGTTTTACTGTTGAGGACAATTCAGGGATAAGCACTTTAACGTAAAGAAAAGCATCCTGCTGCAAAAATAAACTTTCCTTCTGGAAATCATTAGCCACATGTTTCAAGGCAGAGTTTTGTTTGTTTTTCAATGTTTTTTTCCCCTTTAATCCAGTTATTCCACTTTTAGGAATCCATCCAAAAAAGAATCCAAAATGAGGACAGCTGTTTGCACATTTACTGTAATGTTGTTTGTATTTCGAAAAATTAGAATGCTGTAAGCAGCCAATAAAAGGGAATTATATAGGTTACATTACACTTATATATTAGAGTATGCAATTATTTTAAAATGCCTTTCACCAGAAAAAAAACAAAACACCCTTTGTAATGGTAAATTGCTCATACTATGGTTACCTATAAAAAAAAGCAGTATGCAAATTTTCATAGGCCTTAGTAAAGTTTTATCAAATGAATTATCATAATTAAGTGGATGTGTGTGAGTGTGTGTATGTGTGGAGAGAGAGGGAGGAGTGGGGAGAGAGGGGGACAGACAGGAAAGAAAATAAGAGTGCCACAGTACTTATTCATCCTTTCCACAACCATTTATCCAGCATCTGTTTGGCAGCCATCGTGGGCACAGTGGTTGACACTAGAGGTCAAAAGCACAGCAGCATCATAAGGGACACAGAAAGGAAAGAAGTAATTAGAAAGCTGACCTGTACAGTCAAGGAGAAATACATGGTGCAAGGAAGTTGCATAAGGTGAAGCCAGCCTAGCCTGGAGATCAGGAATGCCTTCTCCGAGGAAGAGATGATTGAGCTGAGAATTAAAGGTCAAGGAGCAGGAGGTGAGAAAATGTAGGATGGCAGGTGGTAGGGCAAAGATTAAGGTACCTAAGGTAGAAACTTGAGGTGGGTAAGAGCAGGGCCCTTGGAAAGAACTCAGACCAGGTCCTTATGCCTGAGACTTGAGCAGCGAGCAGTGTGAGATGAAGCAGGAAACAAGGGCAGGGGCAAAGCCTGCAGAGCACCAGGTAGACAGGGTTATTATCACTACGTAGTGGTGTTATTGGTGTATTTCTCTCCTTTTTCCACCTACTTTCTAGTATATTTCACAATTTTTTTAACATCTTTATTGGAGTATAATTGCTTTACAATGGTGTGTTATTTTCTGCTTTATAACAAAGTGAATCAGTTATATATATCCCCATATCTCCTCCCTCTTGCATCTCCCTCCCTCCCACCCTCCCTATCCCACCCCTCTAGGAGGACACAAAGCACTGAGCTGATCTCCCTGTGCTATGTGGCTGCTTCCCACTAGCTATGTATTTTACATTTGGTAGTGTATATATGCCCATGCCACTCTGTCACTGTGTCCCAGCTTACCCTTCCCCCTCCCCGTGTCCTCAAGTCCATTCTCTAGTAGGTCTGCGTCTTTATTCCCTTCTTGTCCCTAGGTTCTTCATGACGTTGAGTATGCATGCTTCTATAATTAGGGGGAAAAAAAGTAATTAGGAGAATAGGGCTCTGAGACACAGGAAAGAACACTGAGCTGGGAGACAGCACTGCGCCACCTGACCTCACTGGGCCCTGGACTCTTTGTCTGTAAAATGTGGGGACTGGATGTTGGTTTCCATAAGTTCCTTTGCCTCTGCAATCTCTGGTCTTGTGGATGCCAGTAAGCACACAGGGGAACCGACTCCCCAGCTCACCTCTGCCTCTGATGTCATTGTCCCTGGGGATCCTGCTAGAATGGCTGGGTGTTTCCTTCTCACTGTGTGCACTTTACTCCTTCTGTTTGAGACAGGAGCCCCTTAATCCGTTTAAAAAATTAATCAGTGAGGAAAACCTGAAGTAGATGAAAAGGGAACAAAGGGGGAGAAAGACTCTCAACCAAGCAAATGTTATTGAGTAGTTTCTATTTAAAAGGCACTCTAGGGGCTCTGAATGATAAATGTTTGGAAAGATGGGGTCCTTGCTCCAAAGAGGTTGATAATCAGAATAGAAAGAAAAGTCAGAGACTTAACAAACATTAAGTAAAAATACCTACCACCTAGGGGTAAGAAGTTGCAAATGAGAGAAACAGACAAGGATAGATGTGAAAGGTCACGGGCTTTAGAATCAGAAGGAAGTGGCTAAACCACTCCCAGCTATATTAGAACAAGGACACTAGGGCTTTCTGAGAGCTCTTTTATCTTCATTTTAAAGAGAATAGTGCCTTCTTCACCTCATGACAAGGATTAAATTAGATAATACATGCTAAATACTTGACCCTTAATGGATATTTAGTAGATGTCAGCTCCCTCCCATGGGACTTCAGAGGGGCCTGGGAGCCAGCTGGAAGGTAAGAAAATTCCATGGAGCTGTTGGGATTTGAACGGGCCCTTAAGGTCAGGGTAATTAGGTGGATCTAGAAGAGGATGGAAGATACTGTCATCAAGGCTGGGGAAGGAGGTGGGAAAGAAAAAAGGAGAGATAGGAGAGGCAGCAAGTATTCAGAGAACATTTATGAGGACAAAGCTTCCAGAGGGAATTTTTAGTTTCTTTGGAGAGTGGTGGCGAATGAGGTGAAAGCTGTGCTTGGACAAGAGGTTTGGAGCCTGTGGTTCTATGCGAGATGGCCCAGTGGTGGGAAATCTGTTCCCTCCCTCTATGCTTAAGTCCTTCCTTTCATGGGCCAAGGGGTGAATCTATTGATATTCAGGAGAGTCTCCTTTCCTTTTTGTAAGTAGCATGATACCTGGCATGTGGAAGGAGGCATTCCCCACAGGTTTGTTAAGCTGAATCGAAACAAAGTTTAACATATTTGTTGACTGAAAAAGTTGCATTAAAATGCAGTTACATTTTAAAAATTACTTCATGGTCCTTCCATATTCTTCACTTTCTAGAAGCATATCTGTATTTATGTAAAAGAACAGGACTAAAGATTTGTGTTTAGCCTGTTCCCTTCATAGACAGCCTTACAGAACACTGTAATAATAGAGGGAAATGAATTAGGTCTGCATACTTTGGGCAGCATTCCTGAGTGTTAGTTTCTTTTCAGGCAGCTTCTCCATGTTGAGAAGAGTTGTGATATGACATAGCATTTTGTGAAATTGTTTCTTCATCATCTTGCTTTAGATGACATCTGGTAACTACGGAACATTATGAGTGTTCCCACAGGGTTTCCATGGAATGACAGTCAGTAACTCCCATTGAACATACTAGAAGTGTCACAGTCACAGTTTTGTTTTTTTCAATCCACATTTTCAAAAATGACTTTTTAATGAGTCATATATCACATCGACACAGGGATAGTATGGCAACCAGGCTATGTGTGCAGTGTCCTAAAATGTCGTCAGTGGTCTTAAATTTCAGGATCTTTGGAAAATCCACAAAGCCTGAAATGAATCTCTATTCGTTCTGCTGTGACCGGAGAGGACGTGAAGCAGAACTCTCTAGATTGCTTTTCTTCTTTTTCTTTTCCCCCATACTAGCATGAACATGCTGGCTTCTGGGGCCTGATAGAAACATATATTAATCTTTTCCCTCTTACTGTGCTGGGGCCAGTGATAGGTTGGGGACAGGAAAGTAACAAAGAAATCTGAAATCCAGGAGATAGCTTAGCTCAGGGGTGAGATTCTCTTCAGAGTTTTTTAAGTGGAAAATGTGAAAGGGGGAACAGCAGAAAAGGAGGAGACGGTTTGTATGGTAGGAAATAGGATTAATCATAAGCCCCCCTCAAAAAAACACCAAAATATAATTAAGCTTGTCGTTAAGTCACTGAATTTATAATTTAAAAAAATCCATTATTAAAGGATCAAAATTACAGTGATGAAGCAGATGCTGGGGTTAAGATTGGGAGGGACCTGTGACTATTAAGGGATAATCTGAAAGAAATTCTTTGTGGTGATGGAACCATTCTGTATCCTGATTTGGGTTATGGTGACTAGAATTGACGTATGTGATAAAAATTTCCTAGAGCTATACATCACGAGTGAAAAAGTGTATGCAAACCTGGTGAAATCTGAATAAGGTGTATATTTAAGTTAATAGTAGTGGACCAGTGTCACTTTCCTGGTTTTGACCACTTACTATGGTGCGCTGCAAGATGGTATCTTTGGGGAAGCTGAGTGAAAGGTATGCAGGAACTCCTTGTGATTCATACTGTCTCAAAATGAAAAGTATTTTCTAAAAGCCCACTCTTTTCCCATGATAAACTGTAAAGCTCAGCTGTTAGCTCATATTTCTCACGAGGAAACTGAGCTCAGCTATAGATGTAAGCTGTTCAAAATCCCTTAAACAGAGTGTAAGTCTGTGGCCCCATCATTATGCTTAGCTTCGTATCTTGAAAGACTGACCTTAACGTCAGTAGAACAGATTCTGATTATGAGATTTCCTCCCCCACCAAGCACTGGGGTTGGGATACTAGACAGGAGGTAGTTGCTCTCCTTTAATAAAGAATAAGAATACTTTTTCAGGTATCTTTGCTAGGAGACCTAGAATTGACACATTTAGCTGTTATTTTAGGAACTGTAGGTAATTTAGCCACCGGTCAATAAATTATGCTCATTTTAGTTTGCTCTAGGTTTTCACAAAGCAATGGGAAGTGCTGTTAAGCAAGATTACCAAAGCCCATTTTGAGTTTCTTCTGTTCTGTTCCAGTGTGTGGCATAGTGCCAGGCAAGCAGAAGATGTTCGATAAATATTTGTGAGGGGTACGGAATGGAAGCCCACTGAGGTCAGGGAATTGGTCTTACGTACTCCAGAATCACCAGCACCTAGACATGGGTCTAGCAGACACCTAGACACCTAGACAGAAGGAACTCATAAACGCATTTCATGTGAAGAGTTGCATTCTGTTCTTTAGACTCTATCATCCAGACAGCTTTCATTCTGCCTTTGGAATGGTCCTGAGAGTAACTAGTAATAAGTGCAGGGCACTCAGAAAGAAAAGAACCAGCCAACAATCAATAAGTCATGCCTGTGACTTTTACTCAAGTTTGGGTATAACTATTAACTATGGTAACTACAGTGTAGGGGGGAAAAAAGGACTTGAAGCTGAATGTACAATCTGTTTCTGAAATCTGAGGGACAGCACAAAAGTCTGAGCTTTCCCAGGGGGTCCGCCCATAGTCAGACCTCAGTTCATTTTTATCCTTTTTTTTTTGAAGTATAGTTGATCTACAATGTTGTGTTAATCACTGTTGTATAGCAAATGACTCAGTAATACATATATATACATTCTTCTTCATATTCTTTTCCATTATGGTTTATCACAGGATGTTGAATATACTTCCCTGTGCTATACAGTAGGACCTTGTTGTTTATCCATTCTGTATAAACCAGTTTGCACCTGCTAGTCCCAAACTCCCAATCCATCCCTCTTCCACCCCCCTCCCACTTGGCAACCCTTTTCAACCCCCCCTCCCACTTGGCAACCATCAGACTATTCTCTATGTCCGTGATTCTGTTTCATAGGTAGGTTCATTTGTGTCATATTTTAGATTCCACATATAAGTGATATCATATGGTATTTCTCTTTCTCTTTCTGACTTACTTCATTTAGTATGATAATGCCTTGTTGAGTCCCTGTTGCTGCAAATGGCATTATTCTGTTCTTTTTTGTGGCTGAGTAATATTCCATTGTATATATGTACCATATCTTCTTTATCCATTCATCTGTTGATGGACATTTAGGTTTGTTTCTATGTCTTGGCTCTTGTGAATAGTGCTGCTATGAACATAGGGGTGCATGTATTTTTTGAATATAGTTTTGACTGAGTGTATGCCCAGGAGTGGGACTGCTGGATCATATGGTAGCTCTATTTTTAGTTTTTTAAGGAAGCTCCATACTGTTTTCTACAGTGGTTTCACCAACTTACATTCCCACCAACAATGTAATAGGGTTCCCTTTTCTCCACACCCTCTCCATTATTTGTCATTTGTAGACTTTTTGATGATGGCCATTTTGACCGGCGTGAGGTGGTACCTCATTGTAGTTTTTTTTTTTTTAATTAATTAATTTATTTAGGCTGTGTTGGGTCTTCATTTCTGTGTGAGGGCTTTCTCTAGTTGCGGCAAGCGGGGGCCACTCTTCATTGCGGTGCGTGGACCTCTCATCGTCGCGGCCTCTCGTGTTGCGGAACACAAGCTCCAGACGCGCAGGCTCAGTAGCTGTGGCTCACGGGCCCAGTTGGTCCGCGGCATGTGGGATCTTCCCAGACCAGGGCTCGAACCAGTGTCCCCTGCATTGGCAGGCAGATTCTCAAGCACTGCGCGACCAGGGAAGCCCTGTAGTTTTTTTTTTAATTGTTGTTTTATATTGGAGTAGAGTTGATTAACAATGTTGTGTTAGTTTCAGGTGTACAGCAAAGTGATTCTTTTATACATATGCATGTATCCTTTTTCAAATTCTTTTCTCATTTAGGTTAGCACAGAGGTCCCTGTGCTATATAGTAGGTCCTTGTTGGTCATCAACTTTAAATATAGCAGTGTGTATATGTCAATCCCACACTTCCAATCTATTCCCCCCTTCCCCCCAGTAACCATAAGTTCATTCTCTAAGTCTGTGAGTCTGTTTCTCTCTTGTAAATAAGTTCATTTGTATCTTTTGTTGTTGTTGTTTAGATTCCACATGTAAGCAATATCATATGATATTTGTCTTTCTCTGTCTGACTTACTTCACTTAGTATGATAATCTCCAGGTCCATCCGTGTTGCTGCAAATGGCATTATTTCATTCTTTTTAATGCCTGAGTAATATTCCATTGTATATATGTACCACATCTTCTTTATCCAATCATCTGTTTATAGACATTTCAGTTGCTTCCATGTCTTGGCTATTGTAAACAGTTCTACAGTGAATATTGGGGTGCATGTATCCTTTTGAACCATGTTTTTCTCCAGATGTATGCCTACGAGTGGGATTGCTGGGTCATATGGTAGCTCTATTTTTAGTTATTTAAGGAACCTCCATACTGTTCTACATAGTGGATGCACCAACTTACATTCCCACCAACTGTGTAACAGGGCTCCCTTTTCTCCACACCCTCTCCAGCATTTATTGTTTCTAGATACTTTGATGATGGCTCTTTTGACCGGTGTGAGGTGGTATCTCATTGTAGTTTTGATTTGCATTTCTCTAATAGTTAGTGATGATGAGCGTCTTTTCATGTGCCTATTGGCCATCTGTATGTCTTCTTTGGAGAAATGTCCCTTTAGGTCTTCTGCCCATTTTTTAATTGCGTTGTTTGTTTTTTGTTGCTGTTGAGTTATATGAGCTGTGTTTATATTTTGAAGATTAATCTCTTGTCATTCGCATCATTTGCAAATATTTTCTCCCATTCTGTAGGTTGTCTTTTTGTTTTGTTTATGGTATTCTTCGCTGTGCAAAAGCTTGTAAGTTTGATTAGGTCCCATTTATTTATTTTTGTTTTTATTTCTATTGCCTTGCAGACCCCTTTCTTTGTCTTATTTCCGGTCTCAAGATCTATCTTGTCTTGATAGTCTTTTCCATTCCCTCCTTTCCCAGAACCCTCAAAATAAAACCTTCAAAAGTCACATCTCTGTGACTTTATTTTTCAGAAAAAGTCAGCTCCTTTTTTTTCCTAACAAATCAACACTGTGTTTAAGAACCTCATCTCACTTGTCTGAAATGGTCACCCAGGTGTTGTGCCGAGCAGGAGAGCTGCCCGCCTCTGGGGTATGTGCCGCTTCTTCCCTCAAATGCAGAACAAGGTATTTCAGGTGTGGAAGAATGTGGAAAAGACATAGCGACACAAAGAACATGGTTTGTTTTAGAGACCAGCAGGTAGAATTGATGAAGGGAGAGTGCTTTCTGGGGCAAAAATGGCCAGAGATGTTGGTCAAGTTGATTTGGGTTAGAATACATGTCAAAAGGTGCCAAGATCAACCCAGTAATGGAGACCAGCAGTGAACAACAGGAAAGCATACATACCTTATGGGGCACTGTCTGGTCTGAATCCTCCCTTATTTCCAGCTTCATCGCCCACAGCCCCTTGGCTCTCCGCTCAAACAACACCAGGCTTCCTTCATTTCCTCCTACTTGTCAGGCTGTTCCCACTACATTTTTGTTTTGTCCAGTTAGTTCTTTTATTATTGTGATATAATCCACATACCATAAAATTCATCCTCTTAAAGTGCACAATTGAGTGATGTTTAGTATATTTACAAAGTTACACACCATAACCACTAATTTCAGAGCATTTATCACCCCCCAAAGAAACACTGTACCCCTTAGCAGTCACTCTTCACCCTCCTCTTCCCCAGCCCCTGGCGACCACTCATCTACTTCCTATCTCTGTGGATTTACCTATTACGGATTTTTCATAGAATGCAGTCATACGATAAGTGGCCTTGTGTGTCTGGCTCCTTTCACTTAACATAATGTTTTCAAGATTCATCCATATTGTAATATGAATCAGTACTTCGTTTCCTTTAATGGCTGCATAATACTCCATTGTATGGATAAACCACACTTGGTTTATTTATTCCTCTGTTGATGGACATTTAGGTTTTCCTCCTTGGGCTAATAATGCTGCTATGAACATGTGTGTGCAAGTTTTTGTGCAAACATGTATTTTAAATTCTCTTGGGTTTTGTCTAGTTGACTCTTATTCATTCATCAGACCTGGGCCCAAGCCTCGCTTTCCTCAGGGAAGTCTTCTCTGGTCCAACATATTAAATCACCCCTTCCGATTCTGTGCTCCTGAGGTACCATCTGCCTTTGGTATTAATCGTAGCTGTGCTTTACATTATTTAGTGGGTAGATGATCAAAACCAATCAATATTTATTCTGTTGATTTAAATGGTCCAAGACTGAAAACGCAAACACTAGCTTGCCCCATTTTATAGCCTCCAGTAACATAAATTCATGTGTTTGATGACCTCCCAAAGACATCAGCAGTCCATAAAAATAGCACCAGTGTACAGGACATGCTTGCCTGAGTCCATCTGTAATCTAGAGCTGCTTTAAAGAGTTTACCCCACTTTACCGTGGTGTTAAAATTTTTTTATATAACTAAGAAGGAAAAAGCTTGTAAGTGGGAAAAAATTAACCACCTACATAATGCTTCCCACACTTTTTAATTTATCTGAAAAAAAAGAATTAAATGCTATTAAAATGTGTTCTTGACAAAGGCATTTGTAATAGCAACACATTGTAACTTTCAACATTTGCATTTCTCTCGGGATTGAAACAAAACCATCAGTGAAAGTTAACCCTAGACAAAAATATAATAATTTTTTCTATACATTTTATATCTTAAGTTCTGTATCATATAACTAAGTACTCAAAACTTCTTCCTAAATGCTCAGAACATTAAATTAGCTGTAGATGTAACTTACTTTCTAATTTGGATCTATCATAGCCCAACTTACTGATCATGTGAAGAACTAGTTAAAATTTTTTAAATATTAAAATGTAATCTGGGGGCTTCCCTGGTGGCGCGGTGGTTGAGAGTCCGCCTGCTGATGCAGGGGGCAGGGGTTCGTGCTCTGGTCCGGGCGGATCCCACATGCCGCGGAGCGGCTGGGCCCGTGGGCCATGGCTGTTGAGCCTGCGCGTCCGGAGCCTGTGCTCTGCAACAGGAGAGGCCACAACAGTGAGAGGCCCGCGTACCGCAAAAAAAAAAAAAAAAGTAATCTGGTGTACCAACTATAATTGTGTCTGGCAACTTGAGGAATCTGAAGCCACAAAACCTTCTTGGAAATTTTCTTTTCCTATAAATTATTTCATTGTGCATGTGTATGAGTGTGTGTATTCTGAGTTTTGTTTTTGTCTTTCTTTCTTCTCCTTCAGACCCTTTGCCTCTGTCCATCTGTTGTCTTTAGCCAGCCAACCTTGTCCTAAACCACAGATCCTCATGTTTTTCCAGGCTTACTACACATGACAGCTAACACTCTCTTTAGACACATGGGAAAACCTCAGTTTTGCTGAGACGCTGCTTTGTTATTGTTATCTTGAACATCTATTTTCAAATGATTGCAAATTCACAGGAAGTTTCAAAAATAGAAATACAATTTTAAGTCCCAAAATTCGGTTTTGAAATTGAACATTTCATTGAGATCATTTAAAACTATACTTTTCTAAGGATATATTCATGGCTTTGCATCCAGTTAACCAATATTTATAAAGCACCTACTCTGTACCAGGCAGTTTTCTAATCAGTGGGGTTATAAGCAGTGAGCAATTTAACCTCTAACACAAACTCTACGAAATTGCAGTTTCTTCAGGGTATAGTTAACTGGTTCTCCTTAACAATTTGGTGAGCTACCCTGGTAATACTGTGTTCTTTTTAAAGATAAACAAAATAAGGCTCTGGGAGGTTAAGGAGGTTGTCTGTGTTGAATACCTGATTTGGGACAGATGCAGAAACAGGACCCAGAGGTTCTAACTTCTAGACCAAAGTTCCTACTGTTGCTGAGTCTAAGCTCGTACTGCTTGCTGCACAACAGGTCAGTAAATCTAGAGATGAGGTGTTGGGGCAAGGAACGGTGACTTTATTCAGAAAGCTAGCAGACCAAGGAGATGGTGGACTAGTGTCCCAAATGAACCATCTTACCCAAGTTAGAATTCAGGCTTTATTTAGTATATACTAAAAGGGGAGGGGGTGTGGTTGATAGCTGCAAACTTCTTGGTGTCAGAATCCTTTGTTCTTGCATCTGTCCACATAGGTCGGTTCATGCTGATCCTGTAAACTGCCAACGAGACTAATGTTATTCTCTGTTCTGCAACTTTTTATCTCTATATGAATGGAAAAGTGTTACACCCTTAAAGGTCAGAGCCTTGAGAATGGGCTGTCCTGTATATTTCAGGCTGTAGGCAACATCCTTAACTTGTAGCAAAAGCAATAAAATACAAAGGTTAAAGTAAAGTGGAGTCAGCTATGAAGGCAGATTTGTTCTTCCCTATTACACCACCACAGCTGAGGCCTGCCTTCATCTGTGCAAACACTGTTTACACAGCAAATGAAGCATCCGAGAAGATTTAAAGGTAAACATTTCCCTGATTCTGAGAAAGAAACAACAACAAATTCCTTAGAAACATTATTTAAATAAAACAACTAGAAGACCATTTAAAAACTATGTTGCTCCATTTGTTAAAGAAGCACCCATTTCAGAAAATATTTTCTTTGACCCACTCCCAGGTAGATATATACTTAGCGTATGAGTATACCCACAGGGATTGAATCCAGTTCAAACTTTCTGTACATTTATTTTTCCAAAATTTTTTCTCACACCGACTGGCCTACCTCCCAGTGACTTGGGAAATAGTAATGCTTTGTACCTTTCAGAAAAATTGAACACCTCACTTGGCTTGCCCTTTTATTTGACATTAAGAAATCAGTGGGTATAAGAATAAGGTAAGCCAAATGAATTCATCTGGTCATAGGGCAAAGTAGTGGACTGCAAAATAAGAAAGTCTTAGCAAAAAGGATGAATTACAGCCTGGTCACTGGAGTGAGACACTTTCTGTTCAACTTGGGAGATTTAATAATAGCTTTATGATAGTCACTACCTGAGTCATGGCCAAAATACTCTGGCCTGGGAGCTTTCAGGGAGTTTACAGAATCATGCCCTTCATGGTTAAGATTTTTAATAGAAATTGAAAATGGATTCTGTTAGAGTTGAATTGTGCCCCTCCCCTCAGAAAGTTACATTGGAGTCCTAATCCCCGGTACCTCAGAATGTGACATCATTGACAGGTAGTCAAGTTAAATGACATCATTCAGGTGGGTCCTAGCTCAATAGGACTGGTGTCCTTATAAAAAGGGGAAATTTAGACATAGAGACACATATACATATTTAGGGAAAATGCCATGTGAGCATGAAGATGACTGTCTACAAGCCCAGGAGAGAGGCCTAGAACAGATGCTTCCCTCACAGCCCTCAAAAGAAAGCAACCCTACCAACACCTTGATTTCAGACTTAGAGCCTCCAAAATTATGAGAGAATAAATTTCTGTTATTTAAGCCACCCAGTTTGTTACAGCAGCCCTGGAAAACCAACACAGACTCCACGGTCCTTGTTGCCTTCCATAAAGTGACCCATCAGTCAGCATAATTTAATGAGACCCTATTGTGTGCATACCCCTGGGATAGTAGAAATACTAAAGAAATGAAAAGCACCATCCCTACTGCCCCGAGCTTGATGGTCTAGTTTGGGTCAAAAGAGGTAGGAAATACAAAGTAACAGCACAGTGCAATCAATATGCAAACAATATTTGATTAATTAAATGAAGTTGAACTGTACACTTGTGTCCCTTAAACCCAAGTGATATAGAGACGTTTTTTGCTGAATTTTTTAAATAGCCTTATTGAGATATAATTCATATACCATAAAATTCACCCATTTAAAGGGTACAGTGATTTTTAGTTGTGCAGAGTTGTGAAACCATCACCATTACCTAATTTTAGAATTTCTCTTTTTTTTTTTTTTGTGGTACGCGGGCCTCTCACTGTTTTGGCCTCTCCCGTTGCGGAGCACAGGCTCTGGACGCGCACGCTCAGTGGCCATGGCTCACGGGCCCAGCCACTCCGCGGCATGTGGGATCTTCCAGGACCGGGGCACGAACCCGTGTCCCCTGCATCGGCAGGCGGACCCTCAACCACTGCGCCACCAGGGAAGCCCTAGAATATTTTTAACACCCCAGAAGACACCCCCCATGTACCCATAAGCAGTAACTGCCTACGCCCGACTTCTCCAGCCCCAGGCACCCATTAACCACCTTTCTATCGCTATGGAATTGCTTCTTCTGAACATTTTACATAAATGGGATCATGCAACATACGACATTTTGTGACTGGCTTCTTTCACTTAGAGTAATGTTTTCAAGGTTCCTGTTATCACATATATACTTCATTCCTTTTTACAGTCAAGTAATCTTCCATTGTTCGGCTATACTTATCCATTCATCAGTTTGTGGCATTTGGCTTGTTTCTACTTTGTGGCTATTATGAATTGTGCAGCTATGAACGTTCATGTACATGTTTTTGTGTGGACACATGTTTTCATGTCTCTTGGGTATATACCTAAGAGTGGCATTGCTGGATCATAGGGTAACTCTGTTTAGCATGTTGGAGACAACTTATAAAGGAAAAGTATTACTTGTTTCTAGTGTCGTCATTTTTGTTGTGCTCTCTACTTAAATATGTTCAGGTATATGTTCAGACGGGCCCACCCTGTCTGAAACAGCTCCCTCTAACCAAGATCACTGTAACACAACATCCTGGTTCCCTCCTCACAGCATTTGTCACTTTCTGAAATTTGCTTACTTATTTATTTCCATCACTAGATTTTTATCTGTTGCCCATTACTCATCCCTCACTAGAATCTGAACTACATCAAAAACCTTGAATATTTTGTTCATTTCTCTATTCTCAGGATGTATCCTTGAGTCTGGCTCAAAGTAAGTGCTCACTAGAGTGGTTAATACCGAATAACAACTTAGAATATAAACGTTCCCAGATAATTTGGGGATCCTAAGGATTCTTAAATTCCAGTTTGAGAAATTCTTTTATGTATAATGTGTCCTATGTAAGAGGTTCCCCAAAATGGAGGAAACACGCTCATGGAAGAAACAGAACTTGGGTTGAACCATAAGAATTCAATGGACAGAAAAGGATTTCAAACAGGGACCACATGTGTAGATGCGAGAGTCCACCTGAAGCATTCAGAGCCTCACTGTTGCATAGTTTTCATGAAACAGGTAAACTACGGATCATTGATTAAACCCCTTTGTGTTGCATGTCACAGGATCCAAAGTCAAATTCACTAAAAAAAAAAAAAAAAACTCAATTTGTTTGTTCACTTGCCTATGAAGTTCAGATTAACTAAATCTCAAGCCCCACTGGACACAGAGACCTATATGACAGCTTCAGAACCTCGACTCTTCCTCTGTCTCTCGACTCTGCCCACCTCTACGCGTTGACTTCATTCTCTGGCAGGTTATTTCCATCTGTAGGGTGATACGGCACCTGATAACCCCAAGTCTATATCACTAGGGCTGATGACTAAAAGGCAGAGATAGTCTCTTTCTCCAAGTGCCCATGTTGCAAATCTCTGGGAAGCTTATTATTAACACTGTAAGTCAGGTGCCCATCCTAGCAACCCATGGGATGGAGTGTTGCGGGCTGAGCCTGGGTCAGGTTGGAGACTGAGCATATCTTGCCTGTCACTTGGCGGAAAGAGTTTAGCCTCACTCAAACCAGATGGAATAGATTCCTATTCAAAAGATGCATATTGTTCTCAGAAGAAGGGTGGATGGTTATGGAAAGACTAGTAATAACAACAAAAATAACAATGACAATTAGGATAACAGAACAGTTATGTGGTGAGGTAGGCAAATAAAACTTTTCTGGGCTGGAGAAACTGTGTTTTTAAGAGTGTATGACTACGCTAGGAAACCATTCCTTAAGATTTTTCTTTAAAAACAGATATTCCTAAAATCCAGCAGCAAGGTTTGTTTTTAAAGATGAAAAGACCTGCACGTGTGCTGCAAATTTCTGATTAACGGAGCATAGGATTTGGTAAAGAGTTCTGTATTCATTTTGTCTACACATTTTAAAAATTGCGAGTCTCGGGCTTCCCTGGTGGCGCAGTGGATGAGAGTCCGCCTGCTGATGCAGGGGACGCGGGTTCGTGCCCCGGTCTGGGAGGATCCCACATGCCGCGGAGCGGCTGGGCCCGTGAGCCATGGCCGCTGAGCCTGCGCATCCGGAGCCTGTGCTCCGCAATGGGAGAGGCCACAACAGTGAGAGGCCCACGTACCGGGGGAAAAAAAAAAAAAAAGCGAGTCTCCCTAAAAGAACTCATTTTTAGTCTCTCTGGGCCTTGAACATAGGAACATCCATTTCTCACGGGAAAAGTTCACAATTGCTTTTCCATCTGAGCATCGCTCCCTGGAGGAAGCTGGTGTTTGAGAATCTAAACAGTTTTCCACCGTGTTGCTTTTAGGTTGTTTGCTTTTCTTTGAGAACCCAAACGAAACACCATTAGTGGGAGCACCAATTAGGAAGCTCCAGTGAACAAAAAGCGATTAAAAAAATAATACCCATTCTTAATATTAACTTCACTCTCCAAACTCTGTTCTCAGCTGGAGGTTAAATAAAAGGCCTGTTCTTTTAGTTAGCCCAATGAGCAGATATTTTCTTAAAAAACTAAAAAATAAACAAACAAAACCTAAATACTTTTTCTAAACCTTGGGTGACTGGTCCTAAGAATTCAATCCCTTTAGTAGTAGGCAGGTAAGAACGCTTTGGTTTGGACCTGTCACCTTCTTTATCTTAAGCAATGCATTTATCCTATCATCTTTAAAAACAGGTACACTACTTCCCTTTCCATGTTAAAGGATGAACACATAATCATTTTCTTTGTTTACTCAGACTTCATCTCAAGGAATAACTGATCACAGAGGAAACCAACAAGAAAATAATTAACACAGGTGCAAAATAGAATTTATAAAGTGCTTTAGTGGAGGTATATGTACCATGATGTAGGAGCACACGAGCAAATAAAAATGAAGCAAATATAATTTTGAAATAGGATGATGGGTTAAAGCTTGGCTAAGTGGGTGGCATTTAAGCTGGAATTTGAAAGATAAACTGGTTTGAAATAGAGGAGTCAATGTTTTCTCTTCTGCAGTGTTCTACTCATTCATTCTTGGTTTTCCTTAAACTATTAGGTATGATCATTGAGGAGATGTTTGTCTTGATCTGTGCAACTCATTTTATTGATTAGATGTGCCTCCCCCATCACATTTGGTGGCTCTTGTTGTAGCTGAAAAAGTTCATGGGCAACATCTGCAACATCTGCGGAGTCTGAGCTTCTCACCATGTGATAACGCTTCATGGCAGCTGCCCCTGCAGTCCAGGCACTAGCGCCAGAAGTGAGTCAAGGAGCCTTTCATCTTTGTGTACATAAGGGTGCTGATATGTCATTATTCTGCAGGGCAGTGTGTGACTTGCAGGCCACAGGGTGATGCCTCCAACTGTCTGGACTCAAAAGTCCACAGCCCAACCTGCAGGTCCTTAAGTAATTGATTGAGCCCAGGAAACCTGTGTCCCCCACTCCTGCAGCCCCTCCAAACCTGGGCCGGCGTGAGCTGGGCTGGGCCATCTGTGCCCAGGCCAATTGTCAACACATCATGTTAGAAATCACCCCTTAGGTGCCCTTTCCTGTGTTATCAGTAAAGCAGTGTCGAGACTTCTGGTGAGGGGAGATTCAGGCCCAGGTCCCCCAACTTCCCCTGAGTGGTTTATTCAGAGACGCAGCCTTGTGGTGGAGAGTGATGTGCATCAGAGAACTTTTTGGCCCAACAGTATAGTCAGCCTGGGACACATTTTAGTGTCATTAATGATGTTTTTCCAAAAGTTAGGTACAGTAGCCTACAAAGTAACAAAATTTAAAATCTTCCATCTCTGCCATTCATGGGCTTGTTACTGCTCCTCTGCGGAGGTCTGTCTACACTTAACATTTTTTCTCCTGGTTGTTTGAAGTGACCTAAGATGCTTAGACACAGCGGGTCTTCTGTTCCTGCAAATGTATTCTTGCTTTCCTCGCGATTAAGTTGCTTGCATATGCCCGACAGAAGGTCGAAGGTCACCGTAATTGGCAGATGGAAGAAGTTCCATCCTATCAACTTTGAGGAAGTCTCTGGCTGCCTTCACTGCTTGACAAAGCAGTGAGTGATGAATTCTGCTTAAAATGACAGGGGGCTGCATAACAAACAGCACAAGCCCTCAAGCGTACTTTTAACCAACGTGCACTATTCCCTTTGAAAAGCCAAATCTCCTCTCGATGTTTTCCCTCCTTCAAAGAGCGCACTTTGCTCTCCCTGGAAGTGGCTTCTCTTCCTCTCCTAGCTGCTCATCCTGGACAGTTATTGCCCTAGATGATGGATGAACTCACTCCCCAGCAGGTGTTCTCAGCCCCTTGTCAGCAGCCCTGGACAGTCTGGCAAATCTCTTCTGGTGTGTGGGGTTGTTGGAGACCTGCCGCTGGCTCCTCTTAGCTGAGCTGGAGTTAGAACCCTTGCATCTACTGGCCTGGCTTCAGCCCTGCTCCCTCCCTGTCCATCATTTCTCCTTAGCCTCCCTGATTTCCCTGCAGAATCAATTTCTTCAGAAAGCACTGGGTACTGCTTTGGGGCAGCTGCTATCTCTACCTGGCTGCTCGCCAGCACAGCACGTTTCTATAGCTGGCGCTACCAAGATGCACAGTCTATTCCTCAGTCGAGCTTCATTCTAGAAAGGGATTGTGTTCTCAGTCCTGTAAAGAACAGGTACCATTTAGACTCAAACTGAACTATGAAAATCTCAAGTTGGAGACCACATACCACTCTCAATAGGTCCAACGCAACCAGATTTTCCTCTAGGCTTGCAACACATTGCTTTTTGCTCATTTGGACATGAGAGGAATTAATTTGTTTTTTTCTTTTAGTAGCCATCACGTAAAAGCGTACCTAGCGTGCCAAGAAGCTCACACTGTATAAGAAGTAAGAGGCAATGAAACTCAGCTGCGGTACCAGCCTGTGGACGCTTCACCCTCATGCTCACCTAGGACTCATGCTCACACCGTCGGGTGGCCACTGGATTATGTACACTGCCTGACCTCTCTCTTCCCCCTCTCTCATTCTTCCTCCTCTCCTTCCCTTCTTACTGGCTCCACGTCACCATCTTTTCTTTCTTTCCTCTCTTTCTCTCTGTCTTCTCCATTTTATCCTCCACCTCCCCCTCCTCCCTCCCTCTGTTCTCTGACACACACACAGAAATCATTGAATTTAATGTAGGATGTCTTTTTCTTTTAATTAATTTATTTATTTATTTCTGGCTGCGTTGCGTCTTCGTTGCTATGCGCAGGCTTGCTCTAGTTGCGGCGAGCGGGGGCTACTCTTCGTTGTGTTGCACAGGCTTCTCCTTGCGGTGGCTTCTCTTGTTGTGGAGCACGGGCTCTAGGTGCGCAGGCTTCAGTAGTTGTGGCTCACGTGCTCAGTAGTTGTGGCTTGTGGGCTCCAGAGCACAGGCTCAGTAGTTGTGGCGCACGGGCCTAGTTGCTCCGCCGTGTGTGGGCTCTTCCCGGACCGGGGCTCAAACCTGTGTCCCCTGCATTGGCAGGCGGATTCTTAACCACTGCTCCACCAGGTAACCCCCAATGTAGGATGTCTTCACGTACATGCATTAACAAGTCAAATCATCCTGTTCTGTCCTTCCTCGACACTGAAAGCTCCATCTTAACTTGCTCCACTGTTTCCCTGCTTTCATTGCCACAATCCCTCCCTCCTCCGTCTTCCATGTGGCCCATCCACATCATTCTTACTTTCCATCTTTACACTCTCAGAGCTCTGTCTGGATCTCCTTTCCCATTGTTTTAGCTACTACAACACTTGACTAACACACCTGAAGTAGATTAGTAAGTGATTCCGGGGGACAGTTTGTCTTCTATGCCCCACTACCCTGGGGTTAAATTCTACGTGACAGATATTGACTGAGCATCTGGAGTGGAGGAGGCCTTCCCTTCCAGCAGAGCCTACTTCCTGCTCCCCTGCTCTGGCAGAACAACTCCTTTCTCCATTCGGCACCTCCGTCAGCTTTGGAGGTACCTCACCCTCCATCCCTTAGAACTTAGCCCCCGTGAGGTGCTTCACAGACTGTCAGTCCCAAAGATGATCATCTAGGGGCTACAGTGACACTGTCCTCCTTAATTTTCCCCAACTTGATCCATCTGGTCGTATTTCCTTCATCACTAGGAAGATGTCTTGCTCGTTTCTGCTAGTCAAGAGCTTCATCTCACACATCTTTCCTCTCGCCTCGAAGGCCTCCTTCCCCTCTGCCTGTCATTCCTTGATCATGAGTGATGTTGAGCAACTTCTCATATACTTGTTGTCATTATGTATGTCTTCTTTGGAAAAATGTCTGTTTATCCGTGGCTTTTGAACTAGCGTGTGGCCCATATATTTTGCCCACCATGTTCTCTTTCTTTCCTGGGAGGAAACAAAATGTGATGGTAAAAGTACCAGGTTTTAGAGAGAAACAGACCTGGATTGAAAATCTAACTGTTCTATTTATTAGTAATAGTTGAGATGATACCTGAAAGTGAAGGAGGAATTGGCTGAATGGGGATGGGGAGAGGCATCAATAATGAAAGGGTCGGGATGTGCAAAGGCACAGAGGTGAGTGGAAGCAAAGCTCCTTCAGGAAACCTAGCGAAGGGCAAAGTGGTTGGAGCACAGAGAGTAAGTATGAAAGTGGCACAGGGTAAAGCCAGAAGCGTAGGTGAGGGCCAGAACATGCTGGGCCTGATGTAGTGTCATGTGGATATTTGTGATCCTAAGAGCAATGGCAGAAGATTTTACATTGTCAGGCTTTAAACAGATGCGGGGGGTGCGAGGGGAAGGGGTCAGTAAAGAGAGGCCAAAAGATCTGATTTACCACTTAAACTTATCACTTCTGCTTCAGTGAGGAGAACAGGTAGAGAGGGCAAGAGTGAATGTGGAGACACCATTTAGGAGACAAAGGCAGAGGAAGATGGTGGCTTGATATTGGGTGATGGTGATGATGGTAGAAAGAAGTGGGTTGATGGGAAAGATGTTTGGGAACTTAAACCAATAGGACTCGTTCATTGATTAGGCAAAGTCGGCTGCTAGGTTCATGGTGGTGTAACTCTATCGCCTGTTGTGTTCGGTCCTGTGTTGCACACATGGTAAGTGCTTACTGAATATTTGCTGTTTGATGGAGAATAGAGAGTGATGAATAAGGAGCTGGAACCTTTCATCCCACCAGCTCCAGAAAGAAGAGCATTTCTAATTCACCTCACCTCTCAGAGCTGGCAGACAAAGAAGAAGCAGGTGTGTGCTCCAGGGCAGAAGCAATCTTTTTGGCAAGGGAAGACATTATGCTGGGGCTCCAGATCCATCTTACTGACCTTATACAATATGTTCTCCTGAGCAGAGGGGAAGAAATAAGGTCATGGGATAAGGGCCAGAAATGATGTAATGACAAAACCTCTTCAGACACCAGTTCTACTCTGGCTAAATGGCGATGATCAGAAAGTAAATTTAAAAGTCAAAGAACAGTCTCTCTTTTATCCCATTCTTATGTCTAAAACCTGGCTTAACCGCAGCCAAGCTCTCTTATTCAGCTGTATTTATTGGGTGACTCCTCTATGTGCCAGGTAGTATGAATTTATGGAGCTGAGCTCTTCTTGGAAGAGAGAGGCATTAATCAAATCTTCCCACAAATAATATATAATTGCAAATTTTGAAGTGCTAGAAGGAAAGGTATACAGTACTGTAAGAACATCTAGGGGGAGTTCTTGATCTGGACTGGAGGGTCAGGAGTCTGAGCTCCACAGAATAAGATTCTATGTTTCACTTGATTAGGTGTGGGTGAGAACACAGAATGCTGTAAGTGAGTAGCATTGTAGGATCAAGGCTGTGAATGAATTACAGCTTTACGTTCTGCACATGTTTCTGTGACTGCTGAGAACGACCTCATGCTTCATTCCATTGGGTAGTAACTCAGCAAAGACTGAAATTATGGCTTATTTTCTTAGGAGGGCACAACATGGGTGACATGAATGTTAATAATGAATAGAGGCAAAGGTCAGCAGCCTTCATTCTGTTGCCCTCAGTAACACACCTATTCTCCCCAATCCCCAATATGTAAGCTTCCTGAGGAAGGACACAAATGTTTGTGTCCTTGATTTCTGATTCTTCATTACCTAGCAAAATGTTAGACCCATAGTTTCTATTTAATAAAAATCTATTAGTAAATATTGATAGTTTGAATTTTTATTACTATTTTAGTGCAAATGAAATCAAATGAAAATAGGATAACTAGAAGTCACTTTTCAAGTTCGTTCTCTTTGTGAGAATGAACACAGTTTCAGTTTGCACTGTCATTTTTACATTCCTGCACATAGCACAAAGCAAGGAATACCTGTATTTTATTTGTTTTACAATAAACTTTTTATTTACCTGCAGATTATGAATGTAAGCCTAACCCCACCCAAATCAAGAAGTAGCACGTTATCTGTGTCCCAGAAGTCTGCCTTGTGGCCCCTCCCTAGCGGTCAGCCCTGTCCTGATTTCTACCATCACAGGTGAGTTTAGTCTGGTTTTTTTTGTTGTTGTTGTTGTTGTTTTATTGGGAAACAGTTCTCCACGAGTCTCTCTCTTTCTGGAAGGCTTGCAAACAAGGGCACTGACAGCTTTTGTTCTGGATTATCTTTTCCAGAATGTATGAACAGCCCTGGATGGTAGAGATGGTGTTTCCCTCTGGAGCAGAAGGCAGATTTAGTTGCTGTTTATTATACTGTATAGTATAATAAATATTTGTCCTTCCCGTGCAAAGGTCAGACAGGTTTGCTTGCAGCCCATTATAAAAGATTAGGGTTTCCTAAACTTGAGGATCTTCAGCTGGGATGCAAATCCACTCCGTGCACAGCATCCACCTAGGCTGCCTTGCATTGCCCTTGTGCATCTTGGGCAAGGGGAACTGATGTGAAAACGAGCTGAGCTGCTGGCTGTGTCAGCTGTATTAAAGCTGCTTTGTCTCTGACCCAGAATTCTCATATCTGCCCGTATCGGTGAACCGCAGTAAGCTAATTTACCACCTAGCAAGGAGGGATCCTGAGTTTCTGAATTTAGTCTGTTTTTGAACTTTGTATAAATGGAATCAGTCAGCAGATACTACTGTTCTGTCTTTCTGTCATTCAGCATCATATTTGTGAGACTCATCCATGTTGTTTTGTTTGGCAGTAACTTATTGATTTTACCTGGTGGTTAGAATCCCATTGCACAGATATGCCAAATCCATTCTGCCGTTGATGACCACTTGTGATGTTTCCAGTTAGGGCTACTTTAAATAATGGTGCAATGGATATTTCAGTACACTTGTCTTGGTGCACATATAGACACATTTCTTGTGTGTATATACCTAGATGTGAAATATATAGATCAGAGGTTTTGCACACGTTCAGCGTTTAGCAAATTTTGCCAATTCGTTTTCCAAAGTGGTTGTACCAATTTTCACCCCCATTTAAAATATACAATTGCTCCAAATCCTCTTCAACATTTGATATGGTCAGATGGCACTCTTGGTCACTTTGTTTTGTTTTTGGAAGTTATGTTGGTGGATCTAGAGTGATACGTCATGGTGATTTTATTTGCATTTTTCATTGACTATTGAAATCAAATACTCTTATTTGTTTATTGGGCATTTGAATATATTCCTCTGTGAAATATTTTTCACATATTTTGTATAGTTTTTTATTGGGTTATCTATCTTTTTCTTAAATATTTATTAGATTTTCTTATATCTTATGGATATAAGTCCTTTGTTGGCTATTTGATCTTCATCAGTTTACTAAGACTGTCAATTTTATTAAGGCTTTTCAAAGAACCATCTTTGGGTTTGTTGATTCCAACAAATTAATTAACTAATTAATTAATTATATTAATAACTTTTTGTACTCATATTTATAATTTCCCTCCTTTCCTCATTTTTGCAGAGTATTAATTTGCTGTTCCTTGGACAGTTGCTTAAGATGTATATTTATATAATAGATTTTCCTTCTTCACTTCTGTTATAAATAGTCCAGGCTATATATTTCCCTCTACTCATGATTTTATTTGCATCTCACAATTTTTATATTTTGTTATTTATTCAAATCAACATAGTTCCTAATTTATATGATTCCTTGTTTTACTCACTGGTGTAGTTTAAGACTTAATTTCCAAACATTTAGGGAGTTCCTCATTATCTTTATTATTCACTCCTAGTTTAATTCTACTGCAGTCAGGGAAAATATGCTGTAGGTTTCTGTCCTTTGAAATGTGTTGATTCTTGCTGTATAGCCCAGCATATGCTCAGTTTTGGTGTGTTTTGCGCATGCTTTAAAATAGTGCATATTCTGCAGTTTTTGGAGAAACATTCTCTATATGACAATTAGATCAGTTTGTCAATTGTGTTACTTAAATATTTTATATCAATACTTTACTCATTTGGGGATTGTCCTGTTATATACTGATAGAGGTGTGTTAGTCTCTCACCGTGACTGGGTTTTTTTTTTTTTTCTCCTTTTGTTCTGTCAATTTTGGATAGTTTAAGACTGTTTTATTAGGTACCTAAAAATCTAGAATTCCTATACTTTCCTAGTGAATGGACTCTCTTATGATTATGAAATACCTCTCTTTATTTCCACTAATGCTTCTTCCCTTAAAGACTGTTTTGTAATCAGTAACACTGTAATGCTTATTGCTAGATATAGCTTTTTCTAAATTGCATGGTATTTTTGTTGCCATTCTTTTACTTTCAGCCTTTTTAAATCTTTGTATTTAAGGCATGCTCTTGTAAGCAACATAGAACTGGACTTGTAAAAATTCAATTTGACAATCTTGTCTCTAAAATAGTTGTTATTTTATCTACCTTTAATGTAACTACTGATATACTTGAGTTTAAATGTACCTTCTTACTATTTGTTTTCTATTTGTCACATTAGTTGTGCTGCTTTTTCTCTTCTTTCTTGCCTCTTATGTTAATTACTAGCTCATATTCCCCTCTGTTGGCTTTTTAGTCATACATCTTACTATTCTCCTTTTAGAGACAGCAACAAATATTACTATACTTATATTGACTTACTAGAATCAAATATAGATTGGAAATTTTGCCATATACCGGACAACACAATTGCCTTTTTACCCCTCTTAAACATTTGTTTTCATGGACTTATTTCTAGAAATATTCTAAATCCCATAAAACATTGTGCTTATGTTTTATTATACAGTCCACATACCTACGTATTTATCCTTCCTGTTTCTCCTCATTCCCTCCTGTTTCTTTGTAGTTGCATCTGAGATAATTTTCCTTCTGTTTTGAAGATCTCCCTTTAGTGTTTCCTTCAGTGAAAGCCTGATAGTGAGAAATTCTTCCAAGTGTTGTTTGTCTAAAAATGTCTCTTTCTTTCACTTTGACTTTTGGGTATAGATTTTTATGTTGAGAGTTCTTTTATTTCAGCATCTTGAAAATGTCAGTCCATTGTCTTCTAGCTTCTATTGTTTCTGTTGAGAAGTCAAATATCAGTCTTACTCCGTCTTTGCAGGTTATGTTTTGTTTTTCTTTGCTCTCAAGATTTTGTCCTGCTCTTCGGTTTTTAGCAGTTTTATTAGGCTATGACTAGGTATTTCTTCTACTTTAGGTCCCCAGTACCTCTTCACCCTATAGGGTTCCTGGCGATTCTTTGTGTATTTTTTCTATTTCAAAAAGTTATCAGTAATTATTCTTTTAAAATATTGTTTCTATCCTCATGTCCTCTCCTTTCTATTAGAATTCTAAAAACACGTATTAGATCTTCTCATTGTGTTCCATATATGTTTTATGCTTTTTTGCTACATTTTCTATCCTTTATTCTCACTGTTTCATCCTAGACATTTTCTCCTTACTTACCTTCTAGTTCACTAATCCTGATTCTTCTGTGTCTAATGTGCTGTTAAACCCATACTTTGAGTTCTAAATTTCTGTAGTTTTAGTTGTGGAATTTTTGTTTGACTGTCTTTTATAGTTTTTAGTTCTCACTGTTCATAAACAGGTCTTTTCCTCTGTTTCTGAATAAATGTTGAACAGTGCATATGAAAAGTGATAAAGATAATTTGAGGCTTTGGGTGATTGTTAAAATCTTCCAGAAAGGGAATAGGAAAGGGCCATGGGACAAATATCAAAGCCAGAGAACTTTCAGTACAATGTCTCAGTAAAATTAAGTGTGTGATTAAAACAATTTCTTAAGAATATGGAAAGGTTTAAGGTGTTACCTCATAGACCCTTTTAAATGAAACTTCCTAAGGGTCTTAAGAGAAAACCTCACAAACCCTTTCTGCAAACAACAGGTCTCCTAAAAATATTAATTGTGTTTTTCCATGACAGTCCCAAAGGGAACCAAAGGTAGAGAGAAATATTTACTTCAAAGAGATGTGTGTGTGTGGCTTTTGTTAAATGGAATGGTTTATAAACGCACAGGCAGGAAGGCCATCATACTTCTAAAGTCATTATAATGACTTGTGTAAACACAGACCATTTATAATAGAAGGAGGAGGATTACTAGAAAGGTGAATCAAAATCCAGAAGGAGAGTAAAGATCCCTGGAAAATAGTTGAGTCTAATTCAAGGAACTGGAAATACATACCTGATTGGACTTCAGAATTGCTGTGGACCAGAGACTGCTTCTATCTACTTCTATCTATCTAAGACTGCTTCTATTTTTCCCCTTTTTAAAATGGGAATACATACAGTAGATATCCTATGCCTATATACAATTGTATGTAATATTAGTGGGAGGCAAATAACTTATTTCTTTTGCTGGTAGGTTTTTTGATCAAGAGGACCCCTACTCAAGGAATCATACCTAAGGACCCTTATCCACAGTAGCCCTGACTTAGACGACAGGGTCCTAGACTTGAAGTTGATGTCATAATAAGAGGAAACTTTGGGGGTCTAAGTGAAGAGACAAGTATATTTTGCAAGTGAGAGGAATGTGTACAATTTGTAATCTCAGAGGGAAGATTATTTTTAAAAACTAGTAACAAATTCTTTGATAATTCTATTGAGTGGTAGGCTCTATGTGTCCTCCTCTTAAGTCTGAGCAGAGCTGTGAGTATGTCAGCTAAGAGATTATAGCAGAAGTGACACTGTGTGACCACTATGGCTAAGCCAAAAAAGGCTTTGCTGCTCCCACTTGGTTCCACTGGGACACTCGCTGTGGAAGAAACTAGTTGTCATGTAAGAAGTCTGACTACTCTGACACCATTATGCTGGTAAGGCCCATAAACGGGCTCTTTTTAACAGCCCCGGCTAAGCTCCTGCCAACACTCAGCATTACCTGCTATCTATGTGTGTGAGCCATATTGAATGTCTATACCAGTTGATCCTGCAGCTGAGTGTAGTTTCAGCCAACACTCGATTCCAACCATGCCAGATACTCCAATTGAGAGCATCCTATCTGAGCCCTTGCTAAATTCCTGATGCACAAAACAGTAAGCAAAATAAAAATGGTTGTTTTCAGGCCACTAAGTTTTGTGAGAGTTTATGTAGCCATAGTAACCATTACACTAGGTGTAGGTCCTGGGAATCTACATTTTAATAAGCGTATGTAAGTGATGCTTTTGCATACCGCAGTCTATAATTTGTACCACAGATTATTATGTGCCCTGCCTTGCGTTTCTTTCTCTTCTCCTTAGCACCTAGCCGAAGAGGCCAGAGAGCAAAGACATCATCCCAACCTTAGCCTCTGGAGGTGAAGCACAAACCGTCCAGTACCTGGCTACAGCATAATCTCATGACTAATGGAGAAGGCAACTCTCCATAGTGTTCTGGGAATAGATGGTTTTCTCTCACAGCCTGCATCCCCTGATGTTACCTTGAAATATCTAGAGCGGAAAAAATCTTACTCCTTTCCTTTTCACCCCTGCTGCTTCCTGGGCCAATGAGAGAGCAGGAAACAGGCTTTGAGTCATTCATTATGCAAAGCGGTACTGTGTCTCTTTCTGAGGAAAAGGCATTCATGAATGGAGTTATAACATTAAAATAGTCTTCCAGGTACATGAGAAGTTGAGTTATATATTAGCATTTGCGTGCAGAAAACTCAGTATTTTTCAAATGTTTTATAATCATATGTTGCTTCTTTACAATCATGTGGATTGTGTGTTACATTCATTCATTAGTTCTTTTTAATGAACTAGCACACCTGGTACCTTTCAGCCCCAAACCTCATTGCTTTATTTGCTTTTTGCCAGTCATTGGAGGTGATAGGGAAACTCGGGAGAAAGAACATGTATGTCAGATAAAGAGAGACCAAGTGCAGGTGGTGATGAGATATGAATTACACACCTGGGCTCGTTCATCTCTCTCTCTTCTGACTTTAAGGGGAAAATAAAATTTAAAATTTCAAAGGTAGTGCTCCTTTTCAAAATCTCTAGTTCTCCGACCTGGTGCTTATTTTCCTGAATGACAGTAGAGGAAAAAGATGGGGAATTGAGTGTGTTAACGATATCCACTGTCTTCAGTGTTATGCCCTTATTAGTGAGTAATTTGCTATATTTAACTTTCCACCTCTGGAGACTTCAGTATGTATAAATCTACCAAACTACTTACGTTCACAGCAAACAATTTAGGTTCTTTTAATAGCATTGAACATTTAGTTTAACAGCTCATGTGTAGTTGCATTTGTTTCCTTCTTTTTTCTTTTCCTCCCAAGATATTTAGGCTTGTCATAATCATACAAAAATAAAGAATATGGAATTGGACATAGAAAGAAGAATTCTGCATTGGTAGAACAGTAAACCTTTTAATCAGTCCAATTTTTAGGAATAACCCTCCACTATCTACTTTATTCGCCCTGAAAATACTTGAACATAATTCTAGGAGTAAAATGATTTCTTTAAAACTGCTTCTCATATTTACATTCAAAACTTAAAGTATGACAGATCAGAAGCAAAGCTTGGAAAAGAATGCCAACTTTAGAATGTCTTTGAAAAATTATTGTTTTTCATTATTTTAAATATATATTATTAAATGTATAAAATAAAATGATATCAATATTATGAAGTATGTTCTACGGAGTTAAAACATCAAGTCAAGAAATAGATGGGTTTGCTAATTATTTATTCAGCAATAAGAAGAGGAGCATTTCAACTTTGGGGATTTTTTTCCACTTTTCCATAACTTGGCATTTTCCTATTTATAAAGATACTTGTCTAGGATTTTCCAGATCACAGAACTACTTAGTTTACTTAGTGAACTCCAAGCAACATTACAAATCTGCCCACAAATGCGAAGGTGTAGGAAAAAATGATTTGCTCTCTTCTCAGTGAGCTTTCTGGTTTGCACCTATAAATATCCATTCAGACCCTGCAAATATATAAAAAGAGAAAATGAGAGTAATTATATTTTGCATAGATTAATTTAAAAAATTACAAGAGCATTCCACATCCACAGAAAGGGTGTAATATGTAAGAAATGCCGCTATGAAGATTATAGAGAACAGGGAATTGAATCATGATAAGTAGAAACACCACCTGATTCTACACCAATGGCACAGGGTTGCATATTACAGGAGGAACACCACTGGACTGGGGGTCAGGACACCTAACTCTTCCAGGTCTAGCTGAGTCAGTGACCTTGGACATACCACTTCAACCTCCTGCAGTCTTTATTATGAAACTGCCAAGTTGAATGACATAATCTAATCTTTTCAGGAGATCTGTGTATATTGATCCTAAAAAAACACAAGAGATTAACTGTATAATTATTTAGTTTGCAGGACATTTTGTAAATAATTCTAGAAAGCCAAGTAACAGGTCCAATTTGGATATATAGATTGAGGCCAGCTTCAAATGAGACCCTGAGGGTGCGACTAAACAGTGGATTGTAATGGGCAGTCATTTTCTATTCATCTCTTGATTAGTCTTGGATGGAGGTAGAAGCCAAGCTCACTGCCAAGATTAGGATAGGGACGGTTGGCAAGCAGGTTGTAGAGAATGGTGTAGTTTTGGAGTGTGTGTTAAGTTGAGTTTTCTAGAACACTTTATTTCAAAAGGGATAAGTGAGATGGTATCAATACTTTTGTACTTTCCCTTCATTGGAATAACCGAGGTATGACCAATACTGTCTCCAGAGGTCCTCTGCCATGTGCCCATGTTTCCAATTTATGAGGCTCTACTGGATTTCACCCCATGTTTTACCTCCCCTTGCCCATCCTGCTTCTCTACCACCCTATGGGGTTTTACCTCATTAAATGTCCTGATCCCTCACAAATTCTCACCTTAAGTTCTGCTTCTAGAAAACTCCATTTATCCACATAGTAAAACTGCATATACAGGCTCCCCAAAGTTTAGAACTTTAGATAATAGATATATAGAATGTGATTTATACTTGACATCTGATGAAAAAAATCCTACCATAGGAGTAAATAGTACAAGAAAATACATTTATAGAAGGGAATATTTACATAAAGGAAACAAATTTTTTATATACTTTAAAACCATATATTTGTTTAGCCATAATAGTAAATCATTCTTAACCATAATTTTATTCAATTTGTTCAAATACAGTGGAAGGTCTTCTGGGACAGGCACCATGATTGTTTCATTTGTTGGTATATTTTCAGCAGCAATAATTTGCTAGCAAAATGCTTGACATGAACAGATTTTCACCAGCTGAGCAACATATCCTGAGTTAAAACTCATGCATGTCAGCTGTTCCTCTACAGAATCTCAGTTTTACTTTTCAATGATAATAGTTTACAGTTCTAAGTTGTTTGAAGGCAAAAAAACCCACATATCATTGGCCACAGGGCAGGTCTGGAGATTGTATTTAGCAGAGCTTTGGACAGTTGTTTCAGAGAGGCCTACTTGACATAAGCTTCATCCTTCCAGAGCTGTCAGGAGAATAGAAAATTAATCTGACACCCTGAATCCTATTAATCTCTAATTTCTAGACCCACTACCAATTCTTCTCACTTAATCCTCAGACTGTTAACTCCCGCACTAGTATGTTGAGACACAGAAAATTGGAAGAAAGGAAAATAACTTCCCATTTTTTAAAAAAATATTTATTTATTTGGCCCTGTCGGCTCTTAGTTGCAGCACACGGGATGTTTGTTGCGGCATGCAGGATCTTTCATTGTGGCACACGAACTCTTTGTTGCAGTGCACGGGCTTCTCTCTAGTTGTGGCGTGCAGGGTCTAGAGCACACAGGCTCAGTAGTTGTGGTGCGCAGGCTCTCTAGTTGTGGCATGCATGCTCCAGAGCACGCGGGGTCAGTAGTTGTGGCGTGCAGGCTTAGTTGCCCGACGGCCTGTGAGATCTCACTTCCCCAGTCAGGGATCGGACCTGGGTCCCCTGCATTGGAAGGCGGATTTTTAACTACTGGACCACCAGGGAAGTCCCTAAATTCTACTACCCACAGATAATAATTTTAACATTTTAAAGATTTAATTAATATAATATGCATAGTATTCCTAATGAAGAGGAAAATTCTCTTAAAAAGTCATTGTCTCTCTATATTTTCACATCCGGTTGTCTTCTTCCTCTGGATCCTTACAGTGACCATCTTTTCAGTTAGAAAAATAAATTACTATCAATATTTTCTCTTTCCTGGGACTTTAAAATAAGATTAAATTAATGCCTTCATATTCTGTAGGCAAATGGTAAAAAAGCAGATCTTTCCTTTTTGATCAGTAGCTCCATGCCCTGTGCCGACTTCATGGGGCCTTTGGAAGGGAGAAGTCAGAGGACACAGAAGCAGATCAGGAAACATTAAAGGACTGAAATATTTTCACTGAGTTTCTTTCACTTGAAATAATGGTCATTTTGATATTTTTATCCAAGCTCTGCAATCTCTTCTGACACTACTAAAATAGATTACAAAATGAGAAGCAAGTTTTAGTAACTAAGGCTATTGAGCAATGTTTCAGCACAGCCAGAAGGGTACATTTGGAAATATTCCACAGTGACCAAATGTTCCAGAAGCAGTGTGTGATTTCTCAGAAGTCAGGGTCAAATCACAGGAAAACTGTTCTGTACCAAGGTAAGTCCTAACAAGACTTCATCTTCTGTATCCAGACTGCTGGTATCTGCTTAATATAGCCATAAATTTTGATCAGCTTAGGTTGGCAAAAAGTGGGGGGAAAATTGGCTTGGTTGGCCTTGTATTTGATCAACTGTAGAATGAAACAATAAGACTGTTTGCAGAAAAGGAACAGATTACTTAACATTGGTTGGTATTTAGTAAAGTTGTGTCCATCACCAGAAACAATCATAGACTATTTTCTGGACGCTGGATGATTTAAATAGGTAAAGCCCACTTTGTATACTTAACTCCACTCTTCGAAGGAGAGCAGAACCTGTTGGAGAGGAGAAGAGTGACAGTGATCATGGTAATCCTTGTGATAGCTCACCTTTACTGTGCTTTTATTATATGATGGGTATTATGCTAAGATTTTCATGTTAAATATCTCATTTAACTGCACAGTACTACGTATGTTCTCCCTGGGGTGCAAAAGGGATGCTCTATATTTCAATATCACACAGCAGAAATGTGTAAAATATTGAATAGATACAACAGATCATTATTCTCAGAAATATAAACTCGAACAAAGGCACTATGCCTTCAGCATTGCGTCTTCTGTATGGTGTTAGCACATTTGGACCCACCAAGCACACAGTCTTTGTCAAACTGTGTTAATCTCGGTCCTATGAGAAACATACATCATGATCTAGGTCTGGCCCTTGTGAAGGACAGAGGGAAGGAAGGTGGTATGGTAGAATTTGGCAAGAACCTTGGGGAGTCCTCCAGTCACTGCCTCCTATCAGAAGATCCTTGCATCTCCCAGGAATGAGACTGCCTTAGTACCCCTGTCATGATCATCCATTGGCTGAGAACCACCCAGGAGAGGCATGACCTGGATGCAAACACAGTGAAGGGTTTCAGAGCCCAGCAGCTGGGACTTTCCATCAATTATGCCACCTACTACTCATAGTCAAGGGGTTCATTTTCATGGCAACTACAGAGACCAAACACAGATATCAGTTTCAGCTTGGTATTTACCACAGAATTAAAGATAGCACAATTCATGTATTCTCATTTATTCAACAAATATTCATTGTGTATGTATGTGGAAGAGACCATGCCAATTTAATAGTAAAGTCAAACATAAATCAAATAATGGCCCAAGTAAATGTAAAATTAGAGCTGTGATAAGTGCTATGAAGAAGTTTCACAGAGATATCACCATATAGGATAGTATAAATACTATGTGAATACTATATGAATAATATAAATCTAACCTAGTCATGGATTGGGAAGGGCTTCTCTGAGGAAATAACATTTGAGCTGAGGTCTGAAACATAAGTAGGCAGTAACTAATAAGTGAAGAAGGAACATGCCGAGGGCAACATGTGCAAAGGTCCTGTGGTAGGAAAAAGAAAGACAAATATGATAGGTGAGGGAGACTTTGAGTTCACTCTTAAACAAGTCGAGTTGGAGGCATCTTTGAGACACTCAAGAGGAGATGCAGGGTGGAATCTTGTTGTTAGAAGAGCACAGAGACTGTACATATAAATTCACAAGTCACCTGAATATTGGTAGTAACTAAAACTGATGGCATAAAACAAAGTGATTACAGTTCACTGCATATATACATATTTTCAACTGTATGTTGTAAAACCTCTTATCCTGTCTTTGGGTGGTAGCAACGCCAAACTTTCCTACTGTTTTCAACTTAGATATGAAAATAATATGGAATTATTTTTTAAGCTACTACTTTCTGGAGCTCAAGGCATCAGATACTTCTTTGCAGACATTTTATGAATATGTTTCATGGTGAAAAAATATTCTTAATTCTTAAAAAAATAGTTCTTTGTCAGTTTGTAATAGGGAAGAACAAATCTGACTCCATATTGGATCTGTTTGTTTGTCTTTGTATTCTCTTGCTTTGGCTATAATTTAATCACTGAAAGAATATTGCCTGTAGCTTAAAATGTATAGGATAGCCAATTCTCAAGGCTCTGACCTTTAAAGGTATAACATTCTTCCATTTATGTAGAGAAAAAAGTTGCAGAACAGAGAATAACATTTGCCTTATTGGAGGTTTACAGGAACAGCAAACCACACCTGCTCCCCTTTCAGTATAAAAGAAGCCTGAATTCTAACTCGGGTAAGATGGTTCTTTGGGACACTAGTCCACCATCTCTTCTGTCTGCTGGCTTTCTGAATAAAGTCACTATTCCTTGTCCCAACACCTCATCTCTCAATTTATTTTCCTTTTGTGCGGTGCGCAGTATGAGCTAGGACTCAGTAACAAGCTTTACTATTCTACTTATAACATATAATTTGTAATAACCTTTCAGAAATTTCCTCTATGGAGTCAGCACAATGTGAATAAATAAAGAATAGCCAAATGAGAAATATTATACTAAAAATGTTAGTAGCAAACTTCTCATTTTAGAGCCTGTGTTCTCCCAAATTTAGGTTTTGTTTTGAAATTTCCTGTACTGAGTTCAAATGTGGAGTCTCATTCTGGTAGCTGAATCAAATGTGAATGATGACCGCTTGCACTTTCATACATTGTTTATATCTTGGGCTTTCATAATGAAAGCTACTGTCACCATTTCAAAGTATTAAGGGACAGTTATGTGCAGATGGTATGCATAGTCATTCCTTGAGTGTACAGGAGCCTGGGGTAAGTTATTCGTGAGTTAATGATTTTTATCAGAATGAAATAAGCATTTGAACTTTGGATTTGATCAGCTGCTATCTGCAGCTGTGCCCCAACTAGCAATTACTTCCTCCCTGGGCTCTTTACCCAGACAAATGGGGTTCATCCTTGTTTCATGTGTCAGTGACTTCCCTGATAACAGACATAGTGACTGCTTGAGCTATTGCTGCCTCTGAACAGCAAAACTCCAAAAACTCAGATGGGTTTTCTCCTATCAGGATATTTTTTTCCCCCAGCACAATAAAATGCTTCCTTTAATCATACACTTTGAGGGCCAGTTAATTTTCTACCCATCAGAACTTAAAAGCAGAGTTTTGAGAAGTGTCCTTTATCATGAGATACAACCTAGTATAACCATTTTATTTTTAAAAAAAGATTCAAAATCACGATGGTGGGAGTTACATTCAAATCTGCTTATTTGCCTCCGTTTTCCTGAGATTACTTCAGTAGTCATGGTTGGCATCCAATGTCTTCTACAGCTGCCAAGCATGTTTGGCTTAAGGCAGACACCGAAATAATTTTCCTACTCTTTTCTTATTCCTTCCATGATTCCTTCTTGTTATTTACTGCTCAGTGATGAAGAGCACCATTTCTGTTTTAGTGTACCATTTTGCCCTTCTGTGATTGTTTTAATGTAAATGTGAATGAAACAGGGCCTATGACTCAGCATTTTTCATGTGCATGTGGTGGTTTCTGATTTCAAATGGGACAAATTAAATAGATTTAACTTTACTGATGGAAAAGTTAATAAGGTACATGCAGTATTTTCTTTTTCCATCTTCGCTAAAACCCATCTATATTCTGAATGACATAATTTCATAACCTTCCTCATTAAAAAAAACCCAGCATAAATAAAACGGTAACTACCCAGTCACAACAGATAAATTTGTTGCCAGCTGAGATCTTGTATGTAGTTAGTTGATAAAATGATTCTACTCACCAAATCTTATTAGTTATCTGGTAAAATGACTGTAACTGCTCTCCTTGTTTCTATGTAGTTAGCAGATGAAGGCCTGGAATCTTTAATCTCAGAAAATTAAATCTGCCCCTGATTGTCACATTGATGGAGCATCTGTTGTTCCAGGTGTTGGCCTAGTTTTTAAGAGCTGTGAAGTGAGCTATCTCACAACTCGCCTGCATAGGTGAGAGTCTTCCCAAAGATGCCATGCTTCAGGCTCCAATTTGATGTATTTGCAAGACTTGCAGAGAGATAGTGAGCCATGTAGGTATGCCACATGTATAGACTACGGGTGTTTTAAATGCATGCACGGGGGGATAGAGTTGTCGCCAACCCAAGCAAAATAGTCATTTTAATATCCCAGCAGGCTGACGGAAAAGCAAAATAGGAGAACCAAAGAAGAGTTTCATAAGTCTAGAAAGTTAGATCTCTGGTCAATAAATATTTGATTATCACTGATAATATTTTAGCATAGCAAAAGGCTAACTGGGGAATATGTTATTATATAATAAAGTTAAAAAAATAAATTAAGGTCTGATAGGTTGCATTTTTTGTAGGGTATTATTCAAGAATAAAGTTTGAAATTTCAGAATTAAGTATTTCATTATTTTAGTGTAAAATTTGTTGAATTATATATGTGCACACGTATCATAGGTATATATGCACACATATCATAATTGCACAGGTCAATGACTGTTCACAAAGGAAACACAGCCACAAAAACTCACGAGCCCCTTCAGGCCACCTTCTAGTTACTACCCCCAGCCATAAGATTAACCCCTACTTGAACTTCTAATAGTTAATCTACTTTGGCAGGAGTAGGAAAGCATTTTTGAACATTTTATTGAATTATTATATATTTATATAAAGTATGCAAATGAGAAATGTATAACTCACATTTTCAGAAAGTGAACATACCCACAAGTCCAAGTCAAGAAACGAAATGTTACCTCCCAGAAACCCTTTCATACCCCTAGTAACCCCGCTCCCCCCGAAGGTCACCCCTTTCCTGATGTCCACGAGCATCCTTAGTTTTTCCAGTTTTTGCACTTTACATAAACTGAACCACGTGGTATGCACACTTGTGTCTGACATCCTTCACTTAACATTGCACTCGTGAGATTCATCTGTAGTGTTGCACATAGTTGTATGATCGGTGGTATGTTCTGATTCCATAGTGTGTCTGTGCCACAATTTGTAGACGCATTTACTGTTGGTGGATATTTGGGTGATTACAAACAGTGAAAACTCCACTTTTAGCCTTTCTCTAAAGTCAGTATGAATTTTATTTCTGTGCATTTTCTGATAACAGAGGAAAAAAGATCTTTTACTTGCCCGTAAAATTCTCCTATCGTACTGGGAGCTGCTGTTTGTCCTCTATAAAGTGTATTGAGCCTTTGCTCCCCAGTTAAAAGAAGGTCTAGTCCTCTGATACTGGGATCTGAGAGGTATTAAGTATTTCTCTGGACATTTAATTGATGAATCATCAAAGAATTGTAACATTTTATAGCAATTAACTATCCCCCATTTGCTGAGTCAGTTCCATTTATTAGGATAAAATCAGGGAGCATCTTTAACTTCTCCATTATTGCCTTCAATAATTGGATCTTTCTTTCCCACTCTTAGACCCCATAGTTTTCTCACATATAGATATTAAAAAGCCTGGGCCAGTCTAAATCAAAACTTCAATCTCTTAGTCAATTAAAGCTTCTCTCCTCCCCCAGCACAGGCTTAACTCCCTTGCTCAGAGATGAAATTGGAGAAAGAAGGGCAGTGTCTGCCACTGCTCCCTCTCTCTCCCTCTCTCCCTCTCTCCCTCTCTCCCTCTCTCCCTCCCTCCCTCCCTCCCTCCCTCCCTCCCTCCCTCCCTCCCTCCCTCCCTCCCCCCCCTCTCGGCGGGGGGTGGTGGTGGTGGTGGTCTCTGAATCTTCAAAGGTTGGTTTAGTGGAGTATTTGGGAAAGGGAAAGGAGACAAAGAGTGAAAGAATAATGGAAGGAAAAGAAGTAAAAGCTTTCTTACTCACCCTGTTGTGTTTATAGTTCTCTCTTACTTGTCAAATTCTGCCTTGGCAGTCACCCAAATTCTGGATTTTCTTGTGGGGTGCATAAATGTGTTCTTTGGAGATTCCCATGACTTCTGATCCAAGTGATGTATTCTCCAGCTGACCTTTTGAAACACCCCCTGCTGTGGTACTCACAGTTTCAATTCTGTGAGGTCCCCTCACTTTGGTGGGCAGATCTTGGTTAACATTTTTTTAGCATGGTGGAGTTCACTTCGTTATCAAAAATTTATACTTTTTGTCCCTCCAAATCATGGAAATATGCCTGCTGGCCCATTTCCTCTGCCTGATACAATGGGCAGCACCAGCCAATGAATAAGGTACCTTTCTCACAGGTACTCCAAATGCTACAGAAGGGAAAAGACAGCAAGTACCTCCAGCCCCTGTTTTCCCACTCACATGAACTTCAAAGAACCTCTTCCATCAATCTCTTGCCTTCTTCTTACCAGCTTGGATGGAGTGGGTCACTAGACTGGTTTTGCTCTCTTTTGTTAATATCTCACAGGGGAGCTCAAGCTTATTACCAGTTGAGCTTGGGTTTCAGACCTTGGCCAAAATTGTAATAGGAAAAGATCTAGGTAACATCTTGTTATCTAAGAACAGAGACAGTTTTAAGTTGGTCTTCATTCATGGAATGTCTACACTGCCTGGAGCCACCTCAGTTATGTTTGGAAAATAAGATGGGTCTAGCTAGCTGGAAAGAGAGGTAAAATTTCTTTATACCCAACACTGTTCTAGGCCATATGGAGAATGTAAGACATTTGGACTCTCAAGGAGCTCCTCATCAAGTTTGAAAGGCAAGATTTTCATTCTCCGAACATTAAGCTCACCATCATTGTGCTCTGTAAAAGGCAACATGCAATGGTAACAGATAAACCATTATCCAGAAGTTAAGCTGAACACAGGGGAGCATTAGCCATCTTGCCAACTCATTACTGAGAAGCTGCTGCTTTGTACCCTTGGGTGTTGTTTCAGACGGCCAGAACAGCTGACTGGGAGCAATCCCCCATCAGGGCAACACTATTTCCTGTATTGAAACATCAGGAAGCAAACAATCAACACAACAGGAGAGCCACAATATTGATTTGATGGAGGAGAACCTTCCTGGGTTTCTGATTTAATCTTTACCACATAGGATTGTGCCTTTTGATCACTTATCTGATCTACCTCAAACTTTTTCACCCAATAATCTGTAAGCGCAAAATAGTACAATCGATTGATTACCCCCCCCCCCACAGTTCTGGGGACCTAGCTTATAGCAGGCTACGACCAGTTTGAAACATCTTTGACAGTTTTTATTTTATTTTTAAAAAGTCATTTGAACTTTACATTCAACCTGTAATGTGTTTTTGATTGTTTTAATTTTAAAGCAGTGACACATTTCCATGAAATAAGGCTGTATCTCTGTATACCCTCAGGCACATTCCCATCCACAGAAACACCTCGTTTTATGGCACTTCACTTTATTCTGCTTTGCAGATATTGTGTTTTTCATAAGTTGAAAGTTTGTGGCAACCCTGCGTTGTCAGATAATGGTTAGCATTTTTTAGCAGTAAAGTATTTTTTAATTAAGGTATGTACGTTGTTTTTTTTTAGACATAACACTATTGCGCACTTAATAGACTACAGTATAGAATAAACATTTATATGCGTTGAGAAACCAAAACATTGATGACTCATCTTATTGAGACATTTGTTTTATTGTGGTGTTCTGGAACCGAACCTGTAGTATCTCTGAGGTATGCCTGTATCCTAAGGATTGTGCTTAGTCCAGTTCAAGAAGATAAATACTGTTCTCTTGGGTTAAGGATAAGTTTCTCGGCTTCTTTTACATCTAAATCATTCACTTCATGATAGTTATGAAACTTTATTGCTTTTAAAAGTGAGCAAAGAAGCCTCAATCCCTATAATCTGGAAGCACATTTTAATTATAAGGAATGTAAATATGAGTATCTCATGAATAATAGTATAATATTACCTGACATTTTAAAATGTTGTTTACCTTTATTGAGATATGAGTGACTAGTAGAATTGTAAGGTATTTGAAGTGTACATCATGATGATTTGATATAGGTATACATCGTGAAAGGAGTCCTCTTATCTACTTAATTAGTACATATGTGACCTCACGTATTTATCTTATTTATCATTTTGGTGAGAACATATAAGTTCTCATCTTTTAGCAAATTTCAGTTATGTGATACTGTTATCAACTGCAGTCACCATGTTATACATTAGATCCTCAGACCTTATTCACCTTATAGGTAAAAGTTCATAACGTTTTACCAACCTCTATTTCCCTCACCTACCAGCCCCTAGCAACCAGCTTCTACTCTGTCTCTGAGTTTCACTTTTGTTTTGGATTCCACATGTAACTCATAGCATGCCATATTTGTCCTTTTCTGTCTGGTTTATTACACTTAGCATAATACCTTCAAGGTCCATCTGTGTTGTCACAAATGGCAGGATTTCCTACTTTCTTATGCCTGAATGGAGAGATATCACATGAATATCTATAAATATCACACATACGTACATATATATGTATACATACATACATATCACATCTTCCTTATTCATTCATCCACTGACAGACACTCAGGTTGCTTCCATATCTTGGCTAATGAGAATAATAATGCAACGAACATGGGAATGCGGCTTTCTCTTCAAGATCCTGTTTTCATTTTCTTTGGATATATTATACCCAGAAGTGAAATTGTTGGATCACATGGTAGTTCTAGTTTGAATTTTTTGAGGAACCTCTCTGTACTGTTTTCCATATGGAGTATACAAATTTACATTCCCACATGTGTACAAGGATTCCCTTTTCTCCACACGCTTGCCAACACTTGTTATTTCTTGTCTTTTTGATGATAGTCATTGTAACATGTGTAAGGTGATAGCTCATCGTGGTTTTGATTTACATTTCTCTGATGATTAGTGATGTTGAGCAACTTTTCATGTACCTGTTGGCCATCTGTATCTCCACTTTGGAGGAATGTCTCTTCAGATCTTCTGCCCATTTTTTAATTGCATATTTTTGTTTCAGGGTTGTTGTTGCTTTTGTTTTTTGTCTTTTGTTTTTCCTGTTGAGTTCTTTATGCATTTTGGATATTAACTCCTTATCAGATATATAATTTGCAAGTGTTTTCTCCCATTCTGTAGATTGCCTTTTCATTTTGTTGATGGTTTCCTTTGCTGTGCAGAAAATTCTGAGGTAGTTCCACCTATTTATTTTTTCTTTTGTTACCTTTGCTTTTGGTGTCAAATTCAAAAGGTCATTATCAAGACCATCATCAAGGAGCTTACCCCCTATGTTTTCTTATAGGAGTTTTGTGATTTTACGTGTCAAATTTATGTCTCTAATCCATTTTGAGTTGATTTTTCAATATGGCATAAGATAAGGTTACAGTTTTATCTTACACATCTGCTGTCCAGTAATGCCAGCAGTAGTCATTGAAGAGACTATCCTTTTCCTATTGTATATTCTTGGCTGCACTGTTGTAAATTAATTGACCATGTATGCATGGATTTATTTCTGGGCTCTCTATTCTGTTCCAATGATTCATGTATATGTTTTTGTACAAGTATCATATTGTTTTGACTACTGTAGCTTTGTGATATAGTTTAAAATCAGGATGCTTGATGCCTCTAGCTTTGTTCTTCTTTCTCAAAATTGCTTTGGCTATTTGAATCTTTGTGGTTCCAAACAAATTTTAAGATTCTTTGTCCACTTCTTTGAAAAATTCCAATGGAATTTTGATAGGTATTGCATTGAATCTGCAGATTGCTTTCAGTTGTATGGACATTTTAACAGTTTGGGTTGTTCAAATCCATGAGCATGATAAATTTTTCCATTTATTTGTGCCTTCTTCACTTTCTTTCACTGATATCTTACTGTTTTCACTGCATAAAACTTTGGAGGCTGATGTAAGGAGATTGTTTTCTTAATTTCTCTGATAGTTCATTGTTAGTGTATAGGAAAGCAACTAATTTTTCTATATTGGTTTTGTATCCTACAACTTTAGAGAATTTGTTCTTAAGGTTTTAACAATTTTTTGGTATTCTTTGGAGTTTTCTACATATAATACCATGTCATCTATAAATAGTAACAGTTCACTTCTTTTCCAATTAGGACGCCTTTTAGTGCTTTTTCTTGCCTAATTGCTCTGGCTAGGACTCCCAATAGGAGTAGAATAAAAGTGGTGACAGTGGGCAACCTTGCCTTGTTCCTGATCTTAGAGAAAAATCTTTCAGATTTTTGTCCTGAATGTGATGTTAGCTTTGGGCTTGTCATATATGACCTTTATTATGTTGAGGTATGTTCCATCTAAACCCACTTTGTTGACAGTTTTTATGATTGGATGTTGAATTTTGTCAAAAATTGTTCTCCATCTATTGAAATGGTCATGTAACTTTTATCCTTCATTTTGTTAATGTGGTGTATCACACTGAGCGATTTGTGTGCATTGACCCATCCTTGCATCCCTGGAATAAACCCCATTTGATCATGGTGTGTAATCCTTTTAATGTACAGTTGAATTTGGTTTGCTCATATTTTGTTGAGGATTTGGGATCTATGTTTATCAGGGATATTGGCCTGTAATTTCTTTTCTTGTGGTGTCCTTGCCTGGTTTTGATATCAGGGCAATGCTGGCCTTGTAAAAGGAATTTGGAAGTGTTTCCTCTACTTTTATTTTTTAGAAGCAGTCGTTAATCGTAGTGTCTTATGATCCTTTGAATATCTTTGATATTAGTTGTAATTTCTCCTCTTTTCTTTCTAATTTTACGTGAGCCCTCTCTCTTTTTTTCTTGGTAAGGCAAGGTAAAGATTTGTTTTTTTATGCTTATTTTTCAAAAAAATCCACTCTTAGGTTCATTGATTTTTTTCTGCTGTCTTCTTAGTTTCTATTTATTTCTAGTAAGATATTTGTATTTCCTTCCTTCTGTTAACTCCCAGCAGGAAAGAGAGAGAAAAGGGCAGAAATATCACTTGAAGAAATAATGGCTGAAAACTTCTGTAACCTGGGTAAGGACATCCAGATCCAGAAAATTCAGAGTTCCAAATAAGATGGTCCTTAAGAGACCACCCCCCACCAAGACACATTTTAATTAAAATGTCAAACCTTAAAGACAAGGAGAGAATATTAAAAGGAGCAAGGGAAAAACAATTTGTTATGTACAAGGGAACCCCCATCAGACTAACAGCAGATTTTCCAGTTAGTGTCTAGAGGTAGGCTGATTTAGAAGCTGGATCCAGAGGCAGCAGCTGGGTAAGTATGTAGTTAGGGCACTTCCAAGGAGAAACTGGGAGATGGGCTTTTATGCTTGCCCCTCTGCACTGGACCTGGGTGTATAGCTGCAAGGGGTGCTCCTGTACCCATTAATAACTTCTTTGTTTGCTACAGTCCTGTGAGACTCATGGATTCAGGCCTCTGTGGCTATCAAGCTAGGTGACCTAGGGGCCCATCCCTTGGGCAGTAGCTGAAAAGCTGAGGTGCCAGGCATGCATACAGTCTCTTACCAGGGAGATATTGGCAATTGGTAACAGGCTCAAATGAGAAGGTGGAGGTAGTGTCTGCTGGCTTTCTAAGTCTTTGGGGAGGATTACAGTGAGCCCCTAGATGCCTGCTAAAGTACCTTTTAAAGTGTGCAAATAGACAGCTCTCAGGGAAAGATTGGAAGATGTGCATTTTTTGCCTGTTCCCTTTCAGAGCTAAGTGTTTAGGGAGCCCATCCCTCAGATGGGTGTCTTAAAAGTAGGGATGCTAGACGTGGGGTCTGAACCCTTTACTTCTCAGAGAGAAGCTTGGAATTGGGAGTTGCATCCTGACTCTGTGGTGCTGTGTCAAGGATGGGGTTTATGGCCTTTCCTCCCTGTTTCAATGTGGGTGATACGGGTATTTTCTCATTGGCCTGATGTGTAGGAGTTGATCAGCTAGTTTGTGGATTTCTTTCAGAGGGAATTGCTCCATGTATTACTATAGATTCATTGTGTCCATGGGAGGAGGTGGATTCAGGAAACTTTTATGGTGCCATCTTGGACCCCAGAACTCACCTGACACTTTTTTTTTTTTGGTACGCGGGCCTCTCACTGCTGTGGCCACTCCCGTTGAGGAGCACAGACTCCGGACGTGCAGGCTCAGAGGCCATGGCTCACGGGCCCGGCCGCTCCGCGGCATGTGGGATCTTCCCGGACCGGGGCACGAACCCGTGTCCCCTGCATCGGCAGGCGGACTCTCAACCACTGAGCCACCAGGGAAGCCCAACCTGACATTTTTAATGGACTTAGATTTTCACAACACAGCCACATCCTGGTCCTCATGAATATATCTCACATTTATCATCATAGTACTGTTAAATAGAGCAGGAATTATCATCCCCATTTGAGAGGTAAGCAAAACGATGCTTAGAATGATTAATTGACTTGCCTGTGATTACAGTTAAGAACTCACTAGCCTGTAAGCTCTGTGAGGGCCAGGAGTTCATTTATTTTGTTTACCACTTTGTCTTCAGTCTCTAGCACAATGTCTGGAAAACAGTGGGCACCCAATAAAAGTTTCATAAATTAATTAACATCTAGACTTCTAGTTCCAGCTTTCTTTCCCTGTACAGAGTAGTGAGTAATTCTCACCAGAGTAAAGAATGGCAGAAAGAAGCCAATTGAGAAACCAACAAACCAAAATCAGTCCTGTTTTCCAATTTTCTAAAGACTTGTCCTGAAATCTTTTATAAGAAAAGGAAACAAAAGTATAACATTGATTTTCTCTTCTAGAACTAAGATTTTTCAGCTGAGTTTGTCTCAAGTCTTTTTTTTTTTTTTTTTAGTGGTTTCCCATATCAATGACACAATAGGGCTAAAGGTACATGTGCCAATGTGGGCATGAAAAAGAATGACTATGTAGGATTTTGAGTGTTTCTTAACACTTGGATTTCAAGGAGGGCATTCTATGTAAGGAACTCAAATACATCTGTATGATGGTCAGCCTTGAGAGTAAACATTCCAAGGTCTGAATTGCCTATGAAAACTGAACTGATATCGTATAGCACAGGGAACTATATTCAACATTTTGTTATAACCTATAATGGAAAAGAATCTGAAAAATTATATATATATATATATATATATATATATATATATATGAATCACTTTGCTGTATACCTGAAACTATTACAAGATTATAAATCAACTACAATTAAAGAGGGAAATGAGGGGCTTCCCTGGGGGGCGCAATGGTTGAGAGTCTGCCTGCTGATGCAGGGGACACGGGTTCGTGCCCCGGTCCGGGAGGATCCCACATGCCGCGGAGCGGCTGGGCCTGTGAGCCATGGCCGCTGAGCCTGCGCGTCCGGAGCCTGTGCTCCGCAAGGAGAGAGGCCACAACAGTGAGAGGCCCGCATACCGCAAAAAAAAAAAAAAAAAAAAAAAACTGAACTGAGCAACAAACTCTTAGAGACTTTGACAGAAAATCAGCATAGATTGTGCTTCCATGTCCCAGATTTGTCACTGTCATCCAGTGCCATAACTGTAGCATAATGGCAAATGTTGAGGTGGAGTTTTAAGGAAGAGAACAAAAGAGCATATGGAAAAAAAGAATGATTTTAAAAAGATCAGAAAGCAGAAGGGAATGAATTTATTGGGTTGTCTATCATTTTATGATTGGGAGTCTTTATATATTCTGTAAATGAGTCCTTTTTTGTTGTATATTTAACAAAGATCTTCTACCACTCTGTGGTAGTTTCCTTCTCCAAAGTCATGAGGATAGTTGCCTAAATTATCTTCTAATTATTCTGCAGAGTAATGAGGAAAGGTGTTCTTTTCAATAGTAGGACAACTGGATACAGTGTGGGGTAAAAAAACCTTGACCTCCATCTCATATCATACACAAAAAATAATTATAGTGGATTGCTGATATAAACATGAAAGTTAAAACAGTAAAGATTTTAGAAGAGGATGTAGATGACATCTTCATGACTTCAGAAAAGGGAACTAATTTTTAATAAGGAGACAAAAAGTCCTAACCAACAAGAAAAATGTTGACAAATTATGCTATTCAATACATTAAAATTAAGAAATTCCATTCCTCAAAAGACACTAATTCTCTCTCTAACTGGGTCTAATCTGCTGTTAAGTGTTTCCCCAAAATTCTTAATTTTAGTGGTTTATTTTTTTCATTCTAGAATTTCTATTTGATACTTTTGAGATCATCTCTGTAATTTATATAGTATTATATCATCTGTCTATATAGTCCATCTTTTAGGTCCTTGAAATAGTGAGCATGTTTGTTTTAAAGTCTAGCGCCTGTGTCTGAAGACTCTATGGATTGCTTTCTGTTTTCTTTCTTGCTTTTTCCCCTCGTGATCGTCTTTCATGTTATCTCAATAACTTGTGAGTCTTATTTGATTGTATGCCAGCCATTGTTTCTAAGAATTACAGAAATAATGTGTGGTCCATGGTGATGTTATCTTCCTCCATAAAAGATTTTTGTTTGTTTCTGCCACATGTATGGAGGCTCTAGTGATCTGAGATTACTTTAATTCAATTCTAGGGGTGGTTAATTTTCTAGATTATCCATATATCTCCTAGCTCAGATCAGTTTATATGAGAAACGTTTTACTTGCAATATATTCTTCCTCCTAAGATACACACATTCAGGACCCCATCATAAATTGCATTTATCATGACCCCCCTCCATAGAAAGCCCTGGGATTTTATCCCTCCCCATAAGCTTTCAGATACATGGCTCAGACTCTTAGCTTCCTCCTCCAGAATAGCAAATTCTGAACACTACATCGCTCGAGTACTGTCTTCTTCTATCTGTCTTAGCCCAATAATTCTTCCTTATTTTATTAGCATAGCAATACCTTTATTTTGTTTTTCTGTTTTTTTCCAGCCTTAAGAGTTATCCTTATCAAAGGCTTGGTCCATATTACCCTGTCAAAAATTACCAGAAGTGGAGGGGCTTCCCTGGTGGCGCAGTGGTTGAGAGTCCGCCTGCCGATGCAGGGGGCGCGGGTTCGTGCCCAGGTCTGGGAGGGTCCCACATGCCGCGGAGCGGCTGGGCCCATGAGCCATGGCCGCTGAGCCTGTGCGTCCGGAGCCTGTGCTCCACGGCGGGAGAGGCCCCAGCAGTGAGAGGCCCACGTACTGCAAAAAAAAAAAATTACCAGAAGTGTAAAGTCCTGTTCTTCACTTCTCATAGCACTGGGTAGAACTCATTTTATAGAGGAATTCTAGCTATTTTAGCTCTTTAGCTAAACCATGGTATTTTCATGTTTTCTGATTTCCAAGTTAAAAAGCTATTTGGGTCTGTACGAAACTCTTGGAATCCTTTCAAAGTTTTAGAATTCAGGGCGCTAAAGTCAATAAACCCAATTAATAGATTTTTGCCTGTATTAATTAAGATCCTTTTTACTGGCACAGAAACCCAGTTCACACTGGCCATTTTTTCAAGTGGGAAGATTCTATTAGTTTCTTTAATTCAAAGGGGTATAAGCTTCAAGAAAGTTTCTTCCAGCAGCTCAAATAATACCATCAGGACTGATTTCAGACTCTCTCTCATTTCACTTTTCTGCCATGTTGGCAGAAGTTCTCAGCTTCTCTGTCCCATGGTGACTCTACATTTATATTCTTACCCTCTTGAGGCCAGCAAAATATGTCTAAGTATCCTGGAAATCTAATTATATCTCACTGGCTCTGTTGTGTCATGGGTCCATTCATGAAGCAATGGCTGTGACCTGGGGAATGGGATGTTATGATGGGCCTCACCTCAGTCACATGCTCTGACTATGAAAACAGGTGTGGAGCCCAACCGGAAGCACAAGAACTGAAAGTGGCGGAGGATATGATTTGCTGAAAAAAACAAAACAAAACAGAAAGCTGTCTTTGGTAGAAGGGGATTGGAGTCTAAAAAAAGTAGTACTGATGAACCTAGTGGCAGGGCAGGAATAAAGACGCAGACATAGAGAATAGACTTGAGGACATGGCGGTGGCAGGGGAAGCTGGGATGAAGTGAGAGAGTGGCATGGACATATATACGCTACCAAATGTAAAATGCATGGCTAGTGGGAAGCTGCTGCTTAGCACAGGGAGATCAGCTCGGTGCTTTGTGACCACCTAGAGGGGTAGGATAGGGAGGGTGGGAGGGAGACTCAAGAGGGAGGGCATATGAGGGTATATGTATACATATAGCTGATTCAACTTGTTGTACAGCAGAAACTAACACACCATCGTAAAGCAATTATACTCCAATAAAGTTGTGGGGAAAAAAAAGAATTATGGATAAAAGAGAACAACAAAATGTCCACTATACCAGCCCACTGGAAATCAATGTTGTAGTTTTCCTCTGCAGACTGCAGGTCTCCCATTATCTTAGAAAGCGTTTTATTGTTTAATTTATTATGCTGTCACAGTGCACAAAGGTCTGACTTTGCATCTCAGATGTGCTTGATGCTAATCTCTTTTGCCTATTGGTTTCTTAAGGCTGTTGTGCACTTGGGCAATGGAAAGGAGCAGTGGTCTGCCATGAGTTGATTTCCAGAGAAGGAGCTTAATCTAAACACAATATGCCACCTTGATGAGTGTCCTATGGGATTAAAAGGGTGGAATGGAAAGCAAGCATAGGCGGGCAGTTTAGGATCATGCCTCAGAAAAAGGCCTGGTGTTATCTGTTCTGAAACTCAATGAAAATGAATTGATGAGCAGACAATAGCCCGGGTGTCCAGCTGATTGATTTGTGCAGCCCCGAGCGTCCCCAAGCTGTTTGGCAGCAAGCCGTCTTTCTTCTGTTCTTTCCTTATTAATTCCGGCTATGATAAATGGCTATGCTGACAGCCCACTACAATGAAAATAAAATCCTTGTCAGGGAGTCTTCCATCTTCCAAGAAGCAAAGAAAATCTTGTCCATAGCCCTCTTGCGGAGGAATTTTCTCACATAATCTTACTGGTGATGTGTGAGTGTGACAGTGTATGTGTCCGTGTATATGCATATCCTGCTGAATGCTGTGAGTTCACTTCTAGGTAAAAAACACTAAGGTTTATTAAAAATAGACCCCTGCAAACAGAAGCCACCGAGCTATACTTTAGGTATGTCATAAGCAAACCTGAGGAAAGGTAGAGCTCTCAGAAATACCTTGAGCTCAACAACACAGGGGAGAAGAAAATTAATACTTTTTTTTCCCTTGCAGTCTTATAAAAGTAGGTAGCAGTTGCATAGTGTAGAAAGAAGGGATGTTAAAACACTGATCGACCATTGCTGGGGATATTTTACACTATTCAGTTTACCTCCCCTAACCTCTTAAACCCCTCTTTTTCCTGATCAGCGTTGTGTGGTACATCACAACACGCTGCAGAAGTTGGCATGCATTAACTGAGATTTTTTCTTAATCAACAAAGGTTTACATATTCTAATGTTGCTGGAACAGGATGCTCTATGAAGAGAGCTAAGATTCATAGAGTTATAATGGTCCCCGGAAATCATCAGATGAGGGAACCAAGACAAACCTAGGTGGTAGGCGTTGTTTTCAGAAATCTGTCCTACAGATATATTTGCACACATATCCGAAGATAAGCATATTTTTTTACAGCACTGCTTGTAATAGCAAAAACTCAGGAGCAATCTATATGGCCAGCAGTAGGTAAAGTAAAATAAGATAGATAAACTCAAAGGAATAACCATTAGAGAGAACAAGGAACCTCTGTATGTGTCAATAGCAACAGTTTTCAGGGGAAAAAAGTGTCACAGAAGAGTAATATGATATAATTTATTTTCTGTTAAAGCAGGAGAGAGTAAAAAACATGTATATATGTTTGCATATGCAAAGAAAATTTCTGGAGCAAATAACTGAGAAATATAAAATGTTGGTTTCCTCTAGGGAAAGGCAATGGGAACTTTGGAATAAGTGGAAAATTCTTGTAGATAGTTTTTGCAGTTTGAATCTCATTTTTACCAATGTGTGTACTGTGTTTTCATAAAAATGTAATACCATTTCTAAAATTTTTTTTCTGGTTCCCAGTCCAGTGTTTCAGTTTGTTAATCTACCTTCTGAAGGTGTATCCAAACATTGCCTGGTTACAGGCTAAGATCCCTTGGGACAGTCACTTCCAGATACTTCTCTCCATGCTGTAAATTGTTCCAGGGCCACTGGGGCAGGAAGCTTACACTTCTCCACAGGGATACTCTGAGAATAGGCTGCAGTGTAGCCCCCTAGTTCTCCAGTTCTGACATGAATGAGCAGCACCTAGAGATCGCAACTAAACAGATTCCCAGGCGCTTCCTTCAGAATCCAGAAGTTCCTATTCAGTAGATCTGGGTGCAGCCTGTGAATCTGCATTTCTAACAAGCTCCCAGGCTGTGCTCATGCTGCTGGTCTACAGACCACATACTGAAGTTCACATGTATGGAGCATAGGTATAATTTGATTTCAAAAGACTGTCCCTCCCTCAAAAAAATGTTTATTATTTAATGAATCGTCCTCATCAGTGCTTTAAATACCACTGGGCTTGGGCTGGAGGAGAAGCAGTGGAGATGGGCTTGAGATCCATTTTGGAGGCAGTGCTTCTTAGACTTGCATAGGTTTCTGTTATCAGCAGTTGCGTGGATAATGATGGTGATGCCATTTATCAAAATGCTTGAAACAAGTGAGGAAAGAGAGTAAGGAGAACAGGTTAGGTTGCAAGTCAAGTGTTCCGTTTGAGACTTACTTACTTTGAGATGCCAGAAATTGCCAAGAGAAGATAGTATCTAAGCCACTGGAGATGAGTATCTGAAGCTCAGGAAGGAGGTCTGGGAGTAGGGATATAAATGTGGGAATGGCCATAACGTAGACACATTTAAAGCTATGGGGAAGAATTGAATCACATTAAAAATGTAGAGACAAGGCAGAGGAATCTGAGCAGAACCGTGAGGAAGTCCAACATTTAGGGGTCTCAGAGAGGAGAAGCAGACCTAAGGAGAATAAAAAGGAGCATCCAGTGGGGCAAGGTGAAAACCGAAAGAGTACAGGATCACAAAAGCCATGAGAGGAGATGTGTGAAGACAAACAGAGGGTCCACCTGGTTCAGTTGTGCTGAGGGACTGAGTAAGAGGAAGATAGTTACACTTAGCAACGTGGTTCCCATGCCCTTGGTTCCCATGCCCTTGGCAAGGGTATTTTCTTTAGAGAAGTTAAGGGAGAGCCCAGATTGGAGTAGGTTGAAGAAACAATGGAGATGTGGCAGTGGAGCTCTGTGAATAGAGAACTCTTGATAAGTTTGATTCTGAAGGGATCTAAAGCAGTGGGACACGAGCTGGAGGAAGACATGGATTCAAGGAAGGTGTTTCAAAGACGGGAGACAGCAGCACCTATTGATGTACTCACAGGAAGGATGCAGTAGAAAGGGAGCCATAGATGGGATCATAGAGTAAGGATAAACGAAGGAATGAAATACTAAGAAAGCAAAGGGGTGGGATCCAGGGCCAGTATAAGGGCATTGGATTTTGATGGGAAGAGCCACACTCCCTTTATCAGGAGCATCCAGACATAGGCAGGTATGGGAGTGTGGTGTGGGGGGCGGTGATGAATGCTTCCATCAGTGAGTGTGGCGTGACGTACCAGTGGAGAACAAATGGAAAAATGGGAGTTTTGCAGAGCAAGAAGAAAAAATGGGGAGAGTTAGAGTAGTTGTTTTGGTGAAGAGGCAGCTGATATCATGGAAAAGCAAAGGATTTAAGTCCTGGCTCTACCCCCGTTTGGTATAGTGGCCAGGGATGAATCTCTTAACTTGCTCTGGGCCTTGGTTTCTTCATCTGTAGACTGAGAAGAATACCCATCTTATTTTCATGAGAGTCAAATAAAATAAATGTGTAGAGATAAATTTTAAAGCCCTATACAAACATTTGTGACTTCATTTTTATATTTTCAGAATGGAGATAGCACTCATACATACCCAACAGGGTTGTTCTATGATCAAATGAAATAATATTGGATAAAGAAAGCCTTCTCCCTGGTTCATATTAAGTTCTCATAAAGGGTAGCTATCTATTTTGTATACGCTTTTACTTAACTTGTCTATTTGGTGTCGATATCTGTTATCCCCATATCGATTCTATCATCTGTGAAAGGGGAACAGTCTGCCCTTTGTTGTAAGAGTTGTCAATAGAACCTGAAAATGGATGAGAAAGTCACATTTGCCATGTTCAATCATTCACTTGCTTTCAATCAACTTGACATTGTGCCCAAAAGATCACAGAACTTCAGAGCTGGAAGAGCACTTAATCATTGCAGCCAAGTTCTACCCTTTTAAAAAAAATTAATAGGGAGCCCAAAGCTCAGAGAAGCTCTCAGGGTTTCAGAAAGTCACTCAAAGCAGGACTAGACTCAGTCTGGTGCTCTTTCCACTTTCCCCATGATCCCTCCCACTTTGCTTTGTCATGCGTCCACAGTGCAGTGCTCATTCAAAATTTGACTTAGACTTCTTGGGAAGAGTTGACACATTTTGTCTTCAAAAAGAGCAAAACTATTCAAGGTAAACAGCCTAATAGCAACCCAATATGAACAGCATAGAAGATTCTAATTGTGCAAATGGCATGTTAGAAAAGCTTTGATCAGCTAACTCCTGGGGAACTAACTGGCATTTACTGTAATCTAGCTAGATGGGCAGTATTCATCATGACCAGCCTTATTTGATACCTGAGCAGATCAAGTGCTAATCACAGAACTAAGGCCACCCTTGCTGTTGGGGATCTGTGCATCCTGCCCTCAGTTCCTGTCCTGTCTCTTCCCGTCAGTGTGAACTTAGACAGCATTCACTCACCACTACTGTTTACTGAGCAATTACTCTATGCCAGGTGCTATGCTGTGTTTGAAATATGTTCTCTTTGATTCTCACAAATACCCTAGAGGTAGCTATTATGGTGTTCCCAGTTTAGAAAAAAAGGACACTAAGGCTCAGAGAGGTTAAGTAACTTTCCCATGGGTCACGCAGCCAGGAAATGGCAGCAGCAGAGTTTAGGTGGAGGTCTCTCGGATTCCAAGTCTAGCTCTTGGTCACTGTGCTGTTCTACCTCTCCAAGTCGCTTAATATTTTCTTGCCCTGTCTTCGTCAAATGCAAAATGAGGATGTTGGTATAATTTCTGAATAGGCTTCCAACTCTCCCTTCTCCGAGTCTATGAGGTGAGATTTAACCAAGTTTGAAAGAGGGCCACAGGTTTGCTCACACTACCGGTGGAATGTGCAGAGAAAATATTTCCTCATTTTTGTCTGCAACGGATTTATCTTCCTCATGTGCTCCACTTAAACTTGTAGTCCAATCTATGACCTAGTCCAATGTAATATCAGGAAGTCCTTTATAATCTCTGAGTCCTCTCTTCTCCCTTTGCTTCTCTCTAAAATGGTATCTGGGGGAGTCAGATAGCAAAGCTTACTTGACCTTGAGGATTTATGGAAAAAGGGTTCTCTGCCCTTACGGGTTTCTGCGGTCGTGTCCCCTCAGCTGCCCAAGCTGTTGGCTTTGGAAGACTGGTACACTCTGTCAGCTTGGTCAGGGTCCAGTAGTCCCTTGACAATGAGACATCTCCCCCATTCCCACTGCCATCATCTGGCCATGACTCTAGTTTGGCACAGGCTGGGGCAGCCGCTCTGCAATGACTATTGATTGCAGGGTCTCCCTGATCCCATTACAGTGAATTCCCAACAAGTGTCCCAGCCCGATTCCTGTTTATTTCTGGGTCCCCTTGACATGAGCTTAGTGTAGCCAGGAGAGCTGAATGTCATGACCCTTCTCCTAACAAGGAGTCCGGTGGGGTTTACTCTGATGTGGCTTCTTCCAGACCCCTGTGGGAGGATCCCTTGAGGTTCCTCAATCATCTGTTTCTTATGCACCTAAACTATCCTTATGCATCTAACAAATTAAATGTACAAGTGTGGTGAACTTTGTCACCTTAAGTGTTCCCAGTGCCATGTAAAAATGTATAAGATTTGAATCTGAAATCCCAATTCTATATCAACTGCTGAACTGCACATTTTACAGTGGAATTTTAAGGCTAAGTTAATAGGACAAACTCTCTTAAACATTACAATTACATAAATTCCCCAATTATATAAAATGCCAAACGCACAGACTTCTTAACTCAAAAATATTAATACTTTGGGTCTTATAAACATTTCTACATTTAATTTGAAATCTTCTAAGGGTTAAAATAAGTCTGCCCTCTAAGGAAACTATAATTTTATCCCATGCCTTTGGGAAATTATTTGAGGTAGAGAAATGATTGGTAATTTCACCTTAGCCTCCTGACTGAGATCTGTGGGCAACCCTGATGGGAAGCACCAAACACTATTGGTAATTGTGCATCAGTGACTCTGTAAGTCACAAGGGAGTATGGACATATAGCCTGTGGTCTGGATTCAGGTAATACCCTACCTGATACCCTTTGACAAAGAAGTGCGCAGCCCACCCAAGCTCATCACTTTATTCGTTGGTTTGAGCATATCTCTAGTCTTCTTTTGACTGGTATTTCCGTCCAAGTCGACAGTCTGTGTGCCAGATAGAACAGTGCATTTTCTCATATTCTTAGAACCTTAAACTTCTTTGGGATATCATCATGTAATGATGCCTAGATGGCTTGGGCTGTCTTGTGGGGCTCCCCCTGACCATTTGGTCATAATATCCAAGGACCCTACATAGGTGCCCTCTGCTCCAAGCCACACGTCTCCGGCACTTCCTCCAAATGCCATTACACCTTCTTACATCTGTACCCTCCTCACACTATCCTTCCTCACCTAGAAGGCTCCTGTCACTCTTTCTGATTGACAGTTAATGGAGGGGTTTCATGAGAATCACTTGGGAAACTTTTAAAAAACATAAATTGTGATCTGATGGGTCTAAACTCAAACCCAAATTTTTTTTTAAATTTTATTTATTTATTTATGGCTGTGCTGGTTCTTCGTTTCTGTGCGAGGGCTTTCTCTAGTTGCGGCAAGTGGGAGCCACTCTTCATCGCTGTGCACGGGCCTGTCAGTATCGCGGCCTCTCTTGTTGTGGAGCACAGGCTCCAGATGCGCAGGCTCAGTAGTTGTGGCTCATGGGCCTAGTTGCTCCGTGACATGTGGGATCTTCCCAGACCAGGGCTCGAACCCGTGTCCCCTGCATTGGCAGGCAGATTCTCAACCACTGCGCCACGAGGGAAGCCCTCAAACCCAAATTTTATGTATCTATCTGTCTGTACACACACACACATATACATATATAATTTTTTAAAGGTTCATAGTTGTGTTTTGGGAACCAGTGGTCTAGAAGGGCCCAATTCATGTCCAACCTCCATCTTTCAGAATAACAGAAAATGGTCGTACTCTAGGAATTAAGAGATCTGATTTCTAGTACAAATTCTCCCAACTAATTAGCTCTGTAACCTTGGATAGGTTACTTCACCTTTGCAGGCATATATTTCTGCAAGAAATTTATTATTTTGTTTACTGCAACAGTTCTTACTTGCATTTATTGAGCATTTACTATGTGCCAGGAACTATACTGAGATAAATACATTGTCTCATGTAGTCATCATAGTCATACTATCAGCACTCTGGTTTTTAAACCCATTTTACAGGTAAGGAAATTGAAGCTTAGAGAAGTTAACTAAATTGTACTAGGTTAGCTCTCTAGCTGGTAAATGGTCTAGACTAAATTCAAACCCAGATCTGCTGACTCTGCAGCCCTTGACCTAGACTAGTTATCAACTGCCTCCCTTGAGTCTATGAAATAAAATTTACTGGTCCGTTTCAGGAGAAATACCTTAATATCTGTTGAAATATTAGGGCCCATTGCAACTGAACTACATTTTTTTTAATACAGTCCTGCTCAGGATTTGGAATTGCTATGAAACTATAGGTAGAAGACTGCAGGATTTTTGTTGCCTTTTGTTTAAAGGGGATTGGATCATCTTTCATTTATGGCTCCAAAAGGCTCAGAAGGTAAAGGAGGTAGTCACTTTAAGCTTTTGAGTTCAGTAATGTATACGAAGGCCCACAGGGAATCATGTTAACAAGCAAATCACAACTGCCACCCCCCCAGCCCCACCCCAGAACATCACAGTACATGGTATTGCACACTGTGCTCTCAAGAGCATAGAGCATGCAGAGAGAGAGAGTTGAGGATAACAAGAGACTCATTTAGTAAGATGCCCCAACAATTTTCCAGCTGAGCTGCAGTGACATTTTTCCTTTTGCCCTCCTTTGGGTGCACTACAAACTGACGGGCATGGGATAGCTTAATTCCTGCCTGCCCTCAGATGAATTTTAATCACATTTCTCTGTTTACTTACTGTTCATTTTGCAATAAAATAAGGTGTTCCTCTTCATACTTCACCTGAAAGGGAAGAAATTGTTTGGTAAGGACAGAGCTGTACTTTAGTTTGCAGAAAATGTTTGCAGTCTTAGGAATGGTTCAGCCTCCTTTACAGACAAGGGTGAGAAATTCCACAGGGTTTATTTATATTGTGGCTTCAGGGGCTGTGTTTGCAGGGATAAAACAAGACCGTATATTGCCCCAGAACTCAGCACTTAGCGCAGCCGCCCACCTGCACCCCTAGGATTTCCAAGTGCAAAGCAAGACAATCCATTAGAAGCAAGATGAAGGGGGCTTTGGTTGTTCTTCCCACTTAGAAAGTAGTTCAAGTCACGGGCAGTCCGATGCTTAGACTGCCTACATAAAAATAAAAGCAAAAACTCGAGTCAGAGTAGTATAAGAGCCCGGTGTTGTCTCTTGCCACAAGATTAATGCACATGGATAACGCCCCTCTCCTGCTCATGTCAGAAAGGTGGGGGAAATTTCAACTCAGACTGTGTCTTGCGTCCACTGATGCTAATTCCTACGCAGGCAGAAGAAGCCAGGACAGTAGTTGGGGGTCTATAAAAGAGAGAGAATTAGTGCAAAACTGTACCTGTGAAAACACCCCAGTAGAAGAAAAGTCATACCGTTAAAATGTTTTAGAGGAACTGCCCTCTCTAACCACCAAGAATTACGTCTTATGCAGGGGAATCTTCAAAGCATTCATTGTTACTTGGGTTACAGAATCAGCTTCCAAGCCCCTGTGTTCCCCGTTTGTCATAGGAGGAAGTGCTGAGGACTAAGGAGAAGCTGGCCTTACAGAGTGAGCCCAAGGACAAAGGTGCGGGCAACTGTGTATCTCACAAGTAGCGGCATGAGGACATGTCATCAACCACAGTGACTATGGGGTAGGGGCACCAGTCACTGAGTAAAACCTTCTTTTGAGAGTCAGGCCTAGAAGGGGGCGACAGACCCAAGTCCTCTACTTGGGCTACTCTTGTGGTGGTGGCACGAGGCCCTTTCACGAAGCTCTGTCACCTCCATCATCTCCATCTACCCAGTCAACGGGGACATAGACAGCTGTGCAAAACTACGAGTCAGCCCCAGAGCTCTGGGTTGAGATGATTTCAGGCATCTGATTCTGTAGAACCTATGGCTCTTGTCCTCATCCTGGCCCTGATTTCCTTTTCTTCTCCCAGGAATTAGGTAGCTCTTCTTTTAAGCCTTCAAAGTTCAAAGGGTCGCCAACTATTTTCTTTTCGTGTAAAACAGGACTAGCCCTTCTGACTCTATCCTTCAGAGGGAGGCTACTTCTAAGTAGCTTTCTGCCTTTCTAAGGGTTATCATAGTCGGTAACACCAGGAGGAGGTTGATGCTACTGACTTCCACGTGGTTTTCTGGTTCCTTCTTTACTGAAGTACTTAAGAAAAAATGAAAAAGAAAGTCCGGTCTCTAGCAGGGCACCCCCCATTAAACCAGGCTCTAGTTAGGTTCTAGGTAACAGTTAAGAAAGGGGAAAACACAGTGAGAGTTGTGTGCGAAAGACCTGGGTTCATTTGCAGCTCTCCCTCTGATTTGCTGGGGTAACTTGGACAAGCCACCTCGTTTCCCTGAGTCTGAGTTTCCTTCTCTATGAAACAAGATAAAAATAATACTCTCTATCTGCCTCAGAGCAATAACAGAAGAGTAGGATGGAATTAATTATTGCTTTCTGTCTTTTTCTCTCTCATGTTAAGACTCAGAATACATTGGCCAGGAGAAAGGGAAATATATTACATTTTTGATTCAATTAAGGAAGGGCTTTGATGTGTGGGCAGGATTTAGAGAGGGGTCTTTTTTAGTATTTATGTTTGGAGGTAGGGGTTAATCTCCTACAAGGATGTATTGTCTGCTAAGAGTCACAATTACTACAGCACTAAAGTCTTTGGTAAATTGATGAGAATAATAATAATAATATTGGCAGTAATAATAATAATAAGTAGGCACTTAAGCTGTCATAATGAATAAAGCATGAAGATATCCCTTAGGCTTAGCCACTAATTAATTGAGCCCTTTCCTGTATCAGGGTCTAGGTTAAGTGGTTTGTGTACAGTATCTTGTTTAATTCTTATTATAACAGCAAGATAAACTGTTACTTTAGCTAGCCTCCAAGAGTCCAGAATGATCTTTACCTCTAGGTATGTATGTCCTTGTATATTCCCCTCTCATAGTGTATCAGGATTGGTTTTGTGACCAATAGAAAGTGAAAGAAATGATGGTATGTGACTTCCAAGGCTAGACCATAAAAGACATTCTGGCTTTCATCTTGTTTTTTCTGGGATCACTTACTCTGGGGAAAGCCAGCTGCCATGTCATGAGGATACTCAAGCAGCCCACTGGAGAGGTTCTCGTGGTGAGGAACTGAAGCCTCTAACCAACAGCCATGTGAGACATCCATTGTGGAAGTGGATCCTCCAGCCCCTGTCAAACATTCAAATCACTGCATCCCCAGTCTACACCTTGACTACAGCCTCATTAGAGACCATTAGCACCCAGCTAAGCTGCTCCAGAATTCCTGAGTCTCTGAACCTGCCTAAGATAATACATATCTGTTGTTTTAAGCCACCAGGGTTTGATCATGTTTACGTAGCACTAAATAACTAAGACACAGGATTTTACAGAAATGGAAACAGAAGCTCAGAGAGGTAAATTAAGTTGTCTGAAACCATAATCATAGTAAATAGCAAGCCAAATACAAACCTGGGCCATTGGGCCCCAGGGCCCATGGTCTCAGTCACTGTACTCTGTTCACTTTTCACAGGGGAGAAAATGATCATAAGAGCCTCTTGCTTATACTTTACACACGTACCAGGAACTTACAAAAAAAAATCATGAATAATACTAAGTCATTGCCATTTTAAAATAACTCTTCTAAGTGTTTTTACTGACAATAAATATACTTAGGCTTTTAAAGTATTTATAAACTGGAACTATTTTCAAAATTTGGAGAGGGCTCACTCAACACATACTTCTACCACTTATTTCTCATCTTGAGACTGCATCATTTTTCCAAATTCATTGACAACTGCACTTTCAGTCTCCTCTGTAATCCTTTCTCCTAAGGGCTCACTCTGTTCTAAATATCCAATGTAAACCTTTAATAAATTCAGAAATAAGTCTTGAACAAGTTTGAAGAAGTTCAGAAGTAATAGGTAATTCATATTCTTGCTCACTCTCAGCTGCTTCTCGCCTCTCCTTTTTGTGCCCATTTCTTATCATTTTATGTTAGCAATTTACTCAAACATGTCTAAGCTCTAGTGAAGTCATCGATGCTAACCAGAAAATCAGAGATTGGTCTATGAACTGTAATGCTTGTGTTTTAACTTGCAATAGAGACCCAATAAATAAAATACTGTATTCTAGTGTCTATGGCACACCCTTATCTTTATGAACTTAACTCTTAAACCAAGTTAGTTTCCAGAAACCTTCAAAGAAAAAAGCAAAAGATTTTGTTTGTTTGTTAATGATCTGAAGGAATATTTCACTGGGCCGTGTAAAACCTCTGCAGTTATTATAATCCTCTTATCTTTTACCTTTGGACAGATCTTCTTAATATCTTACACATTTTAACTCTGTTAGTCAAGTTGCCAACAACTGAGTATAGCACAGCTTTCTGTGAGGCACTTGGAAACCAGTCAACACAATGGGATAATCTGCCTTTGTTATCTTGATTAGATTTCAGAGACACTGAAGGCTCCTCAGGACCCAATTTACAAATGATCTGCGTACTTCTACAGTCAGCTAATCTCATTCCTTTTGTGTTGATTCTAATTAGTTGCAATTGCAAAAGGAGCCCATTTTATGGTCTGTTTCCCAAAATCAGGACTTAGAAGGGATCTTTAGGGCACCCCATTTTCTTTTTTTATTAGGGTATAGCTGCTTTCCAATGTTGTGTTAGTTTCTGCTGTACAATGAAGTGAATCAGCTATATGTATACACATATCCCCTCCCTTTTGGACCTCCCTCCTACCCCACCCCATCCCTGTGCTATACAGCAGGTTCCTACTAGCTATCTATTTTACACATGGGAGTCCCTTTGGATTATTGTTGAGATGAGTGAGTAGAAGACAGGATGGTCCTTCATGTAATCAGTTGAAAATGGGGTGCTTTCAACTGATTACATGAAGGACCATCTTGTCTTCTACCCACTCATCCCAACAGTAGTCCAAAGGCACTCAACTCTATACCAGCTTCCATGAGAACCCCAACATTTTAAGAAAAAGCTGAACTTCCATGTGGATGGGGAAAGCAGCAGGAACCTATATTAGCAGAATTACTCTAAGACCCTACTGCCCAACCTACACCTTGTCTGAAATCCATTTCTTTGTAATGGCGGTTTTTATTGACTAAATTTGTACCAGATACTCTGCTAGTTGTGTTACATACATATAACATTTGATCTTCACAAAATCTGTAAGATGAGTGGGAAAGCCTTTTTTTAAGTGAGAAAATTGAAGATCAGAAAGATAAAGAAATATGTCCACAGTCACCGTGATGGAATTAGAAGGTTCTACGTCAGTTTGACTTCAAGAACTGGGTTTTTTCTACCACATCACAAACCTACCTTATTTTCACTGGAATTTCTTGAGCGTTTTTACCAGGCCAAGACACTGTTCCACCTCAACGGTAATTAACTGCTAGTTGACAGTACTTTCCCACAATATGTTATACAGTGTTTTCCTACATGGAATGATGTATCATCTAAACAGAAGCCCTATGAGAGAGGTAAAATTATTATCATTTTGCAAATGAGACTCCAGCTGAGTGTGAGGCATCAAGTGGCTTGTCCAAAATAGATGGGCTGTGGAGCGCTGGCGGACAGGGTAACTAGCTCTTCTGTTCCTGGCCGCATACCACCCTGCATCTTTTTGAGTGTCTTAACTTCCCATTTTCAGTGTTTTTTGTTTGTTTGTTTTCTGCCTTGTCCAGTACTGCTTATTGGAGTCCATCATCAGAGGCAAGAACAGACTTGCCGTTTACCAGAGGGTTGAGCTGAGCTCTTCCATGATGGAGGGAGGTTGTGGGCTGGGGTTGGGGAGGAGGGAATCGTGAAGAGGACAGGCCAGCCCTTCATCCTGGACACACTCGATCCCACTTGCATTTAAAATGAAATACATCATAAGTAAATTTTGATTGAGAAAAAGATAGAGGGACATTTAATGTATAGTGCAAGCTATTTCCTTTAGCATTGTGAAAGGGCATATTAAGAAGTAACCACGTGAGGGCTTCCCCGGTGGCACAGTGGTTAAGAATCTGCCTGCCAACGCAGGGGACATGGGTTCGAGCCCTGCTCCGGGAAGATTCCACATGCCACGGAGCAACTAAGCCCGTGTGCCACAGCTACTGAGCCTGCGCTCTAGAGCCCGTGCTCCGCAACAAGAGAAGCCACCGCCATGAGAAGCCCGCGCACCGCAACGAAGTGTAGCCCCTGCTTGCTGCAACTGGGGAAAGCCCACGCACAGCAACAAACACCCAATGCAGCCAAAAATAAAATAAATAAGTAACCACGTGAGAATACAGGGCTCTTTGCTTACACTTTTTTCTATAATTCTCTTACAGTTGTTTGAAGTAGATTAAATGATTCTCTTTTTGTAAATATGGAAATGGAGGTTCAGAGAGTTTAAGCAGTGTGTCCTTGCCCAAGTTCGTAGACATTTAAGACCAAAACCAGGATTTCAACCCAGGTCTCTGTGTCTAGAACCCATGCTCCCTCCACCACCCTCTGGGCATGAGAGGACGGCTGCACAGACCACGAGGTTCTCAGTTTCAGCATAAATTATCTCTAGGTAGAAACACTTTTTCCCTTCTTGAAAGGACATAGTCAAAGTAAGAGTTTTTCCCCCTAAACTGTGAGCTACTTTCAGAAGGTCTGTTTTAAAAGGTGAGGAATAAAGAAGAAAAGTTGCGAAACTTTGTTGTGACAGAACAGTTGCAACAGAAGTACTATTTCCTGTTCTTTCAAGGGAAAATCAATTATTTTGTTCAGTACATTTGAAGCTACTTTTGTACATCAAGAGCCCCTTCCTGCTCTGCTTCAAACAGAGGATACCTTTTTTTTCACATTACTAGAAACAGGTGCCGATCACAGATCTTTAGTTTCTACTTCCTGAACCATGCACAAGCCGAGTTGAAATTCTCATGGTATTCCAAGTAGAATAGGTCTCCCTTGCACATAAAATATGAGGGGAGCAGATTTGGGTTCTCATTCAATTAATCTATCGAGACTAGATGATGAGGGCCTCTTGCTGTAAAACAAGGCCTGCCTATGCATCGGTAACTGTTGTTTTGTTGTTCTCTCATCTACCAAATTTTGTTACATGCCAGTGTAAGTTAGCATTAATTGTGATATACACCAGATTTCATAAGTAATACTTAAATATATTAATATTCTATGTTATTATGTACAACATAAACTCTTTCTCTTGCATACAACTGGAGGAGTAGAAATATTTTGCTAAGTTATTTTGTCATTGGAAGTGTAAAAAGAAATGTGTTGGAGAGATTTTTATTTGTATCGGCACATTTTTGGCCTGAATTCATGATGGGTGGGTGTATGGATGGATGGATGAGAGGGGAGGGAATGAGCATATTTGAGCATGTTTTATGTCTCAAACACAGTTATTGGCATTTTACATTTTTTCTTATTGAATTACTGTTCTTATTGATAACCAGAACCCTAGGTTTTAGCCCATAGGTAGGCTCTGTTTAAGCCTTTCACATCCACTCAGGTTGTGAAATAAGGCATTCTTGTGGTGCTTTGCCACTGCAATTTTCAAGCATGTTAATTGCATTCCCAAAGGAATGATTGTTAAGAAGTGGCATTTTGAAAGTTTATTTAAGTTATATTTTTGCAATGCTTGAGGAAATATACTTTTAGATCATAGCAAGCATGATGAATTCCCCTGTTACTATTAGGAAAGAAGATGCCAGTGCTTGTGTGTGTGTGTATGTATATTCATGTTAAGTGAACCACTCTATGTGGTTTCCAGCAAATCAGGATATCTGTTTTCTTGTACAATTGGTGAAAATAACCCTATCTTTGGGCTTTTGGGGAGGCAACTGATAGTATCAAAGTCATGTTGTCAAAATTAGGATACTCTTGTCAAGGTTGCCAGTAGTTTGGGGAAGAGAAGGTACCTTACTATTATGACTGCTGTTGCTGCAACTATTGTTATAAATGACAACAGTAATAATAGTAGCTAGCATTTATTGAACACAATATGTGCTAAAAATAGTGCTATGTATTTTGCATCATTATTTCTTGTTCTACAAAAACAAAAGCTAAGGCTAAGAGATTAAGTGATTCATCTAAAGTTGCACATCTAAGAAAAAGGGAGAAAAAGCAAAGAATAATCCCAACATATTCTGTGTCCTAGTCTTGGGCTTTGAAGTCAGGAATCTTTTAAGTGAAAGCAATACAACTCAAACTGATTTATGCCAAAAGGAGGATTTATTGACTCATGTAATTGAAAAATCACAGATAACTATATCTTCAGGTAAGGCTGTATCCAGGAGCTCAAATTCTGTCTCATTCCCCTCTCTTCTCTCTCTCCCTCTCTATTGTTCCCCCCAATTTCTCCACCTTTTGTCTCTGCTTCTTTATTGTCTTTCTTCTCCAACAGAAGTCTAGCCACCAACAACTCTTAAGCTTATATTTTAGTAGCTAAGTCAACCAGTAGAAACAGCGTTTTACCCCAGTGGTTCCAGGAAAAATTCCCAGAACTGAATTTTATTGGCCTGCCTTAGTTCACATGCCCATCCCTCAACCACCAACTGTACCGGAGGTGGAGTGCTGTGATTGGTCAGGCTTCGGTCATGAACCCATCCCATGGGGTGGGGCCAGCACTACCCAAGCTAAATGGACTAAGAATGGGAGAGGATTGTTTCTCCAAAGGAGAACAGTGTTTTTCTTTTTTAATTAGAAGGGTAAATGGATGTTGCCAAACGAAGACCACAGATGCCTACTACAGCCACTTAGACACAGAAACTGAGGTTAAAGTATTGATAGTTCCCAGCAGTGAACAAACCTAAGATTATAATTACAATGGGTATTTGGCCAGTTCTGAAACGTTTAACGGTAAGGATTCAAGTCACATTCAAATCTAAACCAGAATAAGGACAGGAGTTATTTAAAGGGTCAGATTAGGAGCTGGTGATGAAAAGATAATGTAAACAATGATTTTAAACAAAAGTTAATCTACTTTCATACCATTTGTTTTTCTGTATATTTTTTCTCCCTGAACTAGCTCACTCCTGAAACAGCTGCTTCTGGAGTTTATAACAGCACATGGTTGAGGAGGGAGAGGACTGGCAGCTATACAAATGGCAGAATAATGACTAAATGGAAAAACAGGCGAGTGCTATAATTTACAGATGATATGATCACATCAAAACCAGGGAAATGAGGTCTCTCCACTTAGTCGTCTCTGGCGGTGCATTCTTCTGACTTTACAAGCCAGCTCTGCTGCATTCAAATCCAGCCAGAAAGAAATGAAGGGAGAAGAGACCTCGCTGTCCTTTTTCATAAATGGCATTGAGGTGTCTCTGGCCTCCCCATTTGGGAGCAAAGGCAATGCCAGTATATCCATAGAGAGACTGGCTTTGCGGCTAAAACCCTTAGCCAGAAAAAAATTGATAGATGGTTAATGGACAAGAATCTAACTTCTGGAGTAGTGAACATTAATAATGAGAGACTCTGACATCGTGCGAAAAATCAGACATGAGGCATCTTTTTGTTTGTTTGTTTTTTGCGGTACGCGGGCCTCTCACTGTTGTGGCCTCTCCCGTTGCGGAGCACAGGCTCCGGACGCTCAGGCTCAGCGGCCATGGCTCACGGGCCCAGTCGCTCCGCGGCATGTGGGATCTTCCCGGACCGGGGCACGAACCCGTGTCCCCTGCATCGGCAGGCGGACTCTCAACCACAGCGCCACCTGGGAAGGCCAGGCATCTTTTTTTTAAAACATCCATGTGTCATTGTGGTTTTCAGATTGAAAGCCCTTGCTTTGTCACTATTTCTTCATCTACTCCAGGGACACTTATGGCCATAGCATAATTTTTTGGTATTTAAAATGCAGGAATTACTTGCTACTCAATGCTACTAGAGCAAATGTAGCTGCCTCAAATTCCATTTTTATTCATCAGGATGCTTTCTTTTTTGTGTCCCTCCTAGCAATTTCCAATCATACACAATTTTAATATTTGGCTGTGTCATTATGAAACTAGCAGACCCAGCTGCCATTTCTTGGTGAGATAACTAGTGGTATGTGTGCTTGAGTTGTATTTTATGCTTGTCATAAAAGACACTCTTATTTCTTGCAAATTTCCAAGAACTTTGTTAAGGCACAATTGTATACTTGCCACTCATAATTTCATTTAATTTAATCCCCATAGAATCCTTAAGAGGTAGGCACTATTTCCTATCTCTCAATTCCACAGATACAGAAGGAGAAAAGTGAGACTCCCAGAGGTTAAGTAACATGGCCGAGGTTATGTAGCAGTAACAGAGACAGAATTCAACTCACTCCCTTCTCAAGACAAAGCCTATATACTTTTCCCAGTCAGATTCCCAGCAACCTCCCCTCTTTTCACTGACATTCAGAATGCCTTCAAATTATCTTCATCCATCCCTGGATTGAAACCTGCTCTCTGGGCCCTTGCACATTGAGATGCCAATTACTACTAGCACAGTCTTTATGTGGGACTCATCTTGTTTATTCCAGGCATAGTCTCATTTTAGTATTGCTCAGATGTCCCAACATTGCCTTTCAAGGAAGAGGGAGTGCCCTGCCATCACAATGCACCATAGATCAAGTAAATGAGGGCTGAGAATGGACCCCTGGGTTTGGTGAGTGTAAGGCATTGGCGACTTGGACAGAAGGTGTTTGAGTGGTGAGTTGTATGTGGGTCTGTTTACTGCCTTGCTCACTAACACTATTCATGTGATCAGTTTCACAAGCACCTGAATGCAGTAAAGTTGTTTATTCCTTGTAAGCAGTATCTTCCATGCTTAAAGAGCCTTATTTCCACCATCCTATTTTTCTTTTCCTCTCCTAGCAACATTTCTTTATAACACTATCTTTGCTTCCTGGCTTCTTACTCTCTCTGGCACCCATTTCACTAAAGCTTTTGTCCCCACCTCTCCACCAAAACAAGTTTCTAAGAGTGGAAGATTGGCTAAGGGCTGCTAGGGGTTTGTTGAGAAGCACCCTGTGACAATTAAAAACCAGGCTGCGCCTAAGATGGAAAAACCAAGTTGTGAAGGAAAGAGTGATTCGTCCTCTTGTAACAGCACAAGGTGGAAAGTTTTATCCTGATTGCGAAAAAGGAAACAACAGAAATGTAGTTCTGAGGCCTTGGCATTTCTACATCTTCCTGCTTTGTAGTTGTTATCCCCATTGTCTTGCTTGTTAAAGCTGTGCTGAAGGAGGGAAGCAGATATTCTGATTCCTTGTGACTTGTGTCACAACAGCTTCTCTGTGATTAACTTGGAAGGAGTAAGGAAGGGCACTCTTGCTGGAGTAGCTTAAATTATTGAGTGCTGAGATGTAGGCAAGCTGGGAAGGGCTTTGATGCCAGGGGCCTAGGTCCTGGACCGTGTGCCAGACTCCCGGCATCTGAATTCCAGTGTGTGTTGTGATCTGTTTGGCAGAGTTCTATCATATTCACAATACATTTAAAACGCTCAGAAGCAAAGTTCAGGGCAAAGCTCTTTCAGTAACATTGCTACCTCAAATAATATTTACATTAACTGCTTTACAGGGTACCAAGAAATTTTGCAAGGAGTAGAAAAATCACTATATGTCAATAAAAAAATTTTTATTGACGTATAGTTGACTTACATTATTATATTAGTTTCCAGCGTATAACATAGTGATTTGATATTTTTGTAGATTATACTCCATATAAAGTTATTATAACATATTGGCTATATTCCCTGTGCTTCACATTACTTCCTTGTAACTTATTTGTTTTATACCTACTAGTTTGTATCTCTTAATCCCACTCAGCTATTTTGCCCCTCCTCCACCTTTCTGTCTATAATCAGTATTTTAATGCCCATTTAGAAATGAGGAGACAGAGTTTTTACCCAAGATTTCACAGCTATCAAGTGACTCTCTTGGACAGGTACGCAAAGCTTCTCCGAAGCTTGAAACTAAAATTGAAAAGGGAAATAGTAATTGTTCAGCGATCTAATTCAGTAGCATAAAGCTTAGGAGTCGAGATGACATTAAACGTACTATTAGAGAAAAATAATTAACAATAATTTAACTGGGAGAATATGGCAGCCATAGGTTGGTATGGAACTGAAAAACAACTTTCTCAGATTTGGAGAAAATCATCATATAGGGTAATATTTGATATATGGCTGGCTACCATATTTGCATTCTGGGTCTTTTAATACCAAAACTCAGAAGACCTTGACCCTTACCTCATACTATGTTAAAAAAAAAATACTTCAGATTGGATCACAGACCCAAATGTAAGGTAAAGCCATAGCATATCTAGAAAAACAAAATAGGAGAAAAATCTTTGTAACTTTGGGTTAGGCAAAAAAATTTTTATTAAGACTGCAAATATAAATCCTAAAGAAAAATATTTAAAACTTATGCTCTTAAAACATTGAACAGATATGTCACAGACTGATAGAAAACACTGGCAAAATACCTATTTGGTAAAGAAATTGTATGTGGAACAAATAAAGAATTCCTAATCTCAATAAAAAAGACAGAGAACCCAGTAAAAATGTCAGAAGATTTAAATGAATACCTGTCGAAAAGAGATATGAGTTGCAAATGAGCCGATGAAAAGAACCTGAATATCATTAATTATTAGAGAGATGCAGATTAAAACTACAACGAGGTACCACTGTACGACATGGAGTAACTGGAACTCCATATGTTGCTGGTGGGAATGCAAGATGGTACAGTCACTTTCGAAAAGAGTTAACAGTTTTCTTATAAAGTGAAACGTATACAACATATGACCCAACAACTTTCCTCCTAGATATTTGCCCAAGAGAAATGAAAGCATATGTCCACAAGATAACCTGTACACTAGTGTTTACAACTGCTTTGTTCATAAGAGCCAAAAATTAGAAAAAGTAACAAATGCCCATCAGCAAGTAAACGGCTTAATAAATTGTGGTACATCTGTACAACAGAATATTACTCAGCAATAAAAAAGAAAAAGTTAATAATACATTCAACAACATTCTGGAAAAGGCAAAACTATGGTGATCAAAAGTAGATCAAGGTTGCCAGAGGCTAAGGGTCTGCAGAAGGGCACCAGGAAACTTTTGGGGGCGAAGGAAGTGTTCTGTGTTTTAATTGTGGTAGTGGTTACATGACTGTACATTTTTGCCAAAACTCATCAAACTGTACACTTGAAAAGGGTGATTTTTGACGTGTGTAAATTGTACTTCAGTAGACCTAACTTAAACGAGTCAGAGGGAAGACTGAATGTCAAGTAAAAGAAACTTAACTCAGGGAGACAAAAATGGGTAGGTTGTATTCTAGCTAAGATAAATAAAGAACAAGAAGTCGTTTTTCTTTTCTTTTTTTTTTTGAAGGAATTTTCCAAATAGCCACCCATGGATTGTAATTGATCCCATTGTCATCTTTTTGGTGAGCACTGTATTGGCTCACACTGTGTATAAGTGAATGTTTTTAATGACTTAGCAACACCTAAAACACAGAGATTTCACATAAAAACCTACTTTTTTTACTCTTTTTGTAAAAATGAACTGAAGACCTGGTCACATTGAAATGAGATTCCAATTCGGAGAAACCTGGCTGAGCCAGCGGAGAGATGGAGGAGGTGGGGACAGCTTCTCTCCTTTGCCTGTCTGGCTCCCACAGGCATTTCTGTTTGCAAATGTGGCTTTACATCCGTAACAGTGCAACTAATGCCGGTCTCTAAAGGCCACCCTGTTGAGTAAGTGTAGGTAGTAGATTTGGCATGTGCAGGCCAAATGCCAATACTTTACACCACCAGCAATCTTGAATATATTGTAGATTTTCATTTTTAAAAATCTACCTTAGTTATAAAGTACTCAGTTGTATTTAAATAGCTGTTCTTATTTAAAACACGTTTTGAATGATATTTTAATGTCAGGCTTTAATCAGTGTCATTGCTGATATCTTAAGAATTGTTATGGGGGAAGGGGAAAGCCTTTCCAGGATATCAATGCTTAGAGCAATTCTAGCTATAGAAAAAAGCCCTTATTGGCAATTCCACCTCCTAGAAGTACCTAAAGAAATCCCAGACCTAGGGCCTAAGAATATTTTAGCAGAATTTAGCGTATACCTTGCAAAGTCAATATTTTTCAACGATATTCCAAGTCACAACTAGGAGTTGCAATTAGAAAGGAACATTTAATTAAAAACTGTTAACTGTAAATAACTAATACCAGTTCAAAGATGTGTAAGAAAGGAAATTTTTATCTAACTTTTTTCCCTTCATATCTTCCACAGTAAAAATTATCTTCTTACTGGTTACATATGGTTAGAGTTCAGATGTTTTAATACAGATGTATAGATGAGATTAGTATAACAGGTTACACAGAAAGGATCAATCTGTTACCTTATAGTGACTAATCATAGGCAAAGTTTCTAACAGATGGAAAAAAATAGCACTTTGAGGAAGGAAACCTCCTTTCCCCTCATCCCATGTCACAATAGAGAATATTTTCCTGCAGGGCTAGAATGTTCTTTTGCGGGTGGCAAGTTTGAGGGTTACTCCTACTTTTCTTAACCATGACCCCAAGCATGACTAGGCCTATTGTCACTCTATAATGAGGGGGCCGTACATAAAAAGGAAGAACGTTGTGGAGGAAGGGATAGAGGCTTCTGACATGCTTGATTCGGAAATCCAGAGTTTAATGTTTTGACTCTTCTTATAGGAAAAAAAAATGGTTTGTGGTCTGTGGACCCACCCTCATATGACACAGCTTTAAAGCAAGTGATCAAATAAACTCTGGAAAGATTTAATGTAAAGAAATGTCAGGCTACTAACGCAAATTCCGCTTTCTGGTTTAAATCCTGCTCTTTGCCCCAAGGAAAAGACACGCCTGTGAGTATCATGAGCAGTGTTATTTTCAATAGCTGAGTAATTTTCAGTAGCTAAACATACATGCTCATAATTCAGACTGTCTGCTTTTTTGTTATCTTTGACATAGTACAGAGTTACTAGGCTTCATACAAAGATAAATGCATATATGAGGCTTGCAATTATTCCTCCATCTACTGGCATTTTATTTATGCTTGTGTACCAGAGCACAGTATAATTCATATCTGTCACACGTGGTCGAGAGTCATTTTAAACCCATGAGGTAGATGAAAACAGGAGGATACCAAGATTTGTTACCGAGATCCCGTCTGGTTCACAGAAGTCATTGCCCTTGCTAGTGGATAGAGAGCTGCAAACGTTAAGAATAATGACTCATAAAAAAGGTCAGAGTCCAAAGCTGCTCCCTTTGGAATCTGTTTGAGCAGTTTAATAAACTGCTCAAAATGAAAAAGTACACAGGACTTTCTCTTAGAGTGTGAAAGATTTAGGAAATGGAAAATATCACTTAAAAGAGCAAATCCTAGCAAATTAGCACTCTCCTCGGGGAATGCTTGGGTTTTGTGCGGATCTGCTTCCTGACCTGCTCACCAAGAGTGCTCGTATAATTAGGTTTCCAGACAAGTGAATGCAGGCAAAATTGGCCGTTCCTTATGACCGATATTAACAGGTTAACTTTAACAGTGATTCCAAATAACCAGATTTACCAGCGTAAACTGTCAAGAAAGACTATTGATTTCTTTTTAAACTCCACTTCATTGTATGAGCTGAATTGTTTTCTCTTCCTTCTTTCTGTCACCCTCGCTTGCCTCTGTGAGCTTGGCTTTGCTTGAAATGCGTTTCTCATTCCATAATCTAGAAACTTCCAGGAAGCCTTCCCTGACCCCTGAGTCTGAATTATGCTCCATGTCTGGGCTCCCGTAGCAGCCTGCAGTCATTGATTACCTTAGCTGTCTCCACCAAAATACTCCTGCTTTAGAACGGTAACCACGGCATTTGATGTGTGGTTTGTACTTGATACAATGTACAGAGCACGCAGTCTGGAGAATGGAAGAATACAGCAGAAGCCACTTCAGGAAGACACCACATAGGTTTTAAGTTTGTTTGTTATCCTTTATGCAAGGATCTCTCAAACTGCAGTAAATGTCTGTACTTTTAACAGAGTGGTTATGTCTACACCACATACACACTGACAACTCTTGCAGAAGTTATGTTGATATCAGAATAGCCTGCCTACATTAATGTTCTCATCTGTAAAAAAAAATCATTCAGACACAAATGAAAGTAGTTCACAGGAGCTAGGTATTTGCAACACGTTTTGATGTTTGAGAAGACGTGGCATGTAACCGTTGGGAATCTCTCATTTTCCATTAAGTTGAAAAACTAATCATATTCCTGAATAGCAGATCAGTAGTTCTGGGATAAAAGAAAAGGAGATGAAAACATTCGTTTGTTTTTATGTTCTCCCCATCCAGTCTGGTAATCCAAAGTACTCTTGAGACACAGAGAGAGAAAAAGGGATTTCTGTGGTTTTTATGCTTATTGTTGCCCAATTATTTAGGAAAAGAAGAAATGAGAGGTGATCTCTCAATAATCTGTTTCTATCCTCTACTCCTGAGATGAAAGAGCAATGCACAATAGCACAAAACTTTGCATTTAAAAACTAAATATGACCATCAGCTAATTGTCCTCATAAATGAGTTTCAGACAGTTTTAGAATATTCCACCAATGCTCAGAGCCTAAAGTAGAGATTGACAGGAAAGGTAGGAAGGAGGCTGGTGGTGTAGGTCCCATGAATGATGGGGGTGGGGCATCTGAATTAATGAGTTGTGCAGTTTCTTCAGCTCTAAAATGAGATTGAACAAAATTATCTTTAAAGGATTCTTTTAGCTATAAAATTATATAGTGTTATGATCCTAAATCAGTCATGCTCTTCAGTAAGAAATGAAAAGCATCATGCCTAACCTTTGCGCAGTGACTTACAAAGTGTTTTCAGATTCTTTACCAAATGCAATCAATACTTAGGTTGAAAAGACCTACAGTTATTTTCTTGAATGATTATTTACTTATTTTATAAACTTATTTATTTATTTTTGGCTGCATTGGGTCTTCGTTGCTGCATGCACGCTTTCTCTAGTTGAGGCGAGCGGGCGCTACTCTTTACTGCGGTACGCAGGCTTCTCATTGCGGTGGCTTCTCTTGTTGTGGAGCACAGGCTCTAGGCATGCGGGCTTCAGCAGTTGCAGCACATGAGTTCCATAGTTGTAGCTCGCGGGCTCTAGAGCGCAGGCTCAGTAGTTGTGGCCCACAGGATTAGTTGCTCCGCAGCATGTGGGCTCTTCCCGGACCAGGGATCGAACCCATGTCCCCTGCATTGGGAGGCAGATTCCTAACCACTGCACCACCAGGGAAGCCCTTGAATGATATTTAGATGCAACCCATTCATTCACTTATTTATTCCACAAATGGGTCATTGGTTTCTACTCTGTCCTATCCAGTGTGCTAAGAGCTTGGGAAACAAAAGTGAACATAATTTACGCCTTGTTTTTAGGAAGTGTACAGTCTACACTTCATAGGACAAACAGATATTAAATATACATATAAAAGTATATACATATTGATATATATCTAGAAATATATTTTATATAATTGTATATAATTATATGTATAATTATTTATACAATTTTATTTATACATATATAATTATAAGTTGGGAAAATCACATAAGAGGAAGAGTTAAATGAGTGAAAACACCAAGTTGAAATATTTTAGATAGGGCTGTCCAGGACGGTCTGAGGGGCTCACATGTAAACTGAGACCAGAATCTTGTAAAGGAGGCAGCCTTTCAAAGAACAGGGAAGGAATGCTCCAGGCAGGAGGAATGGCACGACGAAGGCCCTAAGGAAGAAAGAGGGGAGCATGTTGATGTCACTGAGCACAGGGCAGTGTGGCTGCAGCAGGATGAGCAAGGGACGGGGTGGGGGGCAGAAGGTGGGGTAAAAGGGTTTTACAGGGGTCATGTCTCCTAGGCCACAGGAAGGAGTTTAGATTTTCTTTAGAGTGCAAGGGGAAAACAGGAACGCATTTTCCATAGGGAATGTTACGGTCTTATTTATTTAACAGACTTCTCTGGTGTCTGGGTGGAGAGCGGTTTACAGAGAGCAAGAGAGGACCTTAGCACTTGTCCAGCTGAGGGAAGATGGCGGCACGGGCTGGGCAGAGGGGTGGGGGAGGGGCATATTTGGGGGGCAGGTTAGAGGATGTACCAACAGGGCCTGCTGTTGGGACACAGGAGAGGAGGTGACACCCCAGTTTCTCTCTTAAGCGTCTGAGTTGCTTATAGTGTCATTTGCTCCGACAGGAGTGATTGAGGGAGAAATAGGTGGAGGAGGGAGAGTAGAAAGGTGTGCTTTGGGTCCTGTTAACTGGGCGGTACCTGTGAGACCTCCATATGGACACCTCCAGCAGGTGATGGGACACATGTGTCCAGGAGTTCCTAACAGAAGTCAATCCCAGAGATAGAGCTAGCAGGTCATCTGCATGTAAAGAGGGTTTAAAGTCCTGAGGTGAGGGGATATAGAAAGCTCTCATGAGGCAAATGGTTCTGTTCTTTGTTGGGAAACTAGATAAATCAAGATTCTCATCCTATCTTTTTTTTTTTTTCAATTTTTTAAATTGTAAAATTTTATAACAAAATGCATCATCTTAACCAACTTTTATAGGAATATCTGAGAAAATTCTTTAATAAACTATATCACTTCACATTATAGCCATGAGTACATTATTTCCCATTTTTAAAAATTGTAGTATAATGCACATAAGATACAGTTTACTATCTTAACCATTTTTAAGTTTACAGTTCAGTGACTCTTTTTTCCCCACATCTTTATTGGAGTATAAGTGCTTTACAATGGTGTGTTAGTTTCTGCTTTATAACAAAGTGAATCAGCTATATGTATACATATATCCCCATATCCCTTCCCTCTTGTGTCTCCCTCTCTCCCACTCTCCCTATCCCACCCCTCTAGGTGGTCACAAAGCACTGAGCTGATCTCCCTGTGCTATGTGGCTGCTTCCCACTAGCTATCTATTTTACGTTTGGTAGTGTACATATGTCGATGCCACTCTCTCACTTCGTCCCAGCTTCCACTTCTCGCCTGTGCCCTCAAGTCCGTTCTCTACGTCTGCGTCTTTATTCCTGCCCTGCCACTAGGTTCATCACTACCGCTTTTTTAAATTCCATATGTATGCGTTAGCATACGGTATTTTTTTTATCTCTTTCTGACTCACTTTACTCTGTATGACAGATTCTAGGTCCATCCATCTCACCACAGATAACTCAATTTTGTTCCTTTTCATGGCTGAGTAATATTCCACTGTGGCATTAAAACATTTATATTGCTGGGTAACCACCACTTCCGTTCATCTACAGAACTCTTCTCATCTTGCAAAACTGAAACAATGTGTACATTAAAGACTAACCACCCCCCACCCCCATCCCAGGCCCTGGCAGCCACCATTCTACTGTTTGTCTCTATATGATTTTGACCACTCTAAATACCTCATGTGAATGGAATCATATAGTATTTGTTTTTTGTAACTGGCTTCTTTCATTTAGCATCATTTCTTCAAGGTTCATCTCTGTTGTAGCATATGTCAGAATGCCCTTTCTTTTTAAGGCTGGACAATATTCCATTATATGCATATACCACATTATGCTAATCCATTTATCTGCTGAAGGATACCTGGGTGGCTTCCATGTTTTAGCTGTTGTGAATAATACAGCCCACCTCATTTTTAAACTCCTGAACCCCACATATCCATCAGTCTGCTGAAAGATGTTTATTAAACACCTGTTATGTTCACAGCACTGTGACAAGCAAACCATAAACTGCTGATCTTAAAATTGGTAGTGATTAATATTCTGATATGCTATTCTATAGCAAGTTAAAACTCCTGTATTTGGTATTGTCTGTGCTGATTTTGCTTTGTGTTTTATATGAATTCATCAGAATCCCTATAACATTTGTGGAACTGAATTAGAGAATACTACTTATAAAGTAAGTTTTCGGGGTTAAAGTCAAATTCTGGTTCCTTTGGTGTGCTTTTATGAAATAGCTAGAGTAATGCAAACATAATTTTAAAAAGGAAAGTGTATATATATAGTGCCTATTACATTTAAGGTGACTCATTTACATTTATTCTCCCCTTTTTTTTTTTTGTGCGGTACACGGGCCTCTCACTGCTGTGGCCTCTCCCGTTGCGGAGCGCAGGCTCAGCGGCCATGGCTCACGGGCCCAGCCGCTCCACGGCATGTGGGATCTTCCTGAACCGGGGCACGAACCCATGTCCCCTGCATCGGCAGGCGGACTCTCAACCACTGCGCCACCAGGGAAGCCCTCTTCTCCCTTTTCATAGGAAGACAAAGAGGAAAGAATGTGTACAATCAGCAAATTTTCTCTGAAAGAAATAGGTCTATTACCCACAAATAAGATTTACTGCAGAATTATACATGAGAAATTGTAAAGAAATTGTTCACAATTGAAACTTCACTGTAGGCATCTATTAGGGAGAAATGTTAGCTAGAAACCCAATTTCCTTATAAAATAACAGCAAAAACAACTGGCATTTCTAGTAAGCAAAGTCTTAAAGTTACCACAAGCCAAATTTTGGTTCATGAATGCAAATTTAGTACATGTTTTTGCCTTCAAGGAATGTTTACAGAACAGAAGGGACAATTCTTTAAGCAATTCAGTGCATAGGGAGAGATTGTGTTTGTGAAAAGGAATATATAAACCTTCATATACGAAGGCTTTAAAATATATTAAATGATTGTGGTGACTCTGGAGAATTGTATTTATTATGCAATTTTTCCTCTTTCTTTCTTGAAAATTGATATTCACAGTGTCTTTTGCTGAGACACTGTTTTATACTAGAAAATCCGTACTTACTCCATACTAGAATGAGTGAGCACTTTATGGCAGTATTTGTATAAAAATGAGTGTTTTCTGTCAAAAGGTTGTTCCTCAGCATCTTCCACTTGGCCACAAGTCATGAACCCTTTAATCCCAGAACTGGAATCTCTGTAATGAAAAAAAGTTCCATGGCTTCATTTATTGATGACATCATCTCAGTGTTTTCTCCACAAGGTCATAAACACGTAAATGCACTGCTGATGGGCTGTCGAATCAAAATATGATAATGTTGTGCTCTCCCCTCCTTGGGATTTCAAGACACTTCCAATCAAAGCATCGGCTAAGTCAGCTGTATTGGACTGGTCTTTGGTTTTCCTTCCTCTCACAGATTTAGTGGAACAGATTCTCACCTTTCCAAGCAGTCACACCAAAAATCACTTCAGAGGGGGCACCAGAGTAGGGAAACAAACACCTTCCATGATGAATAATATTGTTGATACCAGTGTTAATCATTTGAACGAGATCATTAATTTTTTAACACTGAACAGGCCATCAATGTGTACTTCAGTTTTAAGTTTATAACTAATGGAACCCAGAAAAATCTGGAGATGGTCTGATAGGAGCATTGCAGGATAGGGAGTTGTATTGGGCCTACAGGTCAAGTCAGCTCCATGAATCACCTTCTCAGTTCACAAGCTTTAGGTAAGCCAGTCTCACACCTGCTCAACTCCTTGATTAGTATGTCATCTCATTGCCCAGAGAGAGCATCTCCGAGAAGCTGGAGCTGGGATAAAGTTTACTGGATTTTTAAGAGAATAAGTATAACACAGCTATAGGGAACCCCTTTCCTTTCTAACTTGTTTCCTCTCTGTCCTAGTTTATGTAATTCCAGGCAATAAAAAAATCATACATCTTGGTAATCACAGACTAGGTCTCTATTTTCCCAGGTAGGTGTGATTTCCACCAAATCCCCTAAGGATTTGTTTTCTCCGTTTTGGCAGTCTCTATCCACCCCTGCTTCTCCCAATCCTGTTCACAATTCCTCTAACATTTACTGCAACTCTGATCCATTTACTCAATGTTACATCAACATGTAAAGTTTCGCATATCTATTGCGCAGAGAGATTTCACTAAATGGAGAAAAATTCACACCCTGAATAGGATGGAAGGGTAAGGTTACTATGGTTACTTCAGATACCAGGCTTCTACTTATGTAAATTGTCTTCTGTGGAAAAGTACGAAAGAAACTGGCCTCTGAGAACACTTAAACCAAAGGCCTCACAAGACTTCATTCAGAGCCTCATTTGCAGCTGAATAAAACCTTGCCTCTTTTCTCTGCTTCCCCAGTTATCTTTTTAAGTCACTTTGTTTGTATTTGAATATTCTCCTTCTCTTATTCCTTTTCCCTTTGTCCCCTTTGTGAACTTGTGACATGGACGGGATTGAATCCTAACTAGAAATCTTTTTGTATCTAACAGAATGTTACCAAAGTCGACTGACAGTTGACCATTTTGAAGAGATTGTAATGGGCAGGCTACATGTATGAAATGACTACCCAGAAGCCCAAGCATATAAATTAGTGAAGAATAATGTGGCCATGATTTCTGATCAGTGAATTAGGGGTATTAATTAATTTCATGACTCAGACTGTCACAAGTCATACCATTCAAGTTGTTAATTTCTATTAAGTCTGTGTTTCCGTGTTGGCCAGAATTGTAGAAGGAAAACTATATGGGGGTTAGAAGCCAAAACACCCTTTAGAAATATATAGACTATTCATGGAAAAAAACCATTGAAAGAGAGAGGAAGCTAGCCACAGTCCAGAAGAAGATACTAAATAGATAGATAACCTGACAAAGAGTTCATATTCAATATAAACAATTCCTAAAAATAAATAAGTGAGGCAACACATTTGAAAAATGGGGAAAAGACTTGAACTAGATATATAAAAGAGAGATTGCCAAATGGCAATAAATAGACTACAACATCATTAGTCAGCAGAGAAATGCAATGTAAAACCACAGCAATATACCATTACACACACACCAGCATGGTTTAAGTGAAAGACAACACCAGGTATTAGCCTGAATGTGAAACAACTACAATACTTAGGCACTGTTACTGGTAGTAAAGCTTGATATATTGTTGGAAAACCATCTGGCAGTATCCATTAAAGCTAAACATAAGTATGTCCCATAACCCAGAAATTCCTAGGTATATACTGAACAGAACTGTCTGCGATGGTCACCAAAGTACTTGCACAAGAATAATTATAACTGTGTTATTTCTAATAGCCCTGAACTAGGAATTACCCAACTATCAGCAGTTGATTAGATAAATAAATTGAGTTATACATTGGAATACTATAGAACATTGAAAACAAACTCCTGATGCTTTTATGAATTAATTTCACAAACATAATATTGAGTGAAAGAAGCCAGGCACAAATGAATATACATTGCATGATTCCAGTAATATAACGAAAGTTCAAACATAGACAAAACTAATCTGCAGTGTAAGAAGTTAGGTTATGGTTACCTGTGGATAGGCTTAATCCCTAGAAGAAGATAGAATGTAGGCTTCTAGGGTTTGAGTAATAATATGGTTTTTTTTTAATCTGGGTGCTGGTGAGTTGGGAATTAAACATTTATATTAACTCAGTCCACTAATAAAGAGGCAGTCTTTTAACTCCCAGACTGACCAGAAAATTATACCCAGGGAAAGCTGGTCAGAAACGAGGGTGGACCCTTTAAATTAAGGGAAACAATTATTTAGGGGAGTGGGGTGAGACGGATGTGTAGACCAGACAGAATCAGTTAACACAAACATCAGATGCTCTCACCACTCCTCAGGTTTTCCTGGTTTTGTATGACGCACCGGAAGAATGCTCTTCTATGGTAGCCCTTGAATCCAATCATGATGGTTTTTTGAAGACTTCCTCCGTAGCACCTCAGATCAGAGTTGGCTTTTCCTCCTCATCACCCCGTTACTTAGTTTCTTGGTCATAAACACAAATCACTTTGGCCATAACATAGTGGGTTTGAGATTCTGCCCAGCCCCAAGTGTGAGAACTTTGCCAAGTGACTATGGGAAAGTAAAGGATCTGATTGATTTTGGCTACTTTTTGACTTCTCTAGGATACCAAAATAAACGTGCCTAAGTGACAAATCAGACAAGATCTTTCAGTTCAGCAGCAGATTGACTTAACTTCTGAAAAGCAGGAGTTAGAAATGACAGTAAATGGGGATCAGATGAGAAGAGAGCCGTCAATGATACCTTTTGATGCAGAAATTCCACCACTAGGCGTAAACCTTCCTTTGAATATGTTACACTGATAAGGATGACAAAAAATAAGTGTATTCTTTTTCACCATGTTCCCTTTAAACCCTACTTGAAAGTGGTTCTCAAATTGTGGTCCTCAGACCAGCAGCATCATTATCACCTGGACACTTGTTAGAAATGCAAATTCTCAGGCCCCAGCCACACCTGAAGCTCTGGGGGTGGGGCCCAGCAAATTGTCTTTTAAGAAGCCCTCCAGGTAAGCCTGGCACATGCTAGAATTTGAGAAAGTTATATGTCACCTTCATACTTCAGTGTCTTTGTTGGAAGGGGAAGGACATATGGCTTACATAGTCTTCACTTTGGGTTTTAGGGGAGCAATATATATTAAAACAAGGGTTTTCAAAGAGTGCTCAAGGCACCCCGGGGTTGAAAGGGGCCTCTACTGGGAAGATCAGCAGTTCTTAATTCAGGCTGCACACTGGACACACCAGAAGAGGTTTAAAAAAATACCGTTCAGGGCTTATTCCCAGAGACTGTGATTTAACTGATCTTGAGTGAAGTCCCATACATCAGTATTTTTTTTTTTTAAAGTGCCTCTAAAATAGCAAAAAAACAGAGTTGAAAACCAGTGATTTGGTTCACCAAACTCCTGTGTCTGAAGATACACTTATTCTTGTTTTTGAAGAGTTGCTTCCCGCAGGCTACTGGTCTCACTGTTCAGTTTTCTGTTCGTCTTCATGTCTCATTAAAGTCTCTCTTTCTGTGGTTTGACCCATTTGACTCAATTGGTTTTAAAATACTTGTTGATTACCTGCAGTGCAGCAAGTAGGACTGTGAAATACAAGTAGCCTTCACCTCCCATCTGGCCCATGTGGTTCTCACCTCTTCTTCAAAAATGTCAAAATGTTTTTGTGTATAGTTCAGTAGGTGGGGCTCTGGGGTCCAGCAGCTCTGAATGTGAGTGCTAGCCTCAACCCTGATTTTGAAAGAAGCTCTCTTGAGCAATTAACTTTGCCTTTAAGAGTCTTGGTTTTCTTATCGATAAAGGAGGCTAGTCTAGTGCCAAATCACAGTACATTATTGGGAGGATTAAATGAGGCAGTGCAAAGGAACTCTTAACATGGCGCCTGGGGTACTGGTAAGCCCTCAGCGTACAGTCTTTGTTATTGAGGGCCCATTTCTGGCCATCTGTCACATCCTCACCAACTGTTCCAGAACTGAATGTCAGAGTTCAATCCCAGCTCACTCCCCAGAAGCTAATTGTCTGACCTTAGGTATGTCATTTAACCCCTCTAAGCTTCAGACTCCTCATCCATAAATTGGGGATAATTTTAATACCTCATGTAAAACCTGCATAAAATAAGCACCAGAGATTATTTAGCCCAAGGCAAATCATTGTTTGGTTATTACAATAGCGTAATCTCATAGACTGAAACTGATTTTAAAATCTTTTCAGGACAGTTATTTAAGAGGTTTCAGCATTAGACTACCAGATAATTGGGCTTCCATTGAGTTAATATTTGGGTTGGGACTGGATTGGGGTTAGTGTTGCAGTTAGTATAAGTATTAACTTAAACACAATTAATTATGTGGCCGGGGGTTATGGTGCAGAAGGAAACCAGCTGGCTTTACCTCTTCCCAGTTTCCAGTCCTCCCTGAAGCCTCCTTCTCTTCCCTCCAGGGCTTCTCACCTCACTTCTCTAAGAGCCCTCCTTCCTTTTATCACCTATGTAGCTCTCACCAGCAGGACTGAGACTCACAGCCTCTCTTCAGCAACAGACAGCCCTGATCCACAGTCTAGCTTCAGCCTCTCTTTCTCTTCCCCCCACTGAGGACTAAATCCTCCTGATGCACAGGAAACATACCATGCTCAAACGTGGTTAAATTCTTTCAAACCCGCTAAAAACTTCCCCTTTCTAATGGCTTCTAATTTGAGAACAGTACCAGTCATTCTTTTGTCTCCCATGCTTGGAAACTGAAATATCCTTTAAGCCCATCTGTGAAGCAACCAATTCAATTAAATTTTGAGATAAGTGCCCATAAAGCATAATTGAGAAAAGACAAGAGAAGCTTGCCGTAAGAAATGATGAGTTCCCCGTGACTACAGGACTACTTACGTTGTGATTCTCCGCCTTCCAAATGTGCCTGCTATTCATGAGTCCTGTAGTCTTGTGCCAGCTTGTGCAAACCATTGTCGGGGCTGCCAGGCTGATTTCCCTGTCTCTGTGCATGAATGGCAGTTCCATGTGTTCACTGATTAGAGAAGCGCTGAGGGAGGAATTAAAGGGATGATCCTAAATGCATCCATTGAGAAGATTTGAAAGAAGTCAAAAGTCTGGTGTGATTCAAACAGGAACCAACTTTTTTTTATTCCCAAAGGATACTAGTGCTGTATTAGGAAACATTTCATTGCTAATCAACTACTAACTAATCCAGGTATGTGTGGTCAACTTCTTGGGTTTCCATCAAAAACTGTTGTGCCTTAAAGCAGCCTCTCCCAGTGGTCCACACCTTACCAGGCTTCCTAAATTAGCTGGGTTATCTGAGTTTGTAGCAGCTGCGTAGGTCATGAAGCCCAGCACTTGGCTAAGCATGAATTCACGCTCTAAGAGCTCTGGAATAAACATTCAGGCCATTCTGGAAACCTCGTTTGCCAACTCTATTTGAGGTCTTATTAAGGGATAAATGCCTCTGGTCTGAGAAGATTCATGTTGATTAAAGCATAGTGGCTCTTCCCGTTCAACAATCACATCTATTGATCCTGACTTCGGTGTTCCCACTGATGTGCTCCATCTTGCCAAACTCTGAGTTCACTCCTGCCCCAACCCCACCATGAGCCTTTAACACTTTTGTGGAATAAGTCCTGGATGCTCTCCATTCATGCTTTGGTTCCTCTGGACCCTGCTCTAGCTGTGTCCTGCCCTCCAGCCCCACCTAGGTGGAGGAAATAGTAGAGCTATGATACAGTGTTGGCTCTGTCTCACCTTAGGAGGACTAGCCTCATCACACCTAGCAAGTCAGGTGGTAAATCTCCACTATCAGGGAATTCATCACCATGAGGGCAGCCTTCAAAACCTCTGATTGATAAATATTTTCCCTAAAACTGAGCTGACGTCTGTACCTTTGCAGTGGCAAGATAACAGGGTGATTAAGTACCGGGGTTCTGATCTTAGCGCCACCACTTACTTAAACTAAAGGTTAAGTTGCCTAGAGAAGTTTCATGTAAATAAAGTAGCAAACTGAGCAGACAGTAATTCCTACTTTATGTGCTACACATCCTCTATGTTTTACCTAATCCCTTTCTTAAAGCTTCAGCAGCAGAAACAAAGATACCATGGTGCATACAAGGCTAAGTGCATAGAAAGACATTTAAACACATAAAAATCCCCTATGACATTTTATATTTATATACATTTCCAATTAATTTATATTGAGGTATTCAAATAAGTGTTCTCATTTATTAATGCTCAAATTTTCCATTTTTAATAAAAAAACTAAAAGGCCTGAAATATTGGAGATCCCATTTGTTGGGACTATATTGTCAGTTCTACAATGGAATCAATGATAAAGAAATAATTTTATTCACTTCATCTCATAAACATATATAACTATTTTATGTCACTATCTTTCCCCTCTTAGCTTAACTCAGTTTGAATTAAACTATTGAGAGAAGCATCTTCTTCAACAAACATTGTTTAAAAGCTAAAGGCAAAAACATAATACTGATGTCACAAAATGAGATTCATTCTTGCTATCATCTTTTCCTTGAAAGAAAATCAGATTCCTTTCCAGGAATGAGGATATGTCCAGGGTGAGGAAGGTAATGAAGTGAAGAAATAAGAAAGCATTTTCTTACATTCCTCTTGCATAAGTTCAATGTAAGTTGTCATGGAGTCCTTCCCGATCAATTTCCATTATGTGTCAACCTATTTTGAAGTTCTAGAAGAGTCGGTCCATATCAACCTGATTGGCTCTGAATGGTACCTAGCCATCCACAAAATGCATTAATAAATCTTCTGAAGACCACAATCAATGTAGAGACTCTTTGTCATTTTATTTTAGATCTATAAACATCTGTTCTGTTTGCTTACATTTGACAGATCTCTTTTATGTGCATTATCTCATTTGATCTTCACAATTATCTGGTGGTGTAGGCAGGGAAAGTACAATCCTTATTTTACAGTTGGTTAATCAGAGGTTAGAAAAGATTGTTGTGTTCATTGCAGTGCGGGGCGGGGGTGGAGGGTGGACTCCTTATTTAGATGGGAATATTTGGGGTATTATAAATATGGGAAATTTCGGCAAAGATGTATAAGTACATTCTGGGATTTAAAATTGAAATTATTTAATTTTGTATTTGTTGCCTTAAATACAGTAGAAAATAGAATTAAGATACTTATTTTCAGTGTGTAATAGCTGTGAACACAGAGTGAACCATATAAGTGGGTTGTGTATGTATTGTCTAAAAAAAAGCTTTGGTTAATAGAATATGGCCAAGAAAATAGCATTAAATGAAAGATGTTTCTGACACTTGAGGTAGGTTTGTAAGATGTCTTGTGAGGGAAAAGTCCTAAAGAAATAATCCCATTTGTAAACCTGACCTCTTCCCTCAACTCTTATACCTAATGGGGTGCTAGTGAATATTTAACAACCAGCTACCTGGGAAAAAAACCAAAAGGCGTGACATGGGCATTTACGCATTTATGTGGCATAAATACTCCTACCACAGCTGATTTCAAGCTACCAATAGTTTAATAACTTGTTTATAAATCTCTTGGAATTTCTATAGTTGGTTTTCATAGCTTGTGCAAGCTAACTCCAGCCCACCCTTGTGTAGAGTTGTGTAACTTACTACTCAGCATCTCTACTTGCATATCTGATAATTATCTCAAACCTCACGTGGCCAGAGCTGACCTCCTGAGCTCCTTTTGCCTTGCAGTCTCTTCACCTATAGACCTCTTCTTCCTGTGGTCCTCTTTGCCTCAATTAACAACAGCTCTATCCTTCTAATTGTTCATCCCAAAATCCTGGGTGTTATCCCTGACTCTTTCTCACATGCCTTTTCAGATCTGTCAGAAAATCTGGTAGCCACTACATTCAAAATATATCCAGGTTCCAACCACTCTTGACAACTGCCACTGCTCAGTCCCAGATCCAAGTCATGATCTCTTGCCTGACTTACTGTGTTAACCTCCTGTATTTGTCAGGGTGAAGCTCTGTAGGTGCTGTAACAAACATCCCCAACCCTCAGTGGCCTAGTGTAATAAAAGTTTATTTTTCACTCACCTCATTGTTTGGGTAGCTCCCCTTAAAGTGATGCCTTGGGGATCCATGCTGCTTCCATCACGTCTTTAGTACTCAATGGTTAACTTCCAGCCCCCTAGAAAGTAGAAAGAGAGAACATCTAAAGGCATGAGATCTTTCAGGCCTGGAAGGAATATATATATATCTCTTCTACTCACATTCTGTTGTCTTGAACTGGGCATATGGCTCAGATACCCAGATACAAAGGAGCTATTTGGCAGTCAGATACCTTCCTTTAGTACAAAAGACATTAGTTTTATTATTGGCTCTATCGCTTGCGAACTCTGTAGCTTTATGTAAACCATGCAACAGCTCTGAACCTCAGTTTCCTCATCCTAAATCGGCCTAACATTCCTCCTGCTGAAAGCGAAGGCTGTAAAGGTGAATAACCAATTTCTGAAAATGTTGTGAAATTCACAAGGTAATACAAATATGAAATTCATATTAACAGTTCATTCATTCTGCATATATTCAGCAATATTTTTACAGGTTGCTGGAAAAACAGAAACAGGATTTTGTTGGATAGAAACTGTTCTTGCTGTTACAAACAAATTACTTTCTATTTGTACGTTATGACTGATTGTTTTTGAATGGTCCATGATAGATAAAAGTACCGGCCTTCTGGAGGCAATGAATGGTTATAAAATCAGCTATTAATTAATGGTCTTACAATTGCAAAGTGGGAATAAATGTAGTACCCCTATCAGTTTGCACTCTCTCATGAAGTTTCACAACATGAGAGTCTGAACGCTAGCCAGAATGCTAGGCCATAGTCAAGTTTTTCTGATATATATTGAAATCTCAAGTCATCAAGAGGAACAAATTTTGGTAGAATCAATGGCATCGTTTTTGTTTATTCTCTTCAGAAAATAAAAGTCAGATTCTTTTTCAAAAAAAAAAGAAGGAGCTGGAAAATGTAGTCTTCCTGTGCACTAGGAGGAAAATGAAGCTGTTTGGGTCAACATGTAGCACTGTCTGTGTCATGTCTCCTCAATGGTGTCTCTGCTCCCACCCTTGAATCCTCTAGTCTATTCTCAACACAGAAGCAGTTAGATAATCAATTAAACTATAAGCCAGATTATACACTCCTCTGCTTCAAACCATCCAATGGCTTATAACTCATGAAAGGTGAAAAACCAAGGTCCCTTTGATAACTTACAGGCCTTTCATGGCCTGGCTCCAGTTTCCTCTCTTGTCTCACTGCCTACTTCTGTCCTGCACGCTCATTCTGTTCCAACCGCATCGGGCTCCTTGCTATTGCAGTGACATGTGAGGCACACTACTGCCTCGAGGGCTTTTCATTTGCTCTTCTTTTTGTTTGGATATACTTCACCCAGATATCTACCTGCCTATCTCCCTCCCCTTCCTTACATATTCCTTAAATGTCACCTTCCTTGGCTACCATATTTAAAATGTCAACTCTCTTGCTCAGTTCCCTTCATCCCTACTGTTTTCCTGTCCCCTTTCTGTTTTTTCTCTATAGCACCTTCTAATACACATGTAATTTACTTATTTATTATTTTATTATTGTCCCTGTCACTGTACTCTAAGGGAGCTAAGTGTATTTTTTGCTATATCCCAGTACCCAAAACAGTGCCTAGAAGATAATAGGTATTCAGTAAATATTTGATTAATACATAAGTTAATGAGTGAAATTGATTTGTTTTTTAAATTTATTTATTTATTTTGGCTGTGTTGGGTCTTTGTTGCTGCACACGGGCTTTCTCTAGTTGCGGCGAGCAGGGGCTACTCTTTGTTGCGGTGCACGGGCTTCTCATTGCCGTGACTTCTCTTGTTGTGGAGCACGGGCCCTAGGCGCGCGGGCTCAGTAGTTGTGTCTCACCAGCTCTAGAGCTCAGGGTCAGTAGTTGTGGTGCACGGGCTTAGTTGCTCCACAGCATGCGGGATCTTCCCGAACCAGGGCTCAAACCCGTGTCCCCGGCATTGGCAGGGAGATTCTTAAACACTGCGCCACCAGGGAAGTCCCAAGATCTTTTATTCAGTAATCTGTTTTGAAAATATGAAGGATTCAAAGTTCTTGCGTTTATCAAAACTCTTAAAAAAAAAAAAAAAAAAACTCTTACAATTGAAGACAAATGATATAATTTAAACCTACAATAATAATAATAATAGAGTGCCAGATAGTGTGCTAAGTGTTGTCTCTAGGTTATGTTATTGAATCTTTTCCAAAATCACTATGAGATCATTAATTTTTTCCCCATTTTATAGGTCAAGACTAGAGCACATAAAGGATAAATCATTTGCCCTGGCTTACATGCCTAGTGAGAGGTTGGGTGGAGCTTTGAATCCAGGCAATTTGACCCCAGAGTAGAGGAATTTAGATGCCAGGAGTGAAACATTTCTAGTCTGTGTTGAGGGAAGAAAGACTTAGTTTAAAGTGAATGAGTTCTGCCACTAATTAGCTGTGTGAACTTGAACACGTCTGAGCCCCTTTGTTTTTTTGTTTGTTTTTTTCTTTTTTTATCATCCACTGTGTGAAATCTTTATTTTAAAATAAATTTGATTATTATAACATTACTAAAACAACAGAATGAGAAAGATAATAGCATAACAAAAACTCATCATCTAGATTTAACAAATATAAGATTTGGTCAAATTTGCTCCAAAATTTTTTTTTTTTGGTAGTATAGTTGATTTACAGTGTTGTATTAGTTTCAGGTGTACAGCAAAGTGATTCAGTTTGCTCCAAATTTTTTAAAGAAATAAATATTACTAAGTATGTGAACAAATATATAAACATTTGTAACTAATCAAGCTTTATTTGTACAAGATAGTTAACCTGCTTATTTTGTTGTGAAAAATAAGCAAACCTTTGTTCTGTATCCAGTGCTTACCTTTAGTCAATTTTTTTTCTTTCACCCTCCAAAACTTGTCATTCACACAATCCCCATTTCTCTTAGTGGCACAATCATTTGTTAAAATCTAATTGTAAGGAATGAGCCCCTTTGGATCTTAGTGTTTTCATCTGTAGAGAAGACACTGCTACCAGATCACTGCACAAGTCCCTTCTGGCTTAATGAACCAATAACTTGCCACAAGCAGTAAACAGAAGATCCACCACTCAAAGCCCTGTCTTTTGAGCTCTCTCAGTGACTTTCCTACCCTTATGGTATCTGCCACGAAGAATATGTCAGACAGGTAGAGGCACTGAATGGCCGAGTAACACACTCCACGTGTAAATAAAAACCGAGTCATGGTACAAAATATATTCAGACAGTGGATGCCATAGCTGGTTTGTATCTTAAATGAGCTCCTTTTGTTGTGACTAACCATTATAAGATTAACATATATTAGAGCAGGAGGTATTTTTAATAACTTTACCATGATTTAAATGCTCATGTGTATCAACTTGGTTAATATTTACAACCGTGGACCTAGTATTTTCATCAATTCTTCTTTACAGTTAAAGAAACTGAGGCACAGAATCATTAAATATTTTACCTGTGGTCAGCAGGTGAAGCAGGACTGGAATCCAAATTAGTCTGACTCGTAGAAGCCAAGCTGTTAGCCCCTCTCCCGTGCTGACATTCAATACAAAAATATCCCTGCACAGTTGGGAGGAAGTGGAAAGAGAACAATAAAAGACAACTGCATCACTGAATGTGGTCATATGATGAAGTTCCTCTGTAACAACACTTCTCTCAGACTTTTTTCATTGTATAACATGAAACAGACCCCATTTAAAAGTGCATACATGTAGAAATGCACGACAACTTAGTGGGCTAAAAAAAAAAACAAAAATACCACACACTAATTCCATGATGACATCTTGCAAACAGAGCCCATGATGTTTGTTCTTTTCTTGGTCATTTTGCAGTAACTGTATCTTCCTGAAACTGGTCACCTGATTTCAAAAAATTAGGAAAGGGGAAATATGGGTACTGTAGGTCAGATATAGAAGGTGCTGGAATTGGAACTGTTTTGGACAGCCAAGGCACTCTCAGATTAACCTCCGTGTCTGCTTTCCTAACCCTCTGTTTCAGGAAAGTCTTAAATGGTGAAACAAATGTTCGAATATCATGTGTTATGGAGCTCTTGGGAGCAGGGATAGTGTCCCTTTAGCCTTGTATCTCCAGTAGCTATCCTTAGCAGATGCTTTATAATTACTTGATGGGTGCGTGATGGATAAATGGATGGATGGATGATGGATGGTTGGACATATCAACAAAAGAGTAGATGGGTGGATGGAAGAGTGAATATCATGAACATTGGACTAGTGGTCAGGAAACCTGTGTTCCAACCCCAAATGTTTAGTTAGCTCGCCTCTAATATTGGATAAGACCCTTCTCATTTCTAGTTCTCAGTTTCCTCATTTGTGAAATATCTATGATTCCATTAGATTCAAAATATGACTGAATATATGACCCAGCTCCCTCAAGGTAGCTCTTAAACGTGCTCCCACCTGTAAAAAAAAAAATAATTTTTCCCATGTGCCATCTGTCTCTCTTCTCTCAGTAATAAGACCATTTAATCAGAGCAACTGCATCTTGGACAACAAGATGGCATTGAATACAGTTTTAATCAATGTAATCAATTAGGCCAGTTGATTACAACCGATCAGTTAGGCCCCATTTTATCATGAGGCCTAATGGTTGATTGCAGGAATTTCCTGCTGCAAAAATTTTTATTTGCTTTCTGCTGATGAAGTTGTTGAGTACTTGGTCATTTGCCTGATAGTTCTAGATTCACACTCAAGGAGTTGTTAAGTGATAGTGAAGCAGAGAGAGGGCACAGTTGACTCTAAGAGCAGTGAATTTGGGAGACATCATCAACATCAGTCATCATCAAAAAAAAAGAAAAAAAAATCAGTCATCATCACTGGGAGGCAGTTGAATGTGGTCGTGAGGGGCAAGAGCCCTGTTCGGAATTACAAATCTTCAAATCCTGGCTCAGCCACTTGCTCTGGTTCCTTGGGCAAGTGAGTGCAAATGAAGATAATAATGAAACCTACCTGAGCATCATGACCATCATTTTTCACGATAAATTGGGATGAAAGTTACTAGTTTCCTAGGGCTGCCATAACAGAGTACCACAAACTGGATGGCTTAAAACAATAGGAATTTATTATCTCACCAAATTTATTCTGGAGGCCAGAAGTCTGAAATCAAGGTGTTGGCAGGGTGGTGCTTCTTCTGAATACTGAAGGGCAGAAGCCTGCCTTGGCTCTTCCTAGCTCCTGGTGGTTGCTGGAAATCCTTGGATTCTTTGGCTTGTAGCTCCATTTTTCTAATTTTTGCCTCCATCTTCACATGGTGTTCTCCTCTCTGTGTGGGTCTGTGTCTCCACATGGCTTTCTTATAAGGGCAGGACTTACTGGATTTAGGGTTGACCCTAATCCAGTATGATCTTGTCTTAACTAATTGCATCTGGAAGTCCTATTTCCAAATAAGGAAATAAGTCACATTCTGAGGTTGTAGGTAGACATGAAATTTGGAGGGACACTCTTCAATATAGGCAATTCAGATTCTTGCTCTAACTTCTTCATCTCCTCCCCTCATGAAGTTTCTACTCACATCTCATGTCCCTGCTAGAATGTCCATATCATTCTAGAAACTTTCAATACTATTGAGAGTTGAAAGCGGAAGCACTGGCATCAGTATTCTAACTTAGAGGGTTTTGTTTTTCATTTGTAGAGTGAAAGATTTAGAACTGTAACCCTGAGGTCCTCCCCAACTAGCCAAGTGTAAAATGATCTTTTCTTCACTCCAAATATTTCTGAGTATTCGGAGGGACACTAATTTGAGTAGTGTTGATTGCATGTGAAAGGAACAGGATTGCAAATACCAAGTAAGCGTTTTCAATTTGTTGATAAATGTGTGCAACTCCTATGGCAGGTGCAAGAGAAAGTGCCAATTAAAAATTAGCTCCCATCCACATTTATAGATTGTGTTGTTGACTCCAGAAGTTTGCCGTTGCCTATTAAAGCAGGAGTTGACATGTAAATTTCTTCTGCTGGGTTTTTCTATAGGTCAGAAAACAGTCCTGCACAGCTTTTGGAATCCATCCAAACTGTTTAATGAGTCCTTCCTTGGCTGTAGATACCGTAATTCAGCAATTTTGCTTTGTTAAAAACTGTTGTTAAAAGTGTACCTATGACTTTCAGTGGTGTTCAGGAATCATAGAAATACACGCTTTCCACTGAAAGGGATGGCAAAGGTCACCTGGTCACTCCTGTCGCATTTAAAGCTTGTGTCCTTGCTACATCCCTGTCAGTGTGTCACCTGCGGTGCTATGAGTACCTCATTTCTCTAGGGGTAGCTCTGACTTTCAGAAATTTCTTTCTGTTAATTGTTAGAATAACGAAAAATGTGTGATTTGGTCCTGTCAATATCAGAATCATTTTTAGGTATTTGAGCACCATCTTAAAGAATCTTGAAGTTCTCCTGATCCAGCTCCAAGATAGTTGCCATTTACACATTCCTCCTCACTAACATGTGTTCCAATTCCAGTGTGAGAGGGATTTTACCTACAGTGTAACCCCACTCTCAGGCGTTCATAGGGCTCTCACCAGCCTGTCAATGCAACACTTGCCCTCCACCAAATGGTGACCTCACACCTGCCGACAAGTGAGAAGCCAGCTTCTCACCAAAAGGCTGCAGACTCTAATTTAGAGCAGTGATTCTCTAACTTGAAAGTGTATACAAATTACCTTCAATCTTGATGAATTACAAATTCTGATTCTGGAGATACAGAGCCTGAGATTCTTCACGTCTAACAAGCTCTCATGCAGTAGTAATAAATAGTAATAAGAAAGTGTAGATTGTATTAGGGTTTTGGTTCCAAACTAAATAGAAACAAACTTCTGTGTTTGTACTTGTTTCCTGTGCTATTAACAATTATGACAAGGAAAAAAAACACAGATTATGACAAATTTGGCATTTGAAAACAACAGAAATTGATTGTTTTACAGCTCTGGAGGCCAGAGTCTGAAACCAGTCTCACTGGGCTAAAATCTAGATGTCGGTAGGGCCATGTTCCCTCCAGAGGCTCTGGAGGAGGATTCATTCTTGCCTCTTCCAGCTTCTGGTGGCTGCCAGCATTCCTTGGCTCATGGATGCATCGCTCCAATCTCTGCCTCTGTAGTCACATTGCTCTCCTCTTCTGTACGTCTGAAATCTCCTCTGCCTCATTTTTATAAGGATATTTATGATTGCATTGTGGACCTACCTAAATTATCTACGATTATCTCCTCCCTCATATCAAGAGTCTTAACATAATTACATCTGCAAAGATCCCTTTTCCATATAAGGTAATATTTACCGGTTGCAGGGATTAGGACTGGATACCTTTGGGGGCCATTAAAGACATGCAGGTGGCCAAGAGGCCATGAAAAGGTGCTCACCATCACTAATGATCAGAGAAATGCAAACCAAAGCTACAATGAGGTATCACCTCACACTGGTCAGAATGACCATCATCAAAACATCTACAAACAATAAATGCTGAAGAGGGTGTGGAGAAAAGGGAACCCTCTTGCACCGTTGGTGGGAATGTAAATTGGTACAGCCGCTATGGAGAACAGTATGGAGGTTCCTCAGAAAACTAAAAATAGAACTACCATACGACCCAGCAGTCCCACTACTGGGCATATACCCTGAGAAAACCATAATGTAGAAAGAGTCATGTAGCACAGTGTTCAATGCAGCACTCTTTACAATAGCCAGGACATGGAAGCAACCTAAGTGTCCATCGACAGATGAATGGATAAAGAAGATGTGGCACATGTGTACAATGGAATATTACTCAGCCATAAAAAGAAACAAAACTGAGTTATTTGTAGTGAGGTGGATGGACCTAGAATCTGTCATACAGAGGGAAGTAAGTCAGAAAGAGAAAAAAACAAATACCGTATGCTAACACATATATATGGAATCTAAAGAAAAAAAAAGGTTCTGAAGAACCTAGGGGCAGGACAGGAATAAAGAGGCAGATGTAGAGAATGGACTTGAGGACACAGGGAGGGGGTAGGGTAAGCTGGACGAAGTGAGAGAGTGGCATAAACATATATACACTACCAAACGTAAGGTAGATAGCTAGTGGGAAGCAGCCGCATAGCACAGGGAGATCAGCTCAGTGCCCTGTGACCACCTAGAGGGGTGGGAGGGAGACGCAAGAGGGAGGGGATATGGGGATATATGTATACATATAGCTGATTTACTTTTTTATACAGCAGAAACTAACACAATATTGTAAAGCAATTATACTCCAATAAATTTGTTTAAAAAAAGTATAAATATATATCATAATCAACTGGAATATATCAGAAATATAAAGTATTGCTAAGCAGTAGAAAATTCATATGATTATGGCAAATGATGTAAAAAAAAAAGTTTTTTTAATGGTTTATGCATCTTCAGGCTGAATCTGGAAAGTCTCCACCTGGGACACATCCCAGGAAACTCTGACCCGCATTGACGGGATATTTGGGTTACTGAGGATTCGGATGGAACCTGGGTGTGCGTTTTCAGGATAGTGGTGGATTGATCACTGTGGACACACATCCAGGAGGATTTTGCAGGAGAGTAAGCAGTAGAACAACTTGGAGAGATCTTTAAAACATAGTAAAAATAGAAAGAAGAAACAATAAGATATCTAACAGTGCCATGTACAGAAGTTGAAAACGCATGCACATAGAACAGCAGTACACATTTTGTAATAATATATCGAATAGAATGCACATTAACACATTGAAATGTTGAGGGAGGGAAGCATGGGTGTGGAGTATGGGTGGACTTAAGGAATTAATGATTCAAGCAAACAGCCCAGACAGTCAGCAGTCATTTACTCTGAACTGAACAGTATGACTAACTCAACCTCTGTACGGGGTCTTACAGAAATGTGATCTCTTTCAGAAATTCTCTCTGGGACTGAGGTAATTCTCTTCACAGACTTTAAGACTACTTGCTTTGTTAAATATTTGACAGGACTCATTTTACACATGGATTATGTTGTCCATTGTTCAAAATAATGACTTACGGATTTTTGGAATAAAATAACCAGAGGCATCCTTTAAATGCAGATATCAACAGTTATCTAATGTTCAATTTGCTAAGAAAGGCAATATCTTTTAAAAAAAAAAAGGCTAGCTATTTCCCCAAAAGTCCTATTAGTAAAATTGCACGGATTATCTATCTGTCTTACCTATGCTATACAGATATATATACCTACATGCATAATAATATACACAACCCACTTTCCTTTGGGCTGGGAAAAGCATCCTTACAAACCAGTGTTTCTTAACCTTGTTTTCATTATCTTTCCCATTCCCCCACAGAGTCTTTTTAGACAATTTTTTCCTAATCATAAAACCCCATGAAATTTTAATATAACAGATATACTGTATGTGTATGTATTATGGCCCTTGGGAGAGTCACCAACCATTGTAAAATATGGGAATTTTTTCAGCCCCCAAGAACCAATTTTCACCCTCTTGGGAACAATATCACCCGCGCTGAGAATGCATACCCTACACTAAAGCCAGTCTGTGAAACAGGATTCAAAACCACTCTCGTAGGAAGTAAGATTCCAAGAAATACTCTCCCACCTTTGTGTCTGAAATCCCTCCTTCAGCAATTCATTCTTTTGTGTTCATCATTTTCCATTTTCATCCTGTCTCTCTTTTAAGTATAAAACATTTCAGAGACACAAAATATTAGGAATACAAAACATCATTTTAAAAATTAAAACACAGGACACCTGCTAAGAACAATACGCTTTGCTAAACACTAGGAAGGATTGAGAGTTGACTCAGCTGCAGGCTCATCTCTCAGAGGAGTTCAGAACTGGTGGGACTAGAGAAGTGGGTACAAAAGAGTGAATGAAGGTGGGAGTGGAGGTAATTAGTGTGGGCTGGAGCCTCAAAGTGAAAAACTGGAACACTCTGTTATCATCGTGTCATTAAGTTTATTCAGTCTTTCTTCTGGCAAGTGGAGAGAGGAGAGGAAGGAGCTGATAAGCTTGAGTAGGAGAGATGTTCATTCATTCATTCAACAAACATTTATTGAGAACACGCCATGTGCCAGGTACTGTGTGTTGGGGGCTGATTCAGAGACCCAGCGTAGGGCACTGAGTCTTTACCTTCAAGCCCATACTTCTCCCAGGGTGGATGGCTGGGGAGAGCTAACATTCCAGCAATAATAGCAAGAGCTCCTCTGCTTTGTCAGTCACTGCCACACTGGACCCGGGAACTCCACTCCTGAAACTAGTGTTGTTTCCTTTCTCAGCCTGGGCTGTCAGCAACACAGTAATGAGATGGGCACATTGTATAGCAACCCAGTCTCCCCTGCGACTGCCTGACAGTGCTTAGAACCGTCTGTCACACGGCTGAACAATGAGCTCCAAGCCTCAGCAAGGTGGCAATTAAGAAAATTCAAGCATATCTTCATTTACCCTACTGGAGTTCTTCATTCTTGACAGTTTGTGAAATTACAGTGTTAAGTAAAGACATTGCCAGAATGTTCTTAGCTTATTTGAAAACTCGTTAACTAGAAAATAATGCAGTAAATTTATACACCGAAATGATGTTTACAGTTCTGTGCTGTGTCTGGAGGTTTTTTTCTTTCTTCTTCCTTTTTTTGTGTCACTCTGTCTTATTTTTTGTTTGATGCTCTCTGAATTTCAGGAGTTTTTGTTGTGTTTTGCTTTTTCCTTTGATTTTAAATAGCATGCTGTGTTTGGTACTGTGTAAAATGAGGTTTACCTTCTGCATATTCTGAAAGAGACGTTTATGGAAAGTCTAAACTTTGGGGCTAGGTGTTGCTGAGGAATTTTGCCCTTAATTATTCCCACAAATGCAGCTGATCCATGGTGTGGGTAATCTGCAAAGACTTTCCAATTAGTTTTGGGATACGGGCTAACTCAAAATATTCAAAACTGAGGCCTCTCTGCTCAAATGTTGGATGTTATTCTTTGTGTAGCTCATTATAGCTGAATTATATTTTGTTCATTGTGGTACAAAAAGCTGGTCTCTGAAATAAGGGCTAGGTCTTAAAGCAGCTCTGTTATTAACTAGCTGGGCGACTGTATCAGTTAGTATAGGCTGACGATGGTGCGTTAACAAAGGGCCTCACCTGTCAGCTGACAACAGCAAAGTTTTATTTCTTGATGGCATTGTTTCAAGTTGGCTGTGGCTCTGCCTTGCTTCATCCTTGATCGGGAACCCAAACTGAAGAAACAGTCCCTAATCAGGATGCTGCTGCTTATTTTGTAGAAGGTGGTACAGAACGTGATAGAACCACATGATGGTTCCTAACATTCCTGCGTGGAAGCGGCACACGCCATTTCTACTCATATTTCATTGGCCAAAGTAAATAACGTGGTAAAATCCTATGGCGGAGAAGTGAAGACATAAAACCATTCCACAGAGAGGGGCAGCAAATATCTTGAAGAGTAACAATCTACAAAGTAACCTTGGGAAGGTATTAGACTTCAGTTTCCTAAGGTGTAAAATGGGGGGATAGGATTGGGCATTTCTGAAAATCCCATGCTTCTAATAAAACGAGTGTAACACTTGAGAAGCTGGGAAAGGTGCATATTGGGAAATCCAGGCTGAGATTAAATATTGTCGCTGGGAAAATGGGTAACTCCTCTGGACAGTACAGTGCAGTGTCTGTATCACGTGAGATAAAGGAGTGGCGATAGTTGCTTGATTTTTGAAAGAGGGTTTCACACAGTAGCTAAGCAAGCCATCCAAATGGCATGATCTGAGGCATGCTAAATCCTCCCCTACCAAACCTGCCAGATGTCTAATGGACTAAGGTGGCAGGGAACACAATATTACTTCAAGTTCTTGGGGACCTGATGGTGGCTTTGGTAGGTAATTTGCTCTGTTGTTTTGGTTACCAGCAAAGTGGTCATTGTCAGCTTTGCACAACATAAAGCGAAGTGTACGTAGGATTACTTGAGGCATAAACAGGCAATATTTGGGCATGTGATGCGGTTGGTTTTAGCACGTCTGTTCAATGATCTCATTCTTTCATATGCACTTATACGCTTTACCCCCAGAAGCTGCCTCAGTAAGTGTCTTCAATAGAAAGGGTCAAAGCACCTCCAAACAACCAAGGGCTGAGGACTCAGAGAAAAGAGCCAGGTTAAATGTCCCCAGTGAGCATCCTGTTGGCCAGCTGTGTCTAGAGTGGCCCTTTTTCTGATGCATTGATCTGTCTGTTCCCACAGCGGTGTCTTGCAGCTGGCAGCCAGGTGGCAGTGATCTATGCCTCTGCGCTGGAGAACAGATAGCGCGAGAAAAAAAACGAAGGGATTTGCCAAGCACTTTGTGCAGAATAGAGACCTCAGTCAAAGGAAGTGGGAGAAGGGCCATTTGTCTTGGACCTATCACCACTGCCTCTTTTCCTGCGTGCTCACGACCCACCTTGTGAGCTGTGTCAGGGCAGTCAGTGACTCTGAGGCAGGGCCCAGGGCCTGGGTTTCTCACCCTTGGCACTATTGCTACTGGGGACTGGGCAATTCTCTGTTGCCGGGATTTGCCTATGCGTCGTAGACTGTGTAGCAGCATCTCTGGTTTCTATCTACTACATGCCAGTAGCATCCATGCCCCGAGTTGGGACAACCAAAAATGTCTCCTGCCATTGCCGGATGTCCCTTTGGGGACAAAGCCACCTCCAGTTGAGAACCACTGATCTGGAGGATGTGGGTTTTGGGCCACTTGAGCCGGGTGGTTGTTGACTGCAGCACACGGACCTGCGCCTTGCAGTGATGAGTTTCTGTGCACTTTGTGTTTAAAAGTGTTAAAGAATGATCAAGAGTCTGGCTCTCCCAGGTTAGTAGTTACCTCTGTTGTTATTAATTTCCCAAATCAACCCAGTCAAATGAGTCATTTTTATCTCAATCCCTCTGCCATGGTTGACTGATTTTGCTCCCCTGTTGTTTCTAGTTTCATGTAACGTCTGATTACCATAGAGAAGTATTCAACATGGTTCTCATGTAAGAGTCAGTACAAATAGGCTTATTCCTCAGCTTTAAGTAGGAATGGACGAAGCGTTTTATAACACTGTATTGAAATAAATGTCTCACTAGAAATAAAATGCTTGAACACTCCACAGATTGATAGAATAATACAAAAAGCCCAAATCAGTCAATACCGGGACCTAATCATATTTAAGTATGCTAACAATGCATATTTATGATTTGCTTTCATTTACGTTGTACAAATTAGAGCATCAGTTCGCTGGAAAGCACCCTTAAGTGATAGATATAATTCTTCTCACTGGAATTCTTGGAATATATCTGTTGGATTTGTATGGTATTTGCTCCTTTTTGAAAATATATCAGGAGCTCCCGGCTGATCTTGAGGACAAACCTTGACAGATATAAAATAGCGCGTAAGGAATGGGCTTTTAGCCTAGCGAGTGTTTGAATCCCTGGCAATAAATTAAGCCTGTGGATGGCATGTCCCCTTGCTCAGCTCCTGCAGGGCCCTCCCACCTACTATGAGAGCAATGGTGTACTGTAATGCTGCCTTTTCATCATGTGATACAACCATAAAATGACTGTCATGAGCTAGTCGGGGAGAGACAGAGGGGGCCCTAGGGGGCGTCAGGAGGGGGTGGCTGGGAGGCATGGGAAGATGAGGAAACAGTTGAATGCACTACTAGATGGCGTTCAGACTCAAGGGAGCAGGGCCTGGGGTTCTCGTCAAGATCAGGAGTGGTCTTTCCCCAGGTCTGTGCTTTTGGTTTTAAGGGCTGAGCCAACAGTTAAGCACTAGCACTCACTATGTTAAAAGAGCCATGATGGGGCTTCCCTGGTGGCGCAGCGGTTGAGAGTCCCTCTGCCGATGCAGGGGACACAGGTTCGTGCCCCGGTCCGGGAAGATCCCACATGCCGCGGAGCGGCTGGGCCCGTGAACCATGGCCGCTGAGCCTGTGCTCTGCAACGGGAGAGGCCACGCAGTGAGAGGCCCGCGTACCGAAAAAAAACAAAAAAAAAGCCATGATGAGGTGTTCTTCCCGATCACCATGTGGCCACATACCTCGTCTGGCACAATTACATGGTAGTTTAGAGCACAGATTCTGCAACCAAACTGCTTTGGTTCAAATTCTGGCTCTGCCACTTACTAGCTGGTCATCTTGGGCAAATTACTTAATTCCTCTGTGCCTCAGTTTCTTCCTCTGGGAAAAAGGGTGAAGTGCTAAAACCTTCCTCGTAGGTTTTTGTAAGGATTAAATCAGTCAAAATGTGTCACGTGGCCAGAATCAAGCCTGGCACATAGTAAGTGCAATATGGTGTTGACAGGAATATCTGTAACACTTGGTAATCCCTCTTTTATAAAAACAGTAAGCGTCAACTGAGATCCTTCTAAATAGAGTTTCCACATTTAGTCAATGTAAATACAGAATGCCCTGTTAAATTTTAATTTCAATACCCCAAATTATAATTTTTTAGTATAAGTATGCTCCATGCAATATTTGAGCATACTTTAACTAAAAAAATTAACAACTGCTACCGCTGTTGATTCTGAGACACCAGTCCTTAAGAGAGTGTCCTAGTCTCTTCACTGATACTTTAGATGTTGTAAAATGAAATATTTTTCAGTTATGCCTCATAAGACTGTTTTCTGGCCCGCATTTATAAACAGCCTCCTTCCACCCTTATAAAAAACATACAACTCTTCAAATACTCCCAAATATATACATAGTCCCTATCTTCTAGAAAATCCCATAGTAAAGCCCAATTCTTCCAATAAGCTTTTCCTCATTAATCCCATCTAGCTCCCTCTCTCTCTGCAATTTTTATTCTATTTGTTTTATCAATTAGCAGGTAGTTAAATGTTTCCTTAAAATGTTTTCTGATATCTCCCATGGACTTCCAATGGGTTGCTTTATAACTTGAAGAAATAACTATATCTTATAAATATAAAATATTTCCCAATTGTACACACACTGAGTGTTCAAAGGGCTGATGAATATTGTACACGTGTATGATGACACAAATGCCCTGTTAGTCCAGTGGTTCCTTATTTGTTCATGTTTGAGTTGCACTAGCCTGAAGAGCTTTGAATAAAGTGGCAGAATGCAGATTATCAGTTGAATTACAGCCCTTTAAGAAGGGATTAGATGTATTTTTCCCTAAGTGTGGGTCACATAAACTCATCTTTCACAGAGTCAGATTTGCTTTAGGAAACCAGGAGGACACCTGTAAGTCATAGCTTAACTCGTGGGCACATTATGCTGGCTTACGCTGCAAAGTTTATGGTAAAATTCAATATCATTTTCCTAGAGAAGTTGGTAGTAAAATAGAGTAAGTGGGTCTCTTAAAACTGTTTCAGTCCATCTTATGCTCCTTTTAGATAAAGATCTCTTGAGAAGCATGAGAGTGATTTTTCCATGCTTCTAGTTCACCTTGAAAGATTCTGATACGACCTAGAACCAATTTTCTTAGACCCTATTTGCAGACAGTAGTATTCAATACCAATATTTTATTTTGGAAAACCCTGAAGTCAAGATACTGATGATTTCACATTATGCCTCACAGTCCCATGAATGTCAGATCGGAAATTCCTGTCTCATGTCCCTCCCTCTGTTTTAGCACTTAAGAAAATGGTTGCTCTGAGATGTGATATAACTTCCTAGGGTCACACAGCTTGGGAGTGTCTGTTTTCCTTCCTCCATTACAGGAACATGGTAAAGAGAAAAGAAACATATACTAGATTCTTTGGCATCTTTTGAAGAAAATTCCGTAGAAATGGAGACCTTGTTATTAATAACTTTTTCTGTACTGTCTTGGCAACGGTGTGTGGGCTCAAGATTCACAGTAGCTTCAGTGCTGTGTTTTGGGTGGTCCTAACTGCCTCCAAACTAGGTGTTGACAGAAAAATAACACAGCACAGCAGGGCAATTCAGGGAAGAGTCTCATAAGGACATGTGGGACTTGCTGGCTCCCTCAGCACCCTTTCCGAGGTAAGTGACAGTATGTATTTCAAATTTGCTTAAGTACAAATGGAAAATAATGTGCTCACCTAAGTAAGAAATCCAAGTGTTAGATTCAGGCACACCTGGATCTAGGGGCTACACTGATGACTCTGTCTCTCTATATCTAGATTCTGCTTTCTTCCCAGATAGGTTCTCTTCATGCAGTGCCCATGAAAGCCCCCAAGCTCACATCCTTCTCATTATTGCAGAGGGAGTCTATTTCCTGGTAGCACCAGGAGAATTCATAGAGAGGTTTCTCATTGGCCCAGCATGATGCAGTTTCATATCTCTTGACCAATCACAAAGGAGAAGAATAGAGTAATCTGATTGGCTAGGCTTGGGTCCCATGTCCAGCCCTTGAGCTGTGGGTAAGGAAACCACCACCAAGAGCCACATATACAGAGAAGAAATGATTGGGGCTTTCCCTAAAAGAAAGGACATTAGACAAACCACAGATGTTGTGTCTGTATATTTATTTTACACACTCACGTGCATGCGCGCGCGCGCGCACACACACACACACACACACACACACACGCTCCTATCTCTGCTGCACCTGTTCCTGATTGTAGCCTAATCCAATCCATGGAGTCAGCAGCAGAGTTTAGAGGTATTTATAGATGGTTTAATTTCCCATTTCTCTTAAGATTGCTTAGCTCTGTAAGGATCTCTTTTCCTCCTCTAGTCACATAGTGAGGAAAATCTGTTCTGTGGCTCTTTGCTGAGGTATTCATGGCCTACAATTTGTTTCCGACTGGGACAGCTGCAAGGTGCCGTTGGTCTCATGTAGTTGTTTCCATAGAGACAAAGAAGGTTATAGGGCTCATGGAATTAACCCTCAAGAGAGTCAGAAGGCGTGACACCTAGAATCCCAGCTGGATTATTAAAACCTGAAAGATACTGTTGGTCTTCAGAGAGTCTTGGAGGCTCCTTCATTTATTTACCAAACATTTCTTGAGTACACTATGTTCCAGGCATGGTTTTGGGCATAGAGTTCAGGGGGATAAACAAGGCAGACAACAGCCCATTCTCATGGAGCTTACATTCTGGTGGCAGAGGGAGAAGATTATCAAGTAAAACAAAGAGGAAAATAGAAATGAGGAGATAGGAGAATCCCTGGGAGGGCAACTCTTAAGTGGAAAGTCAGGGAAGGGCCCTCTGGGAAGACATCTTGAGCTGACACTTAAATGATGGAGGAGCCATACATTCAAAGATTTGGGGAAGGAACATTCCTAGTCAAGTACTCTGAGGTGGGAAGAAACGTAGTCATAGTATCAGTAATAATAACTAGCACTTATGGAGCGCTTACCATTTGTCAAACTCTCTGTTAAGCACTTAGGTGAGTGTTATTTTAATCTTCACAATCATGTTCATAAGGAGGAAACTGAGGCTCACAGTGGCTAAATAATCACCCAAGACGCTTCTGGTAAGTGGCAGAACCCTGAATGGGACCTGAGCAGTTGATTTCCAGAGCCTGCCAACTTAAACTTTTCAGAAAATGTAAAAGGATTCAGTAGCTGCTTCTTTACTTGAAGGGATACCATGGGAGGAAGACTGGGGTTATTTTATGAAACTGTGGTTGTCAGGAAGTATGTAAAGTATGGGAGCAACAAAGTTCTGAATGCCTGAACTTTCCAGAGTGGAATAAGCTGCTCCCGACTGGAGAATGGCCTGAGTTTGGTAGGACTGCTTAGAGAAAACTCAAAAATTGCATCATCGGCCTCATCTTTAAACTCCCTCCTAACAATGAGATGCTACTTTTTCAAATTTATTTTTCTAGCAAGGTCAGAATCAGGAAAGGACTCCTCCACACATACTCACAAAATCGACTTTAAAAACACATTAGAGAGGCCACTTATTTTACAACAAAACTTATGATTTATCATAAATCCCCAGGCTTTTTAAATAAATGCTGCTGTGCCATATGCCCCCTTCAGTTCAAGTTTGAGTGTAAATCATAAAAAGTCCATAATCCCACATGCTTTATGTTTTCATGATCACAGAAGGCTGCCTCGCCTTTCCATTCATGATTAATTTTTCTTGATAGCTCCCTCTAGATCTTAGCAAATAATTAAAACTAATGAACAATCCGCAATGGCAGTAGAGCAATGAGCATATTGTTTCCTGTCTGGGCTCCAAGCTTGATGAAAGGAAAGACTCACTGAGAAAGAACCCGCTGATGTTTCGTACTTCACTTCCTGACCACCCAGTGAGAACAAATGACAGCTTCGGGGAAAATCATGAATTAAGATTTTTTAGCACTTTATAGAATAGTTAGAGTTTGCAAGCATACAGTTAGTCGGTATAAGCGCTGACTCCCCAATAGAGAAGGATTCTAAGGTATGCACTTCTTGTTTTCTCTTACTCCTTTCCTGTATCGGTGGGATCATGTTTCCATTAAACCAGATCTGCTAATCACAAATGGCACCTAAACCAGAGGGACTGATGTGCCCAAGTGTTGGTGGTATGGTGGTTAGCATAGCTGCCTTCCAGAGTGGCTGATATAAAAGAGAGAGAGAGAGAGAGAGAGAGAGGCACTCATAAATTACCATCGTATCACGTTTTTCCAAGGTGAATGATGTGTTTTCAACAGATATTAATAGAGACTATTTTATTCAGGGGGTTTATCTAATCAAAGAAAAGTAGAAAAGCAAAGCTTCAGGTTAAATCAATCCTCTCGGAGACTGGAAGTTTGAATTCTGAGGTTTTCTCCAGAAAGTAAGAGAGAAGTGAAATTTGGGAGGAGGATTGATTACTTCCATTCATTTTCTATTGTGTATTCTGTATCTCCATCTATGGAAAAGTCCTTGACATTTTTGCTTGACTTGATACTTAACTCAATTTAATTTGACTGGTCAAGCGATTAACAAATCATAGTCAGTAAAAATAGAAGTTCTGTCTTCTTTTGGTTTTCTTCTGCAAATGACTTTTTAAAAATAAATCCCATGCACTAAAGATACGGCCAAAGTGAATTAGTTTTTAGCATCGGCCTCAAAGGGGATTTAGATGATAATAAAAATACAGTCAGTTTTTAATTGCTCTGAAGCCGACATTTGGGGCCTTTTAGAGAGTTTCTTCTTTCCTTCATTTCCTGTCTTTCTGTTTACTGGCTCCAAGTGGGAAGGAAGAAACCACAGGTGCTCCAAAAACGCTTTAAAAAGACTTTGATGTAGAAGAGTTGCTGGGAGTTGCTTAGATTTTGATCATCCACGCTTGCTCCACCGGCTCGTTGGTCCAGCAAATTGAAAGTTGACAGTACAATTCCAGAAACCCTAGTTAGGAAGCTTCTGTGGATTTGCTATCGGTATTGGCTCCAGTAAGGCAGCGGAGGGAGCTGAGTTCTGCCTTCGGAATGCCCTCAGCGGCCACACCTTCTTCTGTCTTTATTAGTATAGAATCTTAAAACCTCAAGAATGGAAAAGTTCAGCCGTGTCCTCCCTAACCCCTCAGGTCAAAACTTGCTCTCAGAAAAGGATCTCACATCTGCAGAATTTCAGATGGCTTTTTAAGTCTCTTTATTTACTGTGGAATAAAATTGGTTATGGGTTGAAAAGGGCAGAAAATATCTGTGAGTTGGTTGAGGAAGAATCTTAGGGGTTGGGAGACATTCAAAGTTTGAAACCATCTTGGGTGCTAAGTCATATTTTATACAGGAAACACCCACTTAACCTGTGTTCAAGATTGTCCCTGTCCCTTATACATAAGTGAGGGCAGAGTTCTTTTTTTTTCCACTTGATATTTTATTTTATTATGTCTTTTTTTAATTGAAGTATAGTTGATTTACAATGTTGTGCCTGTCTCTACTGTACAGCAAAGTGACTTAGTTATACACATATAGACATTCTTTTTTAATATTCTTTTCCATTATGGTTTATCGCAGGATACTGAGTATAGTTCCCCGTGGTATACATTAGGACCTTGTTGTTTATCCATTCTAAATGTAATAGTTTGCATCTACTAATCCAAACTCGCAGTCCATCCCTCTCCCTCCCACCCTCCCCCTTGGCAACCACTAGTCTGTTCTCTATGTCTGCGAGTCTGTATCTGTTTTGTAGATAAGTTCATTTGTGCCATATTTTAGATTCCACATGTAAGTGATATCATATGGTATTTGTCTTTTTCTTTCTGACTTACTTCACTTAGTATGATGATCTCTAGTTGCATCCATGTTGCTGCAAAGGGCATTATTTTGTTCTTTTTTATGGCTGAGTAGTATTGCATTGTATATATACATGCACCACATCTTCCTTATCCATTCATCTGTTGATGGACATTTAGGTTGTTTCCATGTTTTGGCTATTGTGAACAGTGCTGTTATGAACATAAGGGTGCATGTATCTTTTTGAATTATAGTTTTGTCTGGGTATATTCCCAAGACTGGGATTGCTGGATTATATGGTAATTCTGTTTTTAGTTTTCAGAGGAACCTCCATACTATTTTCCATAGTGTCTGTACCAACTTACATTCCCACCAACAGTGTTTGAGAGTTCCTTTTTCACCACACCCTCTCCAGAATTTGTTATTTGTAGACTTTTTAATGATGGCCATTCTGACTGGTGTGAGTTGGTACCTCATTGTAGTTTTGATTTGCATTTCTCTAGTAATTGGTGATGTTGAGCATGGTTTCATGTGCCTACTGGCCATCTGTATGTCCTCTTCAGAGAAATGTCTATTAAGGTCTTCTCCCCATTTTTCAGTTGGGTTGTTTGGTTTTTTGTTGTTGAGTTGTATGAGCTGTTTGCATATTTGGGAGATTATGCCCTTGTCTGCTGCATCATTTGCAAATATTTTCTCCCATTCCATAGGTTGTCTTTTTGTTTTTATGTTTTGTTTTGTCTTGTTTATGGTTTCCTTTGCTGTGCAAAAGCTTGTAAGTTTGATTAGGTCCCTTTTGTTTATTTTTGTTTTTATTTCTACTGAAGAGCAGAGTTCTTAACAAAGATCTAGTTCAGGGTACAGCAGTCTACAGTCCACGTACAAATCCAGCCCCCCACCTGTTTTTATACAGCCTGTGAGCTGAAGATGACTTTACATTTTAAAATGGGTGGAAAAAAGTAATGAAGATTTTGTGACACATGAAAATGATATTTTGAAATGAAATTCAAATTTTAGGGTCCATAAATAAAGTTATATTGGAACACAGCCATGCACACTCATTTGCATATTGCTTAAGGATGCCTTTGTTCTACAAAGGCAGGGTTGAGTTGTCATGACAGTCCATGGAGCCTAAAATACCTGAAATAGTTATTATCTGTCCCTTTAAGAAAAAGGTTGCCAGTGCTTAGTCTGGGTCAGTGTTTTTAAAACAGTTTCCTAAAGATCCTCGTTGTTCAACAGAGCTTAACCTTAGAGCAGAGAATGGGAAGGTGAGGCCCCAGGGAGAGGCTCCATGAAGAGGTCCCATCTGCTCAGAACGGTTCTGCTTTTACTTCTCATACTTTAAAATCTACAAATGAATTTATAAAAGTTTAAAGCCACTGCAAAAGCAGTAAATTTTTAAATCATAAAGTGTTTTAAATCTTCTTAACACTTTTCCAAATTAAATGCCTAGTAACAAGCGATATACTTTCCAGGAAACAAGGATCTGCTGTCATTATTTCACCATAAAAGCAGAGATTTCCATGGAAGAAGGAGAGAACTGGAAACTTATCAGGACCCAAAGCAGTGCTAGGGATCTACCTTCTTTTCCTCACTCTTCTGGCCTTCATCTCTGTCTACATCTGTTCTCTTTTCCTCCTCTCTCTCCATACTAATTTCCTCAACCTCTTCACACTTTCTTATTCCTTCCTAAATGAAGGTGACATGTGGCTTTTGCTTGCCATGGCATCCTGTAAGTTCTGCTGCATTATATTGAAAATTCTTTGTTTCTCTCCGAGAGAGAAAACCTAGCAGTTAAAGTCGTGAGCTTTGGAGCCAGATTGCCCTGGTTTGAATCCTGGCCCTTCTACTTACCAGCTGGGCAGGTTACTTCACTTCTCTCTGCTCCAATTTCCTTGTGAGTAAAATGGGATAATAATTTTATCTATTGCATAAGGTTGTTGTGGAGAATTAAATAATATTTGTAAAATAGAACTATGGCTGGCAGATAGTAAGCATGATGTAGGCGTTTGCTATTATTAGTATGTGATTGGCTCACTCAAGCTGTGGGTGTGCCGCAGTCAACGTCAGAGTTTTTGAGGGCTGATCTTTCGTCAGCTATCACCCCTCAGTCTAATCAGCAAAGGTTGGGTGATAGGGTCTATAGACTGCATTAAAGGCTTCAATTCTTTATCCCTCCATGTATCCATTCCCTGCGTTGTATAAGGTTGCAGTATCCTCCTGTGTTGGTGGGACATCTTTTCCATGTCTTGACTCTATGCTTGATTTGTGACTTGCTTTGGCCAGTGGGAAGTTGGCTGACAGTACAAACAGAGGTTTGAAAAGTGCTTACACATCTGGGCTCATTCTCTCTGCCATCTCTGCCATTGTCATGAGAAGGTCATGCCCAAGTTGACCTGTTGATTTCAGGAGGAGACTAAAAAACATGGACAGCAGAGCCATCCCTGGCCCAGCCAGCCTAGAAGGGCCAACCCCCGGTCAACCTGCGGACTGATGAGAAATCAGATATGATTGGTGTCTTATGCCTTCAGGTTTTAGATGGTTTGTTACACAGCATAAATCATTTTAGGGAGAAAAATAACTGATTAAATCCAGTTACTGATAAGTTGATAAACTTATTCAATAAAAAAACACACTCAAGTACGTTTATAAGATATTTTTCACTGATTTCATGAAGATTCTTTTTTTCAAATAAGCTATTCAGAATTTCTGGCTTTAAATCTTCTTAAGTCATTTTCCCTGTAAACTCCACAAGTCTCTCCATCGGGTGGAGACAAGATGTTTTGCATTGCCAGTGCAAATTCTCTTTGGAATTCTTTTAAAACTCATCTGCTTGTCAAAGGGCACTGCAGGTGGTTTGCATAGCCATGGAGGGTGAAATCAGTTTCCAGACGTCCAACTCAGCAGGCTTCCCGTGGGGGTTGTGGAGAAAAGGAATCGAGGAGCAGTCTGAATTCTACAATATTTGTGAACTGGGGATATTTTCCTTCAGGGGAGGAACAAAACTGACAGATACAGACACACACGTATAAACAAAGTTCACTTCAAAGGGAAAACTTTTCTTATAGAAATCCATCTACTAAAGCTGAGGGTAGAGATATAGGGCCAAAATAATGTATGTGATTGCAAGTCAAGATGTTTAGCCTTTGGTCCCAGATGCATTTATTTTCTACATGGGCCAAGCAGTCTGGAATCAGGATACAATTTACAGTCAGCTAAAGATCGCATGAAGAACTGTCTTCTGAGAAGGGGTACTGACCGTCATCTCTTGTACCCTGCCTTCTAGGGTGGCCCTTTGGGTTGTATTGCCCCATGTCTCTGAAGCAGCAGTGTTGAGCAGTGGTTAGTGTTGAGCACTAACCCTGGAGCCAGATTACCTGGGCTCGGATCCTGGTTCTCTTACTTGTTAGCTGTATAACTTGGGGTGAGTTGCTCAACCTCTCTATCTTCTCATGAGGTGGTATGGAGGATTAGATTAATTAAAACATTTAAAATGCTCAGAAGCGTGCTGAGCACGTACTAAGCACTCTATAAACGTCTGTAGTTGTTATCATCCTTGTTGTTACACCTGTTACAACTATTTTGGTGAAAAGCCGTGCATGTCTTCTGGGAACCCGCCCCTTGCTTTACTTGAGTTCATAGTCTACAAATGCTGGCTCCACCATCCTTAGTCCTGCCTCACCAGTTAGAGCCATCATCGCCTGGCACAGTGATGCATTGTGGTTTGAGTATATGACTCAGTCTAACCAGTGAGCTGTAAGCTTTAGATTTGGTGGGGTTGTGAGAGAGAGGCATGCTTTCTCTTCCACTGGACATCAACTCATAAGGAAATAAATTAGAACGGAGCCCATTACGAAGAGCAAAGCCAACGGATGGAACAAGAGCAGGTCCCAGTGACATTTAAACCCCTCGATTTAGCCCCCTCCCTGCCATCCGTGGATTCTTTTTTTCTTTTTAATGTGAGGCTATAAATATCCTTTTGGCTTACATGAGTTGAAGTTGGGTTTAACAGAAAGAGCTCTTATACCCCTTCTAAATATTTTTTCAGAAAGTTTTATTGAAACTTGGGTCCCTTTTTTGAAGTTTTTCCTGTAGATTCAGGCCATTTCAGAACAAACTTGAACGAGCAAACAAATGAATCAAAATATGACAATCTCATTCAGACTGAACTGCCAGGAATTGTCATTTTAGGGTGTTTTTACTTTTGTGAGATTTGGGGGTGTAGGAGGTTACAGTGGAAATCACCACCTTACACCTCTGTCCTGAGTTGTGTATTAAACCATGTCAAATGTAAGAATTCATGGAATATAAAACTGGCTAATAAAACAAAGCAGCTTTGATCTTCCCCCTTCATGAGATTTATTCTGACAGTTTGCAACTAGATGAAATAGATAATGGAAATCCGTTGTCAAAATAACTCAGTTTAAATGTATTGTAAGAGTAACAGACTTAGTTATCCACTTCACCAAAGGACTGTAAGAAGCAAGGCTTCACATCATCCCTTCTCATAAACATCAGAAAGCATTAAAAAGGATTTCCAAGTACATGAAATTATGAAGTGGGCAAATTTTGCCTTCATTGAGTTATGCCCTATTTCCCCTTCCTAGGCATGGATTATTTGTCCTTCTTTCTTCTACATTCTCGCTTCTAAAACGCTTGTCTTCGTGCCTAGGAAGAACCTCCATTGTCTTTTCTGGTAATGGTCCCATTTATGGGGCCCCAAGGGTGTATACATAGTCCGGGCTGGGGCAATCGCAGTCCTTCCCCTCCTCAGTCAAAGTGATTGGTCCAGAGTATGGGCATGTGAAGCAAGGTTAGCCATTCACAGTCCTTTGGCAGATTTTTCTTTTTAATTTGAAGCTGAAAAGGAAGGTTCTTTGCTTGTGTGGTAAAAGAGCTGTTAGGGTATGAGTATAGAGCTGCCTGCAGCCATGGAGAAAACAGGTCAGCGATCAGCAATAGTAAAGAGTTAGGCTGTAATAGAGAGAGTCAAAATGTAAAGAAGCAGTCTTGGCAGCATTCAAGGCCTTAGTCCTATTCATTCCTGAGGGAAGCTTTATCTCTGCCCTGCCCATGAATTTGTTGTATAGGTAAATAAATATGTCCTCATTTCTTGATAGAGACTTCTGGTATCAGCTCTGACATGTAAAGAGCTGGGAGATAGCTTCCCATCCTAACAACAAGAAAAAACTTGACAAACTGAAAATCAATTAATTTTCTTTGACTTTTATTGAAAGTCCCAAGGACCAACAGGCTTTGGAGAACCCATTCTTCCATGATCATCACCCCCAGGAACCCCACTAGATTCTCAGTCTGAAGTTCCCAGAATGAGCCACTCATGGCTCTGGAAGGGGCAGCGGGAAAGTAATCATAGTAAAATTCACCCAGAACCTTCTCTGTAACAAAGATCTACTCTCCAGGAAAAAGATTTTGCCAGAGTCCTATGCCAGTAGGGGAAGGACGTTCCTCCATTTCTAGCACCTCAAGCCTTCCTGTCTGTCCTCTGAGGAAATGTGGAGGCTGGAGCAGGGGGGGCACTCAACAGGGGTCAGGGCTTCAGGGAAATCAATAGCAAATGCTGCAGGCAAGGAAGGGAGTAAGAAGCATGTGGGTAAAGTTATACCACTCGAGGAACACTTGTGAAGGTGACAAGCCCAAGATTCAGGCCACTAAAACACTGAGATTTCATCAGATTATAATGCTCCCCTTTCCCTACATTAGTACCACACCAACAGAGCCTCAGTATAATAATAGTAGATTGTAGCTGAAAGAGCTACAAGATGCAGACTCTTTCTGAGGAAGTATACTTGGGGAAGCCCAAAATCTAGAGAGGAGATAAGAACGATGACACTCGAGAAATTTGAAGCTTCTGTCACCTGTAACTACGACAAACATTAAACACAGTTCCATTCCTAGCCATATTACCATAAATCCTCATGCTAAAGTCCTGTTTATCTCAAATTTCATTACTTGATATAATGTCTTGCTTTCAACCACCATTTATAAGACAAGCCAAAAGCAAGGAAAAAAGGTAGTCTGAAGAAACAAAGTAATTGTTGGAAACAGACTCACATATGACATATATGTAGGAGTTAGCAGATAGGGTACTTAAGATGTACGATTAACATGATGTGGACACTAATGGAAAAAAATAGACTATGTGTAAGAACAGGTGGGTATAGTAGATGGTAATTCTATGAGAAGATCAATGTGAAATGCTAGAAACCAAAAACACTGTAACAGGGATGAAGAATGCCTTCATGGACTTGACACATTCGAGGAAAGACTCCATGAGCTTACAGATAGATCAACAGAAACCAAACTGAAAGGCAGAAAAAAAAAATAGCAGAAAACAAATGAACAAAAAAATCCAAGAGGGCTTCCCTGGTGGCACAGTGGTTGAGAGTCTGCCTGCCGATGCAGGGGAAGAGGGTTCGTGCCCCGATCAGGGAAGATCCCACATGCCGCGGAGTGGCTGGGCCCATGAACCATGGCCACTGAGCCTGCACATCCGGAGCCTGTGCTCCGCAGCCGGAGAGGCCACAACAGTGAGAGGCTCGCGTATGGCCAAAAAAAAAAAAAAAAAAAATCCAAGAACTTCGGGACAATTTCAAACTGTATAAGATACATATAATTGGAATATCAGAAAAGAGAAGGAAGCAAAAGAGATATTTGAATAATGACTGAAAACTTTCCAAAATTAATGACAGACACCAAACCAGAGATCCAGGAAGCTGAGAAAACACCAAATAGGATACATACTTAAAAACTATGCTTACGTATAACATATACAAACTGCAGAAATCCAAAGGCAAAGAGAAATCTTGGAAGAAGTCAGAGTAACACAATACCTTAACTGTAGAGGAAAACAGATAGGAATTAAAGCATACTACTTGTTAGAAATCATGCAAGCTAGAGCATGAAGTGAAATATTAAAAGTGGTGGAAAAAAACTGACCTACGAACCTATCATTTTATATCCAGCAAAATTAATCGTTCAAAAATAAAGGTTATAGAGAGACTTTTGCAGACAAACAAAAACAGGGAATTTGTAAGCAGCAGACCTGCCCTGCAAAAAATAGTAAAAAAGTTCTTCAGAGAGAGAGAAGGAAAATAATGTCTTGAAAACTTGAGTATACATAAAGAAAGGAAGAGCTTCAGAAAAGGAATAAGTGAAGGTAAAATGAAACAAAATATTTTTCTTACTCTTAATTGATCTAAAAGATAACTGTAAAGAAATAAGAGTAATAACATATTTGTAATTATAGCCTGTGGATCAGTGAAATGAATGCCAGCAACATCACATAAGACAGGAGGGGTGAATTCGGAATACTCTGTTACAATGTACCTGAATTGCAAAAACGAATATAATGTTACTTAAGGTGAAGTCATATTAATTTAAACTGTATATTGTATAATGAGTGCAAAGCTTCAGTTTGGGAAGATTGAAAAGTTCTGGAGATAGTGGTGATGCTTAGATAACAGTGTAAATGTACATGTAAAAATGGTTAAAATTGTAAATTTGTGTTATGTATGTTTCACCAAGATTTTTTTTAAGACTATAAAAATGTATATTGTAAATTCTATGGCCACCACTAAAAGTGCTTTTTAAAAAGTTTAATTAATATTCTAAACAAGAAATAAGATGGGGTCATATTAAATGCTCAATTAAATGCAGAGAAGGCAGAAAAAAACGGCAATAGGAGGTAGGGGTAGGTATCAAAGAATAAATACAATGAATAAAGAGCTGTTGAAAACATGATAGAAATTATATCAATAACCACTTTAAATATGAATGGTTTAATTATGCCAATTAAAAACAGAGATTGTTACAGTGGATTAAAAACAAACCAAACAAGACCCGACTATATGTTATCTACAAGAAACCCACTTTAACTGTAAAGACTTAGATAGGTTAAAAGTAAAATGATATTCTATACTGATACTAATTTTTAAAAATCTGGAATAGCCATATTATTTCCAAACGAAGCAGATTTTTGAACAAGGAAATTATCAGGGACAAATGGCGCATTACGTAATGATAAAAGAGACAATTCTCCAAGAAGACATAACAGTCCTTACTGTGTATGCACCTAACAAGAGTGTCAAAATACATGAGGCGAAAACTGATAAAACTGAAAGGAGAAATAGACAAATTTATTATTATAGTGGAGACTTCAACACTCTTCTGTCAGTAATTGATAGATCTAGCAGGCAGAAAATCAGTAAGGATATAGATGATGTGAACAGCAGTATCAATCAATCTAGTGACCTTAGGGAACTAGAGAAAGAAGAGTAATTATTCCTAAAGCAAGCAGAAGAAAAGCAATAATAAAAATTAAAGGTGATATCAATAAAATTGAAAATTAAAATAGAGAAAATCAACCAAAGCAAAAGCTAGTTCTTTGAAAAGACAGTATCTTAAAATTGATCAGGTTATCTCCTGTTACTTACACCCAAAAGTTCTGATTAATCTATATCACAATTATCTCCAACTTCTAAGTGTTCAGCAGTTTTTCTCTTTCCCACCTTTTCCTCTCTACCCTTTGTAGAGGAGTTTTTTCTGATAAGTGGGTTCACACTAAGCCATTAATGAGGTAATAAAAGTAACTGTAGGATTAGTGTGCACTTCTGTTTCAACAGTGCCTGGTATGATGAACATGCTCAATAAATATCTCAACAGGAACCACTGGAAGTGATGAGATCATCTTTAATGCCAGATACTTTTAAACTGCTGAGTCTAGATTGGGGAAGCTTAATGTGACAGGTGTCCTTCAGTTGGGCCACCTCCTGAGACCAGGTCTCATCCAAAATTAGATTGACGGGCTCACCTTCATGGTTACTATTTGCCCTTTCTCCCTAAGTCCAAGCTGGTGATGACCCTTGTGGTGATCAAATGGAGAATCTCCTTGCCAACTGAGTCTGTTCAAGTCCAGGGTTCTATGTGTGGAAGCAAGAACGGCGTGTTTAGCCTTTAACCACCTTCCACACCCCACAAACAGAAAAGAGTCTGTTAGCAGACAAGTCATGGCCTTTGTAGGATAGGACAATTTGTAGTATGAAATTTTAGGAACCAGCTTAGGGATTTTCAGTCTGCGCAAAACAGATGTGTTCCATCGCTAAATTGGAATAATTGCTGGGTTTTTGCAATTTTCAGAAAGTATAACTTAATGGATAAAATTTTCTCAATTTTAAGCTTTTCCTTGGCAAAATTTCCTAGGCTTTCTGCATCTGCTACTGCTCATCTGCTGGTGAGTGCTAGCTGATAACAAATCAAATGAATAAGTAGAAAGCAAAAGTTATGGCAAACAACCAATCACTCTTAATTCAACAGCATGCTTTTTTATGGATGTGTGTTTGTGGTTATGATTTTATATTGTGACATACAATACAGTCTCATTTTCTGTGTGGTGTTGTTCCTGGAATTAAATGTATCAATATTTCATGGTGTTCTATGAAGAGCATAATAAGCTCCAAGTGTTCAGTCATTATGAACTCTTCTTAAAAGATCAAGAAAGTATTGTTTTTGTAGATCATATGCCAGATATGGAAATCACGTTCTCTGGCATATATAGCCTGGTAACCCCCAACCTCAGCTCAGTCAAATAGCCAGAAGAAGGAGGGGCACAGCTGGGCCCCTCATCTTACATTTCCAGGACTCTCCGTATGGCAAAACCATGAGGGAATGCTAAGAGGAGGAAGCCCACAGAGGAGGAATGTTCATGTGCGGTGTTCATGGGGCCATATTTTACTAGCGAGCAGGTGTCTTAGTCTGCTTGGGCTGCTATAACAAAATACCGTAGACTTGCTGGCTTAATCAACAGACATTTATTTCTCCCAGTTCTGGAGACAGGAAGGTCTACAGTCAAGGTGCTAGCTGACTCACTTCCTGGTGAGAGCTCTCTTCCTGGCTTGTAGATATCTGTCCTCACATGGCAGAGAGAGCAAGAGAGAATAAGCCCTCTATTGTCTTCTTATAAGGATATTAATCCCATAGTAAGGGCCCCACCCTCATCTAACCAAATTATTTCCCACAGGTCCATCTCCAAATACTATCACATTGGGGAGTTAGGGCTTCAACAGATGAATTTGAGAGAACACAATTCAGTCCATAGCAGCAGGATACCTGTGCCTTGCCAGAAATGCAACCATGCTCCACTTTTCTTTTGACTTCCTGTCCCAGTTCTGGGAGGATATTCTTACCACCACCTTTTTAAGTTCCCGCTTCCATATGATAGAGATGAGAAGCTCAAGTCCAAGGACGAGGCCAGATGTTCAGATTCATGTTCCGATTTGTATTCATCAAAAAGGCCTTCCCCAGGACTTCCCCGGCGGCACAGTGGTTAAGAATCCGCCTGCCAATGCAGGGGAACCGGGTTCGAACCCTGGTCCGGGAACATCCCACATGCCACGGAGCAGCTAAGCACATGCACCATAACTACTGAGCCTGTGCTGTAGAACCTGTGAGCCACAACTATCGAAGACCAAGTGCATAGGTCCTGTGCCCCACAACAAGAGAAGCCACCACAATGAGAAGCCCACACACCGCAAGGAAGAGCAGCCTCCACTTGCCGCAACTAGAGAAAGCCCACGTGAAGCAATGAAGACCCAACACAGCCAAAAATAAATAATAAATAAATAAATTTATTTTTTTAAAAAAGGCCACCCCTTGGGATTCAGCATTTGCCAAGTAACTACTAAGCTCTTACCTTATTCCCCATTCTGTGAATTATTCTTCCTTGGATGTAAGCTTGTTGCCTGAACAGCCTTGGTGGAAAAGAGGTACCAAGGCAGGACTCAGCTCCCCAGATTCTTAGCATCAACTGTTTACTTTCTTTCCTACCAGAGGATATTATATAATTATGTATCAAGTCATGGCCTCCAACTTTATTTCAGCCATTTCTATGTTCTGTGCTCTGGTAAATGTTACCAGTGACCTGCTAATTATTCAATCAGTAGACTCCTTAGTCGCCTATATTATTTGAACTTTCTAGGGCATTTAGTATTATGGACTGCTCCCTTTGTTAAACCTTTTCCTCCTCCCTTAAGTTCCAACACAGCCCCATCCTTAGTATCTTCCCACTTTATGTCTACCTAGCATGGGGTAACTGGATCCTCTTCCTTTGTATTCCCTTTTAAGGCACTGCCCATATCTCCCTTTCTCTTCTCCCTCCACCTGCTCTACCTGTGTGCTCTTATCCAGTCCCATGCATCCATCTGTCACCTATGTACACATGGTTCCAAAACAACATCAGCAGGTCCTGGCCAGTTTCTCCATTTGTCCCTAACTAGATGCCCCACAGGCACCCCAAAGGAGCATATCCCAAGTGGAACTTGTCAACAGTTGACCTAACTTCCCCTGAATTCTTCCTCTTCCTACATTCTCGAATATGATGATGGGGCTATGAACAAAGATGAAGGAGGAGGAGGAAAGAAGAAGAAAGCAAATAATTATAAACTCTCTCTTCCAGTGCAGTTCCAAGTGCTTTGTGTATGTTCAGTCATTTAATCCTTCCATTAATTCTATGAGGTGTGGGCTATTACTGTCCTGATTTTACAGATTAAGAAATGGAGGCAAAGACATAGTGAGTAACTTGCCCTAAGATACACAGTAGTAGTGTCAGTGTCAGGATTTAAACCCAGAAGGACTGGCTTTCAGTGCCACCTTGCACACTACTTTGACTCTAAACATGGCACTGGTACCCATCCACTCACCTGAGAATGAACCTAGATACTCCCTCTTCCTCAGTATCCAATCAGCCACCAGCAGGGAACCTGAATGCTCAGGAGGGAGGGTCGTGGAGAAGGAAGAAAAAGGCCCTTCCATTTTCCTAGAGTTCTGCAACATGGTAAATAGATGAACAGGCATTAAAAAGCACTCATAATTTTGAAAATTCCTCATAGCCCAGTCTGGAATGTCTTGTCCTATTTCTGACTATTTTTCAAATATTTATTCTACACAAGCATGACTAATATAAGAAATGACATGAAAATGATGCTTCAGTAGCAGAGTGAAATTCAGAACTTGTGCCTACGTAAGATGAGATGTGTTAGTCTCATTCCAAAGAACATTTTTCCTTAACGTGGAATCAGAACAAAGGGTGGAGCCTTTGGAGGGATGGGGTGGTCTTTAAATTCCATCACAGGTGGGCCCCGTATGGTAGGATTATAACATAGATAACGTGGCCTTGTTAATAAAATCCTTTTGGTCCATGAATAATGGACCATGGGTAGGAGGAGCCTATCTCAGCTAAACTTTTCTTTGCATGAGGAATATGTGAAGACTGTGTAGTACACTTCACAGTTTTCAAGCGTGAACATTGGGAATACATTACAGTTGTTGATTCTACTACGTAAATGTTAAACATGGGACAGGAGTGAGTTTGTCTGAAAGTTAGTCTTTTAGTAGAGACTATTTTGTAAAGTTTTCCCCAATATTTGAGGAAGATACGCTAACGTAATGACTATATCTTATAACGTGAGCTGTTTTCCTTTCAAGAAATATTTGAGCAAAGGCGCTATGCCAGGCACCAAGGTAGCTGCTGAGAACACAGCAGTAATTAGACAGATGTGAACTTTGCCCTCAAAGACCTGGGAGACAGAGTTAAAAATAAATAAACAAACAAAGAAATAAATGGAAGCAGACTAGTCAAATAATTATATCATAAGGATGTTAGGAAGGAAACAAAAAATCGGCCTAATATGAAACATAATTCATAGGATCTCTCTAAAAGCAATCAAGGTAGACCTCTCTGAGGAGGTGACATGCACACTGAATCCTGAAAGTTGAAATATTGGCCCTTGCCCCCTCCCCTACCCCAGCCTCAGGCTGGGGATAAAATGCTTGTCTTCTCTTTGCTCTGTCCCCATCCACATTCATTTTCCTGGTTCCATTGATCATACAGAGTGCATTTCCCAGCACTCGGTCATTCCAAAACCTGAGGCCAAGTTCTGTTCACCAAAGTACCTTGCCACTGCTATTGAAGTGACACCACTCAGTTTAAAAACGGGCTAATGATCTGAATAGACATTTCTCCGAAGAAGAGAAAAAAATGGTCACCAAACAGATGAAAGGATGCTCAACCTAATTAGCCATCAGGGAAATGCAAATCAACATCACAGTGAGATACCACTTGACACCCGCTAGGATGGCTATAATCAGAGAGATGTAAATACTAGCAAGGATGTGGAGAAATTGGAAGCCTCACACCCCCCCACTGGTGGGAATGCAAAATGGTGCAGCCAGTTTGGAAACAGTATGGCAGCTTCTCAAGAAGTTAAAAATAGCATTACCATATGACCCAGCATTTCCATTCCTAGGAACATACATAAGCGAAATGAAAACATATGTCCACACAAACATTGTACAGGAATGTTTGTAGCAGTTTATTCATTAATAGTCCCAAGGTGGTCACGACCCAAATGTCCATCAGCAAATGAGTAAATAAACAAACATGGTATATCTATACAATAGAATATTATTCTGCCACAAAAAGGAATGAATGCCTGAGTGGATGAGCCTTGAAAATATGATGCTAAGTAAAAGAAGTCAGTCACCAAAGATCACATCTTGTGCAGTTCCATTTACATGAAATTGCAGGATAGGCAAATCCAAAGAGACAGAAAGCAGACGAGTGGGTACCTAGGGTTGAGGAGAGGGGAGAGCTGGAGGATACCTGCTAAAGGGTCTTTTGGGGGTGATTAAAACAGTCTAAAATTGATAGTGGTGAACTGTGCACAACTCTGTAAATATGCTAAAAACCATTGGATTATACACTTTAACTGTGTGAATTACACAGTATGTGAAATCTATCTTAATAAAGCTATTATTTTAAAAAAAAAGTGATAGGAAATGGAGTCTTGAAATGGAGGGCGGGATACAAGTGTAGAAAAGGATTATTTTTCTCCACGACAACTCTTCACCTTTAAAGTCACCTCTTTCTGCCTTTGTCCAAGAGGAAATTGCTGTATACAACCGGGCTGTTATGGCAGTGATAGACGGTGACATCCTAGCTCTAACACTGAAAAACAATCTCCTTCCACACATGGAAAAAAATGGGCTCTTGGCTGACTCCACCCTAACATGATTTTTATTCCTCTTGCAAAAAAAAAAAAAAAAAAAAAAGCTAGGAGCAATCATTTTGTATACTCTAGAATCAGAAATCTATCATGAGTCGTGCCTAGACATGGGTCACAATACAGTGAGACATGGAAATGTTTCATTGATCCCTTCATTGAAATTGCATTTGTTTAACAACTGTATGAGAACTCTGTGTTTTGAGTGACAGAAACCCAACTCAAACCAGCTGCCTGAAGAAGTGGAGGGAATGAAATGTATTAGTATTTATACCTGGGGAGTCCAAGTGTGGATTTAGTTCTCAGCTGCGGGGATTCGGAGTGTGAATGCTCTCTGATGCTCTCTCTGTGTCGTGTCTCTCTTGTGTCTCTGAGAGCCCTGGCCTATGTGTTCCCAACTTGTGAGCCAAAACCGAGAGCAAGCTGTCTCTCTGCCTGATTTAGTCAGGTTTGAACATGGAATCTGATTGGTCTGACTTTGGCCACAGGTCTGTTCTTGAGCGAGTCACCATTTCCAGAGGGAAGTACACTGACTGGCCCAGGCTGGTCTACACACCCACTCCAGTCCCAGTGTTGGAAGAGGGGCACTGTGATTGACAGTCTCACAAAGAGCACCTGTACTGATGAAGGAGCTTCTCAAAAGGAAAGGGGGTTCTGTTACCAGAAGGGAGATGGGACTATACACTGAGCAGGTAAAACCACAGCCCACTGCAGTGCCCATCACGTGCAGAAGGCTTTACTGCCAAGCTGTGAGGCAGAATGAGGCAGAGCCACCCTCTGAGAGGGCTGCCCGGCCTGGACTCCAGTACCATCCACATGGGGCTGCCCCCTTGAAGGTGCAGGTGGCACATTCAAAGCGGCAGCCCCAGTCTCCACTATATTTCACGCTGTATCCTCCCTTTCCCTTTTGAAATCATGTATCATCACAGGAGAATGGCAGACGTTTGATGAACTGCAAACACCAATGAGGAACATCATCCATGCCGCCATCTGAGTATAAGTAAGTTAGGTGTCACAACACGCTCTATCACACATTTTATCACACAAGTTAGGTGTCACAATACACTCCATCACACATTTTATCACACAAGTTAGGTGTCACAATACACTCCATCACACATCTTAGATGGCACCATCAATTGAGAGGTTTAGGATTCCAAAAGCACTGATGATACATCTATACTCGTTGCAAATCGTTGTTTTATGCGGTTTGTCATACCAGCTGCCGTGTTGTATGAACTGCTCCTTTTTATCTTTGACCCAAAGATACTTCAATCAAAGATTCATTCTCCTATAAACAATGACTTGCCACCCTCCAAGACCGGCCAAGACTTGGAAAGTACATGTAAGAATAATTGCTTGAATCAGGTTTCTTTTGGTCCCCAAAATGCTTTGTCAATCTGGTTGAAGAGAGAAGTTCTTTGAAATACCTCTGAGATCCAGATGTGTAGGAAAATGGCAAGTGTTTCTACAAGTCAGACTTCAGTATCTAGATCTTATTAGCTAAATGTAGAGCTGTTCTGTTTTGTTTTTTTTTTAATGAACTCAGTGTCTTGATCATTAAATTGTCAAATATAGTACAGTGAGCCCAGCTGGTATCAGGAATCAAGGAAAAGAACCACATTATCGATGCATTGTGTGGTAGTAGGAGCCACAGAGGAAATATTTATTGAGATTCAAGTGTGTTTCCACCCTGTGCTCACAAAGAGACCTTATACAAATTAATTTGGGGAAGGAAAGGCCATTCTCTATTGTTCAACTATCTACAGGCCTCAGTGCCTTTGGTAGAAATGAGGAGACTTAGGAACACTGATCTCCATCATGGAGAACGTCTTACTACCATTAGTAACCAGAAGACTGAGACGGAAGTGTAGTTCAAGGAAGCTGCAAATGCACGGTGTCCGGGGCTGTTCTGGAAGATATGATGACCTCAAAGACATCCAGGCATGTCATGTCCCCAGATGTCATCTAGTTAAGGAAAAATGAGGCACCTAGAAACAACTCACTTCGAGGGAAATGGTGGGCTCGTTGGGGGAGACGCCACAATACATGTGAGGTTGATCCATCAGAGTAGAAAGTGATCCTTCTCCATGGGGACCCTCTAAAATTCCACTTGTAAACGGTCTTAACAAGACTCCAATCCTTAGATTCCTGAGGCAAAGAGAATTGGACTGTTGTTGTGTGGAATCTATGTGTAGGTCAGAGCCTTTCCTTTATAAAGCACTGTGGAATTATAAAACACTACCACAGGCAGGGTCGCATTTAATCCTGACTAAAACCCTGCAAACTAGTTTTTATCATCAATTTTGCAGGTAAAACTAAACCTACAGAGATAAAAACCATATACCAACCTAATAGCAAAACCAAGGGTGGCAGCATTATCATGTATTCGAAGTCCTCCGCCCCTTCCACTCATATCAACATTTATCTCTGGCTCCAGATTCTTTTTCTTCCTTATCTAGTCACCATTCTTCCTGCCACTTCTCTCTCTTCCCATTGCCTCTTCATTAGTTTGGACCACCGTCCCTACGTATCAGGATTAGAATATTGCCTATGTAGTGACCACCCTGTTTTCATCTTGCTCCCTTCATCTTTCACACAGCAACCAGAATTATCTGTCAAAAACCCAAATCTGATTAAAACCGTTATCTTGCCCTTTGGATCAAGTCTAATCTCCTTCAGGATCTAGACCTTGCAGATTTCTCTTACCTCCACCCGTATCCCATCCTCCACTCCAGTCACACTGAGCTACTTTCAGCCAATCCGTACTCACCATCATCTCCAGGGCTTTGCATGTGTTGTTCCCTGTGCTTGAAATGCTCACCTTCCATCACCCACTTTTCTGCCAACCTCTTTGATCTTCCATGGGCCCTTCCCCTTGGTATCCACTCCTCATTAAGGTGTTGCTTATGTTTTGTCTCAGTTTGGATGTTTCTTTAATTTTCCTCACCACTCCTTTTCTAGTATCCCATTGCATTTAACACTTCTGTGTCACTTATCACATTCTGTTGAACTTGGCTTTTGTATCATAAGTAAATCTTAGTTTCTATAATATATAAACACAAAAATGTTAATGGACATTAGAATACATGCTTTTTTTTGGCTTAAACCACAGTCTCTTGAACCTGACCAGTGCAGATATTCAACAAAGCAGCCTTCCACTTGGGATTCAGGAACCCGGGCTCCTTCCATCTTGTGGCTTTGCCATCTTCCACAGTCATTGCAGAAGAGAAAAAAGAGACTGAAGAAATTAGACCCAGTTCTTTTTTTATTTTTGGACCTAGTTCTTGACTTAGCTTGAAAATGACACACATCACATCATTCCCATTCTATCGTCAAGAAGTCATCATGCGGCTACACCTGGAAGCAAGAAGGATTGTGAGATATCCCTGACAGGGCCGCTGCTTCCTAGCAGCAATGCTACTTGTGGAAAAGGACCATATATCTTTGGTTAACTGACTATCAGTGCCATTCCTTATTTCTTTGTCTACCCTGATAACTTGAAAGTGGGAGTTGTGTCCCTCTGTCTATCCTCTAGACAATATTTGGGAAATTAATATATATATATGTGTATATATTTATAATATAGATCAGTAACTTTAATATTTTGTGGGTCACAGACACCACTGAGTATATGCATATAAATAGAGATAAAGTCATGTACATTTTCTCCAGAAAAAATGCAAATTCATAAAATTTTACCTATAATTTCATATCCTACATGTCACAAGATAGGTAAACTCATCACCTGTTCTCCGATAGAATGAAGGCGGGCCCAGGAGAAAATCAAGCCTGCTCCTAAAATCTATAGGAGGGTCCTTGGACTCCACGTTAAGAACTATGGTGTAGGACATATAGTGTATGTGAACAGGTTCTTTGCATCCTTGGTTGGTTGGTTCAAACACAGATTTTTATTCCTGGGAAATACCATATAAAGTGGCTATCTTGCCCTCATGATTAGGCACTCTCTCTTCTATGTTCCCACACCATTTTCTATGTCCCTGTATCAGTGCCCAGTGTATTTAGAAGCTGGTCTCCCATCTAAGTTGGTTCACTTCATCTTCATCACCTCAGAGCACCTAACACACAGTAGAGCACACTAAACATATCCTGAACAGTGAACTGGATCCGTTGAGCATCAACCCTCTACACCACATGTTCCAAGGAAAATCAGCTCAAGGTCTACCCTAGAGAGAAAACCCAGCACAGCCCAGGTAGTGACTGAAGGGAGAGTTACATTCCAGAATGACTCATTCCCAGCTAAAGGGGAAGGCAGGATCCATCTGGAAAACAGATGGAATGCTCCCTTTTAGCACACATAAATTAAATCTCATTATCTGCCAAAACAGAAAGTTAACATTGATTTTGTGGGGGTTTTTTTCCCTCTTAAAGAAAAAAATCCCTGTGTTTATGAACTAAAACTTCATGACAAATTTTTGTTCCATATTGTGATTATAGCACCTAATTTCCTAATTAAATATGCTAATTGTGAGTTACCTCACAACTACAAAGCACAGAAGTATAATTACGTAATAAAAAGCTTTTATGAAACTTTTGTGGGGAAGAGGGCTGGCTGAGGAGACAGCTGCTTAGCAAGAACAAGATTGGTGCTACCTAGGGGCCCCTTGTGTCTGAATTGCCCGTGGGTAACAATGACAAGTTGGCTCCTTGCTTGAATTTCTCAAGTTTTAAGTCTGAGAAAACCTCTTTCTGTAATGGAGGGCATGGCTACAAAGCCACTGTGTGGTGGGAAAGGAGAAACCTCTTCATGGAAAAAGGGGTTCTGCTCACTTCCAGGGTGAGACTGGAACAAGCCACAACTTTCTCTGTGGTGCTTCAGTACCATGGGGTTGTTCCCAGTGCCCCCTCCCCCCCACACACACACAACTTCCCCCATCATCATCTACCCACTAAGAGAGTCTTAATGACTCCAGTTTCCTAATCTTTTATGAAACACAATCACAAGCAATAAGAAGATTAGAGGGCGGTGTGGCCAAGATGGCAGAGTAGGAAGACCCTGAGCTCACGTCCTCCCAAGGACACATTAAAATTACAAGAAGCAGATCAGGGGCAAGTGGACAACTAGTAGAATGGACCTACATAATAAAGAACTGGGAAAAAAAAGAATAAGAATAGTGGAAGAAAAGCCCTTGAACTTAGGCTTAAGAGTGTTTGGTGATTTGGTATAAGTATAGGGAGGATGTTGGGGAAGTGTTGCTGGTCAGTATGAGTGGGGTTCCTTTAATGTTTCTCAGGAGGCACAAGTAAGGATTGGGGTTTCTTTTAAATACCCTACAGTGCCAAGACTGTGCTTCTTAGAATGCAACTTTGTGTAAATACTGGGCCATGTGAGGCCCACAGATATATTCAGGCTACACGTTATCATCTTACCCATATTCATTCCCCAAAAGCAAATATCTTGTATTTATTTCTCTGCTGTTTTTCTCCCCTACATAACTTACTCACCTTCAGCATATATATGTGTGTGTGTGTGTGTGTGTATATATATATATGGATGTATAAATTCTAGCTGCCTTTTTCTCTCTTTCATTGGTTGTCGTTTTTAAAATTTTTTATTTGCATACAATTTTATGGGTTACTTTCCATTTACAGTTACTACGAAATATTGGCTGTATTCTCCATGTTGTAGCATACGCCTTTGAGCCTGTCTTATACCCAATAGTTTCTACCTCTACTCCCCCAACCCTACACTGCCCCCTACCCCCAAAGGTAACCACTAGCTTGTCCTCTAAATATGCAACAAACTAGTGAATATAATAACAAAAATGAAGCAGATTCACATATATAGCTGCTTTTTAAAATAAATCATCATTATTATCACAATTATTACATCCACAAATATTTCCCAGTCCTGTAAGACCTCATATTCAAGCATCCCTTCCTTTTCTCTTGGCTCTTTCGGGTTTTTGGTTGGTTATTAATCCTCAGTTCACTGCCATCAAATCTATCAAGTGGGCCTTAATTTTTCTAATCAGCAGTCCAAAGTTTGAGGCAGGTAAACACTTAAGCTGAAGCATTCAGAAGAAATTGATAGAGAAAAGTTGAGGCTATGTCATATCAACTGACTGAGCTGCAGCCACTGTAAGGTCCCATAATTATGTTCCTGTTACACCCTACAAGATGCTACGTAATCCTCTCATCAAACTGTGCATTTGAAATATTATCCATGAGCAAAATTATCAGGTTAGATTGATTTTCCCATCCCATGTTACTTACATAATTGAAGCTATAGTCCAGCAGCCATAAATCAAGTCACATCATGTTGAAGTGGCTGAGTTCCTGGTGGGGTGTGGGAGAGACACTTTGATAGCACCCTGTCAAGATTTCGTTCCTGGTTCCTTTCTCCTGTGAGGTGAGAGACCAGCTAAGCCTCACGTTTCCCAAGCTGACTGGTGTGATAGCATAGTCTCATTTATTTACTGAGGGAACTCATAGGCACTAAAATTTATTTTTCCAGAGTGGAATACAGCAAAAATTTCCTGAACCCTCACATAACCAGTGGCATCCAGGGTAATACAGGGAGACCAAAAAGCCACCAACAGCCACCCAGGGCATATTTGGTGGCACAAGCTGACCAGAAACAATTTCTCCAGAGAAAACAGATAGGCTTATATCTAGAATATTCCACTACATATGTCAGAAAGAAAGATTTTGAAGTGAAAGTTATACATTATAAAGGAAAGTGTATACTCAGGAGAGCACATTACTTAGTTCATAGTAGGAGATCCATAACGATTGGTTAAATAAATATTTTTAAGTTAAAAGATGTTGATGGTTTAATTTTTCTTCAAACTTCGTGCTTATTTTGATAAATTCCATACACAATTCCATAAGTTTCATGAAAGGGGAGAAATGGGTTTTTTTAGATGCCATAATGTAGAAAATTCTCCTGGGTTTTGGTTCTTAAATTCATTTTTCAAAACTTTTTATTTTGAGATAATTTTAGACTTAGAAAAAAGTTGCAAAAATAATGCAGAGTTCCCACATTTTCAGCTTCCCCTTCTGTTAACCCCTTACATAACTGTAAAACACTGATCAAATCTAAGAAAGGAAACTTCTACACTGCTATTAATTAAACTGTGGAATTTATTTGGGTCTCACTAGTTTTCTACAACTGACCTTTTTCTGTTCCAGGATTCAGTTAGGATCCCAAATCACATTTAGTTGGCACGTTTCCTTAGTCTCCTTTTATCTGTGACAACTTCTTTTTCTTTCCTTGTCTTCATGACCTTGTCACTTTTGAACAGTACTGACAGTTGTTTTAGAGAAAGTCCCTCAATTTGTATTTGTCTGATGTTTCTTCACTATTAAATTGGGGATGTGCATTCTTGGAAGGGATACCACACAGGCGATGTGCTTCTTTCTGTATCAAATCAGGGGGTACGTGATCATCGATAGGTATTATGGGTGATGTTAACTTGGTCACTTGTCTAAGACAGTTTGCCAGATTTCTTAAATATAAAGTTACTTTTTTCCCTTTGCTATTGCTAAATACTTAGAGGAGATCCTTTGAAACTATGCAAATACTCTCTTCCTGCTTAAACTTTCACCCATGAATGTTAGCATCCATCAGGGTATCTTCCCAGAAGCAGCTGTTACTCTGGTGTGCCAAGGATGATTTTCTATTTCATTCCGCTTACATTTATTAATTGGAATTCTTCCGTACAGAAGAGTCATCGTTTCTCCCTGTTTTATTTGTTCATGCATCTATATCAGGGTGGGCTCATGGATATTTATTTTGTACTTTGGGTTATAATCTAAAACTGTCATTTATTTGACGCTCACGTTGGTCCAACTTTAGCCATTCAGAGCTCTTTCAGTATGTACCGTTTCGATATGCCCCATCCTTCTTGTTTTGTTTTGGTTTTTGAGCCCTTCCTCACTATCTGGCACTCCAAGATGCTCCAGATTCATCTTCTTTTTTCCCTGCCCCAGTCCTGGAATCAGCCAGTTCGCCAAAGAGCCCTTAGTTGCTTTTATTGGAGAATGGTGTTTAAAATGGTGATATTGAAGGGCCACAAATTCATCGTTTTTAACATTTATTTGCCAGGTCAGTGCTTCAGGAAGTCTCTGTTATGGACTGAATGTGTCCCCCCAAATTCATATGTTGAAATACTAACTCCCAGCGTGATGGTCTTAGGAGGTGGGGCCTCCGGATGGTACTGCAGTCTGAAAGTTTGTGTCTTCCCCAGGATTCGTATGTTGAAATCCTAATGCCATCGTGGTGGCATTAGGAGGTAGGGTTTTTGAGAGGTATTTAGCAGATGAGGGTGGATCCTCAAGAATGGGGATAGTGCTCTTATAAAGGAGACCCCAGAGAGCTCCCTCATCCCTTCTGCCAGGTGAGGACACAATGAAAAGGCTGTGAACCAGGGATAGGGCCCTCACCTGACACCAAAACTGCCAGCACCATGATTTTGGAATTCCCAGGCACCCAAACTGTGAGAAATAAATGTTTTTTGTTTAAGCCACCTAATCCATGGTGTTTTTGTTATAGCAGCCCAAACAGACTAAAACAGTCTCCCATCCCATCCACCCCCATTCCCCCCACAAAACATAAAACACAAACCCTCAGCCCTAAATATATCTAACACACTGACACATAATCGTGTTGACCAAGAGTAATATTTTTTTAAATTCGCAGTCATGGCATGGGCAACAACCAGTCACACTGAATACTAGCCTAAACCCTGGGGCAGGGTCCTGGACTTGCCCCCTGTGACAGGTATTTACAACCCTTTATTTCTAGGTCTTGAGGAGATACTGGGAAAGTGGAAAGTGTAAGGGGGACCCATAGGAGGAGCCACAGCAGCTTAGGGCCAAGGGACAGGCATGCAGGGGACTCAGCAGCAACAGTTTCCCACTGGTAGGATTGCTTCTGTAGTTTAAGTATTGGTAGCCATCGTGATACCATGATTTATAATGAGAAATATATATTTGGTCTTCATCCCCATTTCTGGCACAGAGCTCCTAAAACCATTGGAATTTCATAAGTTTGGAAGTGATAAAGATGTCTCTTCTTAGGTTATGAGTTGAGTTTTGGAACGCACCTGAGGAGGGGTGCTGGTTGGCAGGGGACACAACCATGTGATTAGAAGGTTTGAACTTTCAGTCCCACCCTCCCAACCTCCTACCCCCGGGAAGGGGAAAAGGGCTGGTGATTGAATCAATCGCCAACAGCCAATTAGTTAATCAGTCATGCATATGTAATGAAGCCTCCATAAAACCCCAAAAGGACAGGGTTCAGAGAGCTTCCAGGTTGGAGATTCTAGGAGAGCAGTGCCTTCAGAGGGCATGAAAGCTCCACGCCCTTTCCCCCTACCTAGCCCTATGCATTTCTTCCATTTGGCTGTTTCTGAGTTATACCTTTTTACAATAAACTAGTAATCTAGTAAGCAAAATGTTTCTCTGAGTTCTGTGAGTCACTCTAGCAAATGAATAAAATTCAGGGAGGGGGGCATTGGAACTTCAAATCTGTACCCAGTTGGTCAGAAGCACAGGTGACAACCTGAACTTGTGATTAGCATCTGAAGTGGGGAAAGGCAGTCTTGTAGGACTGAGCCCTTAACCTGTGGGATCTGATGCTGTCTCCAGGTAGTACATAGTGTCAGAATTGAGTGGAATTCGATAGGTATTATGGGTGGAATTGAGTGGGATTCAATGGGTGGAATTATATACATGATATAATCCATATGGATCACAGCATAGTGCCCAGCCCAGAGTACTGGCCCAGCAAACGTTAACACTTTACTGCTAGTGCTATTATTATAAATAATAATAATAAAGATAATAATGTTAGTCATTATTTGATCTATCATTGAGTTTACTTTTTTCTACCCTCCATAGAACGAGCAAACATTCCAGTATGTTCTCTGCCAAAGGGGAGGGACTCTGCAATTTTGTCAAGATGATGCTACGACAATGAGATGGAACATTCCACCTCCAGTTATTAGTTACCTGGCATATTTCACAAAACTGATCAACTTTGCATGGCATGGTAAGGTAATGAAATTTTGCTTTTTTTTGTCTTTACGAAGCCAGAAACGGTAATTGCATAGAAGAAATTTGATCTCTGTTTGCATGATTAGGTAGGATGTCAATTAGTCTTCATGCTATAAATATCTTGGGCACAGTTTTAAGGTTTGCACCACCTGTAATTATACTCATAGAGTACTGGAGGCAAAAATAATCTTAATGAAATTTTAGTTTGATAAACTCGTTGTGTACAAAAGAAAATTGAAAACCAGAAAAGTAAAGGGACTTTCCCAAGGTCACACAGCAGCATAATATGTTTACCTCAGGACCCCAGTGCTTTCTTTCAGACACAAAATACCATTCTGCACATAATTAATTAGCACCCACTGCTTAGAGGTGAAAATTGTGCCCTGATGACTCCAATGTTTAGCTGACTTGTGTTGTATACCATGTCTTTAAGCTGGCAGCATCTAAAGAGGTAAGCAGAGAAAGGTTCATAATGGTGATAACAGTATCCTTTCAGATTCCACAAATGTTAACTCATTTTATGGTCAATACATCCCTGTGATCACTGTACTGTAGATAAGAAAACTTAAGCTCTTGGATCTTGAATTTGGAACGATGCACTCCTCTTGTGGCAATCAAGGAAGACTTTGTGGAAGAGGTGGTGTTGCAGTGAGCTTGGGCTGTTATAACAGAATACCATAGACTGGGTGGTGTAAACAACAAACATTGATTTCTCACAGCACTGGAGGCTGAAAGCCCATGATCAGGGTGCCAACATGGTCGAGTTCTTGGTGAAGTCCCTCTTCCTGGTTTACAGATGCCCATCTTTTCATTCTGTCCTCACGTGGTAGAGAACAGAGAGGGAGGAAGCAAGCTCTTATTTTATTAAGGGCACTAATCCCATTCATGCGGGCTCCACCCTCATGACCTAATTACCTCCACAGGCCTACCTACTAATACCATCATATTAGATGTTAGAATTTCAACATATGAATTTTAGGGAGAATTCATTCATTCCATAACAGATGGCATTTAATCTGGGACTTGAAGCGTAACGTAGAATTTTACTCATGGAATCAGAAAAAAAGGGGAGACGTTCCAGGTAGAGGAAACAGGGTGAGCAAAAACTAGTGGTTTATCAGGGTATTAACAAAATCCCTCTTACGCCTCGATTTAATGTATTAAATACTACATGGGAGGTACCAAATGAAAAAGGTATTTTCATTGGTTGTAGAATTTCAAGGGCTTATCAAACAGTTAATGAGCAAAAATTGTGTACATTTTGTGGTTACAACTTTAACAAATAGGCAGAAGGGGAATTTGAATTTTATCTTCCAGTGTCCATAAAATAGCATCATGGTACTGTAATTATTAATATAATCATTAAAAAAAAACAGTTTAGTTAAATTTAAGAAAACCTAGACTCATGAAGGCATAGTGTCTTCATCAAAGCAGCTCTAGTCCAGACAAAGCGAGCCTTCTAAGTTGACTGTGATGCTTTGAAATAATTATAGTGTGTTCTGAAAAGCAATTATTATCAGCCGCCACTGCTTTCCACCACGAGTTCTAATTTAATTACATTTCCTCTGTTTAAAATGTGCTGTACTCTAAGGTACAGCAAAGGAAAAAGGAGTTTGTTACTAAAAAAAAATAATAAAGGTATTTTTTACACTGAAGGTAATTAGTCTTGGACATAACTGCTTCCAAGAGAGACACGGGATTTTGAACTCATTAATTTCAAGTGGTCATTGCTACAAAGGAATATTCATCTTCAGAGGTGGGGAAATAGTTATCTCCCAGGTGAAATGAGTATAGAAGGAAAGAGACAGAGCGTGTTCATCTAGTCACCCTACCAGCTGCTCAGTGCCTTCCAGGGATCTCTTTCAGCCAGGATTACTTATTCCAAGAAAAATGAAGCGTACAGATTTGTTTTATCGATTGTGAATATTTAACAATTGCATTTGGCTTCCAACTCCTGTTGATGAAACAACCATTTTGCACAACTTGTGAATTCACTTTTCCCATATATAATGCTGAGAACAAAAGTGGCTGTGCGCTTCCCTGGCAGAAAACCAAGCCATACTGACTTTTTACAGAAAAGTCTTTCCCCATCATTCTCACAGCACATGGCTTATCTGGTGGCACTAAAATTCCTCCTGTTTCTAAATTCGCCGTCTCCCTGCATGGTGGTGAAGAACCATTGCGTTTTGTGGGTGGAAAGAGTCCTTTTCATCACAGGCTCACCAATTTTATACAAACGACGTGACTGAGAGTTGTGCGCTTTAAATGGACTCCTCAGGTCACCAAGATGCTAGGCAGAGCAGAGACTAGATGCCAGGTCACCTGCCTTTCAATTCCATTGAGACAGGGAATATTCTATGGGAATGAAATTGGCATTTGACCTTGACCTGTAGAATGAAGTTAGTCTCCACCCTGCCCCACAGTTTTGTTTAACTGTGATTAGTCACTGCTTCTCAGAGTCTTCCTAACAGTGTTTCAGATCTGCCATGTGAACATTCCTTTAAGACAAATTTTAACTGCACATTTCTGGATCCTATGCCAGACCTATTCGATCAGAACATATCACGGTGAAGTTTTAAAATATTGCTCTTCCCCAATAGCTCTCAGTCTGGGTAGAGGAGCTTGATGTAAAATTCAAGGAACCTCTTTGGAAGCACACATACCAAGTATTCCCTTCATTACTACCCCTGGTAATATACCTAAGAATGGACTCTGAAAAAGAGTATCCCCCAATATGAAAACCATTGCTCTGAAGAACACCAGCAACAAAAATATACCAGGTTAAATATCCTGCAGTAGAATAAATGTGTTCTGTGTACTTATTTCTAGCTGCTTATAGTGAAAGACACAGATAGAATGATTAAAAACAAAGAAAAAGTAAAGAGCAAAATCAATGAAATAAAGATGTCTTGGGAGAGAAAAACCATACAGAAAATGGAGGTTAATGCAACTAAGACAGAGCACATAGCAACTTCTGAGCTTCCTGGCAACCAATGCAAAAAGGGAAATACAAAATGCTGCAGTGCTCTCATACTCTAACAGCAGTTCAAAGGAGTGTTGGGTTTTTCTAAGCATGAAATTCTGAGAGAATTTAACAAAATAACATTGAACATCACGGGAGCAATGTTTGTCCTTTTGCATGGTTGTTCTAGCACTTTCTGAGTATTGTGAGACAAAGCAATAGGACTCGGATCCCTATATATCCCTTGGTCTCATCTCATTGTGCATCATGGGGAAAAAAGAGAAGCTCCTGTAGAGATCCAGTCAGGGGAACTTTGCATTAGGTGCACTGCAATTCACCAGTGCCACAACCCCAAGAACACAGCCTTAAAGACTCAGACAACCAACCAATCATATACTTTAGAGAATATACTCAGACATCCAACCAATCATATACTTTGGAGAATATACTCAGACATCCAACCAATCATCATATACTTTGGAGAATTCTTGGAGAATATGAACTCCGGTTCACTGTAGGAGCTTACTGCAGCACCCCTTACGTTAACCATCCCCAATGTGTCAGTGTAAAAACCAAGCTGCTCTTCCCTTTGGCTGAAAATATTTCTCAGAACTTTTCTTGAGACTATAAAACAAAACTAAACAAAACAACTTATCTACAGGTCAGTTACTCTCCAGAGAGCCCTAAAGATAATTTTTTTGTTTATGTAAAGGGGAAAAAATTATTAAAAACAAAACCACATAAAGATGTTAAAAAAAAAAAAAAACCCACAAAATCTGGCCTACAGGTTTATCTGACTCCTTTTGAATGCTCTGATGAAACTCTAAACTATAGTAAGTTTGCCCTCCAAAGGAAGAGGCTATCAAAAGTAATGCAGATAGTCTATTTTAGCCATGTTTTCCTGAACAAGTAGATTAGGACTTATGTGATTTCGTTTTTCTCATAGTGAGGTGCTGTATATTTTTAACTCTTGTTTTTAAACATGTGGCCTATCACACCGAAAGATATTATCAGGCATATTGGTATATCATCTCCCAGGAGGAGGCGGCCTCAGACGCAGCAGACAGTTTTGTCTGAGCTGCCAAGTGCTCTGGAAGAGGAATGTCACCCCCTCACCAAGGGAATTTCACTCCGGACCGTGACTCATATTGCTAATTGTGTGCCTGATTCTCAGGTCATGCTTGAAATCATCCAATTCAAAGGGGAGCTCCTCAGAGATTATTTTTCTTTTGCAAATTTGACACTCAAATTAAAGAACGGAAGTTACAAGTCTCCAGGCCTCTCCTTTCTTTATCCATCCTTACGAAGACTTTACTCCTCTGCTGTTCCAACTCAGCCAGAGACGTCTGAGGTCCGATGTCAGTCTCAAAACACTGAAGATTTTTCTTCACTGGACATTTGTACCTGAAAGCTAGCCCTGAATTGTGTCCCTTCACTCAGGGGTGGACTGAACCAAGAATTGGTTGGCTGTCAGAACCTTTGGGGGTGGGAGAAGGTGGTATCAGCATAACGCTGAAGCTGAACACTAGAGCTTGAAGTCTAGTCTCCCCCCGCCCCCCACCTCATAGAATCACCTACTGCGCCACCCGTTGTCCCAGATATGAGCTGTGTACTCCTGGAGGACCCACATCACCTCTCAGAGACACAAAGCATTTCTAGGAAGGATTCTAATGACTCTTAGAGATGCCTGTCATTCTCCTCCTCTCCTAAAACAGTCGAAAGTTCTATTGGTGAGTATAAGATGGCTCCCCAAATCACACAAGAATATGCAGATTCTCAAGGAGGCTAAAAGCTGCCACGATGACACACCCCATAAAATCCTCCTGATGGGACCAAATATGGAATAACGGTAGCCTTGAGCATCCCCTGACTCCAGGGCTGGTGACAAGTAGAGAGGAGAGAGCCCATCTAAACACCCCCCCACCCCCCCACCCCACCCCCACCCCCGCTTCACCTCGGGCTGAAAACGCAACTTCTTACATTCGTTTTGAAATGCAAATAGGTTCTGTCTTATTTCTTCCTGAGACAGGCTTGAGTAAGAGGACAAAGGACTTTGTGACAACAGAACAGAAAAAGGGGAGTGGCACAGAAATCAGAGGCAGGGGTTGCCGAAGGAGAAACCTCATCTTTTCAGTATTTTTGCCCTAGGCCCCAGTTCAACTTAAAGGCAAAAAAAAATTTACTCTGAAGAGCTAAATATCATCCTCTTACTATACATTTTACTAAGGATTTCCAAGGACAATATTTTATTTAAGCTTCCTAATAATAAGGCTAGTCAATATTATTATCTTCTTTTTTACAAGAGGCCTAACACTTGCTTTATGGATGCAAAAAATACATAAATAAATCTCATCAGCCCAATATTACTTGGAAACATTAAATGTCTAACAGGATGGAAGAAAACTGAAATTCATTGCGATTAAGGGAGTGGAAGAAAAAGCTAAGACACTCAGAGAATAAGAAAAATTAGCATAAATGGGATAACCTCTGAGCACGTTCCAGCTCTCAGCATTCCAGGTTAACATTTCCCAAAGTGCTGTCCTGCAGACGCTCTGCCTCAGGTTCACAGGTATGCCGAGAACACAAGTGTTCCATGCTCGAACGTGTTTGGGAAACTAACAAAATAAACTAACAAAATTCTTCGCTGCAGGTCTTCCTAGGGTTATTAACGTGTATAAAATATTTCCTAAAGGTGGTGAGTAGGCATAATTAACCCACCACTTTTCAGGTTTTTGCAGGCCTCTTCCTTGCTGATTTTTACATCAGGAATCCAAGATCTTTGGTTCTATAGCGACTTCCATATAGTTGATGAAGTAACTCAAAACACTAACCCTGGGTTGTTGCATCCTTGCTACTCTCTGCTCTGAAGGACTGTGGATAAGTGAATCCTGTAAATAATGAAGGAAAAAAAGAAGAGGCAGTCACAAATACATTGGATCAGTCAGTGTTCACACCCATCCCTAAGAATCCAACTTCAGTCTGATTCAAGGGCTTTGTGAGCTCATATTCAAAACGAAAGGAGAATCTATGTTCTGCATCAGCCAGTGATATTTGGGTCTGAGGCATCATCATTGGTTCTTTATGGTAAAAGGCAGTTTCCAGTGATTTCTAAATCAGTCGGTATTTTAAATCTTCTTCCCTCCGACCCACTCCACACAGAAAGAACAGAAAACTTAAACTGAATGATCACGAAAAACAAAGGTCTGAAGTTTATTATATACACACAGATGCGATTTTAAGAATCTGCTCTATGGGCCTCCCAGGCTTTATTCTTGGAGTAACTAGCTTCCCTTAAGTCACTGAGAGTCAGCTCTCAAAACCAAACATGGAACGCCAAGGCTTTTCTGCCAGGAAGGCACCAGAGTGGTATGAAGTATTAATCAAGCCAGGTGGGAAGGGGTGAGTGAGATCTCTTTATATTTCTAGGTGAGCTTCAGTGATGGTCATCAATATAGTGTTACTGAGCAAAATTATATCAGGCAGACCAAATGGAATAATCCCTTAAACAAGAAATTGTTTGCAGGTGCAAACAAGCATGAAATAGAATTCTGCTAATGAGTGTCTATTACTAGCTAAACACATAATCAAATTATTTAGGCTCAACTCATGACACTGAGAAATCAATTATTTATCATAAATCTGGGGCTGTGTATTGACCATCTTGGTATGTGTCTAACCTGGTCTGTAATGAATAAATGTTTTGATTTCAAGAGTGTGTTGTCATTAGCACATAGGTACTAAAAAAATCGAAAACAGTTGAAAAGCTCTGAAGTAATGAAAAATCAAAATGGCTAAAAAGTTTTCCTTCAAGGTCTTTTAAATGCAAGAAGTATATGAGGGTAAAAATTAAATTTCTTCTTTTTAAGAAGTGGTCCTGAAACAGTTGGCTATCCATGTTCAAAAAAATAATCCTGAACCCAGATTAGCTAAACTTAATAAAAATTTAACACAAAATGGATCATAGATCCAAATGTGATACCTAAAACTACAAAATTTGTAGAAGAAAACCTTTGTGACCCTGGGTTTAGTAAAGATTTCTTAAGACACAAAAAGCATGGTTCATAAAAGAAAAAGAGTGATAAATTGGATGTCATTAAAATTAAAATCTTATTTTCAACAATACTGTTAAAGTGAAAATAAAAGCCATAGGCCAAAGGAAAGTATCTGCAAAATTCTGATCTGATAAAAGACTACAGTCAAGAATGTATAAAGAATTCTCCCTCTATAATAAGAAAGTAAACAACCCAATTTTTTAAATAGGCAAAAATTTGAACAAACATTTTACCGAAGAAGACATATGGTGGCAAAGAAATACATGAAAAGATGTTCAACGTTATTAGTCATTAGGGAAATGCAATTTAAAACCATAATGCACAATGATTATACAACCATTAGAATGACTTAATTTTTTTAATTGACAATATTATATGCCTATGAGGTTGCAAACCATGGTTGGCAGAATAATGCTGCCCACCTACCCAGCCCCCAAAGAAGTCCACGTCCTACCGCCCCCACACCTGTGAATATGTAATGTTACATGGCAAGGGGCAATTTTGATGGCAAATCAAAATAAATTTGTTAATCAGTTGACTTTAAAGTAAAGAGATTATCCTGGACTAGCCAGTGTAGTCACAAGGATCCTTTAAATGTGGAAAATGAAGGCGAAGCATCTGTCAGAGTGAAGCCATATGAGAAAGACTCCACCAGCCATTGCTGGTATGGAAGATGGAAGGGGCCACAGGCCAAAGAATGTGGACAGCCAGGAGGAGCTGGAAAAGTCAAGGAAATCTTCTCACCCTAGAGTCTCCAGAAAGAAGTGCAGTCTGCCACCACCTGCCGTCCTCTATTCTTCTGACTCTTTCTTTTGAATAGTGTTTACTACATGTTTTACAAGCCTGATAACCTATATTAGTTGTTTTAAGGGAGAAATGAGGTGTTTTGGATATCTGACCTCCAGAACTACGAAATAATAAGTGTATGCTGCTTAAAGTCACCAAGTTTGTGGCAATTCGTTATAACAACAGTAGAAAACTAGTACAGAAACTAATTGGAATGCTCCTAAATGTCTGATGAATGCATAATGAGTACAAAAACTGTTTTGATGGGAAAGCAAAACTTGGCATTATCTAATAAAGTTAAAAATACATCTACCATATGACCCAGCAGTCTCATTCCTAGATATTTAAACACTGATCCACTCAAATGTTTATTGCTACTTTTTTCATAATTGATCTCTGATTAGTAGATAAATGTGTAGTGGTATATTCACAATGGAATGCTCAGTAATAAAAAGGGGGTGAACTCACTAAAGAAAAGGGATGCAAACAATAACAAGGATGACCCTCGAATGTAACAAAGTAAAAGAAACCAGACTCAAAAATCTATGTATACTCTGTGACTATGTTCATATGACTTTCTAGAAAAGACAAAACTATAGGGAGAGGAAACAGACCACCGGTTCCCAGGGACTGGATGGGTGAGGAGATTGATGGTAAAGGGGGTAAAGGAACTATATCAGATTGTGGTGGTGGTTACATGGTTGTATGTGTTTGTCGAAACTCATAGAGTTGTGTACCAAAAGGGTAAACTTCACTGTTTGTAAATTTTACCCAGTAAGCTTGAATATATGTATAAATTATCCATGCAAGACAAGCTGCCTTGGAGTCAAGGAATCTAAGAAACGCTGTCTACTGATGGCCCCTTGCTATTGTCTCATAAGAGTTACTTTTTGGAAAAAGAAATTTTAGAACTGGAAGGAATTTTTTTTAACATCTTTATTAGAGTATAATTGCTTTACAATGGTGTGTTAGCTTCTGCTTTATGACAAAGTGAATCAGCTATACATATACATATATCCCCATATCTCCTCCGTCTTGCGTCTCCCTCCCATCCTCCCTATCCCACCCCTCTAGGTGGTCATAAAACACCGAGCAGATCTCTCTGTGCTATGTGGCTGCTTCCCACTACCTATGTATTTTACATTTGGTAGTGTATAATGTCCATGCCACTCTCTCAGTTCGTCCCAGCTTACCCTCCCCCCTCCCGTGTCCTCAAGTTCATTGTCTACATCTGCGTCTTTATTCCTGTCTTACCCCTAGGTGCTTCATGACCTTTTTTTTTAGATTCCATATATATGAGTTAGCATATGGTATTTGTTTTTCTCTTTCTGACTTACTTCACTCTGTAGGACAGACTCTAGGTCCATCCACCTCACTACAAAGAACTCAATTTCATTTCTTTTGATGGCTAATATTCCATTGTATATATGTGCCATATCTTCTTTATCCATTCAACTGTCAGTGGACACTTAGATTGCTTCCATGTCCTGGCTATTTTAAATAGAGCTGCAATGAATATGGTGGTACATGACTCTTTTTGAATTATGATTTTCTGAGGGTATATGCCCAGTAGTGGGATTGCTGGGTCATATGGTAGTTCTATTTTTAGTTTTTTAAGGAACCGCCATACTGTTCTCCACAGTGGCTGTATCAATTTACATTCCCACCAACAGTGCAAGAGGGTTCCCTTTTCTCCACACCCTCTCCAGCATTTATTGTTTCTAGATTTTTTGATGATGGCCATTCTGACCGGTGTGACGTGATATCTCATTGTAGTTTTGGTTTGCATTTCTCTAATGATTAGTGATGTTGAGCATCCTTTCATGTGTTTGTTGGCAATCTGTATATCTTCTTTGGAAAAATGTCTATTTAGGTCTTCTGCCCACTTTTGGATTGGGTTGTTTGGTTTACTGATATTGAGCTGCATGAGCTACTTGTAACTACAGTTTTCCCAGCACCACTTATTGAAGAAGCTGTCTTTTCTCCACTGTATATTCTTGCCTCCTCCATCAAAGATAAGGTGACCATATGTGCGTGGGCTTATCTCTGGGCTTTCTATCCTGTTCCATTGATCTATATTTCTCTTTTTGTGCCAGTACCATACTGTCTTGATTACTGTAGCTTTGTAGTGTAATCTGAAGTCAGGGAGCCTGATTCCTCCAGCTCTGTTTTTCTTTTTCAAGATTGCTTTGGCTATTCGGGGTCTTTTGTGTTTCCATACAAATTGTGAAATTTTTTGTTCTAGTTTTGTGAAAAATGCCATTGGTAGTTTGATAGAGATTGCATTGAATCTGTAGATTGCTTTGGGTAGTAGAGTCATTTTCACAATGTTGATTCTTAGAACTAGAAGGAATTTTAAAGATCAGTTTTCAAATCATGTTTTGTTTTCAGAATCCTTTCCCCAAATACAATAATATTATTAAGTAGATACTGTATGCCATACACTACAGCAAGCACTCTACTTCTTTTAACCCTTAAGACATCCCTGTAAGGTGAATATTTTTAATAGTAAAAATAATAAAGAATATGTTGTTAGTAATTATACAGGTGTGCAAATGGAGGCTTATAAAACTTCACACAGCTGCCAATGGCGAAGTGGACATTCAAACTCTGTCAGTTTGATTCTGGAGAACATTCTTGTAAGCATTACATTGCACAGCTTTTTTCTACGAAATTCTTAGAAAGCAACTGTGCGTGGAGCTGCTCTGGGTGCTGAATGTGTGTCTGTGTGTGTATGTGGTGGGAGTGGGGGTCTGGGTCCTGTTGGTGGTTTCACAGTAACAGTAGAATTTGAACACTACTAATCTGGTCCAATGATATAATTAAGTAAGAAGGAATTTTCAGCTAAGAAAGGTCAAGTGACTTGCTCTAGGTCACACAGCTGGTTAGTGACTGTCCTCAGTCACTCTCCTGACACTGGTCAAGTGTTCCTTCCTCAACTCACAACACAGAGCCCATTTTGAATACACATATCTATCCTTTTAACCCATGCAAGGCAAAGTCAAATAGAAAATTTATCTATTAATTTAGATTTCCCCTCTTTATGCCATATGCTTCCATTTTAAAAATAAAATACATTCAAAGGAGTAGTATTGATCCCAAAGAAACGAGTTGTAGAAGGGTAAATAAAGGCCCAGCCGTTTCCAAAATCTGTCCCCTTGAAGCCTGCACTGCATTGGAACCCCACATGCATGTCATTTCCCCTGAGAACTGCACATCAGACCTAACTGGGAACAAAGGCCCAGCTGATCTTCCTCCAAGTAAACCCCAGGAAGATACTACCGCAGTTGACAAAGTAATGAGGACCAATTAAGAGCTCAATATAGTAAGGTGCTAAAAAATGAAGTATGTGAATTTCACAGTACATATTCTCACATTACACGAGACCAAATGGATTTCTACGGTATCTCTTTACACAGGACAAGAATAAGGATTGGTGGCTTTAAGTAACTTTCAGTAGAAGGAAGGTGCAATATGGTCTCAGTTCATTAATGTGAGTCTGATTCTGTTAGTTCCACTGACCTCCTGGGATCTAGTCCAGAATATCCAGTCAGCACATCTTTCATTAAACAGTGATGTATAGCAGGGATGTACTTGCTTCATTCATTCAGTAATTTATTGAGCACCTACTATGTGCCAGAACTGGGCTTAATGTTTTCCATCCATTACCTCAGTGAGTCCTGTATAACATTCCTAGAACATTCCAGTCCTTCCTTCAGTTTTCTGAGCCACTCCTGTGTCTCTCCCAGCTGGTGAGCCAATACATTGCATTCTTGTTGGTTGATTTGTTTTAGACTAATTCGAGATGGATAACTTGTAATTGCAAGAGTCCTGACAAATAGAAAAGAAATCACTAAAGAAGAAGTCCAAATGTCATTGTATGTATGCGAAGTTCTTTACCGCCGTAAGAATTAAAAATATGAAGTGAAACAGTAATATCATTAGCTCTCTATCAAACTAAAGAAGACCAAAAGATATAATGATACTCAGGGCTGGTTAAGGTACAGGAAGTGAACTCTTATAAACTCCTGGTGGGCGTGTAACTTCAAAAGTCACCTGAACGTGTGAATCAGCATGTGGCATGTGCGTTCCTGTTAACCTAGCAATTCCTCCTCTAGTAATTGATTCTGAGGAAATAATTGTATAAGCTTACAAAGGTGCATATACAAGAATGTTTACTGCAGAATCGTTCATAATAACAAAAAATTGGAAGAAGCCCAAACGTCCCTATTTGGGGAATTTTTGGGGGGGGGGGTTTGAGGTAACATTTGATTTATAACATTATATGTTTCATGTGTATGCCATTATATTTCTACTTCTGTATACCCTAGAATGTGCTCACCACCAAAAATTTATTCTCTGTCCATCACCATACAGTTAATCCCCTTTACCCATTTCTCCTTACCTCTGGCCTCTTCCCCTCTGGTAACCACTACTCTGTTCTCTGTATCTACTTGTTTGTTTTTGTTTGGTTTGTTTTGTTTATTTATTTTGTTTTTTTTTGTTTATTCGCTTTTTACTTCCTCACATGAGTGAAATAATCTTTCTCCATCTGACTTATTTCACTTAATGTAATACCCTTAAGGTCCATCCATATTGTCACAAATGACAATATTTCATCTTTTTTATGGCTGAGTAGTACTCCATTGTGTTAATGTTTACATGTATATATGTATGTATATATCACATCTTTTTTATCCATTCATACCTTGATGGACACTTAGGTTGTTTCCAAATCTTGGCTATTATAGATATCTTTTGAGATTAGTGTTTTTATATTATTTGAATAAATACCCAGAAGTGGGATACTGAGGTTACATGATAGTTCTGTTCTTATTTTTTGAGGACTCTCCATATTGTCTTTCATGGTGACTGAACCGATTTACATTCCCACTAACAGTGCATGAGGGTTCCCTTTTCTCTACATCCTTATCAACACTTGTTATTTCTGGTTTTTTTTTTATAATAACCATTCTCATAGGTGTGAGGTGATATCTCATTGTGGTTTTGATTTGCATTTCCCTAATCATTAGTGATGCTGAACCTCTTTTCATGTGCCTGTTGGCCATCAGTGTGTACTTGTTGAGAAAAAAAATGTCTACTTAGCTCATCCACCCATTTTTTCATTGGGGTGTTTGGCTTTTCTGTTGTTGAGTTGTATGAGATCTTTATATTTTTGGTATTAGCCCCTGATGTGACCTATCTTCTGCCATTCAGTAGGTTGTCTTTTCTTTTTTTTTTTTTTTTGATTGTTTCCTTGCTGTGCAGATGCTTTTTAGTTTGATGTAATCCCAATTGTTTATTTTTGCTTTTGTTTCCCTTGCGTAAAGGGACACATCTAGAAAGACATTGTAAGACCAATATCAGAGAACATACTATATATGTTTTCTTCTGGAAGTTTTATGGTTTCAGGTCTTATATTGAAGTTTTTAACCATTTTGAGTTAATATTTGTGTATGGTGTGAGATAGTGGTCTAGATTTATCTTTTTGCATTTGGTTGTCCAGTTTTGGGGGAATTAACCTTTTAAATGATGGTATGGTGATAGAGATGAATACTGTTCAACGGTTTTAATGATTACAGCAGATCCTTATGTAGTGACATTTGAAAATGTCTACAGTGTACTTTCATGTGATCAAAACATGATACAGAATAGGAAATATAGTGTGACCTAATTTTCATTTAAGATGTATGTGTTTATATGTATGCATAAAAGAATCTGGATGATCTGGTTATCTCATGGAGACTCAGGATAATGAAGGAAATTTTACTTTTGATGAATTGTTTAAATATTTCACAGAAAGTTTATATTATTTAAAAATTCAAAAATATGTTGCCATATTCTTATGGGAGGAAAGGATGTAGGAAAAGGATTAGACCGGTAGCCTTGGGAATAATCACATCATGGAAGAAGTGAGCTACTTAGGCTTTAGTTAAACCTTCTGTGAGTGCAGAGTAGCTACAGATTGACAGACAAGATTTGGAAGAAACATGTAAAATTTTCATATGGTCCAAAACATAGGAGCTAATCTGGAGCTGGGTTAAATCTCCACAGCTTTTCCCCCTTGTGTGCCAAGTGCACCACCATCAGAAGTAGACCCCTATGCCCAGCCCCTACTCCACTAACAGCAATTTTGATCTCCTGAGTTCAGTGACATGACTCCATCACTGGGATTTGTAGAACACTGGCAGTCTTCACTGAGAGCGCAGAGAAGGTTTAGATTCCCCCACTTTTAGGTTGAACCGTTTGAAATTGCCACCACTGAACCACTTTGACCTATAGAAAGGTCAACCTATGATTCATCAAAACACACTCTAACACAGAAGTTTATATTTTATACAATCTGTACGAAATGGTGTCTTCAGCAGCCCATAACTACTGCTCAAGAGGTAGCATATATTCAGTCTGAGTGGGTATTTGGTCTCCCAAGTTTGGATGATGTAAAAAGGCATGGTTGCGTGATCTGAACTGTGTAGGGTTGCTAACATTATTTCAAAAAGGTTGGTAGAAACTCATTTCAAAGCTCTCCCCCAGCCACCACCCACGTACCACACGAATTTCTATCGCATCTCTGTTTTTTCACACTTACTAGAAGAAGCTTTTAGAATATCTTGTTGTTTTTGCTTCAGAGAACTATTAAACACAGAGGCAAAGCATAAAATCAAACTGTGAAAGTTCTCAGAAGCTAAAGTATGCTCTGTCAAAGACGTGAGAGCAAAGCTAAATCAAATAATGACTTGTAATTTTTAGGTGGCCTAAGTTATAAATTGCAAGGCAGCAAAGATAATTAAGAATAATGTTCGAAAAGGTAGACTCAATATAAATCATATAAAAAGGATAACAAGGTTTATCAACTGGACCAATTCTGAGGCAGGTTTTAAGTTGGGTATGTTTGGAAGGCACCAAAGCAGATGATTAGATACAATATTCAGCTTAATGTGCAGGAAAAGCAATTGGGATGAAGCAAATCAGTTTCCTGACTCTGATGCAGGGAATGTGGAGGGGTTTATTAAATCTAAATTTAAATTTAGATTTATGGCCAGTGTTGATCAGCTAGAAGGAAACTGACATTATCATATCATTCATTTTTAATTTCTAGCTTCAGATGCCTTATTAAACAAACAAAAAATAGACCGAAAGAAAAAAGTCAGCATCAGTTACAGAATAAATTTTGCCTTTTCCCATAATTATTTCATTCTATACTCATTTATTCCCTGCATCGGTGTCACAGACAGCGCACTGCAAGTATAGAACATTATGTTAAGGTGTAGATGAGACACAGGGGGAGACATTTTCTAATATTGACCTTTTATATAAATGAATCAAGTTATTCACATTTTAAAAGATCTTTCTATGACTGATGATGCCAGAAGCAATAGAATTTGTCTAGAGAAAGTAGTTCCGGGTAGCCATTTCTTTGGAGGTGGTTTCTAAGCAAAGTCAGATGTACGAGGATGAGCAGAGAGGACAGATGTGGGAGTTATCCAGAGGGCTTGTCACTCCCACATACTGGGGTGGATAAAACTCAGCTACTTCATTCTGGGAGATGCTCCTGAGTCCTGGTGTGACAAGGCAGTGTCCCCCTTTCAGACACTCCCCCACCCTTATGCTGCTTTGCCTACGAGACCCAGCACGGAGTGCAAATGAAACCAGTGTAAGGTGGAACCCCGGAGAGGGATGTTACTCAGGTTTTACCACGTAACGGGAGGGGACAAAAAACAGCTTAAAAAGTTGAAATGTGAAATGTGGAGGTATCTGGAGAAACTGAGGAGGAAGAAGGAGTATGCCCTACCCTGGAATAAGCCAGCTGCTGAATTTCCATGAATGGTGAGTTTATTTTCCAGGCTCATCTCCCAGGACCTCTGCCATTGCTCAGGGTTGTCAGAAGTCCCAGATATTCAATTCCCACCACTGTATGGGAGTAGACCCACCTGTCGCCGCTGATTGATTCCTAAATCCTTGATCCCCAGGTGTGAATATAGTTTCCCGGTGCAATTCCCACCTGACTGGATTGTCAAGGCGTCGTGCCTTGGCTCCCTGACTCAGAGTCTCTACAGATGCCTTCCCGTTAGCAGACTTCTAGTCATTGCCATCTCAATCAAGGCCACCTTGTCGTTTTGCCACTTCTAGCCTGTCAGGGAAATAGCTCAGTCCTCCCCTGCTCTGGGGGATTGGAAGAGAGACTCTTTCTCCCCTAGAGGGGTTGGAATGAGAAGAATTTAGGGCAGATGGGTGGAGATTGGTGTTTTATCTTGCCCATTTGCTGATATTGTTAGCACTAAGTAGAAAAGGAGTTTCTGGTCCCCTACCCTACACTAAAGCCCCACTAAGGAGGCCCTCGAAGGCCCCAGTGAGCCCCAACTCCGAGTCACGTATCCGTAATGGCAGCATTTGTTTCCATAGTGCACATGTGGTACGTCGTGATAGGCTGATGACGGAAGATACCCAGGATAGTTTTCAATGGTATAAATATGTACCCGATGACTATTTGAGTAACATAGCTATCACATTGCATCAAACTCATGAATTTATGGATTGTGTAGGATGAAGCTATGGTAGAAGTGGTGAGTTTATTTAAAGAATAAACATACAGGCGGTACAGAGATATTGAAAAATAATGAAGGGCCGCACAAATGACTGGAGCTCAAGGGCACTCACACTAGAGGATTTAAGGAGCACAGGTAAGACACGCACAGCAGCGGGCCTGGATGGTTCTACCAGGAGCCTTGTGCAGAGCTGGGTCCTTGATTTTACACTCTGCCCTAGAGATTGCCATGATGCCAGGTTGAAGCAAACTTTCCCTTGTCTGAAACATTTGGCATGTCCCAGTCCATGAGCCAAAACCAGAATTCAGGATAAAGACGAGCTCCATTTGTGTTTGCCAACTTTGGACCCAGGTTCCAGCTTCTCCCCTGGACCCTCAAACACGAAAGTGTTGATGATGCTTCTCCCAGTATCATGGTGGTTTGGGCCCCTCCTTCTAGGGATGACTCCGCTGAGTGCTGCTAGACAACCCGGTTGGGGTGGGTGGCTGATTCATTGAGGGACTCAAACGTGAGTTCCCCCACCTACCCTCAGGGTTGGGGGCACTCTCCTCCATGGAGCCAGGGGAGGGGCAATTTTCTCCATCAGTATCTGTAATAATAAGGGTCAGCATTTAGAGTGGTCCTCTGAGTGAGGATCTGTGGAGTACTGTGAGAGAATATCCATGGATAAACACTGATAAGGATATTCAGAAGTTTTACTTGTTTTCTTCCTGGTTCTGGGCTTTGTTAAAACTACTTGAGGTTTTATGGTTAGTAAGTGAGGAGATACTGAATATTAATAGAAAATACCTATATGGTAAGTGTACTAGTTTCCTAGGGCTGCTATAACAAATTACCACACACTTGGTAGCTTAAAATAATAGGAACGTAGTCTCTCACAGTTCTGGAAGTTCAACATCAATGTGTCAGCAGGACCATGTTTCCTCTGGAGGCTCTGGGGAGAACCCATTTCTTGACTCCTCTGGTTTCTGGGGGACTTTTCGTATTCCTTTCACTCCTTGGCTTGTGACCACATTACTCCAATCTCTGCCTTCATCTTCACATCACCTTCTCTTCTATGTGTTTCTCCTCCTTTGTCTGCTTCTTATAAGGACACTTGTGACTGAATTTAGAACCCAACCCAGATAATCCAGGATAATCTCTCCACCTCAAAATCCTTAATTTAGTCACATCTTCAAAGACCCTTCTTTCAAATAAGGTAACATTCATAGGTTCCCGGGTATATTAGTCACAGTATTCCAGAGAAACAGAACCAACAGGATGTGTGTGTGTGTGTGTGTACACACAAAGAGATGCATATATATGTCCACACACAATAGGGTGTCTATGTGTGTGTATATATATGTACACACACACCTCAGAGATAGTGTGGGTTCGGTTCCAGACTGCCACAATAAAGGAAATAAAATATCACAATGAAGCAAGTCACATGGATATTTTTGGTTTCCCATTGCATATAAAAGTTATGTTTAGGGTCTTCCCTGGTGGTGCAGTGGTTGAGAGTCCGCCTGCCGATCCGGGGGACACGGGTTCATGCCCCGGTCCGGGAGGATCCCACATGCCGCAGAGCGGCTGGGCCCGTGAGCCATGGCCGCTGAGCCTGCGCGTCCGGAGCCTGTGCTCCACAATGGGAGAGGCCGCAGCAGTGAGAGGCCCGCGTACCGCCAAAAAAAAAAGTTATGTTTACACTATATTGTAGTCTGTTAAGTATGCAATAGCATTACGTCTAAGAAAAAAAAGTACATACTTTAATTTAAAAATACTTTATTGCTTAAAAATGCTAACCATCTTCTAAGCCTTCAGTAAGTTGTAGCAGTAACATCAAAGATTGCTGATCACAGATCACCGTAACAAATATAATAATAATGAAAAAGTTTGAAATATTGTGAGGGTTACCAAAATGTGACACAGAGACATGAAGTGAGCAAATACTGCTGGAAAAATAGCGCCAATAGACTTGTTCGATGCAAGGTTGCCACCAACCTTCAATTTGTAAAAAAAAATGCAATATCTGTGAAGCTCAATAAAGCAAAGTGCAATAAAATGAGGTATAGTATGCATATATATACATATATGTGTATATATGTGTGTATACACACACACGCACACACACATATAGATTGATTGATTGATTGAGAGATTTATTTTAAGGAATCGTCTGATGGTACTGTGAGGGGCTTGGTGTGTCCCAAATCTGCAGGGTAGGCCAACAGGCTGCAGACCTAGGAAGGAGTTGCCATTCAAGTCCAAAAGTAGTCTGCAGGAAGAATTCCTTCTTACTTGGAGAAGGTCAGTCTTTGTTCTATTAAGGTCTTCAACTGATTGGTTAAGGCTCACACACATTATGGAAGGTAATCTGCTTTATTCAAAGTCTACTTATTTAAATGTTAACTTCATCCAAGAAACACTTCATAGAAAAATCTGGAATAATGTTTGACCAAATATTTGGGCACCATGGTCCTGCCAAACTGACACATAAAATTAACTATCACCCAGGGATTCAGATGTGGGCATATCTTTGGGAGACATTATTTGCCTACCATAATAAACATATATTATTTACTATGGTAGGCTGATACCATAGTAAATACATACTTATGTACTTCTCTAAGCTTTTATAGATTAACTCATTTAATATTCACAGCAACTTTAGAGGTAGAATTATTATTATCTCACCTTACAAAAACAGAAACTGAAACAGAGAAGATAAGGAATTTGACTAAAATCACACAGTTTGTAAGTGATGGAGCCAGGGTTTGGACTCAAAGTCTGGTTTAATCCATCAACTTTGGACTAAGGGGTCATCTTTCCGGTAAATCTCCATCTTTATTGTGTCATGGACCTTTGAATTACGTTCAGTATTTCACATTTCTGCTGTATATTTTTTACTTGCTAATTCATTGTATGAGAATAATAAATACTAAGGGTAGGGCAGTTTCTGTAGTAATTTCTCCTTTTTCCTCTTCTTTCTCATCCTCCTACTGCAGCGATTACATCGCACTGTGTTTTGACTTCTTACACCTATCTCGAAAGTGGCCTCTGCCTTCATTTGACACTTGATAAACACTTACCGGGTCTTGTCTCAAGCCAGGCCCTATTCCAGGTGTTGGAGGCACAGTGAGAACTCTGTGTTTTATGTCAGTGCTAGCAGCTTCCTCCTGAACCCACGTGTTATTCCATTATCTTTCCCTGAGCAGATGCCGGAAATTGGCTCAGAGGAGCTAAGAGGAAGCCTGTCCTCCGATTCAGTTCAGACCTAAAGGGGTCGGTGAGATACTCTGAGTATCTGCTGATCTTGGGAGAAGATAGCAAGGGTGTTAAAGTATTTATAATCATCCAGGCCTTTCCTTATCTCAAAACCTGGGTGTGGCCAAGAACTCCAGCACATCACAAGGATGAGCCGGACAGATGTAAGTAAAGATCCAGGTAGACCTTAGGCAGCTTTACGCTGCTGCTGCTGCTTCTCGGGCTTCCAGCAGAACAAAGAGAATCTCTGTCCTCTTAAACTGAAACTTCATAAAACTTAGGAGATTTCAGTATCTATCTGTTTCCCTTTTCCTAAAAACTGCTTTCGAAAGATTGAGATTTTAATATCTAATGTTGTGTATTTTGTGTTATAATTAAAGTTTAACGAGAATCCTTTTCTATTTCAGTAGGGCTTCTGTTTTCTAAGTGCTTTCACACATGCGATCTGGTTCGGCCTCCCAACAACCCCACTGGATAGATAGGACAGGAAGGTGCCTCATTTTATAGATGAAGAAACGCAGACTTGGGGGAGTGAAGTGCCCAATAAAGTCTGAACAGTAACAACAGGCACCTCTGTTTTAGAAAGATAAGAACTGCCGTGGTCCTTTATCATCTCTCCACCATCGAAATGATTTTCTCGAGCTGGCTAAGTCCTAACAGTTCCTTGAATAAAGTCAGGTTATTGAAAATGACCTAATACATTCTATGCTAAAATTTAAGTACTCTACATAATTTCAGTCCTTTATAACCTATTATGATACAATGAGGGAAACATATTAATTTTTATTGCACTTAGTTTTTGTAGCACAGTCTGATGACAGAAACTGAGCCACTTGGATAAAACTGCTCCAACCTGACCTGATTAATTGGTCAATCTTTAAGCCCTAGCTACAGATGAATATAAAGAGATATGGGAACATATGTATATGTATAACTGATTCACTTTATTACAAAGCAGAAACTAACACACCATTGTAAAGCAATTATACTCCAGTAAACATGTAAAAAAAAAACACTTTTTGCCTGGGAAAATGTGAATGCATATTCTACATGGGGGTTTATAGTCGTGATTTTACTCTCGTATTATTTATGCTAAGTTTTCTAAACCAAGTTTTACCAGAGCTTCTAGAGCACATATACCCCACACATGGAGATACCTACATACATACACTATATACAGTTACAAGCATAAACTGAGGTATGGGACCACTCACATGTAACAGTAATAAGCTCTGTGACCTTAGATAAATTACTTAATCTCTCTAAGGATTGTCTTCATTTTCCAGAGACAGGAAATTAATCATTTGATCTGTCTCATGGACTTGTTTTGACAATTAAATGATATAAGGACTGGACAATGGTAGGGCATAATTGCTTGCCCACGATTAAGGCTCAGTACGTATTATCCATTGTTGTTATCATTCACAGGACAGTCTCATCTACCCAAAGTGGCTTAGACAGCAATACAAAGGAGAGTATAAAAGAGAACCAGAGGGCAAAAATCAAAAGGGCTGTGTATTCCTTTCCTACTGCTGTTATAACAAATTACCACAAATCTACAAGTAAAAAACAACATCATTTATTATCTTACAGTTCTGGAGATCAGAAGCCTGATATCAGTTTCACTGGGCTAAAGTCAAGGTGCCAGCAGGCCTGCATTCCTTCTGGAGGCTCTAGGGGAGAATCTGATTCCTTGTCCTTTCCAACTTCTAGATTGATCCTTTCTTCCCATCTTCCGTGCCAGCAGTGGCTGGTCAAGTCTCACACTGACATTCCTCTTCTGTGGTCACGTATCCTCCTGCCTTCTTCTTATAAGGACTTTTGTGATTACATTGGGCCCACCCTGATAATCCAGGATCATCTCAGGATTCTTAACCACATTTGCAAAGTCTGTTTTGCCGTGTAAGGCAACAAGTTCACAGGGTCTAGGGATTAGGATGTGGACATCTTCGGCGGGAGGGGGCATTACTCAGCCTACCACAGTGAATGCCAAATATATGCCATAGGGGGCTTCCCTAGTGGCGCAGTGGTTGGGCGTCCACCTGCCGATGCAGGGGACGCGGGTTCGTGCCCCAGTCCGGGAGGATCCTACGTGCCGCGGAGCGGCTGGGCCCGTGAGCCGTGGCCACTGAGCCTGCGCGTTCAGAGCCTGTGCTCCGCAATGGGAGAGGCCACAGCAGTGAGAGGCCTGCGTACCACAAAAAATAAATTTAAAAATAAATCAAATATATGCCATAATAACCATATGTTAAAAGTTCATGGACTCCCTTCATTGGAGAGTTCCAGCTCAGAGCCTTCCTTCTTTTAATTTTGGTGCTTTTCCAATAAACTTGGTGCTTTAATTCTTAGTAGCCCATTAACAATTAGAAACAGTGAATCATCATGCGCCTGGAAAAGGCCTGGAATTAGGGACCTCACTTTCCCCACATTCCATTGGTCAGAACGGGATCACATGCCTGCCTTCCTCCCCAGACTCAAAGGAACTGGGAAATATGGGTTGATACCTAAAAGACAAAAGAAAGAGTTTTGTAAATTTATACCAGCATCTGTCACATTCTCCAGCTGTTGTAATAATCCAATTTAGAAATGAGGGCAGAGGAGGGTCTGAGAGGGTAAAAAAACACTGGAAGGGAATAGAGACATAACTAAGATAAGCTCCCACTTTATAGTTTGCCAAAGACCCATAGGGAAGAGTGGGGAAGGCCTGAACGTCTGAAGTCAACAACTTAGTCTGGATTGGCTTAGACAGAGAGCCTTGGAGGCTGAGCCAGACTGTCTGCTGGAATAACTCAGAATGACTGCGAATGTCCCAGGCTGGATTTAGAGACCAGTGAGCTGATCCACATTGAATATGCATAGAACTGCTTCCTCTGAGACAGTTCTCTCTGATGAACTGAGAACATCTAGGATACCAAATTTATGCCTTCTAAAAGTAAAAAGGAATACTTTTTAAGTGAAAGAAAATATCTTTCCATTTTGCTTTCTAAAGCTGATTAGTAGATAACAAAAGCAGAAAGAAATTAGAAAACTGGGAATTGGCCTCAAAGCACAGACTGAGTCCAAGGAGCTCTTAGGGAGATTGACTCAGTTGAAGTTAGTTTTCTAGCACCTCTTTCTTCTCATCACAAAACTTCCCCTTTACTTTTTTTTTTTTTATTTTAACATCTTTATTGGAGTATAATTGCTTTAGAATGGTGTGTTAGTTTCTGCTTTATAACAAAATGAATCAGTTATACACATACATATGTTCCCATATCTCTTCCCTCTTAGGTCTCCTTCCCTCCCACCCTCCCTATCCCACCCCCCTAGGTGGTCACAAAGCACCGAGCTGATCTCCCTGTGCTATGCGGCTGCTTCCCACTAGCTATCTATCTCACGTTTGGTAGTGTATATATGTCCATGCCACTCTCTCACTTCGTCCCAGCTCACCCTTCCCCCCCCTCGTGTCCTCAAGTCCATTCTCTACGTCTGCGTCTTTATTCCTATCCTGCCCTGTTACTTTTAGAGGTAAGCCTTTCCTTCCATACTTTTGAAGTTAGTTTTAGATAGGATTTGGAGTATCGGGTTGCCTTTTCTCTGGGTTTGAGGAACAGGAAAATTAAGCTTGAATACAAAGTTACCTCCAAGTTACCAATTGTTTTGGTAAAGTAAAACAACTGGTGAGGAAAGAAAGAAACCAGGCAGTCCCATAGAAAATAAAGGCATCAGGATAGGGTATGGATTTTTAAAGCCCTGTGTAATCTTTTCAGCCTGTCTGAATAATTTGAATTAGAATGTTAGAGCCCATTATTTTCTGTAGTTTTAAAATGACCATGAAAATGTATACTCGTCCACAGCCCAGGGTTAGGAGAAACAAAGGTACCAGATGGCAATCACAGAGTATGTTTGATGAAATCTCTGTACTTAGGAAACCTCTAACACCCTTTGCTACTCTGTTCTAAATCTTATTTTAATTCGGCTTTCGTGAAATTTTGAGACTAGAATAGCCTGGACTCAGCTCAAGAATAAATCAGTACCAAATGAAATGCAGTCATACAAATAAAAACCTCTTCCAGCCCTGGCACTGCGGCTCCAAGTGACCAGAGAACACACATTTGCCTTAGAATGACCCCCTATTGACAAAGTAAGTTGACTAGATGAGGTTAATGTCCGAATCTCCATGTAAGCCACCCTCTGGAATAAAGCGTTGCTTTTCTGCAAAGTGGGAGATTGTAAATACAAATGAAATACTAGATATGAAATTCTTTTGAAAGGTCTAATGTACTACACAAATGCAGACTGTTAACATTTTCAGTAGATTTGTTCATATTCCACGGAGGCATGTTTGCTGCAGATCAGGTATCACGTGCCTATTGGAATCAGATCTGGTTTCAAAGCCACCATTTACTAAACATCACAGCCTGGGCAAATTTTGTAACTTCACTGAGCTTTAATTTTTTCATCTTTTATTGGGAATAATAGGAACTTCATAGTTAGGAAGATTAAGCAAGAAGGGTCTGGCACAGGGCTTCAGTTAGCATCAGTTTCATTCACTTACTTCCTCACAGCATGAGGGTCGGTAGCATCTCTCTATGAGTGTGGATGTCCTTGGTGCAGGATTCTGCACGTGCCTGCTGAAGCTCTGAACCTACAGTGAATAGAAGTCACCATAAGATGTGGTCCTTTGGCTAACCCAAACAGGAACGCACTACATGCCTCCAAGTAAACCGAAGGTTAGGTCACCTGGCACACATTGGAGATGTTGGACCTTATCAGATGGAGTGTTTGCCTACCTATCAGGCGAGCCCTCCTGGCTGAACTTCACAAACCTCTCGAGTCTGAGAAGAAATTAGAAATGTCAAGGGTAGAAAGCACCTGTGACTCTTCTACACAGTGATAATTCAGAACCTTACACCATTTGAGAGAGAAGGGCGGGGCAGGGAGTAGAGGGAGAGACAGAGGTTGCGAAGTTTCACTTCCATAAGATTGCTAACTGCCCCCGAGACTCAACATCAAAGACGGGCTTTGTTTTTGAGAATTGGCACGTTTCAAAACCCTGTGTGCCCATTATGTTCCAAGCATGCTAACTACTTTACATCAGTTATCTCATGTAAGCCTCAGATGACAGCTTTATGAGGAGGTACAATTATCGCGGTCTCTAGGTCTCCATGCAGGTATTCCAGCTTTAAAGTCCATGCTGGCAATGACCTTGTGTTATGTCCTGTCCTCAGGAGAACCTCTTCCAGACAAATCCACAGATAAAAGAGAGTATTTCGCTTTGTGTGCAATTGTGCCCCTGGTTGTTTGAAGATAATTTTAAGTTGTTCATGACATTAAGTAACATTGACTAGCATAGTAAGAAAATTACTCCCTTCCTTTTTTTGTACCACAAGGAGAACCTCTCAGCCTGGTGTTGGCATCTCTTAACTCCTCTATCGCTTTTTAATCCCCGAGAGAGCAGACCTCAGGCTGATGAGATTTCTGTTGCCAGTACTATCTAGCTAGAAATTAATATCTGTTCTTGCTTTCAGTACATATTTTTAATTTCTAATTACTGCTGTACTTCTATTTATGGGAGTGAGATACATGTTTCCTTTTTAAGTATATTTCCATTTATTATAAATTTACTTCCATTAAAAATAGCTTTAAGGTGTACACCTAAGACCAATATGTTGTATGTCAATTATAAATAAATAAAAATAAATAGGAGGACGAGGAGGAAGGGGATTCCCACCAGGAAAATGAGAAGCAGACAGAGCGTTCCTCAGCAAATCTCCATGTGAGGCTCCCTCCGTGCAAAGTCAGGGTGAAAAATAGTTAAGAGGACAACTGATGGAGGAGTGAGGGAGATGGAACTGTCTTGGGTGGCTGCCAGGTTTCAGATTAGATTCAACTTTTCTCAACCAAGATTCCTGGAAGCATCAAAAGCTCTGATGTACAGAGGTGTCTACTGTGTATAGTAAATTAATTCACTATCCTCCTGAGCATCTAGAATGGTTCTATCTGTGTGCAAAAAAAAATAGCTTTAAGGAACGTTACAGAGTAAATAATAGTACAGATGGCGTAAAAATCATGAAAAGTAGTACAACAGCAATGCTCAGAAACGTAAATGTGGTGTATTCTAGACCAGAATTTGAGACATTCTCCACTGAAATACAATAGAAGCGCCCTAATAGAAGCCACTGTAAAAGGGTGAATCCTGCCCTCAAGTAAGAGCTGCAGTCCCAATGGTTTTCCATCAGGGGCAGTTTTCTCCCCCTGGGAACATTTGGCAATGTCTGGACACCTTTGGTTGTTAAAATTTGGAGGTTGGAGATGGGTGTTGTACTACTGGCATCTAGTGGGTAGAGACCAGGAATGTTGCTAAATATCCTACAGTGCACGGGACAGCTCGCCGCAAACAATTACCCAGTAGAGTTGAGGGGGAGAAACCCTGCTCTACCCTGACTGTAAGTGTTGGAAGTGATTCAGCTACTGCCACTTCTCTTATCTGAAGGCCAAGTCCCTGTTTGACAAAGTTCAGATATCACCTTATGGTTGACAATTCTTGTGGGGTGATTTGACCATTGGTTGTGCTTTTCTGCTTGTTCCAAACACATTATTTGATTATAAAGTATCTTTACTTTAACTTTTAATTCAGAGAGAGCTCCAGCAGTGAGCTCCAGTCTTGTCCTTGGTCCTGTTATAACCAGATGTGTGGGCCTTTGGCTAACCATTTTTTTAATTGTTTCAACTTTAAAAAGGAAAGTCATGTGGGTAGTTCTGATCAAAGGAGTGTGATAGTTTTTATTGCAGCTGCTTCGACCATTTCATTGAAGATTTTCCTACAATTTTTATCTTTTAGCTTATTTTTACCCTTTCACTTGTAATCTATATTTTATTTTTTTCAATCTTTCTATAATGGCATATAACTCACGGCATGCAGTTAAACAGGTGTGATGTTAGCATTCTGAACCTCAGCTTCTGTATTGGAGAATGCACAGCGACCTGGTCTGAAATTGTACCAACCTTGGTCCATACCCGGAAATTGAATTTTCAGGCACATTACATGAGCTCATTTTCTTGTTTCTTTCTCCTCAATATAAACTTCAGAAAATAAAAATTAGTTCATTGAAGGTTCTATCACTGGGGAGATAAAAACATCAGAATTTTTCTGTAATGACATTATCCTGTGTTCAGTGAAAAATACTAGTTTCACCCCTAAAATGGAAACGAATCATGCAAAAGTCTATAAATTCATTTTTATAAAAGAATGAAAGGATATTCAATTGCTTGATTTTTATCCTAGAATTACCTGAGGGCTGGGAATCTTGGAAGCACAGCAGTGTTTACTAATAACAGACCCCTTACATAGTTAGCCCCGACCCACGAACTCAGGCTATTTGTCCATGTTGGGTGGTACTTTATTGACTGAATATTTGTCAGTTCTGTGCTTCAGCAATGCAAAGCAATTACAAAATAAAATTTCAACTGCTACAAATCTTGCCCCCAAAATGTAGGATTTCAGAAAGTCTAGAGTAGGAAAACTGTTCTAATTGAACACAAAGCCATTGACACATAAGGGTCTAAAGAGTTAGACAGTTAGCAATTAAGAGGAAATCGACAAGAATGATTGCAAGATAAATGCCTCAGAAGAGAAATATTTAAATATCACAGTTAAAGGGAGACTCCTGGGAAAATTGATGAAGCCTTCAAACACTTTTACAGAAGTGACTCTCTTGATTATCACACTGTGAAAGTCAAACATGAAATAAAGGATATTGTTTCACTCTACGCTTCAGATTGGTCAGAAAAAAATTATTCTCGCCCCCAAATAATCAATGCTTGGTTCAAGCTGTGCTCACTGACATTTTATACATAATTACATTTATAACTTAAATGTTGTTAATGTTGCAATAAAATTTTATAATTTTGGTTTCATTTTTCATGATATCATTCCAATCAAACATTTCACTGTGTGCTATGAATTTTTGGTTCCCATATTAATTACATTCATTTTAAATGGGCTTTTGACAGTACCAGTTATCCATGGACAACTATCACCTTTTGTAATAGCATCTCCTAAAATAGTAGAATTGAAAGAATTTTCAGAAGGCCTCAAGTTCACCACTCTTTTTCAAATAAAGAAATTAAGACTGAATGAGAATGTCACCTGTCCCAAGGTTACAAATTATACAGAACATTTTTTTAAATTTATTTTATCTATTTTTGGCTGCATTGGGTCTTCGTTGCTATGCTCAGCCTTTCTCTAGTTGTGGAGAGTGGGGGCTACTCTTTGTTGTGGTGCGTGGGCTTCTCATTGCGGTGGCTTCTCTTGTTGCGGAGCACGGGCTCTAGGCGTGCGGGCTTAAGTAGCTGTGGCATGCAGGCTCAGTAGTTGTGGTTTGAGGGCTCTAGAGCACAGGCTCATTAATTGTGGCACACGGGCTTAGTTGCTCCACGGCATATGGGATCTTCCCGGACCAGGGCTCGAACCTGTGTCCCCTGCATTGGCAGACGGATTCTTAACCACTGTACCACCAGGGAAGCCCTATACAGAACATTTTAATAGAGTATAAAGATCACCATAGGCCAATACAATAATTTCTAGACAAGAAGGATAACTTTTTTTAAAATTAATTAATTAATTTTTGGCTGTGTTGGGTCTTCGTTTCTGTGCGAGGACTTTCTCTAGTTGCGGTGAGTGGTGGTCACTCTTCATCGTGGTGCGCGGGCCTCTCACTATCGTGGCCTCTCTTGTTGGGAGCACAGGCTCCAGACGCGCAGGCTCAGTAGTTGTGGCTCACGGGCCTAGTTGCTCCGCGGCATGTGGGATCCTCCCAGACCAGGGCTCGAACCCGTGTCCCCTGCATTGGCAGGCAGATTCTCAACCACTGAGCCACCAGGGAAGCCCTGGGATAACTCTTTTGAAGACCCTTTGTTGGTGCTTCTGAATTTGAAATTGTTTATTTATATAAGAGTAAAAAGTATAACTATTTTTGCCCATATTCTTCAGTCCCCTTTATGTTTTCAGTAAATGAGTAAGTGAATAGGAATTATCCCGTATTTACCACTGCCTCTGGATTAGTCATTTGCTGCTCCTCCTGAAAATCTATTCCAGCTCAGTGTTTATTTTTATTTTCTCCTTCACTTAGTGTAATCTGTGATGGATCACTATGCAGTTAATTGAAATTCCCAACATATCAGTATGATAATCTAGTCAACTACCTTGTATTGAATATGGTCCTTATTTGACAAGTTCTCACTGTCTTGTATAAGAAGCCATATGAGTGCATCTCCTTTTGTCACACTCTGAGGATGTTGAAATTACCATGTTCTTACAGTGTTTTTTCTCCCCACTTCCATCCCACCCACCCCATTTATCCCAGGCTTCTCATACTGGTGATCCATGAGCCAGAGATAGCCCAGAAAAGTGTTTTCCCTATGTCAATTTTAAAATCTATGTCGTTTTTAAAAATTTGTATTAGTGGCCAGCTTCAAAAATTGGATTGTTTACATAACTCCAAATTTCTAGCTTCTCTTTGGAAAGGGGGCAGATCTTGGAGTATCAATTTGCAATCTGCACCAGTTTGCCAAGGCTTGGTAACACCTGGCCCCTTTTTATAGAACACCATTTTGTAGTGTGCCTCAGTAGCATCAAGTCCTATAGCCTCTGTAAAGACAAAATAACAGTTGCTATGTTGTATTTGTGTGAGTCTTTTTGTTACAGTGATGTTGAGGTGAAATATTTCATGTATCCCTGTACATAGAGAAAGAGGGAAGATGAAAAAAACGGAGAGGGCTGCCTATCTCACAGAGAATAGGAGGGAGCCTTCTTACATTCAGTTGTTTCCCCCAGGGATCCCATCAGCACTTGAGTTGGCACTCTCTGATTTAACCTATTGTTCTCCATCATTTAAAGTTTGTACTAGACTTCTCAAGAGAAACAGAATCGTTAGGGCCATGGCTCACGGGCCCAGCCGCTCCGCGGCATGTGGGATCTTCCTGGACCGGGGCATGAACCCGCATCCCCTGAATCAGCAGGCGGACTCTCAACCACTGCGCCACCAGGGAAGCCCCATTAGGACTTATTTAAGGTAGCAGTTCATGTGATTATGGAGGTTGAGAAACTCCACAGTCTGCCATCTGTAAGCCTGAGACCCAAGAAAGCTGGTGTTGCATTTCAAAGGCCTGAGAGATGGGGAGCCAATGGTGTATATTCCACTCCAGGTCTGAAGACCTGAGAACTGGGAGCATGAAGGGAAGGAGCAGATTAATGTTACAGCTCAAGCAGTCAGGCAGAGCTAATTCAAGCTTCTTCTGCCTTTTTGTTCTGTTCAGGCCCTCAACAGATTGCATAATGCCCCCCCCCCCCCACACACACACACTGGGGAGAGCCATGTGGTTTACTCAGGACATCGATTGAAATGCGAATCTCATCTGGAAACACCCTCACAGACACACACAGAAATTATGTTTAACCAGCTATCTGGGCATCCTGTGACCCAGTCAACTTGACAAATAAAATCAACCATCACAGTGTTCTTGTTGAGGGCACGAAAAGTATGAATCAACAAATGAATTAACACAGAAGAGAAGTGTGTATATATGCTTTATGGACCAAGGAAGCCCGTCCATGGGGATATTCCACCAGTGTTTCAAAGTGTATACCACAAATCTTATACCCGAGAGTTTTTTTGTACTGGTCTACTGGATATTTGATTATCAGATTGTTTATTCCCAGTCCCATGCCTTTTCCAAAGAAGTTTGAGTTCTGCCAGAAATTTACATGAAAAGAGGACAAGACAACAAAAAGTCTCTCTCTGATATTTAGCACTTTAAAATCATCTTGGATTTAGTTACTCATTTTTTACTTCCTTCCCTCCTCCTTTTATAAGGTCACCATAAGGAGGTCTCATGCTATCTAAAACTGATTTCAGCTTAAATGGAAAGATTTGCTTGCTTATCTTTTTTTAAATTGAAGTATGATTGACATACAATGTTATATTCGTTTCAGGTGTACAACAGTCATTGAGCATTTGTATACATTGTGAAAGGATCACCACAATAAGTCTAGTTACCATCAGTCACCATATAGAGTTACAGATTTTCTTTCTTATGATAATAATTTTTAAGATTTACTTTCACTTTTAGAATACAGTATTATTGACTACAGTCACCATGCTGTCTGTACCTTACATCCTCATGACTTATGTATCTGATAACTGGAACGTTGTACCTTTTGATCCCCTTTACCCATTTTGCCCACCCCCAATCCCCCTCCCCTCTGGAAACCACCAATCTGTTCTCTGTATCTGCGAGTTTCGTTTTGCTGGTTCATTTGTTTTGTTATTTAGATTCTACATATAAATGAAATCATAAAATATTTGTCTTTCTCTGACTTATTTCACTTAGCACAATGCTCAAAGTCCATTCATATTGTCACAGATGACAGGATTTCATTCTTTTCTGTGGCTTAATAATATTCTATTCCATTATATTATATTATATATAAATATATATATGTAACATCTTTATCCATTCATCCATTGATGGACACTTAGGTTGTTTCTATATTTTGGCTATTGTACATAGTGCTACATTGAACATAGGGGTACATGTATCTTTTTAAATTAGTGTTTTCATGTTTTGCGGGTAAATACCCCGAAGTGGAATTGCTGGATCTTATGGTGAGTCTATTTTAAATTTTTTGAGGAAGCTCCATACTGCTCTCCATATTGGCTGCACCACTTTGAAGTCTTACCAACAGTGCACAAATGTTGCCTTTGCCAACACTTGTTATCTCTTGCCTTTTTGATGATAGCCATTCTAACAGGTGTGAGGTGATATCTCGTGTGGTTTTGATATGCCTTTCCGTAATGATTAATGATATTCAGCATCTTCTTCATATACCTGTTGACCATCTGTTTGTCTTCTTTGGAAAAATGTCTATTCAGATCTTCTGCCCATTTTTAAATCAGATTGTTTGGGTTTTTTATTGTTATCATTATTGAGTTATATGAGTTCTTTATATATATATATATGTTTTTTAAACATCTTTATTGGAGTATAATTGCTTTACAATGGTGTGTTAGTTTCTGCTTTATAACAAAGTGAATCAGCTATACACATACATATATCCCCATATCTCTTCCCTCTTGCATCTCCTCAATTTCATTTCTTTTTATGGCTGAGTAATATTCCATTTTATATATGTGCCACATCTTCTTTATCCATTCACCTGTCGATGGACACTTAGGTTGCTTCCATGTCCTGGTTATTGTAAATAGAGCTGCAGTGAACACTGTGGTATATGACTCTTTTCGAATTATGGTTTTCTCGGGGTATATCCCCAGTAGTGGGATTGCTGGGTCATATGGTAGTTCTATTTTTAGTTTTTTAAGGAACCTCCATACTGTTCTCCGTAGTGGCTGTATCAATTTACATTCCCACCAACAGTGTAAGAGGGTTCCCTTTTCTCCACACCCTCTACAGCAATTATTGTTTGTAGATTTTTTGATGATGGCCATTCTGACCAGTGTGACGTGATATCTCATTGTAGTTTTGGTTTGCATTTCTCTAAAGATTAATGATGTTGAGCATTCTTTCATGTGTTTGTTGGCAATCTGTATATCTTCTTTGGAGAATGTCTATTTAGGTCTTCTGCCCATTTTTGGATTGGGTTGTTTGTCTTTTTGATATTGAGCTGCATGAGCTGCTTGTAAATTTTAGAGATTAACCCTTTGTCAGTTGCTTCATTTGCAAATATTTTCTCCCATTCTGAGGGTTGTCTTTTCGTCTTGTTTATGGTTTCCTTTGCTGTGCAAAAGCTTTTAAGTTTCATTAGGTCCCATTTGATTATTTTTGTTTTTATTTCCATTTCTCTGGGAGGTGGGTCAAAAAGGATCTTGCTGTGATTTATGTCATAGAGTGTTCTGCCTATGTTTTCCTCTAAGAGTTTGATAGTATCTGGCCTTACATTTAGGTCTTTAATCCATTTTGAGTTTATTTTTGTGTTTGGTGTTAGGGAGTCTTCTAATTTCATTCTTTTACATGTAGCTGTCCAGTTTTCCCAGCACCACTTATTGAAGAAGCTGTCTTTTCTCCACTGTATATTCTTGCCTCCTTTATCAAAAATAAGGCGACCACATGTGCGTGGGTTTATCTCTGGGCTTTCTATTCTGTTCCATTGATCTATATTTTTGTTTTTGTGCCAGTACCATACTGTCTTGATTACTGTAGCTTTGTAGTGTAATCTGAAGTCAGTGAGCCTGATTCCTCCAGCTCCGTTTTTCTTTTTCAAGATTGCTTTGGGTATTCGGGATCTTTTGTGTTTCCATACAAATTGTGAAATTTTTTGTTCTAGTTCTGTGAAAAATGCCATTGGTAGTTTGATAGGGATTGCATTGAATCTATAGATTGCTTTGGGTAGTATAGTCATTTTCACATTGTTGATTCTTCCAATCCAAGAACATGGTGTATCTCTCCATCTGTTTGTATCATCTTTAATTTCTATCATAAGTGTCTTATAGTTTTCTGCATACAGGTCTTTTGTCTCCTTAGGTAGGTTTATTCCTAGGTATTTTATTCTTTTTGTTGCAATAGTAAATGAGAGTGTTTCCTTAATTTCTCTTTCAGATTTTTCATCACTAGTGTATAGGAATGCAAGAGATTTCTGTGCATTCATTTTGTATCCTGCTACTTTGCCAAATTCATTGATTAGCTCTAGTAGTTTTCTGGTAGCATCTTTAGGATTCTCTATGTATAGTATCTTGTCATCTGCACACAGTGACAGCTTTACTTCCTCTTTTCCAATTTGGATTCCTTTTATTTCTTTTTATTCTCTGATTGCTGTGGCTAAAACTTCCAAACAGTGTTGAATAATAGTGGTGAGAGTGGGCAACCTTGTCTTGTTCCTGATCTTAGTTGCAGTGGTTTCAGTTTTTCACCATAGTTCTTTATATGTTTTAACATTGACCCCTTACTAGATATACAGTTAGCAAATATCTTCTCCATGTGCTCAGAGAGCTTTCTGCCTGTTTTCTTCCAGAAGTTTTATGGTTTCTGGTTTTATATTCACGTGTTTAATCCATTTTGAGTTAATTGTTGTGCATGGTATAAGAGAGTGGTTCGGTTTCATTCTTCTGCATGTGGCTGTCCAGTTCCCAGCATCACTTACTGAAGAAACCGTCCTTTTCCCACTGTATATGCTTGCCTGCCTATCTTGATAAGAGCTGACTAATACCTTTTTCTTCTCTCCAAGTAAAGAAATCTCTAGAATGTAAAAAACTGTTGATAGCAGGTCCCAATTCCCAACAGACAGAGAGCTCGTTTACGTAACATTCTGCTTTGGAGGCTACACTTAGAAGTCAAGTCCGTAATCAAAGCTCCAGTGGAATATTTATAAATGCAGCCAGTAACCATCCAGATATTGGCCATACAGGAGAGGTAAAAGCTCTTTGGCATGTTTATATCTGACGTCATCTCTTAACCTCGAAGAAAGGTAATGAAACTTGCACTCAAGAGAGATTATATTATCTACTTCAGAATAAATCTGTTTAATGAATAAGTAATAAGCAAATTTTTAAAGAAAATAAAATTCCTGGGGACTCTTCAGAAAAAATTTAAAATCACAGTTTGAGAATGTGTTTACCATATAACTATGTAAATGATAATTAGCTCACAATTTCTGAGCCAGAAAGTTTCTTCATTAGTAAGTAATGCGCTAGAAAGAAAACAAACCACTACCACAAGATCTGCCATGACCAACATCGGTTAAATATGGATTTCTAGAATCCTGTTTTAACTAGCTGTATTAAAATACCCTGTAACAATATCAAACAGTAATAAAGACACTTGGAAGGAGGGGTGAAAGAGAAATGAAACAGCTGTGATAAAAAAAAAAAAGTACCTTTATCTTGAGTGAGCTGTAGAATTATGAAAGGGATAGGAGATGGTTAACTGTGGTGAAGGAGCTTCATTTGTGTTGTTTGCCTATTTATGGAGGGGGGCGGTAAGACAGAGGTTAAATGAGAGAGCTTATTAATGCTTTGCTCAACCCTTTTAAGTCCCGTCCCCACCCCCAGCCATTACTTTCCAAGGCAATTGGAAACTGCTTCTGGCGATCAAGATCCTTCACCATCTTGCCTTTGCTTCTGTGTTTTAAACAGATTTCCTACTGCTCCCCTCAGAAAGTAGTAAAGCCCAGGGTTATGCGTCTGGGTTTAATTTCTAATTCTACCATTAACTGTGTGTGGGACTTTGGATGAGATAGTCTCCAACTGTAAAAGGGGTCATTCATTATAGGCGTACACGAGGATTCAATGAGGTACTAGCCTATGTCACGGACTTAGCTCCATGTTTGACATAAAGTCGGTGTACCAGAAATGTTAGCTATTACGAAGATAAATTTAACTTCTCTCTGTTCGCTAGTGGTGACCTAGCTTCAGGGTTTTGTGCGTATTAGTCCTTCCACCTCAAAGAGTCTTCCCACCCCATCTCTTCAAGTCCAAATCCATCCTTCATGTGCCTTTTCATAAAGCTTCCTAACTCCCCACCTCTGAATGTCACCTTTAGCTCTCCTGCTTCCTCTTCTTTTCCCTGAAAGACAGGCAGTCCGTAATGGACCACACACTCTGTGAAGACAGGAAGTATGTCCTGGTCATCTTAGTTATAGTCACGGTGCCAATGCCAGCGTCCAGTGGGTAGTAAGTGCTAACACTGGGGGATGAGAGAGGCAGAGGGAAAGGAAATGAGGGGAGAGGAATGGAAGCCAGAGGGAGAAGAGGCAAATGGAAGGTGAGAACACAGATACATATAAGAGAAGCCCCACCCCCACCCCGGGAGGGCTGAGGAAGGAAGGACTGAGTGGGGGAGAAGGAAAAGCAGATCAGAGGTATATGCCTATGGTTTTCCCTCTATGGTTGCTGCTGCCAGCCAGTAAATGGCTCCTACAGCTCTTCAGTGGGATCTCTGCTAGAATAAAGCCACTCTGTGTAAACAGTATCCCTGTGTGGTCATCAGAGAATGTGCAATAGGCTCTCTGTGTGAGGGAACATATAATAGGCTCTCTGATGAAGTTGCTGCTTAGACCCCTTGCTATCTCTGTGCACAGCTCTAATGAAATCTCAGAATGTGTTAAAACTAGGACCACTGGAATTATAGTGTTGGAAGGGCTGGAGGGGGAAGGAGTTAGCCTTTCAGAGGCTCATGAGCTCTAAAATGATGACCCCTTCCACCACCACCGCTGGATGCAGCCAGCCTCAGCATCCATGGAAATAACTCTCACTGTGTTGCTTGCTCACAATTCTGGTTCTTCCCTTGCTTACGCTCTACAGCTGCTGCTGCCTGTTTTCTCTACAAGGTAGATTTGGGGGATTTCTGTCTATTTTCAGCCGTCCTGTTAGAATTTAATAATCCTCTTCCAGGGCTGTCTCTGCCTGAGATTTTCATTACTTGAGGTCCAGAGCAGCTGCTGGAGAGGTCCTGATAAGGAAGGTTGAAGCTGGGTGTCACTGGGGACAGGAGGGTGTCAGTCCTGAATTCTCCTCCCTGGAGCCCAGCTGTCTGGAGCTCAGGGCCGATCTTGCAGACTTCAGAGACAGCTGTTCATGATGTGTGGTTTCAGGGGCTTCCGAAGGGGCCTTGCTCCCAAATTCTCCCAGGTCAGCCTCTGTTCTTTGAAGGACCGTGGACAAAAGTAAAGGCTCAGCATACAAATACCCTGAGATAATAGATACAGTTTGATGTCGTGCTATGTGCTCAGTCTCACACTCTGCATTTTACAGATATTATGTGCTTTAAGTTAATCCCTAGATAATTGTATTCGTTTGTATATTCGTGACATTTACAAAGCATCTATGCTGTTTCAAAATATGGAGATAAAGCAGTTAACAAAATAAAGTCTCCGCTCTCCTAAAACTTACAGAAATAAACTAATAAATATATAATATTTCAGGTGGTACTAGTGCCCTGATGAAAATGAGCAAAGCCCAGACAGGGAGAGGGGAGGATTGTTGTCTTATATAAAGGGATGAGGGAAGGCCTGCCTGACAATGTCATTCTTGAGCAAAGATCAGAAGGAAGGAGGGAGTAAACACGCTGGGAAGAGCGGTATAAGCACAGGGGCCAGAAGTGCAAAGGCCCTGAGGCAGGAGCATGTTGACTGTGTCCCAGGAATAGCATGGAGGTAGGTGTGGTGGGATTGGAGTGCGGCAGAGCAAGCGGTAGATGTGAAGGCAGGAGGGAAGAGAGCGTCCTGGTCGTGCATGCTCTGGTCGGGCTTAGAATTTTGGATTTCCTTGAGTGAGATGAGGAGTGCTGAGCAGGGAAGCGCCATGAGGTAAGTTGTGTTTCACAAGATTCACTCCTTCTGTTGTGTGACAAACCACAGGAGAGAAAGTAGAAGGCGGCAAGAGTCAGCACGAGGTGATGGCTTGGACTATGGTGGTCAAGGTGGTGAGAAGTGGTTGAGTTCTCAATACAGTTGCTAATGCATTGAATGTAGAATATGTATAATAGAAAGAAACAAGCAAACAAGATCTCCAGAGCTTTCAGCTCGACCATTGGAGTTGCCATTTTCCAAAATGGGAAAGGCCGAGAAGGAGCAGGTTAACCTACGTCTCTGAGGTAGGGATTGTTGCCCCATTTTACAGATGGAGAAACTGAGGCATTGCCCAAGATCACATAAGTAGAAAAAGATGAAGTGAATTTGACCCTAACCTTATTTGATTCTATCAACCTTAATTCCACAAGGCAAATATAAATTACAAAATATGTATTGTGTGATAATATATCTTATAAAATAAATTATATTACTTACGATTCTCTTAGTTACACGTGGCAGAAATTCTCGAGAAACTAACTGAGGCAAAAATATAGAAAATAAAGTAAAGGAGAGGGTAGTCAACTCTGTTGACTTGTGTGGCTGGGAAGTATACTGGGGTAGGTAACTCATAGAACCGAAGAACGAGCTTTGGAACCTGGGGTCTCAGGACCTGAACTGAGGGCTCTGAGCCAGTAGGACTCTCTGTCTGTGCACCTGGCATCCTCTTATTGCCTTCTTCCCTTGAGCATCATACTTAATGTCTCCCACCTTTGATGGGCCTCTTCCACAGGATGTCAAACATGGACATTAGCAATTACAGCTGTAGATTCCAGACAGAATAGAATTTCTCTCTTCCAACATTTATATACCAATCCAAGTTATAACATTTTATATTATTATTCAAAATAATTATTCCCCCAATAAGAGGATTGTACCTCCCTATCCATTGCCATGGGACTTGCCAGGCATCTCATGGGATAAGCCTGCATCCCACTTCATTGGCTTTGAGCTTGGCCATGTGACGTGCTTTAGTCCCTGGAATAAAAGTGAACAGTGTGTGTCAGTTACAAACATAAGCTTTATAGCTTTAAGAGACATCACAGGTTTCTGCCAGCCCTCTTGCTTTTCTCTTGTGTCATGAGACCAGGCATACCCCTTACAGGGGCTGCTCCATTGGCCTGGGTCCAAGAACGAAAAGATACATAGAGGCCCAAACCCAACATTAATCTGCTGATGTGTAACATGAATGAAAAGCAGATGTTTGCTGTTTTGAGCCACTGAGCTACTGAGGATGTTTGTTATTACAGCAAAGCTGCCGGTTAGGCCGAGGGGTCTCCCTTTGGTTATCTTAATGTCACATGCCCTCCCTTGGACCAATGACTGAGCCAGGGCAATGGAGCGCCATGTTACTGAAGGTAGCCTAGGCTGTACTGTGGTAACATTCCCCACACCTCTGTGGCTCAGCCGATCAAACTTTATTTCTAATCATACAAATACCAGTGTGTATCAGCAGGGCTCTCCTCCATCAAATAACTCAGGGTTCTAGGCTCCCTTCTTCTTACACCACTGGATCTAAACACCTGGCCTCCAAGGTCCCGGGACATGGAAAGAAAGCTAGAAGTTGATAAAGAATGTCTTTAAGGGCCGTGATTGGAGGTTGCAATACCATTTTCATCCATAGCCCACCAAGTAACATGATTCCACCTAATAGCAAAGCAGGTTGGAGAATAACAAAGTTCCCCCATGTGCCCAAGGAGAAGAAAACGAAAGTGAATTTGGTTGTCTGGTGGCTCAGTCTCTGCCATAAGAACTATGTTTGCCCAGCCTAAGCCATGGCCCACCTCTGTTGTCGTTATTACAGAAGGAGAATAGGAACAGTGAGAAATCCTGAACAGTAGAAACTGCTGTCCACTCTGCAAGGTAACATTGCTCTGGGTCGCTAACTGTACTGGCTTAGGAACCAGGAACCAGCTCTGGTTCTGTATCTTTAACTTAGAAAGAATAGCAGTAAAACCTTTATCCAGGAGTCTACTTTCATCATATGTAAAATGTCAAAATTAAATATTACTATTTCAGGGATCATGGACCTCTTTGAAAGTCTTGCAGAAGCCAAGGACCCAAAAATTGCATAGACACAAGAAAGATTTAGTGGGTTCAACATCCTTCAAAGCTTATGTGCTTCAGGTCACAATCCTAGAAAATGATACGTCAGGCCCCTTCCAAGTCTGACACTTCATGATTCAAATGGATAGATCTGAGGGAAAAAAGGAGAGCTGTTGGGCAGTGGAGTGGTGACCTAACCTACAGGCGATGTGCTCTGCAAACCTGCCCCATGGACTCTCATCCTCTCCTTTTCATCTGTGATAAAACTTACCCACAGGGCTTCCCTGGTGGCGCAGTGGTTGAGAATCTGCCTGCCGATGCAGGGGACACGGGTTCGTGCCCCGGTCCCGGAAGATCCCACATGCCGCGGAGCGGCTAGGCCCGTGAACCATGGCCGCTGAGCCTGTGCTCCACAATGGGAGAGGCCACAACAGTGAGAGGCCCGCGTACCACACACAAAAAAACCCAAAACTTACCCACAGACATTTTTATCGTGTCCCATTGGAACAGGTCAAAAATATATATATCGGGTAGATTTATTTTCACACATTTTCAATGAGTTGACAGTCTGTTATTCTTAACTGAAATATGGTTTGGGCGATATCATCTCATTTGCAACACAGCCCACTTTGTGCATCTGAATGACAAATTGTTGATCTACAGGTTGGTAAATAAGGAAACAGCCATCAGCTGTGCCCTGTTTGCAATCGATCATTAACATGAATCCGTTTTACGTGATGCATTGTATATCTTAGAGCAGAGAAAAGAGCATCTGTGTAGGGCAGAGACTGGAGAACAGCTTGATGACACCACCAACTTCTCTAGGTAGTCTGGCACTTATACGGTCTGCTACTTGTCTGTTTATCAGGAAAACGGGTCTCAGTCCCTTTCATTAAAATGTTATTCTTACGAAAGAAAGACACCTAGTTGCACCCCACAGGATTGGGGTGTTGGGGAGAAGTGGGGAGGTTAGCCTCACTCTGTTCTGCAGCTGTAACTGAGATCCTTGCTTTAGACTAAACACTGTGTAGATGTCCAAGGTGGTTTTTGTGGCAGAGACAGGATGGGGCAATTTGAAGGTACTGTTACTTCTAGAATTTAAAAAAAAAAAAAAAAAGTTTAAAGGGCAGTCCCTAACTCTGGCATCTTCAGAATTGAGAGTTTGTTCATTCCCTCATTCAGAAGACATCTATTAAGTGCCCAAAGTGCACTGGGTATTGTTGTGAGATGACACAGGTCCTGTTCCAAAGCTCAAGAGTCCTATTCGAGTTGGGGAGATAAGATACCTATCACAGAGTCACCTAGTTAACAAGGAGATTCTAAAGTCAGCACCAGAGGCCCAAAATGCCCATAGTCAGCATTCTGCACGATGTCCCAAGGAAAGGTGTGGGCAGTGTTGAGGACCAAGACGTCTTGCTCAATAAGTCCAACAGTGCCAGGTTTTCCAGTAGTTGGAACAGATCATCAGTTCTTTGATTGAGTAGGATATGAAGGAGTTGACTTCCCAGAAAGAGGAAAATCAAGTCAAATTTGGTGATCCTCAGTGCTGTCCCTGCCTTGGGAACTACATCTGGTGCAGCATAAGCCGTATGCCCACCTCTGTAGTCAAGGTTCACTATGTGTACCTCTCAGTAAACTGTATGGGACAAGTGTTTAAAGATACATGTTTGTATTACAGCATGTCCTAAAAGCAAGTCCATGGGGGCTGGGACCCAATATTTCTTCTTATCTGCCATCTGGGTCTATTCCAGGGCAAATAACCATTGAATGGAATGACATGTGAAATAGTCTATTGTATATAAATTTAAAACACATCATTTATCTTTCTTCTTTTATCATTTGCTACATACCTTTTTTAAGTTAAAATACCCTTTTACAAATGTTTTACCCTGTACACTGAAATATATTTCAAGCTAGAGTGTGCAAACTGCTGTAAGACAAGGACAATCAAGTACTGCTAGTCCCTTTACAACAAAGGAATGGTTACTTCCAGGTGAGACCATTGAGACTGACTTCATGGAGAAGGTAGAGTTTGAACTGATCCCAAAGGATGGTGAGATCTCAATATTTAGAGGTTGGGAGAAAGACATTTCACCTGGAGAATATAATCAGGAAAGGCCTAGAGGTGGCCATGTGTGCATGTATATCACAGAGGGCAGCCGTAGTTAATATCACAGAGGCAGCGATAGGTAGTGATGGAAAATAATTTGGAACAGAAAATGCAAGGCTTGAATGCCAAGCTTAGGGTTTTGAGGAGGATGTAGGGTGTCAGAACGTTTTTCAGGTGAGAGTAACATCATTAGACTAGTGGTGGCATAGTGTTAAAGCATTAGAAGTGGGAAGTTTGGAGGTTTGAAGGCCGCTTAGTATACAGCCCAGAGGTATAAATCTAAACTAGTCAAGATGTAGGAGGCGGGGATAAGAGGAGGAAAATGGTTCTGTGGGGGCCGACTCCATGATTTTAGCAGTTAGCTTTACAAAGGGATGAGAAGAGAATGAAGAATTAGAGATGTGTGTGCCTGTGTGTGTGTCTGTCTCCCCAAGTAGACTGTTAAGTCTTAGAGGGAAGGGACTCTGTGTTCTTGTCTGTATCTCCTGAAGTATCTAGCATAGTCCTTAGTACACAGTTGAAGCTCAATAATGTTTGCTGAATTTCATCCCTTCCCACAACATTTTTGCCATCTATTCCCAGAAACTCTGCTCCCTAGAGGATAGAAGACAGTTGGTCCCCACGATACAGCAAACCTAGGTCTTTCTGGGTCATAATATCATAGATAGTCCTCTCAGGTTTAGACAGAGAATGGAGCCAGCCATTGGTAATGGACTCGAAAATGGATTTCCTGTATGGGTAACAGCTAGAAGGATATCTACCCTTTCTGTGGTTTCGTTGTTTGATTATTGCTTTTTAGTGATTTGGAATAATAGAAACTCAGAAACAGACCATTAGTCCAATGTTTCTTACATCATAAAACTACTCACCGCTTTGGCTAGACTTTCAGGCTCCTTGCTTGAAGATTTCCAAGGTCAAAAGATCACTGCCCTGACATTATTGGATGATTCTATTTGTTTCCAAGTGCTACAACTTTTACCTTTCTCCTCTATGGTTTTTATGTCACAGCTATGGACTGCTATGTACATGTAAACACCAGCCTCACCCTTGCGGTTTTCGTATGGTTGTGATCCCTTCAGGACCTGAGGTTACCTACAAATAAGATAGAAGACTATTTAGAAGGATCGTGGGAGGCTTTATAAACACATCACATGCCCGTGGAATAGGAACCATGCTGTGTTCAAATTCAGGCATGGCTGGGGAAGGAAAACTTTCACAAATATTTTTAAGCTGAATTTTATGATATTTGCAATAGCTTTCCCCAATTACCACAGCGTCCCACGTAGCAAAAAGGACGTGGATGTGGAGTCTGATGAGGGGCCTCATCTCATTCTTGGGTTTTCCTAGATTAATACTGTCAGATTAACTCACCTCCTTGTGATTTGACAATCCAAATTTTGCTTATCATTGGAGTTGCTGGGGAAAGAAGGAGAGAGATACTGTAGAAAAAAACAGAGATCCTCTAAAGCATTTAGTCGAAGCAACAGGAAGGGGAAACACATCACAAAAGCCATCTTGTAATTCTACATCAATTCCTGAAAACCCACTTAAGGTCCTTTTGCCTTGAGAAATATCGCAGGTCTTTGGCAGACAATAGGGTGCAGGGGACATGATATTCTCCGGTATCACACAGCGGTAATCTGCACCTACCAGCCCTATTTTTTTCCCCTAGAAAAGTCAGCTGCTTCTTCCACATTGCAGCTCTCACATCTCCATTTTCTTCATGGGGCCATATGTTCTCAGTTCTTCCAAGCAACCAGCTACTTAGGGATTCAAAGATGATCAAGACTCAACCTCTGCCTTAAAAAGTTCACAGTCTCCGAATTGTCATGGTTTCCACACCCTCCTCCCCTGCCTTTCCAAGAGCCTCTTCCACATACTGTATGATGTATCATCGTTCTGTGAAATGCAGCATTTGGGATCAAAACCAGTAGTGTTTATCTAACCTGACCAGTTCGGAAGGTAGTGGGACAGAAACCTTCCCTGTGTGTTAAACATTATGTATTTGGTAATGATACCTAAGAACCTGCCAGCTCGCGATGAGCATATGCTTAACTGCAGCTGTCTGGTCCAGATACCCTATGTGTCTTGGTGCAATCTTCTTCTTTAAACTTTAGTAAAAGGCTATATATATAAGTGCTTTCCCATCAGATTTATCTTAACGGTTTGGACTCTTGATTTGTGGTTTATTAGTATCAAAATCCTGTTTAGATGCCAGACCCTAGCAGACCCTCTGGTCTGCCAAATGTGAAGCAATGCACTATAAGAAGTCAGGCGCTGTCACTTCCAAACCCCTCACCACGGAGTACTCTAGAAAAGGGAACAAGAAGAGTTGAGGTTCAACACTGAAAAGAATACCTATATGCAAGTTTGCTATAAAGCAAACTCTGCCCTTATAGGGAAGAAAAAAATGAAGCTCTCTATGAAGAATTTGAACATTCCCCTTCAGACTGTTTTAAAGATATAAATCTAAGTTCATCCATACAACACTGAACGGTTTGCTTAATATCTGGCACACCCGGCTCACAGGCTAACTCCCTCCCCCATGCCTGCGTGCGAGTATCACATCATCTGGAAGGAAATGGCATTTCCATAAGCTCTTTCAAGGAATTCAGTGCTCCAGAAGGAGCTATATTTTTCAGGGGCTCCCAAACTCACCCCCGAGATACTGTAAAAGATTAAGCTTGCCTCATTCATGGGAAGTAGCTTTTTTTAAAAATCCTGATTTATTTCAGATTGGTGTAGTAAAGCATTCAGATCGACCCCATGTGGATAAGAGAAACAAAGAGAATAGAAATCATGATACAGAAAACATTTTCTGAAAACTGTTTCCTTTTCCCGTCAAGATGCCTTTCAACAATATGCAGATTAGCGGTGCCATTGTACAGTAATTATGTTTTCTTAATGTTTCCACAACAGCCCTGCTTTTGCCAGACTTCAGTATTTTTAGCAGCATAAGGGTCACTTTGGAAGGGATGAACACGCATTGTATCTAGAGAAGGAAGACCTTGGAAAATCAAATTCAGATAATGCAAAGAATATACTTTCCATTGCTAATTTTTTTCGCAGTTATCTTAGCAAAGGAGGAAAATAGAGTGCTCGCTCCAAGAAAAATAAAGTGCAAGTGAATTAGAAGCATCCTGAAATGCAAATCCCTCAAATTCTAAACCTTCCCAGGACCCTTGGACACACAGGCTGGATCGATCCCTGGGTAGCTGTGACTCATCAACGTGTGAGCCACTGGATGCAAGTTCTGGGCAGTTAATGAATGCTATCTTTTGTCAAGTCAATTTGCAAAAATGCACTAGATTAAACAAAGTTAACCAAGTTTTATTCCCATAGGAACATTCTTTAATATGGTGATATTGAAGAGTTGTCCAAAGCCAGATAAAAGCATTCCCAAACTGTGTGGAAATGGAACCCTGTTTTCACAGAGACTCAAGAGATCCGTGTGCCAAGAAATGCTCTTTGGGGAACATTGGATACACCAGTCCCCACTGTTAAAATAATAAAACTGTAGCCCAGGAAATTAAAGAGACTCTTCTGAGGACACCCAAGTGACTCAAGGTCAAACTAGAAATAAAATCTCAGATTCCCTGATTCTCGGCTCTCCACTCCCTCTTGCTCAGTCACTGCCTGCCTGTTGGCAGAAGCTCATCTGATATTGACACATTTATAAATGCTTCTTTTTAGAAGATTCCAGAATTTTTCTATAGGGAACAACAGATCGGTAATATCCTAGTTTATGCTTTTCATATCCTAGATGAATTTTACAGTTTAAAAAATGCATATCTGCCCCTAGATAATTGTTTAAATAGATGCAACCCTTTATAGCAGGGGTCCCAAGCCTCCCTGCCTCCAGGGCCAGGGAGGGACTGCATATGAAATTTAGCCAACTACTGCTTTGTGGAAATCTGAGCCCTCTGTTACTAGTTCTGAATTTTTTAAGGAGAAAGCCAAAAGTGAATGCTTTTGTGTGAAAATCATCTACTCGAAATTGTAACAAGTGGCTCAAAATAAAAAATAAAACAAAATGTGGGCCAAAAAAATAGATCTACAGGTAGAATTTGGCCTGTTTTCAGGCTGCTGGTTTTCCATCTCCGCTTTACATTTTCAAATTATTCCAATTCTCTCCTTTGGCCCTGGTTGGGGCAGGTGCAGTGGTGGGAGAGAGACTCTGGGAGTCCTGGGACACAGGCAGACACTCAGCAGGTCAGAGCTGTTGCCCACTTCCATCTTCCATGACGACCAAATGACGCAAAAGAAGAGAGAAAGCCTGAGAGAGACGGCCAGAGATACAGAGAAGGAGAGAGAACAGTCAGGATCCTGGGCTCCTCCCATTCCACGTTTATCTAGGTCTTCTTTTTTGTTTTGGTTTTTTTGTTTGTTTGTTTGTTTGTTTTGCGGTACGCGGGCCTCTCACTGTTGTGGCCTCTCCCACTGTGGAGCACAGGCTCCGGACCAGCGGCCATGGCTTACGGGCCCAGCTGCTCCGCGGCATGTGGGATCTTCACGGACCAGGGCACGAACCCGTGTCCCCTGCATCGGCAGGTGGACTCTCAACCACTGCGCCACCAGGGAAGCCCTCGGTCTTGTTTTTGATTTCTTAATGTATTTTTAGTAGAGTTTGTTTTTTAGAGCAGTTTTAGGTTCATGGCAAAATTGAGTGGAAAGTACAGAGAGTTCTCATGTACCCCCCGTTCCCACACAGTGTCCCCCACTATCAACATCCAGAACCAAAACGGCACATTAGTTTCAAGGCACCTACACCGACTCATCATTAGTCCGTGGTTCACACTAGGGTCACTCTTGGTGTTGTACATTCTATGGGTTTAGACACATGTATGACACAAATCCATCATTATAATATCACAGTGAGTATTTTCTCTGCCCTAAAACCCTCCGTGCTTTGCCTTTTCATCCCTCCCTCCCCCCAACCACTGATCTTTTTACCTTCTCCATAGTTTTGCCTTTTCCAGAATGTCGCATAGTTGCAGTCACACAGTATGTAACCTTTCAGATCGGCTTCTTTCACTTAGTAATATGTATTGAAGTTTCCTCTGTGTCTTTTCATGGCTTGACAGTTTGTTTATTTTTAGTGCTGGGTAACATTCCATGGTCCGGTTATACCAGAATTGATCCATTCCCCTACTAAAGGACATCTTGGTTCCTTCCACGTTTGGCGATTATGAATAAAGATGCTATACACATCTGGTGCAGGTTTTTGTGTGGATATGAATTTTCAGCTGCTTTGGCTGAATAGCAAGGAGTGAGATTGCTGGATTGTACAGTTATGTTTGGTCTTGTAAGAACCTGCCAGACTGTACCATTTTGCCCTTCGACCAGCAGTGAATGAAGTTCCTGTTGCTCCACAGCTCTTACCTCTTTTAATACCTGATATAGCTTCTTGTTCTCAGCTTACTGATGGATAGGTACTCACCCAGTGACGTGCTACAGGAAGTTGCTGCTTCAGGGGCTGGGTCTCAGAATACCTGAGGGATGAGAGCCCTTCTTCTGTTCCTTGTGGGTTTGGTTCATTTTGGAAGTTGGACGTTGCCTGGCAAAGCAGCTTCTCACCAGGGTCTGGCCATAGGCCTCAGGCCCTCACGAACTCTCTCCCGACACTTTCATTGGGAGAAATCCATTTCCTCACTACTATTCCAAAAAGAAGTTGGGCAGCATAGATTGTGAAAGATTTTCCCCTCAGGCTTTTAAAATAGCCCAGCCTTTAGTCTGAGAGTTGGCAAATTGAGCTGAGTAGAGATATGGATAAAATTAGAAAGTCCTAAAGCCTGTATGGCAGCAAACTTCGCTTTTTAACTTCTGTAACACTTTTCTTACGTAGCTGGGCTCAATGACATGCAGGCAGAAGACAACTTTATTGTCTCCCATTATATGTTCGAATTCACCACTTGGATGAAATCTTGGTCGGATCTCAGAACTTGCAGATAATTATAAAATCTCCCCATAGGGCTTCCCTGGTGGTGCAGTGGTTGGGAGTCCGCCTGCCGATGCAGGGGACACGGGTTCGTGCCCCTGTCCGGGAAGATCCCACATGCCGCAGAGCGGCTGGGCCTGTGAGCCATGGCCGCTGAGCCTGCGCGTCCGGAGCCTGTGCTCCGCAACGGGAGAGGCCACAACAGTGAGAGGCCACAACAGTGAGAGGCCCACGTACCGCAAAAAAAAAAAAAAAAAAAAAAAATCTTCCTTTCAGTGCAAGAATCAAAGCTCTAAACTCTTATCTGATAGTAAAGATTCTCAGCCCCAGGCTCAGTAGTGCTTTGAGTCTCTTAGTTTTGCTGAAGCCAGAGGAGACAGAGGGAGCCCCGTGGTTTACTTCTTGGGCTCCTGGTCCTCAACAGCTGATTTACCCTCCAGGCCTGGGACCAGGGGGTGGCAAGCAGGTGAAAAGAGCTCAATCGCATGTGGCTGATGCTGCCATGATTTGGCATCAGGACCCTCTGCACTTGGAGGATGTTTGAATCTATCTCTTTCTCTTCGGTGCATTTTTTTCTCTAGTTGACTACTTTTGTAGGTTTCTCAGTGATTCCCTTCTAGGAACCTCCAGTTGCCCCGCAGGGACATTTCTCTTCATCAGGTCTCATAAGATTCCCTCCCTTAGGCTCTGGAATAACACCACAGGAGTTTACACCGATAGTTGTGAATAAATTACCCAAACCCCTGATGTCTCAGTTTCCCCACCTTTGAAACAAGATGATAATAGAATCTACCTCATAGGGTTCTGAAAAGGATTTAATGATATTATTAATGTAAAGTGTTTAGACTAGAGCTTAGCAAATAGTAAGATCTAGTAATAAATATTGTTATTGTTAATATAATGTACAAGTAGTTTGAAGGCAGTGTCTAGAAGATTATTACCAAAGACACAAATTCTGTGTCTAAGAGGCTAAGAACTAGCTACAAAGAATTCTGGCAAAGAGAAATAAGAAATATGTTCTAAAGTTACACATGATGTCATGGTAAATTAGAAAAACATTGGACTCACTTTCAGGAGACATGGATTTTAGTCCTAGCTCTGCTATCAACTGCTGTGTGTTCCTGAAAATGTAGCAGAAACTGTCTGTTCTGCAGCTCATCTTCCTCCCTAAATTTAGATTAAGAAACATGGTTTTCAGTTCATCTTTTAATTTTGCTGGTTTGGTACTGGCCAAATTGTACAATCCTCAGTGTCTTCATCTTCAAAATGGAATCAGCAGCCCAGCCCACCCCAAAGTTTTGGTAAAGATCAAGTGAGATGCTCTGTAAATGAGCACTCCATAAACTCTAAAGCCTTCATTCAGTCACTCAGCATACATTTATTGACCAACTCCGGTCCCAGATGCTATGAAACAATAAACTATCGCTAACATCACCATGAAGGAACTAGGTCAACTCCAGTGTTTCTTCTAGCTCGAAAATTCTTGGAATCAAATCATAAAAAAAGGAATCCTTCCCATTGTCCATGAATGGTTTGTAGCTAGTAGTGTAGAGAAACATCGGAAGTAACTCTATCCAACTGAACATCCCGTGGTGATGGAAACGTTCTATGTCTGTACTGACCACTGTGACAGCCACTAGCCACATGTGGCTTCTGAGCACTTTAAATGCAGATAGTGCTACTGAGGAGTTGAATATTTAACTTTACTTAATTTAAAATAACTTATATTTAGGAGAACTTGCAATGTGTTTCACTGGCACTGTTTCACCTGTTGTTGGAGCTCATCGGGCTGTCCAGCCCCCCACCTCTCCACCAGTTGTGACACATTCCTTCCACATCTACCTACATGAAAGCATCTGTCTGTAATGAGGACGGTGCAGTGGTCCACACAGAGTCCAGCGCCAAGAGGGAAAACCGTGTGGCTGACAGGGTCTTGGTGCTCCGGCTGGGTGTCAGGCCTGAGCCTCTGAGGTGGGAGAGCCGAGTTCAGGACACTGGACCACAAGAGACCTCTTGGCCACACGTAGTATCAATCAGAGAGAGCTCTCCCAGAGATCTCCATTTCAACGCTAAGACCCAGCTCCACTCAATGACCAGAAAGCTCCAGTGCTGAAGGACACCCAATGCCAAACAACTAGCAGGACAGGAACACAACACCATCCATTAGCAGAGAGGCTGCCTAAAATCATAATAAGTTCACAGACACCCCAAAACATACCACAGCATGTGGTCCTGCCACCAGAAAGACAAGATCCAGCCTCATCCACCAGAACACAGACACTAGTCCCCTCCACCAGGAAGCCTACACAATCCACTGAACCAAACTTACCCATGGGGAGCAGACACCAAAAACAACAGGAACTACGAACCTGTAGCCTGCGAAAAAGGAGACCCCAAACACAGTAAGTTAAGCAAAATGAGAAGACAGAGAAATACACAGCAGAGGAAAGGGCAAGGTAAAAACCCACCAGACCACACAAATGAAGAGGAAATAGGCAGTCGACCTGAAAAAGAATTCAGAGTAATGACAGTAAAGATGATCCAAAATCTTGGAAATAGAATGGAGAAAACACAAGAAACGTTTAACAAAGACCTAGAAGAACTAAAGAGCAAATGAACAAGTATGAACAACACAATAAATGAAGTTAAAAATTCTCTAGAAGGAATCAATAGCAGCATAACTGAAGCAGAAGAAAGGATAAGTGACCTGGAAGATAAAATAGTGGAAATAACTACCACAGAGCAGAATAAAGGAAAAAGGATGAAAAGAATGTAGGACAGTCTCAGAGACCTCTGGGACAAAATTAAACGCGCCAACATTCCCATTATAGGGGTCCCAGAAGAAGAAGAGAAAAAGAAAGGGACTGAGAAAATATTTGAAGAGATTATAGTTGAAAACTTCCCTAATATGGGAAAGGAAATAATGAAGCCCAGGAAGCACAGAGAGTCCCATACAGGATAAATCCAAGTAGAAACACGCCAAGACACATATTAATCAAACTATCAAACATTAAATACAAAGAAAACATATTAAAAGCAGCAAGGGAAAAGCAACAAGTAATATACAAGGGAATCTCCATAAGGCCACCATCACCCTGATACCAACACCAGACAAAGATGTCACACAAAAAAGAAAACTACAGGCCATTATCACTGATGGACATAGATGCAAAAATCCTCAAGAAAATGCTAGCAAATAGAATCTAAGAGCACATTAAAAGGATCATACACCATGATCAAGTGGGGTTTATCCCAGGAATGCAAGGATTCTTCAATATACGCAAGTCAATCGATGTGATAAACCATATTAACAAACTGAAGGAGAAAAACCATATGATCATCTCAATAGATGCAGAAAAAGCTTTCGACAAACTTCAACACCCATTTATGATAAAAACCCTCTAGAAAGTAGGCATAGAGGGAACTTACCTCAACATAATAAAGGCCATGTATGACAAACCCACAGCCAACATCATTCTCAGTGGTGAAAACCTGAAACCATTTCCTCTAAGATCAGGAACAAGACAAGGTTGTCCACTCTCACCACTGTTACTCAACACTGTTTTGGAAGTTTTAGCTACAACAATCAGAGAAGAAAAATAAATAAAACAATCCAAATTGGAAAAAAAGTAAAGCTGTCACTGTTTGCAGATGACACGATACTATATGTAGAGAATCCTAAAGATGCTACCAGAAAAATACTAGAGCTAATCAATGAATTTGGTAGAGTAGCTGGATACAAAATTAATGCACAGAAATCTCTTGCATTCCTATATACTAATGATGAACAATCTGAAAGAGAAATTAAGGAAACACTCCCATTTACCATTGCAGCCAAAAGAATAAAACACCTAGGAATAAACCTACCTACAGGGACAAAAGACCTGTATACAGAAAACTGTAAGACACTGATGAAAGAAATTAAAGATACAAACAGATGGAGAGATATACCACGTTCTTGGATTGGAAGAATCAACAATGTAAAAATGACTATACTATGCAAAGCAATCTACAGATTCAATGCAATCCCTATCAAACTACCAATGGCATTTTTCACAGAACTAGAACAAAAAATTTCACAATTTGTATGGAAACACAAAAGACCCTGCATAGCCAAAGCAATCTTGAAAAAGAAAAACGGAGCTGGAGGAATCAGGGTCTTGGACTTCAGACTATATGGCAAAGCTACAGTAATCAAGACAGTATGGTACTGGCACAAAAACAGAAAGATAGATCAATGAAACAGGATAGAAAGCCCAGAGATAAGCCCACACACATGTGGTCACCTTATCTTTGATAAAGGAGGCAAGGATATACAATGGAGAAAAGACAGCTTCTTCAATAAGTGGTGCTGGGAAAACTGGACAGCTACATGTAAAAGAATGAAATTAGAACACTCCCTTACACCATACAGAAAAACAAACTCAAAATGGATTAAAGACCTAAATGTAAGGCCAGGGACTATCAAACTCTTAGAGGAAAACATAGGCAGAACACTCTATGACATAAATCACAGCAAGATCCTTTTTGACCCACCTCCTAGAGACATGGAAATAAAGAAAAATATAACCAAATGGGACCTAATGAAACTTAACGGCTTTTGCACAGCAAAGGAAACCATAAACAAGGCGAAAAGACAACCCTTAGAATGGGAGAAGATATTTGCAAATGAAGCAACTGACAAAGGATTAATCTCCGAAAGTTAGAAGCAGCTCATCTAGCTCATTATCAAAAAAACAAACAACGCAGTCCAAAAGTGGCAGAAGACCTAAATAGACATTTCTCCAAAGAAGGTATACAGATTGCCAACAAACACATGAAAGGATGCTCAACATCACTATTTATTAGAGAAATGCAAATCAAAACTACAATGAGATATCATCTCACACTGGTCATAATGGCCATCATCAAAAAATCTAGAAACAGTAAATGCTGTAGAGGGTGTGGAGAAAGGGGAACCCTCTTGCAGTGTTGGTGGGAATGTAAATTGATACAGCCACTGTGGAGAACAGTATGGAGGTTCCTTAAAACACTAAAAATAGAACTACCATACGACCCAACAATCCCACTACTGGGCATATACCCTGAGAAAACCATAATTCAAAAAGAGTCATGTACCACAGTGTTCGTTGCAACACTATTTACAATAGCCAGGGCTTGGAAGCAACCTAAGTGTCCATCAACAGATGAATGGATAAAGAAGTTGTGACACATGTATACAATGGAATATTACTCAACCATAAAAAGAAACGAAATTGGGTTCTTTGTAGTGAGGTGGATGGACCTAGAGTCTGTCATACAGAGTGAAGTAAGTCAGAAAGAGAAAAGCAAATATCACATGCTAATACATATATATGATATCTAAAAAAAAAAAAATGGTTCTGACAAACTTAGGGGCACAACCGGAATAAAGACGCAGACGTAGAGAATGGTCTTGAGGACATGGGGAGTGGGAAGGGTAAGCTGGGACTAATTGAGAGAGTGGCAGGGACATATATACACTACCGAATGTAAAATAGATAGCTAGTGGGAAGCCGCCGCATAGGGAGATCAGCTCAGTGCTCTGTGACCACCTAGAGGGGTAGGATAGGGAGGATGGGCAGGAGACGCCAGAGGGAAGGGATGTGGGGATATATGTATACGTATAGATGACTCACTTTGTTATACAGCAGAAACTAACACACCATTGTAAAGCAATTATATTCCACTAAAGATGTAAATAGATAAATAAATAAAATAACATATTTAAATAGCCACACTTGGCTAGTGGCTACCATATAGGAAAGTGCAAATTTCTAGCACGTAAGCAGACGGTGGTGCAGGAAGAAAAAAGAAATGCAGGCCATGGAGTCTAATTTGAGAGATGTATTTGCAACTTGGTGGGAGTATATGTTTGACTGCAGATATTTGGTTTTTTTGTTTTTCAGTTTTGAACACTAGAACTTGGATAATTTGTATGTATCTGGAGAAGACTCCAGCTTAAGTTGTAAAGATTTGCCCAGTTCCTTGCCCTGAAAAGGGGATGGGGAAATCCTTAAGCTTTCTGTTCTTACAGAGTATAATTATGTACGTTTTATGAACTAGGAAGAATCAGGGATTTTTTAGAAATTTTCCACTCATTGGTCCTTCCAATGATTTGAGAGGCACCAGATACAAACAAATGCATTTCTTCCTAAGTGTACCATTGTTGGGGATGTAATAATGAATGATTTAGAAAACATATATTAAGTGCCTCTAATTGTGTCAATTCTGTACAGCAGACATTGCTGGATGGTATTCGAAGCAGGTAGGCTTACAAATTCACACCCTGAGCAGTAGGTTGGCATGTCTTTTTGAAAACAGATATTCTGAAATGCCTGATGTAACCAAAGGGATGATAGACTCCAAGTTCAGTCTCATGCCAGGCCCGGGCTTTTCCCCACTTCTATGAACATGGTGAAATTTCCCATGTCTATTAAAATGAGATAGCCAGACAGGGGAGACAATGTATACATAGGAAGAGCTCTGTGTTTCGCCTCTACTATTCATGCAGAACTCTTCTGTCACCTGATGTGTCAGCTTTTTCCCACACCAATCAATTCTGTAGTACTGGCTGGGTGTCCTACAGTTCAGTTTGGTTCTGACATAACTACCTAGAGTTAGGCCAGAACCCCCAGGTTAAGGGTCCGGACACACAAGACTGCCCCACTTCAGATGCCAACCACAAGTCCCAGGTTGTCACCTGTGCTCTAACCAACCAGCTATTAATCGGGGTTCCTGCAACAGTTGGGTTTGATAATTTGCTAGAATGGCTCACATAACTCAGGACAACATAATTTACTGCTTTATTATAAAGAATATAATAAAGGATAGAGATGAATAGCCAGATGAGAGAAGCTGTTTCCTTACCTTTTCCGCCTTCTAGATTCCTCCTGCTTTCCTTGGCCTCTTTCCCCCATCTTCACAGCACATTGGTTTAACCTCTGCTTCTGTTGTTCTATCTCCCTTTTTCTCCCCTTGACCCTCTTGCCTCCCTCTTAGAAAGATGCTTGTGATTAGGTTAGGTCCACCCAAATAATCTTGGATAATCTCGCATCTCACGATCCTTAACTCAATTACATCGGCAAAGTCCCTTTGTGCCATGTAAGGTAACATATTCGTAGGTTGTGAGGATTAGCCTGTAGACACATGTGGGGACCATTATTCCACCCCAGAGTCCTAAGCAGGTAACAAGCAACTTGAATAGTGAGCAGTGTGCCTCGGGCTCTCTGCTTTGCTTGGACCAGTGGTTCTCTGAGTGCCTGGACCAGCAGCACCTGGGAACTCGACAGAAATGTGCCTTCTTCAGCCTCACCTCAGACATGCAGAATCAGAAACTCTAGGGAAGTGGAGCTCGGCAATCAGTATTTTAACAAACACTTAGGATGATACTGACGTACCGTTGAAGTCTGAGAACCACTAGCCTGGGGAATGATTTGGGGAATCAAAGACTGATATTCTTTTCATGCTCTTGGGAGCAGCTGTCTTTCCTGTATTCTCTGTCAAGGAGAGATGTCTTTAAGTTTTTTAGAGGCTAAGTTTCTTTACGATTTAATATCATTATGTATGTGTCATAGTTATTCCCTGCATTGCTCCAAGTGGGACTTAAGATGGCTTACAAAATCCAGTGAAGTCATCTTAAGTAGGTGAAGTTTTAGTCCAGTTTTGTTGCCTCTGGGATATCTATTCAGGGGAGACAGGGTTTTGAGGAGAGGGCAGTGGAGGGCCCTCTACCCCTTTTCTCCTTTTTACCACCCCATTCTCTACTCCACCAGAGCAGCCTTGCATGTATTAGTTATGAGTCAGAAAACACCTTGTTGGAGGAGGTTGGGTAAAGTATGAAGCCACTGATTTACAGAATTAGAAAATGTTAGAACCAGAAGAGGTCTCCAAGAGCATGTTTCCAAGGCTCTCATTTTACAGAGGACTCTGAGGCTCAAAGAGGTCACAGACAAGGTCCCACGGTTAATGTGTGGAAGTCAGTACTAGTGGCCCAGATCCCTGATTTTATGCCAGTCACGTAGCGCCTACAAGACAAATAAAAAGTATGAAGTGTTTTCACCTAAAACAAAGAATCGTGACTAAAACAAGGTGACTCTGACCTGCTCTCATTTCCATTAAGGCTCCATACTGTGAGGAAAATCAGGTAGCAGAATGTGAAGATGAAGATATTGGCTGTAATGCAGAGCAGAATGAAATTGAAATTTATCTGAGGTGTGTCCAGACCAAGGGTAGGCATAAGAAATCATTCTAGTTCTATAGAAATAAAAACCCTTTGAAAGCAAAGGTAAGAATTTTAGAAAATCAATGGGGTACTTGAGGTTTCTGAAGCTAGTTGCTGGGGCAGGTGGATGGGGGAGTGAGAAGTTGCCCGTACAAAGAAGTGGGGTTATGAGAATAATGTGAAAATCCAGATGCTAAATTATAGAGCCAACGCAAGGAGTTCTTAAAATTTCTTTATAGGAATGAAAATATGCAAGAAAAGTGTTCACCGTGAGAGCTAGCTGAAGAACGAAGAGCAGGATTTCCTTTCCTTTTTTTTTTTTTTTTTAACATCTTTATTGGAGTATAATTGCTTTACAGCAGAAGATGAAAATGTTGATGATTTAAAATGCAGAAATTTCTCACCATGGTCTAACGCATTAAAGTGTGGGGCTTTAAAAATAACCAAGAGAATAATTTCTTGGTTTCTCTTTTCTTTTTTTCTTTCTTTCTTTCTTTCTTTCTTTCTTTTTTTTCTTGTCTTGGTGAGAGGGAATAAGGTTATTCTAGTGGTAAATATGATTTGGGGACTGATGAATTCAAATCATTAGCATCAGTATGTAGGGTCAGACCTCTTGGGAGGGGCTACTGACCCACTTATTAATTTTCACAGGCAAGGTTAGGGGAAATTTTTCCACTTTTAGAAACTTAGTTGAGCAATTTTTAATGCCTTTCTTTTCCCATCTGCTTTCGTTTCTTTATTCATTAAGTAGAAAGAGTGTGTGTGCGAGAAAGCGCGAGCGAGAGATCCAATTTCCCCCTATGCACTCTCTGTAAGTGTCAACTGCGCCATCTGGTGGCAAATGGGTATTGGTGCACCTGGCCTAAATTTCGCTTTGAAAGATGAACAACAAATTTGAAAAATATCAATATCATGATTTCTCATTACCTTCAATCATTAGATACCAATTCTGATGCCATGAATATTAACTAGAATTCAAAGTGAAAATTAACTAGATGCTTGTTGTAAAATATTTGTTATGAAATGAAGGGCAATTAAAAGTTTAATAGATACGAAACTATCAGGTTCTTACCCATAAACAAAGCTTGAGAAATTGTCCAGGTCTGTGATGACAGCTGGGAAGGCTTCTATTTTCCACCCAAACTCAAGGGGGCCCCCCTCAACCCTCATCCTTCTCTACTTCAGCCCCTTATTATTTCTTTCAGATTTATTTTTTATAATTTCCTATTATTTTTATTTGCTTTTTCCTCCAGCATTGCTTTTAAAATGAAGTAAATTTCACAAGATTAGGGATTGCTTTTGTGGTTTTCACCCTTGTACCCGCAGTGCTTTTAGTAGACACTCAACAAATATTTGTCAGTGAATTTAGTTGAACTAAAAATACTTCATAATAAAACCTGAAATTTAAGAAAAGCACTTATATGAACAACCAAATTAGAAAACTCTCTCTGAGTTAAGTAGACTAACATTTTTCAAGAAATTCAGTCAAAGTGGTATGGATATATCCCCGGTAGTTTCAGAAACTGCAGTTTTTGAGGCCATGCTTCTGACAGTAAAACTGCTAGCATGCATCCGTTTTTCAGTGGGGTGGCATTCGTTTTAAAAGCCCCCTTATTTAGGCTGCGGTCTTTAGCAGTAAGCTGGTGCCTTTCAGAATCAACAGTCAAGTCAAAGAACAGCTGGAAATACACATTTGGATGTTTGCCAGATTCCACTGGGTTATTAAGTGACGTTTAGATAACTGACTTAAGCCCCACCATTGTGAACTTCATAACTCGCTGAGCTTGTAGGTGTCAGTGCATTGGAAGCAAAGTGCTCGGGCTCTGCTTTCTTGGACATGAACTTAGTCATGTCATATGAAGCATTCATTTTCAATCATAGTACTACACTTGTACTTTGACGTCTGACAAATGCCAAGTGTTTCCTGACATACATATTCTTATCATGCAAACCTACTTGAGCGGCAGAAGAAATGGTGGAAAGATAACTGAATTGCACGTGGATTTGAGGTGGACACGGTGCAGATTTCATGTTCAGTTTAGTACATTCAATTTAGAGAGCAATCTTGTAGGTTCCCGAAGATCCTTCTAGGGGCATTATCCACTTTACTGAAAGTTCAAGAACCTCCCAAAGGAAAATGGGGTGCAGAGGAATTAACCACCGTAGTAAAGTCTGGCTCATCTTTAGGGGAGGGAATGTGCTCTGGTTGGCCCTTCTTCCTCCTCCTGCCTGCTCAACGCTTGCTGGGGATCCCAGTGAACCCTGGAGAGAGTGTGGAAGTGGGGCTCTACCAGCTGAATTATTGTTATTTACAACAGTAGGATCCAAAACTTAATGTTTATTAAAATCACCTGGGAAGCTTGCTAAAATGCAGAGTCCTGGGTCCAGCTCCTTCTATGTCTATAGATGTGTAGGAGCCAGGAGTCTGGTAACCAGGTGAGGCATAGAACACACCTTGGGACACCGCTGTTTACTACTCTCAGCCCTAGGAGTGTGTGGCCTCTGTCTTCTTCACCACTGTTTCCCAAGCACCCCAGGCACATGGTCGGTATGCAGTGGATAGCTTGTAGGGTGGGGATGAGGGATGGGTGGATGGGTGGGATGCTGGATGGAAAGATGCAAGATTATGTATATTCAGGAACTTAAAGACAGGGTGCACCAGAGTAGAAGAGAGAATGGTGAAATTTCTAAGGTTTCCACAGATTCTTTGAATTTCTCTTTAAATTTCTGATACATCATATGCTGCATTTGCCCCCTGATTTTCTGTGACCTTTATTTAAATACCATCTCTCTTTAGAAACAGAGTAATTTTGTCACTTGGGATTAAAAATGATATTTTTGTAAAATGGCAAACCATCTTGACATTTCATAACAAACCTTTTAACAAATTCCTGTTCTCACTCAAAACTCTTCTTCCAAGTAGAACAAAGCCTCCCATCGATGGTTTTATAAAAACAAAATGCTCGTCTGCCATGAGAGTCCCGTCAGAAGGGCTACAGGGGGGCAGTGGAAACAGGGTAGGCTGTGAGCCAGAACAGCTGGATTCCACCGACAGCCCCTCTTCTGTAATCATCGTGTGACCTTGAGCAAGTAACGCCGCTGTCTGGCCCCAGGTTCCTCACCAGTAAAGTGAGAGGTTTCACCAGGTGGTCTCCAAGGCCGTGTTGGCTGTACATGTTTCTTAGAATCACTTCGAGGCTTTGGGTTTCCCCCCATACCTCATCCTTGGGAGCAAAAAACAGACTTTCCTGAAGGCCTCCACTGAGTATATTGGGGGAGGTGGAATTATGCCCCCTAAAGATGTCTGTGTTTGATCCCCAAAACTGTGCTATCTTACATGGAAAAAGGTATTTTGCAAATGTGATTAGGTTAAGGACCTTGAGTTGGGGAGGTTAACAGGAATCATCCAGGTAGGCTGCGTCTAATCACGAGTCCTCAAAATCAGAGAACCTTCCCTGACTGTGATCAGAAAGAGAGATGTGATGATGGAAGGGGGGTCAGAGAGGTCACTGGTGGCTCTAAAGACAGAGGAAGGGAGCCCGGGGCCAGGGAGCACGTGCCGCCTTCAGAAGCTGCGAAAGGCAAGGTTCAAGCCTTCCCTAGAGTTTCGGAGAGGAATGCAGCCCAGCCAGACCCGAAGTGGACTTCTGACTTACAGAGCTGTAAAATAATAAACCTGTATTGTTCAAGCTGCCACATTTGTAGTGATTTATTGTGGCAGCAATAGAAAACTAACAAGTATGCCCAAAGAATCTAAGTACTAGTCAGGAGTTTGGTACTTTCCATAGCTCATTGGGTGGGAAAACCAGGACCTCCTGGGAGAGGACTCGTGAGGGTCATCTGGCCTGGCCTCAAACTCATCAGGATCCTCACTTTTAGACGTTTTGACCTGCGTCTCTAAAGAATTCCTTTGAAATGTGTGTGTGTGTGTGTGTGTACATATATGTGTATGTATATGTACATACACCAATATATTCAGCTAGAGTGATTTTTCAGCACCCCTAGGAAAACCATTGAATGGTCTAAAAACACACTTGATAACTCATAACAAATGCCACTCAGGCTAAGCCAGTTGCAGTGGGTACACCCAGTACAAATAGTAGAAGGACCTTCTGAGGCAGCTAGCCTCTATCATGTAGCTCTGCATCATAAACGTAATGAGTCTGGGTCTGAGGAACTCGCAAGCCAAAAGTAGCATCCAGATACGTGTGAAATGATAGAACAGAAGGGGACCGTCAAGATCTCCCAGGCTGCCTCCTTCACCTGCAGGGAACTAAACTGAGGCTCAAAGGATCAGGAACTGCTCCAAAACAAAACCTGAGGTACTCTTTCTGCTACAGCAGACGTTCTCATCAATGAGAAGAAAGCAGGATTGGAGAGTAAACGTTTATCACAGTATCTTAGAATCCGCATTGCCTCAGCCTACCTCAAAACCTCACGTTTTGAGGTCTTGCTCCCCAAACCAGGAAACTGACCCTGATTTGAGGGGACAGCCGTGGAAGGCGAGGCAGCTGGATGTACGAGCTGACACACAGCTGTCAGCTCAGGCTGACTAGAGAATGGCAGACACATCCCCAAATAATAAACAGAATCTCTGCTTTAACGTGGTCTACAATCTACTGTGGCCTAAATTATCTGGAAATGTGGATATCATCACTAGTTTGTTTGATCCCTTAACTAACATTAATGATCACCATTTAGAATGATAGAGCTGGAAGAAACCTTAGGAGTGTCTAGTTCATTCCTCGAATCATGCACATGGAAACGGACTCCAGAGGTTAAGGGCTGCATCCTAGTGGCAGAGCCAGCATTTCAGCCCCATTCATCAACCCCCAGGCACTTGCTCATGCCCTCTGCTCACTGGAACCTACATGATGCTTTTCTGTGAGTGAAGACTCTTGAAGCATCATGAAAAGTGGTTTTAGTTTCAGCCCATGTACTACCTTGTCAGTCTGAGAACTGTGTCTCTTGAGGTCAGAAGTCATGTTCTCCGATAGAGGGGAAAAAAATGGACTTGTAATCCCAGCTCTTGGGTGAATTAATAAAAGGCATTCCACTTCTAGGGCTGAGGACACAGCTTTTTCAAGAAGACTGGAATGGAAAGCACTCGTTACTCGCCAGTGATTTGATACTCTAATCACCACAGTGTTTGGGAAAACCACAAATTCCTCACTCACTCTCCTCTCATCCAGGTAGCACTGTGTGAGCAGTGTTATTACACAGTGATTATCCAGACACTCAGCTTAATATACTTAACAGTAGATGTCCATCCAGAGTCATTAGATAAACTTGAATTTGATGTGAAACCTGATTTGAAGATGTTATTCAGATACGTCCAACCTCAAGCCTCTGCTCAGATTGCTCAGATCTTTATTCCTGATTTCTCTAAGTTCACTCTCTGAATGAAGAGGCACCCAAAATGCTTACCTGTCAAGTGCTACCATTTTAGGAAAATTCATTTTACTGTTAATGCTTAAGGGACTGGGGAGGATTTCAGAATTGGGGTATCTGCATTCTACTCTGATACTTGATGGGTGTCCCTGTGCTAGTTTCAGATCTCATCCTAGACGTGAAATGCATATGTAAGACGAGTTGCGTTCAATGAGTACTGTATGTGGATTATCCATTTGTAATGATTGATAATGCCACAAAATACTCTTAACTTTGAAACTGTGAGTAAAAAAATGTTATCTTACTTTGATCATTCTGAATGCACTTTAAAATCATGCAGTGCCTTGGAGTCATTGCAGAGAATATTGCCTTTTATAGGTCATGGAACCATAGAACTTTGGAAGTGAACAGGAATTTATGTCATTCAGGTGAGGGTTGATAACTAGGTTTTGTATAGTTGCCAACTACAATTGATTGGTATGGCTCTGGTATGCCACGCTGAGAAGAACTCTTTGGCTACTGGGGCTCAATGGACGAGTGTTATGTGATCGATTAGCTATCTCTGCCCTGGCCAGGAGGAAAGAATTGTCACTGGCAGAGCACATGTGTTCTGTCGTTAACAAGTCCAAAATTTACAAGCAGCTCATGCAGCTCAATAACAAAAAAACAAACAACCCAATCCAAAAGTGGGCAGAAGACCTAAATAGACATTTCTCCAAAGAAGATACACAGATTGCCAACAAACACATGAAAGGATGCTCAACATCACTAATCATTAGAGAAATGCAAATCAAAACTACAATGAGATATCATCTCACACCGGTCAGAATGGCCATCATCAAAAAATCTAGAAACAATAAATGCTGTAGAGGGTGTGGAGAAAAGGGAACACTCTTGCCCTGTTGGTGGGAATGTAAATTGATACAGCCACTATGGAGAACAGTATGGAGGTTCCTTAAAAAACTAAAAATAGAACTACCATCCGACCCAGCAATCCCACTACTGGGCATATACCCTGAGAAAACCATAATTCAAAAAGAGTCATGTACCAAAATGTTCATTGCAGCTCTATTTACAATAGCCAGGACATGGAAGCAACCTAAGTGTCCATCATCGGATGAATGGATAAAGAAGATGTGGCACATATATACAATGGAATATTACTCAGCCATAAAAAGAAACGAAATTGAGTTATTTGTAGTGAGATGGATGGACCTAGAGTCTGTCATACAGAGTGAAGTAAGTCAGAAAGAGAAAGACAAATACCATATGCTAACACATATATATGGAATTTAAGGAAAAAAATGTCATGAAGAACCTAGGAGTAAGACAGGAATAAAGACACAGACCTACTAGAGAATGGACTTGAGGATATGGGGAGGGGGAAGGGTAAGCTGTGACAAAATGAGAGAGTGGCATGGACATATATACACTACCAAACGTAAGGTAGATAGCTAGTGGGAAGCAGCCACATAGCACAGGGAGATCAGCTCGGTGCTTTGTGACCACCTTGATGGGTGGGATAGGGAGGGTGGGAGGGAGGGAGACGCAAGAGGGAGGAGATATGGGAACATATGTATATGTATAACTGATTCACTTTGTTATAAAGCAGAAACTAACACACCATTGTAAAGCAATTATACTCCAATCAAGATGTTAAAAAAAAATACTTTCTGAAATTAGAAACTAAAGAAAAAAGATGAATAACCTGAGGCCAAGCATAGCTCAAAGGACGGTGACAGTCAGCCAGCTGGTCTGCGGCTGAGCAGGACGGGCCACCTCTGTAATGTCACCTCATGACTTCTAGAAAATAGAAAATCAAATAACAGTGTCTTGGGTGTCTAAAAACTTTGGCAGGGAAAAAAAAAACCCACAGCAAAGCAGAAAAATATATTTGGACGGTGATGTACATTACCTAGGAAATTGGTGACAGTTTATGGAAAAGTTCAAAAGAATTTGATCTTTCAGTGAGCACCATGTAGTTTATAATCATCCTTTCAAAATTCATTTTTATACACTCAGTATATCTGTTTGGATGCCTTTTTTATGCAAGGTACTGTATTAGAGTGGTGAGAATAGTAATGAGACATTCCAGGCCGAAGTCCCCCAGCATCCATTCAAGAGACATTTACTGAGCACTTACTTGAGGCAGACAGGGCAGTCAGTCTTGGAGATTTGAAACCAAGTAAAACTCTGCTCTGAAGGAGTGTTCTCTTAGTACACGATATCTGGCACCACAACCAATGGTTAGAGCAACTTTGTTTTGTCTTCTAGATCTTCAGGGGATTCCAAGAACCCCAAGATAGAGATGACTCTCTAAAGCAAGCTAAAGCGTAGTAAGGGAGAAGCTGGTAATTTTTCAAACTAAATACCCAATAAAGATGGGAAACTTCAGGTTGTAAATATTTTAATCTTTTACTGAAGTAGAGCCCACTTCCCAAATCAAAAGGCATGGCTCAAGAAATAGAACATTACCAACCCAGAAACCCCTGTGTTTTCCTCCCCATCCATACGCCTCACATCAGCCCCAAGGGTGGCAACTATCCTGACTTCCAACACCAAATATTTTTTTCAGTTTTTGAACTTATATCAATGGAATCCCATTACATTTTTTGTTTTCTGTCTTCTTTTGCTCAACAATAGTTTTGCTAGAATTATTCTTGTTCTATATAGCTATAGTTCGTCCAATTTCTGTTACTGTATAGTATCACCCTATATAAATAGACTTCAATTTCTTTATCCATTCTGTGTTTGGAGGATATTTGTGTTACTTCCAGATGGGATTTGTCCCCGAAAATATTTCTATGAACGTTCTTGTACATGCATCTCTACCGGGGACATCCCTGCGATGTAATAGCTGGGTCACACGTGTGAGCATTTTGTAAGCGCTTCCAAAACGTTTGCCAGAGTGGCTGCAACCAATTTATACTCCTGCCTGTCGTGTTGGAGAGTCCCCATTGTTCCACATCCTCATGAAGATTTGGTATTCTTAGTATATTTAATAGTAATCAGTCTCGTAGGTCCCCTAGAGTTTTAATTTGCATTTTCCTAAATTACTAAGAAAGTCAAACGAGTTCTCATGTTTGTTGGGCGTTCGGATATCGTCTTTGGGAAAGTACATGTTCAAATGTTTTGCTCATTTTTCTTCTGGACTTTTTACAAAAGAATTGTACAAGTTCTTTGATAAGTTGGATTATATTCAAAGTAAGAAGTTCTTTTCATCAAAAGACACCACAAGAGTGCTTCCGTCAGGGTCCAGTCAGGAGACATAAACCACCCCCGGTTACTTGCAAGGAGAGAGTTTAATACAAAGAATTATTAGCTAGATACAAAACTGCCATCTCTGTAACGGAATATCAGACCAAAAGAAAACACCAAGGTCTCGCGGAGGTAGCAACCGTCAGAAAGAGGTGCCCCGACCTGCCTCCCAGGACCGGGGGAGCACAGGGAAATGTTGACACTATTAAACTCAGAAACCCTGAGAAGGGGCTCCCGCCCAGCCTGCTGAGCAGGAATTTGGGTCTCTGAGGAAGAGGCACAGACACCTGGTGCTGGGTCTCTGAGACGGGACGCAAGAGTGCTGGAAAAGCTCCAAACTGGATTTGATTGCTGCTCTGGGAGCAAAGTCACACTGTTGCAATGAAGTGCTTTGTGCCTTGGGAACAAGAAGCAGGCAGGAAGGCTCGGTGCCCAACTGCTCCAGCCTCGCAGTATCCCGCTAGCGTCCCCTACCGGCGGCTGTCCAAGCCGAGCCTGGTGGGCCATGTCGGGCCCCATCACCGCAAATAGAGAAGAAGGGGGTCGGAGCTGAGAGACAGAGAGCTTAATACTTATCATGAGAGCACGAAGGCAAAGAGTGGGGAACAACAACGGGCTTGAATCTAGGCTTGAGATGTGTAGCAGTTCAAAATAGCTAACCTTTAGTAGTTAAAATAGCTAAGCTAAGCACGTGTTTGCCGTGTACCTGCTTGCTGTAAAGCTTCACCACATCATCACACCTCATCTCACATCAGCCCATTAGGATGAGCACTCTCACTATTCCTACTGAAACGATGAGAAAATAAAGGCAAGAGGGTTTAAGTAACCTGCCCAAGGTCATCCAGCCAGGAGGTGCCAGGGAGAACAGATAACAATTCAGATCGATCTAACTCATTTTTATCTTCATGCTCCAATCCAAAAATAGAGGCTTTGCTGTAAAACTGTACAGGATTATGGTAAATGAGACAGGAAAATTCATAGCAGGTCTCCTGACTCCAGGGCACTTCTATAGTCATCAGTATTTTCTGGTCATATTAGCTCATAAAAATATGGCAGGTGACATCAATATCTTTCCTTCTTTACCTTTCTTTGAAGTCCTTATCTTCTTTCAGCTGGTCTTTCAGGCGTCCTTGTCACTGTGGTGAAAAATACCACAGATTCTACGCATGTGCTTGAAGCTACTTTTACTGACTGTCGCTTTGATTTCTGTACTTTGTTCTCGCAGATGGTAACTGTCTTTGGGTGAGAACAGTCCTTTGCCTTTTCTACAATCGAAACCTAGACCCACGCTGCTCCCAAAGCTGTAACCAATAGGAAAACTGTCCGGTTTGTTCCCTTCCTATACACAATTGTCTGAATGCAGTTGAAGCACCTATAGACACAGCCACTGCACTTTCCTCATTGTGGACGCTGCGTCCACATGCTGAGATTTGGAGAAACTGTGAGAGCTCGCTTGTTCATTTATCGTCCGGCTGAAGTGTAGGGTGAGCTAAAAATCTGACTTCCTTTAAAAGCTGAATCTGTGCGGCGCTCTTGTGGAATTAGTTGGGGGAGCCAAGTCTCACTGGGCAGCCTCTGGCTCTCAGGCGTCTCCTCGCCCTCCCCTCCCCACGCCGTCAGATTCTCCACCTGGCAGCCAAATGCTAATTGCCAAACCTGATGGCGTGACTCCCTGCTCTGGGGAAGGGGAAAATTCTTAGTGTGGTCCTCAGGGTGTGCTCTCCCTGCAGCCTCACCTCAGCCACCTTCACCTTCACGCCCTGTCCTCCAGCCCGCCGGGTCCCTCCTGCCTCAGGGCTTTTACGTATGTTCTTCCCGCTATGCCGTCCCCTACCTCACAGACACCGTGTCCCCCCCCACCCCTTGTTGGCCCTTGTGCACGCTTCAGGGATCACTTCCCGAGGAAGGGGTTTGGGGCTTCCCTCCCCAGACAGGCTAGCTCCTCCCGTGAGAGGCTCACAGCTCCCTGGAGTTTTCTGTTCCAGCATTCATCATTTGTGACATGTGCTTGCATGTCTAAAAAATCCAAGTCTGTTGTGGTTTTCCCACCAGAATGTAGCTTCTCGGGGAGGATGCAGTTGCTGGTTTTGTTCACCATCGTGTGTCCTCAACACCTAAGAGTTCACTGGAACATGGGCATCGTTGAAAAAAGATGTCAGGAAGGGGTAATTGACCTCCATGAGCACAGCTGGTGGGGGGCAGTGAGCAACCTCTTTATCCTAGATCTGCTCGGAATTTTCCTCTCCACAAAGGCCATTGCAAAGCAATATTGTCGTGTCAGCTGCTTTCATTTGTTTTTATCTGTCTGGGTAGGCTCGAGCTTGAGGCACCCTCTGTCACAGCAACACACACAGGTTGTGGGGGGCACTGCATGGGCGGTCCGATTGGGAGGTTCTCAGGCGGGGCCCAGGGATCTGCATTTAACAAGCACCCCAGGCTTACCTTGAACACACTGGCCCAGCCACACACGGCTCCATCCCCACCCCAAACCAACCTGACCTCAGAAATCTTGTCTCCATTTCAGGACCTCTGTATCTTCAACATTCTGCCCTGCATTAGTTTCCTTTCACCACTGTAATGAAGTGCCACAAACTCGGTGCCTCAAAGGACACAAATTTATCGTCTTATTGTTCTGGAGGTCAGAGGTCCAGAATCAGTCTCAGTGAGTTGAAATCAAGGTGTCGGCTGTGCGTCTCCTGGAGGCCCTGGGGAGGCTCTGTTTCCTCGCCTTTTCCAGCTTCTAGAGGCCGCTGAGTTCATTGGCTCGTGGTCCCTCCTCACCGCACCTCTGCTTCTGCATCCCATCTCCTTCTCTGACTCTGACCCTCCTGCATCCTTCCTGTCAGGACCCTAGTGATGATACCGAGCCACCCACACAGTCTACGGTCATTTTCCATCTCAAGATTCTTAGTTTCACACATCTGCAAAGTCCCTTTTGCCGCATAAGGTAACATAGTCACAGGTTCCAGGGCTTGGGTTGTGGAGCTCTTTGGAGGATCATTATTGCACCCAGCATATGCCGCAACCCTCTCCCCAACATCCTTCCTTTCCTCCTGTTTCTAAGGACTGCATGTCCCTCATATTTGCCAAGGCTTCCACCACACCCGCCTCCCTTCTGCTCTGCCCCTTGTCCCACAGGGTGTGTCCCACCTGTGGTCAGACCATGCCTCTCGTGGTCTTCAACTAGAGTAACTAAGTTCTTTTTGGAGACAAACCGGTGTGAATTTGAATTACCAGCTCTGCTGCTTCCATGCTATGTAGGCTTAATAACCAAACTTAACCTCTCTGGTTCCCTTCTAGTGGGCTTAAAAATGCCTACATTTGGGGCTATTGGGAGAATTAACTGAAATAATGGATGGAAGCTCTCTCCCAGGGCTTGGCAGGTAGAAAGCGTTCAGCTAAGGTAGATTATTACAATCATTATCTTCCATGTGTTTCCCCTTTCTTTTGTCCTAACTTGGGGCCTGGAGGCCTATACTACCTTTTTTTATTGACGTATATTTGATTTCCAGTGTTGTGTTAGCTTCAGGTGTGCAGTAAAGTGATTCAATTATACATATATATATATATATGTGTGTGTGTATATATATATACACCCTTTTTCAAATTCTTTTCCCTTATAGGTCATTACAGCATATTGAGTAGAGTTCCCTGTGCTATATAGTAGGTCCTTGTTGGTTATCTATTTTATATACAGTAGTGTGTATATGTTAATCCCAGACTCCTAATTTATTCCTCCGCCCCCTCCCCTTTGGTAATCAGAAGTTTGTTTTCTGTGTCTGTGGGTCCATTTCTGTTTTGTCAGTTAGTTCATTTGATTCATTTTTTTTAGATTCTACATATCATGTGGTATTTGTCTTTCTCTGTGTGACTTAACTTCACTTAGTATAATAATCTCTAGGTCCGTCCATGTTGCTGCAAGTGGCATTGGGTTCTCTCTGTAAGCCATCCCTCTAACAGCACATACTATGACAGGATAGACAGAGGCTGGACTTTTCTGTCTGTCACGTTCTTTTTCAAGTTGAATTTGGTCCAACAATTGTTTATCAACCCCATCCCAGCACTGGGCTATTCACAGAGCATACAGAGATGAGTGAGGCATGGTCTCTGTCCTCAGCAGACACTCCACAGATAATGGGACAGATAAAAATAAAATTTCATAATAAAGTGGCAAATGCCATAGTTGCTTGGAGCGATCAGGAAAGATTTTTGGATGAAGGGACCCTTGAGCTGAGTGAGGTAGGAAATACTTTTTCAGGAAAAGGCTTATGGCTTTTCAAATTCATTGATTACATCTCTGCCCAAGGCATTGGGCCAAACCATCATCAGCAAGATTTACACTTGACTATTTCAGAATAACAAGAGCTTCACCACTCTATTCTTTTAAGCCCAAGCCTGGCACAGTGAGAGCTTGTGCTGAGGGCCTGGCTAATCCCAGGATGCTCTGCTTTTCCAGGGGCAGGCCTGCCATATATTTAAAGCAGAACAGTCACTTTGCTTGATTGGAATATGGTGGCTGCCCAAGCATCTTAGCCACCACAGAGAGACGCCTGCTGAGAGTACAATAGCCATGTGGTAAAGCACAAAAGACATCAAGCTGGACTGTAAATCACTGGCTCTCTGAGTTCTTACCTCTTGACTCATTACAGCAGTGCAAAAGCCCTACCTCTGTCCCTCCTATGTGTTCTGGCTTTCTAGAACAAAAGAACTCCAAGATGGCTAGATGATGGAGTGAACACAGTAACAATCACATCTCTGAAAATGCTTCAGTCAACCAACATAATGATCAATCAGCAAGGGCAAATCCCCAAATAATTTCTCAATTACATCAGTTCATAAAACAATGAGAGCAACAGTCCAGGACCAAGACCGACTGAGACAGCACAGACGCAGTCCATGTAATCCAGAACCCTTCCAGAAAGTGCTGGGAACCCCTTCACCTCATGCTTCCACATTCTCATGCTGCCATACTTGCCGTACTGCCAAAGCATTGGGTGGTTTCCAGACTTCTTGATAGAACAGAAAATGAAAGTCTTTAGCAAAGTCTAATAATACCCCAATTTTAGTTTATGAAAACCAAGTTTTAGTTACCCTTATTTTTAAACTTCATTAATAAATAGTCCTCCTTGTGCATCAAAATGAAAATCTCTATGTGCTTGTGTCTACTGTCTCCAAAGAAAAGACTTTCATCCTGGGATGCATTTACCATCCATCCAGGAAAACCCCTGCAGCCTGCAGTGGAGTCAAGGCCACACCTAATTTTACTAGTCTAGAGAAACCGACATGCATTCTTCATCTTCCCGCCCCATGGACTTGCTTCTCCATGTCATCTGTCTTGGGGGAAGCTGAGGGGTGTCCAAAGAAGCAAGAATAGTGCTCCAAATCTATAGTTAAAGGACAAATCTGGAGGTAGATCTAGGCAGTGGAGAGGTGAGGACCAAGTGGATAGGATAAAGGTTAAGAACACACTGTGAGCTAAGATCTGAGTTCACCAAGTCATAGAAAATGAAAGCTGATTGGGACCTAGAAAATTATTCAGCCTGAACCTCCCACTTCAATGGGAGAAAGTGGCTTGTGATCATAAAAAATAGGGATGATAGCACCTGCCTCTCAAGATTGCTGTAGATTCAATGAAAGGATAGCATGCGTATCAATTTTGGATCAGAGTAAACATTTAACATGTGTTTTTGCTGGTCTGCAAGTAACAGAACCAGAACTAAGTCTTCTAACTTAGAGGAGGTGCTCTGTCAGGCTGCCAGGAGGCCCAAGCACACAGGAAACTCATAATAAAACAAGGCCAATCTCAAGAGCATGATGCTGGGCCCAAGACTTGGCCCACTCAGGTGGATTTTATATGTTTCTGTTTGGATAGCAATGAACCTCGAGGCCAGCGTATGACTCCGTCTAGTAAAGTAATTCTTTATACACTACTCTCCCACGGCAGGAAGTTCTTCTAGATAGCGCCTGTCACATTGTGGCTTGTGCTCTCACTTATGTGTGTCTTATTTCAACTACTATTGTGATGCCTTTGGGAAAAAAAAAAATACACCTTTTAATTTTTTAAAAATTATGACAGTACTTACAGTTATGTTTACTCATAATTTATTGTAATCATGACATCTTGGAAAATTAGAAAGGTTTTAGAAGCCAGTGAGGGGAGGGAGGAATCCCAGTACCCAGAGGCAACCACTATGTCAGAATATTTCTTTGTTTTGGTTGTGTATTATTTTGTTTGTCCATTTCGTTCCATATATATCAGTCAGGATTTTCAGTAACAAAAAGAAACTGATGCTGACTCATTCAAGCAGAGAAACAATTTGTAAGGAAGAGATCAAATGACTCAGAAAATATTGGACATTGACTTGGTTTCCACCATGCATGTTTTAAATAATGCTGTTTTGAACACCTTTGTTTGTAAACTTTTGTCTGCTCTGTGAATTATTTCCATGGGATAAATTTCTAGATGTAAGGACTGAAGGTGAATCCTTTTACATAATAAGATCCCTCTTCTTGGGTCCTTAGTTTTTATTAAGCTCTCAGATGGCTAACATTAAGTCTGTAAGTAATTTTTATGAAGGAAATTGAGCGAGTGATACATCGCTTCAGTGCTTGCCAATCTAACATGCTTACACTATAAGGCCTACCGACTGCTGGTTGCTGTAGCCACATGCAGCGGTCTGATGTCATCACTGAAATGTGGACAATTGAAGGAGAAGCTTCTTCGTGTTGCCACTGCCACGCTAACTAGCCCTGTGTCAATGCCGAGTCCAGTGGTTTCATAAGAGTGGTGAGGACCCTCTCCTCTTAGAAGGTCCCTGAACTCCTTATAGAAATGCGTCTGCTCCTTCCAGCAACCGTCATGGTTTACATACAGTGTCCTTTGACCAAAAAAAGCAACGTATAATGTGGCCGCTGCTCTGGGTACTTTGTTAGGTTGTTTATATACTGCTTCCCCCGCCCCTCACCTTCACACTACAACCCAGCCAAGGGCAGAGACTACATTTCAGTCATCTTTTTTCTCTAACTAACTCATTATCCTCATTTTCCCAGTAGGATGTAAGCTCCCCGAGGACAGGCACTCCTGTGTGTTTTCTCGCGCTGTCAGTTTCCCTGGTTCCTGTAACAACACCTCGCACACAGCCACTCCTGTGTGTTTCCTCGCGCTGTCAGTTTCCCTGGTTCCTGTAACAACACCTCGCACACAGCCACTCCTGTGTGTTTCCTCGCGCTGTCAGTTTCCCTGGTTCCTGTAACAACACCTCGCACATAGCCACTCCTGTGTGTTTCCTCGCGCTGTCAGTTTCCCTGGTTCCTGTAACATCACCTCGCACACAGCACACAAGCAGTGAACATGCTTATTAATCTGAGTTGAAGAAGAGCCAAGTAATTCAGAGTCTGGAGCCTTAGAACGATTTTTGTCTCTGAACACGTCCAGGTTCTGTTCTCAGCTCTGGAGCTGGCTTACACATCATCTAAGCCTTTTTCTGTCTACTTGGTTTTCCAGTTAGTTTCTCTACCGAACACATTATTAGACAGTTTTATCCAACTTTCTATTTTTCTTTCATTGAAAGCCACATTTCTCATGCATCCATTAATAACTTCACATGACATACCTTTCCCAGTTAACACCAAGGATCTAAATTTTTCTGCCTCTTCTTGACGTGAAAGGTAAACTAAAGTCAGTGGTAGGTAAGAATGCATTTACTAGAATTTGGGGACCCAAATCCTCTTCACGCCATTGGAATCGTATTTATTCAGACCCTAATCGGAGCGGTTTTTCCTTTCTCTCTTCTCATCTCCCTCTTGAGTTGCTTGACTTTTCATATAGCGCAGATGTTATGAGCTAGTTTATTCTCATTACGTCTGCACTGGTCATCGTGCTGGTCTCTTATTTTTGAGCTAGTAGCTTATGAAGTTACTCAATTCCTGGCCTTGGGTCACATCACAGTGTTTTAGAACTGTCCATGGATTGTCGAACCATGGTGCCCCTTAAGTGTAGAAGTGTGATGAGAGCTAAAATCATCGACCTCAAGCGTTCCACTTTCATTTGTTTATTTATGCATCCATGTAAATTTTATCTGGGCAAAGTATTCTGAAACATATATGGGTATATATCTGAATATATGTGTGTATATATGTTTGTACACATATGTACATTCATGTATGCATACACACACCCACAGACACACAGGAAAAGCTCTGAGTTGGTTCCACCCTGTGGCAGATGTTACTGGTGCAACCAAAGTACAGAGTATTGTGAAGTCAGGCTTGGATTCACTTCAGCCAGTGCAATATGCGTGGAGGGGACAGGTGTCACCAGCAGGCGGGAACATTTAGGAGGCAGTGCTGAATTCTTCAGGCCTTTTTCTATACCATGGCAATCGGTGATGATAGATGTATATACCTCTAAAGAGATGGCACAAGGCTGAAGAAGCAGACTAGACTGGGGATCCATCTCAGAGAATCACCAAACCAGAACAGACCTGATTTGGGAGAAAAAAAAAAAAAAAGAAAAACTTGTGTTAATCCACTGAGATTTTGTTCTAATTGCAAAACTTCACACGTCCTGGCCATTGTAAACCGTTACATGCAAGACTAAGACTAAAAGGCCCGCGGAGGGGAGACGCTGAAATGACCCAGCCAAGACCACAGCTGGAAACAAGGTAGTGACAAGAACCCAGGACTCTGCACTCCTTGCTTTGCGTTCATCTCCCTGTGATACTCTGGACGCCGTTAACTGCAGTGGAAACAGCACGTGGCATCAGGAAAAGCTCCTGGATGAGTCATGAAAACAGTATACAAGTTTAAAACCATAAATTGCCCAACACTTTACTGCCTTGCACAATCTTCCCTCTTTTACCTGTCAGGTCAGAGATGGATGGGATGGCAGGAAGTCTCAGTAAATTGCAGCATTAAGTATCATCACAAATAATCATTTTTGCAAATAATCCAACCTGCTTGGACTTGAATAGGCTCTGGTGTATCTGAAAATATTACCGTAGCAGTCAAAGATGTATATAAAGGTATTTTTTCGAATCCCAAATGATTCACCACATTACTGAAATATGAAAGTGAGCAGTTAATAAAATTGTCAGCATTTTGAAGGGGCCATGAAATATCCTTCTACATCTGGTTTTCTGCCTGCTCTCTCCCCTCCAGGGCTGCATAAACAGCCAAGATCCGTCTTTCATTCCCTTTTAACTCTGGGATTTACAGGATAATAGATGCCAAAATGCACATCCCGTGACAATGGCTTCCAGACCCAGTGCTTGAAGGTGAGAAGTAAAGAAGAGATGCATTGCCCCGATAGAATATTACTTTTCCTGATATTCAGGTTGCCCGCCCCCCCCCCAATTAAAAAGATCTCTCCACTTGGGCAAGTTTTGAAAACTAGCTATGGTTTCTGGAAATTAGGAACATGAGACTTAACAGGATTTTAATTCCAAAGATTTTTCTCTTAAGTTAGTCACAGCACTACTTCATGAAAATGTTGCAGAGCTACAAAGAATTGAAGATCCCTAACTCCAACCCTTTCTTGTCAAGGAGTGCTAAACATGACTTGGAATCCTCCACAGTGGTGGTTGAAGACTGCATAGACCCGGCACTGTGCTCCAAGCTCCTCAGGAGCATATAATTCATTGTCCAAACTGGCACACTTTGGAGAGGGGAATGGGGCAGTGGGTGCTCTGGTCCACTAGACGCACACCACGGCTGCCGTGGACCAGTTAGGGTTGGTGTCACTCTCCCTATACGTGCCCATACGACAGGTGGCAAACACAATGCCGAGCGGATCCAGGCAGGGCCACCCCATCTAAAAGGGCAGCTGCCAGTTTCTTCAAGGCAATTGTTCCCACACATGAATCTAAACTACAGTTGCCAAATGTTCCCATTTTCAAAAGGAAATCGATATTTGTATGTGTATCCTTCAATGTCTAAGTGTTGTCAGTTCATTCAAAAACTCAAAATACCACAAAGACCAAACACTTCCTTCGAATTCTCTCTTGGGGGTCACCAGTTTTTGACCTCTGTCTTAAGAGTGGTAGACAGAAGTGTCACACTGGAAGACTGGGAAAGGGCTCTGGGGACGAGGTAAAGCTGTCACTTACATGTGCTTTTGCACACAAAGGTAAAGAGTCAGAAGATTTACAGAGTTCCAAAATTAATGAATTAATCCCTTCATTTAAAAATGATAATATTATAACTACAAGTAAACCTAGCTTTGAGTTTTCTGAAGTTCATGATTTCCTTTGAAAGCTCTTTTTGGCTGTTTGGACTAGCTTGGCTGCTTTTATTGGGCAAACCAATATGGAGCTTAATCTTCATCCCTGCAGGAGTGAGGAGGAACGAAATCTCTTCCTTTAATCATGAAGGAAAAACTTTCCGTTCTCGCTGTTCCCCATGGCTGCCAAGCCGACTTTCTCTGTGTTACATCAGCCAGAAGAACTGTGTCTCCTGGCTGCCACGAACTGCAAAAAATCACAGGGAAGGGGAGTGGGCTGTGACGGGCTTAGAGCAAATGTGACTCTGGGGGGCTGGGCACACCGTTGCCCCAAACAAAATGAGGGTTCTTGGCCAGGAAGAAGAGCGGAATTGGTGTCGGGTCAATCAGCAATGTCTCCCATAACTGTGCAATTCATTCATTCCTTCATTCTATAAACATTTTTTTGAGCATTTATTAAGTGACAGGCCCTTGGGACACAGGAGTAGACACAAGGGGCATAGATCTCTGACTTCCCCCACTGAGTTTACATTCTTGGAGTGGGGAGGATATTTTTAAAAAGTAAGCTTCACAGTATTTTAGAAGGTGATCAGTGCTCTGAAAGAAAATAAAACAGAGAAGGAGGATAGAGGGTGATGAGACTGGGGTGGGGTTGCAGTTAGATATTGGGTAATCTGGGAAAGACTCCCTAAGGGGGGACATTTCATCAAAGACCTGGAAGATGTAAGGCAGCAAATCACACGCCCACACGGGGGCAGAACATTCCAGACAAAGGGAATAGCCAGTGCAAAGGCCCTGAGGTGGGAGCAGCCCCTGCCTGGTTGTGTAACAGAGGGGCCAGAGCAGTGGGAGAGCCTGGACGGTAGTGAAGGGAGGTCAGAGCAGGATGTGGAGGCCACTGGGAGGAGGTGGCTTACAGTGAGGTAGGGAGGGAAGGAGGGGCTCTGAGCGGGGTGGTCACGTGGTCTGACTCTGGCTCCTTTGTTGAGAATGAGCTGTGGGCACCAAAGGTGGAAGCCAGAACACCATCACTGAAGCTCTTGCAGTAATCCAGGCAAGAGATCATTGGCTGCTTAGACCAAGGCGGTAGTTTTCTTTAACACATTAAAAATCTATTTGCAGATAATACAAAAGCCAGAAGGGAGCCCAAAATGTCTCTTCCCAGTATGTGTATCCCTTGCTGCTAACATAATGTAGAAGCCAGAAATTAAAAGTGCAGTGGGGCTTTTTTGATTCGCATTTTCTCTCATCTAATATCAGCCTTAATTATATCCTATTAAAGTTAATTCTCGAACTATAAGACAAAGATCTATGAAATTATAAGTTTCCTTTCCCACTGGTTTGCAGAGCTCCTTATCAATGAATACATTTCATACGAACAAGAAGCAATGTAAGCCACTCAGTGTGATGCCTTATTTCAGGATAAAGTTACCCAATTAAAATTAAATGGTGAATGATCATGTTTTCCTTTCTGGTTTTAATAACCAGGGCTTAATCCAAGAAACCTGCTTGCTGAGATGTTTTTGTTCAGTGATCATTTGTTGTTACCCCTATTGAAAGACAAAGCTATGGAAGACTGGGTAGACTCCAGCGAAGGGGGGAGGGTAATGAAATGAAGGCGGGAGCAGATGGTGAATGTGAATGGAGGCGAGGAAAAGGAGGTGAATGGGGAGTGAAAGGTACACAGATGGTAGCATCAGTGACCCTGGGGCTGAGCACAAAGGAAGAAAGAGGAGCGAGTGCTTTTCCAGCCACATCTGCTGACCCCGCCAGGCTCACAGCTGTCCTTTCTTGCCCACAGAGTTCTTGGTTGACCCGGGGTGCAGGGCACAGTGCTGGTACCACCTCTGGAGAGGACCCGGGAAGGTCAGAGCTTCCTTGTTTAGGGGCCAGATGTTTGCTATGTAAAGAAACTTCTGCTGCAGGTAAGCACAGTTCTTTGCAATTCTATAAACCATAGTAAGACTGCTAATGTGTGTATATATATATATATATATACGTGTACTTGCTATCACCATTCTCTCTGTCTCTCTCTGTCTGTCTGTCTCTCTCACACACACACACACACACACACACACACACACACACACACACACACACACACACACACACACACACACACACACAGCCCAACCTTTCTCTCATTGTTCTCTCTCCCTCTCCTGCATTCTCCTTTCTCTCATCCTTCACCTGTCTATAGTGACCATCTTAATTCTACTAACCCATCACAATAATGTATCCTATGTAATTGTTATTAACCTATAATCTGTAATTGTTATATATAACCATAAAAGGCAATGCTATCATTAATACTGCAGCCATTGTTAATTAGAACAAATCTGAGATGCTGTTTGACCCATTCTCATTTTGCAAATGGGTAAACTGAGGCCACAAATGACTTGACCAAGGCCCGAGAGTGTGTTCAGGGACAGAAGGCCGAGTGACTCTGAATGGATTCATCAGCCTCTCTCCCGAGGTTTTCTTTCGGCTTTTAACTTTTCAGTGAGCAAACTTTTGGAACAAACATATTTTAAAATACCGCATTCACTATTGTTTTCTTCAGAGCAGTCCTCTCACCCCTCTCCTCCCCACCATGTTTAGGTGTTTTATGGCATATACGGAGTTGTCAGTTTCCTCCTTCGCTGAAAAGATGACTTGAAAAGATACTAAGGAAACTTTTCTCCATCCTCCAAAACAGGAACCTTACCAGTCAACAGAATTATGTATCTTTTTGCATTCTGCAGTAATTTTTCTTTTTTGGCCATATAATGACTCATTTTTGTTAAAGTAATAATGAGTAAGCTGTTTTATATTCTGACAATCTCACTTGCCAATCATAGGCCTTTTTGTATTCTGTGTTATCATCATTTCTGGTATTTGTTTCTGACCAATACATGTTAATTATATATGTAAACTACTTAAGACTGTTGAAAAGAAAATCAGCTACAACCCAACCGGCCTTGGAATAATTGATGCATTGGCCCAGTCTCCATGTATACGGTTTTTATTTTAAAAATTGGAGCTAATGCTGTATAATTGGGTTTCTATTTGCTCCCCGGCCCCCTCGTTAAGAGCGAGGTGGAGACTAAAGAATCTGAGCCTGTTTCTCCACGTGTAAAATGTCGTGCCAGGGGCGGGAACAGGCGACGGCTCTCACCGAGCGAGGTGGGCACCAAGTCACCAAGAGCAGCGGACACAGCACTCGGCCCCCGTGGCGACGGCCCTCTCGCCCGCTGCGCCTTTCCGGGCGGGCCGGCGCGCGATCCGCACCGCGGGCGCCGCCAGAGGGCGCTGTGGCCCCGGGCGCGACGGCGGCGGCGCGGCGAGGACCCTCCCCCGGCGGCTCGGCCGCCGCCCTGTCCCAAGCTCCTCTGCGGGTAAACAGACATGGCCGGCGAGGGAGATCCGCAGGACGCTGGGAACAACATGGGCAATCACTTGCCGCTTCTGCCCGGTAACCGTCCAGGGCCGGTCCCTGGCGGCGGGAGGGGGAGAGGCCCGAGCCGTGAGGGGCACGGCGGGGCCGGGGAGGCGGGCGGGCGCTGTGGAGCTGGCGGGGCCGCGCCGGAAGCGGCCGCGCATCGGGCCGCCGGCCAGGGACCCAGTAGCGGCGCTTCTCCCAGCGGCTGGGTCCCCCGGGCTGGGGACGAGGGTTTGGGAGGCGGGGAGGGCGGTCTCCCCCAAAAGGCAGGGATCCCATGCTGTCCATCCTCCGTGTGTCCAGAACTTGGCTCCCAGGAAATGGTCTGAAACTGGGTCAGGGGAAGAGAGGGGGACTGGGACAGAGCTCAGCAGCCCAGACTTTTCCTCGACTTCTTCCCTTTGATGAGGGTGACAGCTACCATGCATTAACTGTTTACCACGTCACGGGCCCTGCCATAAGCGCTTTGCATGCGTTTCTCCGTTTAATCCTCTCCACATTTCTTTTCTAATCCTGATCTGGTGGGTGAGAAATGGATTGGCAGATTAGTGTGTGACTTGCCCAAGGTCACACAGTTGCAGGGCCAGGACTCCTATCCGAGTCTATCTGTCTGCATAGGTGGTGTTTCTCAACCAGTTCACAGCCAAGACAGTATTTGGTCTGTTCTTAGGCACATAGTTCAAACACATGGTAGAACAAGCTTAATTAGAGATACTTAGGACTGTGATGTTAAACTCAGTTTTCTCTCTCTTTTATGTTTTATGAAAATTTATACTTTGGACTTATGTTGGAATACTGGGTACAAAAAAACCTGGAATGATTGTACAGTTTTATCGTGGAATGCTCTAGACAGGAGATGCTTTCCAAGAGGTGTATCAGCCAAATGGAGACTATTAGCTGAGTCCCTTCACTGTGTGTCAGGAAGTATGTTAGGTGTCCTGGAGATGAAAAGAGGTATGATACACAGTCTGATACCTGAGGAGGTTTATCATCTATATGAGGCTCCTGAAAATATAACTAGCAGAAGGCCGTTGATTTAGGCCAGTTAAGCAAATGCTCTTACCCTCCATCAGAGGGAGGGGTTGTTCAGGGCCGAAACGGATTGGGGGAAAGCCCTGTGGGGTGTCTGGAGACATCCAAAAGCCTATAACTTAGGATAGGCTTGCAGAAGATAAGGCCTGGAAGCTTGGGTCGGAGTGTTGGGAATCTTGCATCTCTTGCCAGTGAGACTGGGGGTTTCTTCCGTGGGTTGTAAAGAAACAGTTGTGGGTTTCAGACCTAAGAGAAGCTGTGCTTGGAGGACTAATTTGCCCACTGGGAGTGGCGTGGGTTGGAACAGGAAGAGACTAGAAGGCATGCCCTCCATATAGGAGGGGCCTTTTCCAGAGAAATAAATCAGAATCAGACTCAGTGGTCGATCCAGAAGCAACCTAGCTGAATTGGACTTGACTGAAGAGCTGAGCTGTTTTTTCAGAGGCATCAGCCCCGCTCTGTCTGTGCCAAAGCCAGTGTGTCAGGGAAGATGCTGATGCTCTGTTGGCATCCGCATGCTGCTCCTGCATGAGATGAGTCACCACACTTCACCCTGGAAGCTCTCAACAGTCAGTGTGTTTTGTCAAAAACAATCGGGTGCAAAAGGGCTCAGAGAGATTGTCAATACGATAATCATGCTTTTGCAAATCACACATGAGTTTTATTTGTAGAAACATTGGATTGTCCATACATCCATGTAGAATGAATTGTTTTGAAGAGTAATCCACTTTAAATGCTAAGGAACTAGCTTAATATTTAAGATTCGAAGAATCTGTCCCAACCAAACAAAACATTAATAGATAAACAGCCAAGTGGGGGAAGTGGGTTTCTGCCCTGTACATTAGAAAGACTACTTTGTGTAAGGAAATCATTTAGAGACGGAAGTTGGAGCAGTTAAAATGTAAATTTTAAAATTATGAATTCTAGCCTTTAAGCTAAAATTTGACCTTTTAAACTCTGTGTAATAGAGCAGTGAAGTGTCAAAATGCTTAGTGAAAGCCATGCTGTCAGAATTGTGAATGCAAGGAAGTAGATTCAGAATATTTTTGTCATCGGTTTAGATTTTTCTTTGTTATCTCTCGGTCTCTTAATGAAATTCCTTTGTGCTTAGGAAAATTTTGTATGAAGTGTTCAACCACTGCACATTTGAATTTAAATTGAAATAATTATGTTGTTCTCTTTGACAAAGCCTTATGTATCTAAGGAATTTATAAGAATTGATAGAGAGTCCAAGGCATTTGCCATGTTGAAAAACATTTATATTTTCTTGTCAGGGACCTAGCTGGAGGTGGTTTGATTTAAATAATGATATGCACAAAGGAAAATAATTATTTTGTAAAGACATTTTATCCACTTAGAAGTTTATTTGGGGGCTTGCTTGCTTCCTTCCTTCTTTCCTTCCTTCCTCTCTTTTTCCCCTCCTTCCTTCCTTCTCTCCCTCCCTCTCTCCTTCCTTCTTTCCTTACTTCCCTCCTGTCTTCAGAAACTCTTTAAAGTTAAACGTTTGAAAGAACTTTAGAGATTGTTCTTGTTCATGCCTGTCATTTTTCAAATGAGGGAACTAAGGTTTAATCAGGTGGGATGAATTGTCTGAAGTGTCAAAATTAGTTCCTAGCAAGGGAGAAGAGGTAAACCTCCTCTGCAGAAGAATTTCAAATCATTTATGCAGGTATGTCCCCCTTCAAGGAGGTGGAACATAATCCCTGCTTCTTAGATGTGAGTTGTCCCCAGTGATTTGCTTACAAAGAGTACAATGTGGAAAGGAGGGGGAAAGTAGCTTTCCAGTGGAGAAATCCGACTAACACTGCCTCATCCAGGTGAGCACGGTCAGCTTCAGTAGGTATAGGTGACATCGATAGTGTGCACCCTTGATAGGACATGATGAAAATGGCTCTGCACCTTCCTAGGCTTCTTCCCCAAAACACAAATCCTAATTGAGGGACATTCTACAAAAATGCCTGACCAGTAGTCCTCAAAACTGTCAAAGCCATCAGAAACAAGGAAAGTCTGAGAGACCAGCCCAGCCCAGAGGAAGCTAAGGAGACATGACAGCTAAATGTAATGTGGTGTTCTGGATGCGGTCCTGGAACAGAAAACGGATATTAGATAAAAACTAAGGAACTCCAGATAAAATGTGTTTACTTAACGGTAATGTGCCAATGCTGATTCCTTAGTTATGACAGACGTACCGCACTAATACAAGACATTAGCTATCAGGAAATGGATGTGAGGTATACAGGAACTCTATTATCTTTGCAACTTTTCTGAAAGTCTTAAACTCTTCTAAAATTAAACATTGACTTAAAAAAAGTAGTTGGTGGCAGAGCCCAGCCTAGACCCTAGCCCTCCAGCTGCCTCTTCACAGTACTGTTCAGATTCCCAAGTGTGTGTGGTGTTTACAGGAACCTCTCTTTTCATGGGCCCAGAATCCTCATGAAGGAATTATGTATTTGAAAGGGAACATAGCTTTTACATGTTCATGCCTCTGTTTTTTGTTTGTTTTTTTCCTTATAATATTGTACTTTTACAGCAGAGGATGAGGAAGAAGATGAAATTGAAATGGAAGTTGAAGACCAGGATAGCAAAGAACCCAAGAGACCAAACATCATAAATTTTGACACTAGTCTTCCGACATCACATACAGTATGTAATTTTGTAACAGATCTAGTATGATAAATACGTGCATTTAACTGTAGATGGAAGTTCTTGAAAACGAATGACTGCTTTTAGCATTACTGGAAATTACCTCACACCAGAAGTTGTGGTTGAGGACGTGGGCTCTTGACAGTAGATAACAGTCTTAAGCTGTAATTTTTAAGCACTTTGATACCATGTCTGTTACTAGTTGTAATTCTTTGAAGAATTGGTGCCCTTCTTACGTCTTTGCTAGTAATAGGGCTACTAAAGTACTTATTATCTGTACTGCTGGGTCCCAGGGTGTGATTTAATATTCTAGCATTTTATACTTGTCATTTATGCTCTTTGGACATAGAGATGTCTAGCTTAGTCAAAATCAAATATCAGGTTGGGGCTTCCCTGGTGGCGCAGTGGTTGAGAGTCCACCTGCTGATGCAGGGAACACGGGGTCCGTGAGGATCCCACATGCCGCGGAGCGGCTGGGCCCGTGAGCCATGGCCGCTGAGCCTGCGCGTCCGGAGCCTGTGCTCCGCAATGGGAGAGGCCACAACAGTGAGAGGCCCATGTACCGCAAAAAAAAAAAAAAAAAAAAAAAATCAGGTTGGCCAAAAAGTGCCTTCGGTTTTTAAGTGAAAGTAAAAGACATTTTTCATTTTCACCAAGAACTTTATTGAACAACGTATTCACCCTTTTGTTCCACTACCTTCTGCCATTTTTTAGGCAACTTCATAATTCCATCTTCCCAAAACTTTTTATCTTTTTGAGCAAAGAATTGTTCCAAGTGCCTTTTACAGTCTTCCAGGGAATTGAAAATATTTTTCCATTAAGAGAATTTTGTAAAGACCAAAATAAATGGAAATCCAAAGGTGCAGTGTCTGGTGAATACAGCAGATGAGTCAGAACTTCCCAGCCAGGCTGTAACAGTGTTTGCCTGGTCATCAAAGCAACATGCGGTCTTGCGTTATCCTGATGGAAGATTATGCATTTTCTGTTGACTAATTCCGGACGCCTTCTGCTTTCAGTTGGTCTAATTGGGAGCAGTACTTGTTGGAATGAATCGTTCGCTTTTCCAGAAAGAGCTCATAATGGAGGACTCCCTTCCAATCCCACCATATACACAGCGTTACCTTCTTTGGATGAAATTGGCCTTTGGTGTGGTTGGTGGTGGTTCATATTGCTTGCCCCACGATCTCTTGCATCTGCATTATTGTACAGTGTCCACTTTTCATCACCCGTCACAGTTTGTTTTAAAAACGGAACATTTTTGTTACATTTCAGTAGATAATTGCATGAGGATATACGGTCAAGAAGGTTTTGTTCCCTTAACTTATGTGGAACCCAGACATCAAAGTGATTCACATAACCAAGCTGGTGCAAATGGTTTTCAGCGCTTAATTTGGATATTTTGAGAATGTCGGCTATCTCCCACGTGGTATAATGTTGACTGTTCTCAATTACTGTCTCGATCTGATCGCTGTCAACTTCAACTGGTCTGCCCGACCATGGAGCATCGTCCAGCGAGAAATCTCCAGCACGAAACTTCGGAGACCACTTTTGAAACGTTTGCTCAGTCACAACATCTTCTCCCTACGTGGCACAAATCTTTTTTTTGCATTTCAGTTGCATTTTTACCTTTCTTAAAAATCATACTGTGATGAAAATGTTGCCTTTTTTCTTCTATCTTCAATATTTAAATGAATACACAAAAATTCACCAATTTTTATCAGTTTTTTTTTAAAAATGCACGCTGATATGACAGCTGTCATGATACAGTCTGACAAAATTGTTTCGAGTGGAGTTGAAGACAACTAAGCACTACTAGAGCCATCATACGGAAAAAAAGAATGAACCTTTTGGCCAACCCAATATTTTGAACTTAAAAAATGCTCTTGAATTTTTATGTATGTGAGAGATTCTTCACAAGAAATTAGAAATTCTACTTCTAAGAGTCAAAAATAGATTTTCATGTGGGAGCTGATACAACAAGTTTATTATTTAAATATTTGTACCCTCTGTGTGTGTTTCCTTATGCTGATTTGCTGTTCAGTCTGTCGAGCTTTTGTTTCTGTTCCATATCTGTACTGACACTGACCTTGTGTGTGTCCCTCTGTAGTATCTGGGCTCTGATATGGAGGAATTTCATGGCAGGACTTTGCACGATGACGACAGCTGTCCGGTGATTCCAGTTCTGCCCCAGGTGCTGATGATCCTGATTCCCGGGCAGACCTTACCTCTTCAGCTTTTCAGTCCCCAAGAAGTCAGTATGGTGCGGAATTTAATTCAGAAGGACAGAACCTTTGCGGTGCTTGCATACAGGTAAAATCTTAGAGCTGACTGACTTAACAGTCTCTCGTGCAGTCCCAGGGAGGTGGTTTTAAAGCCCAAACTGACTACTATTCTGCATGCACAGGAGATGGGATGAGGTTGGGAAGTAAAACATTCGGATAAGAAGTGTGAAAGTGCAAGTTGGAGTATTTCGGGATGATCATTACCATCTAAATCAGGCTTTACCTTTCACACACATTTGAACTTTCTGGTATTTGAGAGGTTTTATATCATTAAAATTTAATGAAAAACATTTCTAGAATCTTATTTTCAAGAACTATCTTTATTTAAAGAAAAAGAGGGCTTTACATTGTAATGTAAAGGATTACTTTTGCAAAAGAGCAAGTAGTTATTTCACCGTCTCAAAATTCCTAAGCTGTCCTTTTACAGACCCGTGCTAAACTGAAGCTGAATTTCAAGTATCCCATGACAACTAGAGGAAATCAGTGGTAGAGGCAGGAAATCCATACAGGAAGGTCCCCCTCCCGCCCCTGCCCCCCAGTACAGTGCTGCCGATAAGCAGCAGTAAGGATGGTCTGCTGAATAAGAAGAATGTTTGGTTTGGGAAGGGAGAGTTTAAACTCCTATCAGTCCTAGGTCATTTTCAATGACTAGCAATCTATTCTTTTCCTAATGGGCTCTAACTGTACTTCCTGAATCCTCTTTATATATCTCAATTCCCTGTGTGATTCTAAAATAAATAAAATTAAATAGCTTTGCAGTGAGAGCCGATTGCTATAAATTGTTTTCCCATGTGCATTGCTTTTGTCAACTTTGCATATCTGAAAACTAAATGTCCAAAACTGTTTCCTTTTTAAAATTTACCTTGGAAGTAATGTACAGGAAAGGGAAGCACAGTTTGGAACAACAGCAGAGATATATGCCTATCGAGAAGAACAGGATTTTGGAATTGAGATCGTGAAAGTGAAAGCAATCGGAAGACAAAGATTCAAAGTCCTTGAGCTCAGGACACAGTCAGACGGGTAAGAAACACCATCTGTCTTAAAGCTCCTTGAACATCATAAAACGAAATGGTTTTCCTGTATTTTTTCTGTTTTGCTGACCCTTCACATTTTGTGACTTTTAACTAGTTGTTCTTTTCCCTTTGAAAGTATAGCTTAGGGGTTTCCAACTTTGCTGTGCATCACATGCCCTGGGAAGTTTTTCAAACTATAGATGCTTGAGTTCCAACCGCCCCTCCCATCCGTAGAGAGCCGTCAGTCTGGGAGGGAGGCCACAGCATCGTTTCTGATGATTTCCAGGTGATTCTAATGTCCCTCCAGGTTTGGGAACGGTAATGTAAACCCTACAGGCAGTGTCATGTGGGGCAGGGCTTCTTTGGGGTTGAAGACCTCTCTTCAGATTGAAAAGGGTGGGAGGTCAGAGCCTGGCAAGCTGTGTGTGGCGTGGCATTCCTGTGCTTGGGGAGCCATGGCGGTCAGCCTGCCACCTGCTCCGTCTGGGCTGTGAGGAGCGTTTACACGGAGTGCCCATCTCCACTGTGAACGTGCTTTCACCTGTAACGGGTCATATACTGAATAAGTGACCAGGAAGCACCTGTCATCTCTGTGTCCTACCAAGTTTAGAAATTCTCAGAGTTCTGTTTTAGCAGTTAACTGTTCTGGCGTGGCTCTCACGCTTAGGGTTTTTTCACAAATTTAAGGAATAACTCATTCGAAAAAAGGCAGTTCACCTTTGCTCTTAAAACAAACAAACAAGCAAACCTCCCCAAAAAAGCACACAGCATATTGTCCTCAACACTGCACGTTTCCTTTTATAGGAGTGATTCTTAACTATGGTACCTAAGAATCACCAGTGAATCACCAGTGAAGTCTTAGAAACAGATTCTTGGGTCCCCCCAGCCCTAGTGAATTGGTCTCTTATCTGTAGCCACGGTTGAAAATCTTTTCAGGTCTCTGTGTTGCACAGGTAACGTCTTCTGAACACATGGACACTCAGAGGAATCTTTAAAGATTTAACAAAGAATATGAGCTGCCTGTGGGCAGTAACTTTTTGTCTGTTCCTGTTCACATAGTGGGCATTCATAAATATTATTGAACTATGAAAATATCGAGGGGGTCAGCCACCCTTTGGAGCTTGAGAGAGCATAGAAGAAGGAGGGGTGCAGAGCCCTTGGGGGAGGGGTTAGTGCTACCCTCCTGGTGACCCCCCACCCAGAGCATTCGCTACGCAAACCCTCCAAGCACTGAGCACAGTGTACTGTCATTGTAGGGTTGTGTGTGTCTCCCTCAAGAGGCGAGCTGCTTAGGACAGTGGCTGAGACTTCTGTGTGTTCTGCATTTAGGACCATCAGTGTTACGTGAATGAATGAAAGAGTGTACCCTGAGGGCTCTGCATTGAGACAGTTGGCAAGCTGTTTTGTTGCTGTGGATTTTACTAACAGTTCCATTTTTAAAGTACTTCCTATCCTCATGCTTATAAAATTTTGAGTATTTGTGAATACTGTATTCCAAAAACCATAATGGCAAATTGACTTGGGGAAAAGTATACTTCAGAGACTGTCGACATCAGTGACTTGTGATTGTGGACAACTAGTTTGAACACAAGATGGCAGTAGACCCTTAACTGTGAAAGCAAGTCAAGGGATATACCTTTGACTCTAGTAGAGATGAGTGTGAAACTGATAGGGCCAGACGGGACTGGGAAAGGGCCCATTCTCTGTAGTATCCCTGAGACCCACTAACACAGCCTCTCACAAAAGTGAGTCTGTTTTAATTTAAAAGACCTCCACGGAGTGAGAATCCTCTGTCTCCACTGCCCTTCTGGTTCTGTCACTACCTTCACTGGAAATGGTGAAACAGAAGAAACTATGGAGATAATCTAGTGCAAGCTCCTCTTTTTTCAAATAAGGAAATGAAGTGCTAGAGAGGTAAGCAATTTGCCTAAGGTCATACCACTAGAGGGCACCACCTGGCTGGTTCTGGGTCCCTAACTTCCAAACCAGTGCTCTTCCCACCAAACCTGAATTCCTCCATCACACGTTTGCACCTCAGGCCAGTTTCCTTTTCTTTAGTAATGCAGTACCAGGTAATAGTCATTTGTCTTCTACATAAATGACTCTTCATATGTAAAAAGCATACTGCTACTTTTCCAGAGTGAGTCTTTATTTCTGTGGCATCTTCTGAGCACACGGACATTTATTTGAAAAATTAATTTAAAAAAATGGAAGTGTATCATTGAATCACCATAGGACTCTTCAGGAGTTCCTGAGTATTTCTTACATGTAGAGAGGAAAAGGCGATTAATACTCTATTTGGAATTACCAAAGAAGTTCTCTTACCTGTCATAATTGAGATGAATAATTTTTAGTGAAAAGGGTTAATTAAAAATGGAAGTCATAAAAATTTACACATATATATCTTAAACATTTTATTTTAACTTAAAATATATAAATGTCCCTTCGTTCATTTTATGTTTGATGGAAAGACAGGATACTTTCTTCGAATTGGGTCTGCAGATTAGAGATGGCACTAGTCTTTCTTGCATTAACAGCTTTCACTTTGCATCATCTATCTGCAGTTTATACCTGTAGTTTTTCTTCAAAGAGAGGTTCTGAAGATACTCACAAGGCTGTCTGAGCACCAGAAGCCTTGCAGATTTGTGCACTTTTTTTCTTACCGTTAGAATTGTCTGAGCCTAATTTGAAAGCATTTTTTTGGCTCAACCTAGTATTCATTGAAGCAGTTTTAATTTTGTACTTATATTTTATCAGTTGCTATAATATTTATATAAATTGTCAAACAACAAGATTCTACTGTATAGCCCAGGGAACTATATTCAATATCCTGTGATAACCATAATGGAAAAAAAATATGAAAAAGAATATACACACAGACACGCGCACGCGTGTGCACACACACACACACACACACACACGTGTGTGTGTGCACGCACATCTGTGTGTGTGTATATAACTGATTCACTTTGCAGTACATCAGAAATTAACACAACATTGTAAATCAACTATACTTGAATAAAATAAAATTTAAAACTTCAAAAAAATATTTATGTAAATTATGCAACTGTAATCACAGAACAACTGCCATAAACAGGTCAGGAAGGAATAAAACTAGTTTATGTTACAACCCAAACTCAGCTGCTGGGAGAAGCGGCAGCCGTGTGCAGCAGACCCTGGGCGGGCTTCACAGAAGGAACAGAGAGCAGTGCTTAACCCTGTGAGGCAATTCAGACAGCCTGTGTACAGACTAATGATTAAAATGATCACTAAGCTGATTTTTCAGTAGCGTTAATGTTTTTATCATAATAAACTCTTACATACTAGGTGGGTAAAACATAATTCTTATTCAGTTACTTTTGTTTTTAATGAGCTCTGATAACGTAAGAACATTAGAACGTAGTTTGAACACAGTCAAATTTATTTTACCGTTTTCCAAAGTCATGTAGACATAAATTTGAGCTTGCAGGAAGAAATTGAAGTTAGTGAAGTGAGTCTAATATTATCGTTAAATTAAACCTACATATTTTCAGACACATTTAGCTATTTTCATTTAATAAATCAGAAGAAGTATCAAAGTGTCATAAGTTTTTGTGGGTTGAGACAGTGGTTACAATGAAAGACCACTTTAGAATTCCTAAGCATGATTAATAGTGAAGCAGAGACTTGTAATATTTTTGTAATTACTTTGTAGTATATTTGACTTCATCAGTCTGACAGTGTTTTGTTCCAGCGTTTGGATGTGTTGATACCTTCTGCATTTGAAAAGGTATGCTGGGAGATAAAATGGCTCGTAAGACGATGGTCCGGAGGTACAACCTTCCTCTTGGCATTAATGATGAGATGTTTGCAATTATGATATTCTCAAGTAGCATTCTAGAATGATGACTTTACTGTCATGAGAGTTGAAGTAATTTTTAAAGTAAAAAAAGATAATATGATGGATATTTTGATTCTTTGCATATTCAGGGTAAATGCTGAGGAATGAGAAAAGGAGTGCACCTAGAAATAAGGCTACGTGTAATTCTTTAGTCTTATCTAATCTTATCCATGTAAATGGGTTCTTGATTTCTCTTCCTTTCTCTACCTACTCCTCAGGTTTGGTGATTTATGAGAAGGCATAGATGTAGGAGTCGGGCAGCGTAAAGAGACGGGGCGAGGGGAGGGGCGGGGTGTCTAATGATGTCTGAGAAATTAATTTAGAAGTTATCAGGATATGCATAGGGGTTGGTGGTATATTGATTTTTAAAATTTTGTTTCACTTACAGACTATCTGAAATGTAAAAATCTCCCTTTCCATTCCACAGTGAGATAAAAAATCTTAGGTTACCTTTGGTTTTAACTTTGGTACGATTTATGAAATATAGTATTTTTTGAAAATTTCGTGTATCATAATAGCATTTGAGGAATATGTTTAAAAAAGAAAACTGTGAAACTCTTAGTATTTAAAATTACCCATAATGTTTAGAAACTTAATAGTTGGAGTTAAGATTATCTAAAAAATGAACAACATGACTGGTTCTCTTTATTTCAGAATCCAGCAAGCTAAAGTGCAAATTCTTCCTGAGTGTGTGTTGCCTTCAACCATGTCTGCAGTTCAGTTAGAATCCCTCAATAAGTGCCAGATGGTTCCTTCAAAACCTGTCTCCTGTGAAGACCAGTGTTCACATAAATGGTGGCAGAAATACCAGAAGGTGAGAAACTTATTTTTTATGCCTCTTCAAAAAAAACAAAGACAGGTTGCTTTTTTCCTGTTTAAGAAAGAAAAACAAACAACTCTCATGATTTCCTTCCCCAGACTCCTTCTGGACAATACTGTAGCCGCGTTTGATCATGCTGGAGCTTCTAAAAATGTCATAGGCAGCTGTGTATGTAAAAGCAGTTTGCAACAGTAGTAAAATGTTACCGTACTGTGAGGTATTCCAGCTATTATGCCTGTAAGTTATGTATTAACTAATAACACGTGGTGTTAAGTTCTGCAGGAGGCTCTCATTAGACTGTGGTCAGATGAGGTGCTTGGCTCTTGAGTCAGAAACGCTTTACCTCAGAAAAAGCGTTTGGGAGAGCGCACAGGAGTGAAGTGCGTTTTCCTCCTTCTGCACTTCTGAAAGGAAGATTTTTTTTGCCCTTTTTGTACAACACTATTGACATCACAAAAATTGACTTGAGACTAGGTGCTCTTTAAAAGCATTGCCTGTTGGGGCATTAATTCCTGTATATATACTTTTGGCTAGATCATTCTTTCTCTTAGAAAAAATACTGATGAAGCTTGTTTGTACTCATTTGTGAGATGTATCAGTTACGAGTATAAAATACCTAATATTTATGATTTCTACCTAAAGGAAAAAATTTGCTAGTTCCTAAATTTAGAATCAGTTGGCTTTTTGAGATTTATCTTTTAAAAATATGGAAAGACAATTTTCATAGTAACCTGAAAAATCCTGTGCTGATCATCCTTTACTCTTTGTCATGTAGAGTAGTGAAGTTTTTAATTTTGATGTGGATTAGCATAGGATCCTAATTTGATGTGATCAGCATATATGATTCATAAGAGGGTCTCATACACTAGTCACTGGACCTCCACTTCTAGTGGTCTTGCAGTAGAAGTCATGCAGTTTCCAGAGAGAGCTTTGTGCAGGATGGGTGGTTGATGGGCAGCACGCTCACGACTGGCTCTCTGTAGGCTCCTTGGTCTCGTTATTTTGTGTTTCAGCTGACCAGTCTGTGTCATGATATACTGTGGTTTAATTCGTGTTTCTAAGAAGATTCTGATGAGAAAGTTTAATTAGACTGCCTAAAGTTTCCCAAGCTTTGACACTAAAATTTTTGAAGGTTTCAGAATATTGATACTGCCATAAGTTTACAGTAGCTTTTGTATAGCTGTGCAATACTTGTATTTTCAGACTTGATACAGGCACTTTAAATATACTTTTTCTCTTGTTTATTTTAGCAGTAGAACAGTGGAAGCTCTTGCTGTCATAGTCATTTTCAGTGTAACTGCTGAAATAAGTATGTGGAGGATAGCTCTGTTGGTACATGGCTCCGTGGAGCGGTTTTGGAACGTGTGGAGTCATTTAGGGCGTAACAGTGTGTCTGGCACTGGGTGGTGCTGAGATGTGGTTCTTTGGTGGGGTAACCACATCGGGGTGTGCCTCCACAGCCTCTCAGTATTTAGACAGCTGTGTATTTCAGTCACTGGATAAGTTTTCAGAAGGTAGTATTTTGATTTATATAATAGTTCTTCCATACCAAGATTTTTGTTAAAAACTCTTAACCGCTTATAAATCGTTAACTCTTTGCACAGCTCTAAGCATAGAGTGAGAGTGATTGGAGTTAATTCCTGACTTAAGTGCTCTGGACGACTAGTTCTGTGTTGTCTTTGCAGGTCCTTGCCATCTTAAACCTGAACTTGGGTTAGGCAAAAAAAACTTTTTACATGTAATTTTTGTGTGACTTACTGATTAAACTCTTCCTATTCTGTGGTTAAAGCACCTCCACGTGTTCACATTAAATTCAGAATTAGGCCTTTGCAGCTGGGTTGTCACTGGCTCAACAACAGCGAGGAAGGACACATGTGCAAAGGCCAAGGAAGCACATTTTTGTTTGGAACCAGATCTTTTGACCTTTCCCTGTTGTCTTATTTCTCCAGTAATTCTGGACTCTCAAACATTAGCCCTCAGTTATCTTCATATTCAGAGTTGCCAAGAACTAAACAGAAGTTGCTAAGGAATGAGAGAGACATAAAAGGCTTTCAGAGATAGAAATGCCTCATCCCGTGTATTTTTCAGATCGTTCAAGGGGTTCCCTTGCTTAAACTTTGGGTAGAGTTTCTTAGGTTCTGAAATTTGGATCTAGATCACTAGGCCAAGAAAAATTGCTAGTTGAGCTATTTTGGACTCCAGGTGCCTTACAGTCTCTGTTCTACTTTAGAGAGACCACTTACAGCCATCCTGCCGGCAGCAAAACGTGGAGTGGAGCAGAGGGAAGGGATGGCAGGTGGCACCGGTGGGAACTCCATTGGCCCTGGTCCCATCTCAGTGGGTCGCCCTATTGCACCCGTAGCCGGACACTGACTTGCGTCACAGCGCTTGTCTTCAGGCAGATCTGGGGCTCGGGTCAGCCCTCTCTGCAGCGTTTATTTACATCTGACTTGTGCATCTTTGTGCCTGAGAAGTGGTTCACGGGGCCAGAACTGGGAGATGCTTAGTTGATTCTTAAGCCAACTCACAGTAATCGGGTTGCCACACACTTTTCCAGCAGAAAAGATACTTAAAGGGTCTAGGAGTGGAGTGTAGTCTTCCTGACATGTATTCAGTTAACCTTGACACTGTGCACACACCTCTCTTAACATTTGCCATTGAAAACTAAAAAATCCAAATGACAGAATTATTTACGCTTCTGTTATCTTCCATCCTGACAAGGGAACATTGGAGAAGATGTCCCTATTGATTAAGGAGTTAGGCCCGTATTATCAGGAAGCACTCTTCCAAACCCACTTCTATCTGGAAACCTTCCTCATTCAGTGATTCGATCTTTGAATCTCATGTTTACTTATTTCCTTTCTTATCACAGTGCCTTTCTCTCTTCACTGGGTTTACTGTAGTGGGATTCCCTGAAAGAGAGGAAAGTGTTGTTTCACCTACTTGGAGTACAATGTGAATGTTCCTAAGTACACTCCCTGCTTGCCCAGACTATCTATCTACTTGTTCATTTGTAAAGCCCTTCTATGTTAATCAGAAAAAGAGTTGAGTATGAAGTATAAAAAGAAATCAAACGTGGCTGGGCTTCCCTGGTGGCGCAGCGGTTAAGAATCAGCCTGCCAATGCAGGGGACATGGGTTTGAGCCCTGGTCCGGGAAGATCCCACATGCCACGGAGCAGCTAAGCCCGTGCACCACAACTACTGAGCGTGCACTCTAGAGCCCGCGAGCCACAACTACTGAGCCCACGTGCCACAACTACTGAAGCCCACGTGCCTAGAGCCCATGTTCCACAAGAGAAGCCACCGCAATGAGAAGCCCGCACACCTCAACGTATAGTAGCCCCCCGCTTGCTGCAACTAGAGAAAGCCCGTGTGCAGCAACGAAGACCAAACACAGCCAGAACAAAAAGAAAGAAAGAAATAAATTTGTTAAAAAAAGAAAAAAAGAAATCAAATGTGGGAACATATTAAGAAAGTGACTGAAGCGTATCCATCTGGTCTCTGCTAAATTTATAAGCCATGATTGCTCCTGCTTCTCGTACAGAACAGGGAGGAACTGAGCACTAACTCAGAAGGGGGAGGCCCCAAACAGGAGTTCACAGGTTAGCGTCTCAGTCTTCTTCCCAAGTTTCCTTATGAAAATACAGATAAATATTCTAATTTCTTTCCTTTTTCTTACGTAAAAGGATCCATACCGTCCTGCACCTTCTTCTGTCCTAAGAGTGTAGCAGATTCTTCTGTATTCGTTTTTGGCGCACTGCTCCCTTCTTTTGGAAGCTGCACAGTATTCTCTGTATGGATGCACTATAATTTATATAACCAGTCCCCTCTGGACGACAGACCTGCACTAAGTGCTGCGTACAAATGACCTTTCATACAGGTGAATATGTAGGGCAGAGTTTGAGAAGTGGGATTATTGGATGTCAGGGCAGCTGCTCTTGTAATGTTGGCAGGTGTTTTCAAAGTACCTCACTAAGAAGGTTGTTCCTATCTGTGTCCTGATTGTCAGTGTTTCACCGAGGCTTTAGAGTATCCAGCTTAATTTTTGCTGATCTGATAAGTGAAATACAGTATCTTGTTGGAGGTTTAATTTGAGTTTCTCTGAATATGAGTGAGGTGTGTGGCATTTTGTGTTTAAGAGCGGTTCGTATTTCCTTTAGTTGGTATTGTCTTCAGAGTCTTTGCCCTTCATTGATTGCTAGGAGTTCTTTACGCATTAGGAAGCTTATCCTTTTGTCGGTGATTAATGAGTTCCAAACATTTCCTTTAGTTTGTCATTTTTTTTGTCTTTTAACTTTGTTTTTGGTGTGCTGTCATACATAGTTGAATTTATCTTTTTAATACTTCCATATTGTGAATCATAACTAGAAATACTTCCCTGTGCAAAGGAGTCTTCATTCCTTAAGAACAGTAAAACATGTAATCTTTTACTTCTGATTTCATTGTCTTTAATGACCAGAGTGTAAGCTTTGATCCAAGTGTAGTTGATCCTGGTATGATTTCAGTGCTCCTTTTTCCAGGTGGCTCCCGGTTGTCCTGTGACCATTTTCTGAGAGGGTCATATTTCCCTCCCTGAGATGCTCTTATTATAGACCAGATTCATGTTTTTTATTTTATTTTTCTTCTGCTCTGTGATCTGTTTGTTTATGCCTCACCAGGATGCTGCTATAACTGTTGACAGTTTATAATCTTGTAAGTAAGCTATGACCAGCAACCCCTCACTGCTCTTCGCTTTTTAAGGTTTGTTTGGCTACTATTGCGTCTTAATGTTTGCATGTGAACATTAGAATCTGCGGTTGCCTTGTTCCAGGATAATAGTAGTAGCAGGAGGAGCAATGATATTTGTTGTCTATTTTTATCGTAAAGAGAAGAAAAGTCTTGGAATCGTGGCTATGTGTATTCAGGGACTTCCTCCAACCAGAGTAGGGATTTCCCTGGCATACACCTTAAGCTTATAGTTGTCCATCTGCCATTATGAGCTTATAAGCCTCGGGATCAAGAAAAAGCTTGCCATTCCATTCCAGTTCTTACAAGCAAGTAGGATTCGATGAAGGAAGGAAGGAAACAGAAACTTGTTTCAAAAATTCAAAAGCTTGAATTATTTGGAAAACTCTTTTTATCATTTACATTGCTGATTGTGATAGGTCTTACTACAACAAACGACCACCTTTGGTCACTGTGTAAACCAGTGGTAATGTTTTACTATTCACACTTAGCCTTTCACGTTACTCTTCCAATTTCATTGCACTTCAAAGAACCATTTAAGTGGAGTTTGACATTTTTTGAACATTCTACATTGTCGGGAGGCAAAGCCGAAGCTATAGTTACGAGGCTTAAAAATGGAAAAAATGTGATGGATTGCTACCTCCACGTAACAGACAGTCATTTGAAGGGCCTTTCTGCCTGCTGTCAGGAGTAAGTCCTATTCCTGGTGCGAATACTACTTCATTGGAGAATCAGTCATTGATCACTTTCAAGCACCTAACTTTTTGGCTAGTATTAAAATTTTCTTGAAGTATAGCCCTTTTAGGAAGTAAATCATGGTGTTGATAGACTTGAAGAATGCCCATAAATTGCTGGGACTTATCGTCAGTATTACCCAGATATAAGTCGGGCCTTTCCTATTGTGCCAGGAATCTAAATGGAACTCTTAAATTTGAGGATATTGAAGTGGCTTAAATTTTGGCAGTTCAGTAAAAGCTAGCTGATCTCTTCTGGTTTACTTCTCTTCAGCTTGCACACTTGACTTTCTAAAGGGTGTAGTATTAAGGTTGTAGTACGTATATTTAATTGATTTGTAAATACAGCTGTAGAATCTGTCAGGGTAATCCTGATACAGAATTTTAGAGGCCGCCTCACGTTGAAAAGTAGGGAACAGAGACCTGAGGCTGCAGCTTGTTCACATTCACGAAGCCTGGTAGGAGCAGATCGGATGGTCATGACGCTGACCCTGATGGTGCCTTGCCCTTCATATCCTATTCGCTGTATACTCTAGTGAGAAGTAATGTTTATATATAAATAAATTAATTTCTTTTTATCTTTCTGTGGGTGTTAAATTACTTGCTTTTGTATCACAGAAGTGATCATTTTGATGTGTAAAGTATATATTAGTGACTGAATTCAGAGTGTGTCATCCAACCTGAAACTTCATTGGATCTTTGTCATTTCATAATGCTAAGTACCCCTCTAGAAAGTAAGCTTCTGCCCACTAAAACGTAAGCTCCACAGGGCAATGATTTTATTCTTTTGCTGTGCTTTTAATCATTGGTATACACCAAATGCATAAAAATCATGTCAGGTACATCCTAGGTGCTCAGAATATTTGTTGAATAAGTAACGGTTGGAGTCAGACCCCCTGAATGCACATCCTAGCCAGTCCCCATTTACCCGCTGTGACCTTGAGCAAGCATCCTTCTGTGCCTGTTTCATTACCTTTAAATTGGGGTGGTAATACTGCCAATCTTATCAAAATCTTTTAAGACATGTAAAGTGGTTGCCGTTACTATTACTGAATATTCAGTTACCTGACGGGCTGTTAGCATTTTTTATTCTGTAACTGGACTCTGACAAAAATTCTTACTAGCGTTAGGTTTTGCCCTGACTCCTCAGGCTTATTAAATCACTACCTGAGCCTGTGCTCAGAGGCCATCCCAGACCATCTTTGGGTAGCTTCAAACATAAGAATTATATTGAGTCCCAAATTCTTCTTTAACAAGAATCCACTGGTTTGAGCTGTAGCCCACGAGCCTTTGAGGGCAAGTCTGTCGTTATCCACGTAGCAGTTTCTGATTTATTCATAAACAAGTATCACATCCTCTTGAGAGGCAGCTCCAAACCACACATCCCTAGTGTGAACTCTAGACCTTATCTTCAGCATCCTGGCCACTGACAGTGAAAGTTCCCATTTGTGACCATCACAGAAGAGGAACATTACTGTCTCATCTTAGTGCCTAGTCTTCTTCTAATAGCGTTAGAGTAAGATTGTGGGGCGGGGGGAGTAGGGGGTGAGCTCTGCAGTGCGTTGGTTAGTTTACAACCATCAGCTAAGATCCCAAGTCCTCTCTGCATTTGCCGTGTACCCACGTTCCCCATCTCACACCCACTCACTTGGTCTTGCAGGTGCAAGCGTAGGATTTCCCTTTTATCTTGTTAAAGGTTATCTTGCCTTTCTTGTTCCACTCTGATAGTTCTTTCTGATCTCTCGTACCCCTTTCCCACCCAGTTTCACGTGTCATGCCCTCTGTCAATTGACAGCTTGTGTACAAAATTATAAATGTGTGTACATATGTAGGTTTTGTTTTGTTTATTAAGAAAATGTGATCATTCTTTATATTGTATACATTCTCTGGTGGGGTGCAGAATCTTCTCTGGTGTCAAAGTATTCTGTTGTATTTAACTATTGTTGAGAGATGGTTAGGTTGCTTACAACCGCAGCGCATCCTTTCAATCCTGTTTTCGTATCCTGTAGAACCCTTCCCTTTCCAGATTTTCTTGGTTGTTTTTACACATCTGTTCTTTCAGATGAACTTTATACTTCTAAGTTCCAATCTTATCGGTATTGCATTGAATATATACTCTGAGGACTGACATCTTAATTATTGGGTCTTCGCAACATTGAACTGCTGCAGGAATTCAAGTAAAAACATCATTGTCAAATATAATAGATAATCGTCTATTATGGGATTATCTGCAAGCTTTTCCATCTTTTTGAAATTAGAAAGTCTTCCTGGGCCAAGGTCATTTTTTAAATGTGTTTCTTTCTACTATAAGATCTTGATTCTGTGGTGTTTTTTAAGGGACTTTTTTTTTCTGTTTTCAGAGAAAGTTCCATTGTGCAAATTTGACTTCATGGCCTCGCTGGCTGTATTCCTTATATGATGCTGTAAGTAACTTACCTTGAACTTTGTGCTACTGGGGGAAGCCATGGCATAATTAAGGGTCATTAGAACAAAATAGGCTTTCATACCCAGTGGGGTTTAATTTTTGGAACTAATGCCATTCATTACATTTAAGTGGAACAGGCAGGAATCATACTGCTGGATAGACTTGGCTTTTAATTTGATAGATTTTTAGTCTTCCCTCAGTTTATAGTGGCTTGCAGCTTCAGGACAAGATATTGAGGCATTTTAGCGTTTATTAAGCATTTGAAATTTTGCTGAGTCAAGGGCTAGTTACATTTAGGAAATATAAAGAATCCTTCAACAGTGTTGTGGTTTTTTCCTAAACAAGTGCATTAACTTCAATTTCCTGATCCCTGGTGTACTAACTGATGCATCCACCAATGTTTTTGCACCTTAGATTTTTTTTTATTAGGCATCTTGAAAAATTCATTAAGAGACTACTGGAATAGTTCAGAGAATCTGGATTTTAGACGCAAAGACTGTGTTCAAAGCCTGATTTCTGTTACTGTTCCTGTGGTGTGGGGCAAAACTTGATTATCTATAAAATGGGGATAATGGTAGTTATTGTCTTTGGGATGTCGCAGACGGTCAACAAATGTTAGTCTTTCGCTTAGGGAATCAGCCCGCCCACAGATATGGAGCCCTGGGCAAACTAAACCCATAGGTTGTGAGCACTTACCACATGGGCAACACTAAAGGAAACTACAGTTCCGTCTGCCCTTCAGCAGCTTTTGAGCCATTACAGACACACACTAGACAAGAGTGGTTTTTGCGTCCACTGGTGAAAAGACAGTGAGCATCTTATGTAGTAAGTGCCAAGGAAGGTGTTGTAGGTAGCAAGTGCGGGTGCAGCTTACAGGGACCGACAGAAAAGGCTTCCTAGAAAAGGGAAGAGGAGGCCTCTGAGATAGCCAGCGCGTGGGAGGAGAGGCCTGGAAAGCCAGCCTAGTGCTGTGCAAAGCTGGGTCTTCCATCATTTCTGCCTAAGAAAACAGACACATTTAAACACGAAAGTTTACTAGGTAGTGATGACTTAAATTGCTGCTAATATATTAGGTTTATTGAGTTGACAAGCTGCCAGTAAAGTGTAAATAGTCTGTGAACCTTATTATGGCTACTTTGTTTCAAACAAAACAAGGAAACCTTAATGGAGAGAATCAAGAGACAGCTACACGAATGGGATGAAAATCTGAAAGAGGATTCTCTTCCTTCAAATCCAATAGGTATGAAAAATCAGTTTCCTTCCTGTGACCTGTGATGCCTTACTGAAAGAAATTGTTTTTTGTTTTCTGTTTAATGAAAATAAAACCCCCAACAATTTTTTACATTAGTATTCTGAAAAGCATACCCACTTCTTTTGCTTTGAGCAATTACAAAAAAATGAATATTTTTTAGTTAGTGGTAGCAAAGGTCTTAAATTCTCTGAGCACTCCTATTTTAGGCAAGGTTTTCATAAAAAGTTCAAGTTGCAGTAAATGGTGTGCATCCAAAAACACTGAGTATAAATACTCTCCTTTCCCTGGTCTTCAAGGTGCCACTGAAAGTGCCTGCAGTACCAGGACTTATTATTACCTTACTTACAGATCTGTTAATTAGGTACAGTTTAGCTATTCTTCGAGTCTCGTAGCAAATAAGTGACTTATTCTAACATGGGTTTGATATCATGTTTAATTTAAAAGACGACATTTACAAAAACAAGCATGGGAAAAGAAGTTACATTGTAGAACCTCCTAAGAGTATATATACTTGAGAGCTGGTATATTGTAGTACTGTTTATAAAATTGTGTGAAATGTGTTCTTTGGGAACCCCGTAGAGAAGGGTTTATTTCAAAAGGATGTTACTGCGTTCATAAGCTGTCCTGATACTTAACTCCTTCCTAAGTTTAAAGCTTGAAAAACCCACCATGTCTTTAAGATTTTTCTTACAGAGTAGCTGCTTGTCTTCCTATTGATGATGTATTAAGAATTCAGCTCCTTAAAATTGGTAGTGCGATCCAACGACTTCGCTGTGAACTGGACATTATGAATAAAGTGAGTAAAATGAATACGTTTGGATGCCCATGTTCAGTCAGTCTAGCGAGCGAGGGTGCACTGTTAGGACCAACAGAACTATCTGTAGGCTCCATTCATGTAGTCATGGAATTAGAGAACTAGTTGTCCATCATGGTTTGCATTAAAAATATTTTAAAGGATTATTTTATATATTTCATTTGGGATCATAAGACAAACGACTTGTTTTGCATTCCTCAGATATAACCTTTATGTGATCTTCATTTAGACTCTGAACACTTGATTTCTACCTGAACCATGTATGCTTTTTTATATATACATACATATATCAGTCACTATTTCTCTCTCCTAGAAGGTCATAAGTTTTGTGAGTGAATATGTGTTAGATCTCAGATTGTGTTTTTCTTGTTCCATCTTTAAAACTACGTTGTTGAACGGTTGGAAGGAAAATATGATAATCAGGGATCAACACCTTGGGAGCATTTTCCCCACTAATTTTCTCTTAAATTTTTTTAGTGTACATCTCTTTGCTGTAAACAATGTCAAGAAACAGAAATAACAACCAAAAATGAAATATTCAGGTGAGATCTTTATTACATTTTTAGCATAGACCTGAATACGTTTTGCCAACTGCTATAACAGAATTACAGGCAAGACCGTATTTCCATTCTCCATATAAATGACAAATACTCAGCAAATGAAATAGGGCAGGAATTAACTCTGCCGTTGGGTAAGACAGTCTTCCTGATTGGGTACCCAGAACAACAGTGGGGGCATGTAAGCCATTTTTCATAGGTAATGAGCATGGTGAAGTAAAACAGCTGAGCAGTCTCTCGTCCCCACCCCCCCACCGCCTTCCTTGTTGAAAATCTGTCAATTAGAGGATATCTTCTTAGTGCTTAAGGACCTACCTCCCATGATATCTCACTCAAATATCAGTTTCGTCATATAGCATCAAAGATAAAGGACGACATGCTTCTGAACATGTACTGATGCTGTGTGACAGTGTTTGAAAATTATTTTCTGACAACAAAGTCATTATGAATCAAGAAGGGAAGAACTGCTGTTTGCAGAGTACTCAGATGCCCAAGAATGACCAAGTGGAAACTTTTCATTGGACTTCCCCTCTCAGGCTCCTTTAGGGGAAGTTGAGTCCACATATTTGACAATGTATATATATCTTGAGGAAGATTTAAAAAACTAGCAGTATTTTCCTTTTTATCATCATGGAAAACATTTAGACCAAATAAAACTGGGCTGACTGCCAACCTCTTAGTAGTAGTTTTAACTAAAAGGTTCAAAACTATAGCTCTTAGAACCTTGTTTCTTGGTGAACTTTTATTTACCCCCACCCCACCCCATTTTGACTTGCCTTATCCTCTGTACTGATTCTTTTAGTTTATCCTTATGTGGGCCGATGGCAGCTTACGTGAATCCTCACGGATACGTGCATGAGACGCTTACCGTGTATAAGGCCTGCAACTTGAATCTGATCGGCCGGCCTTCTACAGAGCACAGCTGGTTTCCTGGGTAATGTGGTGGTGGTCACTTTTTTTTGGTTTTGCCTTAATTGGGAAGAAAAACCCAGAGTCCTAAGCAGAGCTGCTAGAATTATAATCAGAAGTAGACAATGAAGTGAATAATTCTACTTAAATGTTCATTTCATGAACTGCTAGAAAACGCTCTTCTTGCACAGTCTCACTGAGTGTAAGGTTAGGGACAAAGAAGGTGGCAACTGTACTTCTCCTCAGACTAACTCTACACTTACTTAATCGATCCACACTCATTTTCCCGTCAGCTCCATCTGAAAATCAACTGTTGTATGTATGATCCAGTAAAACTACATTTGACCCTTAAACAACGTGGGTTTTAACTGTTTGCATCCACTTAGACGCAGGTATGTTTCACTAGTAAAATCCTACAGTAAATACTACAGTACTGCCTGGTCTGCAGTTGGTTGAATCGTTGGATGCCAGAGGAACCGCAGATACGAGGGCCAACTGTAAATTACAGGCGGATTTAACCCCTGTGTTGATCGAGGGTCCACTGTGTATCTGTATCATATTCTGTAAAGTGTTAAACGTTACCCAAGCAGTGATAATAGACACGAAACACGCAGAAACCATGCTTGCTTTTCTTCTAGTGTGCATGTTTTGGTTTGGTTTTCTTTTACTTTAGCCCAGTGCCCTTCAGAGTATGACTGTGGGACCAACAGCACCACCTGTTAGATTCCTTGAGCCGTATTATTTTCAAGACCCCCTATTATTTGTCCAAATAAATACTGACTGGCTCAGCCTTTTTATTTTGAAAGACTAGGGATTAGTGCTTATACTTACTGTAATGCCATGGCTTGTATTTTTGGATGAATTACCTGACAAATCATTCTCATTTTAGAAATCAATCTCATTTTAGAAGAGTAGTCCTGAAATCTTTCTTACCTGAGAAAAACACTTACCTCCCCCAGTTTTAACTCACACAAAAGTGCACATTTCTACAGGTGGTTGCTGTTTTCTAACTTGAGTGCAATACAAAACAAAGAAAATGCAGATGCAATTTAGTGTGGTCCTGGCAACCAGCAAGTTGTATAAAAAATCTGTATTAATAAGATTTTTTTTTCTTTCTTGGCATTGGAGAAAAAAATTTTAAGCACAGCTTAAGAGCACAATCAAGTAATTATATATATATAAAGACTGATGCATTACCATGATGACCCATACAAACTAGAAAATCTTTTTGTGAGGTTTGTCTCAGGAAACTGTATATAAATCCAAACTCAGAGTATTCCTTCTTCCCATTCTTAGAATTTGGCTCTAAGATCTGTCTTCCCAACAGGTTATACGGTGATAGGCTGGGATACACAGCCTCAGCTGATACCCTTCCTTAATTTTATAGGTTCGCCTGGACCATTGCCCAGTGCAGGATCTGTGCAAGTCATATTGGATGGAAATTTACAGCCACCAAAAAAGACATGTCACCTCAAAAATTCTGGGGTTTGACTCGATCTGCTCTGCTGCCCACGATCCCAGACACTGAAGATGACATAAGCCCAGACAAAATAATACTCTGCTTATAAACGAATACGGTAGGGATAAGGTTCCTTAGCAAAATCGGTATTCTAACATCAGGTCTGCTTTGGAAATTACTCCTTTTGATGCATACCGAAGTAAAAAGCGACATTACATGGAAGGTTGCAGTTTCCTAGTCAAACAACAGTATTTGAAGATTTAGACTAAAATATACTATTGAAGAGGATGAAAAGCAGTCTAGAATATGTGGTTTCGGGAGTTATCTATTTTAGGAGCTTGGTGCTCTTATTCTGTGGGATCTGACAGGACATGAAGACAGCTGTAAAACAAACTGGTGAGAGTATTTCCTGCAAAACATACCTGAAATTCCTATAAATTCTTATAATGTGAGGGTTCCTCACTTGATCCTGATCCATGGAACAGAATGGCACGTTTGTATCAGTGCTCCAAACAAACAGCAGAAGTTTCCAAAAGCTAGGGTGCCAAGCAAGCGCTAGTACTGTTCCTTTTTGAAAGAGGCAAGGCTGTATTATTTTAAAAGGGCTTTGTTCTTTCTGATTTTCATCAATACTTTCAAAATTTACAAACCAGTATCTCAGAGAAACTAAAGAGTTACCTAATACACAGTTTGAGCCCCAACATGTTTGTTAGTGAAAATCGTATTTTGTGTATTTGCTCAGTGTTTGGTTATTCTGTTCCAGTTTCATTTGAACCTAAGACTACTGTGGAACACAGATGCTAAAACACGTCCCCTTCCTCCAAGTGAGATGTGCTAATGTATTTTATAGGCTACTTTGTTCAATGTAAACTAAAGAAACTCTGTAAGTAAACTGTAAGAGCAAAACTAAATTAAACATGTTCTTTTGTTTAAATAATGTAAAATATCTACTCATAAGCAGATAATCTAGGTGTAAGAAATAATTCTTAAGGTAAAGTTCTAGACAGACTGATTTGCCACCTACCTCTTTGCTTATACATTCAAGGGGTTTATTGGATACTTTTACATTTGCGTAATTTTGATGTTCCTTCACTGCTTTACATATTCATTGGGAGAGGTTCAGCTAATCGGGTACAATGGATGTGGCCAAAACGGACTGTTAAATTTCTCGTTTGAATTTGTCAATATTTTCTTCTTCCAAACATGCAATGGTTTTGACTGCCTAGCCTGGAATCGGCAACCGAGTATCATGTTGCACATTTATGTAAAGAGAGTAAATGAAAAGCAACTCAAGAACGCTGTCGGTTTTTTTAGCATGTGCCCCTTCTGTATTCGATATGCCTAACCTTTACTTTGTTAACCTTGGGTTTTTAATGACTCTACTATTTGTTCATATAGTCAGTCTTACACTGAACTAAAACGGCCTCTAAAGGGGATTCCAGGGAGTTCTTTTCAGTAGCACGGCACATCTCTTTATAGCTAAACCAGGTGTAGTGAGGGAACATTTTGGCCCCCTGGAGAGTGTAATCTCAGAATGTTCTATATTATTTACTGACAGACACTTGCAAATAAAATTTCCTGGTATATAAAAACACGCATATACTATTTTAAAGTCTCTTGATACATGACGAAACCAGACCTCAAATCTGCATATTTCCTATGTAGCACAGTACGAATTCTACAGTGTTGGTTCCAAATATGTATCTTAAATATTTCAGTGGGTTATAAGACGTTTAATTACTGACCTGTGTGTGCAGTCGTTTCTGAGGCTCCCTTTCTTGCAACAAAGCCCCTGTTTGTTTGTACACTGTCACACTTCCTCTTAGCAGGGCTTTAACAGAAATATGCTTTTCAAAATTGTTTTATCAAGGTCCAAAATTGCTATTTACCAGTAGCGCACAAAGATGCTCTGACTGGCTACACAGAAAGGAAAATCATAAAATGTCAGAATGAACAATACTTTGTGCCATACACCTCTTCACCCACTGGCAAGCATCTAGCCTCAAATCTTTAAAGAGCAAAAGGCCATAACCTTTATTTTACTTTAAAGCGACAGGAGTACTGTCACTATGTATATGGCACCTGTCATATATATACACACACACACACACACACACATATACACACATATATAGATACCCACATTTATCTTCCAATTCCTCAAGACTAACCCTCAAGCTAATCTTTCCCGGCTTAGCAGGAAGTTACGGAAATTGTTCATCATGGCAGAGAAACGTATCAACTACATACTAAAGTAGAGCTCCCTAGAACAAGTCCTGAGTGTAGGAATGACGGCCACCTGGGACACATCTGATCTTCACATTTTATATACGCAAATTTGTCAGCTATTTTCAAGCACAAGTTTATTCTGGAATTCAGATAAAAGCCGACACTTATCATACACAATTGTTGTAGAAGATTGAACCAGGTATTTCCATTGCAAATACTAAGAAACACCTTTTTCAAGACAGTTAGTTACCACGTGTTAGGATTAATCTTAGTACTGCCCTATGCAAAAACAAACCAAAAAAACCCGCTTTTTAAAAAAAAACCTAGACAGATTAAGCGAAGCCAACTCCTTTTTTTCCTCAGTAGAAACTATTCCAAAAGAATTACAAGGTTCAGTGATATAAATCAGATTAAGAGGAGGTAGACTTTCCTTTAATGCCTGAAATACAATTATATTTCACAAAATAAGACCTTTACTCTTCTGAAGAGATCCTCTAAGCTGGCTTTTATTCCAGTCTCTTCAATCTCACTAAGGGGGGACGGGAAAAAACTAGTCTTACCAGAATGTTTCTGCTTTTTTAGTAGCCAGCTCTCATCAAATTTAGGTCTTCTTTATGTAACTTAGCAGTTCATCTTTTTCCATTTGGTAACCACTTTTCTTCCACTGTTCTCTCAACTGCTGTAAGAGAACCCCAATTTCTTTTCCGGAAGAAATGCCCACTTTTCTGATGTCATGGCCACTTACAGGAAATGGAGGAATGGACCACTGCTGCATTTCCTTCAGAAGACCGTGCTCTCCTTGGTACTTGAGGAGTTCACACACACGAGCAGTTGCATCGGAGTCTCTAGACTAAGGGCCAAAGTCAAACATTACCACACTTGCTAATGATCTTATCCTAAAATTTAAATAAATGCTCAATGTGAAATTTTTCATTTAAAATAAAAGGAATTCACATAATACTTTGTGGGTCTTAGTATTAATAAATGTGTTCCACAATTAGCAAAGATGATTTATATTCTGACCAAGCCCAGAACATACTTACATCTATAATGAAGTCTTGATAGGGTTTCAAAGGTTCTGAACTATCTGTTGCTTTAATTAAATCTTTCCTGTTTTTAACTATAAATAAACCAAGATTCTTCTCTTCTTTTGAAATCTTCAGCCTCAGATCCAATTTTGTGACATCATCCTGTACTTTGAACAGTGAGGTCAAGAGAGTCATTGGCTTTGGGGAAAAACCTTCAACATTTTTACTGACTTTGTTAAATTCTTCTAAACTTGCACTAGCAGGTAAGCCTGTAGGGACAAAAGCATTTTTAACCCAGTTTTAGAAAGGATAAATTTAATAAAATAAATTCATATCTTAAGCAAACACTGTTTCCGTTTGCAGAAGTGCCCTGGCCCCAGGGCTCACTATAGGTCCAGTGTGCTGCTCCATCTTACAGATGAACCACTGGTACACTGTTGCTGGCCTCTCCCACATCGCAAAATCCCGCTGTTGCTTCTGAATATTAATTTTAAACCTACTGAACTATTTCCATGTATAAGGCAGGTCTTCTCCGTGCTGTACATGTATTAAAGCTCCTGGAAGCTCTCAGCCCTTCCATTAGACAGATGCCATCACTTTCATACCCCTCTGTTAGATTCAGAAACTAACACGTAAGGAGATAAGGCAAGTCACAAAGCTGGTAAGTGGCAAAGCCTCACTGAAACCCAGGATGGACTGACTCCAGAGGCCACTTTGTTCCACCACAATGTGCTGTCTCTGAGCTGTCCCCTACCTGTGAAAAAACTGTCCTACTCCTGACCTCAAAGTTTACCATCTTTTAAAATACTCCATTTTTCCTTTTAGAATTGTTTAACATTTTTTTTCTTAGGAAATTTTTAAACTAGATGTGTTTCATGGCCAAAAAGGCAAACTTTTTCAGTTGGACTCACCTATGTAAGGAGCCACATCAAGATCATAGATGAGGTGAATCAAATGATTTACGTGGTTACTAATAAGAATTTTTTTTAGTTCCACCCAAATCCTCTCTCCTGATATTCCAGCCAGGCCTTTTGCATTTTCTGCAATTGCTTCCAAAGTCTCAGGATCGTGGTCACCAGGTGTATCTACAATTTTCCCATAAAACCTACAAAGCAAAAGTCTCAGAGTGTACTACCTCTATGCCAGTGTTTCACCAGAAAAATCTGCTTGTCATTTTACCAGTACTATTGCAGACATCTATTTACTCAGAAACAACAGAGAAATATTAGGTCTAGGAGGAACCTTAACAACCATCTTGGTCAGTTCACCTTCTTTCTCTTCTCACATGAGAAAACCTGAGGTCCAATAAAGTATAAGTAACCTTCTTAAAGTCAGCAAGAACCAGACCCCCTCCTCACTGCACTTTCACATCACTGACTGAAACGTTAGAATGGCCATCAAAAGAGGTCTCTGAATTGGTACTGACACTGGATGCATAAACCAGAGCAGTCTTCTCCAGGCACTAAAACAAGACTTGAAATGCCACGCTGGAGGAGTCTTAATCCCTCAAAGGCTGCCTGTCTGTACACATCAATACTTTTAATTAAGAGCTTCAAATAAAACAAATCTCGCTGCAGACAAGGGAGTGTATTTCATGGACTCTCAGAACTGGAAGCATTAAAGTATACCTGTTTTTACCACTCATATCTTCAAAATTCGTTCATTAGTGATCTAAATTAAATGATTAAATGGCTATAGCTGTGCCTGTCTCTGTCCTATTATTTGTAAAGAGAGACGGTTTGCAAACACTGAAGTCTAAAGGGATAGCATTTATTGACAAAATACGTAGACTCTCTCAAAGAATATTCTGAGTGATCCCAACCAGTGAAAAATTAATATCAGTAGACATAAATTAGCCAGTTACAGTAGTTTACTTAAATGTTAGAGTTCAGAGCTGAAAAAGCATTGCTACCCACAAGACCACCCAAATGCATTTCATACCTTCCCAATTCTTCGGACAGATTTCCCATGACCACCTAAAACAGTAAGCCGTATGAAGGCATACTCTGACTCACTACTCTGTTCAAAGCACCTAGCACAAGGGTTGGCTTGTGATAAGCCCTCATATCTGTGTAATGAATGACTGGTGCAGAAAATAATCAAAAAGAAAAAAGACCTTTTTAAAGCTGAATTATTTAAAAGATCATCACAGAAAGGAGCAAATAACTGCTTTGCACAATGAAAAGATGAAGTATCTAAGTATCATGAGTCACAGTATCCTGTCTCTTGGAGACAGGCATTTGGGATGTCACCACTGTGTACAGTAACCTGATGTGCCTTTCACATGATCAGAACTGTGCTCTGGTAATAATATTCAAAACTGTATCATTAATGTAATTTATAAAAATCCTTACCTGAAATATCTTAAAATTCGAAGATAATCTTCTTGTATCCTCTGTTTAGCTTGTCCAACAAATCTAACTTTCTTATTTTTTAAATCTTCATAACCATTAAAATAGTCAAATAAAGTACCATCGAAACCTATTCATTAGAAAAGAGGGAAGAAAAATCACTATTAACAAATAAGAAGTGGAAAACAATGGCACATATACAATGGAATATTACTCAGCCATAAAAAAGAATGAAATCTTGCCATTTGTGACAACATGGATGGATCTCGAGGGCATTATGCTAAGTGAAATAAACCAGACAGAGAAAGACAAATACCGTATGACCTCATTTTTATATAGAATCTTAAAAAAAACAAGTTCACAGATAGAGAACAGACTGGTGGTTGCCAGAGGCTGAGGCCAAGGGCCGGTGCAGTGGGTGAAGAGAGTCAAGAGGTGCAAACTCCTAGCTATAAAGTAAATAAGTTCTGAGGAGGTAATGCACAGCATGGTGACTATAGGTAACAATACTGTATTCCATATAAGATAGAAGACCTTAAACGTTCTCATCACAAGGGGAAGAAAATTCTGTAACTATGTATGGTGTTAACTAGACTTTTTGTGGTGATCATTTCTTAATATATAGAAGTAGCAAATCATATTGTATACTTAAACTAACGTTGTATTTCAATTACTACCTCAATTCAAAAAATTAAAAGGAACTGAGAAAAAAATTGGAAAACTTAAAGAAATGAGCTAAAAACTATCACAAACAGTAAAAACTAAGCAAAGTGAAGACTTACAAGGTTGAAATACAGACATGAATAGCATTCATCTATATCCAGTATCAAATGGAAGATATAATGGAATAAAAGGCTGCATTTACACCAGCAATTAAATACACTCAATAAACTAAACAAGACCTATGCTGGTATGAAGTGGGCTGAGACAACATCAAACAAGCTGATTTTCAAGTGAATAATGGAAAATAAACAAGAACTGCCAAAATAATCCGGAAACAATACACAGTAGTAAAAACTCTCTGGAGAAACTAAGTACTAAAAGTAATAAATAATAAACCATAGGAAACAATTTTATAATACTGAAATAGGGATGACCTTTCGTTGTCCCTATTGGTAAAATATAATTACCAAGAAGAAACAACAAAACACAACACCAGAGCCTTCAAAGAAATTAATAAATCCAATTACATAAAACATCAGATATGGCTGCATAGCAAAAAAACATCACAATGCAAGGCATTAGACAGATGACATACTGGGAAAAACACATTTCAGTCTGTATCATAGAGACAAATGGCTAATTTTGATAATCTACAGAAAGCTCTTAAATAGAAAAAGACCACATAAATGGAAAAATGAGCTAAAAATATATACAAGGAAATACAAAAAGCCTCTTTAAAAATGAAGATTTTCAACCTTAGTCATAAGAAATCCAAGTTTATGAGACACCATTTTTCAGCTTTGTATCAGCTTGGCAAGGATCCAAGTCTTATTACACTGTCAGCAAGGGGACAGTAAATCTGATGGTGACACTTCACCATGCAGCCTTTTAAACTTTGCGAATTTTGAACCATGTGAACCTAATATCCGTTCAAAATGTTGTAAACCAATTTCTACCACGATATGCTCTCTCACATGTTGAACAAAATGAAAAAAACCTAACAATTTTAATATAAAGTGCATAAAACCTCAGGTATGAATAAAGTGATCAATTCATCCCAGTTATCCCAGGACCTTGCTGATTTTAAAACCGAAAATCGCAGGTCTCAGGAATTAGTTCAGTCCCAGGCAAACTGAGACAGATGGTCACCCTGAGAACTAAGGAGGAAAAAGAGAAACACTTCGAGCAAAGACACAGGTACCATTCAACCACCCAAACGGGGAGCTCTGTGAGCCTAAGAGAGACTTCACCTCGTGGCATCACAGAAAGGAAGCACTGCCACTACTACAAAAAATAACCACTTGTCATTTTAATTCTCTTGAACCTGAGTGCTCTTTGATTATCCCAAATGCAAAGACACTGGTAAACTCAGGCTTAATACTTGCCAAGCTCTTTTGGTTGATGTGGCATTTTGACACTTAGAGCCAATTTATAAGGCTCCAGATTCAGAAAGATATAGCAGGAAATGAAAACAAACAAAAAACTACGTAAAGAGACAAAGATAACGATTACAAAGTAGAACATAAATGTGGTATATATCTGTCTCTTCATGTTACTTCTCTTAATGTCATGTTACTTCTCTTAATGAAGACACTCAACTTCCTGGGGAATGTGGAAATAATAAGATCTTTTTCAGTGAAGGGAAGATCAAATTTGGAGGAAAAAAACATAGTGTGACAAAACAGAAAATAAGGGTTTGAAAAGCAAAGTAACCCTCACCCCCAGAACCAGGAATGCTTTATCTGATAAGGCTTGAAAAGTCTGGATGGGAAAGTGGGCTAAAGGTAAGGATTACTGAGTATACATCAGTGTGTACTTTGTTTTGCTCTGAATACCCTTTAAAAAAATGATGAATAAAAATGAGAAATAAAGCTGTGTTGCTGAGCATAATGTGGTGGTTAAGGATGTGACCTCTGGAGCCAGGCTGCTTACGTTGGAATCCTAATTCTCCAATTTACCAGCTGCAGGACTTTGAGCAAATTATCGTGAGTTAAATACCAGGAACTACTCATAGGGTTGGTGGGAAGATTACATTTATGTGATGGGCTTAGAACAGTGGCTGGCACATTATGAGGGTTCAGCAAATGTTAGAAAACAGTAGTACCAATGAGAACAGTTTTTATAAAATAGTATCTTGAAAAAGACTATTAGTTTCTTTTAGTTCTGTCTGCATATGAGAAGCTAGTTGTTTAAGATTTTTCATACACTGCACTAGTTGGAGCAGTTTAAATAAAACTGATGTAAGAAGAAAATTAACACCTGGAGTTCCACCCCCTAATGGAGAGAAAGCATGCCTCCAGCTGGGCTGCCTTTGGTCATAAATCACCCAGGCTTCGGAAACCAATCAAGGCTCTCCATGACTTGAGCTCAAGTACTTAACATCTCTGAGTCTGTTTCCTCATCTGTCGAATGAGTTTAATACCCACTTTATGGAACTTTTCTGAGAATTAAATGAGCTAAAGTATATCAAGTGAGCACTGATGCGCCTCGAACCGAGTAAGTGCTCTAGAAATGTTATTTGGCATTAATGTAATTAGCAAGAGATCCCATCTGGGCCTACAGCCCCCTTCCCCATCCCACGAAAGTGGAACCCACTGCTTCATCCTTTCACAGTTACCGTTCCCCAAAGTAGGTTACGAAGAGTGGATGCTCCGTCTCTCTTTTCTAATCCAGAGATTTAAACCTAAAGAGCTTGTCTAAAATTTAAAGGACAAAAAACAATGCTTCAATTGTGCACCAAAACACTAACCTAATTCACATCTACTCCCATTATGATTCTCACTCCTTTCATGAATAAGTTAAGCTGAGATGATACATAGGTTCCCTCTCACGCCATCTCTGACGGAGTACAGACAGTTCCTGAAACGCAGTGCTACAGAAGACTGAAGTGGTGCTCGGCACACGGAGCAACAGGCAACGGAAGAGGTGAAGTCACTGACCAAGTGCACCACCGGCACCAGCAGAGAGGAAGGGGTGGAATGTGCGCACAGGAAAGACAGAGGAACAGGGGCACAGCGTGTGTGTGTCTGTGTGCACGTTTCTGACCCGAAACCTAACATTTTTAGATGCGATTAATAAGGTGCCAGGCACTGTGCCAGGGATTCGCCATGACCAACTCCTTTAATCCTCACAACAACCCTGCAAAGGAAGCTAATATCACCTTCCTCATTTTACAGCGAGAGAATGATGGAGTCCGAGGAACCCAGGGATCTCGGCTCCAGGGCCGTCTTTAACCAATAGGCTGTCTCTTAGAAGGAACTAATGCAACCCCTCACGCTGGGGAACGTTTCCAGGATGCAGGTTTCACTCAAAAAGAAGGCATTTGGACTGAATTAAAACATTATCTACATATATTACCTAAAAACATAGAATTTATAGTGAGATCTCTGCGTTCAGCATCTTTCTGCCAGTCAGTTGTGAATTCGACCTCAGCATGTCTTCCATCAGTGGCAACGTCAATCCGTAGTGTAGTTATTTCAAAATTTTCTTCATGAAGCTGGAAGTAAATGTATGTTTTTTTAAAATTTGTTTTTAGTATCACTGGATGAATTGAAAATAACATATTAGTCCTGACAGGTATCTTCTTTCTTTTTACAGTCAACTAGTGCACATATACCTTGAGACAGGAAGACACCCACAGTATTCAAAGATAGATCCAAAGAATATTTTTAAGAACTAATAAACCCATCTTAATTAAAAAAGATGAGTCTGACATATAAAAATGGCATGTCTGACAAATCATGTGGCAGAAGGGAAGAGCCCTCAAAAACAGTATATTCTGGTTCTTCAATTTCAAACCAGACTACTCTTTGAAATATTTTTTAACAGCTCCAGTTTGCAAAGAGCTGAATATCAATTTACAGAATATATACCACTGACTGAAGGACTGACAGAGGAAGAAATACAGGTACCACACCCTGCAGCTCCTTTACTGGTAATCATCAATGAGGTTAAAATACAGTGCCACATATATCTCGGGAAGAGAGATTACCTCCAGCTGGGAAAAGGTGGGTAGCCTCATGTTAGAGGGACATGTGGTCTTAGCTTTGAAAAATAAGTAGGATATGTACATGCAGATGTGGGAAGAAGAACATTCAGATGAAGAGAAAAAGATGACCAAAGGCACAATGGAGAGGAAGAGGGATACGTGTAAGAGAAAGCACACTGCACAAATAGCGTATCAGCATGTAGGGGAAGACAGCAAAGGTCGCTACATGCCAAGCAGTTCGGAATCTCTTCATTAGGAACTGAAAGTCATTAATGATCAGTAAAAGTCTGTTCTAGAATTCCTCTCAACCTCATGCATATTCTTCTCTACAAACAAACTAGTTCTCACTACAGAATTCCAGAATCAGGAATTTGAGGCACAAGTTATCCCAAAGAAAAGGGTATGAAATATGAAGACTGCTGAAAATCCATGCAAGAAAAAAATTAGACCTCCAGAGTGACTCCCTCACCCAAGCAGAGAAACAGAGATTAACCAGAAAGGCTGACTCCAAAATAATCAGAACTTGGGGCACCAGACACGTGACCATGGGAGTGATGCACCACAATGAAAATAACATGAAGAAAAACCAACATAACCCCTATCCCTTTCCCCGCTTGGTTTTCAAAATGCTAACAAGCAGGCTTATTCTAACCTGGGTAACACTGGAGGATTCCTCTGACGTCTCCTAATGAAAAGTCCTCCTGATATTGACAGCGGTGGTCCCATAGCTAACTGGCTGACGCTTCCCACACAGAACTACAGTAAAGTGCTCAGGTCATTATGCACACGGTAGATCACCCAAACATAAAGAGAGACCGAAAAATACCCACACCGAAGGAAAGCCAACAGCAAGACAGAACAAGCTCAGAGGAAATAAAGACATTGTCGAAGTACCTAAAATTGATGCCCTAAGGGAAATAAGAGAAGATACTGCATCTGAACAAGAACAGGAAGCTTTCAAAAATACTGTAAGAAAGACCTCTTGAAAATTTAGAAGACAGCAAAAGTTGCCAATACAATAGGAAAACTGGATGATCAAGTTAAGGCAATCTCAAAGTAAAATAAAACGAATGAGAATATAAAACAAGAGACAAAAGATAAAACTACGAGATGAGCCCCCATGGTCCAACGTCCAACATCACGGGATTTTCCAAAGGGAGAGACATTTAACAAAGGGGATGACATCATGAGGGGAACACAAGGGGGCCCTAAGAGCCCTACACAATGAATGAAAAAATAAATCTGAGCCAAGGCACGTCATCTTGAAATTAAAAACACCAGAGATAAAGAGATCAGAAAGGCTTCCAAGAGGGGAAAAGAAGAATAATAATCAGGTCTCAAACAAAGGAGAGATCCGAATGAGCTCAGACTTCTCAGTGGCAGCACTGGAAGGTAGAAAAACAAAGCCTTTTTTACATTTCTGCCTGAAAATAATTCCCAGCCTTGAATTCCACAGCCAACCAAACTATCAGATCAGTGTGAAGGTAAAATAAAAACATTTCACACATGGAAAGCTCTCTCAGGTTACCAAAATGAGGGCATAATCCAGGAAAGACTACCACGGGATCAGGAACCAGGAGGTCTGGTAAGTAAGAGGCCAAGGAAGGTCACAAGATCTGGTGTGGGGAAATCCCAGGACGTGAGTGGGGAGCCGGCCTAGGACGCACAGATGGGAGAAGACAGACTGCAGCTGGTGAGCTGGCTCCAGAAAAAGGAACTGAAACTTGACGTGGTGAAAGCCACCGGGAGGAACTGCACAGCACAGGATGAATGAATGAGCAGCACACGAGAGCTGTGTCACAGAACTACGCCGTTAAATGCAGGGAAAACCCAAAGCATGGAACACGAGGAATGTAGTTGAAACACACTGCACGATCTAGCCATAAACAACAGTTATGAACTGATTTAACCAAAAATTATGGCATATATGTACTGAGAAAATGAGGGAAGGAGCATCGTATGTGCTTGCTGTTGAGAAGGGTGTGATAAGAAGGCTCAATCACCTTCCCTGCAGGAAGTCAACAAGCAACATCTCAAGACTGGAAATTAAAAACGAAAATGGGGCTTCCCTGGTGGCGCAGTGGTTGAGAGTCCACCTGCCGATGCGGGGGACACGGGTTTGTGACCCGGTCTGGGAAGATCCCACATGCCGCAGAGCGGCTGGGCCCGTGAGCCATGGCCGCTGAGCCTGCGCGTCTGGAGCCTATGCTCTGCAACGAGAGAGGCCACAACGGTGAGATGCCCACGTACAACAAAAATGAAACACTGGAGCGTAGAAAGGTCTTTTTTAGAAATGTGGAGGGAAAAAGTAACTACTATAAAAATAAAAGGGCCTTCAGCAAAGGAGGATGCAGGATTTAATAGAGGGTAGAGGAGACTGACTTTTCTTTGTTAAACTAGGCTTTTTGTTATTCGCTTTTTAAAAACTAGAAATGATCTATAACAATTCTTTAACTTACCAAAAAAGGCAATGCAGTTCCTGTCAAACTTTTCACTCACCCTGGCAGTGATCGTCCCATGCTTTTCTCCTTTGTTGTTGATCATACGAATGCCGACCGACTGAAACAGCTCCTTCATTTGAGCAGGGGTAGCAGTGGTAGCAAAATCCACATCCTGCGGCTTTACCCCGCTTAATAAATCCCTCACTGCTCCTCCTGCTATTCTTAATTCATGATTTTCTTTGACAAATAATTCTGAGGTGAAAAAGAACGTTTTCTGTTTCAATGTGTTTCTTTTAAGCGCAGAAGTACAGTTTTCCCATCTACTTGGGACAGCAGAGATTACTGAACTCGGCCTTTTTACATAAAAATTGGGAGATCAAGGCCCACAGCAATGAAGTGACCTGCCTACAGCGGAATGCCTCTAATAAACATGGGAAGCAGGGAACGTGCAGAATTTCTTTTAGGTTAATTCGGAAGATAATTTAGAATTCCACAGTGCTTCAAGGTCATCAATGTAAATTTGAATTACTACTAAAAAGTAAGGTGAATAATTCCGCTCTCTCTCTCCCTCCGGATTTATGTGCATACTTTAGAATTGTGACGTGTTCCTGCACATATTTCTCTCTGTGTATTGTGCTGAGGCAACATATTCATGCAGGAAGCCATCAAACATTAGTCGATCACACCACACACAATAAACGTTATAGCTAAGAACCCTTCAAGAAATAATCGACATCTGATGTCTGAAACCAGCTCAGAGCTCTTCTATGGAGAAGCCATATGACACTGGGGCCACCATGAGGACCTGAGTCCAGGACACCCAAAGCAGGCAGAGGACAAGGCCGAGTCCACCACAACCACCCATGTGACTAAGGGACACCACAGGGATCCAGTGAGCATGACGTCCAGGACCCGGCCTGACACCACCACCCACGCCTTGGTGTTGCTATGAGCTGGACATGCACAATGAGGCCCAGGTGGCCTCCTGTGGACATAACCATGGCAGAGAACATCCACAGCAGACAAGGCCACCCTGTGACCAGGATCAAGACAACCTGTCATCATGTCTGAACAGATGAGACACAAACACTGTCCAGACAGCACACTGTAACAGTTCATACGTGTGATACTCTTAGTTCCCAGTCAGCATTAGCCTCACACTGTGTATGTAGGCTTCCCATCTTCCAGGTAAGAATCATTAAGATAATCACAGGTTAACCCCTGCTTCCTGACACCACCTGATGCACAGCAAAGCCCCGCTTCTTCAACTTGCCCCAAAAACACGTGATTCAAGCTCAAATCCTACAAGACGTCCTTTCTACACCCCTGTTACTCAGAGGCCCCAAGGTGCCCCAAGGTTCCCCATGGTCAGGGCTCCCCATCTCGGCGAGGGGTGCTCCTGCTGGCCTTTGGCAGGAGGGCGCTGACCTGAGCGTTCGGCTAAAGGCATCAGAGCTCTAGCAACACTAATCACAGGTCAAAATGTCATCCTCCGTCCCCACGCCAGTCTGTGCTCTTTGTCATCCTCCTCCTCTGCCTGTTCTTCCCAGGCCTTCCAGCTGCAGACCTCTGCAGACTCCCTAAAATGATCTGCTAAAAAATAACAATGGTTCCCTCCCTCTACCTTCTTGCCTTAACTAAAGGCTCTCCCACAGGGTTACCACTTCCGTGAGTCCCCTCCCAGAGGAAGTGTGCAAACTCCTTTAACTCCACATTTCCATTCAAGTCCCAATGAGTCCTTAAAATGAGGTCCATGGCCCCTTAAATTAAAATATAAAAAATCATCTGTTAGTCCAAAGTTTTCCTGAGACTTAGGTAAGGTAAACAAGAGTTTCATGAAATAGTACTTACCCTTACTATACATACCATGCAATCTAATCTATTCTATTCTTTATCTCTTTTCCTCTATTTTTTAATGCTGGCCATGACCACTAAGTTGACTTTATGACCCACTAACTGGTCACACAGTGGGGAACACACACTGACCCAGCTCACCCTTCCTCAACTCCTGCGATTCAGTTTAGGAAGTCTCTCCTCGTGGTGGAGTAAAGTGGATTCCACCTAAGCTAGGAGAGCAGCCTACCTTTAATTACATTAAAATTACCTGTTTATGTCTTTGTCTCCCCACTTCTCAGAGTAGCAAACCTATCTCACTCAACTTTATACCAAACTGGCTCACGATGGAACTGAACTGTGATACACAAGCTTAAGAAAAAGAACGAAAAGAAAAAAAAGAGGGATCGCTTCACTGAAAAGTTTTTAAAAAGCTTTTCGTCCTTCAGCTTAAGAGAGTACATAAGAAACTGTTGGAATGCAAAAAATGGGCAAGTTTTACTTTCATTTGAACCTACTTTAAGAGGATGAAGGTCAAGGCTGAACACAAAGATAACCACTGTTTTGAGATTCTCAAGCTCCGTCTACTAAAATAAAATTGTAAGTTCAAAGTCACCCAGTGTATTAACTACATTACAGAAAAAATATGTTCCAGAACTCGAAGTAATCTATTCATCATTTTGATTAGCCCTATGGAAATGGATAACTATGTCCAAAAGTTCTCACAATCCTAACATTTTGATATAAATGAGAATGGCACATAAAGGCATATGTACGTGCCTGTGTGAAAGAGCAGTCATAGAAACTGCAAGAAAGGCATGATTTTATATTGACCCAAAACAGTAAGGCTTAGCCAGCTTAAAGAGGCTCCTTTTTCCCCTCAGTTACTGACATCTTCAATCTTACAGAAACAAGGACACATTCCACATTCCAACAAACTTCGTAAACTACATACATACTCAAGTGAACATAACACCTCATACAACTAAATTTAATTGTAAATTCAAGCTTAAGACTCATGAAATGCAGGATCTCATCATTCCAAATGGTCTTAATTTGTGTCAGCTGCCACAACTGATAGCAAGCTATTATTAATCAGTCTGAAGAGCAACCAAAAGACCAAGACATTAATTTGTCAGAAAACTTGTAACTGTCTTCTATCTTCGAAATTTTATTTTAATTTTTAGTCAAATTTTCATTAACTGCTTCACTTTACAATTTTGAGTTTTGAGTATTGGAGGTCGTACGGATGGAGAGCGGGCAGGAAGTGTTAGTAAAACGACCACTACACAGCACGACTGTTACTACCAGAAAACAAGCTATCTGTTCCTTAGCGTTTCTAGGAACTCCCAAACTTCAAGAGTGATCAGCTATTCCAACTGTCCCAAATGTTAATACGACTTGGTGACACCACATACCTAAGCAGCAGCGGATAGCTAAGCATGGAGCACTATCTCCCAGCAACCCCAGCTTCTCCACTAACCGTGTAACTTAGCAAAAAGCACTAGGTTTGGAACTTCAGTCTCATGTATACAATGAAGAAATAATTTTATATGCCACTGGTATTATATGGCTGTCCTTAGCAAAAGGAAACATAAATTACATGACATAAACTGACATTATAAAACGCTGTATGAGCATAATACACTGTCCTAATCTCCCAAATTCTTGCACACTGGGAACTAATTTTACATCTGGCAAAACAGCTATCATGATTTAAGAACTGGTACAGTATGAAACTGCACAGCATCACAGCCATCTTTTTTTTCCTTTGTGTGTTTTTGTGCATTGTTTTCATACAGAACATTATATTTTACCAGGATACTCAAGTCTTTAGAACGTAGCAAAGATCAAATAAAACTAATTACTTGATTTTCTAACCATTGGGCACTGCACTAAAAGATTCCATTCTTACCAGTTCCACTATAACCTAGAAAAATGCAATCTTAGAAGATGCCCATGCTCCCATTTGCCAGTCTTTCGAGGACCAGACCACTGGGCAAATACTACCACTCTCTTACCATACTATTCCGTCTCTAACTTCCTTAGGACTTCACCACTCAAGGTGGAGAAAACTGAGCTCTTGAAGTCAGGGTTAGTAAGCCAAATGCAACTGTTAAAATAAAAAATGTTCAAGGACCTACAGTAATCAATATCCACAGCCTTGTTTCCAAAAGAAAAATGCAGAAGGATCTGAGATAGGCCCCCAAGAGTTAATTCCCTACATCCAATCATTTGGCCCTTACAACGGAAGACGGGAAGAGTGGGCGCTGGGAAAGGCATGTAAAGAAATAACAAGCTACAATCCAACTCAAAGCTGAAGCTTCTAGACATGAGCCATACAAACAGTGGCCACACGTGGTTCCTGAGCACTGTGAAATGCGGCGAGTCTGCATTAAGACGGTCTGTGCGTGCTAAGGACCAGATTTCAAAGATTTACAAGCAAGAGAAGGAATTATCTCACTCATAATTTTTACAAATATTTGACATTAAAATGATGGTATCTTAGATATACGGAATTAAATAAGTTGATTACTAAAAATAGTTACTAAAATTCATTTCACCCATTTCTCTATTTTTTTAATGCGGTTACCAGAAAAGTTTATGTAGCATATGAGACTCACTTCTATGGGACAGTGAGTCTCTAACATTTTTCACTCTAATTAAAAATCACGGGCTTCCCTGGTGGCGCAGTGGTTGAGAGTCCGCCTGCTGATGCAGGGGACACGGGTTCGTGCCCCAGTCTGGGAGGATCCCACATGCCGCGGAGCGGCTGGGCCCGTGAGCCATGGCTGCTGAGCCTGCGCATCTGGAGCCTGTTGCTCCGCAACGGGAGAGGTCACAACAGTGAGAGGTCCGTGTACCGCAAAAAAAAAAAAAAAAAAAAAATTCACAGCAAAGCATCTGCTTTAGGCCCTCCACTTCAAGACTATGAAGAACCTATAAAAATCAACAAGTTCTGGACCATTTACCTCTGACATACACCTAAAAAAATCACCTTATTTCAAGAATAGGAAAGTAGCTTTGTCAACAAGCTAATGCAAGGAAAGTCATTTTAAAGCAATGGTTCCTCCACCTTCTGGTCATGAGAGTTTTTATCAAAATTTATAAATGCCCATGCTCCCTAGAGATTCCGATTCCAGTTCAGTAGGGCAGGAGTGGGACACCAGCACCTGTATGTTATAAAAAGCTCCCCAGGTGAATCTAATGGACAGCTCCCCAGGTGAATCTAATGGACAGCCAGGGTGGCAAACCAACAGTTAAGGTCATGTTTCTACATCCATACACCTTAATATATTTCTGAAGGCGTGACTAAGATACCATAGGCTTTGAAATGCAGCTGTGTGCACTGCAACAGTAGCTAATACTGAGAACCAACATAAGAAATGACAGTACTGCGGCAAGCAAGATGAAGCTGCTGTAATCCGGCACTTAGCTCAAGTTGTTTCCTGTGCTCCTTCCAGATAAGTTCTGCATGTGCACAAACGGACGTAACTCCCACTTCCTTCTACCTTCAGTTGTTTCACAAAGCACTTATACCTGGGGTGGAAATATAGCTTAGTGGTTACAAGCTGGGTTCTCAAACCAAGACTGTACAAGTTCAAAATCCAGCTCTCCACTTATTAGCTATAAAAACGTTGGAAAAGCATTTCACATTCCTAAGCCTCTGTTTCTTCAACTATAAAACAAGAGAAAAAGTACCTACTCCTTAAGTTAGTAGGCTCAATTCTGTGATGCATATAAAGTACCTGGGTTTTGTGTTTTTTTCCGGTACGCGGGCCTCTCTCTGTTGTGGCCTCTCCCGCTGCGGAGCACAGGCTCCGGACGCGCAGGCTCAGAGGCCATGGCTCACAGGCCCAGCCGCTCCGCGGCATGTGGGATCCTCCCGGACCGGGACACGAACCCGCGTCCCCTGCATCGGCAGGCGGACTCTCAACCACTGCACCACCAGGGAAGCCCAAAAGCCATGCTTTTTAACTGCAATCATTATTTGCCTCTTCTCATGATTTGGCTATAGTTTTCGATTACCCATGCATGGTAAACCCTGCTTTCATTAGCTTAACAACAACAAAAAACCACGAATGTTGGCTAAAAAACGTTAACCCTCTGCCTCTCCATTTTTACAGGCTTCCAAAGCAAGAGGAGGCATCCTAATCTCTCACCTGTCAGACTCTTCAAGCCTTCTGTGAAAAGCGACTGGAACTCTGGAGACTGCAACTTCATTGTAAACAGAGAGTGCTTCAGAAGGAACAGTCTACTCCAGCTGCAGCTCAGCAACTGCCTGCGCCAGGGACCCAGGCACCTCAGCATCTGGAGATAAAGTCACCAACCACACATCTACAAGACAAGCAAGCATGCCCAACAATGAAACTTCCAAGTGAAGGACAACAAAGGGATATTCCGTGATTTTACTTATCAACAGAGAGAGACATTCATCTCCTGTTCAGATGAGAGACTGAAAAAAGCGACAATGGGAGGGAGAATTACAGCTGGAACTACTCTTGTCGTTATCCGGTTTTGCACTCATGAAGCGCATACTACTGATACTACACCCGCGTATGTATTTTACTGTTAGGGTGCTCTTCCGGGAGGTGGTTTAACGCGTGAGGGCTGCCAAGAACAGTGGCTCTAGAAAATGTAACTCAAAGACGTGCAGGAATACTTGGTCTCCTCCAGAACAAGTCACGGTCACATACTTGCCCACACGCACCTGAGACTTATGACCCAGTAATATTTCCTAGGCACTGTAAAATAAGGTATTCCCCCATGACCGGTCCTTGCTCCCGGCTTCTTCCTCATTCACCATCCGCCCCTCGCATCACGTCTCCTGAATCCCACCCATCCACACCCCGCCTTCCGTCCTCCGTCATCCCACCCCGCTTTCCACATAAGGTGGGCCTCCGTGAGGCAACAACAGAGCTCAAGTGACCCCCGACGGAAACCACTAGAGAAGAACCATTTCTTTACTTGGAAAGCGGGTTTCAAAGGCGCTTCCCACCAGGGGGCGAGCTCCCCTCATCCAGACCACTGGGGAGCACAAACACTGCGCTTCCTTCCACCTCCGATTCAACTCAGAAAAACCCAGGGAGGGGGTACCCAGGCCCTGAAACGGCGTGCCCCGCCCCTCCCACGACAAGTGCTGGACAGAAATGGGAGACCCTCAGGGGCCCGGCCGCGAGAAAGGGAAAGAGCCCGGGGGAAGCCCGATGAAGCAGCCCGCGGTCAGCGAGACGTGGCGGACACGCGGCCCCGCGACCTCCACGTCGGGCTCTGTCCCCTAGTGCGGAAGAAGCCTCTCACTGCCCCCGGCACCCGCCTTCCCCAAGACCCGGCCCGCGCGAGAGCCCGCAGGCAGCTCGCGTTGTCGCCACCGCTCCCCCTCCCAGCGGCGCGCACCCGCAAATACCCCGCGCGCCCGCTCACCGGCCCCGCCACGCCGTCATCGCCGCGCGCACTTCCCGGCGGCAGGCGAGGGGACGTCACTGACGCGCGCCGATCAAAGGCGAATGGGAAGTCACAGCAGGGCGTGGGCGGGGCCCGCGCAGGCTCTCCCCGCCCCTTCCACCTCCCCGCGGAAGCCGCTCGCTGGAGCGCGGTTCCCCAGCTCCTCCCAGGGCTAAGCAGCCAGTCGTCGCTCCTTAGGCGACCCGAAGGACCAGGGTCTGCACACTTGTTTTAATTACGTCTCACCGCGCATCTCTCTGGCCCTGAGGTAGTTAGGCGCCCATCTGCACTGCATACCTGTGTGACCTTGGTCGAGTGACCCCGGCTGCCTTTGTAAAATGAGACGATCACTAGAACCTCTCTCAGGGTCTTGTCAGGCTTAAATGTCACGTTATTCCCTACTAAAGAGGAAGTGCTCAGTAAATGTGAACTTGTTATTGTTGCCTGCTCCCCGGTTCGCACTTGACTCATGTTACTATTCTATACCTTATCTCTGCCCAAGAGTAAGAACACATTTTTTAAAATACACGTACCTAGACAAGACCTAGGCAGAGGGTTCGAGAGACGTTCGTTTTAAATTAAAAGCCTCCGGTCCGTTGAAATTACTGGGCATATTTTAATTTTCCCATCTGAGGTTTGTAACCGTTGGCTTTCACGGTCTGGAAACTTGTGCAGCTGTAGAGTGAAGAACTTGGATTTGATTCAGTGCCTTCGTTTTTCGGAGAGCAGAGAAGAATGAAGAAAGTGGCCAAAGAGTGGGAGGACAGCCCTAAATTCTTAACATGGGAAACTTCTAAGAAGTTTTCCAATAACCTAAAAAATAACTAAAATCTGCATCGTGTAATGTCGTTTTAATATTGTAAGTGTAGTCTTTTTGCTTTAACTTTAATGTCCCTAAAACTGTCCTAGAAAAATTCATATGCTATGGTATTTCTGTGGCTTCCCTTGATGAGACCTCTTATCTTCAGAGGGATTAAGCGTCCCATTTTGAGGCACATATGACTAGCCTTCCAAGTTGCCACTCAGAGACAAAGCATTGATTCAATCCAACTCCTTAACACAGTAATGAAAAAATATATATATATATATACGTCTCCTAACTAAGTTGGCCAAGAAAAAAATAGAGAGCATTTAATGTAAAAGAGACCATCAATGGGGACTTCCCTGGTGGCACAGTGGTTAAGAATCTGCCTGCCAATGCAGGAGACGTGGGTTTGAATCCTGGTCTGGTAAGATCCCATATGCCGTAGAACAACTAAGCCCATGCACCACAACTGCTGAGCCTGCACTCTAGAGCCCACAAGCCACAACTAGTGAGCCCGTGCGTGCCTAGAGCCCATGCTCTGCAATAAAACAAGCCACCGCAATGAGAAGCCCGCACACGGCAATGAAGAGTAGCCCCCGCTCGCCGCAACTAGAGAAAGCGCACGCACAACAACAAAGACCCAACACACACAAAAATTAGTTAATTAATTAAATTAAAAAAAAAGAACCACGCTCACAAGTAAAAAAAAAAGAGAGCCCATCACTGAAGACATATGGACATTAACAGGATAATAGGAGACACTATGGACAACTGTATGCCAACCAATTTGACATTATAGATGAAATGGACAAATTCTTCGAAAAATACAACTTATCAAAACTGAAACAGGATCAAACTTTTAAATCTGAATAGCCCTTTACTATTAAAGAAATCAAATTTTGTTCAACAAACTTCCCATAATTCCGGGCCCAGATAGTTTCAGTGGTCAAATTTATCAACCACTTAAGGAAGAAATAACACCAATTGTGAACAATTTTTGTTCAGAAAATACAGCGAATACTCTTTCTCTCATTTGAGGCCAGCATAGCACTGATAACAAAACTGAAATAGATATTACCCAAAAAAGAATTTACAGTTCAACATCCACATGAACACAGAAAGAAATACCTCTAATAAAATCTTAGCAAATTGAATCCAGCCAGTTGGATCAAGTTGGGTTTATTCCAGGAATGCAAAGTGGATTTAATATTTAAAAACCAATCAATGTGGGCTTCCCTGGTGGCGCAGTGGTTGAGAGTCCGCCTGCCGAAGCAGGGGACGCGGGTTCGTGACCCGGTCCGGGAAGATCCCACATGCCGCGGAGCGGCTGGGCCCGTGAGCCATGGCCGCTGAGCCTGCGCATCCGGAGCCTGTGCTCCGCAACGGAAGAGGCCACAACAGTGAGAGGCCTGCGTACCGCAAACAAACAAACAAAAACAATCACCATATTACACCATATTACAGGCTAAAAAATAAAACCTATATGATCATCCCAATATATGCAGACGAGGTGAAACCTAGCAGGACCTTGTGGGGCTCCTGGTCACAGAAGCCTTTCAAACACTTGCTAATCAGGGAAGGGAGGGGATGCAGAGACAAGGGAAGAGCAGTCAAGAAACATTAGTGTACCCTTGGGGCAGGGTCCTGGTTCTGCCTCAAGGGAGACACATAACAATATCTTTGAGCTCTTTTACAGAACTAAAACCCCCCAACAAATGGAAGATGTTAGCATTTTTCATTGCAGAGAAGCTCATCATGAGACCATATGAGGCCAGATGAAAGGAATGGTAGAAGCTCATTAGTAGATCACCTGAGGCTAGATTAAAGGAGTGCAGGCCCTGCACACACCCTGATCCTTATCAGCAACTCCACTCTAGAACCATTGCTGTTAAACTCCACCAAATCCTCCCGGTTGGGACTCTCAGTTTTTGAAGGGCACAAGCCCGCTGTGTCCCCCTTTGCATGTCAAAGCAATAAAGCTATTCTTTTCTACTTCACCCAAAACTTTCTCTCTGAGATTTGATTCGGCACCAGTGCACAGAGGCTGAGTTTTCAGCATTAAAAGCACTTAAAATTCAACACACATTGATGATAAAAACTCCAAAAATTAAGAAGACATCCGGGCTTCCATGGTGGCGCAGTGGTTGAGAGTCCGCCTGCTGATGCAGGGGATACGGATTAGTGCCGCGGTCGGGAAGATCCAACATGCTGCGGAGCGGCTAGGCCCGTGAGCCACGGCCGCTGAGCCTGCGCGTCCGGAGCCTGTGCTCCGCAACGGGAGAGGCCACAGCAGTGAGAGGCCCGCATACTGCAAAAAAAAAAAAAAAAAAAAAGACTTCCACAATCTGGCAAAGGGTATCTCTGTAAAATGAACAGCTAATATCATACTTAATGGTAAAATATTGGCTTTCTCCCTAATATCAGCAACAAGAATGCCCATTCTCCGTACCTCTTTTCAACATATTACCATAGTTCAAGCCGTTAACGTAAGGCAAGGCAAAGAAATAAAAGATATAATAATTGAGAAGGAAGCGAAATTGTCTGTTTTCAGATGACATAATAATTTACACGGAAGTCATAGGAACTGGCAAAAGTACTAGAACTAGTAAGTGAACTTAGCAAGGTCTTAGGATTAAAGGTTAATAAATAAAAATTATTTGTATTTTTATACAGTAGCAGCAAATAGTTCTAAATTCAAATTTTAAGAGTAGCTAAAGTATATGGATATAGATATATAGATACATAGTATAGTGTAGAAATAAATGGAATAAAAGAAGCTATATGGTTGGTAACCAAGCATAGGTAAAGTAATTCAACATCACGCATTAGGGAGATGCAAATTAAAACCACAGCGAGATGTCATTACATACCCATAGCACATTTTAATCAAAAAGAAACAAAGGGGCTTCCCTGGTGGCGCAGTGGTTGAGAGTCCGCCTGCCGATGCAGGGGACACAGGTTCGTTCCCAGGTCCGGGAAGATCCCACATGCTGCAGAGCGTCTGGGCCCGTGAGCCATGGCCGCTGGGCCTGCACGTCCGGAGCCTGTGCTCCACAACGGGAGAGGCCACAACAGTGAGAGGCCCGCGTACCACAAAAAAAAAAAAAAGAAACAAACAAACAAACAAAACCCCTGGTAATATCAAGCGCTGATGAGGATGCGGACCAACTGGAACTCTCAGACATTGTTAGTGAGAATACGAAGTGCTGCAGCCACTCTGGAAAACAGTTTGATGGTTTCTGATAAAGTGATGTATATACTACCCACCATACAAACCCAGCAATCCTGTTCCTAGATATTTACCTGAGAGAAATAAAAGCTTATGTTCATACTAAAAAAAAATGTATGTGAATGGCTACAGTAGCTTTATCAATAATCATTCAAGCCTGGAAATGAGCCAACTCTCCTCCAACAGATGAATGGATAAGTAAACTGTGGTCGATCCACACAAAGAAATATTACTCAGCAATATAAAAGAGGTTAACTGCTGATCCACACAACACGTCTAAAACTCCAATCAAAAAAGCCAGAGTCAGGAGGCTACACTCAGAATGATTCTACTTATACGACATCCTGGAAAAGGCAAAACTAGAGAGGCAGAAAACAGATCAGTTGTTGCCGGGGCCTGGAGACAGAGGGAGGGATGTACTACAAAGGGGCAGGAGAGAAATTTGGGGGGTGATGGAATGGCTCTATATGTTGATAATCGTGGCAATCACATGACTGTGCATCTTTGTCAAAACACACAGAAAGGTACATGAAAAAGGGTCAACTTTCCTATATGTAAGTTATACCTTAATAAACCTGACCAAAATATTGTCTTTCTATGTATTAGCAAAAAAACACCCAGAACATGAAGTTTTTTAAAAATATATTTTTAAAGGCTCTCAAGGAATGCTTATTCAAATGGATTCAATTTTTAAAGCACTGACATAGAAAAGGAGAATGAAGAACTTTGAGGGTATTAAACTAAAGGGGGAAGAACTCTGTAGATAAAATGCCCCCCTCAACGCTCCTCCCCAGTGTAGTGAAGCTAACCATAGCTCTAGAGAAGTCCTCTGTCCTCCACACAGGATGTTTACTATTATCTCTTAATACAGACCCATCCTGAGGACCATAAACATTACCTGCCAAGAAGCTGACATTACCACACTGAAATCCTAAAGGAAGTTTTTCTCTTTGTATGGTATATACCCCAAAGTAAACGTTATGAACAGACAGGACTTTTAGGGTTCGGCAGGTATCTATACTCTGGAAACATCACAGCCGTGAGTATGATTCTGCAGTTAGAAGGCAATGTATTATTAAAAAGAAATGTCAATAAATTGAGATAAGAACAGTTTAGAAACATGTATCAATATTTATTATATATACCAACTTCAGGCCTTAACAGTTATCAATGCTCGTTTGAAAACTTTCGAGGGGCAGGACTAACGGTCCCCCAGGATACCCGAAAAGACCACCAAATAAGGAATACCCTGCGCCCTCCCAGATTCACCACACCCCTTTCTCTTCTTCCCCTATAAAATCTTGCCCGACCCTCGCCCGGGTGCGACTTCTCTGGCCCCTTTCTCTCGGACCAGTGAACCTCGCCCGGGAGCGCTCCCTAATAAAGCTCACTTGAAGCTTTCCTCTGTTTCGCGGTGCCGTTTGTTAAGATCCGACCTTACAGTAGTAGTCTTTTCCAACTTCTAGACGTTCCCTCCTTCCATCTTTAAAGCCACCAGCGCAATATTTTATTTCCTCTCTCAGCCTCCTGACACTTTCTTACAAGACCTTTGTGATGACATTGCCCCCCACCCTCACCCCGGATAATCCAGGATCATCTTCCCATCCAAAGATCTTGACCTTATTCACATCTGCAATGTAAGGTGATGTGTTCATGGGCTCTGGGAATTAGGATGTGGCTATCTATGGGGGACCATATATCAACCTACTGCAACCCCAAGTGTGTGCTTTAGTGACTGGGGGATGGGAAGACATAGGAACACCATGGATTATTAAGTTACAAGCCAACTGATTCTTCAACTTGGGACGTTCACTTCATGGATGTTAATGAGGAATACTTTTTTTTTTTTTTTCCTTTTCTGGGCTTTAGGCAGGTGGTTTTATTTCAAGTAAAAACACAAGGCTGAACAGAGGTAGAGCTATTAAGTGGCAGAGTGACAGCCTTTGGGATCATAGTTCTGCATTCCCCCTGGCAGCACCTCACTCCAGGACCCTTTAGCAAAAGCCCTAACTAATCACTGCTCCCAGGAGCATTTGCATTCAAAAATAGGACAGAGAAGGGAGACTAATGCTTTGCATAAAGATATGAATTTATAATGAAAGCATGTTAGGCCCCTTGGAGATATCTGAGGCAATATGTAGACAAAGGCAGAATAAAAACATAATTATAAGCAAATTTTAATATTCTGCAGTTTTGTAGTGGTGGTAGTGATCTACTCAAACCTGTCCCCCACCCTTTTCTTTTTTTTTTTTTCTTTGTAAGGCACACTGAGTAATTTGTTTAAAAGAACAAGTTCTGTTTCAAGAGTGCATTCTTTCATTGAAACAACAAAAAGTACCTGTTTGAAGAAAAAGTCATTCACTCGTTTTGTTCTCATAAAAGTTTAACAGAAGCCAACTAAAGTTTAAGATGTCCCAGAGGACAAATATATTTCTCAGCAAATGTAGAATCGCAATTTTCATTGGTGCTAGGAGTTTTTCCACACAAATGCAATTTTATTTCACATTTAATACAGGTAAGTAAATAGACAAATCAATTTTAGCAGTTCTGAAATTTCATACTGGGTCATTAGTTTTAAAAGATGGGACTTCAGTAATAGTTAAAAGAACAGAGGCCCAAGGGTAAAGACTGAGAATAATCACCTTCAAAATTCTGACTTAGCAGCAGCCTCAGATCAGAACCAAGAGTGGTGGCACAGTGGTTAAGCCTCTGCCTGCAAATGCAAGGGACACAGGTTTGATCCCCAGTCCGGGAGGATTCCACATGCTGCGGAGCAACTAAGCCCGTGCGCCACAATTACTGAGCCCACAAGCCACAACTACTGAAGCCCGTGACTGTAGAGCCTGTGCTCTGCAACAAGAGAAGCCACCATAATGAGAAGCCCTCATGCCTCAACGAAGAGCAGCCCCCGCTTGCTCCAACTAGAGAAAGCCCACGCGCAGCAATGAAGACCCAACGCAGCCAAAAATAAACAAACAGATAAACATTAAAAAAAAAAAAAAGAGGAGTGTAAACCAGCTTTCTTGTGATGTTCTCCATCAGATTTATTACTTTTAAATATAGGAATTCCTATGGAATTCCCTAGTGTAATTACACAAACCCCCTCTTCTTTCCTTAAGACTGCATACTCTGATGGATTCTGACAAGACCAAGCTAGATAAAATTAACACCTGTCCTCACATCTAGTGGTAGAAACAGAGATATAAACATAATATTCAGTGCAGCATAAAAATAAAATTGACAGGTAAATGCAGCAATTGAACATACACTCAAAGTAAAAAGAGTATAGAGTCAGAGAAGAGAGTCTTCCCATAGGAAATCAGACTTAACCTAAAATAATTAAAACTTTCTCAAGACGAATCTCCTCCCGCTTCCCCAGCAACACCAACTAAGATATTTAGTCCCAGTTAAGTACTTCTTATACTGTTTCTTTTAAAATAATTATGGCAATTATATAAGGTTTTGCCATCCTGGGCAATGTGACTTCGGAAAGCACCATAAACAAGCTGTGCTAAGTAACTTCCCTGAGCCTCAGTTTATTTATATGTAAAATAGGTTTACAGGAATGTGTGTAAAGCAATCGAAGTCCCCAGCACATAGGAGGTTCCTTCTAGACTAAAAAGGAACACTAATTTACATCAGTAAAGTAAGTTTAATTTTTAGTTAGTTTTTTTACATTCTAGTTCATTTCCTTTATCTGGCTTTGAGAGCAAAGAGCTGGCCCCTGCAAAATCACTTCACACTAGAGACTTATATCAAATCCTTATGTTGTTCACCTTAAACTTATACAATGCTACACGTCGATAAGATCTCAATAAAACTGGAAAAAATAAAACAGTAAAATAAAACTGATCACTGAGTAAAGAACTGAAAAAGCTTAGGTTACTGAGATTCCTTACTGAAAAAACACATGCTTTTAAATTTAGCTGTACACAGTAAATCCCGACTGATTTTACACTGGAATTGTTCTAATAACACCTGGGATTCTATTTAAACCCTGTTAGTGCATCTTCCTATTTTTTTAATAACAGTTTTATTGAGACATAATTCACATGTCATAAAATACATCTATGGTTTTTAGTATAGTCACAGATTAGGCAGTTGCCACTGTAATCAATTTTAGAGCACTTTCATTACCTCAAAAGAAACCTCAAACCCTTTAGCAGTCAGTTCCCATTCTGCCCAAGTTCTCCCCATCCAGCCCTAGGAAAACACTAATCCACTTTCCATCTCCATAGATGTGCCTATTCCAAACATTAAATGTAAGTGGAATTATGCAATATATGGTGTTTTGTGAACTGGATTTTTTTTAATTTTATTTATTTTTTTATACAGCAGGTTCTTATTAGTCATCCATTTTATACACATCAGTGTATACATGTCAATCCCAATCGCCCAATTCATCACACCACCACCACCACCACCCCCGCCGCTTTCCCTGCTTGGTGTCCCTACGTTTGTTCTCTACATCTGTGTCTCCATTTCTGCCCTGCAAACCGGTTCATCTGTACCATTTTTCTAGGTTCCACATATATGCATTAACATAAATTCCACATATTCTTAACCCACTCATCAGCTGATGGACATTTGTGTTGTTTCACTTTGTGGCTGTTATGAATAATTCTGCTATGAACAGTCACATATAAATTTCCGTGTGGATGTATGTTTTCAATTCTTTGGAGTATTTGCTGAAGAGTGGAATTGCTGGGTCACATAGCAACTCTATGTTTAACTTTTTTGAGAAACTACCAGACTGTTTTTCGAAGTGACGGCACCATTCTAAATTCCCACCAACAGTCTGTGAGGGTTCCGATTTCTTCACATCCTCACCAATGCTATTACTGTCTATCTCTTTTTTTTTTTTTTTTTTTCCCGGTACGTGGGCCTCTCACTGCTGTGGCCTCTCCCGTCGCGGAGCACAGGCTCCGGACGCGCAGGCTCAGCGGCCACGGCTCACGGGCCCAGCCGCTCCGCGGCATGTGGGATCTTCCTGGACCGGGGCACGAACCTGTGTCCCCTACATCGGTAGGTGGACTCTCAACCACTGCACCACCAGGGAAGCCCTTGTCTATCTTTTTTATTTTAGCCATCCTAGTGGGTGTAAAGAGGTATTTCACTGTGCTTTTGATTTGCATTTTCTTTCCTGACGGATAATGATGTCAAGCAGCTTTTCATGTGCCTATTGGCTACTGGTACCTATTTTGAAGACATTTCTATTCAAATCCTTCACCTATTTTTAAATTGGGTTATTTCTCTTTTCACTGTTGACTTTTAAGATTTATTTTTTTTGCAGATACAAGCCCCTTATCAGGTATTTGATTTGCAAATATTTTTTCCTATTCTGTGGGTTGTCTTTTCACTTTCTTGCTCGTGTACTTTGTTTTTATTTTTTAATTGAAGTATACTTGATTTACTATGTTGTGTTAGTTTCTGGTATACAGCAAAGTAATTCACAGATATATACTTTTTCAGATTCGTTTCCATTATAGGTTATTACAAGATATTAAATATAGTTTCCTGTACTATACAGTAAGACCTTGTTGTTTATCTATTTTCTATTAAGTAGTGTGTATCTATTCATCCCAAGCTCTTCATTTATCCCTCCCCCGCCACCACCTTTGAGAACCACGAATTTGTTTTCTATGTCTGTGAGTCTGTCTCTGTTTTGTAAATAAGTTCATCTGTATTATGTTTTTAGATTCCACACATAAGTGATATCAGATGATATTTGTCTTTCTCTGACTTACTTCGTTTAGTATGATAATCTCTACGTCCATCCATGTTGCTGCAAATGGTATTACTATTGCTGGTGTCCTCTGTAGCACAAAAGCTTCTAATTTGGGTGAAGTTTATCTTTTCTTTCCTTTCAGTGCCTATGCTTCTGCATCGTATTTAAGGAACCACGGCCTCATCCAAGGTCACAAAGGTTTATGCCTGTGTTTTCTTCTAAGAATTTTATAGGTTTAGCTGACTGTTAGGTCTTTGGTCCCTGTGGAGTTAATTTTTATATATGGTGCGAGGTAAGGGTTGAATATCATTCTTTTGCATGTGTATATGCATCACTTACTGAAAAAACTGATTTTCTCCCCCACTGAATCATCTTGGTAACTTTGCCAAAAAAATCAGTTGATAACTAATGTGAGGGCTTATTTCTGGACTCTCAATTCTATTCTATTGCTCTCTATGTCTCTAATATTTTTAAAATATTTTTATTCCGGCATTTGCTTTGAATAAAACATTGGTATATATAGAAGCATAAGAAGAAATTTAAAGGAAATATCATAAGAACCTGCTGTATAAAAAAATAAATAAAATTCAAAAACAAGAAAATAAAAAAAAAGGAAATATCAATTCCCCTGTGGGAGAACAAGCTACTGGTTCCAATTCTCACACCTCTCTAGTGGTTATATACACACATGCCCTTGCCTTATCAAGGTGGGGGAAATGTACTGTGAGTGTGGACCATCTGACCCTGGGCTTGTCCATGCAATTAGCTCTGACTTTTAGGATGTCAGTGAATGTGACATAAGCAGACACTTCAAATGCTCTTGTACAGTTTGTCTTACTTTCTTGCGCTTTGGGGATCACATGAAAAGAATATGCCCTGCATAGCCCCAGGTTCCAAATGAACGACAGATGCTTGGAACAATCCTGAACCCGCTCTGTGATTGGGAGCCCAGCCAAGTTTAGCCAGACCCTAGTCAGAACTCAGAGGCTTGGGCAAGAAATAAATGCTTATCACTGTTCCCCACTACAGCATTTGTGGTTGGTTGCTCTGTAGCAATACCTAACTAAAACGCCTACCACTTAGAGAGAACCACTCCTATCAGTTTGGTCTTTTGACAGAAAATGAGATTATGAAAAATAATTATATATTTATATATGCATATCTGCACTCCTGTTGTTTTTACTTAGCATTTTCCCATAATACCCTGTGTTTAAAAGTTCTTGATAAACACTCCTTTTATTATCCACCTATTTCAACCTTTAAAAGCCATACATTTCTCTTAACCATTTCTACATTACTTTTATTATTATAAGTACAATGAATTGTGTTTACTTTCCCTCTCTCAGATAAATCTTCTACATTTCACGTTTTCCAAGGAATGGATTCCTAGAAGTAAAACCTTCAATAAGCACCTTTAACCAGGGTTCAAGGTAAAACCACTGCATCCAGATTTCCATGTTATTACTATTCATATTTTCACTTACACTCTTCAGCGAAACCCAGACTATTTAGCTTAAGAAAAACAGGCAAATTTGATTTCACTTTTTGAAAAACCATTTTTGTGAATCCTTCTAGCATGTTCCATTATACTGTCTTTGGACATTTACAATTTATTCTAAAGAAGAGTCGTTCCCACACACAAAGAAAAAACAAACAAGAAAACAACTATACAAAGCCCTCCCGTATTTTCCTTTGGGCTTATTTGGAAATAGGGCATGGGGACAAAACATGAGCACATTTGTTTTTGCTTTTAATATTGGCATAGTCATATACCTTCAGTGATGGTATCCAGGGTACAAGCCAGGTCTAATTTTCTTTATACCTGTAACAGTGCCTGGCACAATGCATAGGTGCATTCATTAAATATTCGATGAATAAATGTATGTAAGAAATTAAGAAAATGTTAAAACAGCCTTTCAGGCCAGAAATTACTGCCCTCACAATGATTAATAACTAGTTTTAAGGCTTCTAGAGTGACAAATATGCTACAACTAAAATTAGATATAGGACTCTAAAGAGCAGACCAGATGGCTGAGACTGTATCTGAAATTTTCTGGGTCCTTCTTAGCAAACAAATGTATCTCTCTCTGTTCCCTCTTCAACTTTCCTTTCCCCAAGGAAAAAAATCACATTTTTTTTTTTTCAGATCATCTAATAACAATTTTTGTTTGTTTGTTAACAGGTTTATTGTGATTCATATACTCAACTAATTCACTCAAACCCCTTTGTAGTTAATATTAAGTAGTATAAAATTTCAGGATTAATGCCTTAATTCGATTTTTTTAACATCTTTTTGGAGTATAAATGCTTTACAATGGTGTGTTACTTTCTCCTTTAAAACAAAGGGAATCAGCTATATATATATATATATATATATATATATATATATATATATATACACATATAGCCCCATATCTCCTCCCTCTTGCATCTCCCTCCCACCCTCCCTATCCCACCCCTCTAGGTGGTCACAAAGCACCGAGCTGATCTCCCTGTGCTATGTGGCTGCTTCCCACTAGCTATCTATTTTACATTTGGTAGTGTATATATGTCCATGCCACTCTCTCACTTCGTCCCAGCTTACCCTTCCCCCTCCCCGTGTCCTCAAGTCCATTCTCTACGTCTGCATCTTTATTCCTGTCTTGCCCCTAGGTTCTTCAGAGCCTGGTTTTCTGTTTTTTTTTTTTAGATTCCATACATATGTGTTAGCATACGGTATTTGTTTTTCTCTTTCTGACTTACTTCACTCTGTATGACAGTCTCTAGGTCCATCCACCTCACTACAAATAACTCAATTTAGTTTCTTTTTACGGCTGAGTAATATTCCTTTGTATATATGTACCACATCTTCTTTGTCCATTCATCTGTTGATGGACGCTTAGGTTGCTTCCACATCCTGGGTATTGTAAATAGAGCTGCAGTGAACATTGTGGTACATGACTCATTTTGAATTACGGTTTTCTCAGGGTACATGCCCAGTAGTGGGACTGCTGGGTCGTATGGTAGTTCTATTTTTAGTTCTTTAAGGAACCTCCAAACTGTTCTCCATAGTGGCTATATCAATTTACATTCCCACCAACAGTGCAAGAGGGTTCCCTTTTCTTGACACCCACTCCAGCATTTACTGTTTGTAGATTTTTTGATGATGGCCATTCTGACCAGTGTGAGGTGATACCTCATTGTAGTTTTGATTTGCATTTCTCTATTGATAAGTGATGTTGAGCATCCTTTGATGTGTTTGCTGGCAATCTGTATATCTTATTTAGAGAAATGGTCTGTTTAGGTATTCTGCCGATTTTTGGATACGGTTGTTTATTTGATATTGACCTGCATGAGCTACTTATAAATTTTGGAGATTAATCCTTTGTCCATTGCTTCATCTGCAAATATTTTCTCCCATTCTGTGGGTTGTCTTTTCATCTTGTTTATGATGTCCTTTGCTGTGCAAAAGCTTTTAAGTTTCATTAGGTCCCATTTGTTTATTTTTGTTTTTATTTCCATTTCTCTAGGAGGTGGGTCAAAAAGGATCTTGCTGTGATTCATGTTGTACAGTGTTCTGCCTAGGTTTTCCTCTAAGAGTTTTATAGTATCTGGTCTTACATTTAGGTCTTTAATCCATTTTGAGTTTATTTTTCTGTGTGGTGTTAGGGAATGCTCTAATTTCATTCTTTTACATGTAGCTGTCCAGTTTTCCCAGCACCACTGATTGAAGAGGCTGTCTTTTCTCCATTGTGTATTCTTGCCTCCTGTATCAAAAATAAGGCGACCATATGTGCGTGCGTTTATCTCTGGGCTTTCTATGCTGTTCCATTGATCTGTGTTTCTCTTTTTGTGCCAGTACCATACTGTCTTGATTATTGTAGCTTTGTAGTATAGTCTGAAGTCAGGGCACCTGATTCCTCCAGCTCTGTTTTTCTTTCTCAAAAATGTTTTGGCTATTCGGGGTCTTTTGTGTTTCCATACAAATGCAAAATTTTTTGTTCTAGTTCTGGGAAAAATACCATTGTTAGTTGGACAGGGATTGCATAGAATCTGTAGATTGCTTTGGGTAGTAGAGTCATTTTCACAATGTTGATCCTTCCAATCCAAAAACATGGTATATCTCTCCATCTGTTTGTATCATCTTTCTTTCATCAGTGTCTTGTAGTTTTCTGCATACAGGTCTTCTGTCTCGTTACGTAGGTTTATTCCGAGGTATTTTATTCTTTTTGTTGCAATGGTAAATGGGAGTTTCCTTAATTTCTCTTTCAGATTTTTCATCATTAGTCTATAGGAATGCAAGAGACGTCTGTGCATTAATTTTGTATCCTGCTACTTTACCAAACTCACTGATTGGCTCTAGTAGTTTTCTGGTAGCATCTTTAGGATTCTCTACATATAGTATCGTGTCATCTGCAAACAGTGACAACTTTACTTCTTCTTTTCCAATTTGGATTCCTTTTATTTCTTTTTCTTCTCTGATTGTTGCAGCTAAAACTTCCAAAACTGTATTGAATAATAGTGGTGAGAATGGATTCCTTTTATTTCTTTTTCTTCTCTGATTGTTGTGGCTAAAACTTCCAAAACTGTATTGAATAATAGTGGTGAGAATGGATAACCCTGTCTTGTTCCTGATCTTAGAGGAAATGCTTTCAGTTTTTCACAATCGAGAATGATGTTTGCTGTGGGCTTGTCGTATATGGCCTTTATTATGTTGAGGTAAGTTCCCTCTCTGCCTACTTTCTTGAGGGTTTTTGTCATAAATAGGTGTTGAATTTTGTCAAAAGCTTTTTCTGCATCTACTGAGATGATCATATGGTTTTTCTCCTTAAGTTTGTTAATATGGTATATCACATCGATTGATTTGCATATATTGAAGAATCCTTGCATTCCTGGGATAAACCCCACTTGATCATGGTGTATGATCCTTTTAATGTGCTGTTAGATTCTGTTTGCTGGTATTTTATTGAGGATTTGTGAATCTATGTTCATTGGTGATACTGGCCTGCATTTAATTTTTTTTGCTGACATCTTTCTCTGTTTTGGTATCAGGGTGACAGTGGCCTCGTAGAATGAGTTTGGGAGTGTTCCTCCCTCTGCTATATTTTGGAAGAGTTTGAGCAGGATAGGTGTTAGCTCTTCTCTAAATGTTGGATAGAATTCGCCTGTGAAGCCATCTGGTCCTGAGCTTTTGTTTGTTGGAAGATTTTTAATCACAGTCTCAATTTCAGTGCTTGTGATTGGTAGGTTTATATTTTCTATTTCTTCCTGGTTCAGTCTCGGAAGGTTGCGCTTTTCTAAGAATTTGTCCATTTTTTCCAGGTTGTCCATGTTATTGGCATATAGTTGCTTGCAGTATTCTCTCATGATCCTTTGTATTTCTGCAGCGTCAGTTGTTACTTCTCCTTTTTCATTTCTAATTCTATTGTTTTGAGTCTTCTCCCTTGTTTTCTTGAAGGTCTTTTCCTTCTGTGTTTCCTGTCTAGAGAAGTACCTTTAGCATTTGTTGTAAAGCTGGTTTGGTGGTGCTGAATTCCCTTAGCTTTTGCTTGTATGTAAAGCTTTTAATTTCTCTGTCGAATCTGAATGATATACTTGCTGGGTAGAATAATCTTGGTTGTAGGTTTTTCCCTTTCATCACTTTAAATATGTTCTGCCACTCCCTTCTGGCTTGCAGAGTTTCTTCTGAAAGATCAGCTGTTAACCTTACGGGGATTCCCTTGTATGTTATTTGTTTTTCCCTTGTTGCTTTTAATACTTTTTCTTTGTATTTAATGTTTGATATTTTGATTATTATGTGTCTTGGCATGTTTCTCCTTGGATTTTTCCTGGATGGGACTCTCTGTGCTTCCTGGACTTGACTGAATGTTTCCTTTCCCATATTAGGGAAGTTTTCAACTATAATCTCTTCAAATAATTTCTCAGTCCCTTTCTTTTTCTCTTCTTCTCCTGGGATCCCTATAATTCGAACGTTGGTGCATTTAATGTTGTCCCAGAGGTCTCTGAGACTGTCCTCAATTCTTTTCATTCTTTTTTCTTTATTCTGCTCTGTGGTAGTTATTTCTACTATTTTATCTTCCAGGTCACTTATTCCTTCTTCTGCCTCAGTTATTCTATTATTGATTCCTTCTAAAGAATTTTTAATTTCATTTATTGTGTTGTTCATCATTGTTTGTTTGCTCTTTACTTCTTCTAGGCCCTTTTTAAATGTTTCTTGTATCGTCTCCATTCTATTTCTGAGATTTTGGATCATCTTTACTATCATTATTCTGAATTCTTTTTCAGGTAGACTGCCTATTTCCTCTTCATTTGTTAGATCTGGTGGGTTTTTACCTTGCTCCTTCATCTGCTGCATATTTCTCTGTCTTCTCATTTTGCTTAACTTACTGCATTTGGGGTCTCCTTTTTGCAGGCTGCAGGTTTGTAGTTCCTGTTGTTTTAGGTGTCTGCCTCCAGTGGGTAAGGTTGGTTTAGTGGGTTGTGTAGGCTTCCTGGTGGAGGGGACTAGTGCCTGTGTTCTGGTGGACGAGGCTTGTCTTTGTGGTGGGCAGGACCGTGTCTGGTGTTGTGTTTTGGGGTGTCTGTGGACTTATGATTTTAGGCAGCCTCTCTGCTAATGCATGGGGTTGTGCTCCTGTCTTGCTAGCTGTTTGGCATAGGGTGTCCAGCACTGTAGCTTGCTGGTCGTTGAGTTGAGGTGGGCCTTAGCGTTGAGATGGAGATCTCTGGGAGCGCTTTTGCTGATTGATATTACGTGGAGTCGGGAGGTCTCTCGTGGACCAATTTCCTGAACTCAGCTCTCCCACCTCAGAGGCTCTGGCTTGACACCCGGCCGGAGCACCAAGACCCTGTCAGCTACACGGCCACGTACGTGGGAGTTTCTTGCCTTTTGGAAAGTCTGAGGTCTTCTGCCAGCGTTCAGTAGGTGTTCTGTAGTTCTTCCACACGTAGATGTATTTCTGATGTATTTGTGGGGAAGAAGGTGACCTCCACATCTTACTCCTCGGCCATCTTGAAGGTGTCTCTCATCTAATAACAATTGATCTGGTTCCTTTTTGGCAACTGCGAAAACAATTACCTTGGGGATCCCAATGGCTGTCCTTGCACATGACATTCACTGACTTGAAGGATGTCTCATTGAGGGTCCCAATCATCTGTCATCTTACAAACTGAAGCCCTTATCTCACCTGGATATCACCTCTCTCTGCGTCTCCTCTGTGGGGACCTAGGCCCCTCGGTTCCCAGTTGTGCAGTGGCTTCTCAGGGCCTGCCATCACTCACCACCTTGGGCTAAGCCTGGAGGTCCCCTTGCAAAGGCAAAGACTCCCACCTGGCTCAGACACTTGATACATTAAGTGCCACTGTTGTCTATTCACACACGGGCAACATTTTTTTTTAAAGTCAGCTTTGCAAGTCAGTGGGCTGGAAACTCCCCAGACAGAAGTGGAACAAAGGACAGGAAAACCCAACTAGGTTTACTTAAATTGAAGGTACTTAGGAGAGGACAGCTGAGGTGCTACACTGGGAACCGGGAGATGACAGAAAAGGGAAAGTCCCAGGGTGCGTGCAGACACAGCCACCGTCTCAATTTGTTCAGGGCGCGTCCAGGCTACCGACGCCAGCAACTGATGGCACCCGGAGACTCTTTCTCCCTCCTCTGCCCCCTGCCATGGCACACACCCATTTCCCTGAGGGCGCAGGACCTGCTAACATAGCAGAGAAGGGTTAATGCATCCCCAGAAAACTGAGAATTGCTGCTCAGCTTGTAGGGAATGGTGGATGCCCCGTTTTTCTGTCAAATCATGTGCCTGGTATTGCGTAAGTAACAGAGGTGCTATACATACCCTAGTTGACTGAAGCACATAAAGAAAACAGAAACGCAGGGCTGGAAAGTGCCCAGAGAAAACCTGATTACCTTGTCACCCAGAAGCAAACGTTCATTTCAACTCCTGAAGAGAACAAAGCATCTTGAAAGAGAATGAAAATGCAGATGAGACAGTTATCAGATAGTGGCTATCAGGACCAGAGAGATCCCTCACTTGGCAGCAGCTTAGTGCTTGGGAGTTTCGGTTAAGGCTCGTCCAGAACTGCCCGCTCACAAATGCTCCTGAATATTTGCTTAGAGTAGCCCTGCTGCCATCCCATCGTCAAGGAAACTGGCTGTGAGTTTTTAACCATTACAGCTGCGATGATGAAACAGTGAAGGAGATCCGTCTCTAAGTCAAAAAGTGCACCCAGAGATAAGGTTCATTTTCAATGCCCTGCGGCTGCTTCTGATGACATGGCACTGCACTTCTCAGTAAGTGGGGATCCAAGGCTGATTCATCTCCGAGTGAGCAAATGTCTCTTTCTCTCTAATAATACCCTGGGCTCCACCTCCTAATGATTTCATTACACGGTGGGGGCGGAGGGGGGATAGGAAAAGTGACAGAGAATGATTTATAAATATACGGCCAACTTTTAAATAAAGGGGAAAACAAAACCCCTTGAAACTCTATTACTAGCAGGGACAGAACTAATACTGGTGCTATGGACATGGCATCAGGCAGGTCATATAGACTCTGGGTGTAGCGTTCTATTCCTGTGTGTTGGCTAAGTAACTGAGGTGTGCAAATCCGTGCGAAGGTGAGTCACATTAAAATAACACCTACAGTTTTTGTTGATGTTTGTGTAAGAGGTTTGTTTCCCACCGTTGCAGATACTTTAGTGATTAAAATGAGAACATGCATTCTGCCAAGATTTCTGAGGGAATATGTGAATTTAGAAAATAGGGTACAGGATATAATAAAATAGCTCAATATTGTGAGGAAGTTTCAGTTAATTGAGAAAGCTACAAATTAAGAAACAACAACAACAAAGAAGGAGATGATTGCATTGCCTCTAACAGAAGGCATTCTGTTTTTTGTATCTTCAGGGGATTCTAGGATTTTCAAACAATTTTTTCAAAATCGTTTGATTTTATATAAAATGTACAAAAACTTGCTGAAATATCTCACTTGGTTTTATGTTCAGTAATTCAATTTTCACCCAAAGCAATGTAAACATATCTCCATGTATACAGAAGAAATGGATGGAATGAAGAAAAAAAGGAGGAGAAAGGAAGACAAAGAAAAATCTGAATCTCTTATTAATCTATTAGCCTAAAATTCATCAACACATGTAAAATGACTGCTTTTGTAGCCATATTGATTACTGTATTTGATACCCAATTTAATGAATTATCAGGCCGAAAACTCCATTACCTGGTGCAGCTTCTACTTCTTGTGAAAGGGTATGCCCTCTTTCATAGTTATTGAAAAATATGTTAATGTATGTAGCTATTTGTTCAAAGTTTGCATTTCAAACATAATAAAGTTTTGGAATGCAAATCAACTCATTTGTTTTCACTACTTGAAATGCTGCTTGGGGAAATTTTTAGGCAAGTTACCAAAAGTATCACACCTCCCCCAAAACAGACCAGGCTTGTTGTATGTTCCCAGCCTGCCGTGCTCTCATCTAACTTGTCCCTATACTAGGTTTTACCGTAAAGGGCTTGACATGTTAAGGGTTGTGTGTTAATTTGCCTTTACTCTTTATAGGACCAGGCATGTGCAGCACCTGCCCTGCACCTGACACTGTGCTAGGGGCTGATGGACGTGGTCCTGGCTTTCTGCTACTGAGTACAGTCGTGGGAAACAGGAGGACCGCAGGAGACAGCTAAGCCCAGGAAAGGGGGTGAGTCTGGGGAAGGGAACGCGTGGATGTGGGATGACAGTGCACCACGTGCAATTCGCTAGAAGACATCCAACCTCTCGGAGATTTGCAGCAAACTCCTTCTGCCAGCAGTTTCCAAATACTCAGGGTGGCAGCACCTTTTCTGCCTTGGCTAACAAGTGTTTATGGCTGTGGCAACAATCTGAATCCCTGAGTTACATTTTAGGACTATTTCAGAAAATTAATCAGAAGTTCCGTAGCAGGAAAAAAAAAAAAGTTGCCTGCCTTATATATGGCCCTTGTTACCCACTTGTATTTTTAGGAATGTGTAGATTTCTCATTTGGGGGTAAGGCAACATACCTAGCTACCTACCTAAACATGTCATTTGCATTTTACACCTTGGGTTATTTATTTATTCTTCATCCCCCAAGAGATAGGTTTTATTGCTGATTACACTGTACAGGAAAAAAAAGGAAAAAAGAAAAGACGTAAAAAGTAAACTCTACTTTTAAGGGCTTAACAGACCATGAATCCTCTCAGTTGCTTTTCAATTTCTGTTCACTGAGATTGAGTTTGAGTTCACTGTCACCACAGTTGACTCAAAAAGTTTCTTTAAAAGGGGTAAATTCAACTTTGGTTATAAAAAACAAATGTACCGGGGCAGCAAAATATGTGGGAAAGAGAGTGGGGAAAATATTGTCTGAACTTCAGTAGAATCTGACGAATTCTCAGGAACACTGGGGAAATTTGTTGCCAATTGTCAGGACTTCACCCAACTTTCTAGAAACACCTGTAGTGCAAGAGATGGTGCTCTGGTTTCCTCTAAATTTCAAAGAATATAACACCTACTAGAAGCCAGATTCTCAGAGAGCGCTCGAGAAATTTTAGATTGACTCAGTGAAATGTCACACGAACAGGTAGCCCATGGACTCTCTAAGACACTGAGTGTGTTTTTTTTTTTTTTCTTTTCTTTTTTTGGCTGCATTGGGTCTTCGTTGCTGCACGTGGGCTTTCTCTAGTTGTGGGGAGCAGGGCTACTCTTCTTTGTGGTGCGCGGGCTTCTCACTGCAGTAGCTTCTCTTGTTGTGGAGCACAGGCTCTAGGTGCGAGGGCTTCGGTAGTTGTGGCCCGCAGGCTCAGTAGTTGTGGCTCACAGGCTCAGTAGTTGTGGCTCATGGGCTCTAGAGCGCAGGCTCAGTAGTTGTGATGCACGGGCTTAGTTGCTCCACAGCACGTGGAATCTTCCCGGGCCAGGGCTCAAACCCGTGTCCCCTGCATTGGCAGGTAGATTCTTAACCCCTGCACCACCAGGGAAGCCTGAGCATACATTTCTGACAATCGTAAGTAGGAAACACATGGTTTTTTTTGTTTTTTTGCGGTACGCGGGGCTCTCACTGTTGTGGCCTCTCCCGTTGCGGAGCACAGGCTCCGGACGTGCAGGCTCAGCGGCCATGGCTCACAGGCGCAGCCGCTCTGCGGCATATGGGATCTTCCCAGACCAGGGCACGAACCCGTGTCCCCTGCATCGGCAGGCGGACTCTCAACCACTGTGCCACCAGGGAAGCCTGGAAACCCATGTTTGCTGCATTCTGCTGAATTTGGATCTTATTTTAACAATGTAACGGTTTTCTGCTGGATTTTAATTGGTAGCCATGAAAAGAGTGAATTGAACATGTCATTCTGATATATTTTTAAGGTAGCGAAATAGCCTATTGCACAATGAAATATTACCCAGTTGACATCTATATAGCAGTATATCTTTGGATTAAAGAGATGACCCCAAGAGATTCAAGCTGTTTTTCCAGTAAAGGTGATTGCTATGCCTGGAACCAGAAATATTAGGGCGACATGAGCAAAGGCTGAAGGTGTTTTCAGGGAAAAAGCAGAGCAAACAGAATTATAGAAAATACGGGATCAATTGTCAAAACTCCAGTAATACCCAGCCTTGTATGGAATTTATCTGGTCCACAAAAAATTGTCATTCTTGGTAAAATTTATACTCCCACTTGACTATCTCACGTTGCCTATAAGACAACCAGTTTTCGGTCAAAGTTATCATCCTGTTTAAGAGAAAATATCACAATAAGATGGGGAAAAATAGTGTATGACTGTTTTATGGCCAAAAAATTAATCATTGAAAAATTTTTGAATGATCAAATGAAAATTTGAAAAATAATTCTATATTCAACAGCTATAAAAGCAGAACACATAGCAAATTCTAGGGGAGACTGCTTGGTTGTGTAAAATTTTCAATTATCTCCCCACTGAGACATTCAATAGTTTATTACTTCAACAATTTAACTGCAAAGGATAGACATTTATTATTTTTACAAGTATGGTTATAACTTACTACTTACTCTGCCAGGCAGTAAAAGTCACTCAGGAATATCAATGTTACATTTTTTTCTGACCTAGAATTCTTCCTGTTAATGACGATTAGTGCAAAGTTAGAACATATGTGATATTATTTCCGTAAATGCTGACATTTCAAAGACATCAGCTTCTAAACTTGAAGAGGAAGCTATCTTTGTTGTTTGTTAACGATTTTTTATCTTTGCTTCTCAGGCTTAGTAAATTACTAATGCTTGCCTTTAATTCCTTAACATTCTCACTTATTGAAACCTTTAAAAATACAAGAATACTTGCTTTTATTGTCACTGTTGTTTTAAAAATTCTTTTTCTACATGGTGTGAAATCATCAGAGAGAAAGAAACAGGATTATTTTTATCAAAAGCGGCATAACTCTGATTAGTAATACTTAAGTTTGTTTAAAAAAGGAGTTAAATGCTTTGTATGCTGTTTGTTTTCTATGTTGCGACATTTTACTAATTTCATTAGCAAGTTGAACAGTGATAACAGTAAGTTAAGTTGTAAAAGTGAAGAAAGCGTGGTTTTTGTACTTCCTGAACGTATCCATTTAGCCAAGTTCTATCTTCTGTGGTTCTACCAGAATTATGTTTGGAAAACACCAAACCATTTAAATAAATCTTTAGATTGAAAATCATGTCATTTAAATTAGTACAGAACAAAGGTTTTATGGTTGGAAGATATGAGATTGGGTCTACGTTCCATGATTTACCAGACACGTGATTTTTGGCAAATTATTTAACTTGTTAGACACCTTTTCCCCCTTGTAAACTGGATAATAACCACACACCATTTCACTGGTGGGGAGGTGTGGGAGGTAGCTCATGAGAGAGAACAGGAAGAAATGCTTTGTAAAAGCGAGGGCAGCACACAGCAGGTGGAATGTTACTTTTGTTCTTTAAGTTCATATGAAAAATGCCTTTCGAAATTTTTGGAGGAAACACTCAAGATTTCTAATCTACAGTTCCCAACAAGAGATCCTCCATTCTTTTCTTTCACATGTAAAAAAAAAGTTGCTGAAATGACCTAACCACTTTTTCAGATGGCCACACTTGAGTTATGCTAACTTTTCTACTCGAGATTCCTTTTCATTGTCTGCTTATTTCAAATAAATAGAAATATTGTTTTTATCTTCTCCAGGCCTATTAACTACGTCTTCATTTTCTTTTATAGCCTGTTCCTTTCTGGCTTCATCAAAAAATTCAGCCTCTTCACAGTTCAAAGTACCACACACATTCTAGGTTTGTGATACAAATTTTCTCTTTCCCACATTAAAATTGTTTTAGATTTAAGTTTCTTGTCATGTTGGCTCATATTTAAATACTTATTAATGAAACTGGCAATGGTATTTACTTTCAATTTGATTAACTCTGCCTAGAACTTTTACTGTTCAAAGATCTGCTCTGGTCTCCCGCTGAATAGCAATCCTCTCTTATTTTCTTTCTTCTCTTCCGGCTTCGCATGGCTGTGTGCAAGGCCACCAGAGATGCCTGTGCTCACTTGTGTGTGTGTCAAGAACTCTAGTTCATCCTTTAGGACTCAATTCAGAAGTCCCTTTGCTCCTACTGTGCCCCATAAACATCTTTATGGGAGCAGCTTTTAGACTGGAATTACAATTATCGAGTTACACTTCATTCTGCCTCTCAGATTACGGATCCACACTGGCAAGACAAAGCCCAAGATTTCTTCATATTGGTATTTCTAACACGTAACAGAAAGGTCATAAATGTTCGTTAAATGGCAAAATGACTACATTTTTCTTTAGAAATGAGCTGCCAGTTTTTCTTTAAAATGGCAACAGGTGGCAATTTGGATTTTTGTCTCTGTTTTCTGTAGGATGTCATCATCATGGCACCTGCATCACTGATTCTTTTGGGGGCCACAGTGATACTGCAAGTAGACTTACTTCCTGATAAAAAATGTAAGCACCGTCTATTAAATTCAATAATATTTCTTTTTCTGAGAAAAAGTACATTACAAAAAGGATAGCATTATTTTCTCCTAAATAATAATTAATTAGGAAATTATGATTTTTTAAAAAGGGATGGAACATGTATTCTTATCAGAATACAAACTCTTTAAACATGCTCTATTTTAAGAAAGCAACGTCGGCTGAAATGCACATTTTACGCTGCAGTTTACCCACACTTCATATTCCAAGTGTGGGTAAACGGGCACTCAGAATAAAGCTGCAGCTGATGGCCGTATTTGAAACGTCTTCCCAGGCAAGGGAATGGTTCCAAGTCCTCACAACCAAAGAATAAGAAGCTTCCAGTAGGTTTGCTTCAGAAACTTGTTCATCAATGGGTTTAAAGAAAAGAAGAACTGCCACGTGGTTCCCCCATCAGCACTGTCTAAGAAACCTTGCTATGGCCATGACAATGTTCTGTACCTGCACTGTCCAGTGATAAGTGACTATTGAGCACTTGAAATATGGCTCATGCAATGAAGACAATGAACATTTGATTTTATTTAAATAAAATAGCCACATGTGGCCACTGGCTACCGTAATGGGCAGTGCAGTACAGACAGAGCCTCAGAATACTGTATGGCAGGTGTGGAAGCAGAGTCAGGGAAGGCTACTGAATATTAAAGGTCAGTGGAAACATCCTCACATGTAGTAAAGGAGGTTTCATAATTGTACAATATTGTAATTTTAGCAAAAATTATAAAGTTGTATAAACATATGCCCAAGAAAAAAGATAATGAATGTATCACATGTTAATGTCACTCTCGGTGATAGAAGCGTGGGTAAATTTTTCTTTTCTTTTTTGAGCATTTGTGCTTTCCAAGGTTTCTAAAAAGAACAGGCATTGGTTTTGTAATTTAAATGAAACCTTTTATTTTGTGAAAGCTTTTATTTTCAAGGCAGCATTAGAGAGCAGTTCATTAACGGGGAGAAGAGAACACTTTTCTTTCTATAAATGCCTATTTGAGTAATTTTGCTCACAAGTTTTTTTGACCTTCAATCATAATAAGAAATAAATCCTTTTAACATCATGAACCAGTACACATGCAAATATGTGAGTACACTTATAATAGAAACAAGAGGTTCGTGAAACAGTACTTCTTATATATTTGATGCACCTGGTATTTTCTATTCTATTTTCTTCCATGTCATTAAACACATTGCTACCCACAAACTAATACATTACTGCAGTCCATTAATGGATAATGACCCTTTGAAAATTATGCTTGTACTGAGTAATGATATAGTAAAATATTCAGATTTCAATAAAATACCTGTAGATGTTATAGGTAAATACCTGGGCAAAGTAAAAAGAAAATGAGCTAAAAACATTTCTAAGGAAACTTTTCCCAATATTATTTCAGTGTTATACATTCTGATAGCCATAATAAAATACTATACTACACAAAAAAATACTTAACTTTAAAATGCTATGTAAAATTAAACATTCTGTGGCTTTTTTCTTTTGATCTACAGTTTTACTTCTCCCACCTGTCAATTTCACCATTAAAGCTATCAATTTAGCTCAAGTTCTTTTACGCTGGGAACCAAATACTGATCAAGAACAAAGAAATGTCCAGCTAGGGTATCACGTGAAAATAAATGCTCCACAAGAAGAAGATGTAAGTGTTTATTCTGATGGCAATCCTTATTTAAATTTTAACTTTGGGGCTTCCCTGGTGGCACAGTGGTGGAGAGTCCGCCTGCCGATGCAGGGGACACGGGTTCGTGCCCTGGTCTGGGAGGATCCCGCATGCCGCGGAGCGGCTGGGCCCGTGAGCCATGACCACTGGGCCTGCGCGTCCAGAGCCTGTGCTCCGCAGAGGGAGAGGCCACAGCGGTGAGAGGCCCACATACCGCAAAAAAAAAAAAAAAAAAAAAAAAAAAAAAAATTTTTAACTTTGACTGCATTTTCCTTATCAAAGAAATTTTAACTAAAAAAAAAAGAAAACCACTAAAGGGCTTTTTGTTATATTCCCAGTAGAGCAATGTCTCTATTGAAATGACTGAGAACCAGTGCCACACCTGCATTAAACAGCAGCTCGGAACATTTTAACTTTGGGACAATTCTTCCACTTAAAAATCAAGTTTAGTAACTTCTGAGGTAAAATGGTTCAGATATTGGTTTTATATAATTTCCTCTAAAATAGCCAAAAGAACAGAAGAGAAAAGCCAAATAAAAGAGGAGGAGGGCAGGGTACCTAATCGAAGAGGCCAAGTTCGAATCTCAGTTCGGCCATTTCCTGCCTTTAGAATCGTGGACCAGTCACTTAACCTCTCAGAGCCCCAACTTCACTGCAGGCATATATTAAAGCACCAGGTACCTAGCAGATGCTCAATAAAATTAAACAAATTAAATTCCAGTCAATATGGAATTCTAGAGAATTTTCCGTCAAAAGTTACCTCTGGGGAGGAGACTGGAACTAGAGATGGTAGTCAAAGGAAACTGGAGCCTTCATTGTAACATTTTGTTTGTTTTTATAAGAAGCATTTATTCAGGTATCCTTGAAGAATTAATTTTTGTATTTGTATTATGTATTTTTGAAACATGTACACATCTCGAATTGGGTAATTTATTTATTCATTTTTAAAACCACTTTATTTTGATATAACTGACCTGTAAAAAGCTGCACCTATTTAATGTCTACAACTTGATGAGTTTAGGGATAAGGACATAACCTTGAAGCAGTGGGTTTAATTTTTTCTAGCAAAACGATTTCATTGCATTGTGTTTACGTGCCATTTTAAAAGTGGAAGAAAACGCCTAGTTGATTAAAATAGTTCTCTCAAGGCCACTTCCCCTTTGCATACCGTGACTTGTGGGTCTTATTTTTAGTACGAAACCAGGAACACCGAGAGCAGACGCGTAACCATCCTTCATAAAGGCTTTTCAGCAAGTGTGCAGACGGTCCCATGGAAGGACCGCTCCCTCCAGCCAAGCAGCTGGGTTTCCGCGGAACTTAGAGCCCCACCAGGTAAGGCAGGCCTCTAAGAGCCCAGTTTTATATTTCAGGCTTTGTAAACATAGGAAAGTCAGAAAACAAACACCTCAGTTTTCTCTTCTTTTGTCAGTCACCAGTTCCTGCCCGGTATCCTTTTACCTCATCAACATCCTCACCAAAGACCATGATCACTTCTCAGTGTCATAACCCAGCCAACGCTGGCTGGCACGTCCCTGCCAGCATTGCGGATGTTTCTCCTCCCCAGCTCAAAAGACAGAGGGTCATAAACTAAATCTGGGCCAATCAGGTCTCTCATAATTGGGTTCCAGGACATCTTTCCAACCACCCGCTATGTGATTCCTGCGCTCTTCTCAGATGGATTTACAGCCATGACGCCTACACACTAGCACAGTCCTGCCTCGGAGCCCTCGCTTTCCTGGGCTCACCTGCTTTTCTGAATCCTTCCTATACTTCATAGCCCAAATCAAATCATACCTGCTCTGTGAAGCCCTTTTTGATGTCCCCAATCACTACCCTTTCTAAAGAAACAATCAGAAGCTGTCATGGCAATGTCTTGCTCTTTTTTTTTTTTTTAAATCTTTATTGGAGGAGAGTTAATTTACACTGTTGTGTTACTTTCCGGTGTACAGCAAAGTGAATCAGTTATACATATACATACATCCACTCTTTCTAAAAAAATTTTTTGACCATCTAGGGTCTCCTGGAACCTCAATTGTGAATTTAACTTGCACCACGAACACCAAGGCAAATAATTACACACACTTATGGCCGTACCAAGTTTCTCTTCACTGCACCTGGCTTGTTGGCAAGGATGCCCCTGAGGATACGCAGTATTTTCTCTACTATAGGTTAGTATCTGTTTTCACTTTCGCGAGTGGGTTGATTCCGCCAGCCTTAAAAACTTATGAGTGTTCCAATTCAGGTATGGCTCTTGGACTGAAGAATGCCAAGAATACAGCAAAGACACCTTGCAGAGAAATATCGCCTGCTGGTTTCCCAGGACTTTTATCAATAGCAAAGGGCGCGACTCACTTGCAGTGTATGTTAACGGCTCAAGCGAGGAAGCTGTGATCAAGCCTTTTGATGAGCTCTTTGCCCTTCATGCCATTGGTAAGATGGGCTTGACTCAAAGCCAAAATAACCGAATCGCAGAATCTCAGCACTGGGAGGGGTTATAAGGATCACCTGGTTTAGCTACTTGTCTGATGCTAAGTGACCATCTGCCCGCTGCTTAAGAACCAGTGTCAAGGTTTCTCAGCCTCCGCGCTCCTGATATATTTGGCGAAAGAACTCTGGGTGTGGCCTGTCCTATGCCTTACCAGGTGTTCAGTAGCAGCCCTGGTCTCCACCTACTAGATGCCAGTAGCACCTCCTCCCCCGCAAATTGTGACAATAAAAATGTCCCCTAGGGGATAAAATCTCCCCTCGTTGAGAATCACCGCTCCAGGGAAAGTAAACTCACTGCTGGAAGAACCCCATATCGTCTCGCAGCAGCTCTGGCTGGTTTGGTAATATTTCTGCCCATGGGTCCTGTGATGGGCTGGTGCCACCCCCAAGCAGGTCTGATTCTTTTCCCCACAAGATGGTACCTCAGCTATCCAAAGGCAGCCAGGTTTCCCATCCTGAGGTCCCTCTTCCCCGGGCTACCGACCCCCAATTTCTCATGTACTCTTCTATGATCCTCTACCCTTCTGGACTTTCTCCTCTGGGTGTTCTTGAGTTAGAGTGTCCCCCTTACCATGTGGTTCTCAGATCTAAGCCTATTATTTAAGCTTTCACGTGCTCAGTTCTCAAAACTGAAGACCTTCTCCTTCATCCTAGATACTTGTATTAAGGCAGCTCATCAGGAGCCTCTCACATAACATTTCTGGTTCTGAACGTTCAAGGTTTCAGTGGTGGCCTCTGCTTAGTAGCGTGGGCTGTGGAGCCAGGCTGCCTGGACTTGGGTCCTGGCTCCTCCACTGACTTGCTAAGTGACCTTAGACAAGCTGGTCATTTCTCTGGGCCTCAGTCTTTTTATCTGAAATATGGGGAGAAATCAATACTTCCTACAAGGTCTTTGTGACAATTAAGTATGTTGATAATTATAAAGTGCTTAGAAGAGTGCCTGGCCTAAGTATCCATTAAGTACGCAAAATGTGATTGTTTAAAGGACGTGGTTTGGCATGGGACATCTCTATCTGTTTCTATCATCTATATGTGTATCAAATGGAGTATAACTTTGTTTAAAGAATCACAGCACTTGCTAAAGAGATTACAGAATTCTCTTCGATAGAGTATTACTTAGATGACCTAAAAATATCACTTTCATGAAAACAGGTGATAAAAAATGCTGAGGGGGACCTGAGAAACAGTGATATTAAGACACCAATGGACACAGCCTGGGACAGACCATGGGCATTTTCTTGTGTGATATTCATTTTATTGAGACCAATTTCTCAGATTACTAAAAGAAATAAATGCTCTTTTGATGAAAAATGTTCTGGCTTAGGGGATGGTAGGCTCTGGAGCCAGTGGGCCCCATTCTTAGCTCGTCCCTATGACTCAGTAACTGTGAGATCTAAGTCACATAACTTAAGACAAGGACACTCAGAGATAATTTCTATCCACATCAAGTGGCCATAAAACAATCATGTGAGATCTCAGGGGAAAGAACTGTGGAGTTATTTGTAAAGACAAGTTTAGCCCAATCCGTTCTTTTTCTGTAAGAGAAAACTAAATCCTCACAACAAACCAAAACAAGATACACAAAACAAAATGAAATAAAAACTGAGGCCCAGGAAGAGGAAATAATCGGTCCAGCCACACACCTGCTTCACAGAGCAGGGCTTAGTGGAGGCTCCAGGGCATTTTCTCTCCAGGATCAGGTTTGTCCTCAGATCCATCCAACCCGAGAAGTAAAAATGGATGGTGGGCTGGGTCTTGCAGTAAGCTGAAGGAAAAGGCATTTAACCATTCGATGCCCTTTGAAGTAGGAATCCCTGAGGTTTACGGGAGAGATCTCTCCTTTAGCACCACAAGACGGGAGTCAGATGTGAGCCGCTGGAGTCCTGTGGCTTGCAGGTTCGTAGATTAAATCCTGGCGTACAGTACTCGAGAAGACACAGCTTAGAGATGCCTTGGGAAATGTGGGTGGATTAGATTTACCAGCCGTGATCACTGACCTCTCGGTTCTTTAACCTAGATCGAGTAAATCCTCCAGCAAAAGTCACAGCAGAGATTGAAGGAACCTGTCTCTCTATCCAATGGGAGAAACCAGTTTCTGCTTTTCCGGTCCATTGCTTTGATTACGAAGTGAAAATTTACAACAGAAGGAAAGGGTATTTTCAGGTAATGCTTCAGCTCATTCTGATATTCGATGATAGAGTTCTTTTAGAGACATTTAAAAAATTATTGTCAGTGACTGCACTGGTTACCCCTTGGAACCCCATCTACCTGGGTTTTATGAAAATAAATCAAACCTTACTGGCTTTTTGTCTTGAAAGGATCTATTACTTTTGGTTGAAAATAATGCAATGGATCAGATAAAAGTTCATTAGCACCACTGTTGGTGAAATGGTGCAGCTGCTACGGAAAGCAGTACGGGGATTTCTCAAAAATCAAAAATAGAATTATCATATGACCCAACCTTTCTACTTCTGGGTACATATCCAAACAAATTGAAAGCAGGGTCTCAAAGATCTCTGTCCATCCGTGTTCACAGCAGCATTATTCACAACAGCCAGAAGGAGGAAGCAACCCAAGTGTCCATTGACAGAGGAATGGATAAACAAAATGTGGTCTATCCATACAATGCAATATTGTTAGCCTTAGAAAGGAAGACAATCCTGACATGTACTGTATCATGGATGGACCTTGAGAACATTATGCTAAGTGAAATAAGCCAGTCACTAAAAGACAAATATTGTATGAATCCACTTATATGAGGTGCCTAGAGCCGTCCAATTCATCAAGGCAATGGGGAGACAATGGTGCTTTGCGGGGCTGGGGTGAGGGGGGAACGGGGAGTTTTTGTTTAACGAGTAGTTTCAGTTTCGCAAGATGAAGAGAGTGCTGGCGATAATGTGAATGTACTCTACTACTGAACTGTGCCATTTAAAAATGGTTAAGATAGTAACTTCTGTGTTGTGTGCATTTTACCACAACGTAAAAAAACTGCCTCCTTAGCCCTAACGGACAAAAAGTTCAAGGGGAAAGGAACTGAATGAAAGTCAATATTTACTGAGCATCAACTATGCATTATGCTTTATTATCCTCACAGTTACTCTATTATGTAATGATCATTCTCATTTTACAGCAAAGTGAGGCACAGAGAGATTAAGTTGCCCAAAGTCACAAAGCAAGAATAGAATAGAAGTCAGGATTCAAACTTCTGCCTTACAAATTCAATTCAATTCAATTCGGGTTAATAAATATTTACGATCTGGCTTCTCTGTGGGATATACAGAGGTAAATAGGTACCGTTTCTGCTATCAAGGGGCCTGGTCTACTGGATGCACTCCCTCAGCCTCAGAGCTGCCTGACCATCGTCAATGTCAACGTGGATACAAAGGAGGGAATGGACAAAGCAAGCTGCCAGGGCCTCCACCCAGGGGAGGGGAATTGAACAGAATCTTCAAGGATGAATAGAAACTTGCTTAGTGGGAGAAGCAGAGAAGGACTTTTCGCCAGCACTTCCCCATGTATTTAAGCACACATGGTGAAAGACTGGCTTTCTTTTTAAAATTTCTAATCCACCCTACATTGGTACTTCTGTAAAATACAATAAAAATGATTTGCTAGAAAAATCACATATAGCCAAAGACAAGCCCAGTGATCCTGGTCCTGGACGCCATGGCAATGCCAGGTTGCTAGGAAAGCTCCCAAAGTGTTGTCTCCATTTCTATCTTTATCTCCTCAAGGATCAGCAATAAACAGCTCCTGACTCACACCAGTCCTCCAACCACACTTGGAGTGACAGGGGTTCTAGGCAGAAGGAGCAACGCCACAGCATGAGTGAGCATGGTTCCTTCAGCCAAGTGGCAGTAATTTAGTCAGCCTGGACATAAGGCCAACGTTGGAATCATAACTCTAGCTCTTACACTGCAACTTCTCCGAGAATGACTCTAAGATTTTGTTTAAAAAAAGAAATGGTTTTTCTTTTTAAAACCATGGTCATAGGCAATGGAAACCACTTAAGTGTTTAGCTTGATAGAAAAATGTGAACACATCTGCAGAATCGCAGAATTATTTTGGAAGCAGCATGAAAGCTGGGTATGGACGGAGAGGGGACATGTGGACATAGAATACCGGTTTCGTGGCTACTGCAACAGTCCAAGCAAAAAATGATGAAACCTAAAATGCCAGTGGTTTTGGAGCAGGGACAAAGAAGGGAGAAACACACTCAGGAGTAGGTAAGATACAGGCGGCCAGGGACACATCTTGGGTTTGGGGTATTAGCTGCACGGTGGGGACACTGACCAGTAGAGAGAACATACACGAAGGGTTTGATTGTGAGAAAACAGCCTCATCTCAACACTAGACAATGTTAGCCTGTGTTGCCTACGGCAAATTGGCATTTACTGAGTGCTTATTATTAGGTTGAACTGCCCAAAATGGCTGTTTTTGCAGGTCAAAAATGGGTTGGTGAATATTATCACTTTTCATATGATTCAACCCAATATATCTTTAAACTTGGGCTTTACAAAGTTAATTCCATTTAATTCAATAATCCATTAGGTGGTATGGTTCCTATTTTACAGATGAGAAAACTGAGGCTCAGAGAGGTCAAGGAAATTGCCCTGCAGTTAGTTGGAGGTAGACCTGGGATTCAAACCCTCTTCTTCCTAGATTCAAGGTCCTTTTGCTCTTTCTGCTTCCTTATGCCCCCTCCATCCCTTGCTCCTTGCCCCCTGGCTTGGGGTGAGACACTGTATCAGGGATCAGCACACTTTCATTGTAAAAGGCCAGAGAGTAGGTATTTTAGGCTTTGCAGATCATACCGTTTTTGTCACAATTACTCAGCTCTGCCATCAATACAAGCAAATAGGTGTAACTGCGTTCCAGTAACTGTGTTTGTGGACACTGAAATTTCAATTTCATGTACTTTTCATGAGTCACAAAATATTCTTTTTATATCTTTCAAACACTGAAAAATATATAAGTCATTCTTAGCTTGCAGGCCCTACAAAAACAGGTAGCAGGCCAGACTGGCCATAGACTGTAGTTTGCTGGATCCTGTTGAAAATGCGGAAGCCATGTGATATTGTTAGTTCGGCGATTAGAGAATATCCAGGGACAAGATGAGGGAGGTTATGCATTCTGCTATGTGCCATTCCAGTCTTTCAGTCTGGAAATATCAGATGGACCCAGATGGATCATCTAGATCTTACAACTGCCTGTTTTATTTATTTTGGTTACTACATAGCTTTCCCCCCAAGGGTGACTGCCAACACCTCCATAGTGAAGTGGTCTAGAATAAACTAATCGATGTGAGTCTTACTGATTTTAAATGGGTCACTGAATACTGAGTCACATTACTTACATACGACCTCCCATCCTGATGATTGCCATAATTTAAATTGTGTGTCCAGGGATTCTTACAATGATATTTTTTCCCATTTAGACAGAAAAAATGACGACCAATACATTCATCTCCGTAATTGATGGTATTTCTGAGTATTCCATTCAAGTGAGAGCAGCAGTGAGCTCTGTGTGCAGAGCGGTGGGACCCTCCAGTGAGTGGAGTCAGCCTATTTATGTGGGTGAGTATCTCGTGTTTGTTTTAAAGCAAGTGACCTTAATTGTAGTTATAACAGATCCTCCTGGAAAGTGTACACCTTCACTTGTGAGTCCTGAAATGCTTTCACGTCCCTACTAAGCCTCATCCTCTGTCAGTCTGCTGCCTTTTTGACCAGAGGTGGATTTACCATGAGGCCAATGAAGCTCCAGTGTTCCAGCTTCTCACTAGCAAGAGCCCTTCCAAAGTCTAGTACTTTTTTTTTTTTTCCAGATTATCTGGTCCTACTTCTATTCAGTTTTACCAAATTAATTTTTTTTGTTTTGAAATAACTGTAGATTCATATGCAGTCATAAGGAATAATGTCAAGAGAGCTCATGTAGCCTTTACTCAGTTTCTCTCAAGACTAACTTCTTGCAAAACTGTAATACAATATGGCAACCAAAAAAGTGGCATTGCTACAACCCACTGATCTTATTCAGATTTCATCGATTTCATATCTACTCATTTGTGTGTGTATTAGTTCTATGCAATTTTATCCCATGTGCAGGTTCGTGTATATGTCACCACAAGGGTCCTTCCTTTTGCCCTTTTTTAAGCACTTTCATTCTTCTCTCCTCTCCTCCATTCCTAACCCCTGTCGACTACTAATCTGGTCTCCATTTCTATAATTTTCCTATACCTAATTCTGAATTTATACTTTTGTTTCATTTCATAAAGAAGATTCCAAAACTGAATAAGCTCAGGGCCCACAAAATCTGGATCCAGCCCTGGGCCCTCAGCGTAACAGACCTAGAGGATCCCAAGGACTGGCATCACCTGGGCTCCTGCATTGGTTCTGCAGCTGTTTTTGTTTATGATTAAACTGACTAGCTTACTTGGCAAATAATATGATCATTGTATCTGTCTGTGGGACTGGAGAAGGGTGATGATGGTGGCTCTGAATGAAAGGGCAAATTTCCATTCTCCTTTTATGTCAGATGGCAATTCCATAACCTGGAGAGGTGGCCTTGCACCGTGATGCTAGAACATGCACACCCTGTGTTTGATACTATCTGCGTATCTTGGCCAGTTAAAAAACAACTAGTGTAGCTCATGTATGTGCCACAGACATGCAGCCTGGGGATGCAGATGTATGTGGCTAAGTGCTGCATAAGAGCTACAAGGACACGAAGAGGAGGCAAGAATTCTGGAGTCTTCCATAGAAAGCTCAGGTTTAATGCCAGCCTTAGCACGTACTGACTACATACCCTTGAACAAACCACTTCTCTCTGCCCATCCGTGGATTCCCAGGACTAAGGAGGTAATTAATACCCACCTCTCCTGTCTCACAGGTTATTGTGAAATACAAACAACGACGACAGCAGATAACATTTATTGCTGACTATCCTCCAAGCCCCCTGCTAAGTGCTTCACATGCACTAGCTTCACTAATCCTATCCACCAAACTGTTCTGCAGATGAGAAAACAGGTTTCGAAAGTTTAGACAGTTTGCTTAACTCTGCATGGCCAGTAAGTGGCAGAGAAGGAATTCAAACCCAAGTTGACTGACGCCAGCACCAGAGACCTTAGCTCTATGGCGTGGGGGCCGGGACGCTGCAAGGTGCAAAGAGCTGAACAAATTAAAGATGCATTTAAGGGATCCTGGTAGCTAACTTTGTGATTATGGCTGGTCAAGCACGTGACTATCACTGTCCCTCAAGGTACGAGGTAGTTAACGCTCCACTGAAGGGTGTACCTAAGGAGAGATTTCTTTCGGCACATGCTAGGATTTTCTATCATTTCATTCATTCACTTAGGCTAATGGGTGTCTCTGCAGGACACTCCTGGGCAGTGACCCATGGGCCCATGTGGATGTAAGTCAGACCAGACGCATAGCAGGGAGATTTCCAAGGGAGACTGGGAAAGACAAGGAAAGACCCGAGAAATGGAACTGGGTTCTGAGTCTGCAAGGGGACTGGTCTTACTGAGTCGCTGAGTTTCCAAAGGGGAAAGGAGCCCCTAGAGCTGTGTGACACGACCAGCACAGCCTTATGGCACGCCCACCACATCACCGCACTGGGACTCAGAGGACCAGCATGAGGCTTGCTGGGAGAGGAAGCAGAAAGGACAAAAGGAACTGAGAACCGGCCAATTGCACCTACTTCAGGTTTCTGCCAAAGCCAGTCTTTCCCCCTCCCCCCTGCCTCCTCCCCAGGTCCAGGCCCCAACCTGACCAAACAGACCCACCACATGCAGGCACCCCTTCCACACCGCTTTATTTGCACAGACGAAATCCACTCTACGCCCCAAGAGGGGGACCAGCAGAAGAAACGTGAATCCGTCTCAGGGAATTTTCAACAAGGCTATGAATTTCTTCAAACGCCTGCGACAGAAGCTTAATTTTCATGACCCGCATTTGGTGGATTTTTTTTTTAATGCTTTGTTATTCCCCAAAGGCCGAAAACTCATTGGCCCCCAATTACTGACATTTCTGAGTGTCTTCCCAACATCACTGCGCATATAGTTTCAGAGTTTATTTTTTTAATTCTGTGTGAGGACCTCAAACTAACTTGGAGACCAAGGTGGGAATCTTGGCTACGGAGCCAGTTCTGATTTTTTAGTGTTTGGGTTTTGAGTTCTCATCAGTGCTGTCTGTTGAGAGTTTAGAACTTAGAGAGCAGAAGAAAGCGAAAGACGAATCAGGAGATCTAGGTTTTGGTCGTGTCTCTGCCAGTGTCTAACTCTTTGACTGAAGTTAGAGATGCGGAGATAATATTTCATGAGCCCAGTTATCGGAGACTGCTTCCACAGCTGTGTTGAGAGGGAATCTCAAGTTACATTTAGGTCATCCGAAGGCGCGGTCATCTGTTGTCACCCCTGCAGGGGACAGAGTGGTGACCAGTGTGGCAGAGTTTGGCTGCCCCCGACCTAGTCAGTCACCTCTAACCCCTCTGGGTCTCAGTTTCCTCACCTGTAACATGTGAGTCTCCTCACTTGTAAGTTCTTCCCTACTCTGCCTTTCATGTTCTCTTACCCCCATCAACCGCCGACAAAAGTGCTGAGAGAGAGATTGTGACCTGTGCTGAGAGTTTATTTTAAGCTTGTTTTTAATTTATTTTTCACTCTCCACTTTAGAGCTGGCGCCCCATGATTATTTTCTAAATAACAGCTTCCTAGCTTGGAACCGGGCTCATTATCATTTGCTCTCAGGTGTGCCTCACTGCCATCATCCACGGCAAACCCCATTTCATTTGCTGCCAGCCTGGTCATGAAGATGAGCTGATTAATATTACCACGCACCTTATAAATCCATCCTTTCTGGAATTGACTTCCCCGCTCACTTTAGGATCATTAGTGAATTTAATCAATGCAGGCTCTCTACTGTCATCAGGATGATTAATAAACATCACAGGAAGCTCGGGCTCCTGTGGGACATTCCACATGGCTCTTCCTTACCCCGCGAGGATGCAGCAATAATAATGCTCTGCTTGCAGCCTACCAGGCAGGGTTCCCGCTCCATTCATTTCCTCTAGACATCCTTCCTCCACTCCTACCTTGTCTTAAAAATGGCACCCTGGAGCCCTCCCCTTCCACTTTCACACCAAGGCTCGACTCACATATCACCTCTTTGTTAGACATTATTAAGTCCACCTCCTTTATCTGAGGGAAACGGAGGCCCAGAGATATTAAATAATTCAGTAGTTATCAAACAGCCAAGAAGTGGCTATTAATGGATAATATTCTCAAATAGGTGGCACAGGAGTCAATTAGCAAACTGGAATAGATTCAATTTACTAATTAACCCATCATCACCCAGGGTTATTGAATCAAGAGAGAGACACCAGATGAGTAAGTTTTGACTGATGAAAAAGGAGGGCGGAGGAGAAAGGACTGCTGTCCTGCTCCAGTTGGCAAGGTCCCTGGACAGTCAAGAGGCACAGGGGCAGCCAGCAGGGATCCAGCCAGCCACAGTGTGCTCTTCACCTGCCCTGAAACGCTGCCCTCCTGTGCTGGGATTTCCAGAACATGGAATACTTCTTTTTTCTTCTCAGATGGAAGGAGCAGTTTCATCTTATCAGCCCTCGTTATCAGCTGCCCTTCCTCAGCTGGCTTCTCTGCCTTATCTGAAGGGCTAACTTTCCACACTTCTTCCTCCTTTTGCAACTTTCTTAACTTCCGGACGCTTCTGCTCCCTTGTTATCTGGGCCATCTCCTGTTTACCAAAACCTGGTGTCTCCTGAGTGGTTTCTGGTCTGAGTGAAGATATTCCTTTTCTCAAGTCCATCATCTTCTCTTCTCTCTCCCCTCCCAGAAGCTCAAATATCATGCAGGAAACAAGGAATAATGAAAACAAAGTTTCCTACAGTAATGCCCTTCCCCGTGGAAAAGAGTGTTACACATGCATCCACCCAGCCGTGTTGCTGGTGTATCAGTGACGGGTCTTCCCGCCCCCCCCCCCAGCACAGGCCCTGCCCCTCAAACAAAACTGGGTTTTGCCCTGACATCACTGAAGGCCGTATCTGAAGGCCAGGATCTATTCGATGATGATACCAGGTATCAATTAAAATGTATTTACAAAAAAAAAAAAATATTGCTTTAGGCTTGAGATGTATAGCACTTACACCCCAGGGAGTAGGGGAAAGTTCACCGCATTTCTCAGATGCCTCAGCTGTGCGGTCAAGGTCGACACGGGCTGGCGGCTTCCTTTCGGGGCATCTTCCTCGAGACCTGTTACTCACAGGAAATCCTGGCCATGGCTTTCTGTCACAGTTTCTTTCCATGTGTGGGGGGAGCCTTAGAGTCACATCACACATTCTAGAATCCGTAAGGACTTCATGAAAAGAGTTGGAAGCAGAAAATCAGGGAGGGATGTAAGAACTGGGGCTGGGATGGAAGCAAGGGTCCCACAGGGAGACTCTGCTGCCTTTTTCCTCGGACTTGACATTCATGGGCTGTGAATGAGTGAGGAAACCCGGCACACCGGCCCCAGGGCATGTGGAATCAAAACCTGGAGGGCGTGGTGTCACCTTCGAGATCCTCCAGTCCACCTCCTACATTGTACACTTTGCCGGCTCCACCCTCAGACTCCGCGCCTGTGCTTTTTCTTTTCCTTTCGCCACCACCTTTCTTTCTATGTCCTCACACTGTTGTGAAAAAGGGAGAAAACCAGGAAGGAGAAAGGTGAAGGGGAGACACTGCAGAGAGCTCAGATCCGCTTTCCCTGGGTCTTCCAAATGAATTTTGCAAATTCAAGAGCTTCTGTGAAGAAATGGCGGGCTTCTGGCTCATTAGCGACAAAAACTGATTGAGGAATAAAACGGTGACCCAGTCAGTACCTTGAAAAACCCACCTGGCTTCCCTGAGGGGGATATAACTTGTGACGATGCTGGGTTTTCTTTGTAAATGGGGGGTTTCCGGGTTGGTAAATGTGGTGGCCGCTTTGATCCGCTGTTACCTTTTCCCCAGGCTCCTGTGGTTTCCAGGCTGGTAGCCGTGGCCTGAGGGTGGGCCAGCAGGGAGCCTTCAACTTCTGTCCCCAATGTGAGGAGCAGGGAGCTCCCCTGAGCTTTCAGACCCGGCCGCCTGGAGGTGTGGTGTCCACACCAGACTGCCACGCGTGACCTGTGCCTCGAGATGGGCCCGCCAGATGACGGGAGGAAGGTGGGACACCCCTCTTGGGGCAGGCACTGTGCTTGGCGTGTTCACCTATGTTATCTCATGTATCTTCACAAACACAGGATTTTCCTAATTTACAGATGAGCAAAGAGACGCAGAGGGGTTAAGGAACTACCCCAAGTGACAGAGCTAGGAAGTGATAGACCCGGACCTAGAACACAGCCACAGGACTGGGTCCACGCCATGCTCTTTCTGTGGTGCTTCGTCACCCCGTGGGTGACAGTGCCAGCCAGGGAGACAGAGGCAGGAGGACTGGCTGTGGGGACTGGCGGCAGTGAAAGGGTTGCCCTGCAGCTCATGAGCTGGTCAGCCTCCGTGGAGCCCAAGCAGTGGGGACACTTTCATTGACCTCTTCAGGCTACTCTAAATACCCCCTTACGAGTTGTCCATGGCGTTCATTTTAATACAAACCTCCTTGAGGGTGCGGACCATCGTGCTTTATGCCCTCTCCTACCCCCTAGTATCTTGAATATCTGGTGTTCTCTTTCCCTCCAGGCCTGAGCTTATGACTCTGCCTTCTGAGGATTCTGAAAGGGCTCCAATCTTAGTCTGGCTTTCATGATTTAGGGAAATTATCTTGATGCCTTACTGCTGACACGATGTGTTTAATCATAATCACAATTATAATAACATTCATTGAACACCTACTACGAACTAGTACCGGGCCAATCACTTTGCAGGAATAACTCAGCCAGTTCTCATCCCCGTTGAGCAAAGCAGGTGATGGAAGCTCCTGAGGGCTCCCTGCTCAGGGTCACCTCTGTTGTAAGCGGCCGAACCAGGACGAAAGCGCTTCACCCGTTTCTTACTTCTACGTTAAGACTACAGCCTCTGCAGCCAGCTTTCAGTTGCTTTAGCAGGTTGGTAGAACAGGGCCAGCAAACCCCTTACAGGGAAGAAAGTTCTGGGTTGCCTAGGGCCCCAGAAAGCACACACCTCTCTGTGCTGTGTGCAAAAGTCTGCAAAGAAGCAGAAGATGGCGAAGAGGGTTCTCTATTTAGTTTCATCAGGTCGTGTCCTACTAGGGACAAATGCAGACCAGCAGTACGGCAGCGATCCCTTAGGGAATCCTGAGTGCGCAAAGATACACCTACACACCCGCCCCCCCATCCCAAGCATCTCCATGTCCTTTCCATATTTTGGGTCATTGAGCCCAATTTCCCCAGATGAACACAGAACACGTTTTGTGCATTTTGCTCTGGGCCCTGGACTACCTATGTTCTGTCCACTGAGGCTGCATTTGCCGACCCCTCTCTTTCACTCTCCCGAAATCAGGTAAAGGGATTTTTTTTCCCTAAAAAACAAAAGCCTCCCACAATCCACTTGACAGCTGCCTTAGAAAGCTCGCCCACCCAAAGGGCTTGCTTATGATTTTTGCTGGCACTGTGAGCCTGTGACCGGCTTGGCGGGTCCCCTCACAGATGATGCCACGGCCTCCCGCTCTAAAGAGAGACAAGTGCAGGAGGCTTCGTAGACTAATGCACCTGCATCCTCTCAGTTATCCAGCCCTGTCAGTGCCCTCAGAACTCCTCCCAGCGCCTGCTGGTTTAACAGAGTAGGGCTGCTTCACTGGAAGAGCCCCGTCAATTTACTAATGAGCTCTTTTCCTATTGTTGAGTCTGAAACTAGATTCAAATGCAATATGGAATCCCTAAAAGTCATACTTGTATGAACAGCTTAAGGGTGGAACAAGCCTCCAAACCGAATCGACCTTCTAAGTGTTATTAGTCTGAACTACAAAGATCATACAATTCTAGAACAAGTGGGGCTGCAGCACCGGGAGGAAAATGACTTGACAAAGCTCTGAGGGCAGAGCTGGGACGAGGTCCAGGGTCTGATTCTCTTTAACCACCAAGCTATTTGTCCCTCTCCGTCCCTTTCCCACCATACACTCCCGGGATATACAGCACGAGCAGAATTTTCATTAGTTGGCTAATTGTCAAGGTTAAATGGTCGAGACGTCAGAAACTGAGGAAGCCGAGGTCACCAAGAAACCAGACAGCTGAGCTCCCAAATGCTCCAAGTTGTCAATATTGGGAGAACATCCTAGAATGAGGTGCAGAGTCTGAAGGGCTTCTTCTCCTTGGCGGGACAGGCTTTGCTCCGTCTTTCTAAAGCTCATCTCTGCATAACCAAACAGCGGCGCCCATCAATTTCTTGAAAAGAAACATCCGTGGCTTCCGTTTTAATGGCAGAAAACTCATTCTTGAGTCAGAGAAAAGATTCAAGTTACCTTGAAACGCTTGTTCTTAAGAAAATGTCCAACGTCAGACACCCCAAAATTCAAATTAATGATGTACCGAGGGGCCTCCCAACTTTTACATAATTAAAATTCTTAATCATTTTGACCGGAGGATATACACTGTCAGTGGGAACTGTACCCCTGTTCTACCTTCAGTAAAATCAGAGGAGGTGCTGTCTTTAATTCATTTTACTTACATAACTGACTCTCAACTTCGTTTTTGCGTTAATAAATAACGTTAACGGTAGATAATCCCCAAGCGATTTCCATTTGGTAGTGAACATGTGAAACCTTTTTCTTGCACTGAATTTACCTGCCAGTTTAGGTTTTCTTTGCAGTAAAGCTGACCTCGGCTCTGCTGTCTGGGGGGTTAGCTCTGTTCTCAGGTGGCGGTAGGGGAGCAGTTCTGAAGCAAGGTGGGACACTGCAGAAACCAGGCGGGGAGAAATGACTCATGTGCCCCCTCCCTCCAGGCAGTGACGGTGACTTTGCTTTCCACATAGTACCTTGCATGCACCACTAACTTTTTTTTGATCGAAAGAAATAAAATCAGTTGCCTCTCCAAAGAGGTTCTGTTAATTCAGAGAGAATCTTCACTTACCAATGTGAGTGCTGAAGTGAACAGCTAGAGAGTGGTTTAACTGAAAAGATTTGTGTAAGCACGCTCAGAAGTGAACGACACTTTTATCAGGACCTGACATACCAGCCTGCAGAGAATTGCACAATTTGAGACACCAACGGGACCCAGGGTGGAACCCTGATAATATTGATAACACCACTCATTCTTTCTGCAGGACTCAAGCTTCACCTGTTTAACCTACTTGTAAACAGGAAACATTTTGCTACTTGGCATAACCCTTGCTAAATTTATGTTCCATGTACATGAGTCTAGAGATTCTGAACGTACTTGTTAGGGGACTTGCATAATGGTTCAGAGTGTCTACACTGAGTTTCAGAGATGGGGCAATGAAGCAGGCAGAATCCCTTATTCAGGAAATCAGAGTGGGAAATAAAGCGAGCTGGTATTTGACTTCACGGTAGTAGTATGTCCCAGTTGCTCTTTATATTAGCTACGTGCAAGGGCAGTAAAAACTAGGTTTAACAGGACACTCGGTGACAATCCAGAGAACTGAATACTAATCCTAGAACCAGTGAGTGTCTATGGGACTTGGGAAAATAAAAGGTTTGTAAAATGATGAAAAGCAGAGCCTCAGAGAGCCAAAGTGTGGCTACCACCTGTTTGTAAAACAGCTATAAATACATGAAACTTCTTTTTCAACGCCATGGTCAGAGATTTTAAATAAAGTGATTCGGTCCTGGCTAGAGCCTAGGGAGCATCGGAAAGACTGGTATCTTACAAGGCAGCCCCCTTCTACTGCAGACACAGCCCGCAAACCCAGCCATGCCTAACAGCTGAGACACCACAACAAAACAGGGCTGCCTTGGAGGGAAGTGGTATCCGGCCGGGAAGAGGACGCTCTGGAGGGTGTTCCGTGACAGAGGAATGTTTAGGATGTGTTCCATGAAGCGCCTGCCCATGCAGTGGGTCCTGGTTTGGGCGTGGTGGGCAGTGGGACAGGGTCCCTGCACCGTGGTTAAGAGCACGGCTGCTCAGCACGTCCTGGGCTTCACCCCCGGCTACTAGCTGTGGTCCTCAGCTGACCACCTCCGCCCTTCTCTGCGACAGCTCCTCCGTCCATCAAACTAGGACAGCAGCGCCCACCCTGAAGCACTGCTGTGAGAATTCAAGTGAGATTGCAAGGTGAGCACTTTGCAGAGTGTCTGGTACCTAAAAAGGGAATGTCAAAACATGTATAGAAGATAAGCTATTGGTGACTGCTGGTTCTGATAACTTATTTTTTGTTCTTTTCTACAACTTTCCAACTTTCACCAATGAAAATATCCTAAAGTCAATTTTGTGAGAGGTCGGTATACACCAAATGACAATGCCGTGGATTGGGTCAGGGGTACTAAAAAATGTGCTGCATTGAGAGCGTTCTTAAGGGTCAGAGTTCAACTTCCTCATATTTGCAGATGAGGAAACTGAGGCCCAGAACGGCCACCTTCACAACAAGCTAAGAATAGAACCCAGGTTTCCAGACTAGGCAAACTCATGACACAAAAGCATGCATGTCTTGCATTTATGATGGCACAGATGAACCTATTTGCAAAGCAGAAACAGAGACACAGATGTAGAGAACAAACGTGTGGACACCGGTGGTGGGGAGAAAGGGGGGTGGGATGAATTGGGAGGTTGGGATGGACATATATACGCCACTGGGTATGAAATAGATAACTAGTGAGGGCCTGCTGTATAGCTCGGGGAACTCTACTCAGAGCTCTGTGGTGACCTGGATGGGAGGGAAATACAAAAGGGAGGGGATATGTGTATACATATGGCTGGTTCTCTTGCATTTACGGTTGGGTGTGATGTACTGGTGTAAAGCAAGTGGATGAGGAAAGGAGGGGCTACGGAGAATGAGAAGAAGCCAAGTGCCTTCCAAGGATTCCAGTCTGGGATCCTGCAAGAGGGGAGATCAGAATGGGGAAGTTTTGAGGGAAGTTGTTTTGATGTGAAGAAGGGTGTGAGTTTGGTTTTGAATGTTGTCAGCTTTGAGACACATCCCAGTGGGTTCTGCCTACAGGCAGTCTCAGATCCAGACTGGGAGCTGGGCAGGGATAAAGACTCGGGAGAGGATGCCATGGAATTAAAAGATGAAGCTGTGCTCAACAAACATTTCAAAGTTCAAAGAATAGACCATAGTGGAAAATACCAAAGGGTTAAGGCTGAGCGGTGAGGGGCAGTTGAAATTAGAAAGGGGGGAAGGAAATGATATTGAAGAAGAGGAATATTTGGGTAAAGGAGCCAGTGGCTTGGTTTCCAGGTGGGTGCAAGCATCAAATCTGAATTCAGGAGGGAGGTCAGGAAAAATAAAGTTGGAAAAAGAAACTGACCGTCCTTTGGCTTCAACCAGGAGGAAGCCACCAGCAAATTTTTAAAGTGCTTTCTGAGATGGGAAAAGGAAGCTGCCTGAATCCCTTATTCAAGAAATGAGGCCGGGAAATAAAGGAGGTATTGGATAATAGTTGGGAGAGATGGCAGAGCAAAGTAATGGCTTATTCAAGATAAAGGACTCTATGAATATTTGAAAGCAGAAGGGAAGAGATGAAGGAGAGATTAAAGCTTTTGGGAGGTAGAAGATAAACCTCAACTAAGAGTTCTCAGGAGGCCAGAAAAACAAACAAAAAAAGGCCACGAGATCAAGGCAACATTGGAATCACTAGCATTAAATCCTCGAGACATCTCTCCACCCTGATACCTGGAAAGATGTGAGTTTTAAGTATTTTGGGGCTTTTGGAAGTCTTAAGATATTTTACAAGGGACTTGAAAATTCCACTTACATTCACTTCTCATTTTATAATAGAAACCGTTAATGGCAAACCAAGGATTAAGACCTGCTTCTCCTGGGGTGTGGTGTGTATCTCACCTCTGTACTTAGAGCTGCTGTCACTAAATTATCTGTGTCTTTATTTGCTTATCGACTTCTTCCCTCAATTGCAGGAAGGGAGGGTTCACATGCTTTCTTTTAACACTGTCTCCCAGCAACGTGTATAACGTCCCACACATAACAGGAGCCCAGTAAATATTGGCTAAACGGGTGAATAAAGGAATGAATGAACACAGAAAGGACCCATGCATTCAGGGAGATAACTCAAGATTTGCATTCTTCTCTAAAAATGAATCAGACAGTTTAGCAAGCAGGTTACCCTTTAAACGCCATTTGGTAAATGGCCTTGGGTTTTTCTTGAAGGTATTTCCAGTACCTTAATAAAAAAAATCACACACACCCCAAAGCTATCATCAAAGCCCACAGAAGAACCTATCCTTGAGTACAGATTAGAAGCAAATTTAACTAGATAGTCGGGCAGCATGTGGCATATTTATACTTTCTGTACTGAATCAAGTTAGCATCTACGTTTTCATCTGTGAACAACAGGTATAAACGTAAGAGGTGTTGTGAGGATAATTCAGATTGTAAACTTACAACGGAGTCTGATACCTTTGTTGTGAACTATGAGTATTATCCCACACTGTACTTCCTCTAAAAGTCCAACTTTGTAAAATGTTTTGATTGTACTGCAATTAGGTTACTGAGTAGGCTTACGTTTTTGCATCTTTTTCATCTAAAAACCTTAGTACTCACCAAAAGCTGCTAAGCTCCGAGATCCAGCTGGCATATTACCTAGAATATACTCCATAAATATCTGCTCACTGATTAAATAATGCCTCAAGATTAAAAGTGGCCTCACTGCCATTGCCGTTATTTCATTTCACTCTTGTATCAACTCTGTGAGATGGATGCTCCCTGCCCACCCTGCCCCATTTTACAGATGAGAAATCTAAAGCTCGGGGAGGTTAAGCTACTTTCCCAGCACCACCCAGCACCTTGAACTCTGACCCAAGCCCCCTTTGGCCCTAGTGTAGTCATCTCTCTTTTCTGCTGATGATTCTAGTTCTGATTTTTTTTTTTCCCATTAGGAAACAATGAGCAGAAGCCCTGGACAAAATGGTTCCTTATTGCAGTTATGGCAACCGTCTGCTTTATCTTGTTAATTTTCTCACTCATCTGCAGAATGTAGGTATTCTTTTTATTTGGGTGCTTTCGCTGGGATCTAAATATTGGATTTTTACCTTCTTGCCATGCATCCGCTGGATGCAGGGTTCTTGTTATCAGGTGGAATTTACGACATTGTTGTGTCTTCCTGGACAGCCTTTCCAAGATGAGTGTGGACCAAATAAAAAACTGGTAAACAGCAGGTGATTTACAGAAACTGGATACAGAGCACAACACAGCCTTCAGTCATTAGATACCCCCTTCCTGAATCTGCCGACAGTCTATTCATCTCCGCAAAGGATTTTTTTTTGGCTGCAGAGCGTGGCATGCGGGATCTTAGTTCCCCAACCAGGCATCAAACCCGTGCTCCCTGCAGTGGAAGTGTGGATTCTTAACCACAGGAATGCCAGGGAAGTCCCTCTATGAAGGTTTTTACATTTGTGTTTTTTTGATTCCCTGCCTTCCATTCCCTACTTGGTTGCCTCTGTTGAGCCCCCAGGGCATGCTTCTTACTCTTGGGTAAAGGAAGGCATCCCATTGGATGCTGAACTCACTATGGTGCCTCCTGTGTTATGATCCCCAATTATGAGGTACCAACTCCTACCCTGGCCCTTCGGTCAAACAGTCCCTTACTGGCTGATCATTCCCAGGTCAGACACAGATTGTAGAAGGGTCATGCAGATTTGGTGGCCAAACCTAGAGCTTGCAAATTGCCCCATAAAAACTTCTCATCCCTTCTGGCGTCCGGGAAGGCCGAGTGCCACTTAGGAGGCTGCAGAACATGTTCTATCTTATTAGCTTTTTCATAATTTAGAAAGTGACTTTTATTTTAAACAGCTTCACTATTATAAATGTCTTATCAGATGGCATCTATAGGCTGGGGGGCGGTTGGCAGCTCAAAGGAGAAGAAAAAGACAGTAAACCCTGAGAGCTGGCGCCTAGGGGGAGAGGCTGCCTACCAGCATCGTGGGTAACCCTGGGGCCCCACGCACTTGATGTACATCATTTTCAGAAATCAGGCCTGGTAGAACGCACCAACATGAAGCAATTGTCATTTTGTCTCCCTTGGATGATCCAGAAGTCCCATCAGAGCCCTGCAGTACCACCAAGCTCTTCAACTATTATTACAATGTAGATATTTGGAAGTCTTAGTCAATGAAGATTTTGAATTCACAAAACAGCAGGTCCAGGGATTAACTAGGTCAAGTTTTAGAGTAGATATTTAAGGACAAGAAAGGCTGTTCTTGCTTATCTATTTCCCTCCTTTACTCTGTTTTCAGATGCCACTTATGGACCAAGGTGTTTCCACCTGTTCCGGCACCAAAGAGTAATATTAAAGAATTCTTTGTAACCATCAACTATGAGGTAATATTGAAGGTTCTTATAACATGTCATATCTGCCCAGGGTTGGGTCCTCAGGGATCTGTCACTGGGTCATTCGTTTTCCACGTTACAAGGCAGGGTCTTTACCCAGGAGGCCAGGTGCCTTCAGGTTGCTTTTGTCATTCTGCTCTTCTTTTAATATATGTTCATTACAGTCTTTGAATATTGCAAAGGTCCTACTCAGTTATGAGTGTCCTCACCAGTCAGACCTGAACTTTTATTTTCTATCACCCAGCTCTTATCACCCAGACCTTGGGCAATTCCTTCAACCCCATGGGCCCTGACTTCCATTTCTGCACAGTAAGGGGCACAGATGTGATGGTCCAATGACCTGTTTATCTCTGACGTTCTAACAATCAATGTTTCTACACATGGGTACCCCAATCAGTAAAGTTTTTCAGAGGGATTTTTCCTAGTTCCTTAGTATAAAGAACCATAGAAAAGGCAACTGATTTTCCCAAATACGTTTTCTTAGGTGCTGTTAACCATTCAGAGCACTTAGGCTTAACTGAATGCTCACTTACCAATGGCATCCAATGGTTCTAGCATCACATGGTAGAAGTCATCCTTTCCCTAGTGAAATGCCTTGGCATCTTTGTTGAAAATAAGTTGTCCATGTATATCTGTGTCTATTTCTGGACTATTAGGTTTCATTGATCTATTTGTCTATATTTATGCTAATATAATACTGTCTTGATGACTAGAGCTTTATTGTAAACTTGGAGGCCAGGTAGTGTAAGGCTTCCAAACATGACTGTTCAAAGTTGTTTTGGTTATTCTAGGTCCTTTTTATTTCCACATAAATTTTAGAGCCAGTTTATCAATTTCAACAAAAAAAGCTGCTGGGATCAGGATTGTCTTGTATTATAGGTGCATTTGGGGAGAAGTGACATCTTAAACATAACGAGTCTTCCGATCTGTAAATGTGACATCTCAACTTATTTTTGTAGGTTTTCTTTAATTTTTGTCAGCAAGGTCTTGGGATGTTCAGTGTATTGCAGGTTGCTTGTTAAATCTGTCCTTAAATTGAATGGTTATTTAGATCAGGGGCCAGCCGACTTTCTGTAAAGAGCCAGATAGTAAACATTCAAGGGCCAGATGCTTTATCACACTGCCACTGTAGCGGGAAAACATCCACAGACAATATGCAAATAGCTCTGGCCAATAAAACTTTATTTACAAAATCTGGCAATGAGCCAGACTCAGCCCACAGGCTGCAGCCTGCAGACCCTCATCAAGCAATTTTCTTAACAAATTTCATTTTCTCTCTGATAAAGTTACTCATGGTAGGATGAGTTAACTGGTGACTGGTTGTAGGGGCGTTTGGGTCGATCACTCACTCACCAAAATGCATCACAGCAGTAAGAGGTGACCTTTCTTTAGAGTTTGCAGTTCGGGTGTTTGGGATGATTTAGCGGATGACAGTTTCTGACCTACTGAAGCGGAGAATCGAGGCTGGCCCAAGAGTCACCCCTACCCTCAGTTCCACCCTTGTGGTCTCCTTTATCAGGAGGACCGCCGGCTTGCTCTTGTTAACCCGTAGCTTTTCTGGAAGGAAAGTGTGCCCCACGGTGAAACTTGTTTCTCTTCCTGTGAATTCGTGCCGTGGATCACTCCTGGATCTGGCACACGCATGCCTGGAAAGCACGTGTGGTTTAAGCAGCAGACTCAAGTCATCTGACCCAGCCTCTTAACAGCACATTTTAGTGCTGGTATCTCATTTCCCTTCACAGCCCCCAAAGATTTCCTTGCACATTCTGAGGTTGGTAAAAGAAACTGGCTTAACAGCTTACTGGGTAAGTCTGCGGTTTGCTGTTAATTAACATCAAGTCATGGGGACTTCCCTGGTGGTTCAGTGGTAAAGAATCCGCCTTCCAGTGCAGGGAACGTGGCTTTGATCCCTGGTTGGGGAACTAAGATCCCACACGTCGCGGGGCAACTAAGCCAGCGCCACAACTACTGAGGTCAGCGCCTCAACTAGAGAGCCTGTGTGCCGCAAACTACAGAGCCCGCACAACCAAGACCCGATGCAGCCAAAAAAAAAAAAAAACCCATCAAGTCATGTGTGCAAAACAACAACTCTTGGGGTAGACAGGCTGGTTTCAGAATAAGCAAAGGATTTATGTCAAAACCCATCACGGCCAAGCTCTTCCGGACAACGCACTCTCCTCACATTGCAGCGGGTCAGGAAAACCAGATCAGTGAGAGGGATGGGGTGGGGCGGGAGGGCCGCAGCGTGGAGGGGGAGAGTGGGGAGAACTGGGGAAACGAAGGGTCACCTCCTGCCCTCAGTTCTACCACCTCCACCTGGAGGAGTAGGTGCCTCAGTACAGAGCTGACCACAGCTGGGCCACGTGCGGCAGTGCCCCAGCCTGTACCTTCAAAGGCAGAGCCTGTGCAACCCACTTCTGAGGCCTTTGCTACAAGGACAACGAGGGGGCCCATTAGAGTTATGGGCAAACTGCCGGGAAGCCTCCCCATGGTGGGAAAGGAAACCCTCTGCTTTTCATCACCGCTCATACCTCTAAGCTTGATGTTGATACCCAGAATCCTGGGGTTCAGAGGGTAGCTGCCAACCCAGAGAGGCTGTTAAGCATGTTTTTGCTTGTCCAGGCCTGAGTCAGAAATTGTTCTGTAACGTTCAAGACACAGGTTCTGGTGGCAGGAGAGGGAGGGAGGAAGCAGGGGGATGAGCTTTTTAGTGATAAAAAAGACTCACTAAAAAAACTCTTATTCTCAGCTTTCCATTGGTTACAGACTGGTTTCCAGCCATTCTTGGTTTCTACGCTGGTAACCGGAGAGGGTTCCTTCCGAGATTAAGTAGACAACAACCTATTAAAAGTACATACGGCAGAGAGCACAGGTGCCGTGTTCATCACTGCGTATTCAATGCATCACGTGGTGTCCAGTGCAAAAAATGTGCTGGGACTTCCCTGGCAGTGCAGTGGTTAAGACTCCATGCTCCCAATGCAGGGGACCCGGGTCCAATCCCTGGTCAGGGAACTAGATCCCACATGCATGCTGCAACTGGGAGCCCACGTGCCGCAACTAGGAAAGATCCCCCGTGCTGCAACTAAGACCCAGCGCAGCCAAAAAAACAAAAGTGTGGAATGATTCCTACATGGTTGGTGGGAACGTAAGTTGGTGCAGCCACTATGGAAAACAGTAGGGAGGCTCCTCAGAAAACTAAAAATAGAACTACCATATGATCGAGCAATCCCACTCCTGGACAAAACTATAATTCAAAAAGATACATGCACCCCTGTGTTCACAGAAGCACTGTTCACAATAGCCAAGACATGCAAACAATCTAAATGTCCATCGACAGATGAATGGATAAAGAAGATGTGGTGCATATATACAGCACAATGGAATACTAGTCAGCCATAAAGAATGAAATAATGCCATTGGCAGCAACATGGATGCAACTAGAGATTATCATATTAAGTGAAGTCAGTCAGAAAGAGAAAGACAAATACCATATAATATCACTTATATGTGGAATCTAAAATATGGCACAAATGAACCTATCTACAAAACAGAAACAGACTCAGAGACATAGAGAACAGACTTGTGGCTGTCAGGGGCGGGGTGCGGGGGAGGGATGGGCTGGGAGTTTGGGGGTGGTAGATGCAAACTACTGTATATAGGATGGATAAACAACAAGGTCCTACTGTATAGCACAGGACACGATATTCAATATCCTGTGATAAACCATAATGGAAAAGAATATAAAAAAATAATATATATGTGTACAACTGAGTCACTTTGCTGTCCAGCAGAGACTGGTACAACACTGTAAATCAACTATACTTCACTTAAAAAAATATGAAAAAGATGTGCTGAATGAGTAAAGGGGGTCAAGGAATACAGTCTCTTACAGAAGGTATTTTTTTGGTCATGAATTTTGTAATTAATACCAGCATTATCTATGACAGTCAAAATTGGACATAACACCTCTATTTCAGGGAAGACTATAGTCAACTGTGGATGGCATACAATGGAACTATTCAAAATGAGCAGCCAAAGAACATACAGTCATCCCTCAGCATCTGCAGGGAGCATGGTTCCAGGAGGCCCAGCGGGCACCAACATCTGCAGACGCTCGGGTCCATTATGTAGAAGTGTGAAGCCTGTGGATACCGAGGGCTGGCTGTATGGAATTTAAAATAAGATGTGATGCTACGTGGAAAGAAATCCACTTAGAAAGCTCTTCATATAACTGTAAAGATAACTTTCTATCTAGAAAAAAGGGCTGAAGACAAACAGTGGGCTGTGCTTGGGAGTTAAGTTGATCGGTATTTTTTGGTTTTCTTCCTACTTATTTTCTGTACTTTCTTCAGTGACCATTTACTATTTTCATAAGCAAAAGTGACTTGAAACCAATTGTAAAGAAATTCAAAGACTCAGAAAGTTCTCTAGAAGACATCTAAGGAAGGATGATTTGTTTTGCAGAAAACTGGTTCCAGTGAAACACAAATTGAAGTCATAAGCTATGCGGAGGAGGCTGGATCTGAGACCCTGGAGGACTCCGTGTTTTGACTGTCCCCGGAGCATTGTCAAAACCAACTCACACTCACGAGCCCCGGGGATAAGAATGGGAACAACTGTTTCTTGGCTAAGAGGAGTTTGGAGTTTACCAAACACTCAATTTAGCTGCAAGGGGAAAAACACCCAGACAAATCTCTAACTCACACAGGTTGACTGATTCATCTGACTGTCCTGCCAGGTCTGATCTCTGCACAGGGCAGCACCTCCTCACCTGCCAGCCTCCTGATCTGCATCACTCACCTCAAACACTTCTGCACGAGAGACAGTTATTAAGGCTAACATCAACTGTGTTTACTCTGGTAGTGCCACGTTGACTGGTTCAACTGCCAACGGTAACGATCAGCTAAAATCTCAGGAAGAAAGCATTTTGCACCATTCTGGAGTGAGTAGTGAACTTGGGTTGGAGGCTGTCTTCCCTATAGCAAGTGGGAGCCATGGTGCTTTTATTCTGAGTTTGGGAATACTTTTTCTTTCAAGTAGTGTGTGTGTGTGTGTGTGTGTGTGTGTGTGTGTGTGTGTGTGTGTGTGTGTGTGTGTGTGTGTGTGTGTGTGTGTGTGACAGAGAGAGAGAGAATCTCAAGCTCTACGGGCACAATCAAGTTAGCATCATTTGAGGCAAACTAATTTCAAAACCTAAGAAGCTAACGTATCAGTCCATACCAAAGGAGGGGACAGGATTATATTCTCAAAGCCAGCCTTGATATTCTGGGAATATACTGAGAAAGGCATTGGGAGGAATTGTGTTGGAAGGGGATCACTTAATTAAGAATGAATTTTCTGAAAAGACGTCTGCTTGCAAAGACTTCAGAGCAACCTGTTGGGCATCTGGTCAAGTAGTGCTGGGTCAGCGCTAGCCTTGGAGGTTTGGAAGGGGTCCTACAGGTATCCCAACAAACATGCCAATCTAGACAGGAATTCCTCCTCTAACATCCTCCCGTATGAGTCTGCAACTAGATCGGTGGCCCCCGCGATGGGCCATGGGCTACAGGTAGAACCAAGTACAGGTGTGGCCAGGGCAGAGAGGGGTTAGGAGGGACAGCTGGTACTTGAAGGGATCCAAACGGTGCTGATTGTACACGGCCCTGGAGCAGGAAGCTTAGAACAGGGAAAGGTCACAGTGCTCAGAACAAACCTCCACCATGGCAGACTCTTTACATGCTTTTCATAGTTGATTTAGTCAGTCTGATCGAGGAATGGGGCATGTTGACTACCAAATACTTCCAGGGGTTGTGTTTCTTTTCATTTCTTTCTTTTTTTTTTTTGGTTGCTACTCTTCACTGCAGTGCGCAGGCTTCTCACTGCGGAGCATGGGCTCTAGGCACACAGGCTTAGGTGCTCCGCGGCATGTGGAATCTTCCCGGACCAGGGCTCAAACCCGTGTCCCCTGCACTGGCAGGTGGATTCTTACCACTGGGGAAGTCCCCAGGGGTTGTTTTTCTGATAACCATCCACTGCAAATAGCAGGGACCTGGGCCCAGGATAGTAGGCACAGCAGTCTGGCATCTGTCAGTTACTGCCTATTTCCAAGAGTTACGGACTGAATGCGCCCCACCCCCCATTCACGTGTTGAAACTCTACACCTCAATGTAGTGGTATCTGGAGGTGGGACCTTGGGCAGGTGACTAGGTTGGGATGCTCATGAATGGGATTAGTGCTCTTACAAACGGATCCCAAAGAGTTTTTCCCCCATGTGATGATATGAGAAGTTGGCCTTCTGCAACCAGGAAGAGGACTCTCACCAGAACCCCAGCATGCTGACACCCTGATCTGGGACTTCCAGCCTCCAAAACTGTGAGAAATAAATTTCTGTTGTTTATAAGCCCCCCAGACTGTGGTGCTTCGTTACAGCAGCCTGAGCTAAGACACCAAATGTCAGGAGCTGCACCACACGCCTCCCAGACATCACCTCTAATCCTGAGAAGCCCACATGGTACGATTGCCCCTGTCTGACAGATGCAATCACTGCGGCTCAGAGAGCATGTTAGATAAGAAATGGATACTGAGGGGCTGAATACAGGCACTAGTGACCCCGGAAATGTGGAGGGGACGGTTAGGAAACAAGCTGAAGCCTGCTTGGGGGTGGGACCAGGAGGGCACGGCTGCAATGACTGGCAAAGTATCTCATCACCTGATGCAGAAGCTCTGTGAATGGTGGTGAGGAATCTGTAGGAGACTTAGGTTAAGCATTCTCAAGCTTGAGCACATCAGAATCACCTGGCGGGGTCATTAAAGCAGATCAGAGCCTGTGACCGAGGAGGTCCGGGGGGCCTGAGAATCTGCTTTCCCCTAAGCTCTCAGGTGACGCTGATGCTGGGCTCCTCACCCCACTTTGAGAACAGCTGCTCCAGGTGATTCCGCTGAATATCAAAATTTGAAAACCAACTGTTTTGTTGCAGGCAAAGCCCTGCAAAAAAAAAAAAAAAAAAAAACACAACAAAAACCCTACCCCTTTTTCGACTTATTACTCCACATGTGATCTCTTTCAAACTGGGGCCCGGAAACCTAGGACTGTGAAAACGGCCTCTGCCGAGGAGCCTGGACAAGGAAAGAGCGGTGCCCAGTGTGGCCAGTTCTTTCTGTTCGGTGAGGTGCTGGCTTCACACCCACCTGCCTCCACCTCAGTAGCAGCCGTCACCCCGGTACTGAGCCCGACCCACTGCCTGATTTGGGGATATCAGTGTCAGGGCAGCAGAGAGCAGCCCATGTGTCTCCCTAGAGGGTTAGGCCCTTCCTTTTCTGCCTTGTGGAACTCACACTCAGTCTTTGGGAACGCGTACCCCACGCCTCCTCCTTCGTGAAACCTTCCAAAGCAGAGTTTGCTTGATCCTGCCTCTGGGGCCTCGTTCTGGGCCTCAGCCCCCCTCTTCCACCGGCTGCCCTGTAGGATGGGCCATCCAGGACGATGGGGCTCATGTGAAATGCATTTTTATCTGCAGCCTCTGGGACAGTCCCTGACTCTTAGAAGGGATCAATGCTTCTTGGACCCTCTTAAACCCTCTTCCCACCCCGTCACAGTTCCTTGCAAACAGCTGGAACTGAATGCTATCTGGTAGAGATCATCAAGGTCTAAATTGAAAGCACGGAGAGGAAGATGGGTGTCTAGTGAGAACATGATCGGAAATAACCAGGAGGCTCGCGTGTGCCTGGCCATCTGGCTGGTGGAGCCTGGGTCTCTTTCTGCTGATGATGTGACTACGCTACCATGTGTAAATTACTATAGAAAAGGACTTGGGTTTTGAGTGGTGTGTCCTGTTTTCACTGCCCTGTCACGGCAAATCAGAGTGTGAACGCTTCACAGCAAATACCCTCGTCAGCAGGTTGATGAGATACAAGCACCCACCTCTTCCCATCTTCCACCAGGACACGGTGGATGGCCACCTCCCTCCCAAGAGCCTTCATGGTCACAGGCTCAGAACAGTGGTTCTGAACGACAGCCTTTCCAATAATGATTTCAGCCCCATCTGAAATTTAGCGTTTGCGATGCGCTGAGCTCGGCAGGGGACGCGCCGGGGAGACCAGAGGGGGAAGGGCAGTTTGCCAAGAGCTCAGCCACCTGAGCCTCACTGAAATGCCTTAAGGCCTGAAGCTGTTGATGCAGTCTGGGGAGGAACTCCGTGTGGGCTGAGAACATCCTGATTAAAAATCCAAACGTTTTCACGGGGGAGGCTTGTATGTGTCAGGCCCATCTGCTGGTGGAATTAACACTCCTTAGGTGCTAATTTGTTAAAGAAAAAGTAGATATCTGGAAGCGAGAACGGAGAACTGAAAACAGTCTTTGGGCGCACGACTAAAGGTGAAAAACCTAATTAGAATAGGACTTCTTCGTGTCAGCTCAAGGGTCTCCGTGACGACCCCTGTGCAGCTATTCCTGCTTCCACAGCCTACAGACCAAGTTCCAGGGTACCAAGTTTTCAAAAACTATTTCTTGTTAAAGAATTAACGCTGTTTTTTCCCACAGTATCCCCCTTTTAGGTAACAGATATGAATGTAAATGCAGTTCAGAACGAGAAACGCCGAACAGAATTGACAGTGAATCGTCTGCACGTTGAACAGGAGTACATTTCTCATTTTCCCCCTAGACATTCTCATTCTTTGTCCACACTACTGTCTGCATTATCTCTCAGCTAGGACCAACGCAGCAGCCTCTCAGTATCCTGGCCTCCGGTATTACTTTGAAGCATCTCAGCAGAAGCACATCTACCTATATCACCCCTGCGCAAAACCCTTAAATAACTCCAGCACCTTCAAGTTCAAGCTCCTTTTAAAACAACAAAGTCCCCTCTGACTTGGCTTCTCTGTAGCTCTCCAGCCACGTCCCCGGGGAGCACCCCTGTATCACAACTACCCTGTCCCTCATCCGTCCAAGCCGCGGCTGAAGCTTTCTCTGATGGACAAGCCCTTTCAATCTTTTTTTTTCCCCCCATCTTGTAGACAGTTTAGCTTCTAAATCTCGGCTCTTTGCCACCAGGAAGTCTATGTTCCCCAAGTACCTTCTGTTGCGTTCTATTTTATCACTTATTATTTAAAAATTTTTGTCTCCTTTAAAGGAGAAACACTCCGAAATCGAGAAGGCGGCCCTGTTGATCTTTGTGTCCTGAACAACTGCGTAGGAACTGGTTGAACTTATACCATGAAAAAGAAAGTCAGTTTCTTAAGTGTAAGCCAGACTAGACAACTCTATTCAGCTCAGATCGAAAGAACCGAACTCTAGGCAGCACTCTCTTATTAACGCCGTGTGGGAACAGTAGAAATATCACTAGAGTTTAACAAAGAAGTTACAAGAACTCACGGTTGGCGTGGCCTCACCCTTCAGAAACGCCTGCCTCGACCTCAGCGGCCGGCCTGCATCCGGGCTCCCGGAGCCTCTACCGCCCACCGACCTTCCGGGAGCCCGTACCGCCCTTTCTGCTCACGTGACTCACGTGCCTTTTGTTAAAGTTCCAGTGGGCTCTTTTCCCCGTGAAGGTGTATTATTCGTTTTCTTTCACTTATTAAAATGAAAACCCAAGATTTGTCCCTGCCAGGTGATAAAATGAAAGAATGCATAAGCCTGGGGGAAAACTGTGGGTAAGAAATCAACACTTACGCAACTGGTGTCATAGTTCAAAGGTCGGCCAGCTTCCTCTTAAAGGGCTCGACGACAGTAAACCTTTTCAGCTGTGAGAGCCATCCGGGCCTAGCTCCCTGGACCCACACACACACCCCATCCTCGGAAAGGGGGTGGGAGAGTTCAGCAAACCAAAGAGAGCTTAAAACAGCACACCTCGTGCTGGCACCCTCAGAGGCCTCAACCTTCAAAGAACTGATCACACATCAGCAAGACCCTGGAATTTAGCACTAGAAACGAATTACCTCAATGAGCAGGCAACTTCTTCCCTGCATAAACTTGCCAGATTTAGCAAATAAAAATAGAGGAGGCCCAGTTAAATCTGAATTTTCGGTAAATGTTTCATGAGACATGCTTATACTAAAAAAGTACTAGTTTTGAAATCCAAGTTTAACTGGGCCTCCTGTACTTTATCTGTCTACCCTGATCTTGTAGGATAGCCCGAGTGTGAAAAACAACTCTGAGACACCTGAAGCCAAGTAAAACAAACAAGCAAAGACCCTCCTTTGTAGTTGAAGAAGTCCAAGCAGCTGAGCTAGACCACTGTGGAGCAAAGAACTCACCACACCTGAGCTGTATGGGTTCTCCCTGCAGGAACCCTACACCTGGGAGCCCTGCCCGTGCCCCTGGTCACTTTTCAACAACCCGATGTACAACTTCCTAGGAAGCTCACTACCCTTCTTGTTGGGAACCGGTATCCTTATCTATCTATCTATCTATCTATCTATCTATCTATCTATCTATCTATCTATCTATCTATCATCTCCCTTCCTCCCTCCCTCCCTGTTGGTATAAATATCTAACTTTTTGGAGAGAGGCCTGGAGTCACAAGCCACCAGCATCTGAATTCCTGGCCTCCCTGGTCAGCTGTGTGACCTGGAACAAACCTGTAAACCTCCCAGCCTTGGTCCCCCGTGTACCAAATACGAATACTATGTGGGAACTAAACCAGCAGGATGACTTGCAGAGACTGGCACATACTAAGAGCATCACTGTTGTCCACAATTACTATTATCATTGCATTACTCTGTATTGTGACAAACGCCGTGGCTGGTCTCTTGGCTTCCCCACCCAGTCTCATTCCAAACCAGGTGATTTCACACCAGCCTTACAGTGTCCCCATCTCCTCCATTCTGCGGCCTTTGTGGGGTCCCCCTTCCTGACTGCCGGCCACTCCCCTGTGCCTAGAACAGGGCCTGGTACACAGAGGGCACTGGGTTCCTCTCAATGGCTGTCCTGTGCCTGGTCCTAGTTCAGAACCCCTCCCCCTCCTAACCTCAACCTCACACAGCTCCCCTCCCCCCTCACCACCGGCTTCATGCTGACTCAGTGTCCTGACTGCCCTCTGGTTGAATTTAAGAGACCAGCTTCTTACCCTCGCTTGTCCTTCGTCTCAGTAAATCCTTATTTCTAATTGTCTGTGTCACCATGGGCTTGTCGTATCACCTCTTTCCCTCCATTTCATGAGTGAAAAGGGGATAAAACCTGCATCTGCTGCTTCTTAGTGTAAAGAGCCCTTTAACACTAGAAAAAAATTCGAGTTATTATTCTTTGTTAGTTAAAATCCTAAGATATACACAATTCCTGGGATAGTTTTGTATTCCTAACAACCGGTAAGAATATGTAGTGAAAGTCCAATTTACGGAGATTGGGAATATCACATTTAAATTACTTCGGCTTTGCAGTTTCCTGACATTCAGCTCTATCATTTGGTTGACATTTTTTAAAAACTGCTTTCTCTCCGTGTGGTCTATATTAGTGGAGGGCTTCTCATCTACAATGGAGCAGACTGTTGGTGATAAAGAACAGAGGCCGATTTTGTTGAAATTGTGAGCTCTGCTGAGTGTTGTAGTTTATCCTTGAGTTGTGGAATTGGAACATTTATTCTGCATAGCCCATTTAGCATGAGGGGAAAGGGGCCTCCTTTCAGAATGGGCAGTCTGACTGGCACATGGTAATCATACCCTGGCAGGAGGGCAGAGCCTGGGGAAGTCACTCTAAATGGTGCCAGGGATTCTCCACCTTCTAGTTTTGTTAGGGTCAGAGATGGGGGCGTACGAGCCTGGTAAGAGAAGTTAAGAACCATAGCCAAACTGTAACCCTGAGATACTCTCTGGCTACAGGGAGGGAGAAGACACGAATGCCTGTGATTTAAATACCAGATAGTGGATAGACAGACACTCATGAGCATTCATGACACGCTCTGGAATCACAGAAACGAGAGGTCAACGCCAGATAGGGAAATTGAGAGAGGCTTTTTGGAAAACTTGGTATCTGACTGAGGACCCTACCACCTAACTTCTTTTATTAACATTATTACATATTTTTATTTTATTAATTTTATTATTAAAATGATTAAATATTAATATTTATACTAAGAAGTGAAAATACTTAAGAAAAAGATGATAATGGATGTGTCAGGTGAGTTCAACTCATTTTGGTTACGGAACGCACCCACATTCTATGTCGGTTTTTTTGTGACTGTCTCAAGTCACTTGGGAAAAAGAACAATGGCTGATTTATAGAATAATTTGCTAGTATTTGGAGAGCTGTGATGCTAGAACTTCACAAATGTTATCCTGTCGAATAAGTGGCAATTGTCTGAATATGTAAGGCCCCCGTGTGTGTCATTTTGTATAGAATAATTTGGGGTAGGTCCAGAGATTGACTCTAAGTCTTTGATTTTTAAAAGGCTTGCTCCTGAAATCACTATGGGTGGCCAGAGGATTCTTCAATTGTCACAAAGGAAAATACAGCCAATTCTTAAATCAAGACTACAATGAGATATCACCTCACACCAGTCAGAATGGCCATGATAAAAAGTCTAAAAACAGGGCTTCCCTGGTGGCGCAGTGGTTGAGAGTCCACCTGCCGATGCAGGGGACGCGGGTTCGTGCCCCGGTCCAGGAAGATCCCACATGCCGCGGAGCACCTAGGCCCGTGAGCCATGGCCGCTGAGCCTGCGCGTCCGGAGCCCGTGCCCCGCAACGGGAGAGGCCACAACAGTGAGAGGCCCGCGTACCGCAAAAAAAAAAAAAAAAAAGTCTAAAAACAATAAATGCTGGAGAGGGTGTGGAGAAAAGGGAAACCTCCTACACTGTGGGTGGGAATGTAAATTGGTACAGCCACTATGGAGAACAGAATGGAGGTTCCTTAAAAAACTAAGAATAGAGCTACACATGATCCAGCAATCCCGGTCCTGGGTATATATCCAGAGAAAACAGTTGTTTGAAAAAATACATGTTCATTACAGCACAGCTTACAACAGCCAACACATGGAAGCAGCCTAAACGTCCATCGACAGATGAATGGATAAAGAAGATGTGATACATATATACAATGGAATACTACTCAGCCAGTAAAAAGAAAGAAAGAAGGCCATTTGCAGCAACATGGATGGGACTGGAGATTATCATACTAAGTGAAGTAAATAATCAGACAGAAAGACAAACATCATATGATATCACTTATATGCAGAATCTAAAAAAATGATACAAATGAACTTATTTACAAAACAAAAACACTCTCAGACTTAGAGAATGAACTTATGGTTACCAGGGGGAAAGCATGGGGTTGGGGGGAGGGGTAGATTGGGAGTTTGGTATTGACATGTACACACTGCTATATTTAAAATAGATAACTATTCATGGAAAAGACTCTGACAAGTACAGGTTTCTGGTAACTGACTATACTGCTGAACTGAATGAATAAGCATTTTCAGAACTCTAATGGAAAACTGATGAACTCATAAAAGTGCTAACAAAAGATCAAGATGAAAAAAAATTAATTACATGGAACTGAGTGAACTGATGAGGATGATTATAATTTTTGTGACTTTCTGTTTGAATAAAAAAATAATAAAATAAAATAGATAACTAACAAGGACCTACTGTTTAGCACAGGGAACTCAGCTCAATATTCTGTAACAACATAAATGGGAAAAGAATTTTAAAAAGAATGGATACATGTATGGGTATAACTGAATCACCCTGCTGTACACCTGTAACTAACACATCATTGTTAATCAACTATACTCCAATATAAAATAAAAATGAAGGAAAAAGAAAATACAGCCAATTCTTGATTATCTGTGTTAATGGAGGTGAACAGTAGCATTGATAATCCGATATGGTGTGCAAAAATCATCTGGTGGTTGATTACATTAAAATACTTTAAAAATTACATGACATTTTAGTAGCTAATTATGTACTATTTATGTACTTTTTAGAATTCAGCATTCCTGCAGCATATCTGCAGTAAGGTACGGGTTGTGGGAGAGACTGGGAAAAGGTTCATAAGGATAGAAGGCTGCTTCCCAGATGTAAATAACCAAAAATTTGACGGTAGGAATAACTCAATCATTATTTTAAGATAAAAGCTTACGGCAGCTCCCACCTCAGGCTGGAAGAATTCCAAGCTCACCTGAAGATGAAGTTTATCACCCATGTCTTCTGCTCCCGTGGAAAGAAGCTGTTTCGTACACAGGGTCTGTGGGCTTTATAAAAACTCAGGAATGCTGAGAGAATCCACTTATCTGGCAAAATAGAATCTCCTTTTATACAGTTAAATCACAGGTGGACTATTCACACACAAAATGAGCATCAGAGGAAGTGCTGGGAAAGATTAAATAAGCAAAGCAAATGGGCACTTTTCTAGTGCTTCTCCTTCAGAGTCACTGTGCAAAACTCCCAAGCAGTAATACATCCCCCCTGCCCATTCTAACTGGTACTAGGGGCTGGGGAATCCTGCCTGGAGGGCTAAGCATAGCGAGTGTGCTGCTTAGACCTTCTTAGCATTTATTATCCCATCTTCTAGAAACATCATCTCAATTTTCCTTTAACAAACTCTCTCTCCCTTGAGTGCACGATCGAGATGCTCAGGCGGTATGACACCAATTGGATCGATCAGCCTCTTCTAGGAATTTGGATACTGAACAGAGTGGCATCAAAATCAGAAACAGAGCCAATTCATCCCCACAATAGCTCCCCCCAAAGACTTTGCAAAGTTCCTGCAGGCTTGATCCTCGGAGTGGCCTGCTTCTTATTCTCGCCAAGGCTTGGGCATTCAGTGTCTCCTTGGCTCATGTTATCTGACCAGGGTCATTCCTTTTTGTTCACTCAGGTTATCCAGAGTTGCTTCTGTGGCTTGCAACCAGTGAGCCTAACCTGCAACAACCATGGAAACCAACAAATCAGACACATTTGGGTGAAGGTGTCCACGGGGCACTTTTAAAAAACATCTTGAGCTCGGTCAGACTCAGCTAATCCAGGGCCTCATGTATCAGATGATGAAGCTGAGAGATTAAAGGACTTTTTCAAGGCATCAAGTCAGAAGCCAGGCCTTCTGACACTTTCTGCCACCTTGCAAAATAGTGACACAGTCTCCTCTGATTGGTTCACTAGGGCACACAGGTAGGCAACTGATGCAAAATGCTACTTCAAAGACCCTTTCGATCAATTAAACAATGATTATTTATTGCAAGGCACTGTGCTAGGCACTATGGAGAGTACATGGAAGATAAGACCAAAGTCCCTGCCCTCAAGGAGCTTACAATCTAGTTGGGAAGACAAGGCATACATACAAGGAAAATTAAGTAACAATACAGGAGTTAAGTTAAAATGCAAGATAACAGTACAAGAGATTTCCAAAAGTAGTACCTGATTAATTACTAAATGAGGGGTATCGACAGGGCTTACAGCTCATTCAGAGGAAGGATGTCACCAAGGACTGGAGTGTGGGAAGGCTTCACAGACGAGCCTACCCTAGGACAGTGGGGATTCAGGTGATAAAGAACAGTGGGGGGTATTTCAGGAAGGGGCAACCAGATGCCCAAAAGGCACAGAGGTGAGACCAAAAGCGAGCAGTGTTCAGGGGCCAGTGAGGACTCTGTGTGGCCGGGTACAGAGTTAAGCTGTTATTACATTAAGAAGGGCCTCAAGTTTAGATTCTATCTAAACTTTAGCAGCGGGGTTGGGGAAACCTTAAAACAACAGATAGCCTTAGTTTAAATACAGAAAAGACATAGCTAATGCAGAGGATCTATTCAAGTTTGATCTTCAGGACATTTATTTGTGGATGTTTGTCCCTCTCTACCTCCAAAGAGGATTTGCAATGATGTTTTCAGGGTTGTCAATTCCAAAGGAAGAGCTCTGGGTCAACTAGCTTTGGATCGTGACCAGAGACTTCTGAGTCCCTCTATGATCTTAAATTATAACTAGCACAAGGGTGAGCTCACAAATTCCCTGACAGGCAGGCAGGAAAAATGCTCCCAAAAGACAAGTATCTTTACAAATGACAGAATATTTATTAACAATACCTTTAAAAAGAGATTACATATGCTAGATCACTGGTAAATATTTACACTGGGGTTGGGAACTACCTGGGGTATCTTTTTTTTTTTCATTCATTTTATTATTTTGTTGATTTTTTTTTGCATGTGATTTAAAATTTTGTTTTATTTTAACATAGAAGTAACCATATCAAACTAAGAAAGGAACACAGCTTGAAATACTGACAATATTTTTTTTTCCAGTTACCACCCTAGTTTTTACACAAGTGGAATCCTGATTATGACTTTATTGGATAAATATAGCTAGAAGGTTGAAAAGTTAAGGAAAAATGACAAATTACAGGCAAATTTGAGCTCTCTGAGAAAGAAGAAAAGGTGGCAGCGTGTCTACATGTGAAAATTTTTATAGAAAATTTCATTGCCTTTTATATGCACTGTTCCACTAGTGTCAGCTTACAAAACCTCCCCCATTATTACAAATAGTTCTTTTCATAAGAATACAGTTTTGTTGATATTGTCATTTTCCAATGTGTGATTTTAAGACGTAGAAGATGAAACTTGTAAAGCAATGAGGCTACCTACTGCAAAACAGGAGACTCATTGAGATACCACACCATGGTACTAAAGATCTTTTATAGAGTCATGAAAAAAATTCTTTGTGGCAGCTAGGTGCTGAAATAGGAGAAATCTGCCAGACTCCATACATAACTTTGATTCAAAAGAAGGGCTCTATTATTAAAGAGATACACATATTATCTATAAGAAATTTTGTAAAGAAGTTACGAATCCATCAACAGAGAATTACCCTTTTTGTTGTTAAATGTACATTCAAGACAGATACATTTAAAGATAGTAAAATTATCTTTTATCCTTTGAAAGACATGGTTGACTCTATTAACTTTTGGTCTATGTTACTACAGGATATTTAACTTCCAATGTCATGTCTAAGATAATGCTACTGCTACAAAGACAATGTTAACTGAGTTGAGGGAAAAGAAAGTCTTACCGTAGGATGCTAAATTCAGGGATGGGAATATTGCACAAGGTGCCTCTTGGGCAAGTTAGTCTAGGTTTTGAGATTGCAGCCATTCCTGAAACCATCTCAGGTTGTGTTGAACAACAGAATTCACAACAGGGCTGGAAAGCATATTGTACGTGGCAAAACGACTTGATTCAGTACATTAGTCATCCCAAGAGTCATTTCCATACAGCAGCCTTGAGTTACAGACCAAGTCTTCAGCTGTTCTGCCACTAGACCCTTATAAAACTGTACAAGAAATCTGCAATGTATTTACCAAGGTGAGTTTCCAACTCTGTCTTTAAAGGAACTATTTTCAAATAATAACCATATGATTGTGTTGCCCATAGCATTTTACAGCAGAGGAAAAAAATTAATATCTACATTTCATGTTAACTTTAAAAAATTCTATAAAACACTAAATATATAATAAAAAATATGCATATAAGGACATATGTAAACTGCTTTGGTAACATCATATTACAGATGTCTTCAGTGCATTGCAGAGTTTCCAAAGAAACTTCAGACAAAGCTAGATTTGCTTTGAGGAAGTACTGTAGAATGCCATTCCTAAAGAAGCAAAAAACATTTTTTTTTCCAGTAATAAGATGTACTTGAACAACAATATTACTTAGTACTGGGTGTCTTCAAAACAACTAGCTAAATGTTGCTTATATTATAAACAGCAAGTCCTTTAGAGAACTGTTGTCATAAACTGGACCTGGCTGTGAGGGAGATCATGATCGTACTGATGGCCGACAGCGTGCATGCGTTGGAAGTGGACGGCCCCGCTCCTCTTGCATAGGCATCTGGAGAGAGAAGAAATTTACTCACCTCGGCAACAAAGGGAGGCGGGGCCCCAGGGCTTTTGGAAACCGAAGAACTATCTGAAGTCTACTGGAAATCACCATCTCTTGTTGACTTTTTTAGTCTCAGTTCTATGACCCCCTAGCTATGAACCTGGGAGCAGGTGGGGGACCTCTCCGGATCTCTGTTTAAGCATCTGTAAAAGGAGGGTGTCCCCCTCTAACATGAGAAGAAACTTCAATATGACTGGTAACATTACTGATAAATACTATGATATCAATGAAGCAGCAAAATAAACATTGACGTTCCCTTTCGAATTCAAGCTTAATGCCGGGCACAGAGCCACATGACATTTAATTCCTATAAAAACCCTGAAGACCTCTGGTATGGTTATCACACCATTTAACAGCTAAGGAAATGGGGGCCCAGAGAAGTAAGATAAGTCTAAGATTACCCAGTTAGTAAATAACTGAATTGGGATTCCAACTCATGTCTGTCTAAACATACCTCTTTTTTTTTTTTTTTTGCCCAACAAGATAATCTCAATCCGTTTAAAACTTTTTCTTATACATCTTACATTTTTTCACAGTAAGAAGTTACCAACTGTCATTTGAGGTTTTATCAAGATCGTAAGATCTCTGACCCACAAAATGGAAAACCTCTTGAGAAAGAGATCATGTTTCGCTCACAGTTACATCCTTATCATCTAATAATTTTACCAATAAAATTGCTTAAAATGTTTTTGTAATGAATTAAACCAAGAATCATCAGTCTTTAAAAAAAAATAATCCTTGCAATGATAAGCAAGTATGAAGTCAGATTTAAAGAAAGTGAGATAAATTAATCCCCAAACAAATTCTCATCTTGTGTTTTTTTTGGCCTGGAGATAATTTCCACATCTCACCATAAATCTGGTTCCTTCCAACAGAAGCTAGAGTCCTCTTCTGATATGTAGAAACCAATTCTCCCCAGTGTTTTAAAAGACAAAAATGCCTTTAGTGTTTGTATGCAAAAAAGGTGCAGTAAGTATAAACCTCATCTGGAAACTGGAAAATCACTCTTGAATTCAGAGCATGTCTTGGGGCAGCCTTGGTTTCCCACCTGAAGTCCTGTTCTATGTCCATTAACATTAACAAGTGCTTATTCAGAAGAAGGGTGAAAGGACCATTAAACATTTTGTTTTCTGATTTGAGGCATCCAAATTTTATAGATGTAATTAAAAAGTCTTAGTGGATGCTTTACTAAAACTTGATATCAGCAAGAATACTAGACCCTTTCCTCATCTGAAAACTACTATGATGGACACTTGGCAAAGGGGCTGAAGCTCAGAACTCTGTAGTGAGGGTTGCCCATGATTTAAAATATCGTATCTCCACTGATGGCTTGAAAGTTCATATCTCCAGCCTTCACTGAACCCCTTATCTCTAGACTGTTAAATCCAAAGGCCAATGAAAATCTATACTTAGATACCTAATGGCAATCTTATACTTTTTATTATTGTGGTAAAATACACATGACGTAAAAGTTACCATTTTAAAGTGTACAATTCAGTGACATTAAGTTCACTCCAATGCTGTACAACCGGGACTGTAAGCTAGCTCCAGAACTTTTTCATCATCCGAATGGAAACCCACTACCCGTAAAGCCACAATTCACACCGCTGGCCAGTCACTACCAGCCACTAATCTGCCTCTATGGATTTGCCTGTTCTGTTTTTTTTCTTTTAATTTCAAATAAATAAAATCATACAAAAAAAAACCCCAAAAATAATATGCTGCTGAGATATTTGCAAACATAGTATTTGAAAACTAAGTTGAATGTATTTGGCTCAAAAAAGAACACACTCTTCAACAGTCTTTGTAAACAAAGATAATCTTGACTATCTGTAGACATGTGCATTTATGTACATATGTTACATACGCATGTTCAAAATAAACAGTGTCAAGTTCAAAATATTTTCGGCCAAAGACATTATATTGTGTCACTACGGACACGTTTCCAGAGCATTTTGAAGAACGCTTTGCTTGTTCTTCCTGAGTCATGCTTTTAACTTTCTAAGCTGTAATTTTGGGGTTATTGTAGATGCAAACTACATGGGTCCACATGGAAAAGCCTGGGTGACTGATCTGGGGCTGCTTTAACCTGATCTTTGATAGCCAGCTGATTAAATCAGTCAACACTAGTCAAACTGTCTTCTGCACAAAACTACCTGAGGTCAGCAAATACCAGTGGTCTGAGGAAGGGGGATGGTATCGTCCATTTTTATTTTAGCTTTTTTTTTTTTTTTTTTCCCGGGCTTAATTTCACCCTAGCCCTGACTCACTGGGAAGCTTAGGAGATAGGGCAGACAGGGAGAAGGGAGGCAAAAAAAGACATTCTTACTTGATATCTTTGGAATTCGAATCTGTTCACTGCTGCTGCCATCTCCTCCATCACTGAATGGCTTAATTTCTATTATATAATCTTCATCAAAAGGCAAAGAAAGCTCCACTGATGTTTCATTTGTTTCAATGACAGATGTGCTGCTTTGTCTGCTCCATCTGTACAAGACCTGCCAATATGGAAAGAACAGGTATCACCTGCTGTCCTCACAAAGGCCCCAAGGATGGAGCATTCCTTCACTTTCACCTCTGGGCACCAGTGAAACGCAGGGACGCCGAGGTTGTCAGGCTGCCCACTTGCATTTGGAAGGCTCATTTAATAGCGAGGGGCATGTCTGCAGCCACCACTGATTTCATTATGAGGAAAGAGTTTAAAGCGTTGTGCAGCATGGCAGCGGGGCTAGCATGAGTCTAACGACGTGCTGTGTGGCCTCATGTAGCCTCTGGAAGGTCAGTTAACACACATGGAGAAGGTGGATGTACAGAGCTCAGTTACACATGAGGGTCTTTGGCATGAGGACAGACTTGGCTGCTGTGTGACCGTGGTCCACTTACTTTCCCGCTCTGAGCCTCACTGCCCACATCTGTAAAACGGGGACAATAACGCCCACTTTTCTGGGAAGTCTTTACAATTGCACAGGACTGAATAAAATGAAGGGCTCAAAGGAAGCATGTAAGAAACAGTATCTATGAAGCCTTAAAAGGAACAAAAGGTACAAACATACACGGCAAAGGTTAGAAGCAAAAAGTAAGGTGTAAAAATCAGGCCAAAAGTTATCATTATTATTAATCCTTTGGAAAGAGGACATTTCAGAACAGGGAGAGCATCTCTGAAAGACAAGTGCTATAACCCCCAGAGGACACTGGACCGCTTTTTCAGCTACACAGAAAAGAGGGGATGTTATGGGGCAATTACTCTCACTCTAGAAGTGTCTGTAGCTTCAACAGTGCCACTCATGTAGCTTCAACAGTGCCACTCTTTGTTCCCCTTCTTGGTTTCCTCTGGGTCAGAGACTAGGCTGGTAGTTCATGTGAAGAGATAGGCAACTAGCTCTCTTGAAAATACATTCACCACCTGGCATTGCCTACTGTGGTCACCAACAATTCCCACCAGGAACAAAAGATAAAGGCCCAGAGAGGTGCACCTGCCTTTTTGGATATGATAATTGTGACAAGAACTGTCCCACAAATACGTTCTGATGTTTACAATGAGCCAGGCACCCTATTGACATGACCATATTTAACGGCCACAACAACCTGACAGGACAGGCACGGTTATTCTTTTCTGCAGATGAGGAAACTGAGGCCCAGAGATGTCACAGAGCTGGTGAGTGGTAAGATGAGGGCTCCTAAGCCTGTACTCTTAAATCACCAAAACCCATCATTTCTCTTGACAATAAAAAAAAAAAAAAATAGGGTTGGGTAACATGAATGGTTCTGGTCCTGGCTGTGTGTTAGAAGCACCTGGCGAGCTTGTAAAAAATACTGAAGCTGCAGGCCACTTGTTCTCAACAGGGGTGGGAGGGGGGAGGACCAGTTTTGTTCCCTGGGGCATCTGGCAATGTCTGCAGACATTTTCTGTTGTCACAACGGGTGGTGGGTCCTCCTATAATGCAGAGGACAGGCCCCGCAACAGAGAATTATCCAGCTCAAAGTGGCACCAGTGGGGAGGCTGAGAAATCCTTCTCCAGCCTCGCCCCAGCCCTCCTGAGTCAGGCTCCATAGCAGAAGGGTCCAGGCCGTGACACATGGTTAAGAAAGATCTTCAGGGGATGTTCATTCAGTGAATCATGAATGAGACCAGCGTTCTCCAACCCGAGCCTGCATCAGAGTTGCCTGGAGGGCTTATTAAAACACAGAACACTGGGCTCCACCCCAGAGTTTCTGATTTAGTGGGTTTCAGGTGGAACTTGAAAAATCTGCATCTCTAACAAGTTCCCAGGTAACACCATTGCCTCTGCTCCAGAGACCACACTTTGAGAACCACAGGACTGGCTCCTCTTTCCCTAAGACCCACTGTAAATTCTGATTGGCTGAGGTCAGAGACATAGGGTTACCCGCCCTTCCACTGCAAAAAAAAAAATCAAACACAAGTGAAATTCATAAAAGTCCCTTAAAACGGTTTAGATCCCATTTGTTTCCTGGCATTTCATCACCTTTATTTATGTCTCTCTAATCCAAGGTGGAAAACACAATTTCCTTGAGGTGGAAAGATTCATAAGTGTCCCCCTTCCTTCTCAGAGCATCAGTTGTATCAAACTCAGCATCCCCTCACTACTGATCAGGCTCAAATAAATCCTGAGGCGCATTCAGGACTGTCACAGCATCTCATCACGGCCCTTCAGGAACATGAGCTGGCTGATGGGATGCAAGGGCACACCTGGCTTTGAGGACTAAATTGCTTCTTTGATTCAGCTCCGCCAGAGCACAGAGGATTCAACTCGTTTCAGCTGTAAATCCAAAAGGAAGACTTCCAGGAAAAAACTGCCCTTTTATCAGCATTGCTTATCAGTCTTCTAATGATGGGGACCCCAGTGGCACCTAAATAAAGGCCGGTAAAACCTTTATTTACACTACACACTTGGTTCAGCTGATTGACTTAAAGGCTGTGCTTGCATTTCCTATAATCCAGAGTGGAAGACACAGAGGAAGAGTGAATTTGTGGGAATCCTGATGATAGAATCAAACGTTATTGAATGCTTACTATGTGTTTGAACACTTTATATTCTATGTGCTAATATAGATTACCCCTTGAGGTAGGCACTGTTATTATTCTGATTTTAAAGATGAGAAATCTGAGACCTGGAGATGTTTAGCAATTTGCCCAGGGTCTCATGGCCAGTAAGTGGGGGATCCAGCATTCAAACCCAGGCAGTCTGGGTTCACAGCCTATATTCGTAACTGAGACCAGCTTGGCCACCACTGTGGGCAACTTGCTTCCCCTCTCTGGTCTCTGTCTTCATGAATGCAAAACAAGGGAGGTTAGATCATAGAAAGCTCGTGGCCCATGGGTAACATTTGGCCTGCATATTTTAACTATTGGGCCCTTAGTGGGTTTACATTTTTTTTTTTTTTGAGTTAGATGTCAACATGTACAAACCAAGAAACTATACATGATAAAGTTTTGGGTTCTACTAAAAACTGGAAGATATGGCCACACTGGTCTACATTCCTGTCTGGCAATAATTGGCTGGAGCTGAGAAGCTGCTGCCTATCCTGGACCATCACAAGCTCTGTAGCTTATCACACTCTCCAGCACTTCCTATTGTGTCACATTGGCATGTATCTACCTCAGGACCTTTGCATATCCTGTTCACTATGCTTGGAACACTCTCAGAGAGCTGCCTATCTTATTCTCTCCTTTTTTCATGGCCCAATCGAAATGTCACCTCTTGATAGAGCCTTTCCCTGTGCTTTATTTAAAATAATGTCTCTCCTATCTATCCCATGGCACTGTCTATTCTCCTCACTCTGAGTTATTTCTCTTGGTACTACTTTATTACCACTTGATCTGTCTGTTTACTGACGGCAGGCAGAATAGCTGAGTGGTTAAAAGGTGGGACTCTGGATCCATACTGCCTGTGTTCAGAGCACAGGTCTTCAATATACTAGCTGTGTTAACAACACTGTACCATATACTTGAATGTTGCTAAGAGAGTAGATCTAAAATGTTCTCACCACAAACAAGGAATGGTAATTATGTGATGGGATGGAGGCATTAGTAAATGCTATGGTGGTGATCTTTTTGCAATATATAACTGTATCGAATCAACACACGGTATACCCTAAACTTACACAATGTTATACGTCAACTATATCTCAATAAATCAGTGAAAAAAATACTAGCTATGTGAAGTAGGCAAGTTACTAAACTCTATGCCATGAGTTCTTCATCTATAAAACTGGGGCTAATAACTGCACCTACTTCATGGGTTATTACAAAATTAAGAATTAAAACAGTGCTTGGCACGTATACTGACAGTATTTATTGAAAGGATTAAGCTAACTGAATCCCTTTACATAACCTGCCTGGCTCTGTAGACAGTTTAGTTTGTGATACTGAAACCAGACGCTCTCTTTTTAGCTCAAGTATCATAAAGTAGCTTGACACTTTGTGCTGAAAGAATATTTTGCACCTTAAACTTTCTAAAGTCAACTTCTTTTTGAGACTATTTATGCAAGCAGAAATCCCACGAATCTCAACAATTTAGGTAGAAAACCAAAAATACACACACATACACACAGATGTATAATTTTTACAGAACTATATATATCCCTGAACATTAACATTGGATATGTAGCATTTCAATATCTGTAACCAGTTACGTGAGATTCCTTGGGATCTAAATGAGGATGTGTAGGGAGTCTGGCTCCTCCAGTCCCAGCCCTAAAGGGCAGGGAAGGAATTGAGTCGAACTGGAAATCAAAAGTCACAAAGGGCCCTTTACTACCACCTGGTCTAACCTTGTTAATCCTCTTTCCTCTACTGTCAGCACATGTGGTTTCTGCAGCATTTTACACACTTCATACCCAGCCATGAGTGACGCTTCCTAAGGCATGAAATTCCCAACTCGGAGGTGCCACTCTATTTTTCATAGATATAGTTTAGCTCCAACATGAAAAACCATATTTGGGGGGAAAAAAAAGCCTAAATCCATGGCTCTTGCTGTGTTGTCTTTTTATTTTTTTCCTGAGATAGTCTGTTCTTTCCTTGATTTCTGGATAGGACTCTATCTTGAGCTGTGGTGTCCTTTTTGTTTCTTTTCTTTTTCTTTCTTTCTTTTTTTTTTTTAATTAAGTCTGTGGTTGAGCCCTTGTGACGAATATATTAAATAAATACGTTTTGGATCCCCCCCATACCAAATTAGCCTATATCACCCGATCTGCTGCTCACATCTGAAAAGGTTCCATGCTCTCCAGCTGTAATTTGTTCCAATGTTTTATTCTAGCTCTATAGAAATAAAAAGTTTCCCCAATCCTCCGTGAAGCCCCAGTTCTTTTCTGGGAGCTGAATACTGCCGTGTTGGTCTTAGACTGCTTGATTCCACCACACCTGCCCAATTCTGTGCTGCTCAGGGGAATCTTCTACATGTCTGCAAGAGTGTCTGTTGAATTTAAAAATATATATATAAGAAGGGCCTCCTTGGAAAAGTGCTACCAAGACAAGCTCATATGAGAGTTTCTGAGAGGGGGCAGGAAGACAAAGAAGTAGCAACTAAATAATACTCATTTTCCAAGTTTTCTTCTAAAAATGCCTATAATCTTTTAGACCCAGTTCACTGAAGTAAAATTCAGCTTGCATACAGATCCCTGCCCTGTGAAAGCTGAGGGCACTCCAAGTCACTTTACTCAATGGCCTTCGGTTTTCACATCTGCGAAAGGAAGGGCTTTGGCTGAATGATCTTCAGGATTTCTTGCCCGACTAACATTTTGCTTGGTTCCCTGAAGTACTTTAGGCAGCTCCCTGCCTTTCAAATTTATTTCAGCACCAGCTTCAACATGAGCTTAAAATCTAGTAAGAGGTTCACTCATAGAACTTGTGCCCCTCCACAGGGACTCCTAAAGCTTTCTGAATTTTTGTTGTGTTTTCTCTCTCTGTTCTACTGGGCGACACTGGAAGCAGGGAGGAAGACTTTCTCGCTCCCATTTTTATTTTGTTGTTTGTTTGTTTTTTCACTCTCCTCCTTGGTTTGGTTAAATTAGTTCGTCCCAGATCACATCTGCATCTCTCTCGTGCTGTGTTCAGTCCCGGCAGTGTTAGCCTGGGTCAGACCCCAAAGTTGCAAGGTCTGTCTTCACTTTTGCCTTCTTTCTTTGCTTTCTTTGAGCCTACGCTCTCCTCTCTCATCTTCCAGCCTACCAAACCCCACATCTCTCTCGTCTTACATAAAACTGATCAGATGAACTCTTTCCCATTATGTCTCACTAAGAGACTAATGATTCAGGAGTTCAAGAAATGAGGGCTCCCTTTAATACCACCACAGTGAATGCATCCTTGGCTTGAGAAATCATGGGGACCATTCAGGCACTGTGCTCGTGAGGCCCACAGTCTGGGGATTCACAATAAGTCAACAGCCAATTACAATTACCCGAGAGGATGGAAAGTACTTTAAAAAAATCTGACAAATAGCGAGAGCTCTGGCCATCAGGAAAGGCTTCTCATCTTAGACCCGAAAGATGAGTGGCTGATTAAGGATGCAGATGTAAGAGGTGGCAGTCCCAGGGAGACGGAATAGAGATGCAAAGGCTCAGGGGAAAATGAAGATACTGGAAGATTTCCCCTTTAATAAAAGAGAAATGCAGTCCCAGAAAGGTTACATGATTTACCTAAAGTCACATAATGACTAGAGCACCAAAATGTGGTCGTTTTTGCTCTATTCTGTAAGACCCTTGCAGAGAGTTTGCTTTTACAAAGGGATCCAGTGAAAGGTCTGAAGATTAGTTCTTAGGGAATGTTTCTCTGCTGGCAGAATACAAATCACTGTGCCACATGGATGAAGGAAAAATAGCCCATAGCAGCGAGGGTTTCTGAATCCCTCTCTAATCACATCACCTAAGGCTCTATGGTCAACTATGTCAACTCCCAATTCCAGCCCTGGCTTTACTAACTGTAACTAATGACTGACAGCACTGTCACTATGCTACTCTCAACAGCTGCATCCAAAAATTTCACCAGACAGCAGCCTGCAGGCTTGATGCATCCTGCAGACTAGTTTTGTTTGGCCTGCATTGCCTCAAAGGTTGTTTAAAAGTAAAACAAAACAAGATACTTAAAATGCCCTTTAATTGTGGCACCAGGGCTACATCCATTTTCTTTTCTAGTTCTTTAAAGTCAGGCTAACATTTATGGGATCAGGCAAACGAATGTCCTAAAAAATCCTTGTGTATATGTATGTATATGTACGTATGTGTGTGTGTGTGTGTGTGTGTGTGTGTGTGTATACATACCCCTAACAATAGGAACATGAACAAAAAAGATTAACCATTCTCCCAGTAATAGGGAGAAGTTACTACTGTTGATTAAAAATACCATCAAGACAAGCACAGAACAGAACTGACAGTAGAAATGTTTAAAATGTGGTTCTTCATGATTTTTTGGAGACCCAACCACAAGGTCTTTAACTATTTCTGATTGTCTCTGCCTGAGCCCGAAGTATAGACGATTCTCTAAATCCTGACCAGCTGTCATGGGCTGTTGACAAAACTCAGACCAAACCACTTTGGTGTTTGGGAGAAAGAGGCTGCCAGAGCGCTGTCAGGGAGAGAGAGGACAGGGTTCTTTTTTTTTTTGCGGTACGTGGGTCTCTCACTGCTGTGGCCTCTCCCGCTGCCGAGCACAGGCTCTGGACGCGCAGGCTCAGCGGCCATGGCTCACGGGCCCAGCCGCTCCGCGGCACGTGGGATCTTCCCGCACCGGGGAACAAACCCGTGTCCCCTGCATCGGCAGGCGGACTCTCAACCACTGCGCCACCAGGAAAGCCCCGAAGACAGGGTTCTTAAGATTCATGAGAACAGTCTGTCCCCGCTAACAGCAGGAGTAGGTGCCTCTGCAAAAAGAAATTACCCACTTTGTATCCTTTTACTTCCGACTCATTATCCAGGGCCTTCACTTGATCCCAATTCAGGATAATTTTGGAGTCCGATGAATTCCATATGATGTTTCCGGGGGGCTGACTTGGCGCTGTAAAAATTTAAGATATACGAAGTCACAGATTATTAAGTCTCAATGGATTCTGAGGAATATCTCCTTCCTAGAATTCGAGAGTGGAGGCAATTTAACGGGCTATTGCACTAATATGTGTCTTCAAGGTCACTAAAATCTGACGAGATACAGCATTGCAGATGGAAAAAGATTCAGTTGGTCGCCTAACATTTATAGCTAAAAGAAGTGGCCCTTCCCAGTGAGGAGAAAACATTGATCTTTCTGTCCTCCGGAGCAATGAATTTTGCATGGTATTCGGAAAGGTTCAGTTAAAATGCTAAGGTAAATCTGAATTTCCATAATGACACCAATTAGTATGCAAATGATCACTGGGAGGTGGGGATGGGAATGAACTTGGAATATGTTTGATGAATCTCTAAAATATTTCTGAGCAAGAATGTTCTTACGTGGCTTTCTGGTTGTCACGTTGACCGTTGCACTGGAGGGGCCTGTCCCTGCAGAATTATATGCCTTGACAGCTAAATGATACAGAGCGCTGCCTTTTAAGTTGGTGATTTTTGTTGATGTCTGATTTCCTATTGTTCGTATTTTTCGAGCATTTTCTTCTTTGTCGTCATGTCTCCAGTATTTTACCTGAGAAAATAAAAAGGAAGACCTTGGATGTCATACCTGTTGGGGATATCTCCAACGTCATCAGGTGATTTTTTTTTTAATACAAGATTCTTATGACAGAGTTAATTTTCTATACAGCAAGTCGTAAGCAGAGCTTTCAGAACCAAGAGCTTTGTGCGTGCTGAGAAATCATCGATAATTACAAAGGCCCCCTTTTTGTTCTTAGCTTCAGAGTGAGATGGTAAACTGGCACAGTCATGATTGGGTACTTCTCCCTTTTTCCCCACCTTGTTTTGAGCCCAAGTGATCCTCGGTGTATCAGAAGTCAAAGCTCATTTTGCCAACCATCTTATACATGCTTAGACCTGCATGTATTTAGACAGAGCCCTCTGGAGAGTACCATGGAAACGGGTAATCTCACAGTGGAATGCTCAGGGCTTCCATTCACGCTCCTTTAGAAACAACTATTCTCTAAAACAAATGCCTCTAAATGGAACTTTAGGTCTTTTTCCCATCAGAGGGTGTCTAGAAAGTTCTCATTGAGGGGTAGGGACCCTTTCCCAGAACCAAGGCACCTGTCTCTTGCTTACCTCATACCCTTGTATCCGACCTCTATTCTTTTCCATGGGGGAGGCCCAGAAGACTTCAACATCTGTTGCAGAAAGACTTCTGGCAAAGATGTTGGCTGGTGCTTTGGTGGGTTCTGCAGATAAGTATGGAAAAAGTTATGACTCTATCAGCTGCATCAGAATAGGCTTCTAGATGCAAAGGCATCATATGGGCAAAGAATCAATGATTATAGAATAGTCCTTAGTGATTATGATCCAAACCCTCATTTTACAGAGAAACCATCATTAACAGCTGGGAGAGAATGGTGATGGAGATGGTGGTGAAGAGACTTTTTCAGTCTTTGGCTTTTAAATTTAGGGGTAGGTGGAAGGGAAGTAACCCAGGACACTTAAGTTTAAGCACCACGTTTCATAGCCAGCAATTTATTTAACACACATCCTTCTTAATTAGCATTTGTCCTAGGTGAGAGTCATAGTCACTGGTTACGAAAATTAGACAGAAAAAAGGAGAGTCAGCTGACTTGACTAAGTTTCAGGAGGGCCGGGTGACGGTTCAGTTCTGCACAGCCAGCTGCACGTCTTACGAGCTTGGCTGTACAAGTCATTTATGCTTTCTGGGCCTCAACCTCCTCAGCTGCAAAGGAGAGTCTGGACCCAGTCTGTCCCCTAAATTTCAGTTCTTTTTGCCAGATTTTTGCCAGAGCTGTGTACCATTTTTATGTAAAGATTTTTCCTTTCAGTGGTCTTTCTTAATGAACAACTCAGGCATGTTGTGAGTTATAACACAAATGAAATCCTGGTTTTGATTTGATAGCTGTATTTTTTCTGATGCAACTCAAATCAATATGTAAGTATTAAATAATTTTAAAGGTTCATCTAGTACGTTTACAGTCAACTTGTGTGTTCCCTCTGGAATGCACATTCTGTTCCAGAAAATGGTATACATGGAGACCCCTAAGGTTTTGTCTATTTATAACAATGTGTGATTCTATTTATGTGTTAATTCATTCAGTATCTATTAGGGGTCTGTGTGTCATACACGTTTCGACACTGGCGACACAGAGGTAAAAAATAAATAGCCAGCCCTCAAGAAACACACAAAACTAAAATTCAAAATTCATAATACATTGAGATGAGAATTATAACAGAGCAATGTTAAGACACAAGGAAAAAGAGAAGCACCTCACTCCGTGGGCCTGGGGAAATGAGAGAAGACCTTGGTTGTTTGAGTTGAGTTTTGAAGGATGACCATGAGATCACAAGGTGGGCAAAGCAGGGAACTTTAAGAGAAGGTGAAGCATATACTAGGGGCTCAAGCTTGTTTGGTGAATTGCAAGTCCTTTGGCTATGGTTGGAACATGAAGTATGCAGGGAAGAGGGGCAGGAGTTGAGGCAGAAAAGAGAGGTGGGGGCTAGATCATGGAGGACCACCGAGTCTAAGGGGCGGACTTTTTTAACTGGATGGAAGAATTTATTGCATCTTCACTTACTCCAAGTCAGTGACTCAACTTTTAATATGGTCTCATTCCGAACATCACCTTTGAAACAATGAAGGTGAGCTCCGATGGAGATGAAGGCCATTGGGAGAGGTATTCTGAGAGCAGGGATGGCACAGAGGCAGTGAAAATGAGTGAGAACCCCTAAACATGATAACACCGGGGATGACAATGAGAGCAATCACACTGCTCTGTGACTTACTCTATTCTTTAATAACAGAATAATTTTTGAGTACAATGTGATTTAGGAAAAAAATCATATTGAGAGGAAATACAAATTGTATTTTGGCATTCACTTAAAGGCATAAAATAAAATAGAATTCTGTTGAAAGTAATGTGATAAATACATAGACATGAAGATCTTATATGGTACCTGAGATTCTGGTCCTTAGCAGTGGAATTACTAAAGGATAAACATTTGTTTTTATACACCGTGGAGCTGCTATCTTTCTAAGAGATTCGTGGTAGATAATGAATCATATTTTTCATAGTACGCTTTTCTTGATTCAGGATATGCCTTCAGTTTATGGGTAGAGTGCTAAATTGATTGTACGTCCTAAAGTCAACATCTCAGAATTGAAGAAACATCATACCTTCTTCTGCAGAATATACCACCGTGGTGGGACTGAAAGGGCCTTCTCCTTTATTGTTGAAGACGCCCACTTTAACCTCGAAGGGAGAGAAGGGATGCACGCTCTCATTCCTGAACACATATCTGGAGGCGTCCGCGGAGGCCAGCACGGTCAGCATCCAGATCATTTTGCCATAAGGCCGGAAGGCCACCACGTAACCAAAGCCTCTGCCGTTCTGTAATTCCTCAGGGACCGTCTGGGAAGAAAGGGAGGCCGTCTTCAGAGGCTGCAGTACTTTGATGCAGATGCTACATTGTTTTATTCCACTCCCCACCCCCACACACGCCCCTGTGTTCATGCTATCTTATTGGGGGCTTTGTCGAGAGTCTTCAATTTGGGATTTGCCATCAGTCTACCAGAGATATTCAGGGGGGATTGAAGCAGGGTTCAAAATAAATCAATGGAGAGCCTGGCTTCCTGATGGGGGAGACCCAGCTCTGAAACTGTAGGAAATGACTGTGGAAGACACTGGACAGTTGATTTAAAAAGCAACATTCCCAACATGTACCATCTAGTAGGATCCTTCCTCCAGGGTCACACGGACACTCATTGAAAGAGCTCTCACTAAAGAAGTGAGGACCATCCTGGCTCAGGCAATATCTTCCCTCTCAGCCCGGAAGTGCTGGGATGGAAGGGGTGAGTGGTTTCTCTCACTGCTGGGGCTCTGGTTAAATGACAGATTGGAACTTCCGCAGCTATTGCCTAGAATCCTTCAAAATCATTGTGGACTCTTTCTGAAACTCTGACCTCCTGTCTCAAAATCAATTTTTAATAAAGTGGTGACTAACACACCTCTACGTTGGTGAAAAAACACTTTACACAAGAGGGCTGCTGCAGCAAAGCCAATCTTAGGAAATTGTGCTGGTACACGGAGTCTATTGTGGGCAGATGTTTTAAATCAATTGGCCTTGTAGTAATTCAGGAAAAAAAGAAAAACTGGTTTTCTCTAAACCAGCCTTCTTTAATGTGCATATTATACATCTATACATTTTTTCTTACGTTCTCTTCCCTTTCATGATTGTTTTTCCTGTGACCAACTGAATTAAAACTTGACTCCACAACTGACGGGGAAGCGCCATCTTTTCCTGCTAGCCATTCACGCGAGAGCGAGTGTTTGCACTCAAACGGATTTTGGCTGTTAAAAACAGAGAAGGCGACTTCCCATATACGTTTAACACAGAGTAAAATGATAAAATAGCCTAGGCTAATGTATGTTCCTTTCGTTTTGCGATTCATTTACCTCCCAGGTTATAACCAGTTCAGATTTGCTGCCTCCGCCTCCACTGACGTTAGCTGGGGTGACTTCGGGGACTGTTCAGGAGACAAAAAAACAAGTCATGTCAGGTGGCAAAGGCCAAGAGGGCCAGCAAGGTTGCCGGGCTGAGGTGACTCAGTTTAAACAGATCCTCGGATGCACACAGCTCTGAGATCAGAAATTGTATGGTCGAGGGTCCCGAAGCATCAGCTCGCGGAAGTGAAACATACCCAGGAAACTGCTATTAGTTACCTCTTTCCCATTCAACAAGAGGCACACCTGTTATCTGACGTGACTGAACAATGATTCAGCTCCACCCCTAGAGGCCAAAGTTCAGGGGGATGAGGAAAGGACTGAGGTTCTGGTTCTAAGGCTTGGGCAGGCGTTTATGAGCCACGTGGTGGTACACAAAGAAGTGATGATACACACTCTGCCCGTGCAGAGCTCACAATCTAGCTGGAGGGTGGGAGCACATGCAGGACGATTCCAGAGCGATGTCGACAACCAACAACATGCGGCACAGACAGAATGGAGGAGTGCGGAGGCCGTCTGAAGCGCAGGCCGGGCTAACGGCTTCTCAGAGGAAGGTGAGTTTTGAGCTGGGTGTTGAAGGAAGTGGTGGACAGAGGTTGACCCCTGGCTCACCGTGCTTAACCTCTTTGACTCCCAGTTTCCTCTGTAAAAGAGGGCAAATTATGCTAGCTTCCCCCTCAGGATTGCTGAGGGGAATTCATTAAATTACGATTTTGGAGGGAGAAAGGAAGCATGGGGTTAGCTATAGTATCATCCTGTAAATGAAAGACTCCAGACAGAATCTAAAAATGTCCGGCTGGGGTATAGATTTGGTGACTGGGAATGTCCCCTTGGATAAAGCCAACGAAATACAGCCAGATGGATTTGTGTCCAAGAGTAGGGTCAGAGTTTCCATTTGCTCTGGGGCCTTCCTCTTCCTTCAATAAACATTTGGCCTCATCGCAGCTGGGACCTTCACACACACCCACACTAGGCCTCCCACTCTATGTGAGACAAATACAAGGGATGCAGGTGAATTTATGTTGTTCTCTCACCGTGCTCACCCAAGCTGCGTACACAGAAGCTCCTATAAAACTGCCGACCGGGCTTGCGTGAATTACTAGGATGGTCCTAATCTTAGCTTTTGGGAAGGGTTTATACCCTAAGAAGGTTTACTGAACATTTCTGAAGAACTTATTCTTTGCCACTTGACATTTCTGTGAGTTGATTTCATTCGAAGTGTGGGTGTGCATTTGAAAAAATAATAATCCTGGTAGGAGAGTCTTGGTGACAAAGGAACCAGTGAAGAAAGACGTGGTGTTTGAGAGAACGAAGCAGAGTGTCTCGCCCTGTACCAGGGAACCCAAGGAAGAGTGAGAACATAACTCTGGATTGAAACTCACTGCTGGGACTCACAGAGAGAGAGAACAAGCTAGTGGTTACCAGTGGGGAGAGGGAAGGGAGGAGGCGCAGTGTAGGGGTAGGGGAGTAAGAGGTACAAACTATTATGTACAAAATAAGCTGCAAGGACATATCACACAGGGGAATATAGCCAATATTTTATAATAACTATGAATGGAGTATAACCTTCAAAAGTTGTGAATCACCATATTATACACCTATAACTTATATAACATTGTGCATCAACTATACTTCAATAAAAGTTAATATATAAAAATAAAAACAAAAACACCAACAAAATAATGAAACTCCCTGATGGTAAAGCTGAGCATCTATTGGTCTCATTTCTGATGATCACAGTCACTCAGGGAAGGGTGGGCTAGCACAGAGCCTCGTTAGGGCTGAAGAGCAGGGAGATTCAAAGCCTTTCCCTAAGGAACCAGAGCTCCTGTATCCTTGGTGCTACTCACGGGCCTCTTCTGTCCTCCGCTTCTCAGAGGGCTGACTGGGCTCCCCAATCCCAATCACGTTGGCTGCAACTGTGCGGAATTCATATTCGACCCAAGGGTTCAAACCCACCACAGTTGCTGTGAATGTCTTCCCATCAATGAGTTCTGGGACTGAAAGACATCAAAAGTTGACCATGTTTCATAGGATTCCATGTTAGGAAGATGGGAACTTCTATCCATCATCATCACCATTACTGTGTTCGGGGCATTGCTGCAGATCTGAGGGTAGCTGCACAAAACAGCCCTTGCAGGGAGGTCATCCCAGACCTCTCTGTGCCAGACTAATAAACTCAAATCACAAACCAGCAGATGACATCACAAAAGACAGTCTTCAAAGCCCAAAGCTACTTGACCATCATCACTATTATTCTCACCTCACCTGTTTTTCAGCATTTACTGTATCGGGCTGGGCATATTGTTTAATCCCTCCAACTATCCTCTGAGTAAGGTGAAATTATTCTCTTCATTTTTATAGATGAGGAAAACGTACCACATAAAGGTCAAGTGACTCGCCCAAGGTCATACTGGATTTGCACCTTTGTCTGACTGCATGGCTCAAGCTCTGTAACTTATTATAACAATGGAGTAATAATGTTATAAGTCCACACAACTACTGTTAATGAACTGTGTTAGCATACCAAAAGAAAGACTCTGTAAACATAAACGGAACGGCCCATGAAGAACAGAAAAAGAGTCAGAGAGGCAGAATTTGATAGTGTTCATCCAGCAGGATTTGGGGAAGGCCTCCCTTCACAGAGGACAGGGCCCCCTGCTTGATGCCACAAGCCATGGAGCTCTGGACTTGGCTTCTATGCTCACTGCACAACCTTTTGGGTTTTGAATTAATTGCTATGAAGATTTCCCAATGGGCCCAGGAGACTCAGAGGGACGTCCCCTGTGACAAAGCTGAGGCCCCTGTGACTAGGCTTCAGTGGCTTCTAGCCTCCTTGGGGCCACACTTTTAGAGTCCTTCCCTCCAAAGTTGAAGAAAGTGGGTTCTGGAGTCAGACAACCTGGATTCTAGCCCTAACTCCACACTCAGTAGCCAAACGACCTTGGGCAAGTTGCTTCACCTTTCCATGCCTTGGTTTCCTCACCATAAAATAAGGCTAATAACAATATCTATTCACAGTGCAGTTGAGAACACTCAAGAAAAGCACTTAGCAGAACATAGGGCACATAGGAAGGGCTTAACCAATTCCAGCTGTTTTCTTTTGTAAACCATCATTATTATCGTCATGAGAATCAGCATCTTCATCCCACTCCTGTCCTTCATTGTATTTATTCAGCAATTTATTTTTTTTTAAGTATCACAATCATTTCTGTATGGGGTCATAACAATTCTTATTCTTCCCATTTAACAGAAGAGGAATATGAAGATGTATAGAAAGCTGCTGATCAGCAAAGTCAGGACTAGAATTCTTATCTCCGTAACTTCCAGATTTTTCCTTTCCTTCCTTCCTAAAACACTCCTGTGACTCAGAAGAAAGTCAATGATTCAGCTGGAAACACAGAAACCCATTTCAGAGGTTAGATAAGCTAACATGGAAAGACCAGAAGAATGTGTAACTTGCTTGCAATAACTACTTGTTTGTCCATATTTTCCTCAAACGAAACCTAAATAAAATAACAAAACGAGTCAATTTGGAGGTGTAGACAGCAGCAGGGATGGTACGGCCAACACATGTATTCTTTAATTTTACAAAATCTCATGCCTCTTCATGCCCAAATATATCCATCTAAAAAAATGGGCAGGAAGTCAAGAGGCTCCACGCAGCCCTTAGATACGGGTTTCTTGAAAGCTGTGTACAAACTTTACAAAGACTGTGATTAAACAGTAACATAATCCACTGCTTTTCAAAGTGCCCCACTAGTGGTACACATACGATTTTAGGCAATGCACAGATAGATGATGCTTTTTATTTTTATAGCTAATGTATTTTAAAATGTGTGTCAAAAATATAACACAACAGACCTACTATCATTGCAGACTCATTGCTTAGAACAAATTAACAAACAAACAAATATGAATCAGTAGAAAGAAAAATATCAAATAGTATACTGGTTGAGGTATAGGAAACACTGCCATAATGTCTCATCTGTAGCTGTGTCTGAATGAGAACCTAGACGCCTCTCGGCTTCTGCCACAGAGCTGTGTCCATTCTGCTGAGTTTCAGAAGCCCCTGTGAGACACCAGCACCAGCCATCCAACATGGTACCTGTATTAACTGCTTGCCAGCCCACGGAGAACGGAGTCCTGGCTTGAATGACATACATGGTGATGGGGCTGTGGTTGTCAGGCCCGGGTCTCCAGGAGAGCTGAGCAGTGGTGTCTGTAATTTCATCTATGGCCACAGCCTCTGGGGGGCCTGGAGGACCTGAGAAAGAGCAAGACCCTCAGAAGTTGAGCAGAGTGTTCAAATGTCCAAGGATGTGACCACTTTGTTGAATGGGGCGCTGACCTATTAAACTGTTGATTCATCCACCCACAGATTCATCGCTTGTCAATTACTTTTTGAATAGCTATTAGGAGCCTGGCTTTCTTCTAGGCTCTGAAACTACAGAGATGAGTGAGACGTGGCCTGGCCCCTTCCTTCCACGGCTTCACAATATAATAGGAAAAACCAGTAGGTATACAAAGAATTACAATAGGATATTTGTTCTAGATGTCAAGAGAGAATATTGTGGTACCACCAGGGCCCAAATTCATTAATCCATCCATCATATATTACAAGTTCCTACTACGGGTTGGACACTGTTATCTGGGTAAGTGAAGATTGGAGCCTTCTGGAAATGGTCATTTCTACCCCTGATGATGTGAGCGAAGGTGACTTTAGAACTCTGGGGGTCTCAGTGCTGCTCTGTACATTCCAGCTGCATTGGAATGTCCACGTAAAATGCCAACACACACTTGCGTGCCAGGGAACTGCTGTGAAAGTGGCCTGTGTGCACGAGTCCCAAGACTGTGCCTTCTTCAAAGCGATTTCAAAATCGGGTTGAGAGTCGAAGGACCACATTGGCAGTTTCTGTAAGTTTCACACCTGTATTTTCCTCCTTCTGCTCTGGATGTGCATTGTTTCTGCCATTGTACTTAGACCATTGAAACGAGCGGAAATCAGTTTTAAATGAAGGCTTGTAAATCATAAAGAAACGGAGGGCTGGAAAGTGGTTGGTAAGCAAACACAAAATAACAGCAGAGCCAGAGCAAAGACTCAAAGCTGTCCTTGATTCCAACATGAAACGCTCTTAGCAGGCGGTTAAAGGCATTTCTAACAAGTGACCACCCGGGCAGAGAAGGTGAGTGTGAGGGACACATAACGACACAGCTTGTGTCCATTAGACAGGAGGAAGGAGATCTTCCTGGGAGGGATGTGCTGAGGCCCGGGACAGCAATCACATGTTCTTCCAAAATACTACGGGGCCACGGCGCAGGGGCAGGGAAGAAAGAGACCTTTCACAGAGTGCTGAGAAGTTAATGGCAATTTCTGGAAGTAACACTTTGTTCTGGGACTCACTTCCGCACCCTTTAAGTGATGCCCTAAATTTCTCTTTCCTTTTTTAAAAATCATTTCTTATAGACCCACAGATGAGACTAAATTTATCTTCTCCCTCCTACTCCTGAATGAAAGGTCTGCAAGTCGGTATGCTGGCACTGATTAATTTTCCATAGTGACATTTCAGCATGTCAGTCTAATGCCACCTAGATAGAACTGAGGTAACCTCTGGTCTTCAGGACTCTTATTAATCAGAGAAAAGTCCAGAAGACAATATAATCTTTTTTTTTTTTTTCTCACCAGCTTTCTCATCCTAGCATTCCCATCCTTTCTTAAAATAGATGCTCCTTCCATGGCCTTTAGAATCAAAGTACCACAAGGAGAAAAGTGTTCCTCTGCACATTCCTCAGTGAATTAAATTGATAGAGGAAGATCTGAGCCCACTGTTGGCAACTAGGAAGAAGGACACGAAGGGGTGGCATGAAGTTGGCCACGGGGGGTAAGATGGTGCTTTCACAGCGCGGTTTGCTGTTTGTTATGTCCCTGCTACCAGCCCCACCCAAGTGTAGATATGCTACACCCTGCAGAATGTTTACCACCTTTGTTTTGGGGAAGTTGGGTCTCTCTTTCAAAATGACAAAATGAGCAAAGGTTTATCCTCTGAGCAAAGTGGTCACATGGTCTGGGGCTCAAACAGTTTGTGTCACAGGCAACAGCGGAGGGAATGCAGGTGTTACACCTGCATCCCTGTTTCTTTCTCAGGGAAGGGTGGCCTTTCTAGCTGCTGTTCGAGTGCTCTAGATTAAATAAAGTAGGTATCAGAGAATCAAGGAAGCCAGAGACAAGACTCAAAGCTTTACTAGTTTCAGACACAAAAATCTCTTACATGTCAGTGCAACGCATACCAGCCTTGCCTCTGCAACACGCAGAAAAGCTGGAAGGGCAGAGCTAGGAGGAGGCAAAACAAAAGATGATGGTTTAAAATGGCATATTAATTTATTGGCTTTATTAACTGATCAGGCTAGATGTTCTCTTAGACCGCATTTGCAAATTCCTCTTGGTATTTCATGTTATTTTCTGTGAAATGAAGTATACAATATCATTTAAGAAATTCAACTATTACTAATTTAAATATTTATTAGTCTAATTTATTGGCGTTTAAACTGCTGATCTGAACATTATCCTAATGAAATAGAGGATACATTTTCAACAACAGAATTCTTTTGGTCCCCAGTGAGAGAGCAGACCAGCTCTGGTGTATTTTAAAATGGAAATAAACCCGGTCCCGTAGGTTATACTGCGGGTAGCTCTACCCAGGTTGGAAGTTCTTTCTCTTCTCTGGCCCTTACTCCTTCCATTATAGAAAGGTTTTTAAGGCGATTTAGAGGGGAACCAAAGCAGATCTGATGGAAAAGCTATTTTTCTTATCCTCTCTTGACAATCCGTTTGAGTTGCTAACTTCCACACACCTCCCCCCTCATGTTATGCCCACAGGACATAGCAACACTTTTTGTGGCTTCCAATAATATCTTATTCTCTGTGTACTCAGATTCATCCTGCCTCCAAATGTGACACCTCCTGTATTTGCTTGCACTCAAAATTCTGCTGGCCAAAGATTCCTAAACACCAATAGTTAGGGTTCGAATGAAGGAGACGCTGGCTAAGAGATTATTTGGATGTTCTGATTTGGCTTTACATTTAACTTTAGCAAACCCCTGAGCATGCATCACTTTGATTCTGGCATGTACACTGGTTCACAAAGACTTGAACTTTAATTAAAAAAATAGTTCTTAAAAGTCCACTTACTCTTCCTTTAAACATTGGTTTGTTGAGGCTCAGTCAAGTCATTCACAGCCATTTGGATGAAGTTAGACCATGTCTGTCACATGCAAGAAAATCTCACCAATGTCAGTTTTGACATCAACTTCCTGCGTATTGACTATATCCCAGGCAGGAACTCTTTCCTTCTAAAGCCATATTTTAGAAACTGGACAGAACTATTAACTTTAGGGGGAAAAAAATGGGAAAAACTGGTGATGATTTTACTTAAGCCACTGTTACATCAGTGACCTAACTCACTACAGTAAGTCCCCTACATGCGAATGAGTTCCATTCTGAGAGCGAGTTCATAAGTCCAATTTGTTCCTAAGTCCAACAAAGTTAGCCTAGGTACCCAACTAATACAGTCAGCTATATAGTACTGTACTGTAATAGGTTTACAATACTTTTCACACAAATAATACATAAAAAACAAACATAAAAAATAAAGAAAACATTTTTAATCTTACAGTACAGTACCTTGAAAAGTACAGCAGTACAGTATAACAGCTGGCATACAGGGGCTGGCATCAAGTCAACACGCAAGAAGAGTTACTGACTGCAGGAAGGAGAGGAAGTGGGAGATGGTAGAGTTGAAAGATTGTCAACAACAGAAGACGGAGGGCAAGCTGCAATTTCACTCACGCCTGACGTTGATGGAACCCAAGTTTGCATCTTTGAAAGTTTGCAACTTGAAGGTTTGTATGTAGGGGACTTACTGTAATTTGGTTGAGCCCAGATGAAACAGCAAAAGGCACAGTTTCATCCTTCTTTAAGCTATTTGCTTTTCCTAATCTAAAGTTATTCTGTTCTAGTTATTCTGGTGTTGAACTCCAACACTATAAATCAGAGTACTGGGAGCATTTATAGGAGTTATTTTCAGTACAGAGTAACTGAATTTGCTCTGCACTTTCTGATCCCCTACGAGAAATAGCTGCACACAAAACTTCTGTAGACTCTTAACCACTGTTTACAATGTTTACCTTCTATCGTCTTTTCCCCTGTAATTCTAAACCACTGAGGTTTTTAGAACTCTGTGCAGGAGCAGATATCACAAATATATTTTAAGAACAAACCCCAAAATTCCCATACCTCTCACAATCAGGTCAGCAGCGGCAGACAGCCTGTCTACACTTGTCTGGACCATGCAGACGTATTTCCCAGCATGCTTCAGCTGGATGTTCCGGATCATCAAATCACCAGCTGAATCCTGCTGATAAAGTAGGGGAAAGTGGCCACAATTACTTTTTAATGAGCTCTAACTATCATTATCACATGAAGGACACTGTGACTAATGGATTTATTTTACACTGGCTGATGAAAACATTAGTGATGCAAGCCATGGCCTATTAAAAATATGTGAGCCTGCCTGAGAGATAACAACAGCAACATCTTCAGAACACACCTAGGACAAGACCTCAGGTGCCTGGCTTCTCTGTGTCTCTGGAGCAGTTTGCCATCCACGCTGGAAGCACTGAAACTTACGTAATAAAGCAGCTGCTGACCTAGTCCTGTGGGTTTCTTCAGATATGCCCTCAGCCTACAGCCTTCGCTGGCACTGCAGTACTTGGGAACCCTTGATTTGGAAAGGGGAGGCAAGCCCACATTTGGAAGCATCTGTATTTTACTGCACAACCCTGTCTTATAGGCATCATTCTGACTGCTCCCAGGTTTGAATTAATGAATTATGAGGACCAGACTCTCCAAGGACATCTTGCATCACCTACTGTGGAACAGTGCTAATTTGTTTTCCAATGCCAAATGTATGTTTGATCAGCAGATGAATAGGACTAATTACATCCCGGTACGGATGTCTATGTGCCCTAGAAATATTTCTACATCATTCACCAGCACGGGACTTTTAATAAATGTGAGGAGATGCCTCCACAGGCCATCACAAAGCTGGCATTTTAACTGAAGAACACTGCTACACCTTGGAGTTCGGTTTCAGAGCTCTGTTCATCAAACACTTGGAGAACAACTGCTTGAGCAAGCGAACACCCAAGGGTTCAGAGTCAGGAAGCTATTCTTATTTCTAAACCTTGATGGATGACAAGATAACATAGGTTATTTTGGCCCTCTTGTTATGCTTCTAAATGACAATAATATTGGATAATACTTAATGGTCCTTAATATCTGGCAGGCATATATTACACCAAATACTGACATGTCCTGTGAGGTAGGTACTTTTATTATCCCTACTTTACAGATGAAGAAGCTCAAGCACAAAGAGGTTATTCGTCTTTCCTAGAGTCACTTAGCTGATCAGTGGCAGAAGCGGAATGTGAGCCCACAGAGTTTCAGGCTCCAGTCCCTACTCATTACCAGACTGCTGTCCTATCAGCTGGAAAGATCTTATTCTCATTCTAAATGTGTACTTAGTTTTCCTCCTTGGTTTCAGTACAGCATATTACATATTTACCCACGGCAATGAAAGACACAGAACCGCCAAGAGTTGTAAACAGGATTAGGAGAAAGGCAAAAGCATATCGTCAAGAGAGAGCTTAAGTTTTGGGACTTAGTTGTCTGGGGCTGATCCCTGCTGTGTGACTTCCTGTGAGTCTCTTAATGTCTCTGGGCCTTCGTTTATTGACCTGTGAAAGAAGGATGCATTGCCTACCGTGCTAGCTTGTGAGAATCAAATGAGATTGTATGTGTATGTAAAATCCGGAAAACTGTGACACACAGGGTAAATTTAAACTAGTATTACGGATGGCTACGATCAGTTTTCCTTGTGAAACAATTATGTCGAAGACATTAAATCTAATTCAAGGAGATCTGTGAATTTCTTTTTTAAACCTGAAATCTATATTTCATTTATAACACTTGGGTTCTCATCCAGATTCTACTATTTACTAATCAAGTCTTATAATTGCTAGTAAAATAGGGTAATTGCTACCATATTTCACAGAGATTCTGTGAGGATTAAAGAGCTGATATATAGGAAAATGCTTGATAAATGATTAGGCACTTTGCAAATATAAGTTATCATCATCATCATGATTATTATCACTACTTTACCTAAGACATTTCATGCGCTAGGACTTTGAACAGAGGCTTAAACAAAAAATATGCCTCACAAGGGGGTATGTGCAGGGAAAGTGGGAAGTCATAGTGGTTTAAAGGAAATGGCTACACTATCTCAATAATTTGTTTTATTCAACAAGGGCTTGAAGGTCAAAGAAACCAGTTGTAGCCAGCAGATTTCAGAGCACAGCAATCCATTAACAGAATTTGATGACTGTGTGGTTTGGAGTGTGCTCTCCTCATTTGCAGATTTTGACCACATTTGTGTTTTTAACGTAAAAGTGAAACAACAAAAAAAATAAACACGGGATTGAGGTATGAGTCTCACAGAAGCAGACCCCAGTAACTTTCTCTTTCCCTTCAAAGTCATACAGACCAAACTGTTTACTGAGATCTACATTTATGTTCCTACCAAAGAGAACAAAGCAGCACTGTTGTCTGCTCTGTTCCTGACCGAACACTCAGAGCCGCTCAGAGGACAATGAAATAATAACTCTTCCGAACACTGCAATAGGTCGGCTCTCCCAAGCATCGTCTGTACCACACTGACACAGGAAGCAGAAACTGAGAAATGGGCTTGACTTCAGAATTGCTTCCTTACCTCTTCTGTTATCTGGCGCTAACCCTATAGAGACTTATGATCCTGGTGGCTAATACACTTAGCTCTCACAATTTGTAGCGCTGTCCCACATTTTGCAGTTACTTCTTAGCAATGGTTGATTGGTGCTAGTACTGGTATCACAAAAGAGACAAACACTTCCCATACAAAAGGCCAATGAGAGTGATTCCATGGACAGAGGTCTCGACAAAAGGCGGTCACTAGTGCTTGACTCCATCACGGGTATCTCCATCTGTGCCTCAGCCCTGGCTGATGTGCAGCCCGTCCAGCATGAAGTGCATATCTGTCTGATTGGCAGGACATCTATTTTGATTGCCCAAGCATCTGTTCTGATTGGTTGGTGCCCGTGCCATTCTGAGAGATAATATTTTTATTTTTTATTATCTCTTATGCCCAAGACATTTATTTTAGTCTGAAAACAAATATTCTGCTTAATCTATGAAGGTTTTCTCAGTATATATGCTCACGTTATTAGAATTAATGTTACCCTCCTTCAATGAATACAACCGTTAATGTTTCTCACATACTTCTTTTGTGGTAGGCATTGGGCTATGTAGTTTTCTAGACCTGAAGGTATTTAACATCCTCAATGCCTTTGTGAAGTAGTTCATATCACTCTCACTTGGGCAAAGTTATTAGGCTGAACCGTATCAAAGTGGTTCAGAATGGTTAATAATGGCAATTTCATCCAGCCTTCCTCAACCAGGACTCCAAGAGAGAATTACTAATGACTCGAGTCATCCACTGATGTAATGAATTAACTTCTGTCTCATGCATCTAAAATGGTACCGGTTGTATACAATCCTTGGGAGAGTTGAGAAAATAGTTACTCAAATCATTTTTGGTGTTCTGTAATTCAGTGGAGAGGTACTGTTTGACAAAGGCAGCGAGAATGTAAATAGAGGAATAGCATTATCTTTGAGAGGAACACAGGCCCTCCACATATCATACAGATAATCTGTAAGCCTTAGCCCATTTATTCCCAACATAATGGATGGGGGTAAGATGAGGGGAGTAAATCCGATTCCTGTGGTAGCATGAGGGATGGGAGGGCTTTTCAACACAGACTCATGCTTATATTCTGCTGTCGTTGATTGGACTCCTCCATGATAATAGCAGCCAGAATGAACCTGTTTTTTTTTTTTAATTTTTATTGGACTACAGTTGATTTACAATGTTGTGTTAGTTTCAGGTGTACAGCAAAGTGAATCAGTGATACATACATATATCCACTCTTTTTCAGATTCTCTTCCCATACAGGTCATTACAGAGTATTGAGTAGAGTTCCCTGTGCTATTCAATAGGTCCTTATCAGTTATCTACTTTATGTATAGTAGTGTGTATATGTCAATCCCAATCTCCCAATTTATCCCCCCATCCCCCGAATCTTCATTGCTAATAGGAGAGTAGGGCTATGTTAGGGCAGAACAATTTTTTTTTAAAGATTTTTTTGATGTGGACCATTTTTAAAGTCTTTATTGAATTTGTTACAATATTGCTTCTGTTTTTTTTTATGTTTTGGTTTTTTTGGCCGTGAAGCATGTGGGATCTTAGCTTCCCGATCAGGGATTGAACCCGCACCCCCTGCATTAGATGGTAAAGTCTTAACCACTGGACCTTCAGGGAAGTCCCAAGGGCAGAAAAATTATTTTTGAGAATGATTGTGATAGATTCAAACTGTTTCCAGAGTTAACCTCTTCTTGGTGTAAGAGTTCAATGATGCTATGTGTATTTTATGGAAAGTAAGGCATTTTGAAAATTCAACGATTAGAATTCAAATTATCTGGAGATATTAAATAATCTGATCAGACTTTCAGATTCAAGAAAGAGAGCCCCAACCTCACAATGATAAGTCTTCTACAAGAGCCAAAGGGTGTTTAAACAGCAGCCTAAAAGCATCTCACTAAACTGTCCTTAAGCTATTTTCTTCATCAGGTTCAATGGCATATGGTACAGTATGGGGCAGAGAACTTGGGATTTGAAGTTTGAAGCTGATTTCTGCAACTTAATAGCAGTGAGGGCCAGGTAAGCCACATAGCTCCCATTAGCCTCAGTTTTCTCATTCATACACAGTAATGAATAACTAACCTATAGGGTTAAGGATTATGAGGATTAAGAAAAGGCATGGCCTATAGGTGGCTCAATAAGCAGGGCTGCAATCATCACTCAAAAAGGAGCAGATATTAACCAAGAGTTTTTGGAAATAAGGTGTTTGAACAAAAGTTAGTCTAAACGACTCATCTGAGTCAGTTTTGAGACCTTTAGTTGCTGATTACATTTCCTGGGGATAGTCTGATATTAATACTTACCCCTCCGACTCTTTCAAAGTGGTCCCCGTCTTTGTCAAAGTCTATCAGGTGTCCATTAAATGACCAAGTAAACACGATGTTTAGCGAGTGATCGTGGGTTACCTGGCATGGCAGAACGATACTTTCTCCAACAGTGACATCCATACTGGAAGGGGGTACCATTACCCTTGTTGGATCTGGAGAGTGAAAACAAAGCAAAACAACAAAGCCTGTGAGCTGGTGTGGAAATAAAACGTAGAATCCAAGTGCAGGATGAAATACTAAGGAGTTTTGCTTTATTTTGTCTTAGTCTGTGCCCGGCAAACCTCAGTCATCTGGGAAGCTCAGAGTCGGGCCAGGAGGTCATTTTTAATATGAAAAGATGAAAACACTTATTATGTGAACCTTCACAGAGCAGCAGAACTCAGCTGGGGAGCACTGGGGTTAGCTCTCTTAAGACACTTATGGAAGGGCCTACTGCTGGCAGACTGCTCTGAAATTATCTCTTCAAAAAGGTTTTTAGATCTCCCCAGTTTCACTAGAAAGCAATACTACAGCTGAGTGCAAACAGGAAAATCCATGTTAATTTGAAGTTTGTTGGGGTTTTTTTCTATTATAAAAGTGATACATGTTTAGTATAGGGAATTTAGAAAATTCAGGGCATTTGAAAGGAGGGACCAAAACAAAACAAAACAAAATCCTACTTAGTTTCTGACTGTCCAGATAAAACCCCTATTTTCATTTTAGTATAATTTCCTCCTGTCTTTTGGATTCATAATTTTTCAGTTGTCTTGTTTTGCATTATTGTAAACATGCTACACATGTGATTTTCCTTTTTTCTCTACTTAATATAGGCTTATACCTTTATCCACATATTTTTATAATCTGCATAATATGCTGTTAATAGTTTCAATCACTTTGAAACTAGTAAACATTTTAGCAAATTTTATTATAATTATAAATAATGCTGTAATGAACATCACTGACAAAATTATATGTATATATAACTTTTTTATTGAACAATAGTTGATTTACAATGTTGTGTGAGTTTCTGCTGTACAGCGAAGTGATTCAGCTATACATATATACACATTCTTTTTCAGATTCTTTTCCACTATAGGTTATTACAAGATGTGGAATATAGTTCCCTGTGCTATACAGTAGGTCCTTGTTTATTTAATATACACAGTAGTGTGTATCAGTTCCTCCCAAACTCCTAACGTAGCTCCCGCCTTCCCCTTCGGTAATCATAAGATTGTTTTCTATGTCTGTGAGTCTTTCTGCTTTGTAAATAAGTTCATTTGTATCATTTTTTTTAGATTCCACGTATCAATGATATAATAATATTTGTCTTTCTCTGACTTTACTCATGTATTACTTTTTTTTTTTTTTTTTTTTTTTTGCGGCACGCGGGCCTCTTACTGTTGTGGCCTCTCCCGCTGCGGAGCAACAGGCTCCGGACGCGCAGGCTCAGCGGCCGTGACTCACGGACGCAGCCGCTCCGCGGCATGTGGGATCTTCCCGGACCGGGGCACGAACCCGTGGTCCCCTGCATCGGCAGGCAGACTCTCAAGCACTGCGCCACCAGGGAAGCCCCACATATTATTTCTTTAAAATAAGGACTACTAATTCATTTTAAAATTCACCCTTTACATTACAGTTTTAATTGGGAACAGAAAGGACTTGCTTAGCCAAGATAGTTTATAAACTCTATAAACTCTAAAACTACATTCACACATAGGTAGTCTCTTATTTCTCACTGAAATTGGCTTTCATAAATGGTGTCAGAGAATAAAATGGTGAAAAGCAATTTGAGTTAAATAAAAAGGTCATATAAGTGCCTAAGGAATAAAATTATGAATTCAGCCATATTCCAGAAATTTCTCTGTACTAAACCAAGTCAAAAAAAACCAACCAAACAAACCATAATAAAGAAGACAAATCAAAAGCAAACAAAAACAATATAAAAACAATGGTTAATCCCCTTCAACATTCACAGGGTTGTGTTTCACACTCTGTGTGGCACATAAACATTTACTGAATGTAGCTCTTAGATTAAAATCTCAGCTGAGAATTTTGTAATGGAGTCTCATAGGAGACTTTTGATTGGTCTTTTTTTCCAACAACCCACCCACTAAAATTTCCTCTTTAAAGAGAGTATTTAAAACAGTTTTTCTACCCTTTTATCCAACTGTGGAAAGCAAACATCTCTGGTTGTTAAAAAAGGAAAGTCTGTGTCCATAAATAGATTATAATCTAGTGGAGGGACATACTTTTGCTGTTTTCTGAAAGTAGGTAAAGCTCATGATGCGTGGACTGGTGTGCTTTTAGTCACTGCTGAACGAATGATGTCCATGAAATGAGAAGTGAAAAACAGGTACTCCTAGCTAAGAGGTAATGGGAGACAAAAGTGTTTGTTTCAAAACCTGAGGCTTTTTCCAAGTCACATAATCAAAATATACTCCATTGGTTAACTGACCCACAGGAAAAGATACAGACGGAGATTTTTTTAAATGAGCGAAGGAGTTGAGAGCAAATCACCTTAGTATAATGCTAAGCAGAAAATCTAGGAATAGCTCCATTTGACTTAACATGTCATTTATCATTTTTTAATTTAAATTTTCACCTATAAAATGAAGATTGGAACATATAATTCCTGGACAAAATGATATATGTCTGTGGTTTGTATTTGGCAAGATGTCACCTTATTCTATTTTAAATAGCTGTCCACTGATTTCACAATTTAGATTTTCATTTTAATGTACCTTCATTCATTTGTTGATCTATCTACCAAGCACTCATTAGGTGTTATAAGGATAACAGTGCCCTACTACCAAGAGAGATAGAAAAAACTTACTTGTAAAAACTAATCGAGCCCCTCACATTCTAGATACCATGTTACAAGCTTGACAAGGATTGTTTCATTTATTCTCAACAAATACGTAGTATTATCGGCTATTTAACAGATGAGGGAAACTGATACCTAAGGGTGGTTGAGGAATTATCTATTGTGCTAAGCTGACTCCCTTCATTTAGCTGAAAACATGATATCCATTCACAAATCATCCATGCAACAAGGCTAAGGGCATAATATAGCAATTTGCACTCTTGATTATGTGTAGTCAGCTGAGGATATGTAAATGCAGAAGAAAGTCAAAGAAGGCCATGGGGTGAAGATGGTTTCAGAGGGCTTCACTGCAAGAGTAATCAAGTTACTTGCCTTAGACAGGTAAAAAGAAGTGATGATTTTATGCCTAAAATGCTGGCTCTAGCTATAAGCTTACACATCACACTGATGAGTGCAGAGTCAAATGTCCAGGTTCAGGTCCTTAAAAATGTCTTGCAGCTGGCACCTACCCTAAAGCCTAGAGTCATATACAATTCTGGCTGACATTTTTAATTGACATTTGTTTCCTAAATAAATGTTCATCCGTTTATGCACGTGTAGCTATCTGGGACAGATTGTATTACTGGTGAACTCAGTTGCCTGTTAACCAAGGACCAGAGAAGTGCTCTAAATCAAGGATTATGCTGGCACAGTTGCTGAGCTGACAGCTGCTAATTCATTACCTTAGCACTTGTCACCAATTCACATTTTGAGCCCTGAAGTACCAAGAATCAATGCAAAGGAAGACAAGCACTGTACACACCAGAGAGTTCTCCTTGGCACTAGAGAAGATTAAACTAAAGAGGTTCAAAACCTCATTAGCTACTTGGTTTTCTCAAATTGTATGCTTGTTCAGTACTCCTGTTTTCTGTGTTATGAATTCTGATGCTTTAGACTTCATGAATTTCTTGAAATTTGAATACAAACACTGTACACAAATAAACAGATGGCTTCTTCAAAACAAAACTGTCTCCCCTCCTTCGGTTTTAATTCATTAAGATCAGGAAGAACCTATATTTACAACTTCTATTCTGAAGAGTCACTCCAGCTATTGTTCTGTGCACAGAACTCTCAAAAGCAATTAGAACTCAAGATGTGAATTGATGTCTGGGTTTAGATGTAATTAAATAGCAACAATAAATAGGACCAACAACACTCCTGAACTTTCTAGCTTGTGGTTGGTTCATCCCACAGAGAATGATAAATTTAGAACTCCAGAGGATTGATGCTCAAAATATAAATATAAATATAAATATAAATATATATATATATATATTTACCAAGCGCTTAACCTTCCTAGAGTAAAAAAAATTCTTTTATGCTTTATAGTGTTTTCTATAATATCAAGAGGTCAGAAAGTAAACTATGCTTTGTTCTAAAGGTCAAAACAACCATGGAAGGGAGATTTAATTATTAAGCACTCTGTTAATGATTAGGTCAACAACTAGATGCATAATTTCTTACATTAACAATGAAATATCAGAAAGGGAATGTAAAAAACAATACCTTTTAAAATCATATCAAAAAAATGCCTAAGAATAAACCTGACCAAGGAGGTGAAAGACTTATATGCTGAGAACTATAAAACATTAATGAAGGAAATTAAAGAGGATTCAAAGAAATGGAAAGATATCCCATGCTTTTGGATTGGAAGAATTAATTTTGTTAAAATGGCAATACTACCCAAAGCAATCTACAGATTTAATGTGATCCCTATCAAATTACCCATGACATTCTGCACAGAACTAGAACAAGTAATCCAAAAATTTATATGGAACCATAAAAGACCCAGAATTGCCAAAGCAATCCTGAGGAAAAAAATAAAGCAGGAGGCATAACTCTCTCAGACTTCAGACAATACTACAAAGCTACAGTAATCAAAACAGTGTGGTATTGGTATAAAAACAGACATATAGATCAATGGAACAGAATAGAGAGCCCAGAAATAAACCCACACACCTACGGTCAATTAATCTTTGACAAAGGAGGCAAGACTATAAAATGGGATAAAGACAGTCTCTTCCACAAGCAGTGCTGGAAGAGTTGAACAACTGCATGTACATCAATGAAGTTAGAACACACCCTCACACCATGCACAAAAATAAACTCAAAATGGCTTAAAGACTTAAACATAAGACATGACACCATAAAACTCCTAGAAGAGAGCATAGGCAAAACATTCTCTGACATAAATTGTACCAATATTTTCTTAGGTCAGTCTCCCAAGGCAATAGAAACAAAAATAAACAAATGGGACCTAGTCAAACTTATAAGCTTTTCCACAGCAAAGGAAACCATAAAAAACAAAACAAAAACAAAACAAAGCAAAAAACAAAAAAAAAAAAAAACACAAAAAATGAGAAAACCTACAGAATGGGAGAAAATATTTGATTGAAAAATGGGCATAAGACCTTAACAGACATTTCTCCAAAGAAGACACACAGATGGCCAGAGGCACATGACAAGATGCTCAGCGTCACTAATTATTAGAGAAATACAAATCAAAACTACAATAAGGTATCACCTCACAGCAGTCAGAATGGCCATCATTAAAAATTCTACAAATAAGAAATGCTGGAGAGGGTGTGGAGAAAAGGGAACCCTCTTGCACTGTTGGTGGGAATGTATATTGATGCAGCCACTATGGAGAGCAGTATGCAGGTTCCTCGGGAAACTAGAAATACCATATGATCCAACAATCTTACTCCTGGGCATATACACGGACAAAACTATAATTCAGAAGGATACATGCACCCCTATATTCACAGCACCACAATTTCCACTCCATCGACATGAGTGGATAAAGAAGGTGTGGTGTATATATCATACTACATGAAGTAAGTCAGAAAGAGAAAGACAAATACCACATGATATCACTGATATGTGGAATCTAAAATATGGCACAAATGAACCTATCTACAAAACAGAAACAGAATCACGGACATAGAGAACAGACTTGTGGTTGCAAAGGGGCAGTGGGGAGGGAGAGGGATGGAGTGGGAGTTTGGGGGTGGTAGATGCAAACTATTACATTTAGAATGGATAAACAACAAGGTCCTACTGTATAGCACAGGACACTATAACTAATCTCCTGGGATAAACCATAATGGAAAAGAATATTAAAAAATGTATATATGTGTATAACTGAGTCACTTTGCTGTACAGCAGAGACTGGTACAACATTGTAAATCAACTATACTTCAATAAAAAAGGTAAAAAAAAAACCTCACATACATTTAAAGCATGTAATAAAAATGTGGACTCTAACATCTTAATGTTTTTTGTAATCTCTTAAATTTAGAGGTTTTTTTTAAAAGAAAATTATCTCTCATATTGAAGAAACACTTTATGTTCACTGTACTTTCTTTTCCTATTAATTTTAGCTAAAATTTAATGTTTAATTTTCATTTTTGTGTTTTCTGCTTTGCTCAAATTGCTTAAGGACAACATGTATACTTTTATAAAAACAATTATTTTTCTTAAAAGAAATCTGGCTGCACATATTCCAAGATGTTAACATTGATCAATTCTGAGGAGCAGGAAAAAAAAAAACAATTAGATGTATAAGTTGTAACATATTACTCAAGTCATATTATATTCTGACTTTCACTGTTGGAAGAAAAGCTTTCTGATCTCAGGCTTTTGTTACCTGTAACAACAAGTGCCTGTAGTTTATGGGATAAGAATTCCATTTTGATGTTGCTTGCCTTTTATTACATCAACCCTTCCGTTTCAATTTATAATTTCTTTACCTTTCCCTCACAGTGCCAAGCTATTCACTTGGTGCCTATCAAGGAAAGTGTTTAAAATGTGTGTTTTAGTCATCTTCATTCAAGGGAGGTATACATCTCCTTTTGTTAGTGAATTTCTTAACTGTAATGGTTTTGATGATGCCTCGCAGTCAGGTTGTGTCTTCTTTTTTACATTAAATTTTGTAGGGAAACTTTAAAAAATGGGATCCTTCAAAAACAAGAGTTAGTGAAAGAGCTGACAGTCAACTCACCTCAAATGACACCAAGGGGGATTGGATAGAGAACTATTTTTAATAGTCGTTAAAGGCCACAACAAAGACAGTTGATTAATGATCACAATCAACCTGGAGGGAGAATCTCTAGGGATGAATTTAAGCTCTCTGGTTGGTCATATTTTTTTTTTTAATAAAAACAAAACCAGTGCTGGATGTACTATTTTTCATCGATTTTGCATAAAACACACATAAAAAAGGGATGCCCTACCCATGAGATGAGACTCAAAATTCCCAGTGATTTCAAGCTGGACCAATTCTTTATTTTAGGATGAGATCTAGTAGGGGTAAAGCAAAAAGCTACACTTATAAAATCAACTACATAGGTTCAGGCTGGGGGAAAAACTGGGTTGGCAGTTCACATGGAAAACACTTGAGCATTCCAGTCTCAACATGGCCCATGCCGCTGCCAAAGAAAGCTAATGCAATCTTAGGCTGCATTTAATAGCATGCGGTATTCCATCTTAGAGAGGTAAAAATCCCATTATATTCTTCATTAATGAGACCACAGCTTACTAGGAACATCCTTTGGATTCACTGACAGATTAGTCCACCTAGGTTAGTGAAGGAGCTAATAAATCTGTAACAGTTAAAAAAAATGAAAATGTTTGACAGGAGTAAGAGAAATGAGAGGAGACATGAGACTGGTCTGCAAATATGTGAAGGGTTTATAGGCAGAAGATGAATTGAGCTTATTTTGTGTTGTCCCAAAGTAGAAAGCAACAGTACCTACAAAGAGGCACAGTTTGGCTCTACATAAAAGAGAACTTTCCAAATAATCTGATCTTATCAACAGGAAAATGGGCTGCCTCAGGAGAACATGCATCACTATTTCTACAAGTATTCAAGTGGGGGTGGGCTCCATCAGAGAGGGTGTGTCAGGAGACACTGAAAGCCAGCCAGGGTAGATGAAGCCTGTCATTTCTCCTGAGAGCGTATGAATCCAAACCGCTTTCCCAATGCTTTCCTGACCACTCTCCTCACGGGTGATCCTTTCCTTGTGTAAAGCTTGTCAGCGTTAACTGTCTGTTCTATTTCTTCAACATTAAGCTTGAGCACTGTTGTGGAATATCACTGACATATATCCCGTTTCTCCCTTGTAATCACGTTCCTGGGGGTCGGGGACCACATCTTACACTTTTATAAACCCCCGTGCCTAGCTCTGTCCCTACTCACCAGAGTCGGTTAAAGATTAATTGGGTGATGACCCATGAATGGTAGTGTTGGTGACTAACCAAAGTAGGGACTTGAACCTTGACATGCTGTACATTGGGAAGCTGTTGTGCTGTATTTCCTATTATTTATCCTGACTTAAATTGGCTACTGAACAGAAAAAAGTAGCTACCTAAGGGCTCAATCACTGTGCAAACTCTGACCCTTTGTCTGTGCTCATTGCTGATTTTTGCCTCCAAGGCCACATTTAGAATTTTTTCTTGCTTTTAGAAAATAATTCATTTGAAAAGTAATTTATTTAAAAAATAATTTATTTCAAAATAATTTCAAACTTATAGAAAAGTACAAAGAACTCACCTTCGCACAGACCCCTCCACTGTTAATATTTTATTGCATTTGCTTATTTCCTGTTCTTTCTTATATATAATAAAGATATTTAATATATATATGGTATTATCTATAATTTATATTTACTTATTATCGTTAGTCTTTTTCTGAACCTTTTGAGAGCAACTACAGACATGCTATCTAATGGGTAGACATGCTACCCTTAAACATTCCAGTGTGTATTTCACCAAACAAGAACACTTTCTTAATAACCAGCACAAAATCCTCCGAATAAGGAAATCAACCCTGGCACATCATCACTATGAAATTCAGGTCCCATTCAAAATTTGCTAACTTTCTCAGTAATGTCTCTTTATCTTTTGGTCCAGGACCTTACCCAGGAATAAATGTTGCAATTAATTGTCATGCTTCTTTAGACTCCTTCAAGTTAGAACATTTCTTCAGTCTTTCCCTATCTTTCAAATCCTTGACAACTTTAAAGAGAACAGGCCTTACATCTTGTAGGATGACTCTCAACCTGGATTCATCGGATGTTTCCTCATGACCTGATTTAGGTCTGTATTCTCAGCAGGAACAACACTGAAACGCTGTGTGGTACCTTCGAAGTGTGTCAAATCAGGAGCTGTGTGATGTGATGTGAACTCATCTCAACGCTGACCAATGACCATGATAACTCTAATCACGGGTCATGCTGGCGTCTGCCTGGCTTCTCTACTTTGTATTTAGCATTTTCCCCCTTGCAACTGATTAGCATTTTGTGGGGTGGTATTCCAAAATTACACCAATATTTTGATGCTCATCGAACCTCCACCTCCCAGCCTTAGGATCCACTGAAGACTCCTGCCTGAAGCAACCACCTCTCTGATGTTGCAAAATGGCAAATCTCCATCATTTCTTCTACATATACTAGATGACATTCTACTTTAAAAAAGAGCTTTCCTGGGACTTCCCTGGCGGTCCAGGGATTAGGACTCCGCAATTCCACTGCAGAATGAATATAGAGAATGTATCACTCTACTAAAATTGAAACACTCTGAGTTCCGCATTTCACACCTGGGTGAAAATTTAAGTCAATACATTTATAAAATACCTAAGGCATTACTTAAAATTAATTAAGCTTTTGGAGACTAATTCATTATTCAATAGAATAAAATTTAAACTTAAATTGTCCAACGATAGATGAATGGATAAAGAAGATGTGGTATGTATTTACAATGGAATATTACTCAGCCATAAAAAGGAATGAAATTGGGTCATGTGTATGAACCTGTGGATGAACCTGGAGTATGTCATACAGAGTGAAGTAAGCCAGAAAGAGAAAAACAAATACCCTATATTAATGCATATATGTGGAATCTACAAAAATGGTACAGATGAACCTATTTGTAGGGCAGGAATAGAGACGTAGATGAAGAGAACAGACATGTGGACACAGTGTGGGGAGGGGAGGGTGGGACAAACTGGGAGATTAGGTTTGACATAAATACACTACTATGTGTAAAACAGATAGCTAGTGCGAACCTGCTGTACAGCACATGGAGCTCAGCTCAGTGCTCTGTGACCACCTAGATGGGTGGGATGGGGGGAGTGGGAGGGAGGTCCAAGAAGGAGGGGATATAGGTATACATATAGCTGATTCACTTCATTGTACAGCTGAAACTAACACAACACTGTAAAGCCATTTTACTCCAATAAAACAAATAAATAATAAATAAACAACAGAGATTTAAGGCCAAAAAAAAGGCATTCCTTAATATTAATTAAGCTTGTAGAGAATAATTCATTATTAAATAGAATAAAATTGATTAATATCCTAATTATTCTTCTCTGCTAGGTCCTTTGGCTCTACATTTGAGAGCAGCTATCAAAACAAAACAACAGCATAGCTTCCAGTTTGTTCTTTTTCTCTGACTTACTTCTTGGAAATCCATTCTGTCAGGGAGTCAGGTAGGAAGCAGGGAAGGATGGGGTAGGTAAGGTCATCCTTGAGAAATCTACACTACTTAGTTAAAAGTCCTTTTGAGATTGCTCCATTATTGCCACTTTTGAGAGTGTGAATTCTTCTCTGTTGTATTTGCCAACTATCTCTTATGGGGGCAGACTTCCTCACTGTCTTTTTTTTTTTTTTCCTCTGGCTGTGGCAAGCAGGGACTGCTCTTGGTTGCGGTGCACGGGCTTCTCATTGTGGTGGCTTCCCTTGTTGCAGAGCACGGGCTCTAGGCGCGCGGGCTCAGTAGTTGTGGTGCACGGGCTTAGTTGCTCCGCGGCATGTGGGATCTTCCCGGACCAGGGCTCGAACCCGTGTCCCCTGCATTGGCAGGCGCATTCTTAACCACTGCGCCACCAGGGAAGTCCCCCCTCACTGTCCTTCTAATTTTGGTTTGGAAGTTCATCTTATAAGGGAGTTTCTCCCTCCTCATGAACATTCCTCCCTATGTGTGGTTGTAAAGCCCTGAACAGGTTATGGGAAGGGTTTTCTGTTTACACCCCATGGGGGAGCAAAATATAGGGCATCCCACCTTATATTGTACAGGCCTGGCTCTTGTTTCCTTAAGTGGCCTTGCTGCTCACTCTGGCCATCAATAAAGTCCCTTTAAAAGTTCTTAAATCTGAGAATTCCCTCTCCCCTACCCTGCCCCTATTTCCTGGCAGGGAGCCAAGATCCAGGCCCTGACTTAAGGCTTAGGCAGCTTTACCTGCCAAAATACCCTGATGAAAGAAAATATATTCAGTGTAAAATCATCTAGATAATATCAGGCATCTATGTATTTGGTATTTGTTTCCAAGTCTCCATTTTGGTTATAATTACTACTCTTTTGGAAATCTCTTAGACACTTGATTTCTTTTAGACATTTACTTTTCACTTAGATTTGTTTTGTACTGAGCAGCTAGGCCTGTGAAATGAGAATTTAGAAAATTTTAAGACAAACGGAGACCAACTCTCTTTGTTCATCTTACCTGTCTTTTTGTTAACACAATTTAAATCTGATTTTGTTGAGTGAAAAAGTGAAGGGCCCAGTTGAAAAGAAACCAATGATTTTATCTTGGCTGAAGACAAGGAAACCTTCCCATTTTGGGTGGTGGAAAAACCATAGCAACGGCATAGGGCACTTCAACGAGTCACGGTTTTTATGCAATCCATGCCAAGCAGCACTGCCACGTAGTACTGTGACCTGGTTCTTTGAACAACTTGTGCACCTTGACAAACAACACTGGAAGAAAACATAAGGCAAATTCTGACCCCAGTCGGACTGAGCAGAAACTGGAGCCTTCTGTAAAGCAATTTACAAATCACCCCTGAGCAGAATGCTTACGGATCTATTTTCAAGGACTAGGGAAAAAACACAAAGCAGAGCTGTTTAATAAGCCTGACTGCCACAAACGGAAGCTGCTACGCACGAGTCAATTGAGGGTGGCCAGGTATAGGTACTTGGGAAACAAGCAGTCAAATGATAATCAAACTTATTAGATTTGCCTGGTCAAAATGTATAGTGTAAAGCACCTACTTAATTACGCAGACTGCTCTCATGCCACCCGGTTGCCTTTCAGGCTTCCAAGTCAGTGACAATGAGTAATAATGACTTTCTGTTTTGTCTTCTTTTGTTTTAAATAACCAAATTATCATTTATCTTAAAATCATTCATGGTCATCTTGTTTGCTCTTTTTTTACCTGCCACCAGGGCAAGCCACCCTCCTGGGTTTGGATTTGTGCCATGTTTTAGAAGCAAGATTCTCAGTTGGGATGTCTTTCTAAATGGAAAGAACTGTCTGCAGGTGTGTAAGTGTCCACTATGAATAAGGATATTCCGCAAGCAAACTAGAAGCCGTCACAGAGGTAGAGTAGGATATGCTAAATTTGCCCTCTCATATTTTCTTTGTGACGCTTTCTTTAAGATTTAAAAGGACTGATCTAAACAGACTATTAGAAAAGACTATTCTCATTGACAAATTAAATAAATCGCATCTTCAAGTCAAGATATAATTAACATTAATTACTCTATGACATTTTTGGGACTGTGACTGAAGACGAAAAAGAATGATAAATGGGAGTTACAGGTATCTTTTAACCACGGAGAAACATTTTCATTATATAATAATTAGTTCTCTTTTTGAGATGGAGAGATTATAGGCCTGTTGTTTTGTAGCTACTACACATGAGTAACTCTCCCTTATGAGTCATTGGGTAAAAATTTACAAAGAAATCCCATTAGTGTCAGTGAAAAAAAGTAAATCCCATCGCATGCCATGCATAAGAATGGTGTAATGAGGTCTTTGCTGATTAAAGAATATATAATTGTACTTGATGGGCATCTGGCTGTATCTACTGGTACAAGGTAAGAGAATATTTACCTAAATTACAAAAGAAGTGAAACGTACATCAGGAGGCAAGGGCAACGACTTCCACAGACAATGCATTCCGCTGTCATTATATGCAAAATAACAACTAGTGCCCCATTCTTGCAGTTTGCTACACGGGGAAGAATTAGGATCTGGTCAGTAGGTGGTGCCAAAACCACAGCAGAAGGAAAAAGCATTGCATCTTTCTGTTTATCTGGCTCCTGTCAGCAATTTTCTACGTGTTTTCAAATTCCTCCACTTAAGAACTCTGCAACTTGGAAAAGAGGCAATAATTCTCATACTCTAAAGTGGTATTTCTTCGTTTGTCTACCGATGTAAGAGAGGGTCACCGAGGAGTATATGAAGCTTAAAAAAGAAGGTATGACTATCTTTGTGGACATGACTAGGCCCTTCCCTCTATGTGGTGCAGGAAGGATTGATGTATAAAGCTTTCTGCACAACAGAATCAAACAAGCCACCCACCCTAGCACCTGGGCCACTACTGACTAGCTTGTCTGGAGGCTTGTCCATAATTCTAAGTGAACTTTTTCCTGAAACCCTTCAGGATGGACAACTATTAATAGCTCCCAGGTCCCTTCAACTGCTGAGATCTCCTGTGTGCACGGCAGGTAAGACACCCTGAGTTGAGCTAACAGGTTCCTCTCCCTGTTGCACTGCCTGCTTCAGAGTGTGATCTGTATACACATTCCATGAAATTTAAAGGAAGAAGAGGGAAAATGAGGACAGTCCTCAATGAAGATTTTGTTACTGCTCTTCACTGGAGGAGAAACACGCAACTAGCTGGGAAACACACTCCTGGTGGGAAGAACTCATTTCTGGGGTAGATTTTGAGGGTCACTGCACATTTAGTTCAATCTTCCACACCAGAGACACGGAAACTTTTCTTTCTGTTGAGAGTTGCTGACCCAAAGAGGGAAAAAAAAATCAGTTGAGGGTCAGAGAAGTAGAAAGCAACTTAATTTAGTTTATTTTCAGAGAGATGTTTACAACTTTTCATGTCTTTCCAACTAGGTACAGGGAACATGAAACTCTAAAGGTACATCAAATAATTTAAAACTTACATCTAATATCTATAAAGGATAGTGGAGATGAGGGCGAGTGGGAATGCAGGGAGATGCAGAAAAGATGAAAATACAGAGAAACAGCAAGAGAGACAGGTAGAGAGCGGCAGAGTCGCCTTGTCCACAAACACCAAAGAGACTCCGCGCTGAATCAAGGACACAAACACCAAGAGGAAGGCACGCAGAGGCAAAAGAATTTTTGGAAAGTGAAATAGCAGTCTTTTGTGGAGCAACAAACATTCCATCCTTTGGTTTTTAGGCTATCAACAGAGAAAACCTTTGTTGGGAAAGATGCAGCTTTTGTAAATTTAGTCATTTACAGACAAGTTCTGGAGGGGAGCAAAATCTGCTACCCTGAACTGTGTCTCTTTGGCATGAAGATTAATTTAGGTTAATTCTTTTTAAGAAACAGAAGACTCACAAAGTCTTTGTTTTTTTTTTGGCTGCACTGTACGGCATGTGGGATCTTAGTTCCCTGACCAGGGATCAAACCTACGCCCCCTGCACAGGAAGTGTGGAGTCTTAACCAATGGACCACCAGGGAAGTCCCAGAAAATCTTTCTTTTTACCTCCACCTTAGCTGCCTAAAGAATGTAGATAGAGCACCTGTTTCCAGAACAGGGCCATCACCAGAAACATCTGCCACGAATACGGGCTAGGTGTGGCAGGGGAAACTCAGCAGGGCCTAGAGATCAGAGCCGCTCTGTGTCCCAGTGTCTCTGCCTGGCCCAGCAAACATCTGTGTACCCAACATTTGCTTTCCCGTTTCCAGGTCCATTGCCTTCCTTCTTTTTGAGTCCCAAACCAGTACCCCCAACATCCTCTTTTGTTCTTACCTGAAGATGGTATTTAAAGTGAGGGGTTTGGCCATTTGGGGGAGTTATTCAGTTTTCCTGGGTCTCTCCCATGTATACCTATGGTTAAACTTTTGTCTGATTTTCCTCCTGTTAATCTGTCTCATGTCAATATAATTCCTAGACCAGATGGAAGAACCTAAAAGTGTAGAGGAAAATGTCTTCCTTCCTGAAAGTTGCGTCTTGCTACTTGCACCTAAAGTGTGCTTGGAATTTAAGTCAGAGTTCTAGTTTGACCCAAAGTCCCACATTTTCTACATATTCATTGACTGTCCTCTACAATGACAACTGGGCTTTGCCGTGATGATTACATGAAGCACTGCAGTGTTAATATCATCTAAATATACTGAGTCATGATCAGCATTAAAAATTGGTGAGATATTTTAGAAAGGGATTTATTAAGGGCAAAAAGAGAAATTGTTTTCTGGCTAGGTCTTGGTTAACTGAAAAAAAAAATTAACTACTTTCTCATTCCAGAAACATGTTAATTACTTGAATTAAAACCAACAAACAAACCCCCTAAAAGTATGTGTGTGTGTGCATGCGTTCAAATGTCCATTCTTCAAATCCTTTTAGACTTTACAGGAAATGTACTCATTTCCTATACTATCCATTAGAATCTAACAGCTCCTTTCTGGTAGGGAAGATAGTACGGCAAGACCCCAGCACAGGTTACAACAAATACAAACACATTATTTGTATGACTCGTGCCAAGTCCCGAGGGTGTCTCTCTGGGCTGTGGTGCAAAAGAGTGAACAGAGTTTTGCAAATTGCTGTAGCATCAAATAGACCAAAACTCACAGTGAGGTAAGTAAGAAACATCAACTCATTCATTAATCCAAGGAAGCAAGATATATAAAGCACATGGCCCTTTACGTTTGGAGATCGTTCTACAGTTTACAAAACAGTTTCTCACCCATTTCCACAGCTCTCTTGAACCTTAGCTTAGACTCCACTGGGAGTTATTTCTGTATTAGGTAGAAAAGCAAACAAGCTCACAGAGATCGTCTTGCATTTGGCCACTATACCAGGATACACTACCTTGCTTAACTCCAGAGAGGACCATTTCTGCAATGTTACCTTGTGCAAGACAGCAGCCAGCAGAATGCCCTGTCATTTCTTCCCAGTCTGGAAGCTCCCAAACAATGCTGGGTGACCAGAATCAAGCTGGATGCTCATTTCACTGCAAATACGCCCAATCCCAGAGCTTGCCTCGGAAATGGCACCTGGGAGTTATTTCTCATGGAGTAAAATACCTTCTTTGAGTGATTCTTTGATGTTGACATAGGTTTGGCTAAAAATGTCAGCATGATAAAATGTAAAAAACACTTTATTTAGTGCCTTAAAAATCTCGTTTCCAGGTTTGGCCATACATCCGTGATTAGGTATATAACCATCAAGAAGTCATTCGACATCTGAGCTGTAGTTTTCTCATCTGTAATTTCGAAGTGACGGTATTTGGCATCCCAGCATGACTATGAAATTCAAACTGGGTTAATGGACTTTCATATGCTTCATAAACAATAAAGATCTACCTGAGTGTGAGATACTATTATTACCATTACTATTGATGCCGAAGATTTGCCTGGGAAATAAAGGAAAAGGAGAGACCTATTTTGAGGATAAAAAGAGGGTGACATTCTAAGGGAAAGAGCTCACTGTTGTAAGTCATAGTTCCAAGACAGCTGCTGGCTGCTTAATAAAAGCCAGTGAAGATGACAAAGTAATTTCTGGTTCAAGCATGAATGCTCAAGTATAGGCGTTTACTTCGATTGCCAGATGCTTCAAGCTAGCAGCTAAATCCAAAGACACCAAAGACACTTCATGCAACGACAATATCCTGGCCCCTCACGTCAGAGCACTGCATAAATGCACATCCCAAAAGGAAAGGGTGTCACTGGAAAATTACCAGGGAGGAAGAGTAATTGTGAAACTGAAGAGAAAGATGTCAAATTCCACAAGGATCATTAAACTACTGGTTAGAAAAGGAAGTAAAACATGAATAGGGAGGGACTCTCCTGGTGGTCCAGTGGTAAAGAATCCGCCTTCCAATGCAGGGGATGCGGGCTCGATCCCTGGTCAGGGGAACTAGGTTCTCACATGCCGTGGGGCAACTAAGCCCATGCGCCACAACTACTGAGCTCGTGTGCCTCAGCTAGAGAGCCCGTGTGCCACAAACTACAGAGCCCATGTGCTCCGGAGCCTGCTCCACAACTAGAGAAGAGAAAACCCGCACGTCGCAACGAAAAGCCTGCACACGGCGATGAAAGATCCCACGTGTCGCAACTAAGACCCGACACAGACAAAATAAAATAAAAAAATAAAAAATAAATAAATATTAAAAAAACATGAATAGAGAAAATGCAGCATCTATAGTACTGGGTGATAAAAAAGATAACACTGTTGTTTTCTAACAATGAAGATGACCATCCTTCTCGATGCTGGAAGAGGCTACATTCATTTATGATTTTTGGAAAGACTTTTGGAAATCTGTCAATGGAAGATTTAATGTGGGTGATTTAACAGAAATTGTTAAAATGTTTACCTGTATTACTCTAACCATAAGTTAAGACTGTAGTGTATTTATCAAGGTGATAAGTAATGTGTTAATGCAACCTTCCCCCTTTTGCTTTGTGGTTACCCGGTAAATAATTTATCTGAGGGGGAAAAAAAGAAAACAAGTAGATTTATTATGGTGCCTAGTTCTTGTTGGCTGGAATTATCATTTCAGGTTCTTGGTGAAACAGTGATGATCCATGCTGGCCACAGCACCATCCTTGAACACCATCATCATCATCATCATTGCAGCTTACATACATTATGGAATATATTTACATAACGACAAACATTATATTCACCATGTGCCAGGATCTGTGCTAAGCACCTGCATTTATGACCTCACTAAAATTTAAGCATTGTGAGGGCAGGGAACATACCTTTCTTGTTCAGCATAGATACCTTGTATGTAGCATAGTTAATGTCAAAATAGGTGCCCGATAAATATCTGTAGCAGTTAAATGAATCACCAGCAGTTAAACCTCACTACTCTACAATAGGTATCATTATTATCACCATTTAATATACAATGAATTTGAGGCTTCCCTAAAGAGGCTAAATATATTTCTCAAGGACACAGACCTAATTAGAGGGAGAAAACAGGTATTCAACCCCAGGGCTGGTTGACTGGAAAGCCCTACATGTTACTGATTTCCATTCCAATATGACTGCAGCTTACCGCTCACTTTAATTCATTTTGAAAGAGGCGTTTGGGTGGCTGCCAACGTTTAGGTATAAATGAGCTTTGCCTCATTCTCTTTTTATTCTGATAGAGTGTGACATGAAGTGTTGGAACTAGAGGTGGTTGCAGGAGTGAAGTCATAAGAAGGAGGAGGAAAGAAAGGAAATCCAACGGAGCCCAGTGTGATGAGGTGAGAAAAGGATTCAAGAGAAGAACGGCAAGAATCAGCTCTGGAAAAGCCAGAAAGGAATCATTATGCTTTATTTCAAATGCTCTGAAAGGTAGTAATGTCCTAGTTATTTATGGAAACCAGCTCCATAAATGAAGGCTCAGCTCACGAGGAGGAAAAATATATGGATATGAAGTATTTCCAAGTTAAAAAAAATCATTGCCACATATTATATATTGGAAAATTGGACTCCTTGAATGATGGACAATTTTGTTTACAGATTAAAAATGTGAAGAGTGGAGCCAGACTTCCTGAGTTTTAATTCTAATTCAATCACTTACTGACTGTGTTGATCCTAGGAAAATTATTTCTTTTCTCAGAGCTTCAGTTTCCTCAGATATAATGGGAATAAGAACATGTATCTGCTACTTTGAGGATTAAGTGAGTAAATTAATATAAAGATTTGGAAACTGAGCTTGCCACATAATGTTAGCTATTAGTAAGACTCTAGCAAAAACAAAGATGCCTCCATATTTCATTCTGAGTAAATGCTGAAATCCTTATCATGGCCAACAACACCCTACCTGACCTCAACTGACACTTTTATTGAAGATAGAAATCTGAAGAACCTCTTTCAGGTGTAAAGATAAATACCTGTACCATGCATATCCAAAATGAAAACTGCTGTGTAGACTCCAGACAAGAAAAGAGGGTGCAGATTCTAGGTAGACAGCTGCACGTACAGACAAGAAGTGGGTAAGAAACTGAGCTGCGGAGTCAGAAATATCTCTCCCGCTTACTAGGTGACTGATTGCAGGTAGGTCACTTGACTGTAAGTCAGTTAATTTGTTTCCTACCTTTAGTAGTGCTGTGGCTACGTGTAATAGGACTAAAACATGTTAAGTGTGTGATACAAGCTATCTCTCATCATCATCACCATCTTCATCACTGAGCTTATTTGTGCCTGGGTTCCATGCATTGTAACTGCAAGAACCTTCAGAGAATATCAGCTTCCTCTAACATGTAGAGATTGGGGAGGGGGAGAGCAAAATCTAGTGAGAGAAAAATGTCCCCATAAATCTGCAAAGCAATACAGTGGGTCTTTAAGTTATGACAAAAATCTGCCTCAACTTTACACGGAAGCAAAAGAGAAAGCAAATTGACAGCTACTAAAAGTGATAACGGATGCTCAAAACAATTTGCTGCTAGTGGAAGTATTATAAGGAAATTATCATTGTACATAGACATTTCTTTGCCAGAACAGTGTACAAACACCCAGATAAATAGCACAGGTGCTGTCTTGTACACTTGCCAGGGCCATGCATCAAGGCTGAAGACGTTCCCCGGAATGACATCAAGGCAAGAGATTATCGTGCTTGTTGTATTCACATTCCAGGACCTCCATTAACTCTCTGGACATCATCAGACACTGTGAAAAATGCTGAAGACAGGACAATATGACCCTGAACTGAGAAGATTAATAAGCGGTGAATAACTAAACTAGCTCACTGATAGTTTGATATGCTGATTTCTACAGCTATCTTAAAGGATTATTTGAGTAATTTATGGGCCATGGCCAAAAATATACTTTATTGGGGGACACGAAAGGTCTGAGCAAAGCCTAGGTGAGTGCCACCTTTAGCTTTTAAATACAGAATCTTTTAAAATCTTTGTTTTCTCCTCTTGTCCTCTATTCCATAATTTTCCAGAGGCCAGAAATCACGCAAGGACTAAGCATCAGCACAAATTCCCAAAGACACCGTAAGATTGCTCACCACACAGGGTCACCCTGAGGCATACTGCTTGACTCTGTACAAGTGATACACGTGGGGAGGTGCGGTACCAAACTTTCGAGGAATTCCACTCTTCGACAGAAGTCAGTAGAATCAACTAGTCATTAAGAGATCTGGATTCCAATCCAGAGATGGACTTACATGATGCTAAACACAGATTTAGAATCCTCATCACGTTAGTGGCTGAGTGTCACACACTCAATCCCTATTTCTTTCACAAGCTCAGTCTAAATCATCATGGCTATACAGATAATCTAAGAACAGTGGCAAGTGGGACTTGAATAAATCAGATAAATTACGTAAGTCTTGATTTCACAGGGCTTTCCCTTTCCATGCTCTTTGACTACAGAGAGCTGGCCAAAAATAATTTACATACTGGGATGATTTTATGAGAAAAGAATAATAAAACAGCAATAGAAAGTAATCACTATGATTATATGTCAGTTACTGTGCTAGCTTCTCTCCGTAAGTGACCTCATTTCGTCTTCATAATAACTCTGTTAGGATTCTGGGACCTCTCTAAAATCTCTTTAAACAGTCGCACAGGGATTGTTTACAAAAGGGCATAAACTGTAAGGATAGAAGAATGGTTGCGGATGTCGGGAAGCCACTGGATGGGCAGCAGACAAGAAGCCCTGATCCTAAGCTGGTAGTGGGGAAACAGAAGGAGCAGCCTGACTTACTCTTTAGACTATCCCCCCAAAATCCAGGAAGTGGTGGCCTCAGTTGCCACCGGAGGTGCAGGTGATAGAGCACTGGATGAATGTTGTTTAGAATTAGTTAAGGCCCCGGTTACTTTTCCTCATTCCATGCAGCCAGATGACTAGCTTCCCTGCCCCAGAAGGATGCCGAGATTTTACCTTCTAAGCAGAAGACAGAGGAAGGTTTCTGAACCGGAGGATACCAGGTTCAAATGAGGGTAGCAAGCATTTAGTGAACATGTGTTCTGTGAATGTTGGGGTTCCCAGCTCCCTTCCTCAACATGGCTCCCCAAACACTGGCAATGAGATATCTGTCTCTAGGGACTGTGATGAATTCAAATGCAAACACCTAAAAATATTGACATGGGGAGGGGTTTTCTCCCCAAAATGGCTCAGTCATATTGAACTCTGAGTCAATAAACTTGACCCACAGGTTCCTGGCTTCAAGTTAGCATGTTAGTGCCTCCTTCTTCCATATGAGCCAACAACTGAGACTAGACATCTGAGGACAGCTTCTAACATCAACGATCAAGTCTAAGGCAAGTACAGAAAATCTATCATTAATATTTTCAGAGAAACAAGAGAGATTGAATTCATGCACAGACAAAAAAAACTTCCCAATATCCCAAATTAGGGAACATTCAGAGACTAAAAGAGAGTTGCTAGAAATTTAAGCCATGGTAATTGAGAGGTAAAGGGTAACTTGTCTAAGACTAACCTCCTGTGGGCTGGCCTCCAGGAAGGGAGGAGATTTTTTGCCAGGCTCCATGGAAACTAACCATGGCCTAGCGTTTAAGGCAATTAATCCTAGTCAACTCTAACACTGGGCCTCTAGTCCCCAGTAATGTCAGTGTTCTTCCCCAGTCGTGAACACTGAGGTGGTGTTCCTGCACTAGCTCAAACACTAGGAACCACAAGGCTTGGCCTCTGTTCTGCAAATTGTGCTAAGAAAGAAGCTGTGCTTCCATAATCGTGCAGTTTGAAGCCCTACAGCCCAAGGTTCAGCACCCCCTTTTGTCATGTGACAGTTAGCTTACTTCATTTCTGCGGGTCGCCCTAGAACGCTGTGGACAATGGGGGACTTGTATTCCTACTAGTGCTCATGTTTCCATGAATTTCTCCCTGGGAATGCTGCTTCAGCAGGTGTGATGTATGTACAGCCTGGATATTTGCCTCTGTTAGCCTGGCAGTGGCTGAGATGAAAATTAGTTGGCAGAGAAATCTGAGGAAAGTTTCTGGAGGATAAAGCAAAAACAGAAAGAGATAAAACATGGGAAGAATGAAAGAGAAAATTACAGGAAAAAGACAGGAGAGAAAGGAATTCTTAATAAAAGAAACCCCCCAATTTCCCAGAAGAAAAGGACATCTGTTTCCAAATTAAATAGGCCCATTGAGTATCAAACAGAAAAGAGAAAATTAGATTTCACACCAAATCACTATACTGTAACATTCAGAAAAATGGAAATGAAGAGAACAATCTGTACGTGTCTAGAGAGAGACAGAGAAAAACAAAACCAAAAACAGGTCACATGCAAAGGAATAGAAATTAGAACTGTTTTGGACTTCTAAACAGTAATGTTGGAATTTGGAAAGCAATGAATCAATACTTTCAAAATTCAGAAGAAAAACAACTTCTAGCCTAGAATTCTATTCCCAGCGAAAGTATCATCATGTGTGAAAGTAAAAGAAAGAAACTGGGAGAAAAGCAAGCTGTTTTTCAGGAAATCAGTGTAGGATATGCTTCAAAAAATGAAGGAATACATGAGATCCAGGAAATAGGTGATCCAAAATAGGAAAGAGATGATAGAAGTTTCCAGGAGGATACAGGATGGTGAAGTAACATCCTAGAAGGATAGTTTACAGTAAATGTTTAATCACATCTAAAAATTTTTTTGAAAGCTGGCCAAAAGTTTTGGTTCAAATTTATGTTATAGAAATTAATGTATAGAAACTAAGTAAATAAACAAAAAATAGTAGAGAAATAAAAAAGATGTGAAAAGAAAATATTCAATAAAAGGAAATTAATCACGGTTCGTTCCATTGCTCACTTGGGAATAGCTTTGCATAGTCATAATTATGTAATCATGGATTCATTATCTAACCAGGATTATGATTTGTTTATAATAGGAGGACATGGGCAATAAGAAGGGTATTGTGTAGGTATGGGGTGTGTGAAAGAGAGCTAAAAACTCATTTTCTATAGTAAGTCAAAAAATAATCCCTAAAATGGGAAAATCAAGCCATAGCAAAGCAAGCATGTTATTTAAAGATATAAAAAGCCGTACAAAACCAAAAAAAAGTCCCCCCAAATGAAAGTGGTTACCTCTAGGAAAGGGAAAAAATGCAACAGGAGAGTTTATCTTTCTCATATATAACCCTGGAGAAAAAATTAAAACTGAGAAAACAAAATTTTGTCAGGTGGACATTGCTATGCCTATTTCAAAGATGAGGAAACTGAAGCTCAGAAAGTCACACAATTCATAAGTAGCAAAGGGGAAATTGTAACCCAGATTTGTGGTTGTTCTTAACTAGGATGGTGAACCTAATTGCCTCTAGAAGGGAAAAGACCCATCATTTTGCAGACTGTCTTTCATGCGTCAGGTTGTAGGCTAAGTGTTCTGCATAATGTACCTCACTTAGGCTCATGATAACTTGGAGCGGTGGGTATTTTTCCCGTTTTACAAAGGCAGAATCAGAAGCTTCGAGAGGAAGTGGTGAGATCTGGATTCGAAGGGAGGTTTCAAAGCCCATGCTAAGGAGCCCATAGCACTGAATATTTTAATCCTTCCCATCACATTGAATAAGTTGGGGATATTGTCAGTCTTTATGTAATATTCCTAAAAAGTTTTCTCAATGTAAGCCCTGCTTCTTTGACCTGCTATTTTTGAATCAAAAATTCAACTCTGATGTGTTTGTTTTCTTTGGAGGATCTGTACCAGCTAAAATGTTACCCGACACATTTCTCGTTCTGTCACCTAACGTTCATTTAGGAGAAAGGCAGTTTTCTGCTTGACTCATTACACCTCCAAACAAAGATTTTGGTGTGACACATGTGCGTTTTCTCTAAACTGACAACAGAAAAGGATCTTAGTGCAGGCAGAAAACTGTCCAAACTTGATATAAGATCATTCTTCCCAAGAAGTAACAGCTCTCCTCTCCTAGCAGGAGCCATTGTCTCAAATACGGAAAAACACACATTCTCTACATGGCTGAATAGTAAGTGATGGTTAATCTATATCACCAAGGACTCTCCTCTGAGAATCCAGAGGAGGAGTACACCACAGAAACATCGTCAACCCCAAATATCCCAGTTACTTAACATTACAAGGGTCAGTTCTGGCTTATCTGTGTTGTCCAGTCTCTCAACAGCATTCTGCTTTGGATGAAAAACTATATAATAGTCTACAGATAATTCATTGTTGCCCCCATTTTTGTATGCGGGAACTGAATCGACTGCATCCCCTACTCTTTTCTTGCTCCCATGCCAACCTATGTGTTTCCAAGCCAGTCCTTTGTAATGGAGATGGACAAGGTGGCATCTTACCTTCTTGCTATTCTCGCTTTCTAACAGGGTATCAACCAGAAAACAAGTACGCATTTTCCTAACTTAATGCATTGTTCTACATACTGTTTTAAAATAAAGCTGACTTAAATTCCAAGGTGCTTTAAATTAAACCAAACATGACAAACGACAGCACCGTTTTGGTCAGATATTACAGATAACCACGGGCAGATCCAGGTGACATCTGTGTAAGGTATTGATTAAAGGGAGCTGATATCCATCTTTCCAAGCACAGAATAATCCTCTGGCCTTACAGAAATGATGGCAATCTTACAGAGGTTACTCAGATACATGGGAAATCACATCTGCTCCTCGAGAAAGTACAAGTCACGCAGAGATCAGTCAGACACCAGGCACCCCCACCGTCCCTCAGAAAACAGAATTCAAGGCAGGCGGATCCTGGTTTGTAAAACACCTAGTACGAAACAAGACATTCTGCAGGTCTGAACAGTTTTGCCTGCTGAGAGCATCGATTTGTGGGTTTTATAATACATGTGCCATGATAAACAACATAAATGTAAGAAGTAGATAAAAAATAACGATTTACTTTTTCTGAGAAGAGAGTGACTAATCTCTCAGACCTCAGTGCTGCTACAAAAACACTGCTGGATTTTTGGCACAGTCGTAGGGAACCTTAGTAAGACACAAATTTAAGCACTTTGAGACACTGCTCTTGAATCACTGTAGTGGAGTTGATGGGGGGGCAGGCAGTGAAAGGAATACAAGCACAATACTACGGACTGTCAATTAAAGGTACCTATTAAATGCCAGGGGCTGTTCCCTGCTTTACACAGAGAATTTGAATCCTTACAACAGAGGGACTTTCCATTTTATAAAGAAGACACTAACACTCCTAAAGACTTATTTTTTTAGGTCAGAGACGTGCCCAAAAGTGTTGGGCTTGGTACCTGAAACCAGGCTTTCAGACACCAAAGCCCATATCCCTTTCACTGTGCCCCATCGACCTCTACTTTCCCCTAGTCTGTTGCTTATTAATTTCCTTAGCCATTGCTTTAATAACAAGAATTTGGTGAGCTCCTTTGGGAGGCAACATGAAAGAGTAGAAGGAAGAACAGGCTATTGTACCTTAGCTTGGATATGTAATTTGCCCTTTCTAGTTTCCTCTACAAAAAGAAGGCGCTGGAAGAGATGATCTACTCTCTTCCAAGGATCTCAACGGGTTCTTTCAATTGGGTGAATTCATGAACAGACTGTGAGAATAGGATGATTTTAACACGCTATAAAAGGAGTCTTAGTTAATGGGGTCTATTCCTTCGCTCGTTTGTTCATTCATTCATTCAAGAGATATTACAGAGCCTCTAATATAGGCAAGGCAGGTGCTAAAGACTGTGGTTACGGGTCGGTAGCTCCGATCCTCATGAAGCTTACATTCTAGGTAGGGTGATGGGTGATGGGCTTATAAGTAAACAAAACCAAAAAATATGTTTAGATGTTGAAAAAGTGTTTATGAAATCAATGAATAGGGACCATGTTAGAGAATAGGAAGAAACTTCTTTTGATAAGATGGTTAGAAGAGATTCCTGAAGGAGACCTGAGCTCTGAAGGATGACCAAGAGTCAGCCACAAAATGGAGTTAGGAAGTAAGGTGGTAGGAGGAGAACTTTATGATATAGAGAAAAATGATCCAAATCTCTCATATTATTATAAGAAAGACAAACATGCAAGCATACTTGCACGAACACACACACACACACACACACACACACACAAATAGACCCTACTTCTGGTAGGTATTTACATCATCAAAGCCCACTGGTAAAACAAAAAGAAAAGCAATAGAAAACACATAAATACATAAATAAATGAAATGGATTCACCTTGTCTTTTAGATGAGGAAATTGAAGCTCAGAGAGATGGTGAATTTTGGTCCTGGTCACCCAGGCTGAGAAACTAAATAGACAAAAGTTAAGGTTGTTTAATTAAGCCCACTGGGAGCAGACGCTACCATGTACCATAGCATCTAAGGTTTGCCTCAGTCAGCGTAACTGGTGGGATTTGTAATATCCAGAGTCCAACACACAAGTTCTCCTTGTGTCTCACCAAGATGGCCTCAGGTAATCAATTCAACCCAGTGACACAGCCAGCAACGTTAGCTACTGCTCCAGGCTAGCTTAGGGGATTTCATAGGAGATTTTTCTAGAGGCTTCAAACTTTAAATTGCCAATCTATACCATAATGACAATACTAATGACACCTAATGTTTACTCTATGTTTACCACATGGACAGGTAGTGTACTGAGCATTTGAAAGAATTCTCAGTTAATTTTCTCAACATCTTTATGAGGTAGGCACCATTTTTACTTTCATTGTATGCTTATCTGACTCAAAGACTCAGAGATAGTAGAGTATAATGGAAACAACAGTGGACATTGTGTTTTAAGATTGGATTCTGACCCAGGATTACAATTTGCTATAGCTGGGTATCTGAAATATGTCACATTACATTTCTGAGCCTCAGTTTCCTCAATTTCCTTAAAAAATGGGGAAATAAAACTAGTTTCTATTTGCCTCACTCAGTCAAGATGGTGTGTGTTCTGTGTTATGTGAAGTGTGTGAAGTGGCCAGTATTATTTTCTTGTAGATACAGAGTCATCTCTTCATTTATTTGCATAAAATATTAGTGGCAGATGACACAGGAAATCACCCAAGCTAAACTGTGTGAGCAAAGCCTGTAAGTGCCGTTTGTCTACAGGACCCAGCGGGCACGGATCTAAGAAATGTTAAGTCAGTCAAAATGCTAAAGAAGGATAGCGGTTGGCTCCCTTGCCTCCTTGGAGCAGTCCTTCAGAGTTATTTGAGACGCTGGGCTTAAAGTCCTAAGAATGTCTGCTGAATAAAATGTAACTCTCAACTTAAAAAAATCAAAAAACAAAAAGGATAATGGTTGGGAAGGAAGGCAGAGGGATGGCCTAGGATAGGAGCACATAAGTAGATTTAAGTTTCTGATAATAATCTAGTTCTTAAGTTGGTCATGGGCCTATAGATATTTGTGATTTTAATACAATAATAAAAAATTCAAAGAAGAGTTGTAAACATCCAAGGGAAATAAGCGCCCATCATTATTGGATGTCAAATAGTTGGGAGTTACTTCTTCACCAGAAAAATGAACTATGCCTCATTTCTCATTGATTTATCAAAATTTACTGAATAGTATGCTTGGCATTAGAGATTCAAAAATGAAGAGGAATCAAGGGGGAGTCATAACTAGATGGTTACAAAAATGTGATAGGTGAAACGAGAGAGATGTTCACAAAGAAAGACGGGAGTAGTATCAGGGAGTAATAAGGATAACTCCCCACGGATGGTGCTGCGACCAAATGAAAGACAGCGCTCAGGAGGAAGTGCTAGAGCTAAGGGAGAGGACAAGAGAGCTAACGTGGCAGAAATGCTTTATTTGTGAAGCCAAGTACGCAGAGGCATAGCCAAGATGTTTGTAGAACGTGGCTGACTGGCCAGGTGCTGGAGCTCTCAATTGGTGGGCTGTGAACAGTAGTCAGAGCGAAGAGGAAAAAAATATCTGAATGCTGATATGTGCTAAGGAATGGAAATACATATCGAATTCAGTCTTCCCAACAATCCTGTGTAATAGGGTCTGTTATACCCATTTCACAAGGTCACTCTGAACAGCTTGGAAATGATAATGCTGGGATTTGAACCTCATTTGTCTCTCTGCAATGCTTGTGTTCATCCCCCTTTAATATATTAGTAGAGAAGGAAAGAGGTGGACCATATTGGACATACCAGAGACCTTCTCTACTCAGTTACTCTGCTGTTAATATCTGGCATGGTGTCACAGCAACAGAGAGGATGCTGCAGAGCTACAGCGGATGCAAGACGTGGCGAGAGTACTTCTCCAACCATGTCTTCAGGAGCAGAGTGGAGGGCTGTGATCAGAGTAGAAGTAGGATCAGGAGAATCACCTAAGTAACTGAGAATCATAAAGCTGGTGATCCCTAAGAATGTGTCAAGCTCTAGGAATTATATGACACCTGGATACCAGAGTTGGTATATTTATTAGTCCCTTTTCTTTTTCTTTCTTTTTTTTTCAGCGTCCAAAATGGATCATAACTTATTTTTTTCCTTTTAAAATTGAGATATAATTCACATAACATTCTTCTTTTAAAGTATACAATTCAGTGGTTTTTCTATATTTACTTTTGTGCAACCATCACTACTATCTAATTCCATAACATTACATGACCTCAAACAAAACAAAACAAAACCCTGTGCCTATTAAGAGTCAATCCCAATTCTCCCTTCCCCTATCTTCCGGCAAAAGCTAATCTACTTCTGTTTTCAGGAATGTGCCGGTTCTTGACATTTCATAGGAATGACATCATACAATACATGGCCTTTTGTGTTTGGCTTCTTTCACTTAGCATCATGTTTTCAAGATTCATCCATGTATCAGTACCATGTATCAGTATTTCATCTCTTTTTACGGATTAATAATAGTCCATTGTATGGATACACCACATTTGGTTTATCCATCCATCAGATGATGGACATGTGGGTTGTTTCCACTTTTGGTTATTATGAATAATGCTACTATGAACATTCATGTACAAGTTTTCATTGCTTTCTCATACATCTACACAGGGCTGTGTTTTAAAGCCAGTATGTAAAACAAAAGTTTTGTATACTGAAAATTGCCCTTAAAAATCAAAACATTATTCAAATGAGCCAGTTTTCTCACTATCTCTCTCTTTGGCTATGAGCCTGTTGACATGGCTGGCTTGTGTTTGGTGGCCATAATGTATAAAATCAACATGTAGTCAAACACTGGAATCCCATTCAGTGCAGTGAAGTGATCATATTTTCAGAAGTATATGAAGATTGAGGCACACTTAGCCCAGGGTCCTTTCAGATCCCAACCTCATGACCATGCATGGATGGACTGGTTGATAAAACTGCCCACACCACATAATTTTCATTTTTTCTCTTTCCTTCAGGGATTATAGCGTGAACTAAGAGAAAACAGATGTTTATACAATGCAAATCTCCTGCGCACGAAGATTTCATCTCATTTTCTTTGAGAGCCTGAGTGAGAGCACCTCTGGATAGATTTTTTTTGTTGTTGCCACTGAGTGAAAAAGAAATCGGACATTAGAGGGCTTTCATGCTGTATTCCAACTTAAGCACTTCTTTATCAAACCACAGAACTTCAGAACTAGAGGAGGCCTTAACTCTCTCTATTCAAGGCTCTTCATTTTACAGGTGAGAAAACTAGAGTCTGAGGCAATAAGATCCAAGTAGCGTCACCCACTTGGCCACTAAGAGATCTAGAGGACCAGAACCCAGGTGGGCAGGACCTTGCTCACGGTTCTTTCCACTGGATGGCAATCATTCCCACATTCACAAAATTTAGGAAAAGTAAGCCATACCTTCTGAAGTTTTTTTTTTTTTTTTTTTTTTTTTTTACTGTTCACAACCTTTATAACCCAGCACATTGTCTACTGTTTCCTTCTTTCTCACTCTCTCTCTTTTTCTCATGCAAAAGCTGAACTCTAACCCACCTCCAGGCTGCCAGGGGTTCCACGAAGACAAGTTAACCAAGGGAAAGAGCTATTTTGCCTATAATTTATGGCTTTTCCTTTATACATACAGAGCTTTCCCAAACTTACTGGCACATTAATGACTGCAGCTGGAAGATGGTACCCCGATTTTCTGGAGCTGAAGCTTAGCACCAATTTTGTCATTCAAACACAGTAGTCACATCAATTAGAAACATTCATGAACATGAGAAAATGGGTTTGTAGGTATTTCACGACCACTATTTTAGTACCATTAAGCCACATTTTCCCTATTTCTTTGGCAGTTGACAGGAATCCTCAGTCAGCAGCTAGAGAAAGCAGAGTCTTTTTTTTTTGTTTTTGTTTTTTTTTGCGGTACGCGGGCCTCTCACTGTTGTGGCCTCTCCCGTTGCGGAGCACAGGCTCCCGACGCGCAGGCTCAGCGGCCATGGCTCACGGGCCCAGCCGCTCCGCGGCATGTGGGATCCTCCCGGACCAGGGCACGAACCCGTGTCCCCTGCATCGGCAGGCGGACTCTCAACCACTGCGCCACCAGGGAAGCCCCGAAAGCAGAGTCTTTTTAAAGACAGGGCTAATTTGTTTCCCGGTGAGAGGCGACAACCTGCCTCAATTTGCTTCAGATTTCTCAAAGATAATGACTTATGTTCTCTTGTCCCAATTAACCACTGGCTGCTCCTGAGAAGATCGTGTCCATTCAGATAACTGAGTTTCTATTCCCACTGATAACCTCCTGGTAGAGATATGGGAGTGAAATGCAGATTTGGAGTAAAATCTTGTACAGAATTATAAATAGAAAGGTTTGAAACATTCCCTTTTCCAGTCTTCTTTCTCTTATATTCCCACCATGGTCAATTTATATCGACTTAATAATTTAATAATTGGAAATAATCAAAAGGCTGGTCTTCCCCCCAGAGTCATGAGACCCACTTAATTCTGCATGTCAAATGCTTACAGAGGTCCTGGCAGTATCACCAAAGTGTGATTAAGAGATACGAGACAATAAGGAATAATGAGGTCTGAGGTCAATTTAGAGAGCACATGCCCCCCTGTCTAAAAGCATCCCAGTTCAAAAGTTTTAAACACTCTCACAGCCAAAGAAAACCAGTCTGTGGGTTCAAGTAAAGTCAGCCATGACAGCTACCAGTTTGCAACCTCTGGTCTACAGCTGACTTTTAGAGACTCTTGATGTTTCCTAACACTCCTCTTCTCTCTCCTCCCCTGCCTCAGTCCTTCTCATTCAGTGGTGAGTCTGGGAAAATGCAATAAAGAATTTCTGGCTCCATGCCTCTCTTTCTCCTGCAAGTGTGAAGGAAGCACATACAGTGGTTTGATTCTCCATGTTGCAAGGTTCAAGGGAGAGATCTGATGTTGTACAGTGGCACAAGTCTACCCAATTTGGAGTTCAGTTTTAGGAAGCGCACCATTGCTGTTTACCCAGTCACATTCTTTTCTATACGCTGTATGACTTACAAAGCTGACATCTGATTGCCATCTGCCGGACTGCCTTGGCTTACCTCTCAAAGGGTTCAAAACTCAGGCAATGAACAAAGGTATCATTTACTGAACACTCTCAAACTGCAACATAAAATTAAAGAGAAAATTCATTCTTTTATAGGACTCTTATTTTAAGAATATGCTATTCATAATTAGCAGAATAACCTTTTCAACCCATGCTGCACTGCTGATTATGGATAAATTCATGCTGGGAGAAAAAACCAGAGTCTGCCATAAGAAAATAAAGTCAACATGACAGAATTCAAGCTAGTGGCAAAATTTTTGCTCAGGGCTAGAAAAACACACAGGGCAGAAATAAGTTTTTAAAACCATAAAATCAAAGAACGATAACATTTCAGAACTGGGAGGTTCACGTGGATCCAGGTTTACAAGGTCACCTAAGTAGACCATGAAAATGCTAAAATGACTAGGAAATGCCCCTTATAGTGGTCCACTCAGACCACACACTGCCACCTGATGCGTGAATTCTTTATGCAGTGTTTCCCCAGAGTACTTGTCCGGTCTGGAAATGAACATTATTGATAATAGAAAAATCGTTAGTTTCATCTTCTGCATGGTCTAATTATTTGAAACTTTTTCATCTTATTGAACACAAATGATATCCTGTGCTCCAACATTTATCACCCATCTATTCAGGGACTGCCTTTTGATACCACATAGAGTTTGATAGCTCTTTAAATGTGTGAAAACATTGATTATCCCTCCCCTTTCACCCTACCTAAATCCTCTTCTTTGCCTTACCTCCTTCATCTGTGTCTCCTAACACCAGCTCAGTTGTCTTCTTCTAGGCTGATTTTAAATTTTAATGTCAGTCTCAAAATAAAAACACAATCCTCCTCCAGTTATACTTTCATCAGGTCTACTGTAGATTTTTAGATTGTCCCTCTCTTGTTTCAGGTCCTCTATTAAGGTATAGATGTAATTTGCTTTTTTTTTTTTAAAGCATAGAATATTGTTAATTCACCTTTAACACAGAGCCTCACCCTAAAATTTGACTCTTTCAACCTGGTTTTTGGAGACAAGTGAAAATCTTTACATTCGCCACTATTAAAATTAATCTTGTTACATTTGGTTCACATGATTATCTTTTCAAGGTCATTTTGGATACTGACTTTGTCATTTCATCTATTCCCTAATGGTTCATGTGATCAGAAAATGTACTCAGTGTATTATTAGTAACATCATGTGTCACTGATAAGAAATTCCAATAGGAAAAGGTTGAGGAAAGTGCAGAGGGATAGTTCAGGATCTCCCCTCCAGGTTGACATGAATGCCCTAATCAATATTTTAACCAGTCCTGCAAATTATCCTCCAGTATCCTCTCTCCATCTTGCCCACACAGGTATCACAAGAGAGTCTTTTTAAAGGCTTCTTCCTGAGGCTATTTTGACTAGCAGGAGAAAGAAACATATTTATAAGAAAATAAGGCTAGTACTTATTTCTTGTTCAAAAATCTATGCTGGCAGAAAGCTATTAATGACAAAAGAAGTTATAAAACAGTGTGTATAGTATAATCTTTTAGTAACAAGGATATTTATTTACAGGTTAGAAGACAGACATAGGGACTTCCCTGGTGGTCCAGTGGTAAAGACTTTGCCTTCCAGTGCAGGGGTTGAAGGTTTGATCCCTGGATGGGGAGCTAAGATCCCACATGCCTCGAAGCCAAAAAACCAAAACATAAAACAGAAGCAATGTTGTAAAAATTCAATAAAGACTTTAAAAATGGTCCACATCAAAAAAAAAAAAAAGACAGACATAGATTTAAACATACACACACACGTATATACACATACACATATTTCATATATATGCATGCCTAGATGTAACTCTGGAAGAAAACATAAAGATTATATGGATCTCTCTGAATGATGAGATTATCTTTTCCCCTAATATTTCTATAAATAATATGCATTATCACTTACTTTAAAAATAATTTTAAAACTCCTCTGTTGGTGATAACTGCTTTTCTTTTTAAATTCTCTTAGAAGATGTAAAATTTCCCCTGAAGTTGGTGTCAAGATCATTTAGGTACAGTTGATGGAACCTGTTTTCTTTGCATTAAAAAGAAAATCAAAATGTTTGCCTCTCTATTGTCCACAGTTGCTGAAATGTGATCGATAGTGTTTCACGGGCTGCCTCTCTGGAAGTGTTCTCATCTCACCTTTCAAATATATTTTTTCTGAACTTGCTGGGGATTTTCATTCCTCTCATACATTAGATAAATTTCTTCTGCCTGCAATTACCTTTATATTTTTTAACCTGGTGAACTTATTCATCTTTTTTTTTTTTTTTTTTAATTTTTGGCTGTGTTGGGTCTTCGTTTCTGTGCGAGGGCTTTCTCTAGTTGTGAAAAGCGGGGGCCACTCTTCATCGCGGTGCGCGGGCCTCTCACTACCGTGGCCTCTCTTGTTGAGGAGCACAGGCTCCAGACGCGCAGGCTCAGTAGTTGTGGCTCACGGGCCTAGTTGCTCCGCGGCATGTGGGATCCTCCCGGACCGGGGCACGAACCCGTGTCCCCTGCATTGGCAGGCAGACTCTCAACCACTGCACCACCAGGGAAGCCCCTCTTATTCATCTTTTAATTCCCAGTTCAATGATTACCTTCACTCCCCTAGTTAGTCACTCACTCTGTTTTCTTCCTCCCTCCCTTCCTTCCTTCCTCCCTCCCTTCCTTCCTTCCTTCCTCCCTCCCTTCCTTCCTCCCTTCCTCCCTCCCTTCCTCCCTCCCTTCCTTCCTTCCTTTCTCCCTTTCTCCCTTCCTTCCTTTCTTTTTCCTCTTCCTTCCTTCCTCCCTTCCTCCCTCCCCTCCTTCCTTCCTTCCTTCCTCCCTCCCTTCCTTCCTCCCTCCCTTCCTCCCTCCCTTCCTTCCTTCCTTCCTCCCTTCCTCCCTTCCTCCCTCCCTTCCTTCCTTCCTTTCTCCCTTCCTTCCTTCTTCCCTTCCTCCCTCCCTCCCTTCCTCCCTCCCTTCCTTCCTCCCTCCCTTCCTTCCTTCCTTTCTCCCTTTCTTTCTCCCTTCCTTCCTTCCTCCCTTCCTCCCTCCCCTCCTTCCTTCCTTCCTTCCTTCCTTTCTCCCTTCCTTCCTTTCTCCCTTCCTTCCTTCCTCCCTTTCTCCCTCCCTCCCTTCCTCCCTTCCTTCCTTTCTCCCTTCCTTCCTTCCTCCCTTTCTCCCTCCCTTCCTCCCTCTCTTCCTCCCTCCCTCCCTCCCTTCCTTCCTTCCTCCCTTCCTTTCTCCCTTCCTTCCTTCCTCCCTTCCTCCCTCCCTTCCTTCCTATTCCTTCCATAGTCTAAACACAGCTCTATTTCTTGGCTCTTGGTATGCATCCTTAGACTGTGAGCTCCTAGGTTTTTGACCTTTGATGCATGCAGGTATTCCCTGGGGAACTTACTAAAAATGAAAATTCCTGGGTTGCACCCCTGGAGGTTTTTATTCATCAGGTCAGGGGTCCAGGAATGTGCATTTATTAAAAAAAACAAACAAACCCCCTAGACAATTCTGTGGCTTGTGGGCCAAGGCTCACAGTGTTCTAGGGGGAGAGAGATGGCTACATATTTTGTGTCTTTAACTACTCCCTCATATTCAGACTGCATCAGTGTCCCCTCATCATCTATACTGGTCTTTATAATTCAGTTTCTTTTGTCTTATTCATCAAAAAGTATTAGCACAAACAGCACCAGATGTCTTCCTTATGCTGTGGGCAGAGACAGTGGAGATAGATGTTATATCAGAAGAGACGTGGGCTAGGATTATAAGAGTAGGTATGGAAGAGAAGGCACTTCTGACTGGACCCTTTGGATCCCACTCTTTTAGGCCAAGCCCAAGCTTGACTTATATTTATAAGCAGCTCTACTGCTGAAGAGAGAGAAGGGGGGGGGAGTTAATATGATAATAGGGAACATGTTTTCCAGTTCGGGAAATTTTCAAAGCAGACGTTGCTAATCTTCACTAAGTAACATGTCTTGCACTTTTGCACACTGATTATAGAACTGCTAGAAGGCCATGTAAAAATCCACTGTTGTTCTAAATGTTCTGCTTACATTTCTTCTCCCATAACCAGTAGCCTACTTTCAGCTCTTCAAATGGCTGCATAAAAGAGATAACCATGTTAACCTTTTAGAAATAGATCTTGCTAGAGTAAATCAGAGAGAGTTGATGGAAATGTTAATTAACTTGCTTTCATCTTGGTCAGGTTCTGTATTTAACCTAAAGGCCTACACAGTCTTTTGGATGGTTTTCTCAGATGTGATTGCCTATGACAGCCAGAGAAAGTCAATCATGGTGTGGTGAGGTTACTTGTTTGGGAGGGCAATACCCCTCCTGCCTCTGGCATAGAGAACAAATGCCAAGAAAGGAAGGTAGGTGAGAGTCACTCATGAATTATTCTGACACATCTCTTTTCTGGTTCAGGGTTTGTAATAGGCCACATTTTCCTTTTCAAGGTTGGGAACCAAGTGTTGGCTTCCCCCATGGGGCTGCCTCTGAAATACAAGGAGCAGGATGATGTGAAACACACACACACCCCCCTCTGCTTATGAGAGAGCACGTCCCTATGAAACCAGTCTGCATGAGAAAACATTATTCTCAAACCACAGGGAGCTTCAATATTTGGGAACAGAAGATAAAAGTGCTTAATTTTACTTTTCTCCTTATTGATAACACAATTAGCCATTCAAAATCCGTTTCAACATTGGACATTATAAAAAAGAAAACTCACTATAGTTGAAAACAAACCACATGGATCTTGAAACATTTTATCACTGAAAAGCTCAATGTAAACCATTTTTTTCCTTCAGTAGGGGACTAGCTGTATGGCAGGATATAAGAGGACAGACGTAACTTAAAAGGACGTATGTGAGAAAGAGAGGATTTTTATTTACGTATTTGAAAAATATATAACTTTAATAATGCTGGGCATGTGTTCAGACGTGGTAGCAGAGGTAGGTCAGAGATCTATGCTTTTTAATATCAACCTCCTCTCAAGTAAGGATTTTTTCACATTTATAGCTAAATCATACTGATTGTAAGACAGCTGAAATGAGGCAATTAGTATGGCCTATGACAGCCGTGAAGAATGAAACGTGAGGTTTTCAGGGCAAGCCAGATGGATATCTTCAATATACTTCTTATTATCTGCTTGTGGTAATAAGTTCAATTAAACTGAACCAGTACAACACAAGTCTCTTTGAATTGCAGGGAAAACAATTAATTATGTGCTTCACACTTAATGAAGCCAAAGAGTCATATTCTGTTTGCCTTTTTGTTTGTTTTGTTTATTTTGATTGGTAAGTACTCTTTAGGAAATAACCGTTTATTTCATTCTACAGTAGGGTTTTTTCCTTAAAAGAAAATACTTGGATTAAATGGGTTAAATATCACTAGGAATAAGGTCTTCTCTATTCTACAATGTCTAGGAGAGAAGGAGAAAATCAGAACCATTCTCTGGATGATTTTGACTATAATATCTGACCACGTAGAGGAATTCTGACCTGAGGTTTTCTTTTTAACTAGAGATATCACACATGTAAAACTACAAAACATGTTTACTGATACTCATATTCCCATTTCTAGAATTAACAGTCTTTAACATTTTTCCCATAGATCTCTAGCCTTTTCCCCCTGAATATACATTAAAAATTTACCCCCCAAAATATTATCAATACAGCTAAAGTTCTTTCATGTAACCCTCCTCCAGATTCCCTCCCTCGCAAATATAATCACGAGTTAGCGCTTATGTTGAGCAGGTATTTGTATGTTTAAACATTATATGGTATTATTTTTATTACTAATTCTCTATTAAATCATATTACATGCATTATATGAAATACTACCATATGTATTATTCTTTAATTTGCTTGCTTTTTTTTTTTTGTCATTGCAGACAACATAATGAACATCTTTGCAAGTCTACCTCAGAACACGTGTAATTTCCTCTAGAGTAAATACCCTGAAATAGAATTGCTGGGCCAATTTTACTTGTTCTCCCCAGTGACTACTGCAGGTCACATTCCTACTCATACTGTGTGAGTACCATTTTCTTCACATTCTTACCAACAAAAGATTTGGTTAGATGTCTATCTTTTGCCAGTCTTATATATAAAATGTCATATCACACTGGTACTTTAATTTGCATTTCCCTGATTACTAATGAGGCGGACAGTTCTTCAAAATCTTTTTGATCCACACGATGTCTTTTATACTAAAGGCAAGTACGTGAAAGCTGCTTTCAGCTTAGAGGCCTTCCTAGGAAAAGGGCAGAGTTGGCGTAGAGAAGCACAATAGTTAAGGAATTATGTCTTCCCTCTGGACCAAGAATGGAGAAATGATGGGTAGGATGGAGTCAGGGTAGACTGTCCTGACATACAGTCTTAATAAATTTAAATCTCAACATTATAAAAGGAGAGAAGCTCTTTTACAGAGATGATCAGACGAGAGGACGATCATACCCATGACTGATACTGCTAAAGGCACACTATTTAGTAAATCTATGTGGCCCTCATTAGGGCTCACAAGAACCTCAGGGGAAATAATTATGCTCTGTTTCTTTGAAATCTTGGCTTCGTGTCTTTGTATAAAGAGTTCTAGGTTATGTCATGCTCCGTGAGCACAGGAAGGACAAGAGGCCCAATCATCTACCCTTTCTTTAAGCGTCTGCTATTTGACTTAGCTGCTGCAAACTCCAGTGTGGTAGGTCTTCTCACATCTAACAGGATCTAGTACTGAAATGTTCTGGCCACTGTTCTTCTACCAGGAAATCTAACATAATTAGCATTTAGCACTTCTAACAACAAACTTTTCCTTCCTATTCTAGATGCCTTGGGTCAGAATTTGTGTCAATCCTATTAAAAAGACCCTTAATTATCATCTCGAAATAACTAGTTCCAGTAGAAGACATCCAATTAGGTTGAAACGTATTCTGTTGTAAGGGCCCGATGTTAAAAGCTTTTGTTGTGGGTTAGCAGCCAAATGTCATTGCCGGTTACTAATTTCTGATTGATTCTCAGTCATATATGGATAAAGCCTTGAATAACTTTACACAGAAGATGTAGGCTGCTTCAAACTCATTTTCAAAAAAGGTTCCAATTGAAAAGACTCTACATTATCGTGTTGGTCATGCCATGCACGGAAAGGCTGATATTTCTGAATTTCCCACAGTTAAAACAGAAGAACAACTTTTTGGGGCTTCCCTGGTGGCGCAGTGGTTGAGAGTCTGCCTGCCGATGCAGGGGTGACGGGTTCGTGCCTCGGTCTGGGAGGATCCCACATGCTGCGGAGCGGCTGGGCCCGTGAGCCATGGCTGCTGAGCCTGCGTGTCCGGAGCCTGTGCTCCGCAAGGGGAGAGGCCACAGCAGTGAGAGGCCCGCGTACCGCCAAAAAAAAAAAAAAAAAAAAAAAAAAAAAGGTTATCAAAAGAAAGGATTAGTAAGTATTTTTCTGTAAAGGGCTGAATAGTAATGTTTTAGGCTTTGCTGGTCAAGAGGCAAAACTGAGGATATTATGTAGGTACTTACATGATCTCTGTCATGACTGCTCAACTCTGCTGCTGTGCAAAACCACCATCACTAATAGGTAAACAAATGACACAGCTGCATTTCATTAAAATCTTACTTATGCACACTGAAATAAGAACTTCATAAAATTTTTACATATCTGAAAGTATTATTATTCTTTTGATTTCTTTTCAACCAGTTAAACATGTGGAAACCATTCTTAGCTGCTGGGCTGTACAAAAATAGATGGCTAGCTGGATTTGGCCCGTGGGCCATAGTTTTCCAACCCCTGAAAATGCAGTCTTCTGAGACTTTGGTGTGTATGATGAGTTTATTAAAAATGTAGGGTTTTCAGGTCTCATCCCTAAAGATACAGATTTGTTAGGTTAGGGGTGAGGCATTGGGAATCCACTGAACTTCCACTTAGAAGGTGGCATGTACAAAGTTCTTTGATGTAGGATACGGTTTCTCAAAGCATGGTCTGGAACCACCAGCCACAGAGTTACTCAAGGTCACTTTGGATGTAGTTCAGCTAGATAACAGCACAGCTTATAGCCCTGCATTTCATTTTGAGCCCTGGAGGTGATCAATAAGACCTAGGGCTGCTATTACCATAATTATCTTGATGAACTATATCCAAGACAAAGAGAAGTCACTCATCTTGAGGACTGCTACTTAGAAATATCCGTTATAGGAAATCTGTACAGTAAAGACACTGTGTCATGCAAAATGGCATGCCTTTAACTCTGCTCTAGAGATAAAAATGAATTAGTAAGTACAATACTGCACGGAAATGTGGCCTGCTTACCATATAGTTCTTAACAACGTTCACAATCGCTAAAGCACTTGTTCCGTGAAAGGTCAAATATGATGCTTTCTGTGAGGATCCAAGGGTCTGACTCGAGAACTCTTCTTGCTTAAAATGAAAGAGCAAACCAAAATTCCAAATAGACGCTAACTAGCTAAAAAAATTAAATCAGTCAAATTTAGAAATTCAGATGATGGAATGATAATCAAGAGCCCCCTGGGCGCCTGTCAGAATTCTGCAGTTTGGAAGCCTGCTCATGCATAATCTGGATATTTCTCCATTTTGTGGTTGCCTGCTACAGATGTATTTTAAACCTACTGTACCTGCTGTAGTGGATTTGTCCTCTCTTTCTCTGCCTCTACTTACTGTCCCTGTGTTTGACAGTATCTTCAGCTTCTCTCTAAACCACTGGGGTGGGGGTCAGGGGAAAGAGAATTGGATTTTAAAAGTGTTGTTAATGACAGAATTATTGTAAAAAGGTTAGAGGAGATGTGTTCTCATGTCTGACCTTCACAGTGTTTTAATCTGAGACATGGGAGGAGATCAAAACGAATACAAGCACATTTTATGGTTAGAGTGCAACTTCTCTGATAAATTAGTCCCTTTGTAGATCTCTAAATTGAATTAAAACACAGTGCTCCATCTATTTTGGACTAAACTGCTACATTTACATTAAAGGTACAGCACTCAAGTATTTTGACGTGAGATTCAGGACCTGGCACAGTTCATACAGAGTTCAGAATGGTTTTCTCTGCCTTTACCGTGCTTTACGGGGCAGATTTCTAAACTGTATTTCTCCATTTATGTTAATGTCCTTCTCGGAGACCTGGTGGTCTGGGTGCCCCTTTGCACACTTGTGTACTTTCCACTAATGCTAATGGGACTCAGAACCAAGCAATGGGAAATAAATGTTCTCTCAAACATCTTCTGACCTTACCCAAGCAACAGGATTAACCCTGTGAACAAATTAACCAGATAAAGCTCATATTTCTTTGTCCCACCTCACCTGGAAGAATAGTATAAGAATCAGAGGGCCTCTGTGGAGAAAGTGACTACAGTTGAATACCAGAAAGAACTCTGCTTTGAAACAAATGAATTCCCCCCACAATCAGGTGGGGAAACATCATACTTTGACTTCACAGTTCCTGCCTACAGATCTCTGCCTTCCTCTTTTCATAGGCCACCGGGCTCTTCTGGTCCCATCCTTCCCACTCTCCCGTCTACTACAAAATCTTAGTTTTTAAAGTACTCATTTGTACAGATGAATCTATTTGCAGGGCAGGAATAAAGGTGTAAATGTAGAGAACAGACATGTGGACACGGGGGGATGGGGAGGGTGGGACGAACTGGGAGATTAGGTTTCACATAAGTACACTACCATCTGTAAAATAGATAGCTACTGGGAACCTGCTATATAGCACAGGGAGCTCAGCTTGGTGCCCTGTGACCACCTAGATGGGTAGGATGGGGGTGGGGTGGGAGGGAGGGAGGACAAAGAGAAAGGGGATATACGTATACATATACCTGATTCACTTCACTGTACAGCAGAAATTAACACAACATTGTAAAGAAATTACACGAAAATAAAAAAAAAAGGTACTCATTTGCCTCATCAAAAACTAGTATTTTCCAAGCCCAATCCACCAGAGGGCAGACAGCAGAAGCAAGAAGAACTACAATCCTGCAGCCTGGGGAACAAAAACCACATTCACAGAAAGACAGACAAGATGAAAAGGCAGAGGGCTATGTACCAGATGAAGGAACAAGATAAAACCCCAGAAAAACAACTAAATGGAGTGGAGATAGGCAGCCTTCCAGAAAAAGAATTCAGAATAATGATAGTGAAGATGATCCAGGACCTTAGAAAAAGAATGGAGGCAAAGATCAAGAAGATGCAAGAAATGTTGAACAAAGACCTAGAAGAATTAAAGAACAAACAAACAGAGATGAACAATAAAATAAGTGAAATGAAAACTACACTGCAAGGAATCAATAGCAGAATAACTGAGGCAGAAGAACGGATAAGTGACCTGGAAGACAGAATGGTAGAATTCACTGCTGTGGAAGACAATAAAGAAAAAAGAATGAAAAGAAATGAAGACAGCCTAAGAGACCTCTGGGACAACATAAAATGCAACAACATTCGCATTATAGGGGTCCCAGAAGGAGAAGAGAGAGAGAAAGGACCTGAGAAAACATATGAAGAGATTGTAGTTGAAAACTTTCCTAACATGGGAAAGGAAATAGCCACCCAAGTCCAGGAAGCACAGAGAGTCCCATACAGGATAAACCCAAGGAGAAACACGTCAAGACACATAGTAATCAAATAGGCAAAAATTAAAGACAAAGAAAAATTATTGAAAGCAGCAAGGGAAAAATGATAAAAAACATAAAAGGGAACTGCCATAAGGTAAACAGTGGATTTCTCTGCAGAAACACTACAAGCCAGAAGGGAGTGGCATGACATATTTAAAGTGATGAAAGGGAAGAAACTACAACCAAGATTACTCTACCCAGCAAGGATCTCATTCAGATTCGATGGAGAAATCAAAAGCTTTACAGACAAGCAAAAGCTGAGAGAGTTCAGCACCACCAAACTAGCTCTACAACAAATGCTAAAGGAACTTCTCTAAGTGGGAAACACAAAAGAAGAAAAGGACCTACAAAACCAAACCCAAAACAATTAAGAAAATGGTCATAGGAAATACATGTCGATAACTACCTTAAACATGGATGGATTAAATGCTCCAACCAAAAGACACAGGCTCGCTGAATGGATACAAAAACAGGACCCATATGTATGCTGCCTACAAGAGACCCACTTCAGACCTAGGGACACATACAGACTGAAAGTGAGGGGATAGAAAAAGATATTCCATGCAAGTGGAAATCAAAAGAAAGCTGGAGTAGCAATACTCGTATCAGATAAAATAGACTTTAAAATAAAGAATGTTACAAGAGACAAGGAAGGACACTACATAATGATCAAGGGATCAATCCAAGAAGAAGATATAAGAATTATAAATATATATGCACCCAACATAGGAGCACCTCAATACATAAGGCAACTGCTAACAGCTATAAAAGAGGAAATCCACTGTAACACAATAATAGTGGGGGACTTTAACACCTCACTTACGCCAATGCACAGATCATCCAAACAGAAGATTAATAAGGAAACACAAGCTTTAAAGGACACAATAGACCAGATAGATCTAGTTGGTATATATAGGACATTCCATCCAAAAACAGACTACACTTTCTTCTCAAGTGCGCACGGAACATTCTCCAGGATAGATCACATCTTGGGTCACAAATCAAGCCTCAGTAAATTTTAGAAAATTGAAATCGTATCAAACTTCTTTTCTGAGCACAATGCTATGAGATTAGAAATCAATTACAGGGAAAAAAACGTAAAAAACACAAACACATGGAGGCTAAATAATACGTTACTAAATAACCAAGAGATCACTGAAGAAATCAAAGAGGAAACCAAAAAATACCTAGAGACAAATGATAATGAAAACATGACAAGCCAAAACCTATGGGAGGCAGCAAAAGCAGTTCTAAGAGGGAAGTTTATAGCAATACAATCCTACATCAAGAAACAACAAACATCTCAAATAAACAATCTAACCTTACACATAAAAGAACTAGAGAAAGAAGAACAAACAAAACCCAAAGTTAGTAGAAGGAAAGAAATCATAAAGATCAGAGCAGAAATAAATGAAATAGAAACAAAGAAAACAATAGCAAACATCAATAAAACTAAAAGCTGATTCTTTGGAAGATAAACAACATTGATAAACCATCAGCCAGACTCATCAAGAAAAAGAGGGAGAGGACTCAAATCAATAAAATTAGAAATGAAAATGTAGAAGTTACAACAGACACCGCAGAAATACAAAGCATCCTAAGGGACTACTACAAGCAACTCTATGCCAAAAAAATGGATGACCTGGAAGAAATGGACAAATTCTTAGAAAGGTATAACCTTCCAAGACTGAACCAGGAAGAAATAGAAAATATGAACAGACCAATCACAAGAAATGGAATTGAAACTGTGATTAAAAATCTTCCAACAAACAAAAGCCCAGGACCAGATGGCTTCACAGGTGAACTCTACCAAACATTTAGAGAAGAGCTGACACCCATCCTTCACAAACTCTTGAAAAAAAATTGCAGAGGAAGGAACACTCCCAAACTCATTCTATGAGGGCACCATCACCCTGATACCAAAACCAGACAAAGATACTACAACAAAAGAAAATTACAGACCAATATCACTCATGAATATACATGCAAAAATCCTCAACGAAATACTAGCAAACAGGGGCTTCCCAGGTGGCACAGTGGTTGAGAGTCCGCCTGCCAATGCAGGGGAGATGGGTTTGTGCCCTGGTCCGGGACGATCCCACATGCTGCGGAGCGGCTGGGCCCGTGAGCCATGTCCGCTGAGCCTGCGCGTCCAGAGCCTGTGCTCCACAATGGGAGAGGCCACAATAGTAAGAGGCCGACGTACCACACACACACACACAAAAAACAAAAAACTAGCAAACAGAATCCAACAACACGTTAAAAGGATCATACACCATGATCAAGTGGGATTTATCCCAGGGATGCAAGGATTCTTCAATACATGCAAATCAATCAGTGTGATACGCCATATTAACAAATTGAAGAAGAAAAACCATGTGATCATCTCAATAGATGCAGAGAAAGCTTTTGACAAAATTCAACCCATTTATGATAAAAACTCTCCAGAAGGTGGGCATAGAGGGAACCTATCTCAACATAATAAAGGCCATATATGACAAACCCACAGCAAACATCATTCTTTTTTTTTTTTTTTTTGCTGTACACGGGCCTCTCACTGTTGTGGCCTCTCCCACTGCGGAGCACAGGCTCCAGACACACAGGCTCAGTGGCCATGGCTCACGGGCCCAGCTGCTCCGTGGCATGTGGGATCTTCCCGGGCCGGGGCACGAACCCGTGTCCCCTGCATCGGTAGGTGGACTCTCAACCACTGCGCCACCAGGGAAGCCCTAAACATCATTCTAAATGGTGAAAAACTGAAAGCATTTCCTCTAAGATCAGGAACAAGACAAGGATGTCCATTCTCACCACTATTATCCAACATAGTTGTGGAAGTCCTAGCTATGGCAATCAGAGAAGAAAAAGAAATAAAAGGAATACATATTGGAAAGGAAGAAGTAAAACTGTCACTGTTTGCAGATGAAATGAGACTATACATAGAGAATCCTAAAGATGCCACCAGAAAAATACTAGACCTAATCAATGAATGTGGTAAAGTTGCAGGATACAAAATTAATGCACAGAAATCTCTTGCATTCCTTCCAACAAACAAAAGCCCAGGACCAGATAGCTTCAAATAAACAATCTAACAAAATGCAAATCTCTTGCATTTTTCACTAATGATGAAAAATATGAAATAGAAATTACGGAAACACTCCTATTTACCATTGCAACAAAAAGAATAAAATATCTAGGAATAAACCTACCTAGGGAGACAAAAGACCTGTATGCAGAAAATTATAAGACACTGATGAAAGAAATTAATGATACAAACAGATGGAGAGACATACCATGCTCTTGGATTGGAAGAATCAATATTGTGAAAATGACTATACTACCCAAAGCAATCTACAGATTCAATGCAATCCCTATCAAATTACCAATGGCATTTTTTACAGAACTAGAACAAAAAATCTTAAAATTTATATGGAGACACAAAAGACCCTGAATAGCCAAAGCAGTCTTGAGGGAAAAAAATGGAGCTGGAGGAATCAGACTCCCTGACTTCAGACTATACTACAAAGCTACAGTAATCAAGACAATATGGTGCTTACACAAAAACAGAAATATAGATCAATGGAACAGGATAGAAAGCCCAGAGATAAACCCACACACCTATGGTCATCTAACCTATGACAAAGGAGGCAAGGATATAAAATGGAGAAAAGACAGTCTCTTCAATAAGTGGTGCTGGAAAAATTGGACAGCTACATGTAAGAATGAAATTAGAACACTGCCTAACACCATACACAAAAAAAACCAAAAAATGGATTAGAGATCTAAATGTAAGACCGGACAGTATAAAAATCTTAGAGGAAAACATAGGAAGAAGACTCTTTGACATAAATCACAGCAAGATCTTTTTTGATCCACCTCCTAGAGTAATGGAAATAAAAACAAAAATAAACAAACGGGACCTAATGAAACTTAAAAGTTGTTGCACAGCAAAGGAAACTACAAACAAGATGAAAAGACAACCCTCCGAATGGGAGAAAATATTTGCAAACGAATCAACGGACACAGATTTAATCTCCAAATATATAAACAGCTCATGCAGCTCAATATTAAAAAAAACAAACAATCCAATCCAAAAATGGGCAGAAGACCTAAACAGACATTTCTCCAAAGAAAACATACAGATGGCCAAGAAGCACATGAAAAGATGCTCAACATCACTAATTATTAGAGAAATGCAAATCAAAACTACAATGAGGTCTCACCTCACACCAGTTAGAATGGGCATCATCAGAAAATCTACAAACAACAAATGCTGGAGAGGGTGTGGAGACAATGGAACCCTCTTGCACTGTTGGTGGGAATGTAAATTGATACAGCCACTATGGAGAACAGTATGGAGGTTCCTTAAAAAACTAAAAATAGAATTACCATATGACCCAGCAATCCCACTACTGTGCACATACCCAGAGAAAACCATAATTCAAAAAGACACATGCACCCCAATGTTCGTTGCAGCACTGTTTACAATAGTCAGTTCATGGAAGCAACCTAAATGCCCATCCACAGAGGAATGGATAAAGAAGATGTGATACATATATACAATGGAATGTTACTCAGCCATAAAAAGGAACGAAATTGGGTCATTTGTAGAGATGTGGATGGATCTAGAGACTGTCATACAGAGTGAAGTAAGTCAGAAAGAGACAAACAAATATCGTATATTAACGCATATATGTGGAACCCAGAAAAATTGTACAGATAAACAAGTTTGCAGGGCAGAAATTGAGACACAGATGTAGAGAACAAACGTTTGGACACCAAGGGGGTTGTGGCGGTGGGGGTGGTGGTGGGATGAATTGGGAGACTGGGATTGACATATATATGCTAATTTGTATAAAATGGATAACTAATAAGAACCTGCTGTATAAAAAAATAAATTAAATAAAAAAAAAGAAATTTGTGCAGATGTGAACCAGATCACAGGAACAAAGACAAAAAAAAACACCTAGCATTTTCCTAATATACACCGAAAGAAATAATTACTTAAATTAAAAAAACCCAGTTTAACTCTGGATTGCCTAAAATAATCTGTTATATCATACATGCGGAATCACTGTTTACATTTTACTAGAAGGCAAAAAATGAAGTGTTAAGTTTCTTAACAAAGAAAGAAGTTACTATGTCAGCAACATTTACATCCACCCAAGTAAGGAGGCGATCATTGTGCATTTCATCACTGGTGTCTCTCTAAGCCTTGTACCATAATTCACTACAAGAGGAGCAGCAGGGAATGCTATGCATGGTTAAGAATGTTTTTATCCTGGGGCTGGTGGTACTCCTGGGAGATGGACTCTGATGGGAAAGAGAGGACTTTCCTTTCTGCCAACTATTTTGAGAGCTGAGGAAGTCAGGTTTATGAGAAGGATACTAACCAAACACAGGACATAACTTATTCCTACATGTGAAAATACCCCAGTTTCAACAATACATAGCAGCATATATATGACGTCTCTGCTCAGGTGTTCATAGTCTTTCACAGTCTCAGTCATGTCTTTGTGGCAGGCTCCCTTCTCTTTACTGATTCTCCTAATGGGTGGAAACTTCATGAATTTCCATTTCAATAAGATTTAGAAGGTATGTAGAGCCATTTTGTTAAAATACAAACAACAACAGCAAAAGCAACTACTAGTATTTCCTAAGTGTCAAGCACCATGTTAAGAGGTTCACATGGATAATCTCAGTCATCAAAACAACCCGATGATGTCAGCACTGCTATTATCCCCACACAGGTTAATTATCTCATCCAAGGTCACGGAGCCAGTAAGTGGGAGAAATAAGATCCAAAGCCAGATCTCTCTGACTCTGAGCCCAGCCTCTTCATCACTACTGAAGACTTCTGCCTACTCTTCTCTTTTATCTCCATAACTAGCAAATCATCTATAGTTAGGTGTCAGCTCTGTCATTGATCAGCTCTGAAACCTTGCGGTTCCTCCTGGTCCTAGTCCATCACTAAGTTTCCTTTTGTAGCTGAGAAAGCTATACATTAGCAAAGACGTCTAGCTGAAATTTTGTTTTACAAGTCTTACTAACTTCTTTTTCCTCTGCCCTGTGAAACAGAACGAACACATAGTCACATATCCACACTATTGCTCTGAGCGAATAATAGGTTGAAATAGCTGGAGTCCATCCAAACACAGATTTATGTCTGACTCTTGAACTTACAGTTTTCTATCTGCATAGACAAGTATGTTTATGATAAAAAGGCTTCCATAAGTGGCAGTACTTTTCCAACTTCTAATGACTCCGAAATACATAATTAGGTAATTTTTAGTTTTCTTCTTTAAATTAAAATAGAGGCAAATATTCTTTTGGGGATATTTTAATTTGCCTTAGGCTATCTTACTTCACAGAGGGAGCTACAAATGGGCAAGAGGGAAATAATAAATATGCTATAACACATCTGTATCTATTATAGAGAAACAGGAAAAATGAGTAAGATTTCCTGGCACAGTAGAAAGAACCAGGGAGAATGCAGAATCAGGATTCCTGGGTTCACATCCCTCTTCTGCTACTGGTGACCCTGAGAAACTCACCAACCTAAGCTTTATCTTCCTCAGTCAGATCATTGCCAAGATCCCTGACTCGGGGGCAAGATATAAAGTGATAGAAATGCACATTAAATGTAAATTAAAATCTCATCTCTCACAATTCTTACTTGGTACTTTCAGCCCATTCCATCAACCTGGTGTTGGAATAGACTTACATCCTGTGCCATGCGAAGAGCATAAAGGAGTTTCTGTCTCTACTATAAAGCACCCAGGCTAAGGGATGTGGAAAATTTTCTTTCTTTAAAACCGACAGGGTTGGCTGGGTGACTGAAGCAAAACACAGGGGTGGTCAAAGCCCTTTATTAGTATAATACTCCACATCCATACCTCTGAATAACCAAGGCAGCTCTTTTAAAAAATCGCCAATGTCATTGCTTAAACAATGTTAGCTAAAATTAGTATTTGAGTCGTGGGTTTTTAATTTGTTAGCACAGTGTTCCTAGACATGAATTCCAAATCTATAGAGACTTGAAAGAAATTTAATTAAAGGATTGAAGATAACATTAGTTACAATACTATAATAGCTACAATGGCTGTAATTCTCAAAATTGTATTGGATGATCCTGAAATAAGATAGCTTTTCAATCATATGCATTACCAACAGTTCCCTAAGAATTATTAATCATATCATGTTTGCCATGATGAATTAATTTAGCGACACAGTGATATCTGTACATATTAATATGAAGGATGTCACTTCAATAGATTACATTATTTGAAATGAGGACACACATATTAATCTATATGTTCTCCGGGTTAGTAATTACCTTTTACTACCAGGTTTCCAGTACTGCTAGCAGTTCCGAAATGGTTAGTGGCTATGCAGGTATAACTTCCAGCATCTGATTTAGTCACATTGACGATTCTGAGGCTTCCATCTTCAGAAATGGTAATTCTGAAATCAAAGCAAATAAACCCAAAATGGTAAGTTTATCCCATATGACCAACTGGAAATTATTTCTGTCATTCTGTCATTTTCAAACTATTAAATCATGGCTACATCACTTGACAGCTTCATCTTTAGGATATTCGTCTATATACACATGATTAGGATGCATGACTTAGTACTCTTAATACTTTTCTTGCTAATATGGTCTCAACAGTCTGTTGGAATAACTATTAGAAAAAGGAGACTCGTTGTAACCATTCTCTCTCTTCGACAGCTCTAACCACATTATGCAAACAGAAGGCTTACTGTAGATAACCGTTAGTCTTAAAACTGCTGAAGAATAAGAAAACATAAATCCCTTGATGGGCCACTTTATGCATTTTCATTGAAAGTGTTTTCTTCTAGATGAGAAGGCTTAAATTAAATGAGTTACTATTAAGCATATTTCTTTCTGAAATATGTCAGACAATACACTTTTAAAAAGATGCAAAAACTGAACTTAAAAAATTAAAATATTCCACAACAAGGTATGACTTTGGCAAAATAGCAAATGTAGATGGCCATCTCAGGGCCCACAATTAGGGACAAATATCTGCTACCAGGTGGGAAGGAAACACTTTCACTGACAGACACAAAACTGGAACAGGAAGGATTTGAGAGGACCCTGTTTTAAACTTGACTACAGCTGAAGGGAGAGATGCAAAGATGAATAAGACACACAGCATGGCTTAGAGGCTAGCTGGAGAAATAAGAAAGGTACACAGATGGCCCATTCAAGGTAAATGCCTGTTGAATCTTCACTGTATCTTTCAAATCTACCCACTTCTGTCTATCTCTTCTGCTCCCTCTTTTTCACCCAACCCTTCACGACAGCCTCTTAAATGATATATTTCTACGCCTGCCCCTCAAACGCATTCTTCAGTCAGTGGCCAGGGAATCTTTTAAAATATAGATCAGACTACGTCACCCCCCAGGCTTAAAGATCCTTCTTTGGCTCTGAGTTGCACTCAGAAGAGATTCTTTCCTAGAACCTACAAAGCCTAAGGGATCTGGCCTTTGCCCTTCTCTAGCCTACTTTATTTCACCTTAATCTTTCTACCCTTCGGTGAACTCTAGTCACACTGGCCTTCTGCAAGTTCTTAGCGTATCTGAACCCCTTTCTCACCGCAGGACCTTTCTGTTTGCTGTTCTGTCTGCCTTGATATCAGGGCATAGCTCTCACCTTCATACCCTCTCAGGACCTCAAGCTGTCCCTTATAGACTTTTCCTGACTCACATTTCTAAAGTGAATTTCCCTTTTCCTGTTATTCTCTTTTCCTGCAGCCACTTTATTTCCTCCCATTCAACACAATCCAGAAGTTTCGTTTACTAGTTAACTGTCCTATCACATGGAATATCAGCTTCTCTGAGGGCAGGGACTGTGTTTGCTTGAGGACTCAATCTCCTGGATCTAGTACACAGGACCGACATGTAGTAGATGCCCTGTAAGCATCTGTTAAGTGACAGGGTGAATGAGTAAATAAATATCATAAAAGAAAAATCAATATTATGTTATAGGAATTCAGAGTCACTGAACCACTTGGCAGTAGTTCCAACCTTAACAGAGTCCTTTACAAAAGGACTAGGATGGGCACAGCTTTACTTAATAGAATTTTGGCTAACAGTTTAAAATCAAGGGAAGGTTTAGATGCACCGGGTCACAAATGCTGCATCTACTTTTCTCAAAGGCTCTTAGGGATAGAGAAGTGACAGCCTTCCTGACGACCCACTCCAGGTTCTATGATTTAGGCTGATGAGACAGTATGATGGTGTGAGAACTCTACAAAGGATGTTGGCATCAGAAGGATGGGTGTTCAAATTGCAGTTCTATCAGCTCTAGCTGTGTGACTGGACGAAGGCAACTTGCTTAACTTTTTCAGTTTTAGCTTCCTCATCTATAGAATAGAGCTCGTAGCACCAATCTTCTAGGATAACAGTAAAAACTTACGTAAGAGGGTCAGTGAGATTCCTGGTATTTATTAGGTAGTAGTTCTCTTTTATCTTCAAAACTGTCCTCTTATTTAATCATTGGTATATATGGGGAAAATGGGACACCATTCTCTTAATATAGTTATTAAATCATCCTGCTTCATGCACTCCATCTATCACATGTGACAACCTGAAGGCAATATGCGAATTAACTGGGTCATCCCAAATCAATGTACAGGATACAGACAAGGAGGCCCTCTGTTCATTTACACCATAGGTATACACATAACACTTGTTCAATAAAGAACGTATGATACCCCATTAGCCAAAGAGCAGAATGTACTTACAAAAATAGAGTGGTGATGAATTCCTAATTACCTCAATAATCACAAAAATAGCTTTAAAGGAATTAATCATATTCCCATTTACAAAATAATTTGCTGGACACTGTGAAACGTTGGCATACGAGAACTCAATAAGGAAGGTGACAGACATTTGTGTTTTCGACATGGAGTCTACTTCCACGAAGTAACATAGGCCTACGGTGTATTAAACGCTCTGAGGGGTGAGCTGACTCTTTCAAAGCACCAAATTTATACCATTTAAAATTCCCCAAACCTAAAAAGCCTGTATCACACTGCATACTGTATAATGCCAAAGGATATGAATAAGGAAACAAGCACAGGATTTGTCATCAGATGACCTGGGTCCTAGCCTTCACCCTGATACTTGCTAAGTGTATGACCTGTGGCCAAATGACTTATGCTCCAAGACAAAAAGGTTTCTCACTACTGACATTTTGGACCAGAGAAGTCTTTGTCCTGGGGAGGATGTTTAACAGCATCTTTATCCTCTACCCACTGTACTCCAGTAGCTCTGCCCCTCCTCCCAAGTCGTGACAAACAAAAATATCTCCCAAATGTTCCCTGGGGGCAAAATCACCCCAAGTTGAGAGCCACTGATCTACATCAGTCTTTATTTTTTAATGACACAGGATACTATGATGATTGTCTTATACAATAGATAATATACGTGAAAGTTTCTATAAACTGTAAAGTGCCGTACACATGTTTTTCCCAGTGTCATTTCCATCCGTGCATCCCTAATTTTGGTATTTCCATTGCACAAAAGGCACCCAACATATTGTGGCTACTCAGCTATGGGACCCAGCTAGCTCTTCACAACCTCTCACAAGGCTCTTCTTTCCCTTTATGGAAATCCATTGTTTCCTCAAAACTTCCCTGTCCAATTTCCTACGGGTCTCATGAAATGAGAAAGGAAATTTACAAACTACTGTACTGCCCATCTTCAAGATTTTAGTGGCTCACAGGGGTTTAGTGTGTTAATCTTCCCATTGTTTTTCACAAAGAGTTGAACAAAGAGCTAAGCCTCCAGTGCTAGAGTTCCAGACGATGGAGAAGATCAGTGAAGGAGAAAATTTGTAGAAGGATTTGTAATTTTTAGTAGCTGTCATTAAATCACATCACACTTCTGTGGCCGCTTACTCTTCCTAGGGATAATCCAATTGTGGGCGCAATATGAAGTTGGGAGAACTGCTCTTTTGGGAAATTCAACCACTTCCTTATCTGAGCAATGCAGTGTAGTGAATAAGGACATATGATCTGGAACTCAACTGTCTAGCCTCAAATCAGGCTTGGACCAGTTACGAGCTATGTGACTTCGGGTAAGTTAATGTCTCCGTATCTAAATTTTTTAATTTGAGATACTGTAATAATAAAAGTAACTATAGGGCTTCCCTGGTGGTGGTTGAGAGTCCGCCTGCTGATGCAGGGAACGCGGGTTCGTGCCCCGGTCCGGGAAGATCCCACATGCCGTGGAGCGGCTGGGCCCGTGAGCCACGGCCGCTGAGCCTGTGTGTCCAGAGCCTGTGCTCCAAGGCGGGAGAGGCCACAACAGTGAGAGGACCCCGTACCGCAAATAAATAAATAAATAAAAATAAAAGTAACTATATCCATAGGGTTGTTGTAGAGATGTGCAGTGCTGAGAACAGTGCATGGCACATAAAATGCACCATGTAAGTGCACTAGCCAGATGCTCTATTAACTAAAGCTCTATTCCCGCCTAGATCCATTGTTTCAAGCATTAATAAAGGCCTCTGTTAAGACTAAGACTACTCTGCAGTAGTCCTTCCCCTCTGAAGTCCGGCAACACATGATCATGCTTAAGGAACACACCGGTGACCACAAGTTGTCATGGAAGGGGATGAAAAACTGGACTCATGCACTTGTAGATATCTACTATCTACCTCCTGTATACCAGGCCTCTATAAATCAGGAGGACCTTAGATGGTTATGTAACTAGAAATGATTCCACTGTGTTATATACCATAATGCACACATTTGTATAAATGTATAGAAAAAGCGGCATTACTTTTTCCAGTGGAGAAGCTGTTTCCCGTACTATCTAGAGTATAAAGATGGGCAAGGACGCAGGAGGCCTGGCCAATCAGGAGACCCTATTCTCCTCTCTGAAGTGATTGGTTTAGAAATAGGCAAGTCACCAAAATCAGGAGCCATTTGAGGAAACCATCTTTCTGCTGAATTGTTAAGTCTGGAGATGGGCGCCTAGAACTGTTGGCAGTCGTTTTGCCTGCCAAAGAAATCATGTCTTCAAGAAGCCAAGCAAAGATAAATAGAGCCCAAGGGACACAGAGAATAGGAGAGGTAGAGACCTTACGACATCTTTGAACCCCTGTTTCCATCCATGCCTGAAGGCTGCAGTTTCCTTTGGATGCTCCGGTCATACGAGTCACCAATTTAAGATATTAGAAATTGGGTCCTCAGCCCTTATAACTGGACGAATCCAATCTCTTAAAGAAATTACCGAACTTGTTCAGGAGATGGTGGCAGTGAACGTGGAGAGGAGGGAATAGATTCTGCAGATGATTCTGTGATGCCACCTCCATAGAACTTGCTGCTAGAAGACTGATTAACTCCACTATGGAGGAATAACCATGGGGTTCTGAGTATGAAAAAACTGACATCAGCTTCTTCACACCCAGCTGTAACATATACCATTTATTCCTGCAAATAAAAGCTAACTATACAATGACCTATTGCTTTGAATCTGCTTTTTGGGAATTTGATGAGGGATGAATTAGCTACAGAGCTAACACTTGGCCTTGGGGGCTAATTTGGATGAACTCAAGGAACTTCTGAAATGCACCTCAATACTAATATTTAGATACTTGCTTCCCTTCAATGTGGATCCTATACCAAATTAGAAAAAGTATTTTTCACCTAATACTACTGCATCCATTTTTGTTCTATGAATAAAGTGCCTAAATCCAGTTCAAGGACAGTTTCATTTTCATGTCTATTTCTTCATGAGGTTTCAAAGTTTCTACTTCATTTTTGTTTCCCTGTTTCAGACTACTGACTGACCTGTAGCTATTAGCTTGATATTGAACTCTGACTCCTCCTAATACTCACGCATAGTGATGGAGTTAGATAAAAAGAATTGAAAATGTAAATCTGTTTCTGGCTTAGAAGAGAAAAGTTAACCTTGACCTACCTGCTCTTTTTAAAACATTGATAAGTATCAGAGAAAAGTCAAAGATGATAAATCAGCAAGCAGTAAAAATAAAAGTATGACATAGGACTTAACTTTCTCTACAAGAGAAGAGGTCATCTAATTCACAACATAATAAATTACCAATCACACAGAGAAGCAGTTGTTCCTCCACTGTCATTTGGAGACTTCAGATCCATAGTGGCTGGGAGCATATTTGGAATTATGAGACAAATTGAATCTCTCTTTCTCAGTATGAGGCTCTGGGTTACAGCCATTGAAGAGCTGACCTTGTCAGTCCTATAAATCTAACCCTGTCTGGGGACATTGGACCTTTAAACATGCTGATCTTTTCTTTTTGGGGGCTTTAGTAACAGAGGACAAAAACTGCCAACTCCGCAATATCCTGTCACCCTACAGAGGAGGGTTATTCTAAAATGGCGACCTATGATGTTCTGGGTAATTCTCCATGGAAGCCCAGTTGCTGATGACAGAGGCAGCATGTCCTCGCCTGCCTCTGAGTCATAAGGAAACACTTCCCTTATAAGTAAATCCCTTTAAAGTGCAGCTTAGAAAATCACTTCTCCCCTTCTGCAAAGGGAGGAATTATGGATTGATAATTTCCTTTCAACAGACAATGGAAGTATCAAACTGTTAAGTTAAATTTAATATTATCTTTAATATTGTTAGATCATGACTCACTTAAAATTTTACGTAATTAAAAAAAAAAACAAACCTCAAAGGGTCACAACAGGTTGCCCCTTTCTTTTATACATGATGAGTTCCAGAAAACATGTTTGGAAGTTGAAAACCTGAATGTCAAAGAATCGGTTTATATGTTATACTGGGAGTGAACACTGGCGGAAGGTTGTGGGGAAGGAACAGTTAGGGAATTTGGGATTGACATGTACACACTGCTGCATGGATAACCAACAAGGACCTACTGTATAGCACAGGGATCTCTGCTCAATGTTATGTGGCAGCCTGGATGGGAGGGCAGTCTGGGGGAGAATGGATACCTGTATATGTATGGCTCAGTCACTTTGCTGTGCACCTGAAACTATCACAACACTGTTCATCGGCTAAACTCCAATATAAAATAAAAAGTTAAAAAAAATTAAACAAATGAAAAAACTTCAAACACGGTCAACAGAAGCACTGCTACGTCTCAGCTCAAGCAAACTGACAGGATGGTGGGGTGCTGTCACAGGACCCCTGATCCCAGGAACCACAGGTGATGCCCTAGAATGAGGAACTGCCTAGCCATAGATGCGTTTGCTTCATTCTGCAACAGAATTTTCTTTTAAACCAAATAATTGGGAGAGTTCACGTAAAAACTCATTCCTGGCTAATTTTGGCAAATGGGAAGATGGGGTAGTCCTGCAACACTTCCCCTCAGGGCACCAGTGGGCTAGAGGAAAGGAGGGGGAAACTCCTTTAAGCAGCTGGTGGGCTTTGTAGCTCCCACCATCCCTGGCTTGAACAGCTCATTAATGTCTCTACCTCACTCCTGTGGCCTTTTGAAATTACTTTAAACCTTCCTGATGTGCTGAGCTCATGGGATAGGGCTTGGGGGTAGCCTTTAGGTTTAAGGCCACACTTGCTTCCCTCTTGGACTCTCCCCACCCCAGACATCCCAAACAGAACAGAGCAGTGGGATTCGAGGAGAAATTGGGCTTTGTATTCGTTTCCTAGAACTGCCATAGCAAAGTATCAGGAACCGGGTGGCTCAAACCAAGAGGAATTTCTGGTCCCACAGTTCTGGAGAGCAGGAGTTTGAAATGAAGGCACTGGCAGAGCTGGCTCCTTTCGGAGGCTCTGAAGGAGAGTCCTTCTTGCCTCTCGTACCTTCTGGCGACAGTCAACCATCCCTGGTGCTCCTTGGCTTACCGATGCATCACTCCAATCTCTGACTCCATCCTCACAGGCAGTTCTTACTGTGTGTCTCCCCACGTCGTCTTCCCTCTGTGCATGTGTCTGTACCCAAATCTCCCTCTTCCTACAAGGACCCCAGTCATTGGTTTAAGGTCCATCCTAATCTAGTATGACTTCATTTGAACTTCAGGTAGATATGAAACCTAAGGGACATTCTTCAACCAATCATAAGTGTTAAGAATGGAAACCCACCAGAATTATTGGTCTAGGTTGAGCAAGCAGCTTCAGCGCCTACTTCGCAGCCGTCAGAGGATAAGGAGAAGGGGTGATGTGGGGGGCAGAACCATCACACGTGGTCTCCCCAGTGCATCCACTTCCCTTCTCCATGGGCCTGGCCCTTTTCCCCAAGAGTAGCTAAAAGAGACTTGAAATTATCGCTCTTTAGGTGGTAATAAACTAATAATCACGTGTGGTGGACATATATACACTACCAAATGTCAAATAGATAGCTAGTGGGAGGAAGCCGCATAGCACAGGGAGATCAGCTCGGTGCTTTGTGACCACCTAGAGGGGTGGGACAGGGAGGGTGGGAAGGAGATGCAAGAGGGAAGGGATATGGGGATATATGTAAACATATAGCTGACTCAATTTGTTATACAGCAGAAACTAACATACCATTGTAAAGCAATTATACTCCAATAAAGATGTTAAAAAAAATAATCACATGCAGAGTCTGAAGGACAGTTTGATGTGGTAATGGATAATGTGTAGAAGGGTAAAAGTCCAAGAGGAAAACAAGGATTAAGGCCTACCTCCAATTTCAATTTTTTCTTTAATTAACCCAGTTTATTTGTTGGAATCAAGTAGAACTTCCATTCTATCTGTTCTTTGTTGTCTAGACGATTAATTAGTATTTATTTTGATGTTAAAATTATGGTCAAAATTAGGTAGAGGAGGTCTCTACCAAACGGTGACCTACGGTTTTCTAAGTAGTTCTGCATAGAAGCCAAATTGCTGGAGAGCAGCCGTATCTTTACTTGTCCTTGAGGCAATGGAAATACAAAATAGTTTTAGAATATGACACCCATGAAGTAGTCAAAACTCTGAAGGAGTGGAGAGGTGGTAAGGAAGAGACAAAGATTTGTCTTTTCAACCTATCAACTAGAGAATCAGCCTGTGACCAACAGACCTGAAGACGTATGTACTCAGAGCTATCCCTGGCTTTGTGCCAGCTGAGAAACAGGAAAAGCCTGGCAGGTTAACTGGCATTGGTATGCTGTAGACATCAGCAAAACACACCGAAACACTGCTCTGAAGAAAAAAAAATAGGACTTGTTTGGGTTTGAATTTGGCTATCTATTTTCGTAAAATTCAAAAGATATTTTAATTTTTGTGATGGTTAATTTTACGTGTCAGCTGGACTGGGCTAAGGGATGCTCAGATAGCTAGTAAAACATTATTTCTGAGTGTGTCTGGGAGGGTGTCTCTGGAAGAGATTAGCATTTGAGTTGGTGGAGAGAGTATAGATTGCCATTGCCAATACGGACGGTCATCGTCCTATCTTTAGAAGGCCTGATAGAATAAAAAAGCTGAGGAAGGGAGAATCCGTTCTCTCTTTGAACTGGGACACCCATCTTCTCCTGACCTTGGATGTCCGTGCTCCTGATTCTTGGACCTTTAGGCTTGGACTGGGACGTATGCCTACTCTCAGGCTTTGGAACTCTGAATGACACCACCAGCTTTCCTGCTTCTCCAGCTTGCAAACGGCAGACCGCGTGACCTCTTGCCTCCATAAATGTGTGAGCCCACTTCTATAATAAACCTTCTCCTATATATCCTATTGGTTCAGCTTTTCTGAAGAATGCTGGCTACTACAACTTTTAACTGGAATTTGCTTGAGTTTATATACTTAATTTCAAAAGATACATGGAAATGCTCAGCCTGATTGGGGAGAATGAATTATCCTGGTTTATGAAAGAAAGTCTGTTTCGTAGTAAGGCGCAATTTATAAAGAGTCAACTGAGAGCTCTAGAAGATGGCTTTCCTCCCCATCTTAAGAATAAAGGATGCTTTGGATGACCAATTTAAGTGAAGGTCAGTGGGAAGAAACTTACTCTAAGGGTGGTTTCAGGCCAGCCTGTCATTGATCTTTCTGTGTAATGTCCAAGGCAGCAATAGACATCGCTATTGAACAGACACCCTGGTGATAAAGTTCCCTTAGAGATAATTTGCTTTCTGTCGTCAGATTCGAATTTAATAAACCAGTGAGCAACCTGTGTGTTTCTGCCTGCAGAACAATTGGCAGTTCAGAGCTACTGCCCTTGCCTGCAGCACTGCTGGAAAAAGAAAATAAACTCATGTTTGTTTAACCTGGTTTGATCCGGCTCTAATTTTCTCGGAACAACAGTTTTAAAAGATTCATAAAATAACCTGGAAGGATCTATCTGCTCAGGGCAAGAGGAGTATTTAATATTGTAAGGTTCATTTTAATTATTCTTTATGACATGGTGTGTGGATGAACGTAGGAAATACATTTCTTGGGCAGGAAAAACTTTGTAATTTTCTGCATTACAAATAACACTAAAAATACCATGTTTGGGGGAGAAGAAATAAAATACAGGACATGGTTTTGTCTAAAATTTGTTTCTTAAATTGCTACCTTTCATTCAGGTAGTACTTCTCTGTGTCTCTATTAATATAAGACTTAGAATTCCTTTTCTCCAGTTTCTTATGACCTGAGATAATTTCAAATAAATTTACAAGGCATTGGGAAGATAAAGGAGGTGGGGACAGGAAGGTAATATAATATTTTATTTTCTGTACCTCTACGTATTTTTATTAAAGCAAGAAAATGAGAAAAAAACTTATTATTAAGCTACAGGCACTCAGGAAGTTTTATGTAACAACCTCTTAGGACACTAGAATAGTTTAATAACCAACTGCAGCTGTCTTTAGAAATCATTGGAAATAAAGAAGACATGCACAGAAATGGACCAAAAGACCCAGAGGAATAGCTGCAAATATACTCAGTTGAGCGTTGGGCAGGGCAAGGTGTGAGAAAGCTTATTAAGCACCTACAGTGTACTACTGGATGCTGTTGAGTGCTTGCACTTATCACATTTAATCTGCACAACAATCCTGAGAAGCGTTATTATTCCAATTTTTCTGTTGAGAAAAATGAAATCCAGAGAAGTGAATGAAAATGTCCAAGTTTAGTTAACAAGGGATGGAGTACAGTTTCTAACTCAGATCTCACTACAAAGCCTGCACTCTTTCTACCAAACCATCCTGCGGGGTTGGAGGGCCCAGGAAAGAAACGAAACAGGAAGCAGAAGAACATTATAACCACGTGTGAGAGGTTTTCCTTAAATTTGCCATTAGATCTTTGATTATAATTAAATACATTTTTTTTTGGCTTTTTCATTTTACTTGTTGAAACTGCTTTTTCTAATATTGAGAAATGTGTGTTCACACTATTGTCTCAAAGCAGAAGCAAAAGGAAAGAATGTATAAAAACACAGCAAAGTTGTAATCACAGAAGGTTCCTTTACTGGGAAGTGACTAAAATGCCTGGAAGACAATGTTCATTATTAATTAGAAAGGGAGGGTCACTATATAGATTACATAATTTAGTAAGTAGAAGAGGCTTCTACAGCACAAATAGCTATACTGGCTATGTTGGAGAAAAAAATGTTTTAATTTGATTACGTACCCGACTTTCCTTTGGGAATTGCAGGATCATGGTTTATGTGCTTCAACCCCTCAACCCAGGACTTTATAACACTGCTAAGAGAGAAAATCAAAGTGGAGTCTCCTAGTTCCTGCAATATCACGATAGAACCCCACTATCAGGGCCCAGCAACAATTCCGTAAGTCCCCCCTGCCCTGCACACGAGTGGCACCTATCAGTTTTTGCCTTCTACAAAAGAACATAAACTCCTAACTGTATCACCGTAATGGTCTTACAATCTAAACTTTCCCAAACTCCCCAGCATGCTCCCGGTTTCTGTCATATTCATGTAGTACCAGATGGCTTGAATCCTTGCTCCAATATTTATTAGACACGTGACTTGGGAAAGTCTCTTAGCCTCTCCGGGCTCCAGTTTGCCATCTCTAAAATAAAAATAACAGCACCTCCATTTCACAGGGTTTGTGAGAAGGTTAAATGTAAAAATACCCATGAAACATTTATAACTGTGGTGGTGCATAGTAATACCTAATAAATGTTAGCTGCAATGATCATTTTTACTATTATTATTTTCTGCATCATTATAATTAATAGTCACAATATTTTCTTTAAATGGCTCAAAGTTTAAAATTAAAGTAATTAAATAAAGGAAACCAGTATCACTTGTCATAAATAGATGCTAAAGATAAAAATAAATATGATAAAAACATACCTAAAATATCACATTCTAGCTGGGTGTGCTTATCTGCCAGGATACTGAGCTGACAGCCTGCTTTTTCTTTGGCAAAAGAGGTATTAACCAGGATTTCAAAAGTGTTCAGACACAGTACGACCAGACTGACTTTCTCCCTGGTGGACTCACGAAAGACAGAGAACTACGTGGTTCACTGGCATTCAATGTCTGTATACTGTGTACCGTCCTTGGAGAGGCGCAAGTCTTATACTTTGTGAAACACACATCTATTTCAACCATGTTCCCAAGATCAAGCTCCCTTTACAATATTATGACCAAGTGGGCCATCAACCTGTGTTGGGCAGGTCCCATTACTGCAAATTCATGACACTGCAAGGTTGTCCAATCTACTCACATGGCATTTGTCATATACTGCCTCAATATCCCATCACCCCACCTACCCAAAGAATTTCCAGAAATCAGGGCCCAGGTCTTACACTTCTTTCTGTCCCCTTATTATTTCATATACTCCTTTACGTACAAAGAGGTACACAGTAAATATATTGATAATTGGATGAAAATTCAGTCTTGAGAACTGTAGAGACACTAGTGACACCTCCTTGGATGAAAACCTTGATTTCTAACCTTTTTTGGTGGGTGGAAGTCAGAGATCTCTTTAAGAACAGGAAGCAAATTATAACATTCTCCCTCCCCCACAAATGCAACAATGTACATTGTTTTTGAAAGTGCATAAGCCTCCTAAAGCTCCCCCTGACCCATGGCACAAGGCTAAAGAGAAATCATTGCCCTGGAGTAAACAGAGATGCCATAAAAATTTTAGTCATGAAAGTGTGTAAACTGTATTACTGTTTTCTATGAAGCTCAGTAAAAAGACTCTACATGCTGAAATTAATATTGGGTATTTTCTTTTCCAGGGGAATCATTTGTATGTGCCCTGTACCTGCAAGTGTATTTTGCACTGGAGAAACTTCCACGATCAACCTGAGTCCTTGCCCCAATCTTCTTTTCTCTCAACGAATACTCAACCAAGTGTCATGTGAAAAATGTACACAGGAACCTCATGGTTATACTATTTTTTCCTCCCTGGCTAGAAAAGAAAGTGATTTCTTTTCAAGGAAGAGTCTTCACTCTTTTCGGACAAACCACCGAAAAAGAACTGTGAAGTCACATAGGTAATGGGTTCCAATAAATAATTCTCATGATGACAGAACATTTAAGGAATTGATATATGGGTCCGCCTCTACTTAATAGCCAAAGTCTGCAAGGACCTTGCCCTAATTCCAAGGGGAAGCTGATGACAGAAGAGGTGAAGAGCTTAAGAAAGAAGCTTAAGAAAGAAGCAGGAAGCTCTTATAATTAAAGGTGTCTTGGGGACAGACAGAAGATAGTAATTTAGATATGTCAGTGATAAGGGGAGTTCGATAAGGATGTTCCCGGGGCGGGTTTTTTTTTTTTTTTTTTTTTTTTGCGGTACGCGGGCCTCTCACTGTTGTGGCCTCTCCCGTTGCGGAGCACAGGCTCCGGACGCGCAGGCTCAGCGGCCATGGCTCACCGGCCTAGCCGCTCCGCGGCATGTGGGATCCTCCCAGACCGGGGCACGAACCCGTATCCCCTGCATCGTCAGGCGGACTCTCAACCACTGCGCCACCAGGGAAGCCCGCCGAGGCGGGTTTTGAAGAGAAAAGATCATCGTGAATCTGACTTACTTAAAGTGAAGGACAGGATAATATCTGAACGTATTTGTACTGTATTTATGTACAAAAGAGTTTTCTGGCAAATCCTCCTCTAATAATCAGCACACCACATTTCTTGGAAAATCTGGTAAATGAGGCTTTTGCATAAATGTTAAACTTGAATGATGAAAGGAATATAGTAGCCCTGAAAATACTGATAATCTCAAGCAACAAACCAAATGTGCTACCATTCTTTTTCAAAGGATTCACAGTACTGAATTATTCAAATTGGATATCTCTAATCATTAAAAAATTAGACTGGCTGATACGAGCCCCAAAACTCTTGAAATCCTGCTTAATACCTCTTTTGCCAAAGAAAAAGCGGGCTGTCGGCTCAGCATCCTGGCAGATAAGCACACCCGGCCAGAATGTGATATCTTAGGTATGTTTTTATCGTATTTATTTTTATGTTTAGCATCTATGCTTTTTTGCTTTGCTTTGCTTATGTGTCCAGCATCTCAGCGATGCAGAATTGTTAGACGTGTTTGCCTTGGGGAGATGATAAGATTCAGATAAAGAACTTACTAGAAGCTTTTTCTTGATTGTGTGCCTGGGAGTGAATAAATCAGTGGGTGTGTGTATGTGTGTGTACATCTATGAGTTTGGTCCAAAAATGAGGAGCAGAACGCTGCTTAATATTTACGAGTTAGAGTGATATATGAGAAAACTGATGTGAAGAGTAAATTCATTTGTAAAAATGAAGTAACCTGAATAACAAGTGATTTAGGATATTCGCTTTGTAGCGGTCAAATAGCAGAGTGAAACAAAGTTGAAGAGGGTATAAAACGTCAGGAGGTCTGTATAATTAATCAGCAATCCTACAAAGTATGCCATAAATTAGAGCTACAATTATACTACTGTGCTTGGAAAATAAGAAACTGGACTTTTTATATAAGCACTCAGACTTAATTTTAAAAATCTATCTCTAGCATAATGTAAAGTGCACTTTAGGAAATGTGGCTAAAAGAGCTGATGCTTCCATCGCTGCTATTTACAACCTAATTTGCAAGTTTTTACAGCATCTTAATAGTTATATTGCAGTTAAGAAAGAAATAGGTTGCCATTTTTGAAGGTCCTGTCAAGAAATAAAACTTTAAAAGGCACTGGAAGATAAAGCTTCTCTGGATGCTAAAATTTACTACGAACAATTTTCCTTTTTTGAAATTAAGTATAAAATTTACTTTTAAAATATAAGTTGTATCTTTGCAATTTTCAACTTCATTTCTTTCTACAGACAATATACTCCAAGGTATTCATTGTACTAAATTATTTATTCCAAACATTCCAGAATTTTGCATTGTTTTTACGTTATGGGTAAAGATCTGTATAGTTCGGAAGAAAAATGTTTGCTGAGTATAAATTACAACACGCGTGGGGTTCCTTGCCAGCTTATGTTATACCACTGAAATGATTCCAGGTCATTCACTAGGGTCACTTTTCTGAGAAAAGGACATTAAGGGAGGCCCTACACAGGGGAAGAGTCTGTTTTTGACTTTCTACACACATCCAGCCATTCTCTATCATTTGCCCACGTAGCCTCTCAGAATAAGCCCTAAATTATCAGCTTTTAAGTATACTAGTCATCTTCCTAATTTTGGTAGCCTTCTCAAGCAATAAAATAAGGAAACACAGAGTCCTTCATTCTTGGTCTGCTCTACGTTTTAGCCTAAATATAATCAGGCCACAGATATTTCCTGAGCAATTGTTACATAAAAGGCACTGTGATAACCACTACAGGGGATTCAAAAGGAAAGCAGCAGCATTTCTCTGATCAACAAGTTCTCCTGTGGAGTGGACATCTACTGTATTGCCTGCCTAGAATCCATTCCTGTTTGTCTAGTAATATTAATAACCCCTATTTTCCTTTGGGGATCCATGTCTCCCTATTCTCAGGCCACAGAGTTTGGTGGTTATAACACCATCCTCTGAGTACCAGGTTGTTCATGTGACTCAGGCATGGCCAGTGAGAGCATCCCATGCTCTTGGTTAAGGTGACTGGTTCAGGGGTAGGCATGTGACTTAGTCTAGGCCAATCAGGGTAAATGAGTGTTATCCTAAGACACTTACTAACACAAATGGAAAAGAGGTAAGCATTTCCTACTGGAGTTACTAAAACGGAAGACGATCTGCCAAGGGTCACCTCTAATTCATATCGGGGAATAGTTTGCCTGAGAAAGAAACCAAGAGAAATCAAGTCTTGAAGATATTCCTCTAGCACAGAGACCAAACTCTGGAGTTTTCAGGTACGTGAACCAGTAAACTCTCTTTGAAGGGTGATGAAAATATTCCAAAACAGGATCACGGTGATACTTGCAAAACAGCAAATTTACTAAACCTCGTTGAATTTTACACTTGAGATGGGTGAATTTTATGGTATGTAAATTACACCTCCATAAAGTTGTTTAAAAATCCATTGTGTGCCAGTTTGAGTTGGGTTTCTGTTATCTGCAATCCAAGGAGTTGGGACAAATACACAGTCTTACTGGTGAGAGTGTGGACAGAGGAAATATTTGTATGGCGAGAGATGACGCGTCAAATGGTGAAACACCAGAAGGGGTCATTGTGGGTGCTTAGGCTGATTATAACTGTCCACTTCCTTATCTACCTCCTCACTAGCCTCTGAGCTCATGAAATATAGTTCTTTTCCTCTCTCTGCTCAAAGTCTAGTGCAGGGATGACTCAGAGACACTATAAACATGTTTGTTCTGTGGTAGTGGCAGTGGAGCTGCTGGGAAGCTGTTCTTGTGAGAAATAGCTTGTGGAAAGAGAGTGAATTCAAAATGCCCTTGATTGTATGACACACAAGAGGAAGTGTTTGGCTTTCCTTTTGGTACCTCATCAGAAAATGCTTTTCTGCCTTAAAACAAAATCAGTCAAAGTTTGTCGTTAGTTCTATGTCTGTTTCCCAGAAAATTCAGGCAAAAATTATTTGACACAAAGAAGTCTGAACTGGGCAAATTCCCTGGATAACTGCTAAAATTTTCACCTTGCTTTGTCTACCTGGGGACAGAGTTCTTTGGAGGGATTATATAACCCAATACATTTAGGTTGGCCCCTCCACATTTTTTCTCAGCACTGAAGCATTTCTTTAGCTGTTTAGGAACACATTCCAAAGTATGAAATGATACATTCAGATATTTATCTTACTTTGGAGGAAGGAGGAGAAAAAAAACATATTGTAATCAACTTCCAAGACGCTTAGAAAGTGATTTTCTTGTGACAAAAAATACATACATGCCCACAGATTCTCTACTCAGTTCAGCTGCTGACAAACATTTTTGGAACTGTTCTTGAGATTCATGCAGAAAAACAGCAAACGCAATCTCAGCTTATTTGTTCCGGCTGATAACATCTGAAGAGAAGCCCAAAGGCATGGCCTTTTGAGATAAGGCAGACTTCCCCAACTTCCAACTGAAAACGTGCATGGTTCAAGGACAGATGACGGACTCTGCTTTTAAAAGGGGGCACAACTTTGTAACTTTTATTTGAAGGTAAATCTCATCAAAATCCTTGTCATGGTTTTTCATAAACTTCTCTGAAGCAGGTATGTAGAAAACAAAATGCCTTTCCTCCCAAACTTAGCCTTTTAGAATGTGTCCACGTACATACAAAGTCTGACTGAATTCACCACTCACTTACTGACTTACCACGGGCATGTGTCCAATTTCCTTTTCCGAAAAATGATGGGGTTTGATTTAGTGTTTTCTGGCTTGAAACATTCATAATCGTGTTGCCAGTCAATAAAAAGATTCAGACACTTTAGCGAAAGGAAAAGCGATTTGGCTGATTGAAACAATCTGCCTATGTAGAGGACATAATGTCTTTTATTTTGCACATTTTAAACTAAATTCAAAATATCAGTTGTTTTTAGGAAAGCCATCCAAAAACCATGTCCAACTTGGATTTATACCAGCTGTTAATGATAAGAAAATAAAGTGAACTGGAAATTTGTACTTTCCAAATAATGAAGAGCCAAGATTTTAAAAAATTGTGTATATTACTGGTTTAATTCTTCTTTCCTTTGTTTCCTCTCTCCTTTCTATCTTACATTCATTCAATGTCTTTGAGTGCTTACCAATCACGGTAGGTTCTTGGGCAATAAATTTGAATGGGAAATAGTCGCTGCCTTCAAGCAACTCACAGTCTGGCTAAAAAGGAAAATCTCACCACCATCACCATCAAAAAATAAGAGATTAGACAAAGTTGTTTCCTTCCTGAAGGGATATATATATTTGTAGGATATACTGAGAACATTTGGCAGAGGTGCTGAGAGGGAATGAATTGTGAAAGTTCTTTCATGGAGATAAACTGATTTTTAAAGGATATGTAGGAATTAGATACATACATGGAAAGGACAGTATGCGATAACAGAACCTCACTGTCAGGCATTAACTTGAGGAAGAAAGGAGGCTGGAGGACTCAGCAAGGGACCAGGTCACAAAGAATCTGTATGTCATGCTTGAAACAAAGATTTTACCCTGCGGACAAGGACTTCAAGCATGGGAGGCATACCACTGGATTTGCATTTTAAAGAGATCACGCTAGTGAATGAGTAAGGAAAATGAATCTGAGTACAAGACGGAAGCCAGTGGAACCAGGAAGAAAGCTCCTGAAAGAGTCCAGGTGTATGCTGCCCAAGAGACAGCCACTAAGCATACGTGGCTACTTACATTTAAATTAATTAAAATTAAATTAAACTTAAATTTCAGCTCCTCCACTGCATTAGTCACCTTGTGAGTGGTCAGTAGACACGTGTGGTGAGTGGCTGCCATGCTGGACAATGCAGATATGGAAAAGTTCCATCATTACAGAAAGTTCTATTGGATGCTGCTGGACTAGACAGACGAGAGATGAAGTGGCTCTGAACTAGGCAGCTGTGGCCAGGATGGCCAAAAACAGCACAGGAGGAACATTTCAGAGGAGAATTATGTGAACAAACATATGGAATGGATATAAGAAGGGGCGTGAACAAAGGTTCAGACGTGCTTGATTGCAATGAGACAAAGGATGTGGGAAGATGTTTTGTATGGTGGTGACGACCTGCTGCATTTAGGTTTATTAATTATGACCATGCAGGTAGAAGATGATGTCTAAGATAATGCCTTAATTCTAGAATTACATTTTGTAAATATGGTATAGTTTAATAGAATCAATGAACATTGGAGTTGGGAGGGGCCAGTCATTCATTTTACATATCAGAAAAATAAAGTGAGACCTTTGTCTCATTCACTGTGATATCCCCAGCCCCTTTTATAATGCCTGATGTGTAGAGAAGCATAAATAAACTCGCTGTGAATGAATGAGGCCCAGGCGTGATGTGAAGCAGTATATAAGGTGGAATAATCATGGTTCCTGAAGCGAGGAACATGGTTAAATTTCCAGTTGTGTTATGAATTAGATGTTGAATTATAGGCAAATTATAAGTTTTCTAAACCTTGGTTTCCTCATTTATAAATGAAGCATTGGGTCACTGCAGGGATTAAAAAACTAACTTATAAATTATTGCTTTTAAAACTACGAAGAGCTTCACTTGCATAAGATTGTTTATTATTATTATCCAGGCTTATCTAGTTCCTTACTCAAAGTCTGGCTGTGGATGAGCAATACTGTTATATCTGGGAGCTTGCAAGTAATGCAGAATCTCAGTCCCCAGCCTAGATAGTCTCTATCAGAATCTTTATTTTAATAAGATTCCTAGATATCTGTATGCTTCTTAAAGTCAGAGAAACACTGAACTACTTACTAGCAGACTTGGTATTTCAACTCAAGCCTTCCAATGCTTAGAAGACAATGAATGAAGCATCAACACAATTACCAAGCCAATTTGGTGGGAAACAAATGTACCTGAAGTGTGATTTATTCACATTGGATGTTCATAACTAATTGATGGCCCTAGAAAATTGCTAGACTCCAGTCTAATTTTCTTATGTAGATGCCGTCTTGGTGGTGGCTAAATTTCTCCAGTGAGATTGCTGACTACTTGGATGAGGACAGGAATAACACACCAACTTCTTCTCCAGATGCTACAAAGGTGAGAGGGAGCCCTCCCATATCGTGTATCAGTCAGGGTGCAATCAGAAGGCAGAAACCACATTATGCATGACAGAATTAAACTCCCAAATGATCTCTACCATCTGGAACGCTGGGCTGAATATAATAATAAATGACATTTAATAGGGATAATTATAAATGTTTCTATGAAGGTTCAAAAATATTAATAATGAAAATATGATATTCTTTCATCCATTAAACAGATATAAGAAACTACTGTGTGGCAGGCAATGCACTGGAAAAGCCTGGGTGAGCCAAGCTGATGAGGTCTCTGCCCTCATGGAACTTAAATTCTTTTGGAGAAGACCATTTATTCTATGGATGACTTTTCTCACATTCACTAATTCAACAAATATTTCTTGAGCATCCACTGGAAGACCTATACTCACAGCAGTAAATACGACAAATAATGTCACTGCTCTCCAGGAGCTGACATTTTAGTGAAAGGAGAGAGAGAAGAAACAATAAAGCAAATATATGAATGTGGTAACTTAGATCAGGAATATGTGCCAAGAACACAATATAGACATTAATAAGATAGATTTGTGTGTTCCAGCGACAGAAAGAAGGCTAGTGGGAGGGGAGAGGAGGGGGTGAGATATGACTTTGGTTGCTAAGGCTTGAGCCAGGCCGTGTAGTAAGAAATTTAGATTTTATTTCTAAACCAGTTTGAAGCTAGTCATATGCAGAAATGTAAAATTATATCATAATAGCTGCTATAAAGGACAAGTACACAGTATCATAAGAGTTAATAATAAGAGGAACTGAGTCTAAGTAAGTGATGATGCCACTGAAATCTGAAGCAAAAGTAAGAGTTAACTAGGCAAAAACAGAAAGCAGGAGAGTGTATTCTCGATAGAGGGGAGAGAGATGATCACAACAGGGGAGACATGGTGTAGATTAGAGGAACAGGGAGGAAATTAACTACTATATTTCAGGTGACCTAAACTCAGTCTGATACAATGGAATGATGAGGTTGCCAAAACTGTGAGCATAGTCGTGGGCTGCATGAATAGATATATGGCATCCAGAACGGGGAGGGAATAGCCCCAGACTACTCTGTGCTGATCAGACTGCAGCTGGAGCTAAGGCACCATCATTCAACAGCCTTTGAAAAACTTTTCTGTGTTTATTTAGGACATATCGATGATGCGTGGGAAGAAGGGGGACGGAACTCTAAGCCTCTTCACATGAAAATGAAGGAACGGTGCTCAACATTTGTTGTTGTTTCTTCACTACTTAGCATCCTTCTCCCCTTATAGTAGCACCTACTTTTTCTTTTGAGGACATCTTTTCCCACTGGATTTGACCTGGTGGGGCTGTAGTCAGGGGCTCTCTCTTCCCCTGTGGCCTGGGACCTATGCTACAATGGTCACACACAACCACTTTCCCCTAGAATAGCAGGACAAACAGCCTGAAGATGGTTGGGGTTTATTAAACTCAGCAGTGGCAGCCTGATCAAACTACCCCCATAAAGAAACAGCTTCTGCATTTCCTGTTTCCTAACCCCAGAGAACCAACTTGGGCCCACTTAGTTTCAAAACTTGCTTCTTCCATGGATTTTCAAAGTCCCCCATATCCTCGCAGTAAAATTCTTGTTTGCTTGAGTTAGCTAGAGTTATTTTTGTTAACTGCAACCAAAGAACGCTGATACATTTAGCTTTGGTGAACAAAAGATTTGGGTGAACCTGGGGAAAGGAGAGCTGCTGTTTCCAAACATTTCTGTTTCAGAAAAGAAAGCTTGGATTTCTCCTACACCATACCAGGGAGCTGGCTTAGAACTCAATGATAAAAACTCTATTTATGGATAAACATCTTAATAAATAAAATTTCCCTAAGGGGTACAATTCTCTGTGAAAGGCCACCAGGTTCTATTAGTTGAGGTATTTTTAGCAGAAGAGAGCTAAACAAGTTGGGCTTTTCTTAGAGGGATTTCAAGAATGGCAGGGGGGCGGGGAATAGTTGAAATGATTTTTATAAGGTCCAGAGATTCAATAATTCTCAAGGTTCAAATGACATCTGTCATATAACTTAAATTTTCAAATGCAATTTTTTTGGCATATTTCTTGCCAGTATATTCTCCCCAAGCTTAAACAGACTTTGATGGAGAAAAAAAAAGGCAATGGATTCTTATAGGAAGTGCAATTAAAAGCAAAAATACAAAAAAATTAAGAATCTAATGGATTGAAAAAGTTAGGACATGCTTTCTAGACCAATTTCCCCGTATAAAATGCTTCTCAAAGGTTATTCTGAAAAACAAACAAACAAACAAAAAAAGGTTATTCTGTGCACATGGCTTTGTTTTCACCCTCAAAGCATGACACCATAGCTAAACTGCAGCCTGGTAATTTCATTCTCTCCAATCCACATTTTAAGTGTTTGAGAGAGTAATAATAGCCTTTGCTTCCCCAGCTATTAAGCAGGGTAGCTTTGCATGACTGAAAGGATGGCTGGTTTCTAATGACGTGGTTTGGTTCAGAGGTGGGCATGTTACCTTCAGCAGGAATTCGATAATATTTAATGTAGTAGGCACTGAGGCAAATAAAAAGTGTTTTTATTTTTACATAAGGTATGCCCTCAAGGGTTGTCATTTTTTATAATGAAGATATTCCAGTAGTTGCTGAAAAACTACTGTGTAAGACACTATTCATTGTATTATCAAATATCTCTCATATGAGACTCTGTATTAGTTACCGATCACTGCATAGCAAATAGCCACCAAATTCAGTTGCTTAAAACAACAAGCATTTTTATTGCTTATGAGTCTGTGCGTTGTTTAAGTGTTGGCTGGAGTGACAGGGGTGACTGGGATGTGTGTCTTTTCCTCATCCAGAAGACTGCCCTTATCTTTTTTGCAGCGTAGTGACAAGCAGCCAGGGAGAAGCTCTAATGGGCAACCACTTTTAAAGCATTTGCTTGCATCAATTTTACTAACATTCCACTGGCCAAAGCAAGTCACATAGCCAAGCCCAGAGCCAAGTGGGAAGGCAACGTCAAAGGGCATGAATGCAGGCAAGTGTAAAAAATTGGGGGCATTGCTGCAACCAATCTACTACTGGATTCAAATAATAATTGAATTGGCTATATAATTGGCTATCAGGAGAAAGTTGTCTCTTTTCAATAACATTTTTCAGACAATGAACCTTAGTAGCTCACTGATTTCTCTTTTGGCTTAGGTTACTAGGAAGCTCAAAATATTAATATGTATTTATCCAAATCACTACTAATATATGCTTCTCCCTTCTTGTACAGGTCTAACTGTTCTATTTGAACAGTCTTACTGTATATAACTTGTAAGCTACCTCAAGTATTTTTTTTTATTTGTTTCAGAGAGAGATTGTATATTAACCAAAAGTGACTATATGGTCATTGTCAATTAAGTATACCTATAGACATCAAAATATCTGTGGACAAAAGAAGAGAGAGAAGCTTTCTTTTTGAAAGGGGCTTTAGTCATTATTACATATTACATTCTCCTGGTTCTACTGTGAACCAAAGTGACAGCTATACATCTCAACAAAGGTTTTTCTGGGAATTACCTCAAACCAATTTCCACTAGGGATGTAGCCTCTTAAAATCTCCACAGGTTCAAAAAGAGAGGTATTTTAAAATTCTGAACTCACACCGAAGAAGGTGACAGATGTAAAGAAAATTCACCCAAAAATGAAGTTCTTCATTTCATTTTAGAATATTTTCTCTAAAGATATCATGGGACAGATCTTCAAAGGACTTTGAAGATATAGTGGCAGTGTTTCATATCCATATGATTGAGTCCAGGAAATATTACCTGAGCCTTGGCAGTGGAATTTGAAATGCTGACTTGAAATATTTTCATTCAAGTTATACCAACATTAAATAGAACTAGAAAGTTATTAAAGCTGGTTTTAACATTTTCTTATATATTTCCTCTGAACTGACAGCAAACTCTCATAGCTAGTGAGACAAAGAATTAATAGGTGTTAAAAGTCTTTGGGGGAATTTACCTCTGGAAGACACCAGAGGATTTTTACAGATTCCAAATTATTTTTGATGAGTTGAAGATTTCTTTGTGATAAATCAGTCACAAATCAACACGAATCTGAAAATAAAGGATGAATTCTCCCATTTAAATGAAGAATGGGCTAGGTATTCAATTTAATGGTAAGGAAATGATTGAAATTAAAATAATAATTAGACTGTCTATACCAATTCTAAAACAAGGGATACCTCCTCAGTGATTTTCACACAATAGGTTGAGAGGTATCAATGTGAAAAGGGCTATAAAAGTTACAATCAATCTGAAGAATTCAGAAACACCTTGTGTAGACTTGAGGACTTTCTGGTTTCATCACAATGAAATATGGTTAGGTATTTATAATTTTAAAGAGCTTTCCACAGAAACTCTATAGATATTATGGACATAACTTAAAATACATTGCCTTCTGAAAACTTGCTCTGAAAATATCACCCACCTCCTTCTTTTTAATATATTTCCCCCAGAAGCTAATTTCATTGACCTAAAAGGACTTCAAAGGATTCTATTCTATTCTTCTTCTTTTTAAAAATATTTTATTTATTTATTTGGCTGCATCAGATCTTAGTTGTGGCGTGTAGGATCTTTCTTTGCGGTGCACGGGCTCTTAGCTGTGGTGCACGGGCTTCTCTCTAGCTGTGGTGTGGAGGCTCTAGAGCGCGCCGGCTCAGTAGTTGAGGCATGCGGGCTCTCTTGTTGCGGTCTGCGGGCTTGAGAGCGCGTGTGCTTAGTTGTCCCACGGCATGTTGGATCTTAGTTCCCCGACTGGGGATCGAACCCGCATCCCCTGCATTGGAAGGTGTATTCTTAACCACTGGACCACCAGGGAAGTCCCTATATTCTTTTCTTGACGTCAAATTATTGTTGTAATTTCCCGTAATGATATTTATTCTTGTGCAGGAAGGAATAGTTTATAGCTAATGTTAAGGGCTTATATATTATACTCAGTATGATCCAGGGGAAGGCTCTAGCACAGATGCCGAAAACTCTGATTTCAATTAATGCCTCAGTTGCTCTCTTTATGGGCATGTCTTTGTCTGTAGGTATGCGGATACCCAAAGAAATGCTGATCCTTCTGTTTCCTAGGGGCACAATTTTTGTCTAACAAATCATTTGGGCAAATTAACTAGTCAATACAATGGCTGTTTCATCTTTATGCTCGTTGCTCTGCAGTTATGTAGGAACTTAGAAATTCGTAAAATCTATATTCTTTAGGTCTAGTTTTAGTTTCCCCACTTGACTCATGGAATGCAAGGAATACCTCTCCTTACCCTCTCCACAAACGTACATGTTCATTATCATGTGCGGTACTTCTTAGGTGTTATCTTTTATGGAGACGTCTCTGATTCTCCTACCTTGAATTTCTTTCTGCCACCCCTGATTCTTGCATTCCCTCATTTTCACTGCTTCTTAAGGGATTTCTTACTTCCTATATTATATCATAATGCTTCCTGAGGTAGACTCCATAGCTGCTTTCTTTTTATCACTTACAGTTGCACTGGGGGGGAGTGATGACAGAGATAATTTAAAAAGTGCAGATTGTTTTTGCTAAAGTTTAAAAGGAACACATTGCAAAGGTAGCAGGGAAGATGCAAGGCTGGTTATGGGAATTCAATAGTCTGAGTTATGCTGGTGAATTTCCATGGTTCAATACCTTAGCAACCACTGATCATTGTACTGTCTGCACCATTTTGCCTTTTCCAAAAAGTCATATAGTTGCAATCATACAATTTCTAGCTATTTCAGACTGGCTTCATTCACTTAGTAATATGTATTTCTTCTCTATCTTTTCTTGGCTTGATAGGTCATTTTTTTTTTAGTGATGATTAATAGCACATTGTCTGGATGTACCACAGTTTATTTATACATTCACCTACCAAAGGACATCTTGGTTGCTTCCAAGTTTTGGCCGTTATGAATAAAGCTGTTGTAAACATTTGTGTGCAGGATTTTGTGTGAAGATAAATTTTCAACTCCTTTGGGTAAATACCAAGCAATGCAATTCCTTGATTGCATGGTAAGAGAATGTTCAATTTTGTAAGAAAACACTAACTCTTTCAAAATGGTTGTACCACTTTGCAGTCCTACCAGCAATGGATGATAGGTACTACTTCAAATCCTCACCAGCATTTGGTGTTGTCAGTGCTCCAGATTTTCACTGTCCTACTATAGTACTATCTCATGCTGTTTTAATTTGCATTTCTCTAATGGTGTGGTGTATCTTTTCATATGATTAGTTGCTGTCTGTATACCTTCTTTGGTGAGTTGTATGTTAAGGTCTTTGGTCCTTTTTAAAAATTGGATTATTTTCTTATCATTGAATTTTAAGAGTTCTTTTTATATTTTGGATAATAGTCCTTTATCAGATATGTCTTTTGCAAACATTTTCTCCTAGTCATTGGCTAGTCTTCTCATTCTCTTTTTTATAAGGTGTAAATTTTTTTTTTAACTTGACATGTAGTTGATGTACAATATTATATAAGTTACAGGTGTACAATATAGTGATTCACAATCTTTAAAGGTTTTATTCCATTTGTAGTTATTATAAAATATTGGCTATATTCCCTATGTTGTACAACATATCCTTGTAGCTTATTTCATACATAATAGTTTGTACCTCTTAATCTTCTACCCCGATAACGCACCAGTGGGGAGAAGATGTTTGTGTCTATTTTCATGAGATACTGTACAGTCGCCCCTTGGTAACCATGGGAGATTGGTTCCAGGACCAGCCATAGATACCAAAATCTACGGATGCTCAAGTCCCATAGTTGGTCCTTCATATCCATGGTTCTGCATCTGTGTATTCACCCAACCATGGACCATGTAATACTGTAGTATTTATTGAAAAAATCTTCATATAAGTTGAGTCATACAGTTCAAATCCGAGTTGGTCAAGGGTCAACTGTACTTTCTTTTCTTGTAATGTATTTGTGTGGTTTCAGTATTAGGGTAATGCTGGCTTCATAGAATGAATTAAGAAGTATTCCCTCTATTTCTGTCTTCTGAAAGAGATTGTAGGTATGTGGTATAATTTCCTCCTGAAATGTTTTGGTAGAATTGACCAGTGAATGCATCTGGGTAATGTGCTTTCTGTTTCGGAAAGTTTTAAATTATTGATCCAATTTCTTTAACAGATATAGGCCTATTCAGATTGTCGTTTTCTTCTTGTGTGAGTTTTAGCAGACTGTGTCTTCAAGGAATGGGCTCACTTCATTTAGTTTATCAATTTTGTGGGCACAGACTCCCTCAAGGTATTAATTACTCTTTTCATGTCCATGGGATCTGTAGCGATATCCCCTCTTTCATTCTCATATTAGTAATTTGTATCCTCTCTATTTTTTTTTCTTAGTTAACCTATAAATTCCTATTCTCAATTCTTTTGAGGATATACCTATAAGTGAGACTGTGGGATTATATGGTAATTCTATTTTTAATCTTATGAGAAATCTCCATATTCTTTTCCATAGTGGCTGCACCAATTTATACTCCCACCAGCAGTGCATGAGAGTTCCAATTTATCCACACTATCTTCTACTTTGACCCTTCCTTCTTGTACAGACAGCTATGTCCAGCATCCACTAGTCCTATACCTAATAATGGCCATTTGAAAAGCCACCCCTCTTCCAGTCTCAGCCACATAATGTTGTTAGGTTTCTACTACTAAACCTTTGAGTGAAACATGGAAGCCAGGCTTATACTAATCACAGAATTTAATTTCTTCACAGTGAATTGATTAGGGATGATCACATGACCCAACTAAGTCAATGATCTGCAATGAGACTTGTTCTGGGACTTTCTGGAAAATGATTCTCACTCTTTCCTTCTGGAATTAAATATCTGAAGACTTAAGGTCTGGAGCTGCTGCAACTATTTTTTGGCCCAGAGACGGAAAAGAGTCAACATGGTGGAGAGAAGAGCTGACCTTGTGTTTATTTTGTTACCTGCAATGAGAAAAGCCTAATACACTCCACCTGACGGACACGTGCAAATACCACTTACTATGATGATGGTTGAGTCATGCTAACAGATAATATTTATATGCATTTTAGACTTGAGTCCTGGGAAATATTTTATCTTTAAATCTGACTTTGCATATTATCTTGCTCATTATGTGTGACTTATAATTTTCAATTCTTAGATTTTGGTGAGCACCTGGCTGTCTTCTCTGCCTACTATTTTTTAATGGTCCTTTTAACTTTGGAATGTTTTATAAGACTTTTCTTGACAGATTTGCCTTCTTGATTAGTTTTGCTTTAGCCAATATTAAAACAAGATTGCACTGCTAGAGAATCAGCCTGCTGTTATCTACCACCTGCCCCTTCAAAATATTCCAGGTGATGGGAAGGGGGAGAGGGACCAGGGTTAAACATTCGTTTTACAACTTACTTAATTCTGACAGTAGGACTTCTTATGGTGAGAGAAAAAGATCAGAGAACAAAAGCCACGACTTAAAAATCTAAACAAAATTGTCCAGAGACAGAAGCTTAAAATTAGTACCAGACACAGAGGATGAAAGCACTAGAAAATTCTATATGGTATTGTTGTAATTACTTACTGGACCTAGATTGCATGACTATAACGTTATTACATTGCAAGATTAAACGCACTGAAACTATAGGACTTTGCTATCCATCCTAGGCATGAAACGTTCCAACTCCAATACATGAATGGTCCTTCCCCTCAGTGCAAAGAGGAGGAAGGAGTCAGGCATTGTTGGCCCTATTGATTTGGGTGACACATGTTCTCTGAACCACATAGAGGGACTCTTCATAGTCTGAATGAAATCCAAAGGTCAGAGAAAAAAAATTGATAAATATAATTGCAATTTCCTTGCAGCACCATATTTGATGACAAGACATTTGACACTGTGACAATTTAATATGTGGAAAAGGGGAGAAAGACCAGACATACTGTCCATCTGCAGTAAATGATGTTCTGCAAGTTCCCACTGGGCACAGGGGGACAAGGCTCATAAATAGCTTCTTCATGTAACCCAAAGGGAGAAGGTGAAAGACCTTGTTCATTTTGGTGACGTTTCCTCTTTCTCTCTAGGAGACAAGCTGACATGACGACATCAAGCAGAGGGACCAGAGGAGGCTGGGTGATGTGTAGGCAATCAAGATAAGGTTTCTGAATGAAAACTCAATCTCCCTTAGGTCAGCCTTACTAGGGTGCAATTATCTTGTATGACATCCAAATAAATCTCCATTTTGGAAAGAATTAATATCTATTTTAGAAAAGGAAATGCGGGGACGAGTGATTCAGAAATCCTCCAATCACTGTGTATTATGAAAACTAAAAGCTGATTCTAAAGTTATCGATTTAATTTGGAATTACTTAGTGCTTAGATAAATGGCTCTAACGTTTTTATCTAGAGTCTGAGCATAGCACCTGGCACATGATGTTGTTGCTAAATAACATTTAAGTGAATAGATGGATGAATTAATGGCTCCATTAATCAATGAATTCCTGCAGGTGGTTTGGAGGACATTTGTCGTCTAAATCAATAGGCCCAACAAAGCTTGATGGCTTTCCCCACCTTTCACTGAGGGGAAAGATGGTTCACATTTTGGAGTCAGAACTTTGCACCGCTGGTAAGTAAGCAAAGACTGAGGTAGATGTTCAATAGGCTACTTAATATACTACTCTGAAGTTTGTAGAAGTCTGGGCTAGAGATAAAACTTGGGCTCCCTTAGCATTTAGAGAGCTTATAAGGCTGTGAATTAGATGAAGACAAGACACCTAGGAAGAGGGAACAGATAGATAAGAGGCCTAAACACTGGGTCCTGGGTCACTTTGGAGATTGTAGAGATGAGAATACAACAGACTCAACTAAGAAGGAGTGACTGCAGTGTAGAAAGAAAACCAGGGTCCTGGATATCAAGTAAAACAAGGGTTTCACTCTGGGAGGAGTGATCCACACCTGTGTCCAATGTTACTGAGAGACCAAGGTGAAGAATGAATCCTGGCCATTAGATTTGACAATCCATGGGTCACTAACCTTCACAAGAGTGGTTTCAGGGTGTGTTGGGGAAGGTGAGGGCAGCCTGGTAGGTGATGGTGTCCCACATAGGAATGGGGTACATTGGGGGACACATTTAAGGGAAGGGTGAGATGGTGAGATCAGCTGTAGGTGTGGTGAGCTTGAGATCACACAGGATATTGATATGATGGTGTTTATGTTGTTTTGAAGTCAAATAAATCTACAAATGAACTATGCTTTTGCCACTTACTCATCTGAAAGGCTATGGGTAAGTTAGTTAACGTTGATGAGCGCCATTCAGTTCCTTCAAGTGTAAAAGAGCACGATAATAATGAGCTGGAATGTTCTGGAGAGATTCATATAAAGTATACACCTAGCACATATTAGTCACTTGAAAAATGCTAGCTGTTACTGTAGTCATGTTGGTGGAGATGCCCAAAATATGACTGCTTGGAAGTTCCCAAGGTTATTATTATAATTCTCATTAGAATCCTAGAGATTTGAAGTGGCTGATGTGAACTTCAGTGAGTTAAACAGCATTTCTCAGGAAGATACTGAGTTGCCTAAAACTTAAAAGTATTTTGAATGAATTGACAAAATCACGTAATGCCACAGGATCTAGCCATTAAAAATGAAAGAAATGAAAATATGTTCTATACTTACATTATGAAATGATATTGACTGTATGTTTTAAATCGAAAAGTCAAGTTATAAAACAGGTATGAGAGAATGCCATTTTTGTAAAAATGTGTATAGGTTTAAAATCTATAGAATAAAATCTCCACAGTGCTTTACCATTTCTAAAGCACTTTCCCCTTTAATGCAGTCTCACCAGAACACTGTAGGTATTTATTATTGTCTATTCTAAAGACAAGAAATTAAGTGACTTGCTCAAGGCCACAGAGACGGTAAACCTTGGCCACTGATTCCATTCCCCAAATCTAGTCCTTTTCATATCAAATCATGTCACTGCAGTAGCCTCAAGTTCCGAGAGTCTCCGGGACTGAGTTCAAAATACACGGAAAGCTGTGAGCCCACACAGGCTCCATGTACATCTGCAAAACCACCTAAGGCTTTTAGACAAGGCTATTCTGGGAAAAAGTAGTTCTCATGCTGTTTATCTTTCTTCTCTCTTTGTGAGGACTTTTGTCTCTGCTTTAGTAGAAGCTCCCTATTACAGGGGCAGCAGGATTTCTCTCCAGGATTTGGGGCTTCAGGTCAGGGGTGGTTGCCAGGCCTTTCTGTGTTGAGTGACTTCCAGAACCCACCAGGCACCTGGGTATAGGGTTAGAAATCCCCTGGGTCTTGCTGTAGCTGTTGTTAAATCTGTCAAGTGTCCTTTAGTTCACGCAGTCATCTAACTGCCCCCAGCACAGGGATCCGTGACATATGTGGCTAGTTTGGGAGTTAAAATCCATGCATGCCAAAACAAAACCACTTTCTAAAATAGTGTTTAGAAGGTGAAGTCACTAGAGGCATACATTCACACATATTATGATTCTGACTCTTGCAAAAAAAGAGTTGCAATGAAGGGAAATAAATGGAACTGTCATAGAGAGATGAGTCACATTTGCTGTTCTGATATACACATGAAGGAATGAAACTTTGTTTGTAGGAAGTTATAAATAAATATATTCATTTAGTATCTATTACATGCCAAATACTGTGTTAAGAACTTAAGATACCACAGTGACCAAGGCAGGCAATGTTGTCCTCATGGGGCTTACAGTCTAGCGTAGGAAACGGACTCTAAACCTCTAACTGAAGCTTCAAATGCTCTAAAAGAAAAGTGCATGAGCTATGAGAACAGGAATTTAGACCATCCTGGGATTCAGGAAGGTCTCCATGCAGAGTTGAAATCAATTCATCCAAGAATACTGGAGTATCTCTTCTTCCTCCACACCCACAAGGTGCTGGGGGGGCTCAAATTACAGCCTAGGTGAGGGGTCCCACGTTGCCTTTGATATTCTGCCCCAATGCCATCACAATGCTGTCAGGGCAACGGGCACTCATTTTGCTGAAAGAGGGTCTATTTCAGCATCTCTGGGCTCAAGTGTACTGCACGGACATGGGCAAAGTACCCTATGTGGATGTCACTGGGACGGGAACCTGCTCATCATCGCAGACAATGGCAGGTCTAACTGCTGAGCACAAAATGCTTATATAACAAGATACTGATGTGTTAGGGGTTTCCCAAACTCATTTGGCATGTTCAACCCCATTGTCCAAATTTCCTTCAGCAAGAATCAATGAAGCAGAGAAGTTCAATGATTCTTCCTGGGAGGATACAGATGCCAGACAACCTGAGTCTGCACAAAGGCAGCCAACAGGTTTCATCCAAAGAACTTCACAGATGCCAGTGTAAGAACCAGAATGCTGAGCACATGCCCATGGCGGTGGGCAGTGTCACACTCCAGTGCGTGCTCTCCTTCTAGAGAAAAGAGCTCTCTGGAGGGCATGCATTTGTTTTAATTCCAGGGAATCCTGCCACTCCACATGCTCAACTAATGCCATTAGTCCCGGACAACGTACTTAATCAGGATGGTAACTAGTTAAGTTGAATGCAAATGCCTTTGTGAAGCACAGTGCTTCAAACTGCCCCTCATAGGTTTTAGATATTCAAGATAATAAGTTGTCGAGTTCAAATGGGATAAGGTGTAATCATTTTTAAGAACTAAGAAAAATACCCAAATGACATTAAAGGGTTGCTTCTTATTTTTCTAAGGCAGATTTAAAGAAAAAAAAAATCTTGTTACAGATGATCCATCTGTTTGCTTATATCAGGTTAGGGATACGGGGTTTTAAGTAAACAAGACAGACCTTGGTTAACTTATGGAACTTATTTGAAGGATATGGAGTAGCTTACAAACTGGAGAAGAAACTGAACAAAAATGTCTTGGAGAGAATAGAAATTAATAGTAAGTAGCTCTGGGGAAGTAGGGAGCAGAATCTAAGGAGGAGCATCCCCAGGGAGCTGCCATCAAAGGACTCTGCTCTGACTTTGTTCTGCCTATAGGAAAGTTCTAATTCCTGAAGAGGGAGAGAATCTGGTTGGCTCAGCTGTGCCCGCTCATACCTCCATCCACTGGATAGAGAGGGCAGAGTACTGGGATCAATAAATTAGGGAGATGGTATGAATGTGAAAAGGTACTTCCTGAAAAGATCTTATGCTTTTTTTTCATAATATCCGAATCCTTTCTGATGTTATCTCATCTATGAACCCAAGAGAAATCTGCCTAATTTACCATCACTCTTTTTGGTTTGCATGACAGGAACAAGGTCTCTCTGCAGAAGTTGCATGTCAGATGAGATGTAGGACAAGAGGAAGCCAGACACTGAAGATCAGCGAGGTGTACTTCAGTCCAAGGGAAGAGCAAGTGCAAAGGCCCTGAGGCAGAGAAGAACTTGATGTCTTTGATAAACTATTTACAAATCCAGTGTGATTACAACTAAGTGAAAGAGCTGGCAAATGTACATACCTCAAGATATAAAAATACTTTGTTGCTAAAAAATGTTAACCTCATCTCAGCCTTCAGCAAGTAGTAACATCAAAGATCACTGATCACAGATCATCACCACAAATATAATGAAAAAGTTTGAAATATTGCGACATTTACCAAAATGTGACACAGAGACACGAAGTAAGCAAATGCTATTGGAAAAACGGCACCAGCAGACTTGCTTGATGCAGGCTTGCCACAAACCTTCCGTTTGTAAAAAAACGCAGTATCTGCAAAATACAATAAAACAAGGTACACCTGTACCTTGAGCACGATGCTTAATATCACTGAGTCTCAGTTTATTAGATCTTCTTTACAATGGTCTAGTACATAAACCAAAAATCCTCAGGGAAAGCTGTGTTTTAGAATTCAGGATTTCTAATATTAAGAACCATACTATGGCACGTAGTTTATTGTAGGTAACATTCCCCCAAAAGTCTGATGTGGCATCTAACCATCCAATACATGATTTAAACACAATTTCTGCAATTAAACACAAGATAAAAAAACAAAACAAAACAAACAGAAGATTAAAAAAAAGTCTATAGCCTCAGTTTGATTTTGCCACCAGATGAGTTTGCTACAAAACTGCCAAAAATAGACAAATAAGTAAGAAGAAGAAAGGAAAACAAACAAACAGACTCTTCTGTTTTCAGAGCATTTTGGATCCTAAGATACAGATACAGAACTGTGGCTCCATGCCTGAAGGTAAGGGTGTTCCTTGGTCCTGGCAGTAAGGAAGAGTCAATACATACTTGATAATTTTCCCTTTTCCATCACTTACCCCCCCCATCTCCCTCCAAGTCCTAATATCCAAGTAGAGCAGAGTGAAAACGAAGCACTCCTGCTGAGGGTTCTTCCTTATTTGTTCCACTTTGCATCATGAACTTCAGTTCCTTCCTATCCCTGGGCTCTGTGGGCTCGAACAAATGTGTACGTTTGCAGATCACAGAGCCTGTCAGGTCTACAACATAATGGGACCAACTGGGAACACGACCCACAACCAAATCCCCCAAAGAGAACAAGACTTTGTAGAGTTTCTAGGTCAGAACCTACTCTAAGGTGAGCCAGGAAAGCTCCTTTATATAGTAACTTGTTTAATTAAGATAACAGATGTTACTATTATACCCGTCCTAGCGAGCCACTATTTAATTGGACACTCATTCACAAGGCTTGTGACTGGTAAAAACCAGTTCAAACAACCATTTCCCTTGTATGAGGTTTTTTTTTTTTCCCTTCCTACAATTAAATTGAATAAACAATGTACCCAGGGCCCATCCATTTAAAAGAGACAGCTTTAATGGCACAGGAGTTTAACATGAGCAATAATGTTAGAATAGAATAATTTCCTATTTAAAGGCAAGTTTAATTCTCTTTTTTATCAATCAGGCAATAAGTTAGGCTGACAATCAGCTGCTCAGGAAAAACAGCCGAAAAAACCCTCACCTGGGGTGTTGTTAGATGCCTGATATCTATAACGGAAGAGAGGTCTGACTCTAGGTTTCACGTTCAAATTTTAATGAACTCTGGAAACACGGATAATTGACAACCTGTCACGCATGTCAGTATGACAGAGGGAACGAAGACAAAAAGAGGAGGAAAAAAAACACCTGTGGATTAGCAGAATCACCAGGGAAGACAAAATACAGAGATTCTATTATTTAACCATTCATGGGAAAATAAAAACAACACTGTGCTAGATAGCAGGAAGCAGATTCTTGTCCAGCCTTCTTCGGCTCGTCTCAGGGATTCCAAACCATCTTCTTCCTCCAAATTATCACTGCTAACATAAAGGGACAGAACTAGATCTAGATTTACAGATGCCATTACCTATAGGGTTTAGGTGGGTAATATACACAGAACAAGTTTGTGAGAATGTTTTCATGATACACTCTGCTTCTATTTGAAAACAAGAGTTTAATTATGAGCATAAGAAAACACACTCTTTTTCTTTTTTTTTTTTTTTTTTGAAATGTGTGGCCTTTTTGGCCAAGCTTTCTTTTTCCCATTTTTGATAGAGAAATAGATACCATCAATATATTACTTTTATTTTAAGTCTACTGTAAGAAAAACAATAATTCAACAGCAGTGATAAATGGCCAACTGACATTACATCTTAATATGGGGTACGAGGGTCGTGTGGCTAACAGAAGATTTCATGCCCTTGCTAAAAGGATAATTGTTTCTCACCTTTGGCCAGCTCAGCTATAGAAATGCAGGCTGGCTGATATAGATCATCTAGTTTTTTCAAAAATAAATCAGAAATCTGATTTACATGACATATTCCAAATTTTAATGGTTAGAATCTAATTTAAAAATGTAAACATAATGCTGGATAATGTCATGTGTTTGCCAAAGAAAACCTTCCTGCAAGCTGAATTCATTGAATCTTGGCTAGATGACTTTTGGGATCTTCTGATGGTATCTTTCTGGGATTCTAAATCCTACTCTTGCTATAAAGTTTTAACACCAAACCAAGAATGGGAAGGGGTTTCTCTAGTTTGGACACACTATTACATGAGCAATGTATGTGCCAACAGTTAGTTGTGGGACCTGCTATGAGTCACCTAACCCCTGAGTTCTCATAAATGTAGATCAAAAGTGCTGGTGCTAGGGAACCAGTGATTCCCATAGATTGGGAAGCCATGCATGATAGCATATTCTGGAGGGATTTTTTTCAAATCATGCCCTGCCTGAGATTCTTATCTATCATATGCTCCTGGGCTCCCTCCGTCCATTGCTTTCCATCCCCTGTTCCTCCCATAATCAGGGTGTGATGAACCATTTCAAGCAGTAGGAATATGTTGCAGCCCACAGGTACGCAGCGGGGTAGAAATAGATTGAAAACACTGGCCTATTGATCTCTAAGGCTTCATCTAACCCTAAAATTCTCATAATCAGAGATGACACTAGATACATGAAAAGATATCCACCCTTCAAAGAAAACAGGGGGATCTCTGGACCCTACACATAATGTACTTACTCCTATTTGCATATATAAGTTACAGAGAATAGTTCCAGCATTCAAATCTTCTACCTCACTTTTGAAAAGTCCAAGATCAATTCAAATGAATACATGAAGTCATATTTGTATGTAAGTGTTTTTTTTTTTAAAAAAAACTTTCTTTTTTAGGCTTGCCACATATGCACCTTCTGGGCAAGGGCATGCGTCAAGTTAGGCTAACTAAAGGGGTCTTTTCTCATGCAACTCAAAGCACAGAAAGTTTTCATTATTTGCATAAAAAAATCACAGGCACTAGGCCAAAAGGTGCTCTTACTGGTCCAGTGTAAAAGTTGGATTAAGGTTTGCTCCCCCTCCCGCCTCCCTCCCTTCCTTCCCTCCCTCCCTCTCTCCTTCCCTCCCTTCCTTTTACCCTCCCTCCTGATTTTCTTCCTTTCTTCCTCCTTCTATATGGATCATAAATCTTCTACACCTTCATCATGGAAGGAAAAAATGAAATGAAATGACTGACAATCTCAGACAAAAGTCAAGGAGGAGAGGTAGAGATAGGGAGGTGGAAGCACACAGAGGGTTTTAAGAGACAGAGGAGTCTGTGGGAGAGAAGAAGAAAATAATTCAGAGGAGAGAGAGTCCCCAAGTGTATGGAAAAGGTGATACCGTGTAGGTGACTCCCTGAATCTGCCTTTTGAGGAAAGGGTTGGAAAGATATAATCAGGCAGAGGATTCATGTGTTGTTTCCCATTCAGGAAAGACTCTCCATCAGTTTCAACTTAGGCTTTGACCATGACCAAACGCAGAGCAGGTTCTTCCGAGCCTCCTATGTAAGACCGATTGGCTAACATAAGACATATTTTTGATGATGAAGAGTTCCAAGCATTCCTCCCATGATAAGTGACAGTTCTTATCATTACTGCTGACCCTTGAACAACACGAGGGTTAAGGGAGCTGACACTCCGCAGCCAAAAGTCTGCATATAACTTATAGGCAGCCCTCTGTATATGAGGCTCCCCATATCTGCAGTGTATTTCCGTTCTGCATCCAGATTCAAACAACCTCAGATTGTGCAGTACTGTACTATTGAGAAAAAATCCACTTATAAGTGGACCTGAGCAGTTCAAACCTGTGTGGAAGGGTCAACTGTATACAGAAGTGCACTCTACCCAGATTCCCGCCTCAGGGCCAATGCACACTCTTCTCCTGCACTGCCTAAGAGACTTGTTTGTTGATGGCTCACAGCTGTGTCCCTCACTGAACTGCCCTCTGCAGTGGGGGACTGTCTACACCAAAATTAGCCCTCTCCCTTCCAGGTGGTGGCCTGAAGCTCGTAACTAGCTGATCCAGGGTTTCAAAGACCAGTCCCCCCGGCCTCAAGATGGGACACCTCTGAGGGGCAATTCCAGTTCCAAAGCTCCCAGTGGGGTTGGCTGAAGCCTCAACTGTGACCACACAGTAGGGCAGCTTTTCTGTCTGCCTAGTTCTACCTTCCTAGCTTCCCTTCTGCATGCAACTCTCCAGCTCAGAGTTTGTTCCCAGAATACCTAACCTAAGATACTGGTCTTATACAAGCTTCCAGCAAACTTAAAGGGAGTGTTCATATTATATTTTTATTTCAATTCAGTGGCCTCAAATAAGTGGCCTTAAATAAGGATGAAGGTCATCACTGAAAACTTTGAAACTATTCTTTTATACCAAGTTTGTATACGTTTTGCTTTGCTTATTTATTTATTTACGGTACGCGGGCCTCTCACTGTTGTGGCCTCTCCCGCTGCGGAGCACAGGCTCCGGACGCGCAGGCCCAGCGGCCATGGCTCACGGGCCCAGCCGCTCCGTGGCATGTGGGATCTTCCCGGACCAGGGTACGAACCCGTGTCCCCTTTATCGGCAGGCGGACTCTCAACCATTGCGCCACCAGGGAAGCCCTGCTTCATTTTTGGTAAGTGCTTAAGAGCTCAGTAGTCAAAGAAAACAAAACACATTATAAATTCAGAACTAAATGTTAAATGGCCTTATAGAGAAGCAGAAATGATAAAAGCTCCGTCAGCAACATCATGGGTCTTGGCTTTGAATAATTATTAGAAAGCAAACGAACATGGTATTATAATAGAGGAGGATCTAGTTTAAGAAGTTCTCAACTGGATACTACTCTTAGCTCTAAAATTCTACTACTTGGATTCTTTCTTTTTTTACTCTGTGCTCTAGTGCTCCCAGTAATAAAATGGAAAAGTACAATTTCTACTCTAGTTACCTCATAATGTTGATGTTAATATAAAATTAATAAACCAGGTGTGATGTTTCTGTGAGTGTTTGAAGGTGCGGGGCAAAACTAAAACAAAACAAAGCAAAACAAAACAAAATCCACTTTTCTTTAGGCCGTGTTCTTGCCTTGTGACTATGCCTGTTTGAAGGACAAAGGTAAAAGTAATTAGGAATTAAATACTAAGAACTTCTGAGGAATAACTTACCAATGGATTTTTTAAAAACAATGGTACCACAATTCCACTGTTATATAATCACATATACAAATGCATACATCTGTAGGCAAAGTGGGCATTCCTTCTGGGTAAAGCAAACACTTTCAAGCCAATTGGTAGGCAACTGTTTGTGGCCAATATAAATATCTAGGATTCTAAAACTGTATAATATAATAATCTGAATAATATCTATGTCTTTGTAACCAAGTATTTACTAATCAACATACACTGCTGGATGCCAAATTAAAAAGGAAGATGATGAAACCGCTAAGAAGTTGCTGCATATTCCTGAACGGTGCTCGAACTTTCAGCTAGGAAATAACTAGGAATAAAGCCCTGCTCTTCTTTGGTTAATTGTAGGCTTGAGTCATTCATGCTTTTATTCCACATAGACAGAGCTGGTCTGCTTTTGATACAGCTATTCATTGTAACAACTAACACCCTTGTGGAAAAATACGTCAGGAAACACTTGCGAGTATCTGTAGCTTTTACCAAGCTTTTTCCTTCTTTGACACTGTGGACTGGAAGAGTCATGCTAGAATCCCTGTCCACCCGCATCTGCATACCATCCTGAAAGTAGCATTCTGCCATTGGTCTTAATGATTCTCTTGACTTATTTTATAGCATAGGCCTGGTCTAAATGGATAACACAAAACTGGTAACAGAAGAGCTGCATCTCATATTCTTGACAGTAATTACAATCTTGAAATTTATTCTAACCAACCTTTATTAAAATTCTGACCATTACAATTAATGATGGAATTTCTAAAGTAAATGAACCCACACACTCATTTAGATGAAAGTTTTCCAAAGTTTTTTTCCCCCTGAAGCCCCAGCCCCTTAAGGTATTCTGTGTCATAAGATTCAACTCCAAGTAAGTTTGGGAAACACAATTCTTGGAGATTCTCAGTGCAAATAGCATAGTAAAGGCTCTGAGAAGGTTTGAAATATAGACATTATACTTGCTTGATCACAGAATACTGCTTTATATAAAATGTGTCACACACCACTCCCCACCCCAAGAACTAGCTTTGAAAAATACTGCTGTAGATACTTAAATCTTTACCCTTGGGTCGAGCCTCTCCATTTAAAAAGAATAATAAATTAACTATTCATTCATTCATTCTTGGCCCCATCTCGCAGAACTGAATTTACCAACTTGCCTATTATCACTACATAACTTGACAAATGTATAAAAAATATAAGGCACATCTATGAAATCTTGTATCTACTATAGCAATTGTGTCTCACGGGGAATATTCTTCTAAGATTTCACTATCAGGCAAAACAAGTACTTTAAATTTTACAAATACTACAGTTCTTTTAACTAATTATGTTTCTCTTTGCTTAGGTAGTAAGACAGGTACACCAAGTCTGTGAATTATACAGAATGTGTTTCCACGTACTAATTTCACTTCTGACGTTTTTGTTTTCTACTGATTTCCCATTATTCCCAATCTCTAAATTACTAACTTTTATCTTTTCTATTGCTTGTATTTTTTTAAAGCAGCCTCAAATCCTTTGTGAAATGAGGTACACTGAAAGTTTACTGATTCTTTTCTCCATTTATTCAACAATTACTGATGCAACTCCTCAGCACTATTCCTGTACTAGTGCTGGATAAACAGTGGTGAATGAAACCAGGTCCGGTCCTACCTAGCTTACACACCAGTCTGGGAAGATAGATAATAGGTATAACAGACATAAGTATGTAACCTCAAATTCAGAAAAATGCAAGGAGGAATTGAAGAGGAAAGCAGGCACTGGAGATCTAAGGAAAAACAAGATACACACGGTCTTAGATATTTTGCCACTTTGATTAGTGAAGGGGAGGATATTGAAACAAAAATAATACAATAAGGAACCAGATCGTGCAGTGCCTTTAAGGTCCTGGTCAGCAGCTTCTGTCTTAAGGGTTAGTGATAAGATCTGAATTATGTTTCAAAAAGACCATTGTGGCCTTGGTACAGGGAGCAGGCTGGAAGGGGGTGAGTACAGTACAGGGCAACTGGTTAGGGGATGTCATGGACTGACTGTTTGTGTCCCCTTGAAATTCGTATGTTGTAATCCTAACCCCCAGTGTGATGGCATTAGCAGGTGGGGCTTTGGAAGATGATTAGGTCATGAGGCGAAGCCCTCAATGAATGGGACTAACACCCTATTAAGAGACCCTAGAGACCTCCCTCCGTCTTTCTGCCACATGAGGTTAGAGAAGACTGCTGTCTATGAACCAGGAAGCAGGCCCTCACCAGACACTGAACCTGCGGACACATTGATCTTGGACTTCCCAGAGACTCCAGAACTGTGAGAAATAAGTGTTTGTTGTTTAAGCCACCCAGTCTACAGTGTTTTTGTTATAGTAGCTCAAATGGACTATGACGGAGGCTACCGGAATAATCCAACAAGAGATGATGGTGGTTGGACTAGGGCACAGACAAAGCAGATGGAAAGGAGATAGATTCTATATATTCTCTGGAAGGAGAATTACCAAAATTTACTAATGCATTGGATATGTGGGACGTTGGAAGAGGAAAATCAAAGATGATTTCTAGGTTTCTGGCTGGAACAACCAGAGGGAGATGGGGTAAGCAGAGGAAGAATAGGTTTTAGGGTGGAGGTTGGAGGCTGGAATGAGTTCTCTTTGGGGCATGTCAAGCCCAAATTGCTCAATCCTAGACTGAAGATGTACATTCGGGAGCTGTGAGTACAGATGGAGTTTCAAGCCATGGGAGGAGGTAGATGAGGAAGATGAAGATACGCTGACCAGAACGATGCAACAGAAAGTGAAAGCGGAAGGAAAGTGTGATGACGAAGGAAAGAACAGGGGTGACTAAAGGTGTGAGAGTCCTTGAGTAAACGAGAAAGGGGAAGAATAATTTTAAAGTGCATTGTTTTTTCTGAGTCAGAACATATTGAATTCAGCTGAAAAACATTTTTCTTGGTGTTAAGAGCAGGCAGTTTCATTTTTTCTGTAACAATTTTATGCACCCTTTGGAACAAACCATCTCTTTTGGAATAAAACCCTTTAGAGCAAATCAATATATGGGAAAGTCCATGTGTGTGGAAGCAACAGAAAACATAAAAAGCACAGTCCAAATCTTATCTAATTGCTATCACATTGACCATAGATGACAGTCTAGGCATCTTTCTCTCTGAAGCACACAAGCACACAAGCACCTCCCATGGCCACACTTTCGTAAGATGACCTTAACTCTCATTTTATGGAGATCATGGTCAAGGCCATATTCCATGAAATTCCTCAACTCCCTCTTTCACACATTTCTCTGTGCCCTCACCTACCCTGCCTTCCTCCCCACAGTCAGAGGAGACAGGTTCATCCTTCTTTCCCACAATTGATTTCAGGTCTGACACCTCCTGTCTCCTTGAGAATACCTCCCCTCTCTTACATTGTTAACTCCTTCTTTACCTCGGTGTGATTCCCCTCAGGCTATAAATATGCCCCAACGTCCTCCATCCTAATAACATCCTTGCCACAAACATGTCACTTCCCTCCAGTGTATCTGATCTTTCTCTTTTCATTACATGACACCTGCAAAAATCAGTTACTGCATCCAGTTGCTGATCCGGCCAGAAAAACCTTTTGCTCTTATTGAAAGTGTTTATTTCAAAGTTACTTTTCACTTCATTAACACCACTCCAAATATAGTTTGAGGTCCTGATTCTTTACGCCCTCTCAGTGATACCCGACAGTGTCAAATACTGCCAATTATGATACTCTCTTACCTGGGATTTTACAACACCCCAATTTCCTGATCCTCCTCTTAGTCTTCTGACGAATGTTTTGGGGTTTCTTTTTCTCTTTCATGCACTCGACAGTTTGGAAGAATCTATCCAGAACTCTTTTGTTTTCCCGTTTTTTCTCAATTAAACTTATTCACCGGCATCACTTCAAAGAAGATGAGCTGGAAAGCTCTGTTTCTAGTCTTCATCTCTCCCATGAACTCCAAACTGGCACTGCCAACTCTGAGCTGTGTTATGTCCAGCAAATAATGATGTGCTGGTAAATGTTTAACCACTGGCCCTCTATGGAAAAGAATGTCCTGATGTGTGCTAATTTCCATGGTGTAAATACTCCCGCTATGGTCAGTGTCAAGCTACCAAGGTGACATCACTGAACATGGTCCTGAGGAAAGATGTGCACGTTTGGCTCTTACAAGCCCGTCCAAGCGGAGTTCAGGATACCTTCTCATGATAAGCCTTTCAAATTCAACACACTGACACTGAACTCATCATGTACCAAACTGGTTAGTCTACTTCCAGAGATGATAACTAGGCCATTAAAAACCCCTTTTTTATTATTGGTCAAAGGATTCAGGCCTATATATTTTGCAGCCATTTGGGTAGGTTACTTTGCTTGGAGGGAGGAATACATCCATCAAGTAACTTATCTTATACAGAGCCGCTTCCAGCATTGCTGACTTACTTCACATGATAACTTTCAGAGGTATGGAGGGTTAAATAATTTATGCTAATAGTATCAATGACTTGTTTTATTTAAAAGTGTAAAACTCCTATGACATAATTATGTTTCATGTGGGAAGGACAGTTGAATTACAACCTATTTCTTATTCTGGGGAGAGGAGGAGGAATTGTATGCATTAAAACACACACACACACACACACACACACACACACGTGCGCGCGCACACGCACAGAGCAACTTTGTTTAATAGAGTCTTTTATCTACTACCTGGGTTTCTCATCAGGCAACCTATAATTCTACTATATGTACCCTCTAGGTGCCATATGTTGTAATTATATAGAGAGCCAAATGTTGCTCTAATTAGATCATTTAGAAAAGGGATTTAGAGACACCATGATGGATATTTACTAGTAGAGATCTAATTAACTCTGACATATCTGTGACTGAAATATGAGGATAAAACTGCACTATAGAAATATAGGGTCAAACATAGTGCATGACGCTAGACTTTCAATATTTATACAGCATCTACACGGTCTAGCAGGTACTTTTGCTAGAGATGACAAAGTTAGGAGGAACCCAAATTATCTGCCTTGTCTCTATTGAGGAGGCACAAATATTGTCTTTCAGGTTTTAATATCCAGTCACATCACTTCAGTTGTAATTGCTCTGAATTACATGCCACTTTGGTTTGAATATTTTCATGATCGTGTAAATCCATTTGACGATACAGAGCTATTTTCTCTGAACAAAGGCACTGCTGAGGTAGTTCGAGGACTTGATTTACCTCTTCTCCAAGGGGCTTACATGGTTCTAGCCCAAGCCCTGAAATCAGACCATTATGCCTCTTTCCCCAGGAAACTAGAAAGCCATGGATCTGAAGGCTGCCAATTTATTATTGAAAATATGAAATGAGTAACAGTAAAAGCTGCTTCTGGCCAATTTATCTATATTAAAGGCATCAGCAATATTCCAGTTTCAAAAGGGAGGTAATGAAAGCAGAGCTTTATTTTTACTAATAATTTATTGGCTTACCACCAGATTCCATGCTCTCTTTAAGTAGAGAGAAGCATCTAATGCTTGTTCCTTCTTCAAGCAAAGCTGGTAGAGACATGGCTTCTGGAATAAGCGTGACCTAGATTTGAATCCCAGCTCTAACACTACCAAGCTTTGCAACCTTAGGTAGGGTGAAAACCCTCTCTGGGCCTAGATTTCCTTATCTACAAGATGGGGTTAATAATAGGACTGATCTCATTAAGTTTTTCTGAGGACTAAAAGAAAACACATTTAAAGTGTTTAGCAGAGGGCACAGTAAAGACTGAAAAAAGTGAGGTAATATTATTCACAAATGGGAGAAAAGCGATGGCCACAAGATAACTAGGAAATACAGGAAAAGAGCCAAAGTAATCAGTATCCTGAATCCCCAAGGATTCCCAAGGCACAAGGTTTATTCGTGAATGTACTAGTGACATAAAGGGAGATCAAAGTCTCATTTCAACTTAATAACTAGAGATTTCTGAGCTGTTTCAGAGCCAAGACGACTCACAGTGTTTCTGTCACTATTATTTTATACGTCAACATTATTTCAAAATGTTAATCATCTCTTGTTAAGAAATCTGAAGCATCTCCCTACTGATTATTCTTCCATTTCTTCCATCTAAACTCGATCGACACCCAGTCTCCCACTTGGCTGGATCCCTTTTGACTTGCTCACATCTGTCCCTTCATCTTGCACATACACGAGCTCCCACACGGAGACCTCCCGCTTCCCCCTCTGCCTATGCCAACCACTTTCTTTCACAACTGCTTAAACTCCAGTTGGAAGCCAGTTCTGGCAGACCCTGCCTAACTCTGAGAGTTTCTTCTCTGTGTGTTCCCTAAGCACTGCCGCCTATTTCTGTTTGGAAGATATTATGTTAATTTGTACTTCACTGGTGGTTTCCAAATTGTTTCATGTGTGTATATATTGTCATAATAGCTGAATTTTATAAAACCCTAGGAAGCGAGTCTTGGGGTTTCTATCTCCTCTCTCCTCCTTCAACTGAAATAGACCATTTATCATTTAAAAAATAATTTTTATAATCAAAGTGAAAATGAAAACCCCTCTGCAAAACAGTCAGTGTAAACCACAGATGCTTAACCTGGGATGAAGAGTTCCCATCGCTTCATTCTTTTACTGGTTTTCTAGAAATTTAGGGAAGAGGATCCAGAAATACACTTCCCTCTCCATCGCCAACATCTCTCACCTTTCAGGTCTTCACTTTGCAAGCTCCCCTCTGCTGATTTCTCCAGGGAGTTCAAGGCTTTGGGGGCATTAAAAGAAGTTCCCTCTAGCAAAATTTGGGAGCCACTGCTCTAGAGACAGAAGGGACAGCATTTAGGTCTCCAGCCAGATTTACTTCCTCTTCACTTTGCATTTGATGGACCCAGTAAAAGTGACAATTTAATCAAAACGTAAGTCACAAAGAACAGGTAAAAGACAGCAAACCAAAATAAAACCAAAATAAAAAAGCCAGGCAAAGGGAGAGTTGTGTTACTGGAAGATGTTTTAATACCCCTCATTTCTAGAAACATGCCATGCGTTAGATCGAGGGACACAAACTTTTTCTGTAAAGGGCCAGATAGTAAATATTTGAGGCTTTGCAAGCTAGGTGGTTTCTGTTGCAACTACTCAACCCTGCCGCCCATGGAGCACAAAAGCAGCCTAGACAATTTGTTAATGAATGAGTATGGGGCTGGGTCCAATAAAACTTTATTTGTGGATGCTGAAATTCGAATTTCATCTAATTTTCATGTGTCACAAAATGCTCTTTTCCTTTTTATTTTTTTCCTATCGTTTGAAAATGTAAAACCATTCTCAAGCAGGCGGGCTGTGCAAACACAGGTGGAGGGCTGGATGTGGCTGTGGGGCTGTAGTTTGTCAAGCACTGGATAAGAAAGTTTGGGGCAAAAAGAACAGCTTGTTGAAAAGCATTGTGGCAGGAAGAATAAGGCCATTTGAAGAAATGACAGGAGGTCCATGTGGCTCAAGAAGTAAGATTCAGGGAGACTAAGAGAGAGCAGTTGGGACAGTGTGGCTGGAGCGTGACCAGTTTAGGGTTTTGTTGGTCATGTGATGGGCTGTCTGTCCTGAGGTTAATGGGAAGCCACTAATATAGTGCCACACCTGGTTGTGCATTAGAATCACCTGGGAAACTTAAAAACCTATTCAGACTCCTGGTCTCATCTCAGAATTCCTTAGAAAGAATCTTTGGGGACAGAGAGTGGGATGCTGTATTTTTAAATGCACCTCTGTTGGTCCCAATGCAGTTAGCTCAGCACCAGCCTGCAGACCTGAATTTGGGAACTACCTGTGGATCTCTGCTTGAGGGATGGAGAGACCCTAGGAGGGTCAAGTGAGTTCCCAGACGGGTGCACAAGAAGGCCCAGCAGATGCTTTCTGAATACACACATCGAACACAACTGATCAAGGATGAGAAACAATTTAAAAGGAGTGCGGAGAGCCATGCCCAAATCATTTCCTAACTCTGTCTGTTCCCCCGTGAAGTATCAGTTCCTCAGCCTGCTTTTGAGAAATTTTTCAGCCTGATCTCCCCCTGTTCAAAAATTCCTCTGTACTTTCCTTTTGAATATGTTTTATTCCTGCTGCTCCTTTCACTTAAATATCCTATCACCACCTTCTCCACTGATCTCCTCTAAGAATCAGATGATGCAGGATGGTTGGTTCATTCATTTCGTACAAAAATCCTAAGTATCTACGGTATTCTAGGCACAGTACCAGGAGTGGGGGCACTCGTGTGCTCAAACACACGTGGCATGTTTGCTCATGGTCATTTCAGCCTGTTATGGGAAATAAACATTAATAAAATAATCATACCCATAAACGTAAAATTTATAACTGTAAAGAGAAGGAAGGAAGGAAGGAGAGCGGAAAGGATGGAAAGAAGGAAGAAAGGAGAAAGAAAGAAATCCATACTCCCAACTCCCAGGCAAACCACCGTTACTATTTTGGTGGAGTTCCTTCCAGGCTTTTTCTCTGCATTTATATCAAAATATGAATATGTATATGCGTGTTGAGACTATACAATGATATTTTATATACTGTTAAAAAATAAAATTTATACCTGTAAAAGATGAAAAGTCTCTTTCCTTTAAACCACCGTAGAAATTTTTTCCCTTTCAAAATGACACCTGTATGGTGTTAGGTAGTGTTCTAATTTCATTCTTTTACATGTAGCTGTCCAGTTTTCCCAGCACCACTTATTGAAGAGGCTGTCTTTTCTCCATTGTATATTCTTGCCTCCTTTGTCAAACATAAGGTGACCATAGGTGCGTGGGTTTATCTCTGGGCTTTCTATCCTGTTCCTATTGATCTATATTTCTGTTTTTGTGCCAGTATCATACTGTCTTGATTATTGTAGCTTTGTACTATAGTCTGGAGACAGGGAGCCTGATTTCTCCAGCTCCATTTTTCTTTCTCAAGATGGCTTTGGCTAGTCAGGGTCTTTTGTGTTTCCATACAAATTGTAATATTTTTTGTTCTAGATCTTTGAAAAATGCCATTGGTAATTTGATAGGGATTGCACTGAAGCTATAGATTGCTTTGGGTAGTATAGTCATTTTCACAATGTGGATTCTTCCAATCCAAGAACATGGTACATCTCTCCATCTATTTGTGTCGTCTTTGATTCTTTCATCAGTGTCTTATAGTTTTTTGCATATAGGTCTTTTGCCTCCTTAGGTAGGCTTATTCCTAGGTATTTTATTCTTTTTGTTGCAATGGTAAATAGGAGTGTTTCCTAAATTTCTCTTTCTGATTTTTCTTTGTTAGTGTATAGGGATGCAAGAGATTTCTGTGTGTAAACTCAAAATGGATTAAAGACCTAAATGTAAGGCCAGACACTATAAAACTCTTAGAAGAAAACATAGGCAGAAAACTCTTTGACATAAACCACAACAAGATCTTTTTTGACCCACCTCCTAGAGTAATGAAAATAAAAACAAAAATAAATAAATGGGACCTAATTAAACATAAAAGCTTTTGCACAGCAAAGGAAACCATAAACAAGACGAAAAGACAACCCTCAGAATGGGAGGAAACATTTGCAAATGAAGCAACTGACAAAGGATTAATCTCCAAAATATACAAGCAGCTCATGCAGCTCAATATCAAAAAAACAAAAAACCCAATCAAAAAATGGGTGGAAGACCTAAATAGACATTTCTCCAAAGAAGATATAACAGATTGCCAACAAACACATGAAAAGATGCTCAACATCACTAATCACTGGAGAAATGCAAGTCAAAACCACAATGAGGTATCACCTCACACTGGTCAGAATGGCCATCATCAAAAAATCTGCAAACAATAAATGCTGGAGAGGGTGTGAAGAAAAAGGAATCCTCTTGCACTGTTGGTGGGAATGTAAATTGATACAGCCACTATGGAGAACAGTATGTAGGTTCCTTAAAAAACTACAAATATAACTACCATATGACCCAGCAATCCCACTACAGGGCATATACCCTGAGAAAACCGTAATTCAAAAAGAGTTATGTACCCCAATGTTCACTGCAGCACTATTTACAATAGCCAGGACATGGACGCAACCTAAATGTTCATTGACAGATGAACAGATAAAGAAAATGTGGCACATACATACAATGGAATATTACTCAGCCATAAAAAGGAACAAAATGGAGTCATTTGTAGTGATGTGGATGGACCTAGAGTCTGTCATACAGAGTGAAGTCAAAAAGAGAAAAACAAATATCATATATTAGTGCATATACATGGAATCTAGAAAAATGATACTGATGAACCTACTTGTAGGGCAGGAAAAGAGATGCAGACGTAGAGAATGAACTTGTGGACACAGTGGGGGAAGGGGAGGGTGGGACGATTTGAGAGAGTAGCACTGACATATATACACTACCATGTGTAAAATAGATAGCTAGTAGGAAACTGCTGTACAGCACAGAGCTCAGTGCTCTGTGACGACCTAGAGGGGTGGGATGGGGAGGGTGGAAGGGAGGCTCATGAGGGAGGGGATACAGGTACACATATAGCTGATTCACTCTGTTGTACAGCAGAAACTAACACAACCTTGTAAAGCAAATATACTCCAATAATAAAAAAAAAAAGACACCTGTAGAACCGTGTTTTAAATTATGTTCATAATCTCAAATGTGTCTTATACGGAGGAAGGGTGTGACAGATGTCTACTGAATTGAATATACCAGGGATGTGATGTGGGAAGTTTGATCTCGTGGAAGATCTGAGTGAGGGGCTGGTTTCAAATAAACCAGTTAAGAGGTTAGTTTAACAGTGGCAAAGTCTATACAAGAGATAATAAGGGTAGAAACTAGGACAGGGGCAGAGGACTGACTGACAGAGAAACAATGAACATGGGAGACAGCTAGGAGGATTTTATCAGGTGTTCCCTTTAGATTGGGGACCTTTTTGAAAGTACTTCCACATAAAAATTCAGTTCTCTTGCCAGCATATCCTGAGGCATAACCAATACTGTGAGCATATGAATAGAACAGGTGGCAGGTAGTCCCTGCCTGAATTTGGAGATCACTTTAAATCCTGGCCATAAAACAATATGACATAACTATACTGAGGTAGGAAAGGCTGGTGGCTGAGAGTTGAATTCATGGAGTCTCCACAGGACAGGGTCTGTGTACCATTACAGACATTTAAAAACAAATGTCTCTAAACTCTTTTGCAACTGCTCTTCAGGGGAACTCAAAGCCATAACTATTTTATGCATGGCTCTAGGAGAGTCAGACGGAAGGAATGGGGGAAAGTTCCAGGTCTGAACTGGAGAGCAGGATAAGCTCTGCCTATTTCCATGACTACACATGCAAAATTTAAATGATATAGTACTGCCAATAAGCAGGGCAACAGATTCTACCTAGAGCAATGATGCTCAAATTGCTTTGATGATGTTTTGCCTCCAAGACAGGATTTCCATTATTACGGAGATGAAGTGCCTCTAATTATTGCAATAACATAATTGTTCCCCAGGGCAGAATTCCTAATAACAGAGCTGTATGCCTCTGCAGCCCCTGTAAGAGATATCCTGAGGGCAGGTTTCTCATTAAGAGCACATATATAGACACACTGCCTCCAGAAGGGAAACAGAATGCCTGAAGCAATAAACTTCCCTTTCCATGCAAGGATTGCATCAGCCTTCTGGGCAAATACCTGCCATCACATTTGCTCTGCCTCCCAGACTGCCAGTGTCTTCAGACCAGAGTTTCATACCTTATAGACAACAAGGAGTTTTGCTGCCCTGTGCTGGGATTTTCCTCCATGTTTTACATGCATTTCAACTCTTCCAAAGGCCTTTGGGAAGAGAGGCAAATTAGAGCCATGATCTAATTTCACCTTGGATGAAGACTTCAATGTCTCTAGACAAGACACATGCATTTTACTCCTATTTGGGTTGAACAGTCTCATAGGATGTTAGACTTGCGCTGATTATACCGTGGGGGGTCAGGCAACCATAAACATATATTTCAGTCTGGGAAGGAATGCCTAAGAATATGGATAATTATACCATTTTATTGTCTTCAGAATGTGTCCACTGTGGCCTCAATGTGCTCGCCCAAGGTGATGTTAAGGTTCCTAGGTCCAGCACTCATCTTTGAGCCATTATTTTGTCGGACCGCTTGGAAGCACCAAGCGCTTGCTCCTTCTTGAAACTTTCTGCTCCCTTAGTTTCTGTTTACTATGCTCTCCTGCTTGTTCCCCCACGTCTCTGAATTCCCACTCCAGTCCTTCCAGTGGGCTCTGCTTCCACCCATTCTTTGCATGTGGCCGTTCCTCAAGGTTCCTTCCTTTGATTCACAGGTGTTCTCATTCTACAAAACTCTCTCTGGATTCACTTCTCCACTCCATGGCTTATTATCTACTGGTGACATCTAGGTCTCTGTCTTTACTCTCCTGAACTCAGACCCATAGTTCCTGTTAGACATTCATTCACTGAAAACTTACTCTGTACCAGGCATTGTCCTAGATGCTACCGTTACAGAATTGGACAAAACACACCGTGATGGTCCTTCAAAGTAGAAGAGAGAGGCAGAAGAGGAGGTTGAAGTGCTGTGTTGTGAGAAGTCAACTGGACTGCACTTGACTTTGTTAGCGCTACGCCATGCGCCAAGGAATGCAGGTGACCTCTAGAAAGCCAGACACCGAGTCTCCCCTAGAACCTCCAGAAGGAACACGTGACTTTAGCTCAAGAGGAACCTTGCTTCCTTCTTTCAAAAATCTTTCTGCTTAAATTTAAATTCTACTCTTTAATAGCTCATCTATCTGTCTTCTCTCCTATACTCTCAGAAGACTGACATCATTGAAGTCCTTTTGATTTCTGTCCCAGCCTACTGCCTGCAACTGGTCTCTGTACCTGCCAAATCTTGTTCTACTCTGATTCTTTCTCCATGTCACAGGCAGAGCAACCTTTCTGCAGCACGTGTATGACTCTGCACTCCCTTGCATAAAATCCTTCAATTCTCTCCCAGAGTTCAAGTCTAAACTCTACAGACATAAAATTCAAGGCTTCCACAATCTATTGTTGACCTACCTTTTCCAATGCTCCATCTTAATATATCACCTTTATAACATACGCCCTAGGATTATTGAAAAACATATTGCTATTTTGCTACTGGGCCCCCTGCACTGTTCTAAGAGCATCTTTTTTAAAAATAAATTTATTTATTTATTTCTGGCTGTGTTGGGTCTCTGTTGCTGCACGCGGGCTTTCTCTAGTTGTGACGAGTGGGGCTACTCTTCGTTGTGGTGCGCAGGCTTCTCTTGTTGCAGAGCATGGGCTCTAGGCGTGTGGGCTTCAGTCGTTGTGGCACGCAAGCTCAGTAGTTGTGGCTTGGGGCTCTAGAGGGCAGGCTCAGTAGTTGTGGCGCACGGGGTTAGTTGCTCCGTGGCATGTAGGATCTTCCCAGACTAGGGCTCGAACCTGTGTCCCCTGCATTGCCAGGTTGCTTCTTAACCACTGCGCCAGCAGGGAAGTCCTCTAAGAGCATCTTGAGGGCTGGGTTTATGTCTCCGCTTTCTCTCTGTCCTCAGTGCCAAGCAAAGGGCTTAGCATGTGGCAAGCATCCAATGAATATTTCGTTCGTTGATCAAAATTTGTGTTGGCTAGTTTGACAAAATAGCCCTGCTGCTGTTCTGAAACCATGCCTGTGACATGCAGGCTGTAAGTTTCAGATTCTTTTCGGAAACATTCAGCAGCATATCTCTACTTAGTTATTATACATTAGCTTGATACAATGTATTAGCCTAATGTCTAAAAGGAAGCAGAGAAATTCTCAAGGATGAGTAAGAATAAGAAATCATTATTCACACACTGTTAATTAGAGTAACATTTCACTCATTTCTTCAGCTTCAGTGAGAAATAAAATATTTTCTCTAAGTGAATTTTTCAGACAGCTAGATTTACCCCTTTAAGCACTAAGTTAATTTTTAAAAATTATCACTGGGAGGGAGTGGTCTTTCTATGATGTACACTCACCTGCCTTACTAATCTAAGCTCACTGAAGATAATTTTTCCTCTTTAGGGACATAATAGAACAGCAATTGTCATTGTTTGCTGCAGAGATAAAGAAAGATATTTATTCCCTTATTAATACTCTTTTAATTCCGAACGGCAGATGTAATTCTGGCTTTCAGAAAGACATTGAAAGAAATGCTTAAGACAGTGAGAGGATGCCAAATAATGTCATATGAAGATGATCAGGGACATTTGGGCTTGGAAAAGAATTGAAAGAGGACTTGAGAATAGCTTGTTAGAATATAAGGGGAAGAGGGGTGATGGAAAAGAATTAGATTGTTTAGTATAACTTCAGAGTGGAAATTACAAGGCTATTGGTTATAAAGAAATAATCTAACAATTAGTTAGGTCTCCATCTTAGATGTAACCAGGGAAGGTGAGGGTCCAGCCATTGTGGGGATCCCTGTCCTGGAATGGAGGCTAGGCTCCATGACTAGAGTAGGAATTTGACATTAGTGCCTGCCTAGTATCCATTTATTCTTTTTCTGGTTGTAGGACCCTACATTTCTTTGGAGAAACCCCTGTCCCATTCTCAGTCCATGAGGTCTGAGGGGGCGCTTCTCCAAGGGCCTCGTAGCTTAGATTAGGATAAGCACACGATCATGTGCTTCTAATCAGTGCATCACACCCCCTTGAATGTTACTGGTTCAGGGAAGATCACTGACCAAGGCAGGTTTATTCAATTTCACGAACACCTATTCTGGAACTGTTAGAAGACAGGGCAAGCATGGTGCTGCTGGCAGGCATCCTACCGCCAGGAGAGGACAACCCATCAGAAAATGGAGCCAACAAAGAGCAAGGCACTGGTGAGAGATGAAGAGAGCCATCCATTCCTGATGTCACCGTGTAAGCACCTGAACCCGGTCACACCTCAAGTCACAGCCCATCCCTGGTCTTCTCAAACACGGAGCCAATGAATTCCCTTTTGTACTGAAGCCAGCTCAGAGCTGAGTTTCTGTCACTTGCAATCAACAGTCCATCAAGGTTGGTTTAATGGCTCCCTATAATTCTAGGAGCCTAGGTGTTTATTAATGGTTCTGTTATTTCTATATTTTGATGTTTTTGTTTGTAATAGATCAACTTCAACCTCATCTGCCTCAAGTGCCTTCTGTCTAGAAACTAAAAGTAAACAAAATTATCAACTTTATTCAGTTAGTTGGCTTAACTGCTCAATTAATCCAAATGATGCCACTGCCTTGGTGGCATCTAGAGGCCTCTCCTGAGAAGTAAAGTACTTGCACCTTTGTGACAAGTCATCCCTGTTTTAAATGTCTGCTATTGCCTACACTCCTATTGTTGGATAAATATACAAGAAAACAAGAAATGATTTATGTTTATGGCTATTCTGCCTACACAACAGCAAAGCTATAAAAACTGAAGATTCAGTCTTTCATTTAGATGATTGGTTTAATATAGATAAGGCCAGTGTAAATCTGATTTAAATTTCTAAAGCCTTGAAAAACCAAAGTAAGGACATACAAACATATTTTAAAAATTGCTCACATGTTAACATTAAATCAGTACTTTTGAATCTATACCCACTGAGATAACTATAATACCACCATATAAGATCAAAATGTAAACATTTAAAAATATTGCTTCTTATACTTTTATTGTAAACTCATTTGTAGGCAGCTGATTAGTTCAATTTGAAATTAAAACTCACTTAAGTAGCATTTGGCAAAGTCAAAACATAAGCTCTAGGGAGAACATTAATAAAAAGTGGTGCTTGATCACAAATTCTGTTCCACCGAAACTTGGTTTATATTGATATTTTGTAATCGAGATGAATAATCTTTTATTCAAATGTTAAAGGCCATCACTAAAAAGTCTACAAGTGACAAATGTTGGAGAGAATGTGGAGAAAAGAGAACCCTCTTGCACTGTTAGGAATGTAAATTGGTGCAGCCACTACGAAAAACATTATGGAAGTTCCTCAAAAAACCAAAAATAGGGCTTCCTTGGTGGCGCAGTGGTTGAGAGTCTGCCTGCCAATGCAGGGGACACAAGTTCGTGCCCGGGTGTGGGAAGATCCCACATGACACGGAGCAGCTGGGCCCGTGAGACATGGCCGCTGAGCCTGTGCGTCCGGAGCCTGTGCTCTGCAACGGGAGAGGCCACAACAGTGAGAGGCCTGAGTAGCGCAAAAAAAACAAAAACAAACAAACAAAAAAAAACAAAAAATAGAGTTGCTATATGATCCAGCAATCCCACTCCTGGGCATACACCCAGACAAAACTATAATTGGAAAAGATACATGCACCCCCTATGTTCATAGCAGCACTATTTACAATAAATAGCCAAGACATGGAAACAACCTAAATGTCCGTTGACAGACGAATGGATAAAGAAGACATGGTACATATATACAATGGAATACTAATCAGCCATAAAAAAAGAATGAAATAATGCCATTTGCAGCAACAAGGATGGACCTAGAGATTATTATACTAAGTGAAGTAAGTCAGAAAGAGAAAGACAAATACCATATGATATCACTTATATGTGAAATCTAAAAATATAATACAAATCAACATATCTATGAAACAAAAACAGACTCACAGACATAGAGAACAGACTTGTGGTTGCCAAGGGGGAGGGGAGAGTGGGGGAAGTATGGATTGGGAGTTTGGGATTAGAAGATGCAATCTATTACATACAGGCTAGATAAACAGCAAGGTCCTACTGTACAGCACAGGGAACTATATTCAATATCCTGTGATAAACCATAATGGAAAAGAATATGAAAAAGAGCCGTGTGGATGAAAGGCTCTTGGAGCTGCAGCCAGGAGTCAGTGCTGTGCCTCTGAGGTGGGAGAGACAACTTCAGGACACTGGTCCACTAGAGACCTCCCAGCTCAGCACAGTATCAAATGGCAAAAATCTCCCAGAGATCTCCATCTCAACACCAGCACCCAGCTTCACTCAATGACCAGCAAGCTACAGTGCTGGACACCCTATGCCAAACAACTAGCAAGACAGGAACACAACCCCACCCATTAGTACAGAGGCTGCCTAAAATCATAATAAGTTCACAGACACCCCAAAACACACCACCAGACGTGGACCTGCCCACCAGAAAGACAAGATCCAACCTCATCCATCAGAACACAGGCACTAGTCCCCTCCAACAGGAAGCCTACACAACCCACTGAACCAACTTTAGCCACTGGGGACAGACACCAAAAACAACAGAAACTACGAACCTGCAACCTGCAAAAAGGAGACGCCAAACACAGTAAGATACGCAAAATGAGAAGACAGGAAAATACACAGCAGATGAAGGAGCAAGATAAAAACCCACCAGACCTAACAAATGAAGAGGAAATAGGTAGTCTACCCGAAAAAGAATTCAGAATAATGATAGTAAAGATGATCCAAAATCTTGGAAATAGAATAGACAAAATGCAAGAAACATTTAACAAGGACCTAGAAGAACTAAAGATGAAACAAACAATGATAAACAACACAATAAATGAAATTAAAAATATTCTAGATGGGATCAATAGCAGAATAACTGAGGCAGAAGAACGGATAAGTGACCTGGAAGATAAAATAGTGGAAATAACTACTGCAGAGCAGAATAAGGAAAAAAGAATGAAAAGAACTGAGGACAGTCTCAGAGACCTCTGGGACAACATTAAACGCACTAACATTCGAATTATAGGGGTTCCAGAAGAAGAAGAGAAAAAGAAAGGGACTGAGAAAATATTTGAAGAGATTACAGTTGAAAACTTCCCTAATATGGGAAAGGAAATAGTTAATCAAGTCCAGGAAGCACAGAGAGTCCCATACAGGATAAATCCAAGGAGAAATACGCCAAGACACATATTAATCAAACTGTCAAAAATTAAATACAAAGAAAACATATTAAAAGCAGCAAGGGAAAAATAACACACAAGGGAATCCCCATAAGGTTAACAGCTGATCTTTCAGCAGAAACTCTGCAAGCCAGAAGGGAGTGGCAGGACATATTGAAAGTGTTGAAGGAGAAAAACCTGCAACCAAGATTACTCTACCCAGCAAGGATCTCATTCAGATTTGATGGAGAAATTAAAACCTTTACAGACAAGCAAAAGCCGAGAGAGTTCAGCACCACTAAACCAGCTTTACAACAAATGCTAAAGGAACTTCTCTAGGCAAGAAACACAAAAGAAGGAAAAGACCTACAATAACGAACCCAAAACAATTAAGAAAATGGGAATAGGAACATACATATCGATAATTACCTTAAATGTAAATGGACTAAATGCTCCCACCAAAAGACACAGATTGGCTGAATGGATACAAAAACAAGGCCCATATATATGCTGTCTACAAGAGACCCACTTCAGACCTAGAGACACATACAGACTGAAAGTAAGGGGATGGAAAAAGATATTCCATGCAAAGGAAACCAAAAGAAAGCTGGAGTAGCAATTCTCATATCAGACAAAATAGACTTTAAAATAAAGACTATTAGAAGAGACAAAGAAGGACACTCCATAATGGTCAAGGGATCGATCCAAGAAGATATAAGAATTGTAAATATTTATGCACCCAACATAGTAGCACCTCAATACATAAGGCAAATACTAACAGCCATAAAATGGGAAATCGACAGTAACACATTCATAGTAGGGGCCTTTAACACCCCACTTTCACCAATGGACAGATCATCCAAAATGAAAATAAATAAGGGAACACAAGCTTTAAATGATACATTAAACAAGATGACTTAATTGATATTTATAGGACATTCCATGCAAAAACAACAGAATACACATTTTTCTCAAGTGCTCATGGAACATCCTCCAGGATAGATCATATCTTGGGTCACAAATCAAGCCTTGGTAAATTTAAGAAAATTGAAATTTTATCAAGTATCTTTTCTGACCACAACGCTATGAGACTAGATATCAATTACAGGAAAAGATCTGTGAAAATACAAACACATGGAGGCTAAACAATACACAACTTTATAACGAAGTGATCACTGAAGAAATCAAAGAGGAAATCAAAAAATACCTAGAAACAAATGACAATGGAGACACGACGACTCAAAACCTATGGGATGCAGGAAAAGCAGTTCTAAGAGGGAAGTTTATAGCAATAGAATCCTACCTGAAGAAACAGGAAACATCTCAAATAAACAACCTAACCTTGCACCTAAAGCAATTAGAGAAAGAAGAACAAAAAACCCCCAAAGTTAGCAGAAGGAAAGAAATCATAAAAATCAGATCAGAAATAAATGAAAAAGAAATGACGGAAACGATAGCAAAGATCAATAAAACTAAAAGCTGGTTCCTTGAGAAGATAAACAAAATTGATAAACCATTAGCCAGACTCGTCAAGGAAAAAAAGGGAGAAGACTCAAATCAATAGAATTAGAAATGAAAAAGGAGAAGTAACAACTGACAATGCAGAAATACAAAAGATCATGAGAGATTACTACAAGCAACTCTATGCCAGTAAAATGGACAACCTGGAAGAAATGGACAAATTCTTAGAAATGCACAACCTGCCAAGACTGAATCAGGAAGAAATAGAAAATATGAACAGACCAATCACAAGCACTGAAATTGAAACTGTGATTAAAACTCTTCCAACAAACAAAAGCCCAGGACCAGATGGCTTCACAGGCGAATTCTATCAAACATTTAGAGAAGAGCTAACACCTATCCTTCTCAAACTCTTCCAAAATATAGCAGAGGGAGGAACATTCCCAAACTCATTCTTCGAGGTCACCATCACCCTGATACCAAAACCAGACAAGGAGGTCACAAAGAAAGAAAACTACAGGCCAATATCACTGATGAACATAGATGCAAAAATCCTCAACAAAATACTAGCAAACAGAATCCAACAGCACATTACAAGGATTGTACACCATGATCAGGTGGGGTTTATTCCAGGAATGCAAGGATTCTTCAATATATGCAAATCAATCAATGTGATACACCATATTAAAAAATTGAAGGAGAAAAACCATATGATCATCTCAATAGATGCAGAGAAAGCTTTTGACAAAATTCAACACCCATTTATGATAAAAACCCTGCAGAAAGTAGGCATAGAGGGAACTTTCCTCAACATAATAAAGGCCATATATGACAAACCCACAGGCAACATCGTCCTCATTGGTGTAATACTGAAAGTATTTCCACTGAGATCAGGAACAAGACAAGGTTGCCCACTCTCACCACTCTTACTCAACACAATTTTGGAATTTTTAGCCACAGCAATCAGAGAAGAAAAGGAAACAAAAGGAATCCAAATCGGAAAAGAAGAAGTAAAGCTGTCACTGTTTGCAAATGACATGACACTATACATAGAGAATCCTAAAGATGCTACCAGAAAACTGCTAGAGCTAATCAATGAATTTGGTAAAGTAGCAGGATACAAAATTAATGCACAGAAATCTCTGGCATTCCTATATACTAATGATGAAAAATCTGAAAGTGAAATCAAGAAAACCTTCCCATTTACCACTGCAACAAAAAGAATAAAATATCTAGGAATAAACCTACCTAAGAAGACAAAAGACCTGTATCCAGAAAATTATAAGACACTGATGAAAGAAATTAAAGATGATACAAATAGATGGAGAGATATACCATGTTCTTGGATTGGAAGAATCAACATTGTGAAAATGACTCTACTACCCAAAGCAATCTACAGATTCTATGCAATCCTTATCAAACTACCACTGGCATTTTTCACAGGACAAGAACAAAAAATTTCACAATTTGTATGGAAACACAAAAGACCCCGAATAGCCAAAACAATTTTGAGAACGAAAAACGGAGCTGGAGGAATCAGGCTCCCTGACTTCAGACTATACTACAAAGCTACAGTAATCAAGACAGTAAGGTACTGCCACAAAAACAGAAAGATAGATCAATGGAACAGGATAGAAAGCCCAGAGATAAACCCACACACATATGGTCACCTTATGTTTGATAAAGGAGGCAGGAATGTACAGTGGAGAAACGACAGCCTCTTCAATAAGTGGTGCTGGGAAAACTGAACAGGTACATGTAAAGGTATGAGATTAGATCACTCCCTAACACCATACACAAAAATAAGCTCAAAATGGATTAAAGACCTATATGTAAGGCCAGAAACCATCAAACTCTTAGAGGAAAACATAGGCAGAACACTCTATGACTTAAATCACAGCAAGATACTTTTTGACCGACCTCCTAGACAAATGGAAATAAAAACAAAAATAAACAAATGGGACCTAATGAAGCTTCAAAGCTTTTGCACAGCAAAGGAAACCATAAACAAGACCAAAAGACAACCCTCAGAATGGGAGAAAATATTTGCAAATGAAGCAACTGACAAAGGATTAATCTCCAAAATTTATAAGCAGGCCATGCAGCTCAATAACAAAAAAACAAACAACCCAATCCAAAAATGGGCAGAAGACCTAAATAAACATTTCTCCAAAAAAGATATACAGATGCCAACAAACACATGAAAGAATGCTCAACATTATTAATCATTAGAGAAATGCAAATCAAAACTACAATGAGATATCATCTCACACCAGTCAGAATGGCCATCTTCAAAAAATCTAGAAACAATAAATGCTGGAGAGGGTGTGGAGGAAAGGGAACACTCTTGCACTGCTGGTGGGAATGTGAATTGGTACAGCCACTATGGAGAACAGTATGGAAGTTCCTTATAAAACTACAAATAGAACTACCATATGACCCAGCAATCCCACTACTGGGCATATACCCTGAGAAAATCATAATTCAAAAAGACTCATGTACCAAAATGTTCATTGCAGCTCTATTTACAATAGCCAGGAGATGGAAACAACCTAAGTGCCCATCATTGGATGAATGGATGAAGATGTGGCACATATATACAATGGAATATTACTCAGCCATAAAAAGAAATGAAATGGAGCTATTTGTAATGAGGTGGATGGACCTAGAGTCTGTCATACAGAGTGAAGTTAGTCAGAAAGAGAAAGACAAATACTGTATGCTAACACATATATATGGAATTTAAGAGAAAAAAATGTCATGAAGAACCTAGGGGTAAGACAGGAATAAAGACACAGACCTACTAGAGCATGGGCTTGAGGATATGGGGAGGGGGAAGGGTAAGCTGTGACAAAGCGAGAGCGTGGCATGGACATATATACACTACCAAATGTAAAATAGATAGCTAGTGGGAAGCAGCCGCATAGCACAGGGAGATCAGCTGGTGCTTTCTGACCACCTAGAGGGGTGGGATAGGGAGGGTGGGAGTGAGGGAGACGCAAGAGGGAAGAGATATGGGAACATATGTATATGTATAACTGATTCACTTTGTTATAAAGCAGAAACTGACACACCATTGTAAAGCAATTATACTCCGATAAAGATTAAAAAAAAAAAAAAGAATTAGGGCTAACAAGTCAGTATATTAGAAAGTATTACTCAACACTGGACACAGTCAAAGAATTTTTCCTTTTGTGTTGTTCTAACAATGTCAATCCTTTTCTAAAATAGGAATTCTAAAATTTTTCACTTCTGAATTCTGCATATGATTGCTTTTGTTCACTTATCCACTTAATTATGCTTCTCCTTTATCAGAAAAAAATAGAGGAAAATGGTGGAATTTCTTCTCTGCCAATGAGAAAATAATGGTAATATCTTTCTTATTTTTTATACTTTTCAGAAATTACAGGATGTTCAGCTGAGATTATGTCTTTCTCGTAACTTAAAAACCAGCAGCCCATGGAGTAAACTTGATCCATGGATGTGTGGACCATATTGTACTAACATTAAAATTTTAAAAAGGTGCTGATGATTAAAAATTAAGATAGTTCAAATTAAATTCCTTATTTCTAGTTTCCCTTGAAAAATGAGATGGTGGGGAGGCAACGGACCTGCATGTCCATTTGGTGGCAAAAATATGCCAGAATTGAGTGGCAGGTGTCTCCCCTGGACGGGGCACACACTGAAGTCCCCACCATTCCCCTTTAAGTTACACCTGGCCAGCTTTTGGATTCATTTTCATTAGGGAAATCAACCTACCTGTTTAATATATTTTGAGCGGGGTAGCAGGGAGAAATAAAACTGTGAGAACACAGCACCCATGAAGAGAAAAAGTGCTAATACTGATAGTTTGGGTCATGCCTGGTGACACTGGAGGTGGAGGTGATAAATACTAAGACTTGAGTGATGATGGGGAGTTCCCTCGCTTTAAAGATATCTTTAGCGCCACATAAATGTTGAAGCAATATTTGAACCCCATTAATCAAGTCAGAAGAAAAAACAAAAATTGGAGAGAGATAAGCTTTGTGGTAAGCTAAGTGGTAGAAACAGTCAATTAAATTCACTTATTAAAAATAATACTTGATATTGATATATCATTTTCCCATAGTTAATTTAATCAACTTATAGCAATGATTAAGTTATAGCAGTGGTAAACAATCATTAATACTGTTCAAAATGTTAGGCTGTCCCTTTTCTTCTAGGCACATAGTAAGACTGTATTTCCCTGCTGGGTTGAATTTGGGCAAAGCCATGTGACTTGTTTTGGCCATTGAAACATGAGTGAAAAAGAAGTGTTTCACTTCTGGGCAGAAGCTTTAAGAGCCCATGCATGTTTAGCCACCCTCTCTTCCTTCTGCAATTCGAATGTTCCAGAGAGTGCTATTCTACCAGCCTATACTTTAGAAGGCAGCAAAGCCCCCAGCAGACCCCTGGTGCGCGTGCAGTGTGGATGGGAAATTTCCTTTTGTTTTAAAACACTGCAGGCTGCTTGTGACAGTGGCAAAGCTTATTTGCCTCTCCTGGATTTTGATCTACCATGTTGCTCGAGCTTCATTCATTCAAGGTTTTTGACATGTCTGTCTCTTATTCATATTATTAAAAAAACTGTTTTCTTCATATCATGGTTATATTAAAACTTGAAAAATTCAGCCTTAATCTAAGCAATACATGTGGTACATAAAATAAGAAACTGTGCTCTCAAGTTCCAACTTTGGCTCCAGATTTAAATGCCATGCCAATAATTTGTAAACTATACTGCTTTCTTGATATGACAGAAATCAGAGAGAGATGTATATTACAGATTTAATATATGTGAATACACCATCTATAAACCATATCAGGTTTGTTGGCAAAAATCATTAATAAGGACAATATCATCAGTGCAATGATCTACTTTGCATATGCAAATCCAAAGGTGTACAGGTATAAAGTTGATACATACACATTTTTACAGCCTTCCCCAATTGCATCTTTGAGTACTTGACCTTTAGCATCCATGAAAATCGTTATGTATAGAGCTGGTATATGTGATCTGATGTGGGACATGGACTCATGTGCAATTATCATTTTCCAACAGATTGAGTAGATTACGGAAAGGGGTGGGGGATATATTTTATGGAGGTGATGGCCAAGAAAAGGTCTTAAGAGATACCTGCCATCTGTCACAATGTGACCTAAAACCCCAACAACCCCTGTAATTACACTGTATAAACAACAAGGCTTCTAAACGTAATTCCCTTACAATAGGAAACACGGGTGACGAGTTTAGATATCAGAAAGAAAAAAAAAAAAAAACTTTTCAAAAAAAGTTTCTTTCTGGAACTCTGTTTCACAAAGACATGATTAAAATGATCAAAACCATCCTATTTGAGAATGAGTTTTGGAATTAGAGACATTTAGCTCCAAAAAAGGAGAGACTAACAAGAGACATACTAGCCACTGCCAACTATCTGAAGGGGTTGTCATCGCAAAGAAGAACTGGATTTACTTGTTTATACGAAAAGGAGGTAGGATGGAGAAAAGTGGGCAAACCTACAAATAAATTTTAGGCTAAAATTAAGAAAGATTATTTCTAATTGCTCATCTTTGGGCAGCTCCAACAGCCTTCAAGAGGGACCATGTGACCTCTCTGTGCAGAAAGGGCTTTCTAGAATCTTAATATCAAGAAGGATTATAAAGACCAACTAATTTACCACCCTTTTCCAAAGCTTCAGTTCTTTGATTAAGAGTTAATTCACGAAGAGCAGAGAGTAAATTCTTCCCTCTAGGACTATTAATAACAGACCTATAAATTATTGCAGGTTAATCAAATATTAAAATTACTTCAAGATAATACCTTTCATTTTCTCTTAATACGTCTCTTCCTTTCTTCCAGGTGTAGACAGGTTTCGGAGAGGCTTTCGGCTTACACTCAATGACAACTTCACCTCCCACTTTGACAAGCGTTACTCTTTTTAAGAGGGTTCTTGAAAAATCTGGGCCCACAGCTGGAAGAGAATATAGAAAATAGAATAATTAATTATTATGGAAGAAAAAAACCACTAGATCATTCTTTATAGCTTTTTTCTTTCTGTAATGGACTTATTGCTGTCTTGGGCATCAAAGGGAGGATGCTACATTTTTTTCTGAAGTAAAGGGAGTAGCACTGGATGTTTTGATAGATTATGGAAAGTTGAGCTGTAATTTGTATATGGTAAAATATACCAGTTGTAAGTGCACACAGCTTGATGCATTTGGTATACTCCAACGGGAAGATCAAAATATAGAACATTCTATCACCTTACTGAGTGATTCTTTAAAAAAAATTATTCCATGTTCAAATGAAGATAAATTTAAAAATTTAAGGGAAGCAAAAAGGGGAGACAAAACAAAAACCCATAAGGTATTTTTCTGATTGTGTAGACTAAACCTTCCCTTCATTGACAGTTACCACCTCTGCTCTTTTCCATAGCACTCTGTGCATGTCTCCATCAGAAGATGTGCTGGAATGTCTATAGCATCACCATCTGTAAAGCTTCTCCTTAAAATCAACGACTTTGTTCAGCTTTCCACTACTACTGCCCAATGCAGTGCTTGGTTCTTGCTGGATAAATTGTGACTTACTCTTACAAAACTCGATTCTATCCTCACTACCAGTATTCTAAAAATTCATTCATGTTGACACCAAATATGTAGTTATGGGGATGTAACATTAAATAATTCTTTCTTTCCTAAAACAAAAGATATATATCTGTATCCTTACAGAAATATAGAAGGGGCCTTTCTGAAAAATCTCTATTTTCTTCTGCATTAGTTGAATTAACATGTTTTAGGATATGTTGTGAGCACAGATTCATCTCCTGGAATCTTAATTTTATCATATTTAAAATCCCAAACTCACTGCCATTTGACCTGATGGAATTTAAGATTTAGTACCATGCTGAATGTGAAATTTAAATGCTAACCACAAATTACTTGAAAGAGGACAGGTAGTGAGTGTGTATGTATGTAGGTGGGGAGGACGGGGGTCAGTTTTTTTAAACGTACCCAAACTGTAAGCTGGTGATTTAAAAAAATAAAAGCAGGCTTCAGCAGAAGCAAGGTAAACCTTTATTAAGTGCTTTTGTCACGGAAATACTTTCAGTGTCTAGAAAGAAAGAAAGATGGAAAGGTTACTTTTTACTGGGGTGATGCAATGTACACATGGGGCTGGTTTTACTACGTGAAGATTAAAGTAAATAAATGAATCTAGCAGGCAATTGATACTTCAATCTGTGCTCCTTGGATTCATGAGGGGAATCTATAATTCAAAGAGTAATTCCATAATGATAAATGAAATTAATAAGTAGAGTGCAAGTACAAATGTTTTTGCTATAATTAGATAGATGCATTCCTTGTATGATCTGCAAAATCACATAATAAAAATTATAGGGTTCTGAAAAAGATAAGGTCAGGACAGACATACTCAATATTTATGTAACAGGAATACTAACAAAAACAATAATCATTCTAGTAAATATGTTAGCATGACTGAAAAGACAGATTAAATCCCTAATAGATAAATACTACAAAAAATACAGGACTTCAGTGTGTGTGTGTGTGTGTGTGTGTGTGTGTGTGTGTGTGTGTGTGTGAAGACAGCTTGATGAAACAAGGGAGCTGGAAGAGAGAAGAGTTGAGATTGGTAAAGTATAAAACAAGTACAAAGTGCAGAAGAGAACCACGCTCTGAACATCGCTATGTTAGAGTATGTGACCAAACTCAGTCAAGAGGAAAATGTGGGCTGAATGGGAGTCACGGTCAATGTGCTTCCCGCCTTGGCTAGCTGTGTTGACCTGAGTTAGTGGGCCTTGTTCTCGGTTGCTGGAACTAGTGACATACACAAAGCCAGCATCTGCTATACTGACCTCATTTGCCACTCCCACACATGCTAATTTTCAACACAGAAAAGTTACTTTTTCTTTTTCTTTTTGGCCTCACCGCATGGCATGTGGGATCTTAGTTCCCTGACCAGGGATGGAATCTGTGCCCCCTGCAGTGGAAGCACAGAGTCTTAACCACTGGATCGCCAGGGAAGTCCCACAGAAAGGTTCTTGTAGCAGAATAGACTCACTCCCATCTTATGGAAACACCTGAACTGACACATTAATGTAAAAAAAAAAAAAAAAAAATCAAGTTTCTAGAACATTTTAAAAAAGGGTATTGTGTGAAATAAAGGTACAAATCTGTAACATACAAAAATCCCTTCTTAAAACTATATCTTTCTACACACATTTTTATCACTTTAGGCAGACATTTTTCATCTGTTCAACAGGAATTCTGCAGTTGCATTTGAAATGAGTTACATAAATCAAACCATGCACAACACATGGGTGTATTTGTCAAAAAACTATGTATTGCGTTTACGCTTTGAAATAGCATGATATCAGCCACACAGAAGGCAGAAAACACACACTCCAGTGTCAAAAGAATTTGTACTGTACTATGTATGTGCATATTATCTTTTGGATATCCTAGAGATAAGACTGCCTTTGAATGTCTTTCACTAATAAAAATGGAATTATAAATTTAAATCTTTTCTCTTTGTCTACTTCGTTTGCTTAATTTATTTCTAGTGTTACCAAACTCTGCAAATCTATCAGTTGCCACCATAAGCTGCAATGCTTCCTAGGGCAAAATTGTTAGACCTTCATCTGTTTTTGAGTACTTGATTCATTAATGGTGTCTTAATACTCTGTCATTTTGTGACCATCTTTCACACCTGAGATACCCTAAAGCTTGTGGGATGACGCTCTTTCATGTCTGTACCTTATATTTATTCTGATTACTAACCAGGAGAGTTAGTAATCAGGAGAGGAGAGCTTGAAGGCAAAGTAAAAGGACCCTGTTAATTTGACATTCACAGAGAATCAGGTTTTAAGTTATTGGTAAGGTCCCAATAGGGCACTGTTAGAATCCAACCTTTGCTAGCACTGGAAAAAGTGAGTGCACTTTGAAGGTGAGATTTCAGTGGGTTCCTAGTAGTTCAGAAAAGATAAAACCAATTGTCCAATTACCCACTTGAGTCCGAGAGTAGCACCAATCCTGGGAGATCCTCTTTTGCTAAATCTAATACACTTCGAGGACAATTATTTTTTACACGGACGACTAGGGGGCACTGCTCACCCAGTGTTGGAATAAGCCACCTCTTCCCTGTGGAAAATCAACTTTTTATTATTTATCAATGATCTTTAATTCATTAACATTACATTACCTAGGAGAAGCATCATCCGGCTGAGAGAAGCCTTCTATGTGATTCTCAACTGTTTGTTTTTACTTAATTAGATGGCTCTTGGTCACATGTCAAGGGTATTTTAAGGGGCCAACAGAACCCTTGAAAACTGAAGTCGTGCCTTAGGATCATTTCTCAAGAGAGATAGTAAGAATGATAACTCCTTAATGGGATGTGCAGTGGCAGTCCCATCTGGGAAATAGATGGGTGTGATGTGTTACTCTATTATTGAAGGGGAAAGGATAATTATGTGTGCCTGTTCTGTCATAGTCTGTAGACACAACACTGGGAACACTGCCAGTTGATGGAGACTATTAAGGATGGCTCTTTTAGAAGTTCAGAATTTCATATTATTTTAACTTTTATTTATTATCTTTATTACCTCATCACTCCATAAAAATAAACCCAGAGTACATATATTCATTCAAGTATTTCCACCACTGAAGAGATAGTGCTGGTATCAGATACTAAAACCCCAAACCTCTCCTGGTTGCTGGGTAGGTAACTAGAAAGCTGGCCATACTGGAAATATTCTTCTTTCTGGATCCATCATTTCAGAATGGCTGATGCAAAATCAGCCTCTGTGACTTGGGATGATATTCACAAGACTGTCAAGAAATGCTGAAGTAAGAGTTTTCTGTTCTAACATCAACATAATGTGTTCCTTCTAAGTCTCTAATAGTCTGCCCTGCTGGTTTTGGTCTCATTCACTGAACGTCCCGTTTCCCCAGGGCTCCTCCTACCATGGTACCTCTTGTTTATGGGCTCCTGCTCTTTCGGGAAAGTTATTATAAAACCAAACAAATAACATTTACAGTCACAAGGTTGCTTTGCAGATTAAATAAAATACATGTACTGTACATAAAGTACTTAGTTCAATATTTTCCCAGAGTAAGTCCTTTATACCAACTCTTCCCCTCTGCTATTACTACTATCACCACCACCATTTTTAGAGCATTTTAAGCTGAAAAGCTTAAAGAAATATAGTTTTGTTTGAAAAAAAAAACTTTTTATTTTGAAATAATTATAGATTCATAGGAAGTTGCAAAGATAGTACAGAGAGGTCCTGTGTATCCTTCACTGAGTTTCTCTCAGTGGTTACAGCTTATGTGAGCATAGTACAACATCAAAACAAGAAAACTGATCATGGGCACAGGGTGTAGAGTTCTATGCTATTTTATGAAATACTTCGATGTTTGTACCTTTCACTGAAATAAAGATACAGAACGCTTCCATCACCACAAAGATCTCTCTCAGGCTACCCTTTTAGAGGCACATCCAACACCCTCCTGTTTGTCCTCCCTATGCCTAGAATCTACCAATCTGTTCTGCAACTCTATAGTTTTGAGAAAAAAAAAATATATATATGTATATATAAAATCATACATTATATGATCTTATGGGATTTCTTTTTTTCAGTCAGCATAATGCTCTTGAGATCCACCCAGGTTGCTAGGTGAGTTCCTTTCTATTGCTGAGTAGTCATATCTTATATCTTACCCATCCTGGTATGGACGAGAAATTCATCTTTACTGTTGGCATTTCAGGCACTGTGATAACTGACAAATGCTTTTAAGCACAGGAACCATTTCAGGATCTTTCAACACTTTCTCTGTCAACAAGTAGGATGCAGATTAGCCCTTTTTTCTTTTTATAAAGGTTTGAAAGCCAAAAATCAATTGTGTAGACATAGGTGGAATCTTTCTCATTCAAAGAAAAAGATTTTAAAGCCATTTTAGAACGTCATTTCTTATACAATAATTAACATGTTGATTGAAAATCATTCTTACATGTCTTAAAAGCTTTAGCTGCTAAACCCCTATTAACCTCCCTTGAGCTACCCTATCTGTATGACGATCATAAGACAGTATGTGTTTTTAAATATCTGGAAGCACTTGACCTTGCTATATCAGTCCAAGTTAGTGACATTCCATTACACTTGGCACAATGTCCTAAACACTCACACACATTTGTGTCCTTGGTTAAACAAGTAGTGTATGGCAGTACAATGTCACATTTGATTACGAGTAACTTTGTCATGAGATCGAAATCTTTGTTGAATTTTATTTATTTTTTAAAAAATTTTTTTGGCTGTGTTGGGTCTGTTGCCGCGCACGGGCTTTTTTCTCCAGTTGCGGTGAGCAGGGGCTACTCTTCATTGTGGTGCGCAGGCTTCTCATTGCGGTGGCTTCTCGTTGCGGAGCACGGGCTCTAGGCACGCGGGCTCAGTAGTTGTGACGCGTGGGCTTAGTTGCTGCGCAGCATGTGGGATCCTCCCAGACCAGGCCATGAACCTGTGTCCCCTGCATTGGCAGGCGGATTCTTAACCACTGCACCAGCAGGGAAGCCTCTATTTGTTGACTTAACAGAAGAGGGTAATTAGACTGTGAGAATTCTGGAATTCCAGTGGTTAAGAAACGGTAGTACTTGCAATTAGCAATTATTAGCTCATCGGTTCCTTGAAGGCAGAGACTATGAATTATGGATCTTGGACTTAGCACAGTCCTTGGTACGAGGTAGATGTTCGATCAGTATGTGCTGAATTAATGTGTGTTGTAGGAGAAAACTCAGGAATTAAGTTCCAAACAGGAAATTCCCTTCTCATGATGCTTTGGCTGGATATCACAACCCTTTCTTTTATCCAAGTGGGGTTGTAAATGGCTTCTTGAACTTCCTGGCTTGTGTACAGGACACTCTGTCCTCTCTGGACGTCAGTCAAACGAAGCAGAATTACCCAAGAAACAATCTGGGCTGTTGATACGGTTGTCCCTTGGCATCTGCTATCCACAGGGAGATTGGCTCCAGGACCCTGAAGGTACCAAAATCCACAGATACTATAGTCCCTCATTTGAATAGCATAGTGCAAGGAATACAGCCAGCTCCCCATAACTGGCGGATGCAGAGTGCTGGCTGTATTCTCACACCACGTGTACTGGTGTGACGGTAGATGTTTAACAACTGGCTCTCCAAGCAAAACAAAACACCAAAGAATTTGGTTTTCGGTGCTTGCCAATTTCTGTGGTCTAAATACTCCCATTAGGGCCGAGTTCAGGCTACCAACAAGAAGTCATTGAACGCTGAACTGAGAAGGATATACCAACTCAGCTCCTGCCAATATGAACTAGCTCCGGCACATAATATCCTTTCCCTGCTTCCCTAAAGCACATACTTAGGAGAAGGGTACAGGGCAAGTGGGCCCTGGGAGTTCAGCTTTCCCCAGATTTGGGCCTTTCTCTGAGGCAACACACGACTGTCTCCCCTTTCCTCCCGGGTTCTCCCAGACAACCCAGTGGTGAGAAGATGGGAACTTCAGTTCCCTTCCAATTCCTTTGATTGGTTCACTCTGTTTAAAGAATCTGTATCCTGACACTTCGTGAGTGACAATAACACAGCAGTTTTAAGGGCTTCAGCTACATGTGCCCTGACCTAGACAAGCGGGCTCAAGAGAAACAGACTGCAATGTGGACAAGCGATGTTTATACAGCCCAGCAGTGACTGATCTCTTGCTTATCATGTTCCTTCAATAAGGCACTTAAGTGAAGGAGTTTTTTGCTTTGTTTTTTTGTTTGTTGCTTTTTTTTTTTTTTGCCTCTGCACTATGCTTATTCTCAACCACATTCAAAAGGCTTTATTAAAAGCAATGTGCCTCATACTAAGTACAAATGAATTTCTTCAGGAGCCTAGAAGAGCCAATGTCTGTTCATGTTGGGAAAAAAAAAGCTGGAATGTTGTTGGTACAAACGCTCTGTTTCTAGAAGAAATTGTCTCACGTGATTAATAGAGCTTTTGTCAATACTAGGTTCAATCATGGAAGCATGGATTAATTGGAAGTAGAGTGGTTATACCAACAAATCATTATTCCTCCCTCCAACTCCTACTTGCTTTTACAAGTTAGCTACTCCGCTGGGATGGCTTAAGATTGGATAACAAAGCGTTCTATAGAGCAGACCTTAGATGGGGCACCTAAATTTAACTGATCATAAGAATCACTTGGAGGTCCTCCTCAACTCTACCCACCATGAAAGGGGACCTGAGAATTTAAATTTTACTATTTTTGCCACTAAAACAGTGATCCTCAGAGCAGAAGCATTGGTGATCACCTGGGAGCTTGTTAAAAATGCAGACTCTCAGGCCCCACCCCAGATCTGAAATCAGAATCTGAATTTAACAAGACCCCCAAGTAGTTTAAAAATGCATCAAGGTTGGAAACTCACTGCTAAATCTTTGTGAACACCAATTCTAACACTCCCTGGGTCAGGCTACTAAAAGAGGATCAATGTGCTGCCAGAAAGTAGTGGAGAGAAAAAATATTTCATTTATTTATTTATTCAGTAATTCACAGAGACTTGCAGCAGATAATGATAAAAGACATAAAGTAATAAATACATTTAAAATATGGCTGATGTCAAATATAGGAAAGGTAGGAAACTATCTTACTAGACTTAGTACAATAAAGTGAGCTACTCTGAAGCCAAAACAGACAAGTCAACGTGACGGGCAGAGGGAAAAAGAATATATTTCTTTCTAACTAATAAAAAACAAACAAAAACGAAAAACCAAACCATATAATTTTTTAGAAGACAAACTTTCCTCCTGATTCTACACCTTAACAATTTATTGGAAATCCCTTTATGGAAAGGACTAACGACTTTGGAATGGATAATGCCTTCATAGCACTTTTACAGAAAACTCAGACTTCGGTGGAAGGATAGGTACATCCGGCCCTCAGTACCCATCGCTTCCGAAATCTACAGTTGGTTGAATCCAACAACACTGAATTTGCAGATACAGTGGGCCAACAGTACATGGGATTAAGACTCAGTGATGCCTCGGGCTGTGTTCCTGAGTTATATTTTAAACTCTAACTCACTGAAGGCATTTCTTTTGGGGAAATGACATAAGGAACTGTCATAATATTTATCCTTCAGATTTCAAAGTCTCCCTTCAGTTGGCTTTAAGCCACCGAAGGGAGACGCCAAGAACATCTAAGTATAATCCTCACATGGCAGCCAAAGTCACTCTGTGGGCCTAATTCTAACTCACCATCTTGGTAAAATGGGGCATTTAAGACATGGTTGGAAGCTCTGATGCTTGATATTTCTCTTCTGCAGAAGGACTTCAGTTTCAGAGTCCTGATTTAAATCAGAAGGTTTGCCAGGTAGACCATATTCAACTTAAACAAACAGACAACAACAACAACAAACCCTCTGTTCAGGCTAGATTTCCTATTTTAGGATCGTGGTTTCCCAAGGGCAGCGTTGGACCGGCAGCATCGACATCACCTGGGAACTTGTTAGAAATACACATCCTCAGGCATCACCCCAGAACTACTGTGTCAGAAACTCTGGAGGTAGCGCTCAGCAATCTGTGTTTTAACAAGTCCTCCAAGTGATTCTGATGGTGTGGTAAAGTTTGAGAATCAATACCATGGGAAAACTTAATTACCTTCTGATCTAATCGATTACAGCAGTAAGTTCCCAAACTGTGCTGTCCATTGGAATCACACCTGGGCGGCTTTAAGGAATAAAGGGTCCTGGGGTCCCAGGCCCAGGGATTGAATTAGTTGGTAGGGAGGATGGTAGAGTATTGGGCTCTTAAAGAACTCCCTAGATGACTGTCATATGCAGCACAATTTGAGAACCACTGCCATGGGGTTTTCTGGTGATTGTGCAGCTGTCTACATTATAAGCTTTTGGTATGGATACTAGTGAAAAACAAACAAAACACATCTTACTATATTGCTACACTTTTAGATTTGCAAGAAGTTTTCACATGTGATCTCTTTTAGTTTTGGCAATGAGGAGTAGCACCCTCATTTTACTGATAAATGTAGGCTTAGCAACTTGTTAAAAGATACCAAATTTGCATTTGAGATCCAAGTGCATAGCTTCCCCTTTTCAGGACGCGTTATGCAAAGCTCCTGCCTAGATGACATTTGGGTAAGAAAGGCGTCCGTCCTCTCATTGGATGCTGATCCCACTCAGCATTGGATGCAAATCAGTATATTTGATTATTTTGTAATCTGGCTCAACGAGGCAGTTGAGAAATCAGATGCAGATGAGCCCTTGTGGAAGTCCCTGTGAAATAACTTTCAGTTTAGCCTTAATGTTTTTCTAATTTGTGAGCCAATCATTTGGACAAATGCCAAATTAACCAGATAATTGCTCAAGCCTGCACCTCACTTTAATTGGACCATCAGTTCCTTAATGGCATTGGAATGTCCTGCCAGGGTCTGATGTTCTCCACCACATGGGCCAGGAGAATCCCCACGGTCCTGAACCATCAGACGGAAACTCCTCAGGGTGAAGCTACTTCTATCCCTTACACAGTCTTGGCAAACTCAGGTCACATTCAAGACCACTTGAATGTGAAGACACCCACTTGCTCTTTGAGATAGTTCATCCCATTTCAAAATCAAAGGTACTCTAGTGACACTGCTGGTTATGACCCAGGTAAACTGGACCCAGTACCCAAGCATCTTGCTCTAGCAAATCACTTGTCTTCTGTACAGAATTATTGGTACCCTCACTCAGACTCTTTTTTCTGGCCCCAGCTGCTGCGAGCATTGGTTGTCTAACATCTCCAGCTGTCTCCCCTTCTCTGGGAAATTGACTGGGAGGTTTTGCTCCATCTGCCCTGCCATTGCTACCACCACCTAAAGGGCAGTCCAATGAATAACTGATACGGAGATTTTTTTAAAAGGCCAGCCTCCTTGCCTAAGGTGGGAATAGCTCTGAGATGCAGTTTATACTCTAGACATCCCCCTCCAGGATGCGATATAGGCGAGACTTCATCTGAGACCCTGTCCCTGCTCAGCTGCCCTCCATCGCCTCCCTAGCTTGCTTTCTCTTCCAGGTTTTTCCCAGAGGACACTCCTGCAGTGACTCATAGGTACCTGAATCCCTGCCTCTGCTTTTGAGGGCTTAGGCATCCTCTTTCTTTACCACACGATATATACAGAATGACATTAGTATTCTGTCGGAGCAGCACAGAACATCTCAAGTTTAGCAATTCAGTCAGCATTCCCTAGAACCAATATGATCATCTACCTAAGTAGACACAAACATTAAACATGAATAGAAATATTTCATTAGAAAAGTTACTTTTAAATCAATAAAATACTAGTTTGGGTTTTTTTAATTATATTTTTTATAAAAGACTCAAATTTCCTCACGATTATAAGAGTCTATTCACTCTAACTCCAACATGCCTTCATAAGTGGAGAGGGAGATGCGATGATGGTATGACCCAGGGAATTGTGTAGCACCCCAGGGATGCCCACGAGCATATGTCACACGAGTGAATCTCATCCATGACCTAGGCTAACACAGGAGAAAAAGTCTGGGAACAGTAGCCTTGAGGAATAATAAACTATCAATTGCAATAGGTCAGTCACAAACAAGGACATTTCTATTTGATGTACTCCTAACCAGGCCTACTCTAATACACTGACCTCAAAGTAAAAGTCTCCCTATGGCATTCACCCACCCGGTGAGTAAATCACCCAGCACCTAGGTTAATTATTTAGCAGTTTCAATCCATTAATTATAGATACGTTACATATACATGAAATACCCAGACAGAACACATAAAACAAGACCAAGGGAAAAGCCTATTAAATATATGCTTCCTAACCATCTCTTATTCATGACTTTAGAGCTATTACCCAGCATGAAAGGGAATCTCCTCTCTAGCATTGGAGGATGCTGAAATTTGATCGATAGCTGGAACCAACCTCCATTTTTTCTTCCTCATACTGAAGTATCTTGTTTTCATTTTGTTTCTTTGTTCATTTCAACCTCTCTAAGATTCTAATACAGGTAATAACTGCTCAGTTATTTGATCCATAAGAGTCAAACTATTACCATTCGACAAGAAACAAAGTGACTTGTGAAACACAATCGTATTAGAGCTTACCCAAGTTAACCAATATTAATTTATGTCTATTTTTAAATAGTCAAATGTCTTCTCCCTCCTTCACTTCAGATGGACTCTAGGATTCACCCATTCAATACTTAACTGCCCTTCAAGTCACTTGGAATATACTAGCATGATTTTTTTTTTGGGGGGGGGCAGGAAAAATGGGATATTAAAGAGGGAGCTTCTAAACTTGTTGTTTAAGATCCTCTAAAATTGGCCGTTAATTAATTTTTCCATCTTTCTCTTTCAAGTTTAAAGTTTGCCTGTACGCTTTATGTATTTGAATCAAAAATTCTGAAAAACATTCAGGATTCTCTATGGGCGAGAAACTATCCAGATGTTTTATAACTTTGAACCTTTGTTCAGGCCATTTCACTCTATTCTGCAATATTCCTGGTCCTTTTCTTTCTTTCTTTTTTTTTGCCTGTACAAAAATTATTTTTCAAAGCTCACCTGACTAGCCCAGTCCATTAGCTAAACTCTTTCCTGAATTTCTGGAAGACTTACTATTTTCACCACTTGCTTGGCCTGTATCATTTACTGACATGCCTTACCCTTCTCGTACTCAACAAGGTTGAAATCGGGCGTTAAATAACCTCTCAGGCATTTTTATCTTATCTTTACTGATCTTGCTTGCTGATCTCAAGGGACTTAAGAAAGGACTCAGATCAAGAATTCATTTGGAATTAGTTCCAACTGGAAATGATTTGAAATAAACCCCTGAATGTAAGAGTTGAAGCAGTGATTACCACCTCACAGGCCTTGAACCCTGGGAAGGGGGAAGGGAAAGGATCTGGTGAGGATCTTGGGATATATAAATGTAAATCATAACATACATATATAGATATGGATATATAGAGATGGATGTATACACACATACACATCTCTACATACTGTTATTTTCAGCTGTGGGTACGTGTTCTTGATAAAAATCATTTACCAGCCTTTCTCACTTTGGGCTCTGCTTTTGGGACTTTAGTCATCCTCTATCTTTATCCCATGACTATGTCCCATGATTTCCAGTCATCTGTTACTGTCAAATTTTTTCATTTTAACTAAGGGACCTACAAAATCTTTTAAAATTATCACGGCGTCCCCAGACTTAGCAATTGGCCAGCACTCACTTAGAAGGTTTCAGGACTATGTGATTCATTTCTTAGGCCACACACCCTCAGTTTTAGCTGTTCTGCTAACCAGCTGACATAGTGTTAAACAGAGAACACACTTCTTTCTGCAGAACATCCGAAGCAATCTACCTTCGTGAACTGCGCTCCACAAGAATCGGCTCTAACTACCAATAATCAGAGCCCATTTGGCCATGGTGGGATCATTGTACTTGTCCTGGAGGAAGCTGGAATTACTGTTCTCAATATTTATAGGGTGGGAGATATGTGTGTTTAGGTCATCCTTACAGCAGGCCAAGCCAAGGTGATGATGACTCCGGGAGAAAAGAATTCTCCGAGGCCCCTTTGAGAAAGACTGCAGCCTCGTGAACGCTCACAAATTCTTGTCTTTGATGGGATGTTGGTTCAAGTAAAGAATTTGGTGAGAACAACAATTATGGAAGCTTTTCCATCCGTTTTTACCTTGCAGAGGGTGGAAGGACATTCAATTCAGCAGCAACTACTTATGCACGTCAGATCTACAGTCCAGGCACCAAGGAGTGCTTTACAGAAGGGCAAGTCAGGTCTCTGAATCTGGGAAAATTATCAGGGCTTATGGAATCAGCTCCCTTTGTGTGCTGCCTTTCTCTTATTTATAATCTTTCTATTATGTTCTCACTAAGAAGAACTGCTGCTTAGATATTTAAGATAAATTCTGAAGTCAGAGTCAAGATTTTTCTACAAGACAAATGCAAGTTGATGGCCTGGAGTTCTTGTTTCCTTGTTTTGTTTTGTTTTTTTTTAATGTCCATAGGTTTGTTAAATCACTTAACTTGTGTTTTCAATGATTTACTTAACTCATTAATTCATTTTTTAACAGTCTCTCAACTCCTTCATCACTTAGTACAGTCGTTCATCCTTACATTCATTCATTCATTATTTATTGAGCACATACTTTGTGCTTCAACATTGTATTAAGTCCTGAGGATTAAATGATGAGTTAAACCAAATATGGTCCAGGACATCATGGGGAAGTTATAGGCCAATTAGAGAAAAAGACAGAAAAATCACATAAGCAAATGTAAAATGCAACAGTAGCATGATATATGAAGAGGAGACAGAAAAGCACTCTAGGCAGAGGAAACAGTGTGGACCAAGTGCCCTGTGGAGGAAGGGAGGGTGGTGAACATGCAGCACAGAAAGCTCAGCATTGCTGAAGAGCAGAAGGAAAGGGGCACATGGTGAAAAATGGAGCTGGAGGGGCAGAACATCAGGGCATAGCCTGGAAAATTCAGAGGTGAAAGAACAAGATGCACTTTGCTGGCTGTTCAAATACACCTTTCCACACCAAGTCCGCTCTTCCTCTCTCCAAGCCCAATCAGAGTGATAGCAACAGACGCCAAAGCATTTCATAAACGTCACTCAATTTAGAAGAGGGGTTGATAGAGGAATAAAAATGAGCGCCAAGGGAACTGCGTCACCCATTGTAAACATCAGGAGAAGCTGATTTAGAAAGTGGTCTCTTCTTATTGCTTGCAGAATGCATTCCTTGTTTCTCGAGTGATATCTTTGGTCTAAAGATTTCTTCACCCCCTTTTCTTGGATTGAACGTTTATGTTTGGCAGAGGACATGGTAGTTTAGTGATTCTAAGAGTTTTTACTTTTTTTCTTTCCAGTATAAAGACTCACCTATAACACTAAGCTCTGCGCTGGAAAAGATAACTCCATGTTTATTTTCTGCCACACACTGATACATGCCAGCATCTGAGAGGTTCACTATTGTTATGTTGAGTGTTCCTTGCTCCATATGAATTCTATCCTGTGAAAGAAAAGAGGAACACAAAACAATGACCTTCTACAACTGAGACCTTAAGGCAATTTTGCTGCGTGTTATATCAAAGGGGCTTAATGGGAAGAAAATAGCTATCACATAAGCAATTTACATACCATGATCTATTTATCTGTCAACTAAATTTGTGGCAGGTCAGATGCTAAGTGGAACACCCCGTACATCAGTTGGTAAATGGAATTTAAATTGTAGGACTCTCTTGAGCTCTCATTGATTTAACAGTGAAACCAGTCAGATTAATATCCCCTCTAAATAGATGAACTTGAAATTTAAAATGCTTTTTTTACTCCAAGGCTTTGTGCTAACTGTGGGCGAGGAGTGGGAAATACAAGTAAGTTTACCGTTTAGAGTAGTTAAGACGCTCAGATTATAATCAGGCAACACTTTGAAGGTTAATAGGATTGTAATCTTCTTGGATGAAGCAGAGACAAATATTTAACGTCAGCCGAAATTTACTAAGAAAAAGAGTAGGTATTAGTAATTTAATGTTCCCTTACTCAATTGCTATCGGTGGCACGATCTAAGCTTAGGACCACCTGCTGGTAGCCAATCTGAAGAAAGCAAAGTTAGTGCATGGAACAATAGAGCATCCTCATTCATCAGCCTGAGGCTATGTAACTTGAGGGGTCAATTTTTATAAGTACCCAAAAGGATCTCCTCTTCTCCAGAAGACCTGCCATTTAAGAAAGTAAAATATATAAAGACATACTGGTTTTCTGTTCGCTCCAGGGTTGTGATTTAGTTGGGTGGACACCGTATTAGGCTTTGATCAAACCTAAGCGTCCATGTTCTCTCACGTTAAATAAAGGGAAGAAAATGCCAGTTACCTGGGTACCTACACTCTAGCGATTTGAGTTTGGCTTTTAGAATTGAGAGAATCATGGGACCAAAAAGAGTCCAGCAGTGACAGGCAGAGGTGTGGGTGCCAGGGTGTGGGCCAGGCTCATCACACCAGCCCGTTTCGGCGGCTGCACACACCACACTGACGTCCTGGCCAGCGCTCAGAGCAGCTGCTCTTCTCTGGGGGCTGACGGGGGAGGAAACCTGAGCACAAAAAACTGGGTCTCAACTTGGGGCCTGAGGAAAATGTCAAATTTCAGCGAACATTTGACTTCAGTAGGAAAATACATAAGGAAAATTAAACTAGACACAATTGTTCCTCATTCTAAGGTCCCACCTTCGCTTATTTTTATGGGCATTATTCCTTCAGTTATCTCTTTGAGCATCCTTAACACACTTATTCCGATTTCTGTCTTAGCCTGTTCTACAGGTTGGTTATCTTTCTAAAAAAAGTTTTTTTGCATATGGTTTGGGATATTGGTGTGCAGGCTTATTTTGAAAAGGAGTTATTTTTGTCTGTATTTTCCCCTCTATTTAGCAGTTTTGTGGTTGCCTCCACCTCAACCCCTGGCCCGCTGGTCCAGAAGCAGATCTACTCGAGGCTTCTCTCAGGTCCTGATCTGGGAGGATGCTGGGACTACTGCAATTCCCATCCAGGGCCAGTAGGGGGCATAACCTGGTACCTTTTACCTCTCTTACGTCACAGAGTCCTATTAAGCCAGGCAGCAGTTTGTTTGCTTTTGCACAAGGATATTGTACCCTTGTCTCCAGAGAGGATTTTTTTTATACCTGAGCTCTCAGCTCCTACTGCCTGCTTCAGGGCCTATAGGCTGGTGCCTCCCGCCTCACTCATCACTTTTAGTTTTTCTTCTATTTCTGTTGCATTAGAGATGTTAGTCTTGAGCTTGCATATGGCATTGCTAAACGTCTGAGGCAGAGTGGGCATTTTGCTGGTGAACATACTGGACCACGTTGTCCACTAGTCTCCTCGGACGGAAGATGATAATAAAACCACACTGAAGGGGAGAATTTGGATGCTGAAAGGTGTTACTCACTCATTCGTGTCTAGCATACACGCAAATTTGTGTCTTAGCACAATTACATGTTCCAGACCTTCAGCATAACTTTCCAATTGTAAAGCCAGAGATGTTAATCTCTGAAGACCAAAGGTTGAACAAGGCTGGAGAATCAGATTTATGTACCGTTTGTATTTATCACCTGCATTCGCTTTCACTTTTTCCACTATTTATGGCATTGGGCTGCATACTCTTTTGGAGACAACTGGTCATTTTTCTGTTTCCATAGCAACAACACCACATTCAACATTACAGTAAATATTAAGACACAATCATCACCCAGTTGCTTACCCGAGTTAACAGTGGTTCACCATTTTTCAGCCACCTGTATGTAGGTTTGGGCCTTCCATTGGCTTTACATTCCCAGAAGACATTTTCTTCAATGGCCACATGAATGTCATTTATTTTTTGAATCCAATTAGGTTGAGCTATAGCAGTTCACAAAGCAGAGACATACATTCAGTGTATGTTCAATCCATGTTTATCATATCAAGGGACAAAAACAGGCTTATAATAAAATTCCTTTTCCAGAGGTTATGCAAATTATAAAGCTGGGTAGAAGTTCAGGGGGTGCTTTTAGAAAACACCCCACCCTATGTCCAACTCTGAATGTGAATAACACTACCATGAGTCATATGGTAAAATTAACTGCCCTTCCCCCCACATATCTATTCTTCCTTTTTTCCTTTTAATAAGAGAAATCTCCCCCCACCAGCCTACTACTTTTAGCTGGGCTCATGTTTTTTCTAGCTACACACTGCATTTCCAAGATTCCTTTGCAGCTGGTGGTAACCATGGGCCTAAGTTCATACCAATGATATGTGGTGTGTATGAAAGTGATGAGAGCAACTTCCAGGTTACTGACTTAAAGATACTTGTCCTGGACTCTCACTGCCCTTCCCCACTGATTGGAAAAAGTAACAACTGAAACAGCTTTGGGCTCAGAGATGAAGTTATGTAGGATGAAAATGCTGACCTGCCAGCCTCGGCCCTTGAATGACCTTGTGGAGGAAAGCAGCAGCAGACCCACCTGCCTATTTTTGGAGAGATACATGGGAGAGAAATAAGCTTCTTATTTAAGGCACTATATTTCTGGGTGTCTCTCACACACATCATACGGATACTTTTTGTGACTCCTTTCTCCTTCGAGGCTATCATCATTTTCTACTACTGACTTCTTTCATATTGATAGAATGTTATCCACAAGTGTATGGGCCTGGAATTCCAAATCTCTGAATGAGTCCTGGTTTTTACCAAAACCTTCTCAGGAAATCAAGTCCTGCCCACAGTCTAACACAGGAATTCAAGACAGCACTTAATTCCCACACTGCCCAATGCCCTCTTCCACTCTCCCCACCCAAATTATGCCTAATTTTTCATGCTTCAATGAAGGTCATATTTTCTTTCCTTGTTCTTAAGGGAGATAAAGACAATGTTAACCAACGTTCCCTAAAAAGTCTTCATCAATAGCAAGCCTTCCCTAAAGCACAATTCGTGCCGTTGGTAACTATAATGGCAAACATATTTAGGCAGAAGACCCTCAGCACAAAGTTCATGCAGGAGAGAAGCACAGCTGTCATTCTGGAATGTTATCTTGTAACAAGGCACTTCCATAGGATAATGCCTACCAATGTAAACCTAACAGTCAGAACTGGTATCAGTATTTAATTAGAAGATGCTACTCAATATTCTTAACTCGTCTCTTTGCTGACTTGACCTCAGTATCTTTATTCAGTGAGGCTACTGATCATCCGTAATTTAATTGAAAAGGAAATGACTAGTGTTGAGGCCAAGCTCTCTTATCTTCCCAGCAATAAATGAAACTGGAAAAACACTAACAAGTCACTTAACCAGCAGAGGTCTCTAGGTCCCTGAATAAATCCTGCTTTCTCCTTTTACCCCTCTATAAGCAATTTCATGTTTTTCAAAGAGCAAAACACAATTTTACAAATCCTCTACTGATGGGGATGATGCATTGCTGCATATGCGGAGAGGCTGAAAGGGTCAACTTTCAAAAAAGTTATAACATCAACAAGTATTAACTTGAACGAAGGGTTATAACCTTTATCCTTGAAAGAGCTGCAAGCCTACCATTTTTCTTTATCTTCCTGCTGCTAATGCAAAGGAGCTCAAAAGGTAGACACCTTTTGAGTTCTCTGCCTGGAAAATCTGATGTGCCATCCTGATAAGGCTAATGGCAGTTGTCTGCCTGATTTCACATTCACCCTGCTGAATATTTACCCCCCACAGAGTTTATGAAAACAAAGCAAAAAAGAAAAGCTACAGAAATCTGTGTGGAATAGTAACAACTAAGCCAAACTTTTCAAAGAGAGTGAGGAAGAAAAAAAAAAATGGAAGGGCAAATGTAACTTATGAAGCAATGTCAAGTTGAAGTTCAAAAAGGGAACATCAAAACGATGTGCAGAGACAGAGATTTCAATGTCATAGATTTCCTGTAACTCTTGGGCTTATTCATTGCTTTCTTTCAAAAATACAGAAAGCTGGAAGCACTACCTTGCAATCTCAAAAAGGAGATGGGGAAGGGAAGGGAGAGCCTTGAGAGTATTTTGAAAAGACCTTGCAAAGTTCTAACTAATTAAACACTTCTGAGGGCTCATTCTGTCTCTTGCAACAGGGTTATGAAGGTTAAGGTGCTCGACAGGAATGCTCTGTGGTAGTGATTTGTGCTGGTCAAGGTGAAATCAACAGCAAATTCAGCCTTTGTGAGACATCGTCAGGTACTTTCCTTTTTTTAAGTAAAATTAATTCGTGGAAACCAAATTTGAATGGTTAAAAACCTATTCCTCCCGAAGCAAAATGAATTCATATATGCCAAATTTGAAATGATATAAACATGTTCCTCTTGAAGTCAATATCTGGAAATGGGCCCAGGGGGATCACGATTGGAATATGATATTATATAAACGGCAAAGAATGAGATAACGTTTTTTTTTAACATGCCAACTGCAGATCTACAGGGCAAAAGCCCACACAGTGAAGGTTGCTCCTGCCACTCACTTAGATTGGATGAATCATCTCTAAGTGGGTGAGTTTTTTGTAATAGAATAGTCCTGTGCCTGATGGAAATTATTCATATCTCTACATAGCTCTTTGGGTCACCCAGTTCAAAGTGCTTGGATGACAAATGGTCCATTTTAGTGCATAATAGAAAATATTGTTTCCTGTAACTTGTTTTTGATAATGTATTTGGGTCCATTGTATTTATCACTTAATATCTAGGTTCAACTACATTTTATAACTCCATGTCTGAAAAATAGCTCCAAGGAAGGCTTGAACAGGTTGATTCAGCCCCATTATTTCAGGAAGAAGGTTGTGTCTAAATGCCTTTTGGGGCATTATATATATATAGATCTCCAATACTAAACAGAATTAATCATATTCACATATTAAAACAGAACCATCTGTTTTGGCCATTCATGTTCTTTCAAGGTTTGAATAGAAGAATCTCTCCTCTAAAACATCTTAAGTCTTGTTCTCAAGATACAAATTCAAATATAAGGTTAAATGGTTGTGTTTTATTTGACGCTGTGACACTGTTAGTCTCTTGGATAAATGAACAAGCTCTTCATTTCAATCTTTAGATCAGTAACTGCCAGAAATGACCTAAGTCAATGTGTATTCCAGCCACTGGAATCATGCAAGCATCTTATCCAATAACAATTTATATTTGCAGATAGATATAATTGGAATTTAGTGGTTAAACAATGCTCAGACATATCTGGCTCTCTGACTGTCCAAAACCAGAAATTTCTGGTAGAAAGAAATGCCATCATGAGCCTTAGACCTTAGAAAGTTAAAAATTTTAAAGAAAGGATATTAATGGGGAAAAACAATTTAAATTGCTATTAGGATGACGACCTGTGGGCATTCAAAATTATTTCTGGCTGCTTACACAGTCTTGGAGAAGATGAATCATGTCCAAGGAATGCAGAGGTTTGGCTAACATTACTTAAGAATTATACTGATAGTGAGCTCTATGAGCCTGAAGATAATTACTTGGCTTCAGTTTACCATATATACAGTTGCTTCCCAAATCTTTATCTCCAGCTGGAATTCTTATACTGTTGACAAGAATCATTGAGATACTGTCAATATCTTTACCTTGAATCCAACATTCCCGGTATTGGCACTTGAACTATTCATTTTCCAACCTTACTGTAGAGCGTCTTCCAATTTATTGTTATAGTTTCCTCTTAAACCCTCAACTTCTCATTTGCAGAAGTCACTAAAAGGAAGGACGAGCTTCACATGAAAGACTCATACTGTGTTCTGTGCTAGGGTCCAAATTTGATCTCCCCTCATAATCTCCAGTCCTCTGACTTCAGGCTCTCATCCACTCCCCACACAACACCAGCAATCAATATCCTAATGAGCAGCGGTCCCCAACCTTTTTGGCATCAGGGACCACTTTTGTGGAAGACAATTTTTCCATGGACTGGCGGCAGGGGATGGTTTTGGGATGACTCAAGCGAATTACATTTATTATGCACTTTATTTCTATTATTGTTATACTGTAATATATAATGAAATAATTATACAACTCACCATAATGCAGAATCACTGGGAGCCCTGAGCTTGTTTTCCTGCAACTAGATGGTCCCATCTGGGGGTGATGGGAGACAGTGACACCCAAAGTGTGTTCCTTACGTCCAGTCTACTCCATAAGATGCAGCTTAATTGTCACTTGCCACTCACTGATAGTGTTTCTGCAAGCAATTGATTTATTATGGTCTCAGTGCAGTCAAACCTCTCTGCTAATGATAATCTGTATTTGCAGCCGCTCCCCAGTGCTAGCATCACTGCCTCAGCTCCACTTCAGATCATCAGGCGTTAGGTTCTCATAAGGAGCACGCAACCTAGATCCCTTGTACGCTCAGTTCACAGTAGGGTTCGCGCTTCTCTGAAAATCTAATGCCTATGCTGATCCAACAGGAGGTGGAGCCCAGGTGGTAACGTGAGCGATGGGGAGCGGCTGTAAACACAGGTGAAGCTTTGCTCACTAGCCTGCCGCTCACCTCCTGCTGTACCTAACGGGCCACGGACTGGTACCGGCCCGTGGCGGGGGGTTGGGGATCCCTGCTAATGAGGGTTTTCAAATTCAGTCCTATGATGCTCAGAGAGTTCTTGGGAGGGACATCCTTCAACTAGGACAGCCTTGCTTTGTTTTAAATATTGAAAATTTCATGTTTAAAAAAGTAACGTGACAATTTAAAAATACATACATGTTGAAAAGTACTATTTTGAGGTATCTATATCTTGTCCTTTTGTAGAAAGAGCTTTGAATTTGGAACTTGGAGATTGAGTGCACACATTTTCTCATTTGAATCAAGGGGAGGCTGGACTTGATGGTGTCTAAAGTCCCTTCTGACTTTAATGTGCTAAACCTTTAATTACCTCTTGAACCATCTGAATTCTTGGATCTCCTGGGTTCTCTGTTAATTACTGTTTCGCTCAGACTCTCCTATTTGAGATCTCTTCATCTCTGTGTAAGTTGCACTGTACTTTTACTCCTGGCAATGGCAGAGGAGGTGCCACCAGGCCAACTGTCTCACAGGTAACAATGATAAGCCACAAAGAATATAAAAACCAACAATGTGAAGGCGCATTTAAGGGTAACCCAAAGCAGGTACGTTTATATTAATAGGTACTCATTAATATATAAAACAGATATGATTGTAGGAAGTAATCCATGCATGAGATAATGGATAGGATGTGCGAACGTGCTTTGCACACTGTAAATGTTGTACAAATTAAGAGAACACTGCCATCATTTCATATTTTTAGGCTAATATTTAAAGTACTCTGTCATCTGGTTCTACCTAGTTCTCTCACTTTCTGTCCAAGTATGCCCAGTGAACACACAGCTCCTGTCAAATGAGGGTCTTCTTTGTTCTCAAATCCAATAAGCCAGCTCCTGCCTCATATCTTTGTTCAAAACAACTTGTGTTTTTGGAATGTTCTCCTCCCCTTCATCCCTACCCAGTGTTCACTCTGCGGAAACACCTCCTCCACGAAGCCTTCCCTGATCTGTCAACTGCTATCCTCCTGAACACATACAGCTCATAGGGCACGAACAGCAAAACTGTTCTGTGCCATCACGTGTATTGTTTTGAACGGGTTGGTTTAACTCTTTTACTCCTACCTAATTTCTATAAGAGCATACATTTTCTCTTTTCTTCCTGGATGTGCTGTAGTCATTTCAGAACTTGAGAAATGAATCAATGAATAAAAAAGGATTGGAAATTAGCCATATGTTCATGAAAAAGGTCTTAAGGCTGGTTCACCAAGCCCACTGCCACCCAAACAAACCAAGCTATTATCTAGTTTAACACAGACTAATTTCTTTATGTTTATTTTTAATCCTCAACTCGGTCACTGCCTACTGTTTCTCTGAATGTGCTCTTACTGGTTTAAATACATTCCTTTCTCCATCCCCTATTCACCTTCTGAGCAGAGTACTACCAATCACAAACACTAAAGTACTTACATAATATCTCAATCAGCATCACTTTATATATGTTATTTCTCAACCTCATAATAACCTGCAAATTAAGTGTCATTGTCCCCATTTTACAGATGAGGTCCAGACACATTAAAGTCCAGATTCAGAATGTGGCTCAGTTAGGACTGGTACACAGGCCTTGCTTGGCTTCAACGTCTGTGCTCTCCTGACAGGCTCTCAAACTATGCCCCTACTGTCAATGGAGAAGGGAGTATTCTTTTGGACCCATGGTTCTCAAAGTGTGGTCTCAGGACCACTGGGGTTCCCCAAGTCTCTTTCAGAGAGTCCATGAGAGCCTTTCTTTCCACCTACACATCTGTGTGAGATCAGATTTTCTTCGTACACTTCAACCAAAACAACAATCGTGACAGATTAAATACAGAAGCACATACCAGAATCTAGTTTTTTCTGCTAAGATAGACGTTAAAGATATTTGCAAAAACCTAAACAACATCCCTCTTTTTTGTTTGGGAAAATACAGTTTTCTTAAAATACGTTAATTATGTTAATATGCACTGATTATACTGTTGTCATTTTAAAATAAAGTACTCAAATTCTCGGGATTAATTTCTAATATGCTATATATTGGTAGAAATAGCCCACATAAGCGAAAGTTTTTTGGAGTATACAATAATCTTTCAGAGTGAAAAGGGGACCTGAAACCCAAAATTTTTGGACTCCAGCTTTAGAGAAGCACGGAAACTTTCAGATAAATGAATCTATGTATGCAAAACTTGCTACAAGTAAATTTAAACAATATTCCTTGATAGATAAAAATTGTAACAGCTACTTCTGCCTTCTGTGATGACAGAGTAAGGGAATGGAACTGCATTTCACTACATTGTCTTTGATGTGACTTTTTCTTCCCGGGTCTGAAGCTTCTCGTGGGGTAAGGACCCTATAACCCTACTCCTGTATTACTTCCCACTGACCATTATTTACAAAATGTTTCAATGTGCACCCCTTGAAAAATTGCACCAACCCACTCAATTGGAACTACCAGCTGAAGTGAAGGAAACAAAAATTGTTGACTATCTGAAGTGACACTCAAGGAAACGGAGGGTCTCGAGATCAGCTCTGTCCAGGACAATTAAGCAGACTACAGCTTTACTGCAGAATAACCTTATCTGCTGTGTTCATTTTTTGGTCACTCGATCCTTTAAGCCACTTTGTGGGGCTGAATAGTATCTAGTGATCACATATACATAGCACATCTGTGGGGAAATTAGTATGAGATGCTACACGATGCTTCTGTATTCTGACCTTACAGATAATCCAACACCATGTGCAGTGTCATCATGGCTACAGTTTTGCCTTTAGAGCCAAAGGACCATGGCCTACAAGGTCTAGACATATAGTCACAGATGTAAGTTGGAGAGGAAAATAAAAAAGAGCTCTTTTGGACTCAATAATCAGGTGATCACCTTGGAAAATAGGAAGTGAATAAGTCATCTGTTCAACTGGATGTTTTAATGTATGTCTTTGGTTGTGGAAAATAAGCAGAAGTATCTGGATGATTGATGAATTTTTTTTCCCTTTACCTATTTTATTAAAATGTCTTATTGGCAGGAAAAGGAACACAGGAAGAGCAGGTCTAGTCATAGCTCTGATTCTCACTCATTCTATCACCTTGGGTAAGTTATTTTATGTCTCTGGGCCTTTTTTTTCTTTTTCTTTTTTTTTTAACTTATAAAAATCAAAGAGAAGGGCTTCCCTGGTGGTGCAATGGTTAAGAATCCGTCTGCCAATGCAAGGGACATGGGTTCAAGCCCTGGTCCAGGAAGATCTCACATGCTGTGGAGCAGCTAAGCCAGTGCGCCACAACTACTGAGCCTACGCTCTAGAGCCTGCAAGCCACAACTACTGAGCCCTCGCCCCACAACTACTGAAGCCCGCACGCCTAGAGCCTGTGCTCCGCAACAAGAGAAGCCACTGCAATGAGAAGCCCACGCACCGCAACCAAGAGTAGCTCCCGCCCACCACAACTACAGAAAGCCCGCGCGCAGCAACGAAGACCCAACACAGCCAAAAATAAAAATAAATTTTAAAAAATCAATGAGTTGGCCCCAGTAGATCCTTCCAGCTCAAACATTATAGGATTCTATGAACAACAGCCTGCTCACCGCTCAAATATTATATTCCCTATTTCCTCACGGTGAAGATGATTTTACTCTCTTAACACCTGTTACATATAGGAGAAACCGAACAAAAGGCATTAAATATCAGGTTCCTTTAGTTCATGCTTCATTCTTCTAAATGATGTTACTCTATTGGTCTATTTGTGCAAAAAGGAAGTGACTATACAGACATAATGAGGTGGAAAGATGAATAATTATCAAGTGAATTAAATCCATTTTATACTTCCTTTTCCTTTTTTCAAAGATAATTACTTTAGCACCCTCCTACTTTGTCTATGTAGACTGGCCATAATGCTTGATGTGACAGCAAGCTGCTAGCTTTCATGGGAAGCAGGAACACCTTTGCTTGCATGTAATTTAATCTTAGGATTCACTCTACCACTTGAAAACAGCCTAGCACGAGAGCAATGGTTCTTACACTGTGGACTCCAGACAAGCTGCACAAGCATGACCAGGGAACTTAACAGAAATACAAATTCTCAGGTCCCACCCTAGTTCTACAGAATCAGAACTTCTGGGGATTGAATGCAGTATTCTGTATTTTAATAAAATTTTCAGATTACTCGAAAGCACACTGAAGTTTGAGAACCTCTAGCATGAAGGAACAGGCATAGCATTTGGAATCTAGCTCTATATAACCATGTAACTTCAATCAGTAACATTTTCTCTTTGGGAATCAATTTCCTTATCTATAAAATGGCTAAGTGTAGGAATGACTCGGGAGTGTCTTACTCATTCTAACTCCAAAATATACGTCAAGCCTCCATTTATTTTCCTTCTTTGAGTCCTAGCCACCAACCTCTCTCACCTGGTTGGCTTCTTGACCGGTTGTCCTGCTTTTACTCTTGGTTCCCTATAATCTAGTCATCACAAAACAACCAGAGTGGTCTTTTAAAAGCATGAATGTGATTGAGTCATTCCCCTGCTTAAAATCCTCCACTGGTTTCCCGTTATGATCAGAATAAATCCCAAACTCTGTGGCTGGCTTACAAGATACTGCATCATCTGTCACCCTCCTATGTTTCCAAACCTTTTGCCCTTTCTCACCATGACTAAGTTACACTAGCTTCCTTGTTACATCTCACAATGCAGTGTTAATTGCAATGTTAAGTAGTTTCCTGTCTCAGGGCCTTTGTACTTCCTTACCTTCTGCCTGGAATGTACCACTCCTTGAAAGCCTGGCTCTTTTGCATCCTTTAGGTTTCAGCTCCAAAGTCAAATCTCAGACAAGTCTTCCCTGACTACCTTATCTTATGAAGCCTTTCTTCTGCTCCTAGTTATATGCTATCATATCATCCAACTCATTTTCTTCACAACTCTTACCACACTATGAAATTTTCTAGTTCATTTATTTGCTTAATAGTAAATTTCCCATCAGTTTCTAGTAAAAGACAAGCTCCTTGAAGGCAGGGATTTGTCTTACAACCCTAAGTGCCCAACATTGCCTGCCATATGGTAGGCAATAAAAATTTCTTTTGAACAAATTAATAATATATTAAAGTCATTTTAGAAAATGTCAATCTTTAAGTAACAAAGATCTGTAGTATTTTAACCCTGAATATATTAACAGATCTATTTTTTAGGAAGTTTTTTATGCTGAAAAATATCTGAAAGAGCAGATTAAAATTAGACCACACAGACAAGTATAGGTCATGGCAAAATAAATTGGGAAAATGGAGATGGGTAAAAATGTTTTATGTCTGAACTAGTTTCAGTTCTTCCCATATCCCAGCCACGAGTAGCACATGCTAACCTAAAGACACAGCCACAGTGGAAACACACCAACCAGGAACAGGGGCTTCTCTCATCCTGACACAGGGAACGTAGGAGCAATGGAACCATGCCCAGCAGGCCTTTGGAGGAAGGTGAAAGGGTTTTAGGGCAGGATCAGAGAAATTGCCAATTTGTCAGGCCAGAACAGAAGTGAGCACACCTGTCCGTTGTTGTTGAAGTGAAGAGGTGATGAATGGGATGCAGCAACTTGGAACCAAAAAGGAGAAGCAGGTTTCTAAGCTGAAACCCATGGTTTATAATCCCTGAGCACAGCACATCTTAATGTTGTAAGAAATTTTCTTGTTAACAAAGATAGAACATTCGTGGATAAGTGACTGGGGCTACTTTCTCCCCTTTTGTGAAATATATGGTGACTTTAATGATAATAACTCATTTAACTTGGAGATCTAGGCAGCTGGATATCAGAAACGCAGCACTGGACAAACCCACTAGATACCAGAAAAAATATATAAAAAGAAAGAAAAAAAATGACAGCCAAGCACTTTTGTATAATTAAGCTCTCCTGTGACAATGAAAACAATTTGATAGTTTCTGTGTCAACTAGCTGATACTCTAGTTGAGGATAAACAAAAGAATAAACATAGATGCAAAAGCCCAGCACCATGAAAGTCAACTTATTAGACAAGCTTCTAACACCTAGGGTGGTTGACAACTGAGGAAAAAGCTGAGTTATCTTCAGAAAGTAGGCAAATTTCATTCTGCTTTTTTCTCCATGCGTGGATGCAGACAACTTCCTTTAAAAGGGAAACACCGTTAGGACCTGATTTTCATCTCCAGGCAGGATCCCTGAAAAAACCTTTCACTATACAAGGCTGGAGGCCAGTGACAAGGTTGATTTTCCAGAACAGTAACACTGGACTCTTCTATTTCTCGTGCAGGAAACCTTTGACCTACCAGAAAGCACTATGTCATCTCCTGGTAACAGACGATTTCACACCTTTTTAACATAGTGAAACAGATATTTCACTTCAAAGAAAATCATGAAAGTGAAAAATGACTTCAATCAATTATTCGAGCAACACAAGTAACACTTAGGAACCACCGCCACTGGATGGAAATATCTACCCAACTAATTAAAAAAAAAAAATTGGTCATTTACCTGAATATTTTCAGGTTGTTCCTACCTGATACAGGAGAAATAATTATTACACTGGAGAGAAAAATGTACCCTAAACACTTAAAAAAGACAGCAAGTGCATCTCACTGAACAAATCTGTAACCTTCAGTCTTATGTTTTTCCAGCCAATGAACTGTGATGTCTTTTGCTTTTCAACCAATCAAATAAGGTATCAACCATGACAGTTTATGAAAGAGCAAAGATCAAGCAACAAGTCTGTCGTCGGGCATGAGTAGAGTTGGTCCTTTATTGTTGAAGGAAGATGAGTGATTTAAAAAGAGTGCAAATTTATTCAAACAACTGGTGCTGAAGTCATCATGTGAAGCACTTGGTAAAATCATGTGTGTTCTTCCACCAACTGGCCAATGTCAGAAGTAGGAGTCCAAAATGCTGAGGATCAGATGGGGGAGGTTGCTGAAGGCTAGCTGATATTCAAAATCTCCGCCCAGTTTCTAATCATGCTTCTAAAAAACCTTACATGATTACTGAACAAAATTCTTTCCCCATATCTTAAAACCAAAACGCTTTGGAAGAAGAATTGATGAAATAAATACACTTTCGTGGTATTAGTTACTGCAAGAAATAGGAAGGTTTAAAGCCTTTGCTACAACTTGCCCCTGCCCAAAGAACTGCTCTCAACCTTTTAATATACACTGTTGTTTATTTAAGCCATTCTTGAATACTTATCGATCTATAATATTTATTTTCAATACCCCAGACAGATGGGATTCAGGCATGTTCCAATTTAGGAGAACTCAATTTGCTTTCAAAATGCCTATCCGATGAAATCCCTTTCTGGATTTCAAATCAATACCCTAACAGGGTTTCCAAGATAGGCTCAATTGATGACCACTTGCTAGAGGTTTTACATTTATATTATGTTTGGATCAATGCCGATGATTCGATTGGAATAGGAGCAGCTGCGCAGAAAAAGTCTTTGGGGTGAGAGAGATTTGTCATGCTCCACTCTGGTAAGAACTAAATTTGGACAATGTGCATTTTGAAATGTTCATAGTACCATATTAAATCACTACCAAACAGGAGCAATTACAAAGGATTAACACAAACTCCAAATCAAAATTAGAATGAAGAAAAGCAGAGAGCTTAAAAAAAAAAAAACAAAAAAAAACAGGAGCAGGAATAACAAAACGTTTCCTGTGTCAGTTTTACAGCTTGATGGCAGGAGAGAAAATAGGTCCTTTGCAAGTGTGTTCACACTAATTTCTATCCCCCAAACGTATCAGCCTATATCTTCCATCCCTGCCCCCCATCCTCACTCTCCCCACCCAGAATCACCCAGGGCATGCTAATTAATCAGCAAACCAAGGGTTTTCCACGATCCTATTTCGAACAATCCTTCTGAAAAAACCTGAATGCAAACCCCCCAGCTTATAATGTTAATACCAGGAAGGTCAACAAATGATAAACTGGAATCACAGTCTTACCAAAGAAAGTCAGCTGTCCCCTTGCTATGTTTTTCCCTCTTGAATTTTCAGCCACACATTCGTACCAACCAGCGTCCTCCTGCTGAAAGTTGGGGATTTCAAGAATTCCATTTGACTTGTGTCTTCTGGCTTTCCTTGCTATCGGCTTTCCATCAGCTCTTCTCCAGATAATAGTTGGTACTGGACTGATAGCAAGAAGAAATGGCAGTGAATCAAGTTAGAGAGACTGTTTCTTTTATTTGAAGCCATGCTGCTTCCAATCCCTTCCTTCTTGCTTCTAAACATTATTAGCTCACACTAGACAATGCTCCCCAAATGTCATTTATTCACATATCACTATTATGATTTTAGTGATATCTGCATCTCCAGTATTATTATATACTTAGTGTTTTCCTTAAAATCAAATAATCTTTCTTAACCTTAAATAAGTTAATCTATATCATATGCAATATTACCAATGAAATAAAAACAGATTTTTATATGCTCATTCTATTTTTTCTAGTGCATCTGTTTCTTTTAAAATCATAAATATGAAAATAAAAATGTCCATGCACAAATGTGGAGAATTAAAGATGCCTTCCACTAAGATGAGGTCCAGGGCCCTCTCTCCTTGAAACTCGTGGGTTCTTTGGCTACCTGGATTACTGAAATAAGGCAGAAGTGATGTGTCAGTTTCAAGGCTCAGGGGATAAGAAACTGGCAGCTTTTCTACTTGCTGCCTCTTGGGACACTCTCTGTGGAACCTTATCAACTTGTAGCAGTCCATTAGGAGGGTGGTTTCAGGAAACTTTACTTAAGTAGTGAGATAAGGATAGAAACAATCTGTGAGGTCTTTAAGTACTCTCAAGACATCTATCATCCTCCAGCTGAAACGTTTAGGACGCATCTTAAATTGCAAGGGCATCACTGAATCTGCAAATCAATGGTTTAGTGAGCTAACCACAGCTTTTAAGATTGCGGCTTCCTAGCAGGGGATACAATTGTTTACATATTTATTTTTTACAAAAACACACACAGACAAGTAATTACACTAAAGACTTGCTAATCTTCTCTGGAAAACCTGAGATGGTATTTAAAAAATTAGAGCCATCAACTCCACTATACTTGTTTTAGAAGAACTTAAGTTCATTAGGCAGACACTAACTGGAAAGGCAGAAAGGGCTCTATCAAAAGTACATTATGGGTATCTTTACATGTGATGAGATAGATACTTAATACGTGCCTTTACAAATAACTCTACTTAGAGATAGTCTTTCTGCTCTTAAGCGGGCCGTGATGATGTGTTTCCGCAGCCGGATGTGCATACCCAAACATTTCTGTGTAGATTGGAGGAGCCCAATTTGGGTCCTTTGTTTTCATTCTAGTGCCATTCAAGCAGCGTGAATAGTGTGTAATTCATACCCCCTTTGAAGTGGGAACAACATAAATTTTGCTGTCTTCCTCCACAGAAGATTTTTCAAGGTGTCACCTTGCAGAGTTCACCAAACACATTTCTAGCCTATCCAGTTACCTTCTCTCATCTTTTCTTTGAATTAAGTTTCCTAATATATATATAAATATATATTTATATACAATAAAAACCAGGACCATCTTCTACTGTTTGGCAATCTGCTTTTAGTCTCTTAGTAATAAACCATGGGCATTTTCTAGGCTTCACATGTTGTTTTACAACTTGACTTTTAATGTTGGTACAGTGTTCAGTCCTACAGCAATGTCATAATTTATTTAACGGGGTAAGTTTTCAGGACATAGGAAATGATCACTGTAGTTTTCAGCACCAAAGTAAAGATACTACTGCAGCGTATACTGCCATGACTTGAAAACAGGAAAACCAAAAGAATCCTTCATTTAGAGTTAAAAATAAAATTGAAAATAAAAAGCAACAGCTTTCTTCCATGGTTGCTGTAAAACACAAAATCATGTGAATATAGATTACATGCTGACACAGCGGGTGAGTAAAAGTTAGTGTTGCTGCCTTAGCCAACATTTGGGTACAGGAAAAGGATAAGGAGTTAGCAGTGAGTTAGCCAGATAGGTGGGGTTGGGCATAGAGATTCACATGCATCATTAAAGTACATAGATGACCAAAAAATTCTTATTTCAGATGACAGTTTTTATCACTGATGCCAAACCTTTCTTACAGGGTTACTGGCAAAATCTTAACTGATCTGCTTTTCATCTCCCTTATGCCCTCTGACAGATACTGTAACGGAAAATCTAACTGGTTCCCAAGTGGGCTTATCTAAGAAGACTCCACAGATTGAATAATAAAATTGTGAATAATTTTCAGATGACTCTGTAAAATAATGACTCTCTTAGAGAATATCAGGTCTTACCAATCTCTATCCAAAGCAGAAGGAAATCGAAATCGAAAGTAGAAAGAAGATGCTATTGCTTACATGTGGAATCTAAAATATGACACAAATGAACTTATCTATGAAACAGAAACAGACTCACAGACATAGAGAACAGTCTTGTGGTTGACAAGGGGGAGGGAGGTGGGGAGGGATGGATTGGGAGCTTGGGATTAGCAGATGCAAAGCAGTATATAGAGAATGGATAAACAATAAGCTCTTACTGCATAGCATAGGGAGCTATATCCGATATCCTGTAATAAACCATAATGGAAAAGAATATGAAAAAGAATACATATATGTATGTATAATTGACTCACTTTGCTGTACAGCAGAAATTAACACAATACTGTAAATCAACTATACTGCAATAAAGTAAAATTTTCAGAACAGTAGAAAGAAGAGACGGGCAATTTAAAAAGAAATACAAGTTTGATGCATATTCCATAAACTGGGACCCGAATGAAAGTCCACATTTTTCCAAACAGTCAACTTCACTGTACCTCAAATGAAGGCCATTATTTTCCTATCATTCTGGGTTACATGTACATTACAGGTCATTGTAATAAAACAAAGCACTTTTTCAGAACTGCCCATTCTCCTCTCCTTTGTGGTCATGTCCATTGTGGCAGCCTAATCCCTCTCGTTCCATGACACATCCCCTCTCCATGATGAGAGGGCGAAATCAAAGATGCGCACGCAGAATCACAGCGAGAGAGGCTTGGCTTGCTTTTCAGTAACTTCAGAAACCATCACGGCGAACAGTGCAAAGAAAATTCTACACTTGCCCAAGCTGGAGGGAGGACAAGGGAGAAGAGAAACCAGGACTTACTTTCCTAACGCAAAGCATTCCAGCTTCACTGTTGTTCCTTTTGCAGTCGGGACCGTTTCCGGGAACTGTACTTCTATTTTTGGCTCATATTCACCCATCACCCCTGTGAATAAACAAAGGAGCTAAGTCTTGGAGATTCTTTTAAAACATACACAAGTGTTTTTCTGTTAACGTAGGATGCTCCTACACATCACTGTGTGTGCAATTAATTCCTTCCTTCAAAAACGGCTCCTATCTCTTAACAGCCGTGAATCATGGCTTCTCTCCCAGTTACTGCTACAGAAAAATTTGTATCACAGCACCACACCATCTGCCTAGGAGTAAATTCTCCATGCATACCCCATTGCTTCTTGAAAATACTTTTTAAAAAAGTAGTCATGGGGCTTCCCTGGTGGCGCAATGGTTGAGAGTCCGCCTGCCGATGCAGGGGACACGGGTTCGTGCCCCGGTCCGGGAAGCTCCCACATGCCGCGGAGAGGCTGGGCCCGTGAGCCATGGCCACTGAGCCTGCGCGTCCGGAGCCTGTGCTCCACAACGGGAGAGGTCACAACAGTGAGAGGCCCACGTACCGCAAAAAAAAAAAAAGTAGTCATGGAAGAAAAACAGGAAGGGGTATAAAGTCCTAGTCACCAGGAATATATTATTTTTTTGGAAACGTACTAGAGAAAATTTAAAATACATTAAAATAATATGTTCATGCTTTATTGTGTCTATATAAAGACAATTTCTGAGTAATCAATTTATCACCACAAATTACTTTTCTTTCACTTTTGAAGGTCAATCTGAATTAGTCATAAATTGGTATATGCAAGGTAACACAAAATTCTTATATTTTTAATATATTCTGAAACAATGACAAAAGAACAATAGGAAGTAACCATTGAAAACAGCCTTTAAGTTATACCCACCTTGCCAATGGCAGCAATGGCAGGCTTACCTTGAAGGTCATATTCTCCCACTTTCCCATATCCTGGAAAATTACTGTACAATTATAGCCAAGGCAGCACAGCCTAACAAATTAAGTCCACGCTTTATAACTAAATGCTTATGAATGATTTCTTATCAATACATTCTTGACACTGTCTACCACTACTCTAATTGTTTTAATACATTTATTTCTATTCAATTTCTAGTCATCTCCTGTGGTCTCTGGTTCAACTGTGCCAATATAAAGTTTAAAATTATCTAGCTTACTAAAATATGATAGGATCCTCCGTTTCATCTCTTCTTTAGGCTTCCCACAGTTAGAGGGAAAAGAGACTGAAGGATTCAGATGGAAAGGTTAAAAGTAAGGAACAGAGAGGGACAGGTACAATGACTAAGAGAAACAGTTCCATTCATTTTGCAGAGGTGACCCTCTTTATCTGCAGCTTCACAGTTTGGGAAGCAGCAATGGGATTTCCTCAATGTGTAAAAAAGAAATCAACCCCAAGTGACAGATGATGCATTAGTCTAGCTAGGTTTGCTGTGACATATGTCATCAAAAGCGCAGAGCTGAACATACTTGTTCGTTTTTATCCTTTCATAGACTGACAGGGAGGAATGGATTTGGAAGACACCTTTGAGTTAATTTGGTTCAGTATTCTTCATCTTGGCATTCACGGATGCATACTTTTCTGCAGAAAGGACCCATACCTAGCAACCCATACTAGAAAGGACCTTAACCCCCGCAAAATTAAAACCACAGTTCTAGTCTGTCCCTGCCTTTCACAAGCAAGTCTGTAATCTCAAAGGGGTTAAACTGTTTGTCTTTAGCCCCACAACAGACTAGTGTTCAAGGTTGCAACTCTGGTCCCTGAGTCCTCATCTTAATCTTTTACTGTGGCCTCTGGCCACTGCAGGAGTAATACTCCAAAACTAAATTCCAATACACGAAATCCATGCTTGACACGTTCAGATACAAAACCATTCCCCCCTTTCTGGTCAGTCTCTGAGTCCTCTTGCACTTACGTTCGGTTTGCCTTCCCTTGAGCATGTGCCCTCACAGCAGGACCATAAAGAGACAGTGCTTGCTAACGCCCGCATTCGCACACTTCTGCTCAACTTGCTAACAAACAACCCATACAGCTGACTCACCATCCCATAAATATCTGTAGTATGACTCGGAGCTCAGGAACAAGTTAACACCTTTGAGTGCTGTGTGTGCGGCTGTGTACCCCAAGAGCAGGGTTAATTAGAAAAACAACTGCCTTGAGAGAAAGAGCTCTTTGGTCCTCCCGGGAAATCAAGACAAACGACATTGTGGCATATCGTGAGTGGAAGGGAGATGAAATGATAAGGTTAAAATACGGAGGGTCAAGATTGTCTCAGCCATGATCAGGTTTTCCCCCTACTCCCTCGTTCTATCAACACTACATATAAACCTGGTTTCTGTAATCCAACTATGAAAGGTCCATCAAGGATCAAAAATGTCTCACACATCCTTGTCCTGAGCCACCGAAATAGCACTGCTCAGCGTCCCAGGTCCCCTCAGCTATTATCTCCTCATCCTAAAATCCCACCTACTATGGCCCCGACTCAAAATCCCCTCCTCCAGCCTCCTGTACCCCTTTCCTTAGTACGCCCTACACTCTGTAGCCCACAACAGTCTTTAAATGACCCGAAAGTATCAAATCTTTTGCTTCAGTTCTCACTGTTTCCCATGACTTACTGTAAAAAACATGTAATGATTTTGTAAATTGACTGAGTCGTGCAACCATCAGCGTAACCCAGTTTTAGAACATTTTCATCACCCCAAAACTGTCATGCCTGTTGACAGTTAATCCCAGAACCAATCCCAGCCCCCAGCAACCACTAACCTGCTTTCTATGTCTATAGATTTGCCTTTTCTGGAATTACCTATAAATGAAATCAAACAATGTGTGGTCTTTTGCATTCGGCTTCTTTCTTTCTTTCTTTTTTTTACTGCCCTAGATGCCAGGAATACAACTGGGAATGTGAGGGAGGAAAAACTGTTTCTCTACCTTTCTAAAATTCTTTTGGCTTATCTATTAATTAAGACTTAACAGAAGAGAAAACAAATTTAATTTTGTACATATGGGAGCCTCACATAGGCATGAGAGGGTCAAAGACAGGCAGGCAGTTAAAGCTTATAGGCCATCCTGAGCTAAGGAGGAGGGGATAGGGATATGGGTCTTCAAAGGGAGGAAGACAACTCACAGAAATATGGGAAAAGCAAATGTTTGGTAAACAAAGTTTGTTATGCCATGCAGAGACAATAGGATAGAGTTAGGAATTTGAATAAACAGGTGCACTGAGCTCTCCCCAGTCTACCACACCTAGGCCATACTCTTTGTAGTTATCTCTGGTAATAGCTCTCTTTCTGGACCAGGCCCTCTATCTAAATCCTTCTTTTTTTTTTTTTTAATTTAATTTATTTTTTATACAGCAGGTTCTAGTTTATTAGTTATCTATTTTTATACATATTAGCATATATATGTCAATACCAATCTCCCAGTTCATCCACCACCACCACCCCCGCCGCTTTCCCCCCCGTGGTGTCCATACGTTTGTTCTCTACATCTGTGTCTCTATTTCTGCCTTGCAAACTGGTTCACCTGTACAATTTTTCTAGATTCCACATATACGTGTTAATATACGATATTTGTTTTTCTCTTTCTGACTTACTTCACTCTGTATGTCTCTAGGTCCATCCACGTCTCTACAAATGACCCAATTTTGTTTCTTTCTATGGCTAAGTAATATTCCATTGTATATATGTACCGCATCTTCTGTCGATGGGCACTTAGGTTGCTTCCATGACCTGGCTGTTGTAAACAGTGCTGCAATGAACACTGGAGAGCATGTGTCTTTTTGAATTATGGTTTTCTCTGAGTATATGCCCAGGAGTGGGATTGCTGGGTCATAGCCATGTTCTTCTTAATTGCCATCTTGTCTTGCCTACCAGTTGGCTCCTCACTGAACAATTTTTTAAAGAACATCTCTTTCAAAGATTTCAAATTTCTGAAATATTTTGTTTATTTGTGACTTCTGCCTCCATCACAATGTATACTTCTCATGTTTAGTTCATGTGTTTCGTTCTGTCTTCCATCCAGATTGTAAACCCCATGATGTCAAGTAATATGTCCGTCTTTTTCATGCTTGCTTTTATCTTTGTTTCTGCACTTAATAGGTGCTCAGTAAAAAAGTGCCATGAAACATTTTACAAATAAACTTCTGGGCGCTCTCGAATAACATTGCTGTTTTCTATCATCTTTACAGCTATTTATACATTTGTCATCTCTTCTGTTGTCCTTTTACTTCTTTGAGGAATGGAAGTACTTCTGATTTTCTTCTGTTCCTCACAAATCTTAGCTCAGTACAAGGCATATGGAAAAAACTGTGATACGTAGGAATTTGTGAAAGGGAGGAAAAGATGTAGAAATGTGGCTCTTTATACTGGGACACATGATAGCCATTAATTCAAACATGAAAGTCTTCCCAGGCATGGAAGTTGTTTTCAAGTATTATCATGTCTCTTGTCCAAGTTCACTCACTTCAGATCATGTTTCTCTAAAATGAGCTGTGTAGGCTGTTTATGTGGTCACGTGGAGTGATTTCTGGGTGGACACACAGTGATCTGTATTTATGGCTATAGGAACCAAGTAACAGAGTTATCAGTAATGGTGAAGATTGAACGGTATTTATGGCAGTAGTTATAGAACATAAAGATAGGGATCAGAGATGAAATGGCATGCACTTCACTGCTCTTTAAAGAATTTTTATTGTATGTAAAGCCTGTCCTAGTATTCAAGTCATAAATAAATGAAGGAAGCCATTTTCTTCAACAACATTATGAACATTTTTTGGAACACCTGTGAAGCGTTCCATTTAATTTGATTACATCTGGCACAGGCTACATTTTTATTTGACTATGTCTTTCATTTCAACTATTTTGGCCTTTTTCTACATTAAATTTAAAAACCTGTTGCCTTTTTTTATTTTTTAAGAAACAAAAGGCCCCTTAAAAGAGGAGCGCATTTTTCAAGTCATTCCTCTGACCACCTGTACGCTTTTGAACTTAATTGGTCTATAGCTGCTCTGGTGATTTACATAACAATTAGGCAAAAAGGGTGAGGCCACTGATGGAACTGCTCCAGAATCCTTTTTCCATCTTCAAACTATTTAGGAAGTTGGGAAGATATCAAGGCCTAGGTATGTCTACACAACCAAGGTACAGCTAAAGTAAAAGTGCATACACTATTGTCAGGATCAACCAGGATTTATAATCTCAGCAGTATTTCCTTTCTCCTGACTGAAATATATATATATTGCCTATAGAGAAGACTCTTGCTTTCAATTCTACATAGAGATACCTATATCTATAATTTTAAACATAAGGTGAAAAAAGTCTTAATTCATTAAAATGCATTGTCAATGTTTTCTATTCATTGGAGTGAGAGCACCGGCTGCTACAATAGTGAAAGTTATGTCACTTAAAATTTCATACATCAAAGTCTTCAGGAGTCAGGGGCTTAGGTGTATTTACATTCCAATGAATTCAATAAATATTGATTTAACACCAACTATAGCAATGGGGTTACGATGTGCAGACCACAGACCTGATCATTATTTCATGACATTTGTAGTTAACCTTTTCCAGTGCCTTGCATAGTGATGTGGCATAGGCACAGAACAATTAATTGTTTATGGAATAACTGAGTTTATTTCCTAAAGAAGACATGCTACAAATTTCTAGGTGTTTTTTCCAAAACCAGTGTTCCTAAACTTTAAATAACCTGGAGGGCTTGAGTTTCAATTAGTAAGTTGAGATGGAGCCTGAGAATGTGCATTTCTCACAAGTTCCCAGGTGATGCTGATGCTTCTGGTCCAGGGAATGTACTTTAAGAACTTCTGTAGCAACCATGAGGTGTTGAGCCAAAGCAAGAAGTTGCACGGAAAAGTAACATGCATCATGGGCTAGTCATTGGGAGATGGCTAGTAACGCAGAGTCGCACCAGTCACAACGCCAATCAAGAGCCTGGATCCTGCAGACGACCTTGTGGCAATGATTATCTCTCTTACAAAGTCTGAAAAATTATTAAGGCTGACGCTAATGTATGTAAGAACTAGAATGTGACAGAATAACTGCCAAATTATAGAATATAAAAGAGAAATCAGCCACACGCCACTCTTGTTTAACTACAATTTGCAGACAGCTGTCTTGGCAGGAGGAGGCCAGTTTGCAGAATTTTGTGCCGTAAGATTTTGCCAACACCTGCCTTAGCTGGAATCTGCGGTTGTAAATTAAACCACAGAAGGGACTTTTACCAACTTCTACAGAGTGGGATTTTCTACTGAAGAAAAACTGCAAAAATTGTCCTATGAAAAGTTCCCACATGGCCTTTCCTGAGGAATGAATCATATGATATATATTCCATTTATCTAAAAATATTTGGAAATATCTGATTAGTCATACACATTTCTTTGGCTGAGTTCACTATTTTACTCTTTTAAGAAAGGTTTGTTTTGCCCTGTGTTGAAGGAGACATTGTAGGATCTAGGGGACTGTCCATGGAATCTCCACCACTACCCAGCCCATAATCAGTGAATTCCCATTCGAGGCAATAATTGTGCAAATAAGAACTTCCCCAGTGCTGGAAAAGAGGAATAAGACACCTGAGGGGTGTATGTCACTTACACTTGGGGTTTTAATGTAACTTCAGAAGCCTGTGGGAGGTGAAAACAAATCCCATTATTTGACCTCAATCAAACCTACATCTCTTTCCTTCCTCCTCAATAGTTAAAGTACAGAGATAACCTGAACTATTTCAGAAAGGTGTCTCCTATGAACGTAGAGTAACTATTTATCCATGCTTGCCTGGGACAGTCCTGGTTTACAAGTCCTGAAGTACTTTGCTAATAGTTTCCAGTTTGGGCAATTAATCATAAAGCCACCATCTTTTAGGTGAAAGAAAGCTGACTTTTGTCTTTTTTTGGTGAAGTACTTTTGTATTGATACTACTAAAAAGTTCTTCATATTGTGAGCTAAACTACTCTCTCTCCCTCTAATTTTTTATGTCTTTCTTAGGTATGTATGTATGTATTTATTTTTGGCTGCATCGCTTCTTAGTTGCAGCACGCAGGATCTTTGTTGAGGCATGAGGGATCTTTCGTTGCTGCACGTGGGCTCCTCTCTAGTTGTGGCATGAGGGTTTTCTCTTCTCTAGTTGTGGCACACAGGCTCCAGGGCGCGTGGACTCTGTAGCTATGGTGTGCAGGTTCCAAAGCACATGGGCTCTGTAGTTTGTGGCACGCAGGCTCTCTAGTTGAGGCGCATGAGCTCAGTAGTTGTGGCATGGGCTTAGTTGTCCCGTGGCATGTGGGATCTTAGTTCCCTGACCAGGGATCAAACCCGCATCACCTGCATTGGAAGGTGGATTCTTCACCACTGGATCACCAGGGAAGTCCCTCTCCCCCTAATTTGTACATGGTGGTCCTAGTTCAAGTCTTTGGAGCCGCAAAGAACAAGTCTTGATGAACAGTCTTAAAATATTTAAAGATATTACCCTGTTGTCAGAGATTGGCAAAGTTATTTTTTGCATAGACACAGATAGCAAGGATTTTATTTAGGTTTTGTGAGTCATGCAGTCTCTGATTCAACTCTGCCATTGTAGCTGGAAAGCATCCAGAGACAATATGCAAACAAATAAGCATGGCTACTTTCCAATAAAATTTTATTTACAAAAACAGCGGTGGGCTATATGTGGCCCATAAACTAAGGGTTGACTAAATCCTGGCTTGGAAGAAATGGGGAAGATAGCAAAGTATGAGAGAGTCAACAGCATCAACAAACTATAGAACTAACAAGATTTCAGCAAGCTTGCCAAATGCTGAATCACTGACAAGTAAAATAGAGAATGTAATTAAAAATAAGATATTATTTACAATAGCAATAAAAATTACAGAGAATCTAGGAGTTAGCTAAGAATACTCAACATTTTTATGGAAAAAAATGTTAAACTTTCTTTAGAAAAGCAGGCCACAAGCAAGACTGGCCTACAGGAGGAAATTTGCCAGCTCCTGGTTTAAACAAATACTGTATCCACTGCCTGGAATTCTTATCCTTCCTGTTAGATTGGCCAACTCTTTACGGAAGCTTGAGCTGGTTCCCAAGACCACGCCAGGCTTCCTTACACACAAACCTTGATTGTTTGCATAATCTCACTGAACCTTCACTGCTCCTTGGTAGCTCTTACCACAACTGAAGCTTAAATAATCCTGCTTTAATTCTCCATCCTCCCCAGTCTGGCTCCACTCCTGCCTCAGGTTGTAATTAGGCTCCTAAGCTAGACTATTACCTATGAGGACATAGAAGACTTTTGTATCCCTAGTGGCAAGTATACAACAAGCACTCAATGAACATTTCTTGCTTAAATGCATGATCAAATGAATGCCCAAGTCATCTGTATTCTAGGCTGGACACCTCTCCTGTCCTCTTTCATTTCAAATCCCTCCATCTGTAAATCTGTTTCCTGGAACTCAATTCAATAATTCCAATAAGGATGAAACTTTAGACCTTTCATTAATTTGGAGTTCTCTAAAACTGCAGGCTCCCAGGGGCTCTGATCACATCTTTTTATTTTACAGTGTACTATACACAACAGGTACCTAATAGATGCTTCCTAACTGAATAGTGAAATGACCATCTAAGACCTTTTGGCTCCCATGGACCTGAAACGAATCTGACTATGCTAGAGGTCTAAAGCTGACTGACAAGTTCCTAAGCTTGTCAAGGTTTCAAAATATCCAGATCATTGAGACACTATTAAATCAGATTAGCAATGGCAGTTTAGCAAAATATCTCACATCCTTTAGATGTTCTTCTCATAAAACAAGTTTTATGCCCACAGATCCTCAAATGTGAGGTTGTCAGAGAATTAAATGAAAGACATGATCGCTGTGACAAAGCCACACAAAAGTTGCAATCAGAAGTGAGAGTAAAATAAAGCAACGTGTTTTGGGACAAACCCTAGATCTTAGGTAATATAAAATTATGTGCAAGTCAAGGGCACATCTCTGCCTGTTGCCAGGCAGAAGTTTCACCCTTGCCAGTCTAAAGGCTAAATCATCAAAAAAAGGTTTTAGATCAAGTTTACAATCAAAAAGAGATCCTCTTAATGCCTAGGTTTTTAATCTGACAGCTAGGTTAATTAAATGGCCTACAATTGAAGTTGATCTATTCAAGAAGACCCATTGTGGTTGTTACTGCTCACTTGAGGATCTAACCCAATTTGGGGCAATATTAGGAAAGTTTACTATGAACAGATGGTAGTATCATAATGAAGAATACATTACACTCCATCGATAATCCAGAATATTCTAGAATATTCTAGCTTTCTCTTTTCTATTTTTTTAGTCTTTGGTCTTAAATTTGGAACGTTGAAGGGAATGTAGTCTTCTGAGCCACTAGGAAATCCAATGGCCACAGAGGTGAAGGTTCACAAAATGACCCGTGATAGCCTGAAAGAGTGAATGTACCTAGTTTTGCATTCAACTAGGATTGGTTGTTAGCACTAAGAAGAAATCTGATCCAACGAACAAGATCTGTGTGGTGAGTTGTATTTGACATCATGTGGCCTGTGCAAATGCTGAGACTGGAGTAAAGTAAGGTAGAGAGTTGTGACTGGCAACTCGGAAAACAACTAGAAGGACCCTTAGATATAACTTATTATAAATCACTCATTTTTATAGCTAAGAAAACTGAGGACCAAGGAAATGGCATGATTTGTCTCACATGAGTTAGTGGTAGACCTGGGACTACACCTCAGAATCCTATGACTTTTTATTTCTTCTTGACTGTTAGTGCTACCCTTCTTTTACTGCATCCTAGGTGACGCCACAGCAAACAAGACAAAGCTGGTTGGCACCGATGATGGACACTCTCAATCCTATGTCCAGCACGTCCGTTTCTGTCCCACCTTAGACTGCTCTGAAACTCTAGGCTGCTAGGGTTATCAGGTGGTCTCTTGTCCAGTAGGTTAAAATTTGATTTATGTTGAGAAGATTAAATGCTTCAATGCTGACCTTGTTCAATGTTTTTATGGCTAAATAAAATTAGGCTTGGGGAAATGGGTCAGGATTTAGAAAAATATGGTCAGTTATTTTGTTATATTGAGAATACAAATTTTTGATAATTTAAATTTACAATGAAGTATAATAAACATTCAGAAAAGTATTTTAACTTCCAAAGACAATATATATAGTGTATATAAATACATGTATATTTATACACACACATCCTACATACATATGCTTATCAACGCATAAAAATATGGGGATGGAGGAAGGAAAGAGAGACAGAGAGAGGCAGAATGTGAATTCTAAGACAGGATAAATCCTTTGTTTCCTGTCCCCTAGTAGCTCTTCTATTGAGAGTTCTAATTAGCAGTAATATTCAAAAATATTTAACAACCAATGTGCAAAGCAAAGAACCATCAGACACACACTGGCTGTAAACTGCTCAACATTTGTCTTGGTTATAATAAGCAAACTAAGGAACTGCCCAACCAATCCCCAGCCAGTCTCAAGGAAAACACAGAAAAAAGGCAAAGGCCATACAGTAATTTTTCATGCTCAGTTACATACCTGTTTATGTAAAGTACATAAACAACCTCACAGACCTGATCTCATTTTCCCAAGACTGTCCTAATTTTTGCTAATTTTTTTTTATCTTTAGCCATTTTAGAGCAAGTCAGGGGTAATAACTAAAGACAGAAAAAGTAGCCATTATGATTATCATCTAAATCTACGATTTCTCTCCTGGTTATGCTCCATGGGTGGTCCATTACCTTTGTTTATGGAAATATAGGTAGAATTCTTTGAAATCTGTGGAGGAAGCAAACAATGGAGCAAGCTTATCATCAATAACCAGCAACTGGGTTAATACTGATCCCCGGACTACTTTAGTATCTGTGCTAAAAATAATTATATTTTTCTCAATTAAATCTTTTTCTTTCACGGTACCAATGCAACTGGTGCACTTTCCCACATAATGAGTTTTATTATCATTTCAAAGCAGATTTGAAAATACCCAGATAAGGGACTTCGCTGGAGGTCCAGTGGTTAAGACCCCGCACTTCCACTGCAGTGGGCGCGGGTTCGATCCCTGGTTGGGGAACTAAGACCCCGCATGCCGTGCAGTGTGGGAAAAAAAACTAGATAAATAAGTATTAACTCTAATGTAAAATTCTCTCACATTTGTCCAGCTCTCAGTTTTATAGTACTTCCTCGTGATGAACACTACAAATAACATACAGTTTTTAGGAGAATTCCCAAAATAAAATTTGCAAAATCATAAGGTAAATATGTAAATCCAGAGGCCAAAAAATCTTTTCTGAACCTCAGTTAAATAGCATGGTAACTGGAGACTAAGAATTTGATCCCACTGCTGTCCTGACTTACTTCTCTGGTCCTTAGTTCCCTTCTTTCTCAAAGAATAAAGGTGTAAAATTGGGTGATCTCTAAGTGCCTTCTAGATCCAATAAAATGTGAATATCCCTTTCACCAAACATTTTTCTAAAACAAAAAGAAAATCTCTAATCACTGAAGAAAAATGAGAAAACACAGAGAAGCAGAAAGAAAATAAGAACGGAACATTTTACCACTAAAAGTTAACTGCTTTAAAGTTTAACACTGTTAGCATTTTGGAGAGTAGGATTCCAGCTTTCTCTGTCATTTGCCACATACATTTTACAAAACAAGGATAACAGTATCCATTCACTCTGTAATCTGCTTTTTAAAAATATAATTTGTGGAGCATATCTTAGGTAGGGAAGTTATTGATGTACAAAACAGTACTGCTGTGTTGTCACTGTTCAAAGCAGTTTACCTATAATTTCACACACGGAGTAAGCCTCTGAGGTAGGTACTGCTGTCCTCATTTGACTGATGAGAACACCGTGAGGTGAGGTTAAACTGATGTCCAAGGTCACGTCGCTAATAAGTGGTGGGGCTGGATTCCACCCAGGGAACCTGGCTTACCTCCTCAACACCCTGCCCTACATTTCAGTCATGATCTGAGATGTAGGCAGGGGTGAGCCATGTGAAGAGCTGGGGAAAAGGCAACAACAAGTGTGAAGGTCTCGCAGAACCACAGTGTGTTGGGGGAGAGAGCTAAAGAGGGTCAGTGGGATCAACATGGAGCACATCGCCCTTGGTTCCCGATAGGAACATGGACTGATGGGAGTTGTCTGCTGTTCACTTCTGACTCACTGTAACCTTTGGGGCTGGAAACAGTCACAGTCCAGACTGCTTAGTTGAAACTCTAAAGAAATAACCTGAATATTGAGGATACCTAGCTCTTTAAGCTACACCTGCACTTAGCAAGGGAAATGATCAGCCATGCCAATTAGCTCAGTGCAGGCAAAAAGCTCCATTGCCTTGCTTACCCACATTTTGGAGGCAGAAGGAGGCTATGAAATTTTGAGCGAGCTTCAGTTATCGAGATGCTTGTACAAATTCTATGCTCACCTTGCACTTAGCACTCTAATATACAGTCACTAAATACCAGACTGTGCAGAACGATGATTTCATTGATTTTACTCTCACAGTGTACACTTTAACAAGAATGTCATTTTTATTTTGCAATCTCTTCTTGATTTATCTTTCCCCTTTTCTCTTACCTCCAGACAAGAGCTAATTAAATAATCTCTTTTGTGCTTAGTAATACAGTTTGAGCAGCCATTTTATGTATTCCAGCCTAAATGGGAAAGACATATTATGAATTTTCACCATGCAGCTCTCATGGAAATTAGAAATGAATGGGCATTAATTGCTGAAGAATGAGATCCTTAGTCTGCTAATTTTGTGATAAAATATTCTAATAGAACACATTTGTCATCTCTATGAAGATATACTAAGCAAGTCGAGATAAATCTAAAAGCCAAGCAGAAGGCAGAGTTGTGGCCAACTTGTGTCACCTAGGAAGACTGTGGACTTCCCGTGTTCCTGAATTTTTGTTCCTTCTCTCTGAAGCAGCAACTCTGGGTGATGTTTCTCCTGGGCTGTGTCTTAGTGCATCAAAGTCAATATTTGACTATATTTTTTCCTTGATATACCAAAATGGACAACACCACTGAACGGACATTTTGGCATAAGCGTATTACGGGCAGAGGCCAGAGGGGCTGTATTTTTAAATAATTCAGTACAGAATGCCCCTGGAACACATATCTCGAAACAGATTTTTTATCCTTAGATCTAGAGAGACGGCACTGATAGCTTTTTAACAGAATCGATCCTTTGCCTACCTTTCTCGCTAAACTGATGAGATTGTTCAGTTTTATTTAATGGAACTCAGCCTAATGCAACACAGTCATTTAACATTTGCCATGTGGCAAGCACTGTGTTGCACCCTCGCACCAAACTGGATGAAAACTCTGGTCTGTGCTTGATCACATGTCAGTGTCAGCGGGGTGGGGGAGGGTAGGCTGACAAGTAAATATGAATATACCAGATGAATATTATGATAGAGAGATGGACCAAGAAGCACAAAACAAACAATTCTTTCTGTTACCAAGGGAGAAGTCATGCTTTTGGCTTCATAAATAATGACCAAAATAATATTCTGAATTTCTCCCTTGTAGACCTGTTCAGTAAAACCATTTCAGTAAATGGCATTCCCATCCACCCAGCTGCTGTGCCAGAAACCTATGTGTCATCCTCGATTTTCTCTTTCACCACCTCCCACATGCAATGCATCAGCAAGTCCTGGCAGCAAACTGCAAACTATATCCTGAATCCATCCCCTTCTCTCCTCTCCACCGCCACCCGGTAGTTCAAGTTGCCACCGTTTACTGAGTGAATTACGGCAACCGTCTTTAACTGGACTTCCAGTTTTGACCCTCACTTTTTTAAAAGTCCATTTTTCACACAGTAGCTAAGCAATCTTTTAAAAAAAACATACATAACTCTCTTACATAAAACCCTCGAATGGCTTTTCGTTTCACTTGAAACAAAACACAGTCTCCAACCTCAACTCAAACCACCCTCTTCCCTGGTCACTATGCTCCATAAGGCTCACATTCTCTTTGCTCTCTGAACGTGCCAAGTGATTTATTTTTAGGCCTCAGGGCCTTTGCATGTGATGTTAACTCAGCCTGGAAAGCTCCTCCCTCTGTTCTTCACAGGACAGACTTCTTATCATTCAGGTGTCAGCTCATGTCATCCCTTCAGAAAGGTTTTGCATGACAACCCTGTCTAAAGTAGACATTCTGCCCCACAGAACCTCTGTTTCATCATACTCATTTATTTATTACTATCTAACATACTGCATTTTGGGTTTTGTTTATGTTTGGTTGTTTGTACCTGTATCCTCTGAACAATGTAAATGCCATGAGAAGGGGTCTTATGATTTTTGTTCACTGGTGCCCAGAGTAGTGACTGCCACATAGCAAGTGCTAAATGAACATATGTTAAATGCATGAATAAGTAAATGAATGATTGAAATCTACATTATTTGCTCAAAAATTCAAGCTTGGTCTATGCTGTAAGGATGCTCAGACTTTCTCTGCAGAGGTGGTTGAAGAAGGCACCCGATACAGCATAGTTGAGGGGGAGGGGTCACACAGACATGACCTCCTGGAGAAAGTAATACATTTGAAGAAATGGGAAGGACCAGTATTAGTCAAGAGACCAAGAGAAGGAAGAGCATTTCAAGAAGAGGGAACAGAATACATATAAATACTCATCGTGAATGTACAAGGACTCATGGTGGGGAAAAGGCATGGTGCTATTAGAATTTGGCACACAAATCGGCAAGATTGTCTTCAAAACGCACATGATGAATTACCATATACTGTTATGCCATCCATCTGAGTAAGTAAAGTGAAATTCATATATTTTCTTGAAATATTCTTACCAAAGTGTGGGAAATTAAAACTTCTATCTCAAATAAGACTTGACATTCTTGCATTTCACTGTGGTTGGAACTATGTCTTCAGTATCATAAATCCAGAAGTTATTTGGATAATTTAGAAGTTCTCTTTGGACACTGAATACTAAATTACATAGAATTGATTAATGAGCTAATTGTTTAACCTTCTACTTCATTTTGCCTGTGTACACAATTTAAGTGGAAAGAAACAAGAAATAGATTCCTTTGTTATTTATAGTCACCTAAATGCACATTCCATTCCTGTTGAGATTAGCAATTAGATTTCTAATTAGTTTTCCAAAATGGATTCATGGGTTTCTTTCTTACGTAAGTGTAGGAAATATAGATACTGAATATAGAAAGCATTAAACTTTTCTTAAATTTAATTGACACAGTCAAGCTTTGCATGCCAATAACATAACAACCTCCTGAACTCAACCTATGATCACAAAAAGCAGAATTACGAAAATCCCTTTGAAAACTCACCATCATTTCTCAACATTAGCGGTGTGGGTGGCCCCAGGACCTTTTGGTTTGTTACTGTATTTGTAACCACACAGGTATAATTTCCAACATCTGATTTTTCTACTTTGGCAATATACAGATTCCCAGTCTCTTGAGAAACGAAGCGGCGATTATCCTGATAGGAAGGGTATTCATTGAAAATCCAGGCATAGCTCAGCTCTGAAAGCAAAAGGAATCATCATTACAAATATGTCTTTTGTAAGAACTCTACTGTACTCATGAAAGAACTGGTCAAGTTAAAAATTCATATTCCTCCCCAATGGTCCTTTTTCAGCGGGCTAAATATCAATAGGAAGTAATTACAGTCCCTTAAAGCATTTATAGTCTTCCTACCATCAGTCAGTGAGATTTTATTCCTATATGACTAGAAGGTACACTGATAGCCGATTAAGAGAAGTCCAATCTCTTTAAATCAAGGGAGTAAGTAAGCATTTATAGTTTGCTAACCATGTGCCAAGCACCATGTAATTACTTACAGAGCTAATGCTCAAATTACAGACCCAGAGAGTCTACAATCTTGATATACCCTGGAAACTATTTAGATCACTTCTTTCAATTGATAGATAATAATCATAATAGTACATCACGGTGCCACATACTTGCATAGTACTTTGCGGGTTTCCAATACATTTTATAGTTTTCCATTAACTGAGAAACTTTGGCACAGAGGAACAAAGTGACGAATCTAAACTCAGCCCTAATTAGAGACAATTCTGAGTCTCAATCCAGTCTTTTCCCAATGCCTCTTACTCTTGATGCAAATTCTTACTCCTTTCTCACTTGTGAGGTTGAACTCCTTTCCCACTATTTTAGTGAGATGGGGATTTAATATTGTAGCAAATACTCACTAAACATACAATGACTGGTTGCCTGGTCCCATAAATGCAAATCTGTATTTTTAGAAAATTAGCTGAAAATATTATTACATACGTAAGGGAGTGACTATAAAGTAGCCATCAAAGAGCGACCTTCTCACAAACACTCATCCCAGAACGCCAGTGGGATGAGTGTAATAGGTAGTCATACCTGAAAATATTCCTTTGAAGGATCTAATTTTTCTTAAGAACTAGGTGAATGTTTTGTGAACGAGCACGTCCGCCCACGCTTTCAATTTCAGAAAAGAAACCTAAATGACAGTGAGTTTAAATGATTTGCTGCAGTGAACTACTGTGCTCTGAGGAAACCAAACTTTTTAGCTCCAGGCATTCCATGATTCCTCTCTTTAAAGTGTGATCCCCAGATTTGTTCAAAGCTGGAGAAGTGATATAGTACCCACTGGCACTGATTAGCCAACACGACCTGTTTTATTTTCAAAAGTTATTTTAGGCAGGAAGAGGAAGCAACTAGAGGCAAAGGGAGTCTCAGGTTTCAGAACTGGTTGGCTGTGTTCTTGTATGCTGCTCTTTAATATGATCCTGGCCTAAATTCCAAATGTATGGAGTGTCCTTGGAAAATGGCAGAAAGGTCACCTCAGCTTTGTATAGAGAATGCTAACTATTGGAAAAGGCAATTGTTGTTTAGTACTTCAATGAGTCCCCAGTTGTAACTGGCCTCAATAACTGAATGTGCAACAGGAAACATATTCTGTCTTAAATAACCCACTGTTTGCATACAAAGGAGGGGTCATGCAGATTTCTTTCCCTTTATCACTGGATTATAACATTTCCATATGCATTATTTTAGAGAGATATAATTATGTTTATATAAGAATAGCTAATCATTTTATTTACACATGTGCATGTAATTATAAATAACCCCATGCTGATGTCAAGAGGATACTCAGTGTAAATAGACAAGTGCTTCCCAAAAAGCTAGTTACTTCCTCAAGAAACTAAAATCTGGGGGAGGAAAAGCCCCTCTAATAGGTCATGAAGAAGTACCATGTGATACGGCAATTTTCCCATAAATACAGGAGATTTAACAAACAGCACACAGCAATGTACTCCTCTCTCAATTTGGTATGTGAGTTTCAGGAAAACAAAGTAATCTCTGAGCTTCTCAATTTTCTCATATGAACAATGAAGAGAACACTGCTTATCCCCTAATTAACTATAAGAGAGTTTTAAGAATAAATTAACATATCCAAAGTCACAAGGTAGAAATTAGAAAGTAATTTACCAGCAAAATATTAATTAACACACACTTCTCCAAAGAGAGTTATAATCACATATATAAACTGTATATATATATATTTTTCCTGAAGATATTTTTTAAAACTGTTGTTAGTGGCTAGTGCCACAAGGCTTTCTTAATTTTGTAGGAGAAGGACAGTTTAGTAACTAGAAAGTTGTATGGACCACGCATATCAGGAAAAAAGACATCTGCTTTGTTATTTTCCTAATTGGAGTAAAAAAAAAAAAAAAAAGACGAGAAAACCAAAACTCAAACCTGTATTCCATAAAGAAAGCCATTTAAATTTAAACACTCTCCCTTTCAATTTCTTAATCCATCAAAGGGATATGTGGTGACGATCAAGTTACATGAAAGCTCTCTGAGTCATAAGCACATCTGTATCATTAAAAGTTAATCATTTTTAAAGTAAATATAAGAACAAAAGTCAATGAACATGCTGTTGATCTATTTAAATTATTTTGGTTTCACTGATTTTGTTACTTAGTGCTTTACTAGGAGATGCAAACAACCGTAAACATATTCTGCAGGATTTTCTAAACTGTGGTCCTTGGAATATTAATTCCCTGTTAATAGGAGTTCTCTACACCCCCGTCTACCTCAAATTTAAAAAGGTTACATGACCAAATGACTTTAAGAAACACTGGATTAAGTAAAGTTTAACTGATTTAAAAATTTTTCCTTTCAGGACTTGCAAGAGGTTTTTAACATGCCAACGTTCCTCAAATTTCTTAGAGTATGTAAGCCATGCAAACTTATTTGATATAGAACTGCCTCCCAACCCCTCCACCCACACACTGTTTTTCTAAAAAATTATTACGATGTCACAAAACCTAGGTTGGGAAACCCTGAACTAATGCAATGATTTCAATTCAAGAAATGGTAAGTATAATATAAAGATTATTAACTGTATTACTTCAGTTCTGGGGAAAGCCATTAAGTTACAATAAACAACAGAAAACAACAAAATGTTGAAATAAAGTTGCAATAAGTTTCCGAAATTGTAATAGTAATATAACACTGTAACCATTTCCAATGCTGTAGACAAAGGAACAAACCATAGTTCTGAAGACAAGTCTCAAATGGATTGTGCTAAGGATGGTAACTAACATCAATTCAACATGCAACCTTTGTAAAATACTGTTGAACCCCAAAGTGCAAAGGTTAGCCAAAGAATCTTGGCTGGTGCACTGGTGAGATCACACTGAGCTGAACGCTGAGCCCCTTGAAGGGAGAAAGTCTCTAAAAATAATATTAATTTATTTTTCTTCACAGTAAAGAGCACTACCTGGAATACTGTATTTTTATTTGCCCACAACAATGAGTAAGGAGCATGAGTAATCAATATAATGATAATGCAGACATCAAAGCAGGGAAATATGTAGTAAGACTAAAAATTACACAACATATAACTTGTCTTATCTGTTCTTTTTACAGGTATGAAAGAGGAACAAAGCTGAAGGCATCACACTCACTAAATTCAAACTATACTACAAGGCTGCAGTAATTAAAACAGTATGGTATTAGCATAAAAACAGACACACAGATCAATGAAAGAGAATAGAGAGTCCAGATATAAACCTATACATATAAGGTTAGTAAACTTACTGCTAAGGAGCCAAGAATATACCATAGGGAAAGAACAATAATTTGGTAAATGACATTGGGAAAACTGGACAGTCACATGCAAAAGAATTAAACTGGAACACTACCTTGAACCATACACAAAACATAACTCAAAGGGGATTAAAGATTTGAATGTAAGACCTGAAACCATAAAACTCCCAGAAGAAATAATAGGCAGTAAGCTCCTTGACATGGGGCTTAGAGATGACTTTCTGAATATAACATCAAAAGCAAAAGGTAAAATAAACAAGTGGAACTGCATCAACCTAAAAAACTTCTGCACAGTGAATGAAACCATCAATAAATTGAAAAGGCAACCTACTGAATGGAAGAAAACATTTACAAATCATATATCTGATAAGGTGGTTAATATCCAAAAAATATAAAGAACTACAACGAAGCAGCAAAAAAAAAAAATCTGACTAAAAATGGGCAGAAGCTCCCTGTTGGCTGTTTGGCCCGAGGCGACTCAGCACTGGAGCCTACCCGGCTCTTTTTACTTTTTTTTAACTCTTTATTGGGCTATAATTGCTTTAAAATGGTGTGTTAGTTTCTGCTTTATAACAAAGTGAATCAGCTATACATACACATACATCCCCATGTCTCTTCTCTCCTGCATCTCCCTCACTCCCACCCTCCCTATCCCACCCCTCTAGGTGGCCACAAAGCACCAAGCTGATCTCCCTGTGCTATGCGGCTGCTTCCCACTAGCTTTCGGTTTTACATTTGGTAGTGTATAAATGTCCATGCCACTCTCTCACTCTGTCCCAGCTTACCCTTCCCCCTCCCTGTGTCCTCAAGTCCATTCTCTAGTAGGTCTGTGTCTTTATTCCCGTCCTGGCCCTAGGTTCTTCATGACCATTTTTTCTCTCTTTTTTTTTTTTTTTTAGACTCCATATACATGTGTTAGCATACGGTATTTGTTTTTCTCTTTCTGACTTATTTCACTCTGTATGACAGTCTCTAGGTTCATCCACCTCACTACAAATAATTCAATTTTGTTTCTTTTTATGGCTGAGTAATATTCTATTGTATATATGTATCACATCTTCTTTATCCATTCATCTGTCGATGGACGCTTAGGTTGCTTCCATATCCTGGCTATTGTAAACAGAGCTACAATGAACATTGTGCTACATGAATATTTTGAATTATGGTTTTCTCAGGGTATATGCCCAGTAGTGGGACTGCTGGGTCGTATGGTAGTTCTATTTTTAGTTTTTTAAGGAACCTCCATACTGTTCTCCATAGTGACTCTATCAATTTACATTCCCACCCACAGTGCAACAGGGTCCCTTTTTCTCCACACGCTCTTCAGCATTTATTGTTTGTGCATTTTTTGATGATGGCCATTCTGACTGGTGAGAGGTGATATTTCATTGTAGTTTTGATTTGCATTTCTCTAATGATTAATGATGTTGAGCATTCTTTCATGTGTTTGTTGGCGATCTGTATATTTTCTTTCAAGAAATGTCTATTTAGGTGTTCTGCCCATTTTTGGATTGGGTTGTTTTTTGATACTGAGCTGCATGAGCTGCTTGTAAATTTTGGAGATTAATCCTTTGTCAGTTGCTTCATTTGCAAATAATTTCTCCCATTCTGACACCCAGCTCTTTGGTGGGGCTAATGGTGGACTACGGGAGGGCTCACACCCAGGAGTACTTCCCAGAACTTCTGCAGCCAGTGTCCTTGTCCCTGCAGTGAGCAACAGCCATGCCCTGCCTCTGCAGGAGACCCTCCAACACTACAGCCGTGTGGCTGACAGGGTCTTGGTGCTCGGGCTGGCTGTCAGGCCTGCTCCTCTTAGGTTGGAGAGCTGAGTTCAGAACACTGGTCCACCAGAGACCTCCTGGAGCCATGTAATATCAAATGGCGATAGCTCTCCCAGAGATCTCCATCTCAACGCTAAGACGAAGCTCCGCTCAACAACCAGCAAGCTACAGTGCTGGACATCCCATGATAAACAAATAGCAAGAAAGGAACACAACCCCACCCATTCACAGAGAGGCTGCCTAAAACCATAATAGGTCACAGACACCCCAAAACACACCACCAGATGCGGTCCTGCCCACCAGAAAGACAAGATGCAGCCTCATCCACCAGAACACAGGCACTAGTCCCCTCCACCAGGAAGTGTACACAACCCATGGAACCAACCATACCCACTGGGGGAAGACGCCAAAAACAACGGGAACTAAGAACCTGCAGCCTGCAAAAAGAAGACCCCAAACACAGTAAGATAAGCAAAATGAGAAGACAGAGAAATATATAGCAGATGAAGGAGAAAGGTAAAAACCCACCAGACCAAACAAATGAAGAGAAAATAGGCAGTCTACCTGAAAAAGAATTCAGAGTAATGATAGTAAAGATGATTCAAAATCTTGGAAATACAATAGACAAAATGCAAGAAACATTTAACAAGGACCTAGAAGAACCAAAGAACAAACAAACAATGATGAACAACACAATAAGTGAAATTAAAAATTCTCTAGAAGGAATCAATAGCAGAATAACTGAGGCAGAAGAACGGATAAGTGACCTGGAAGATAAAATAGTGGAAATAACTTCTACAGAGCAGAATAAAAAAGGAAAGAAAAGAATTGAGGACAGTCTCAGAGACTTCTGGGACTACATTAAATGCACCAATATTCGAATTATAGGGATCCCAGAAGAAGAGAAAAAGAAAGGGACTGAGAAATTATTTCAAGAGATTATAGTTGAAAATTTCCCTAATATGGGAAAGGAAATAGTCAATCAAGTTCAGGAAGCACAGAGAGTCCCAAAGAGGATAAATCCAACGAGAAACATGTCAAGACACATATTAACCAAACTATCAAAAATTAAATACAAAGAAAAAACATTAAAAGCAGCAAGGGAAAAGCAACAAATAACATACAAGGGAATCTCCATAAGGTTTACAGCTAATTTCTCAGCAGAAACTCTGCAAGCCAGAAGGGTGTGGCAGGACAAATTTAAAGTGATGAAAGGGAAGAACCTACAACCAATATTACTCTACCCAGCAAGGATCTCATTCAGATTCGATGGAGAAATTAAAACCTTACAGACAAGCAAATGCTAAGAGAATTCAGCACCACCAAACCAGCTTTACAACAAATGCTAAAGACTTCTCTAGGCAGAAGACACAAGAGAAGGAAAAGACCTAAAATAACAAACCCAAAACAATTAAGAAAATGGGAATAGCAACATTCTTATCAATCATAACCTTAAATGTAAATGGATTAAATGCTCCAACTAAAAGACACAGACTGGCTGAATGAATACAAAAACAAGACCCATATATATGCTGCTACAAGAGACCAATTCAGACCTAAGGACACATACAGACTGAAAGTGAGGGGATGGAAAAAGACATTCCATGCAAATGGAAATCAAAAGAAAGCTGGAGTAGCAATTCTCTTATCAGAAAAAATAGACCTTAAAATAAAGACTATTACAAGAGACAATGAAGGACACTACATAATGATGAAGGGATCAATCCAAAGAAAAGACAGCACAATTGTAAATATTTATGCACCCAACATAGGAGCACCTCAATACATAAGGTAAATGCTAACGGCCACAAAAGGGAAATCGACAGTATCACAATCATAGTAGGGGACTTTAACACCCCATTTTTACCAATGGACAGATCATCCAAAATGAAAATAAATAAGGAAACACAAGCTTTAAATGATACATTAAACAAGATGGACTTAATTGATATTTATAGGACATTCCATCCAAAAACAACAGAATACACTTTCTTCTCAAGTGCTCATGGAACATTTTCCAGGATAGATCACCTCTTAGGTCACAAATCAAGCCTTAGTAAATTTAAGAAAATTGAAATCATATCAAGTATCTTTTCCAACCACAACACTATGAGACTAGATATCAATTACAGGAAAAAAACTGTAAAAAATACTAACACATGGAGGCTAAACAATACACTAATAAATACCCAAGAGATCACTGAAGAAATCAAAGAGGAAATCAAAAAATACCTAGAAACAAGTGACAATGAAAACACAATGACCCAAAACCTATGGGACGAAGCAAAGCAGTTCTAATGGGAAGTTTATAGCAATACAATCCTACCTCAAGAAACAAGAAACATCTCAAATAAACAACCTAATCTTACACCTAAAGCAATTAGAGAAAGAAGAGCAAAAAAACCCCAAAGTTAGCAGAAGGAAAGAAATCATAAAGATCAGATCAGAAATAAATGAAAAGGAAATGAAAGAAACGATAGCAAAGATCAATAAAACTAAAAGCTGGTTCTTTAAGAGGATAAACAAAATTGATAAACTATTAGCCTGACTCACCAAGAAAAAAAGGGAGAAGACTCAAATCAATAGAATTAGAAATGAAAAAGGAGAAGTAACAACTGACACAGCAGAAATACAAAGGATCATGAGAGATTACTACAAGCAACTCTATGCCAATAAAATGGACAACCTGGAATACATGGACAAATTCTTAGAAAAGCACCACCTTCCGAGACTGAACCAGGAAGAAATAGAAAATATAAACAGACCAATCACAAGCACTGAAATTGAGACTGTGATTAAAAATCTTCCAACAAACAAAAGCTCAGGACCAGATGGCTTCACAGGCGAATTCTATCAAACATTTAGAGAAGAGCTAACACCTATCCTTCTCAAACTCTTCCAAAATATAGCAGAGGGAGGAACACTCCCAAACTCATTCTACGAGGCCACCATCACCCTGATACCAAAAACGAGACAAAGATGTCCCAAAGAAAGAAGAGTATAGGCCAATATCAATGATGAACATAGATGCAAAAATCCTCATAGAGAATCCTAAAGATGCTACTAGAAAAGTACTACAGCTAATCAATGAATTTGGTAAAGTAGTAGGATACAAAATTAATAAACAGAAATCTCTTGAATTCCTATACAGTAATGATGAAAAGTCTGAAAAGGAAATTAAGGAAACACTCCCATTTACCATTGCAACAAAAAGAATAAAATACCTAGGAATAAATCTACCTAAGGAGACAAAAGACCTGTATGCAGAAAACTATAAGACACTGATGAAAGAAATTAAGATGATACACACAAATGGAGAGATATACCGTGTTCTTGGATTGGAAGAATCAATATTGTGAAAATGACTATACTACCCAAAGCAATCTACTGATTCAATGCAATCCCCAACAAATTACCAATGGCATTTTTTATGGAACTAGAACAAAAAATCTTAAAATTTGTATGGAGACACAAAAGACCCCGAATAGCCGAAGCAGTCTTGAGGGAAAAAAAAGGAGCTGGAGGAATCAGACTCATTGACTTCAGACTATACTACAAAGCTACAGTAATCAAGACAATATGGTACTGGCACAAAAACAGAAACATAGATCAATGGAACAAGACAGAAAGGCCAGAGGCAAACGCACGCACCTATGGTCAACTAATCTATGACAAAGGAGGCAAAGATATACAATGGAGAAAAGACAGTCTCTTCAATAAGTGATGCTTCGAAAACTGGACAGCTACATGTAATAGAATGAAATTAGAACACTCCCTAACACCATACACAAAAATAAACTCAAAATGGATTAAAGACCTAAATGTAAGGCCAGACACTATGAAACTCTTAGAGGAAAACACAGGCAGAACATTCTATGACATAAATCACAGCAAGATCTTTTTTGATCCATCTCCTGGAGTAATGGAAATAAAAACAAAAATAAAGAAATGGGACCTAATGAAACTTAAAAGCTTTTGCATAGCAAAGGAAACCATAAACAAGATGAAAAGACAACCCTCAGAATGGGAGAAAATATTTGCAAACGAATCAATGGACACAGGATTAATCTCCAATATATATAAACAGTTCATGCTCCTCAATATTAAAGAAACAAACAACCCAATCCAAAAATGGGCAGAACACCTAAATAGACATTTCTCCAAAGAAGACATACAGATTGCCAACAAACACATGAAAGGATGCTCAACATCACTAATTAGCAGAGAAATGCAAATCAAAACTACAATGAGGTATCACCTCACACCAGTCAGAATGGGCATCATCAGAAAATCTACAAACAACAAATGCTGGAGAGGGTGTGGAGAAAAGGGAACCCTCTTGCACTGTTGGTGGGAATGTAAATTGATACAGCCACTGTGGAGAACAGTATGGAGGTTCCTTAAAAAACTAAAAGTAGAATTTCCATATGATCCAGCAATCCCACTTCTGGGCATATACCCAGAGAAAACCATAATTCAAAAATACACATGCACCCCAACGTTCACCACAGCACTATTTACAATAGCCAGGTCATGGAAGCAACCTAAGTGCTCATCAACAGATGAATGGATAAAGAAGATGCAGCACATATATACAATGGAATATTACTCAGCCATAAAAAGGAATGAAATTGGGTCATTTGTTGAGACGTGGATGGATCTAGAGACTGTCATACAGAGTGAAGTAAGTCAGAAAGAGAAAAGCAAATATCGTATGTTAACGCATGTATGTGGAACCTAGAATAATGGTACAGATGAACTGGTTTGCAGGGCAGAAGTTGAGACACAGATGTAGAGAACAAACGTATGGACACCATGGGGGGAAAGCCAAGGGGGTGGTGGTGTGATGCATTGGGCGACTCGGATTGACATGTATACACTGATGTGTATAAAACTGATGACTAATAAGAACATGCTGTATAAAAAAAATAAAATAAAATTCAAAAATTCAAAAAAAAAAAGAAAAAAAACTACAATGAGGTATCACCTCACACAGGTCAGAATGGCCATCATCAAAAAATGTATAAACAATAAATGCTGGAGAGTGTGTGGAGAAAAGGGAATCCTCTTGCACTGTTGCCAGGAATGTAAACTGATATAGCCACTATGGAGAACAGTATGGAGGTTCCTTAAAAAACTAAAAATGGAACTACCATACAACCCAGGAATCCCACTACTGGGCATATACCGTGAGAAAACCATAATTCAGAGTCATGTACCACAATGTTCACTGCAGCTCCATTTACATCAGCCAGAACATGGAAGCAACCTAAGTGTCCATCAACAGATGAATGGATAAAGAAGATGTGGCACATATATACAATGGAATATTACTCAGCCATAAAAAGAAACGAAATTGAGTTATTTGTCATGAGTGGATGGACCTAGAGACTGTCATACAGAGTGAAGTAAGTCAGAAAGAGAAAAACAAATTCCATATGCTAACATATATATATGGAATTAAAAAAAAAGGTTCTGAAGAACCTAGGGGCAGGACAGGAATAAAGACGCAGACGTAGAGAATGTACTTGAGGACACGGGCAGGGGGAAGGGTAAGCTGGGACAAAATGAGAGAGTGGCATGGACATATATACACTACCAAATGTAAAACAGATAGCTAGTGGGAAGCAGCCGCATAGCACAGGGAGATCAGCTCGGTGCTTTGTGTCCACCTAGAGGGGTGGGATAGTGAGGGTCGGAGAGAGACGTAAGAGGGAGGAGATATGGGGATATATGTATGTGTATAGCTGATTCACTTTGTTATAAAGCTGAAAGTAACACACCATTGTAAAGCAATTATAATCTAATAAAAATGTTAAAAAAAAAAAAAAGAAGGGCAGATCTGAACAAGTATTTTTCCATAGAAGACATACTGATGGCCAACAGGCACATAAAAAGATGCTCAACGTCGTTAATCATCAGGAAGATGCAAATGAAAATCACGATGAGCTATAATCTCATACCTGTTAGAATGGCTATTATCAAAAGGACAAGAAATAACATGCATTGGAGAGGGTGTGGAGAAAAGGGAACCCTTGTGCAACAAGGGTTGTTGTTGCACAACAACCCTTGTGTTGGTGGGAATATAAATTGGTGCAACCACTATGGAACACAGTATGGAGGTTCTTCAAAAAATTAAAAATAGAACTTCCATATGATCCAGCAATCCCACTTCTGGGTACTTACGTCAAGAAAACTAAAACACTAACTTGAAAAGATATCTGCTCCCCCATGTTCACTGCAGCATTATTTACAATAGTCAGGCATAGAAACAACCTAAGTGTCCACTGGTGGATGAATGGATAAACAAATCATGTATAAATATAAATACACACACACACAGACACACACACACACACACACACACACATATACAGAGAATAGAATATAATTCAGCCATTAAAAAAGGATTAAATCTTGCCATTTGGGACAACATGGATAGACCTTGAGAGTATTATGCTAAGCGAAATAAGTCAAAGAAAGAAAGATGATTATCACATGATCTTAGTTATATGTGGAATCTAAAACACAAAGCAACAAACCAACAAACCAAGTTTATATATATGAAGAACAGATTGGTAGTTGCCAGAGGCAGGGGGTGAGGTAGTAGGAGAAATGGGTGAAGGGCATTAAAAAGTAAAAAACAAACTGAATTTATAAAATCTTAAAACAAAACTCCCTAGCAATTCCATTACCTCAACATAATGATAGCTATTGTTCAGAATACCTTTTCAATTCTTGCCTATATGCCTGTAGGCTTTTCATGATTTTAACCATAGCTTAAATATTATTAAAGAAAGAAAAAAAAAAGGGAATTCCCTAGCAGTCCAGTGGTTAAGACTCAGCACTTTCACTGCTGAGGGCCCAGGTTCGATCTCTGGTCAGGGAACTAAGATCCTGCAAACCACACAGGGTGGCCAAAAAAAGAAAAGTGTTTTTTAACAAAGCAAAAAGCCAACAACAACCAAACAAAAAATATGACAATTCTGAGGCCTAGAAAAGGTAAGACTGGAGAGTCAGAAAGTGGCAAAACAGACTACATCTTAGTCCTTCTACCTACACTCCCATTCCAATGCTCCCTCCCAAAGTAGTAAAAGCTTTTGGAGTTTGAAAGCAAGGAGTTAGTATTGTTATATTACTCATGAGACAACGCAGTTCTCCCCTAAGAACCAGTCTATTTTTATCAGAGCAGAACATTAATTCACTGGGTTACATGAAATGCTATCCACATTCTGAAAAAATAAAGCCAAGTAAATAAAACAAAATAAATGCTCATGTGCTGCAAAAATGTATCCCACTCCATCTGATTTCCTTAGGGACTTTCATGCAATATTTATACTTGTTCAAACTTGACAGATTTCTTTTGATAAGTTTTCACACACTAATTGCTCTGGAAGTGACAGACAGTTCCTGTCCCATTGGCAATTTTTATCAACTGAGTAAACAGATACTTGGAATGCAGTATTTAATAGATTGTGAGGTTTCTGATGCTCAACTGAAAAATACTGAGACTGGTTAGAATGTGATAGCTATTAAGGCAGAAGGACCTAGGGATGGTTTTCTAACTCGTAGCATGTAAGTCTATAGGAAATTAACTATGAAACATCACCCTCTTAATTGGTTCCTTTTTCCATATCTTTGGGCCAACAGCGAAGGATGTTTATTATTTTTAAAAGAAGACATCAATCAAGGAATTTTCAATGAGCAAGTTTACCCTCTGATCAGAGTCCTCAAGATGAATGCTCTTAACTTCACCTTGATGCTGCCTAATTTCTTTCTAGAGTTATATTATGTTGCACGACATTCTGAGTCATATCCCAAGGGGTAGCAAAGATGTCAGTTTTCGAAGATACCGTTCTTAATCCTCAGTTTTAAATTTGAAAGGGACCTAAATCCAACCCCTGTGATTTTACAGATCAGGAAGCTGAGGCCTAGAGAAATTACATGCCTGGATGACAGGCACATGATAAGTGGGCAGAAATGGGATGATGGGGTAGTTGCAATATTCAGATGAGCTGGTTCTGTTAGCAAGCCATATGTTCCTCTCAGGATTTAATCTGGAGCTAGAAGAGATCACTTTTCTTTATCTGTAAATTTAAAGAGTAGAATTAGATGACCTCTAAGTATCCTGCAGCATTAAAATCCCATGATTTTATAAGCACACCATCAAATCCAACACCCTATTTTGACAAATAAAGAAAGTGGGATCCAAAGAGACCCAGTAACTTGCTAAGATTCACACAGGTAGTTTATTGGCAGGTCAAGAACTAGAACTTTTATACACACACACACACACACACACACACACACAAACAGGCATACGCACTTATATTTGAGTTAAGCTGTGCTGTGTAGAAGGATAACTGACTTGATAGTCAGGAGACCTGGATTCTAGTCCTTGCATTGCAACCATTTTGGGCTTTGACAGTTGTTTCAACAGCACGAGAGCCTCCTGATCTTTAGATAGATTTATACGCACCTCTCCTACTTTTTGCACAGTCTTGTGAGGTTAAATTTCAACTAAGATATGATTCTAAGCAAGTAGATGTGATAAAGTGTATTTTAAATGATTCTACAAATGAAACAGGTTTTGAGAATGCAGTCATTGGTTTACTTTTTGGCCAAATATTTACCTGGCATTAACCATTTACAAAAGCATGGAGCTCAGGGCTGGAATGGAGAGCAGCTAGAAAGACAGGGATCACCATCAGTGGGTAGTCTGTGTGGGCAAAGGGGCAGAGAGCATAACCCAGTGGAAAGATCCCTGAATTTGGTGTCAAGCAACATAGACTGAGTCTTGGTTTCAGTGCTTCTCAGCTAGAAAGTAATTTCTACTTATAAGTTTTCTCATCTGAAAAACAGGGATAATAAAAAGAACACCTGTCCTGCTAGCTGGACATCAACTATGTTAATTTAAGTCAATTTTTTAAAGATTCTGCTATTTTTGTTTTGCTTTGTTTGTTTTTGCTTGTAAACTGATCGATAAGTCATTTGTCTTCCTCTGACCTGAGGAGAAGGAAGACATTATAAATTGTAAGTAATCTCATTAATTCCAGAAAAAAAAAAAGAACTCAGCGAGGAACCTTAAACGCAAAGCGGCCCTAGTGATTATGCACCATAAACAGGTAGTGGGAGAGTCAAAGGAAAGAGTGTGCTTTTCTATACTGAAGTGATATCCCAAGAGGGGGTGACCGATTGACTTCTGATTTCTGAAAGCTGAAGCCTCTGGATGACACCTCTAATACTAAGACACTAAATGATCAATATAAGTATATTTGAATAGCATCTTGGGAAATAGGAGTGGAGGGGAGGTGTCTGAGACGAGTTGAAATTGAAGGGCTGGAATAGGACACATATTGTACCTCTGTTAATTAGAAGATGGACTTATGGATGTTTAACACATATGATAATGGCCACAGCCCTTGACAACTTAGGTTGCTGAAATCATGGCTGTGGCTGAAAGGACCCCTGTTATAGATGCTCTGTGTCCCAGAGAACTGGGTTTAAACAAGGAACCCATCATCAAGCAGGACCTCCCAGGGTTCAGACACTGTTTTGCATTATTCATTAGTGCTGAGTGGAGTAGGGACGGCATATATGTATCACTTGGACCAGCAGATGCCATGCCTTCTCTCATGGCAGACACTGAAAATTGACTATGCCAGACACAGATTCACAATCCGCAACGCAGCGCTTCAGGCTGTTAGCTCCAATCAATTGATGTTGGCACATGAAGTCAAACCTTTTTACCATCTTTGCAAAAGTGATTTAGGGGAAATGAAATGGTGACCATGTGAGGCAAGGATTAGATAAGACCCAGTGCTAAAACTCATCCAAACTCGTGGCAAGCATTTCTAAAAATAAGCCTCCTGACTAAGCCTCCTGACCACTCACTGAGTTCAGTGATTTTTAGTACATGCTCTTTACTCACTCAGATGTGGCAGTGGAGGTATGGGAAGTAAGATGGAAAGAGAGTATTTTCTAGTCATGTATACAGCTCTTGAATATTGCTCTTGTGTATGGCTCACGATTTCCCCCATTTTATGGGTGACTTCTTGTTTTTTTTGTCTCTATTTTATTGGGAAATTGGACATTTTTCTGGAGTATAAATTTTCTTTAAACATTTTTAGGTGGAAGTTCAGGAATTTAACTTGAAGGTAATTTAACACATTGTTCTGACAAAAAGCCAGAAATGAGTATATGATGGAACAGGTATAAAACTCACACAAATTTAAAGGAAAAACTTCAACAAAATCTGTACTTTGCAGTGGATTGCTTTAGGATATGCTCCCAGATTCCCAGGGGGCAGATGCTGACTCTCCTTCGCTCTCAGAAATGGATCAGTAAAAAATCTGAGAAATACTGCCTAGGCCTGGAGTCAGCAAACTTTTATACTCCAAGGGGAGAAGCCCTATAATTTTTAGACAGAATAGCATCCTCTCTGTTAGCATACTCAGACTCTTGAGTGGAGGCAGGAAAGTGATAGCACATGAAACGGATTTAGCTTACAAAAGTGTGTGTGCCTTTTATGGCTAAAACTGTTTTGAAAACACTGAAAATCAAATAGACATCTAGATAATTAGGGTTTTCTTGAAACTCAAACACAGTTCTTAAATATCAGGCTTCGAGAGGAATCAGGGGGGTGCACTAGTGGGTCCCCAACTAGAGTGAGCTCCAGAATTAACAGAAGGGCTTGTTACTACATAGAATGCTGGGTCCCACCCCCAGAGTTCCTGATTCAGGACGTTGGGATGGGGACCGAGAATCTGCATGTCTAACAGGCTCCCAGGTGATGCTGGTGGTGCTGGTCTGGAGACCACACTTGGAGAAACACTCCTTTAAAAGGCTGACTACATTAGACTCTCATTCTATCAGGGAAACAACTGGCAGAGCTGAGCACCAGCTTCCCACTTGGAAGCAAGCAAGCAGTCTTCTGTTTGCCACAGTCTCTACCAATCCCTAGTGTACACCAGGCCCATAGTACTCAGTAGGCAATTTAGCTTGTGAGCTCTGCTTTGGTATCTAGAAGGAAAGACAAATCAAGATACGGGAGAGACCCTTAGTTGCGTGCTTTTGTTAGCATGAGAATGGTACTGGAGACCATAAACGCAAGCCAACCTGAGTACTTTGACGAGATGAAGGTGGAGGTGGTGCTGAAACGACACAGAATCAATATCAGAGCTTTGCGTGATTGTAACAGGGAATGGTCCAGCCTGCTCACTGTGGTCAAACTAGGAAGGCCACAGCACAGCTTGAGTGGACTACAATGGCCAGATGAAAATACCGTTCATTGGGGATTACAAGATTTTTCTTTCAGTTATTTGTTAAATATTTAGCATTTAAAGCAGTCAGAGTAGCACCATATTTTATGAAGAGCTCAAACAACAGCCAAAGTTCATTTGAAAAGTATTAATCCCGTGAAGCACAGATACTCTTCAAAAGCCAAGTATAAAATGTGAAAAGCACATAAAAGTTGATGAGCTCACTGCCCAATTCTAGAAAGAATACCACTTTTCCTGGGGTAGTGGGAGAACAGAACGTCAGATGACAAAACTCTTTCAGCTTAATATTTATGCCCTCTTCATACAATGCCCTCCCCCAGATCCGAGATATCTCTAGAAGGTGTAAATTTCCTATTGCAGGGGGAAGGGCAAATGCAATCAGCATACAAGTCCTGTTTTTGGCTCCCATGGCTGTCTCACCATTACCTCTCATTGGCTTAAGGACATTCATTTTGCCAACTTCAGGCTGACTGCCACTCCACACCAACCCACACACAACTGCCAGATGAATCCTTCTGTGGAACCACTCTAAATCAGGCCCCTCCTTTGCACACAAGTCTTTTGTGAGCCCCGATGCCTCCTGGATTAAGTAAAATGCATCAGACTAGTATTCAAGTCCTTCCGAAGCAGGACTCCATATTATCTAGTCTTAGCTTTACACACTTCTTTACATGCAGATCTATATTTGGGAGAGGATTCCTCAAGCGAAACTCTACAAAATTCCAGGGAGGCTGAGGAGGGGCAGCCATGATTAATTTATTCATACAATACATCCTTATTCCCGCAGGGATCACTTTTTGATACAAAGATTAGGCAGCAAGGGAAGGCTCTGCCCCCCCCTTTGGCTTTAAGTAGAGAGCTCTGTTGTAAATCTTTTGTGTGATTTGCACTTCTCAACAAAATTGTATCTTAAGGAAGGTTCATACTGCTAAGTAGGTTCGTTTAAGGTAACATGGAAAAACAGTCACTGCTCCCCTGAGAGTCTCCCTGCCCAGGCCAGTGCACTGTCTTCCCAGGATTCCCTTCCCACTTCTGCTTAACTCAAACACTGCCTTCTGCAAAGAAGCCATTTTCTGGCCTGGGAAATATAAGTGCTCTCTCCTCAACAACCAAATAAGCATGTGTGTCTTTTCTGCCTCATAGCAACTGCACATTCTCACACATATTAAAATGTTCTTCCCATATGAGAATGGTTCAATTGTTTGTCTCCTCTCCGACTACCAAACTTGAATACTACTTGTGCACCAGAATACGTACAGCAGGAGAACACAGGTTTCACTTTGGTCCCTCACATTCTGGAAGCAACTCATGTAAACACTAGTTGAACTGAACTGAAATTCCAAATGTCAGAAGTTTCCTGGAGCCACAATTTCATTACTGAACTCGAGGCCCAGAGTGCTAGTGAGAAGTAAGTTAACTGCAAATAGGAGGCTACAACACTTTCATCAGACCACTGATGGCAAATCAAAATCACTGAAATCAGAGAAGGGCAAAAACTCTGTAATATCAGAGTCCATATATTTTCAATCAGAATGCATAAGTCCTTTCCCTAAAAAAGCTTTCTTTTTCTTTTTTTTTTCTGACACTCGGATGCAGTTTACTAAGTTTACAAAATGGCAGAAAGAAAAGATGACTGATTCATAGTTTTTCGAACATCCAAGAGTGAGAAAGACTTAGGAAAAGCAGAGAGGTAAGCATGCAGGGGTGAAGCTGGCTCACAGGACTTAACAGGCTAAGTGACATATATTGAAAAAATGACTTGAGTTGCCAGATGACGCCTGTGTGCCCTGGCCAGATCACAGATACTCAAAGTTAGCAGTAATCCCTGGACTAAGATATTTACATGCACAAGAAAGGTAAACCTAGCTCCAGTGAGCCAGATTTTCCCATCTACCTTTAAGTAAGGCTACATCTTATAAGTGCAGGCTTAACTCAGAGATTATTGCGAGTTTGGTTCCTGACCACTACAATAAAGCACCTCATATGAGGTGCTCTGGTTTTCCAGTATATATAAAAGTTATGTTTAGACCACACTGTAGTCCATTCAATTTGCAATAGCATTATATGTTAAAAAATGTACATACTTTAAAACTAAAAAATATTAATATTTTATCTCTAAAAAATTCTTACCATCATCTGAGCCTTCAGTGAGTTGTAATCTTTTTGCAATAGTAACATCAAACATCACTGACCACAGATCACCATAATATATATAATAACAATGAAAAAGTTCGAAATATTGTGAGGATTACCAAAATACGACACAGAGATAGAAAAGAGCAAATGCTGTTGGAAAAATCACGCCAATAGAACTTGCTTGGTGAAGGATTGCCCCAAACCTTAAATTTGTAAAAAATGAAATATCTGTGAAGTGCAGTAAAATGAAGTGCAATAAAATGAGGTAAGTCGATACATTAACAGAACCATAACTTGCTTAATTCCTTACATTTCTGAAACACTTTGGTATCTATTATCTCATTTGTTGGCTCAGACAATTTTTGGAAATAAGTAGGATAAAGATGAGTTCCGGGGACTTCCCTGGTGGCACAGTGGTTAAGAATCCAGCTGCCAATGCAGGGGACACGGGTTCAAGCTCTGGTCCGGGAAGATCCCACATGCCGCGGAGCGACTAAGCAGATGCACCACAACTACTGAGCCTGCATTCTAGAGCCCACGAGCTACAACTACTGAAGCCCACGTGCCCTACAGCCTGTGCACCGCAACTGCTGAGCCCACACACTGCAACTCCTGAAGCCTGCGCGCCTAGAGCTCATGTTCTGCAACAAGAGAAGCCACCGCAATGAGAAGGCCATGCACCACAACGAAGAGTAGCCCCCGCTCGCTGCAACTGGAGAAAGCCCGCACACAGCAACGAAGACCCAGTGCAGCCAAAAATAAATTTAAAAAAATTGCTGTTAAAAAAAAAAAAAAAAAAGATCAGTTCCGTTGGAGACAGAGGAAATGTAAGACACAGGAAAGTCAAGGGATCTATTCCAAGACCACAGAGAGAACCAGTGGAATTAGTCTTGGGATTAAAACAGACATCTCTTAAGACTGTGGCAGAGATTTCTTTTTCTGTGCTACAAACCATCACAACCACAACCTTCAGATTAACTGAGCCAGTAATGTGGTGGTCCAGGGGTTATCATGACTGATGTTCCACCCCCTTTGCTGACAGAGCTGCAGTAAGGATTGTGGCAAGGATCGTGACAATCTTGACTGTTTTTGTATTCCACAGTACCTAATCCCAGAGCTGGCACTCAGGAGATGCTCAGAATTTCAGGGAACTAGCTGACCAGCTAAATCCTGAAATATCAGGATGTACACATCAAGTGTATCATCAGAATTTAAAGACATGTTCTAAGAAAAGGCTGCACCAATCATCATTAATAGAATTTGTGCTTTCTGTCACAGCATAATCAAAACCTGTTATTACTTTAAGATAAGCCATTTCTGGCAACAGAGGGAAAAAAAAAATATTCAATGTGGGAAATGAAATACATTCACAAGAATGAAGAAAAATTTTGAGTAAATGGTAAAAAAAAAAAGTCAATTAAACTATAATTACTTACATTTTATAGGATTCAAGGATTCAAGCAGTAATATGGTTAGCTGAATAAGCTTTCAAGCAATATCAACTCCCACACAAGTCAGCAATACACAGCCTTTTCACCAGATTATTAAACAGTTCTACACCCTCCTCAGTTAAAGATGTGATCTAAAATTCAAACAACTGACATTTAAATTCTGAGCATAAATTAACTTTAACTCAATCAAATTTATCAAGAAAATACTATTTTTCACTGGAATCCAAGATACTTTTTCTTGTCTCTTCCCTTTATCTTGCCAATGCTAAAGTGAAACCCATACCAAAGCATTAGGCTTGGTGGTCTATTAAAAATGAATCTGTCCTTCACCAAAGAGAAGTATTTTCTGTTTTTATTTGGACCTTTAAAAACAAAAAAAGTTTTGTACTGACTGAAATGGTCAAGTTTTGCTTTGAGGTGTGGTGGACAGGACCAGATGAAAGATTTATCACCCATGAGTTAGAGTTCATTATCTGGTTTGCCATGAAAGGCACTTTTCTTCTTCTTATCAATATTTCTTCACTTGGTTCTCAGCATGGAATCATCATTCCTCAAAGGCTGGTTATAGGAATGAGGGTGAGTCATGAGGTAAACCAATCATATTACCTCCCTCCCAAGGCACAGTGACTGGTCCAGTAAGGGTCATATGACATAAGCCAGCAAGCAGAATTTTATAAAATTCAATCTGAGCACGAAGGGCTTTTTTTCCCTCAAGTTTCAAGACTCTGTCTGTGAGCAGAGTCCTCCATGCCCGTGTCTAAGGTGCTCCTGACAAGCTGGTGTGAATGGGTGAAAGGAAGACTCAAAGCTGACAGGCAGAGCAAGAGAGTGCACGTGGTGTTGAGTTCCTTGAGAAAAATCAACTCGGAGGAAACATTCTTGCCCTTCATGTAATCTTTTTTCTTAAAAATCAATAAATTGTTCATTAAAAAAGAAAAAATCCCCAGGGATACTGAATTCCTGTCCCCTGCAATCAAAAGTGCCTTAGCTAATATTAACTCTTGCCATTTCTTTTCCTTCTTAGAGATTTACCATACCTCCTCTTCCCAATTTAGTAATGGCTTCTTCTTACCATCCTTCATTAAGTCCCCTCAGAATGCCCTTTGAAAAATACTTGTTTACTCATCTACCATCCACCCACTACTTAAAACTGTTCTTTAGATTAGTGACTCTTAGGAACTGTGGATTCTTACCAATGACTCTTCTATCTCTTTTAAGGCAATGAAACAAAGACCTGCATGAAAAAAGGCAGCTTCAAGAAAACTTTTCAGTAGGAAAAAAACAAGTGATGATCACTGCCCTTTATCTGATGTTTAAGCAAATCTGTGTGTGTTTGTTTTTTTAAATAAATATTCTTACCTCAGGTGTTTTAGAGTATTTTCTATAACTGGTCAAGTATCTACCCTAGTGTTCGGAGTTAGACATACCTGCTCCTGAAACTCTGCTTTGCCACTTCTATGAGACCATGGAAAGTTACTGATCTATGACTCAGTTTTCTCATCTGAAAAGTGGGGATAATAATACTTACACTTCATAAGTATTTGAGAGGATCAAGGGTAACTTGGTAAGCAAAGTGCTTAATTACAATTAGCACAATGTCCAGCACATACAAGCACTCAATAAATGTCAGTTAATATTTGTTGTTATTATGGATAAGGCAAAGATGGTGACTAGAACTGTCTGATAAATTATATATTCATTCAAATTCACTCTAAAGATACATTCTAAATCATCCACTTATATTAATAAATCAGATCAGGATTTATGATTAATAAAGCTACACTGACATCTCAGTATATTCTTTCTTTTTCTGAAATTATTTTCACTTATGTTATTCATTTGATTCATCTCTAGGAGGTAATATCTGCTTTCAGGAAAGGAAAGTGAAGAACAGAGAAAAATGACTTATTAAAACTTAGCATTAAACAAAGCTAGCCCAGAAAATCAAATCTTCTGACCATTTGTACAGTGCTAGTATACTTATGCCAATAAGTGGAAATAGCAAAATCATAACTCAAAATTAATACGTTCTCTCACTTTCTAGAAACTGACATCAGAGAGAAGCTGGGGAAGCAATGACAAACAGAGCTCTGTGGGTAATAAATACTGCACTGGGGAAACTTAGCATTAAAGTTAAAATCAGAGCTCATGTATTACAGATTTTAGCTAGAATTACTCTAGAGAAAATCTGACCAACACTTTCCTTTTCAGAAGCAGGGAGAGGCACCTAGAGGGGCATTAGATAACTTTCATGTTTTTTGCTTGTTTGTTTTGTTTTGCTTGTAGTTAGTAAGTGATTAGGGTAGGACTTGGTATCCATGACATTAGTCTTTATACCTATTCTTCTCTTTTCATACAGTGTAGTTGAAAGGTGGGAGGGGAGGAGGTGTCCTCCACCTAAATTTGTGATCTTGGCCAAATCACTTAATCTCCCTAAGCCTCAATTTTCTCACATGTAAAGAAGGGATAACCCTTACTTTAGAGGCTTGATGACCAAATAAGACATCTATGTGAAAAGGATTTGTAAACAAGAAAACACCAAGCCAAGGTGAGAAATCATTATTGCACGGGCATAGCGAACAGATTTCAACTTGACTAGAGAGCCCTGCCTGATTGGTATTGGCGATCTGGAATGCTGTTAGGGTTTTGAGGATGCACTGGGACCCACAGGAAAAAGGAGTCATAATAGATCTGGGATGCTCCCATGGGTACAAGAGTGGGAACTGGGAACACATGTAACAATATTTAGGGTGCTGCCCCTGTGTAAATGAATAGTGGCTAGGATGGGGAGGGGGAAGTCTTTAATTAAGAGACTATGTTTTACAGTATAGTTTTCTTTACCTCTCTGTTCCCACAAAATGTAGAATTCTGTAAAATGAAAATTACCAAATTCAGTGTTGTCTTGAAGATGCAATTAAATATTATATGCAGAAGAGCTCAAGAAACTGCAAAGCAACCTCCAGTGGAGATGGATTAATACTATTATAGCATAAAAAAATTACACATGCAGCCATATCTTACCCATAGAAAATACCTCCTTTATGTGCATGAAAATAAAAGTTAATTACCCCTCCATAATACAGACAAAACAATACGAAACTGACGTTCTTAAGTGAATGTTAGTAAAAATATTTTGCCCACTTTCAATTTCTAGCTTTTCGCCTGTCACTTTAAATTGGCTAAATGTTTGACAGATGTTCAATAACTGACATAGCTTATCTTCCTCTCTCAGGCTCCTTTCCTACTCAATTGCCAGCATTTCTAGTTGCTATAGTAACTGTAAACATTAATGATTATTCTAATAGGCCAAGGGAATTTAAACACATTCTTTCTTAAGGAAAAAAAGGAAAAAAAAAATCTATCCATCTCTGGCAAGATGGAAAATATTATATGATTTAAATTCCTTAGTTATAGCATTTATTAAACGCACAAGCCTATTTCTATAGGTCGCACAGGTAATGATTTTTATTTTCTCCCATTTGACTAACAAGAGGAATTGTGGGGAACTGAGAACCTCAGTTTTCTCCGATGATGTGAAGGAGAAAGAATTAGTCTGGATAAATGATAAATAAAAGAGCCGGAGGGGGAGCTTTGAAAGCAACCACCTGAGGTCACATGATACAGAGCATTGTTTCACTGGTATTTGGGTACAAGTTTAGGTCCTTCCACGTAAAGCCTCAGTGGTTTCAAGAGTAAAATTGGGATGATGGTATCTATCCTACCCACACACGTCACCCTCAACTGTAAAATGTACAAAATACGTGGTATCATTACTATCGCCTGTGAGAAAGTAAATAATAGTCTACCCTTTGGAGGAAACTGAAAATAAATAAAAAGACAGCAGCATTGACAACATTTATTTCAAGCTGTTGGACCATGGGCCAGATCTGTATAATAGTTGTGTTCTATTTTCCACGCTTATGGTATAAATTTTTAAAAATTGATTGCTAACAGACAAAAATTGAAATATTTCATATAGAATTCCACATTATGGTTTCTCATGAAAAACCCTAAGACCAGGCAATACTAAGCCTATATTTCTTCAAGGCAATAACTGGCTTGAGATGAGTAGTCGCTGGCATGGTTGAGTGGGGCACATGAATCTTGGCCAGACCTACATTATCTTATTCATTGACATTCTTACATGCCTGGGGCTTAAAGACAGAAGAGTTTTCAAACTCTGGCTGAACCTCTTACCTACATCCCATGCATACATAAAATAAACCTTCCTGACTTCTATCAGTCCTAACCACTTTGTATTTCCTGGTTTTCTTGTGTGAAGCAGGGGGCAGCTAATACCTGTGCCCGACTTTGGTGGAACCAGCACCGGATAACTGCTTCTGCTCCCACTGGTGACTAAACAACTCCTGAGCTCCAGCGACTGACTAGGGCAAGCTTAAAGGGAAGAAGCCATCAAAATATTGCCTTTCTTAATGGGCAGAAAGCCTCAGTAGACATTTTTCCAAAGAAGACATACAGATGGCCAACAGGCACATGAAAAGACACTCCACATCGCTAATTATTAGAGAAATGCAAATCAAAACCGCAATGAGGTACCACCTCACACCAGTCAGAATGGCCATCAGTAAAAAGTCTATAAATAACAAATGCTGGAGAGGGTGTGGAGAAAAGGGAACCCTCCTACACTGTTGGTGGGAATGTAATCTGGTGCAGCCACTATGGAAAACAGTATGGACGTTCCTTAAAATAACTGAAAATAGAGTTGCCATATGATCCAGCAATCACAGTCCTGGGCATAGATCTGGACAAAACTATAATTCAAAAAGATACAGGCACCCCTATGTTCATAGCAGCACTATTTATGATAGCCAAGCCATGGAAACAACAATCGATAGATGGATGGAAAAAGAAGATGTGGTACATATATATACATTGGAATACTACTAAGCCATAAAAAATGAACTGTCATTTCCAGCAACATGGATGGACCTGGAGATTATCATACTAAGTGAAGGAAGTCAGAAAGAGAAACACAAATACCATACGATATCACTTACATATGGAATCTAAAATATGACACACATGAACTTATCTACATTTGTTCTTGTTGCTTCGCGTCCCCCCACCATGTACCCTCATCTCCATTTTTCATCAGGAACTATTTCTCCTCCCACTCTCAGTAGATTTTATTATATGAGTGAGGCCGATCCTCATTCTGGCTCCAGGAATGGGCACGTGTTCTAGTTCTGCTCAATCAAATAACCCTCCAGTTATCCTAATTAGTTTAGAGATGGGCATATGACTCAAGGTGACACATCACAGGCACTTTTGAAACTTTTGCTAAATTTTGCAGAAATTATTGGGAATGCAGCATTCTCTGTCTGCTAGCGTTACCATGCAGTAAGAGTCACTTTTTTTTTTTTTTGCGGTACACGGGCCTCTCACTGTTGTGGCCTCTCCCGTTGTGGAGCACAGGCTCCGGACGCACAGGCTCAGTGGCCATGGCTCACGGGCCCAGTCGCTCCACGGCATGTGGGATCTTCCCGGACCGGGGCACGAACCCGTGTCCCCTGCATCGGCAGGTGGACTCAACCACTGTGCCACCAGGGAAGCCTGTAAGAGTCACTTTGAGGAAAGTCAGGCCAAGAGATGGAGAGACAGATTACTAACACTATCATTAGAGAAGTAAAATCTAGCTGCCTTTAATGGGAATTTTACACCAATAGATTCTCATTTTTGTTTAAGCCCATATGATTTGGATTTTGGCCCTTGTAGCCAAAAGGATCCTGCTTAACAGAACAATTAGATAATAGACGTAGTATTAAAGAGTGTTATATAATCTTAACAAGTGTCCAATGGCCGATTGTATGGTGACTTCTGGAAATCTGTTCTCAAAGTCTACCTTCTAAATTCTCTTTAAAACACATTTATTCCCATTGCCCCGCCCTAGTCCTGCTCCTGTCCTAATACATCCTTGGCATCTCTGCTTTAATTCTTCTTCCTCAGATGTGTATGCAGCCTCATTCTAATTGAAAAACATGTTATCTAAAAGCCTATGCTAAGATTTTAGATACAATGTCACATCTACCAATTGTTAGCCAAGTGATCTTGGGCAAGTCACTTCAACTCTCTGAGCTGTCCGGCCGTTAAGTCCGCCTATGAGAGCATGAGGATGAGGAAGCAGGCAGGTAAGTATTCCCTAAGGTATCTCTGTAGTTGATCTCTTCTGATGGATGGTGGTGAAGATTCAGGAGAGATGTGCGGGGTGGAATGAGGGAAGGTCCTTCTCACTAAAAGCTCTGAGCACAAGCGTTCACTGTTCATCTCATATTTGCTAGGTGGTCAGGAACTAGCACACTATGAGTTGGCACAGGAGAGACACAAATGACAGTAAACCACAAATGGCCTGGTTATCCTGCAAAGAAGAGCCTGAGGCTGCAGCAGGGTCAGGGCTAAGGTCTGCACAGAGCTATTTTCAACTGGCTTCACAACACAGAGCTATCACCTCCTGACGTGTCAACTTTAGCTCTAAGGGACAACAAGATACATATAATTTTAGCATTCTTGCCACCCTTCACATCACTAATTGCTGGGTGAACACTGATTAGCTGACCCTTTTTGATGATGCTGACCCTAGACGCACTTGTTCAGCTTGTGGTAGAACTTCTTTTGCTCGCCATAAGCTTCTCAACCAAGGCCTGTTGAGCAAGGGGTGATCTCAGTCTTTAGCTGACTCTGCTTGTGCACATAGTTGCATGGAGCCCTTACTGACCTCTAAGGGTAGGGGTGCCAAGGTTCAGTTATCAGAAGAAACGGCCAAGTCTATCTCTGGAAACACTTGTCTTTTTCTCTCCTGAATATGATAAAGAGCTGAGAAAAATAAGAGTACAATAAAAAGATTCAGACCACAGAACTATGGTCAACAAGCTGAGAGTATGTAAGAACAGGACTGCACATAACAGAAAACATAAGCACATTCTATAAAACAACATTTAAAAAACGTGTGCATGGAGGACTTCCGGGAAGATGGCGGAAGAGTAAGACGCGGAGATCACGGTCCTCCCCACAGATACACCAGAAATACATCTACGCGTGGAACAACTCCTACAGAGCATCTACTGAACGCTGGCAGAAGACCTCAGACCTCCCAAAAGGCAAGAAACCCCCCACGTACCTGGGTAGGGCAAAAGAAAAAACTAAACAGAGACAAAAGGATAGGGACGGGTCCTGCACCAGCGGGAGAGAGCTGTGAAGGAGGAAAAGTGTCCACACACTAGGAAGCCCCTTCGCGGGCGGAGGCTTCGGGAGGCGGAGTGGGGGAGCTTGGGAGCCGCGGAGGAGAGCACAGCAACAGGGGTGCGGAGGGCAAAGCGGACAGATTCCAGCGCAGAGGATCGGGCCGACCGGAACTCGCCAGCCGAGAGGCTTGTCTGCTCGCCCGCCAGGGCGGGCGGGACTGGGAGCTGAGGCTCCGGCTTTTGTCGGAGCGCCGGGAGAGGACTGAGGTTGGCGGCGTGAACACAGCCTGCAGGGCGTTAGTGCACCGTGGCTGGCCGGGAGAGAGTCCGGGGAGAAGTCTGGAACTGCCGAAGAGGCAAGAGACTTTTACGTCCCTCTTTGTTTCCTGGTGCACGAGGAGAGGGGATTAAGAACGCTGCTTGAGAGAGCTCCAGGGACGGGCGCGAGCCGCGGCTGAAAGTGCGGAGCCCAGAGACAGACATGAGACGCTAGGGCCGCTGCTGCCGCCACCGGGAGGCCTGTGTGCGAACACAGGTCACTAGCCACACGCCCTTCCGGGGAGCCTGTGCAGCCCGCCACTGCCAGGGTCCCGGGATCCAGGGACAACTCCCCCGGGAGAACGCACAGGCGCGCCTCAGGCTGCAACGTCTCGCCGGGAGGCCCGCCCCACACTCCGTGCCCCTCCCTACCCCCGGGCCTGAGTGAGCCAGAGCCTCCGAATCAGCGGCTCCTTTAACCCCGTCCTGTCTGAGCAAAGAACAGACGCCCTCCGGCGACCTACACGCACAGGCGGGGCTCAATCCAAAGCTGAGCCCCTGGGAGCTGTGAGAACAAAGAAGAGAAAGGGAAATCTCTCCCAGCAGCCTCAGAAGCAGCGGATTAAAGCTCCACAATCAACTTGATATACCCTGCATCTGTGGAATACCTGAATAGACAACCAATCATCCCAAATTAAGGAGCCCTGTGGATGAAAGGCTCTTGGTGCTGCAGCCAGGAGTCAGTGCTGTGCCTCTGAGGTGGGAGAGCCAACTTCAGGACACTGATCCACAAGAGACCTCCCAGCTGCACATAATATCAAACAGCAAAAATTTCCGAGAGATCTCCATCTCAACGCCAGCACCCAGCTTCACTCAACGACCAGCAAGCTACAGTGCTGGACATCCTATGCCAAACAACTAGCAAGACAGGAACACAACCCCACCCATTAGCAGAGAGGCGGCCCAAAATCATAATAAGTCTACAGACACCCCAAAACACACCACCAGACGTGGACCTGCCCACCAGAAAGACAAGATCTAGCCTCATCCACCAGAACACAGGCACTAGTACCCTCCACCAGGAAGCCTACACAACCCACTGAACCAACCTTAGCCACTGGGGACAGACACAAAAAACAACAGGAACTACGAACCTTCAGCCTGCAAAAAAGGAGACCCCATACACAGTAAGATAAGCAAGATGAAAAGACAGAAAAACACACCGCAGATGAAGGAGCAAGATAAAAACCCATCAGACCTAACAAATGAAGAGGAAATAGGCAGTCTACCTGAAAAAGAATTCAGAATAATGATAGTAAGGTTGATCCGAAATCTTGGAGATAGAATGGACAATAGAATGGACAAAATGCAAGAATCAGTTAACAAGGACCTAGAAGAACTAAAGATGAAACAAGCAACGATGAACAACACAATAAATGAAATTAAAAGTACTCTAGATGGGATCAATAGCAGAATAACTGAGGCAGAAGAACGGATAAGTGACCTGGAAGATAAAATAGTGGAAATAACTACTGCAGAGCAGAATAAAGAAAAAAGAATGAAAAGAACTGAGGACAGTCTCAGAGACCTCTGGGACAACATTAAACGTACCAACATTCGAATTATAGGGGTTCCAGAAGAAGAAGAGAAAAAGAAAGGGACTGAGAAAATATTTGAAGAGATTATAGTTGAAAACTTCCCTAATATGGGAAAGGAAATAGTTAATCAAGTCCAGGAAGCACAGAGAGTCCCATACAGGATAAATCCAAGGAGAAATACGCCAAGACACATATTAATCAAACTGTCAAAAATTAAATACAAAGAAAACATATTAAAAGCAGCAAGGGAAAAACAACAAATAACACACAAGGGAATCCCCACAAGGTTAACAGCTGATCTTTCAGCAGAAACTCTGCAAGCCAGAAGGGAGTGGCAGGACATATTGAAAGTGTTGAAGGAGAAAAACCTGCAACCAAGATTACTCTACCCAGCAAGGATCTCATTCAGATTTGATGGAGAAATTAAAACCTTTAGAGACAAGCAAAAGCTGAGAGAGTTCAGCACCACCAAACCAGCTCTACAACAACTGCTAAAGGAACTTCTCTAGGCAAGAAACACAAAAGAAGGAAAAGACCTACAATAACAAACCCAAAACAATTAAGAAAATGGGAATGGGAACACACATATCGATAATTACCTTAAATGTAAATGGACTAAATGCTCCCACCAAAAGACACAGATTGGCTGAATGGATACAAAAACAAGACCCATATATTTGCTGTCTACAAGAGACCCACTTCAGACCTAGAGACACATACAGACTGAAAGTAAGGGGATGGAAAAAGGTATTTCATGCAAATGGAAACCAAAAGAAAGCTGGAGTAGCAATTCTCATATCAGACAAAATAGACTTTAAAACAAAGACTATTAGAAGAGACAAAGAAGGACACTACATAATGATCAAGGGATCGATCCAAGAGGAAGATATAACAATTGTAAATATGTATGCACCCAACATAGGTGCACCTCAATACATAAGGCAAATACTGACAACCATAAAAGGGGAAATCGACAGTAACACATTCATAGTAGGGGACTTTAACACCCCACTTTCACCAATGGACAGATCATCCAAAATGAAAATAAATAAGGAAACACAAGCTTTAAATGATACATTAAATGAGATGGAGTTAATTGATATTTATAGGACATTCCATCCAAAAACAACAGAATACACATTTTTCTCAAGTGCTCATGGAACATTCTCCAGGATAGATCATATCTTGGGTCACAAATCAAGCCTTGGTAAATTTAAGAAAATTGAAACTGTATCAAGTATCTTTTCCGACCACAACGCTATGAGACTCGATATCAATCACAGGAGAAGATCTGTAAAAAATACAAACACATGGAGGCTAAACAATACACTACTTAATAACGAAGTGATCACTGAAGAAATCAAAGGGGAAATCAAAAAATACCTAGAAACAAATGACAATGGAGACACGACGACTCAAAATCTATGGGATGCAGCAAAAGCAGTTCTAAGAGGGAAGTTTATAGCAATAGAATCCTACCTGAAGAAACAGGAAACATCTCGAATAAACAACCTAACCTTGCACCTAAAGCAATTAGAGAAAGAAGAACAAAAAAACCCCAAAGTTAGCAGGAGGAAAGAAATCATAAAAATCAGATCAGAAATAAATGAAAAAGAAATGAAGGAAACAATAGCAAAGATCAATAAAACTAAAAGCTGGTTCTTTGAAAGGATAAACAAAATTGATAAACCATTAGCCAGACTCATCAAGAAAAAAAGGGAGAAGACTCAAATCAATAGAATTAGAAATGAAAAAGGAGAAGTAACGACTGACACTGCAGAAATACAAAAGATCATGAGAGATTACTACAAGCAACTCTATGCCAATAAAATGGACAACCTGGAAGAAATGGACAAATTCTTAGAAAGGCACAACCTGCCAAGACTGAATCAGGAAGAAATAGAAAATATGAACAGACCAATCACAAGCACTGAAATTGAAACTGTGATTAAAAATCTTCCAACAAGCAAAAGCCCAGGACCAGATGGCTTCACAGGCGAATTCTATCAAACATTTAGAGAAGAGCTATCACCTATCCTTCTCAGACTCTTCCAAAATATAGCAGAGGGAGGAACACTCCCCAACTCATTCTACGAGGCCACCATCACCCTGATACCAAAACCAGACAAGGATGTCACAAAGAAAGAAAACTACAGGCCAATATCACTGATGAACATAGATGCAAAGATCCTCAACAAAATACTAGCAAACAGAATCCAACAGCACATTAAACGGATCATACACCATGATCAAGTGGGGTTCATTCCAGGAATGCAAGGATTCTTCAATATACGCAAATCAATCAACGTGATACACCATATTAACAAATTGAAGGAGAAAAACCATATGATCATCTCAATAGATGCAGAGAAAGCTTTTGACAAAATTCAACACCCATTTATGATAAAAACCCTGCAGAAAGTAGGCATAGAGGGAACTTTCCTCAACATAATAAAGGCCATATATGACAAACCCACAGCCAACATCGTCCTCAATGGTGAAAAACTGAAAGCATTTCCACTAAGATCAGGAACAAGACAGGGTTGCCCACTCTCACCACTCTTATTCAACATAGTTTTGGAAGTTTTAGCCACAGCAATCAGAGAAGAAAAGGAAATAAAAGGAATCCAAATCGGAAAAGAAGAAGTAAAGCTGTCACTGTTTGCAGATGACATGATACTATACATACAGAACCCTAAAGATGCTACCAGAAAACTACTAGAGCTAATCAATGAATTTGGTAAAGTAGCAGGATACAAAATTAATGCACAGAAATCTCTGGCATTCCTATACACTAAGGATGAAAAATCTGAAAGTGAAATCAAGAAAACACTCCCATTTACCATTGCAACAAAAAGAATAAAATACCTAGGAATAAACCTACCTAAGGAGACAAAAGACCTGTATGCAGAAAATTATAAGACACTGATGAAAGAAATTAAAAATGATACAAATAGATGGAGAGATATACCATGTTCTTGGATTGGAAGAATCAACATTGTGAAAATGACTCTACTACCCAAAGCAATCTACAGATTCAATGCAATCCCTATGAAACTACCACTGGCATTTTTCACAGAACTAGAACAAAAAATCTCACAATTTGTATGGAAACACAAAAGACCCCGAATAGCCAAAGCAATTTTGAGAACGAAAAATGGAGCTGGAGGAATCAGGCTTCCTGACTTCAGACTATACTACAAAGCTACAGTAATCAAGACAGTATGGTACTGGCACAAAAACAGAAAGATAGATCAATGGAACAGGATAGAAAGCCCAGAGATAAACCCACGCACATATGGTCACCTTATCTTTGACAAAGGAGGCAGAAATGTACAGTGGAGAAAGGACAGCCTATTCAATAAGTGGTGCTGGGAAAACTGGACAGCTACATGTAAAAGTATGAGATTAGATCACTCCCTAACACCATACACAAAAATAAGCTCAAAATGGATTGAAGACCTAAATGTAAGGCCAGAAACTATCAAACTCTTAGAGGAAAACATAGGCAGAACACTCTATGACATAAATCACAGCAAGATCCTTTTTGACCCACCTCCTAGAGAAATGGAAATAAAAACAAAATTAAACAAATGGGACCTAATGAAACTTAAAAGCTTTTGCGCAGCAAAGGAAACCATAAAGAAGACCAAAAGACAACCCTCAGAATGGGAGAAAATATTTGCAAATGAAGCAACTGACAAAGGATTAATCTCCAAAATTTATAAGCAGCTCATGCAGCTTAATAACAAAAGAACAAACAACCCAATCCAAAAATGGGCAGAAGACCTAAATAGACATTTCTCCAAAGAAGATATACAGAGTGCCAACAAACACATGAAAGAATGCTCAACATCACTAATCATTAGAGAAATGCAAATCAAAACTACAATGAGATATCATCTCACACCAGTCAGAATGGCCATCATCAAAAAATCTAGAAACAATAAATGCTGGAGAGGGTGTGGAGAAAAGGGAACCCTCTTACACTGTTGGTGGGAATGTAAATTGATACAGCCACTGTGGAGAACAGTATGGAGGTTCCTTAAAAAGCTACAAATAGAACTACCATATGACCCAGCAATCCCACTACTGGGCATATACCCTGAGAAAACCATAATTCAAAAAGAGTCATGTACCAAAATGTTCATTGCAGCTCTATTTACAATAGCCCAGAGATGGAAACAACCTAAGTGTCCATCATTGGATGAATGGATAAAGAAGATGTGGCACATATATACAATGGAGTATTACTCAGCCATAAAAAGAGACGAAATTGAGCTATTTGTAATGAGGTGGATAGACCTAGAGTCTGTCATACAGAGTGAAGTAAGTCAGAAAGAGAGAGACAAATACCGTATGCTAACACATATATATGGAATTTAAGAAAAAAAAAATGTCATGAAAAACCTAGGGGTGAAACAGGAATAAAGACACAGACTTACTAGAGAATGGACTTGAGGCTATGGGGAGGGGGTAGGGTAAACGGTGACAAAGCAATAAAGAGGCATGGACATGTATACACTACCAAACGTAAGGTAGATAGCTAGTGGGAAGCAGCCGCATAGCACAGGGAGATCAGCTCGGTGCTGTGTGACCGCCTGGAGGGGTGGGATAGGGAGGGTGGGAGGGAGGGTGACGCAAGCGGGAAGAGATATGGGAACATATGTATATATATAACTGATTCATTTTGTTGTGAAGCTGAAACTAACATACCATTGTAAAGCAATTATGCTCCAATAAAGATGTTTAAAAAAAAAAAAAAAAAAAACGTGTGCATGGAATACTGCTTCAATTGAATTTAAAGTGGCATTACATGATAAAAACGTGGACAAATAAGTTTGGGAGATACCGGATTGAAAAAAGTTGGGTACATTTATTCACTACATTTTTCCTAATCTCAGCACTGTAAAATCTCCAAAAGATTTGATATGTAGTATTTACCAAAACAGGGAACAGCCTGACACCCTCTTAAGCTACAAGAGTTGGTCACTGGAGATGAAAAACGGCATTTCTATTATCACAATGTCATAGTCATTCAGGAGCTATTAAGTAAAATATATGATTAGGTCAGCAGTCTTTAGCTGACATTTATTTTGAAAAGGCTGCATTATAAAAGATCTAAATAAAAAGTGTGGGAGAAGAGGTTCAAAGAGGCAATAAGTCTAAGAATGAAGAGCATGATCGATCCTTAAGTGAGACAGATCTTAGTTCTCAGCAGGTTAGTTCTAAGTCATTTACTCTCCTTAAGTCTCATGTGTAAAATGGGAATAATAATTTACTTTTGTCACAGGATTGTTCTGAGTATTTCACCTCCTTTGCTATTCTGTAATTTTGCTATGTCTGTAATGGGATTATAATCTCTACTTTTGAAAACTGTTATCAAATAATTTAAAAACTCTCTTATCTTCATACACTGTTGGATCCTAGAGTTGGTTGCTTAATTGAAAAAGTTGGTAGGGGCTTCCCTGGTGGCGCAGTGGTTGAGACTCCGCCTGCCGATGCAGGGGACACGGGTTCGTGCCCCGGTCCGGGAAGATGCCATATGTCGAGGAGGGGCTGGGCCCGTGAGCCGTGGCCGCTGAGCCTGCGTATCTGGAGCTTGTGCTCCGCAACAGGAGAGGCCACAACAGTGACAGGCCCGCGTACCGCAAAAAAAAAAAAAGTTGGTAGAAGTGTGAGACCATAAAAAAATTCCATATTTACATCTTAAACATATCATGCAATTAAATTTACATATTGTTTATCTGTTTATATAGTTTACATATATTTATTATTATTAAAAATGTTTATTTTTCAGGAAATTAAATTTATTATTTGTCATTCTTTTGACATAGAACCAAATGCCCCTTTGTCTTTTTATTTTTTATCTTTTTTAAAAAAGTTTACTACTGACTGGGGTTGTTGTTATCATTTTCATATAAACTACACTCATCACGTACAATCTGCCCTCACATCCCATCTTGATTTTCTTAAAAACAGACTTATATAATAAAGAATCCTACAAGAGTTTAATGATTCCCCCCAAGCTCTTATAACTGTCTTGCCCACAGCATCTTTATTTTTTACTGACTTGCCTTTATTGAGTCTTCCCCAAAGGATTTCCTGTAGTTTTTATGGAAATGGAAATTCTTTCCTTTTCATGATATTTCAGCACTTTATATATTTAAAGTACAACCGACATAAACAAGTTTAGGACTAAAAACAACTGATTCTTGGCAAGTATGCAACTCAACGGGTAGGAACAGAGAGATACATGTTTACCTGAGAGTAGCCTTCCAGCCACGAACCTACAGCTTGCTACATGGAACGGTCACTGTGTATCACAGAAGGAATGAAGAGAATCTGCTTATCCAGAAAGTTAGTTAAGGGACGGTGCTTTAAAATGTCATATTCTGCTTTATTGCCCCATAAACAGACTCTTGCTCATCAGACCACGTAACTTTACCTCAAGGTCTCTGCAAAGGCTGCCTAGAGAGGCATTGCAGGTTGACTTCTAATTGTGGTTGGTACCACTAGGGGAGACTAATGTGGGACTTTACAGGTATGATCGCAGCTCAATGACAGATGCATATGGAGAAGAGCATTTCTAGGTATCCTTCAACTGCATAATATTGATGATTGTCCAGTCCATACAAAACAGAGCATTTCAAACTTTTCTACTGATGTATCCCTCACTGAGGAGTAGATCAACACACACTTCTGAAGGCCCAGAAACAAACCCTGAAGCACTTCCCCTGCAAGTCTGGAGTGTTTACATTACTTACTTATTCTGCTTCAGAATGCCGTGGCATAATATATTGATGCTGGATTTAACATAAAATGTTTTAAAATATTACCATGAAATTCCTCAAATCTGTTAACAAATATAATTCTCAGGAATGAGCATTATGTCACGTGGTGTCAAACGCTATTAGGAAAAAAACAAAAAACAATGAAAGACATGGTACTATTTTAGAAATATCAGGGAAGGAGTAAAAATGAGCACGGCTATGAAAGGAGAGAAGGCGGCCAGCCATGCTGGTGTCTGGGGAACGAGAATTTAAGGCATGGAAACAGCAATCACAGAGGACCCAATACAGGTAGGGGCACATTTAGTGTCTTTGAGAAACAGTCTATGGCTAGAGCCCACTGAGACAGGGGATGGTGATTGAGAGGTAGCCAGGGACCAGTTTATGGAGGCTACTAGCCAAGATAATGGTTTTATATATTTTTTTTCCTGGATGAGATATAAAAGCCTTTGGAGAGTTTTAAGCAAGGAAGAAACATGAGATGACTTATATCTCAAAAGTATCATTCTATGTCCTATGATAAGAAACAGCTGGAGAGGGGCAGGAACAAAAGCAGGGGGACCAGCTAGGAGGCAGTTATGAAAGTCCAAGATGGATATGATGGGAAGCTGGATGAGGGTGGCAGTGGTGGAGGTGGGGAAAAGTGTCTAGATGTAGAGTATATTTCAAAGGTACAGTAGACAGGATTTGTTAACAGACTGGATGGAGGTATAGGAAAAGAAAGAAATTAAGGACTATGTCTTAAGTTTCAGTCTTGAGCCACTGGCTGAATGGAGTGAGTTGCTGTTTCTCACGACTGGCGAAACTCTAGGAGGATTAGATTTAGGAAGAAGATCAATGCTCAGGTTTGGTCACACCATCTTTGACATAACTATTAGGAAACCAAGCATGCTAATGGCCAGACAATGGATACATGAGTCTAGGATTTAGGACGGAGGCGTGTTGCAGATAGACATTTGGGAAATATGAGTATAAACATGGCAACTGAAGCCATGAACTGGATGACATGACTAGGGAGTATGCACATATAGGGGGTCCTGAGCCTGGGGATGCTTATAATTTACTTTAAGAGATGGGAAGATGACAGGAAAATGAGACGAAACCAGGAAGGGAGACCAAAATGTTCAGTCAGTAATATTAAGGGGGTACCAAGAGAGCTGTAGCCCAAAGGCCTAGGGAAGAAAGTATTTCAAGAAGTTTAGAGTGATCGACTGTATTGAGTGCTGCTGACTGGTTGGATAAGATGACAACTGAGAATTTACCATTGGCATTAGTACCCTGGAGATCACTGACGAGACTACTTTTGCGCAACTGTGGAGAAAAGTCCTGTGGGGCTGGGTGCGAAAGGCGGTGAAACAGAGTATTTGTGAAGTTTTGCTGCAAAGGAGAGCATAGAAACTGGGTAGTGAGGTCAGAGGAGTTTCTAATTTATTGAAGATGTGAGACGCTGCTACATTTTTAAATGCAAATGGGGATGACGTATCAGGGAAGGAGAATATACCTAATGCAGGAATGAGAAGGAAAACAGTGGCTAGAGCAAAGTTCTTGAGTGAGTGAGAGGGGAGAGAATCCAGCCACAAGGGTGACCCTAAATGGGAACCCAGAGAGATTCTGTGTTTGGGTTTCAGGGAGGGAGCAGAAAGTATCCATCACTACAGCCATTACACAGGACAAAGAATCAACACCTCTTAGCTGCCTACTGCAACTACCACTTTCTTTGTCTCTGCACACACTCCTGCCCTGCTGCAGCCATTTTCTGCACTCTTCAAAAGAGTTAATTTTCAAGCTATAAATATAATTACCTAAAACCAAATGGCTTTTCATTGCACTTACGTTACAGAACAAAATTCCTTATATGGCTTCAACTAATCTTAGTAAGAATATTTTAAATGTTAAATGAAGGCTCAATATCTTCTCTTTAAAAAATATTTTTAAATCAATTAATTTAATTTTTTTCTTTTTTTGGCTGCGTTGGGTCTTTGTTGCTGCGCGTGGGCTTTCTCCAGGTGTGGCGAGCGAGGGCTACTCTTCATTGCAGTGAGCAGGCTTCTCATTGCGGTGGCTTCTGTTGTTGTGCAGTACGGGCTCTAGGCACCTGGGCTTCAGTAGTTGTGGCACGCGGGTTCAGTACTTGTGGCTCACGGGCTCTAGAGCGCAGGCTCAGTAGCTGTGGCGCATGGGCTTAGTTGCTCCACGGCATGAGGGATCTTCCCGGACCAGGGCTTGAACCCGTGTCCCCTGCATTGGCAGGCAGATTCTTAACCACTGTACCACCAGGGAAGTCCCTCAATATCTTCTCTCAATGAAAGTTGTCTTGAAAAAAATGGGGGGAGGCAATTTCTGTAATTTTTTTGTATGTTTCAGCAGAAGAAAAAAAGGTCCCTCTGTTTTCATATCATGTATTACAATGTGACCTAGTTAATCCTTTAAGAGTTAGCTTTCAACACCTTTGATCAGCTTCTTACTGTGATATGAAAGATTAGATCCTGTTCCTAAGACACAATCTCCCATTGAATATTTCCTTGGTGAAATGTTTAATATTGTGGCCAGTGGAGGAAAATGAAATTCCTACAAATGCCTGTGTTATCATGAATGAGAGCATTTCTAACAACTGTGAGGCATCATCACTTTCAACCTAGACCCTTCTGTTCCTCGTGGATACACTTTTCCCACATAACAAAGAGCCTCTGGGGACTTCCCTGGTGGCGCAGTGGTTAAGAATCCACCTGTCAATGCAGGGGACATGGGTTCGAGCCGTGGTCCAGGAAGATCACACATGCCGTGGAGCAACTAAGCCCATGAGCCACAACTACCGAGCCCGCACACCACAACTACTGAAGCCCATGCGCCTAGAGCCTGTGCTCCACAAGAGAAGCCATCGCAATGGGAAGCCCGTGCACCGCAACGAAGAGTAGTCCCTGCTTGCTGCAACTAGAGGAAGCCCGCAGGCAGCAAGGAAGACCCAATGCAGCCAAAGAAAAATAAACAAACACATACATTAATTAATTAAAGAAAAAAAAGAAAAAGAGCCCCTGACCCACAAAATTTAAAAAGATTTCTTCGAAAAGGACTGAGCAAATAATCAAATCCCTAGGCTACTGGCCAACTGTAGATGTGATACTGGAACGAGGTTGGGAGTTGATAAATTCCTTTCTTCATTTCTGGCTAAAGAATGGAATCCTTGACTTGGTCTCCATAAGACTGTTGATGAAATTGTACCAGGAATATAAAAATGAAAGTAATCCTAATTTCCTTCATTTGTAAATAAATTCTATACCACACTACCTTTTCTTGGTGATGATGGTAGAGTTGGCAAAATATTTGTGTGTGTGTGATTTGTGTGACTGTAGGCTATAACAGGATACCAATATGAAGCTGTTTCAAGGATTGTAGCCTCTGTAACTACCCTGGTAATAATCTCTATGCTGTGTATTAACATATCAATGCTCTGAAAAACTGGACTGAAAGTCAAAATCCACTCAGATATAACATTTTGGGCCCAGTCTCTTTGGGTGATGCAAACAAAAGCAGATATATTGGTCTTTGTTGGAAATCTTGTCCAATAACGAGATTGGCATCAATCATTTATAGTTTTGAAAGACCTTTGACTATTTTACACTCACTCTTTGGTTTCACATGATAAAGCATGATAGAAAAACTGAGGGAAGAGAAACAGGCTCCTTAGCATTGAGCATATGAGCAGGAAGTATCAATTAGAAAACAGCAACAAAATCATTAGCAATATCTTCTCACTTGACCTTAGGCAAGACTTTTACTTTATAGATGTAGCTCACACAGCTAATTGCTAGAATACTAGAACACAGCTCTTTTATTCTCTGGTCCAGGGCTCTTATTATAGTACTCTCACTTGAAATTTGGGAGATTTAACTTTTAAAAATTCTGGACTTCTATCATTTTTAAAGGAAGAAGAAAAGGAAAGACACTGAGGAGGAGGGGGTAGAAGAGGAGGAGGAAAAAAGGAAAAGAAAAAGGAAGACCTGAGTCCACACTCCCATATGACAGCAGTGGGTTCAGTGTTAAAACCCTTTCTTCTTCTCTATGGACAAATTTATCTCGGGTTAACTTTCTGGCTTGTGACCCCACAAACCTGATGAAGGTGAATGTCAGTTGTGTGACCAGGCAACGTTGTTATGGTAAAAGTGACCCAGGATTGGCACCCTGCCTCTGGCTGGGAGGAATACAAATGAACTATTCATACATATCTGGTGTTGGGCTTCCCTGCCTGTGATGATTTTCACCACTGGGCTTGTTCCTCTGCAGAACTTTGGAAGATCTGTCAATAGAAATGTTACAAGATATCTTTTTAAGACTTGGGCCTTCTAAGTCAGGAGGCTCCACGCTTAACTGATTCTTAATTGTTTGCTCTTAAAATATCACTTGGAAAAGAAATAATTTTAAAAATAACTCCCTGGAGATATGTGTTTGGACTGGGTCCTACCCTTAAGTACCTGTTGCTAAGTGTGATCCACAGTGATCATGTCATTTCAATTGTCCAGTCCAGCCTATGAACACTCTTTTGGGTGAACTGTAGATATAACCAGGTGCCCCCCCTTTTTTTTTTTTACTAATAAGCCAAGAGCTTTATTGATGCAGCAGGCACTTTACAATGAACCCAAGAGAGCCCGCCTTCTTTGGGAGGTCGGGATGTCTGTACAGACCCTTGGGGGTTTTCCACTTCAACAAAAACCAAGCTCTCCCTTTTTTACCACACCCCTTGAATCTGCACCTGCCCAAGTCATCCTTCCCCGCTTTTACACAGGCAGTGCACACAGGTACACCTGACCAATGCGGGCCAGCCACTCTGGTAGACAGTCACAATGTCAGTTCTGCATTACTTGTGGACAAAGGCATAGACTATCAGATCCTGCAAAGGATTTAGGAAACAGTAAGACAATTTCTCCCTCCACCTTGAAAATAAAATACACTTTAGCGGATGCATGTCCTGAAATAGTTTACTTGGGAGTTCTGAGGAAGATGATCCATTGTCAATCCCTTCTTCAACAGCCTGTGCATCCAAAATTCTTCTCAAGGTAACATGAGTCTTTTTTTTTTTTTAAACAGTCTTTCTTGCTGTAAGAACTCTTATAATGGAGCCTAGTCCTCCTACTGCTAATGCCTTTTCATGCCACTGGAGTAACACTGCACTGCTATTTTCTGTGGGCTTCTCAAACCCTTTATAAATGTACTTCATGAGCAAGTCAATGCCATTTCTGTCCAGTGACTGCACAGCCTGCTCAATTTCGCTGCTCTTAAAATTTGTAAGCACTTTCAGCACCACGCCCTGGGCCCGTTCCTTCACAGCTTGATTCTTGGTGTTGACGGGAGAGTTCCGCAAGGCTGCATGAAACGCCCGAAGCATGTCCCCTTGCCGCAGGAGCCCGTCCACCTCGCTAGGATCCGGGCCTGGCTCGGCCGCCGCCACCGCCGCCTCCTCCTGTTCGTCCACGAATTTGTTCTCGTCAAATTCGTCGATGTCCACCCGACGGAAGCGCGAGGACAGCGTGTTCCGGGCCATGGCGGGGGCTCGGCGCCCGCTCAGGCAGCTACGCTCCGGGGAAGACCTCCCCTCCACTCCGCTCGGAACCGGCTCCCCAGGTGCCCCTTTTTGATGAAATGTATGCTCTCTAGTTCACCAGAGTCTTCGCCATTCCCTATCATCTTACACCTGGCTTGTTCTAATTCAGTTTCAGCGTGACCTCTGAAAGTTTTCGAGCCCAGTTCTAGATTCTGGGTGGGGTAATTTCTTCCTACAGTAACTTGACAAGTAACCTGTCAAGGGAAGCACTGAACCTCTCAATATTTATGACCTTTAGAGAAATAAAAATCACTCACCTACAGGAGTCTAACATATTTCTGTTTTGATCACCTCTTTGTTCTTTCTTGTGTTTTCTGGAGAAAAGCAAAGACCTGCCATCCTGGCCCAGTGGGTTCCCAATTTCCTCTTTCCAGCCCCTAGTTTTTACCTGCATGTAAGGTGAATTAATAAACACTCCAGCCAAAATCTTACAGGCAATTTTGACTTACTTCAGAGAATTCTTTTTTTAACAATTAATTGGAGAATAGGTCTTGACAACATATTTATCTATCATATCCTAGGACAATTCCGTAGCAGACATGGAAAGAAATAATGTTTTCAAAATAACTGCACTCTATCTCCAAGGATTCAACCTAACAATTAGAAATATACCTTTTAAATAAAATTTAGAATGTGTGTGTCACTGTGGGTGTAGGGTGTTTTTCTTTTCTTTTTTTTTTAAACTGGTTACAGGCTGTCACCAAGCTAGAGGAAGGAGACCATTAGCACGACATTCATCATTCAGTATTTTCAGGAACTTCATTTGAGAGAACAATCTACCCGTTTTAGTTTTTATGAATCCCCTATGAGTTACAGACGCCAGATGTCTTTTCTCTGGCCGTCTCTCTGATGACAAGCATAGTGGCACATAAAAGGAAAAGCAGTCGGTGTTGGGAAGGAAACTCACAGCTTACAGCGGGCCAGTCCATTATTCATGGAGAAAGTCACAGGGTAGTTAATGTATGGATGTCAGACTTTCCAACTTTCAGAGAGTCCCCTTGGGAAGTGGTGCTGACAGATGTGTTGAAGGCAGAACTGCAAGCAGAGCGGGGTAGTCAGCAGGGGATCATTAGTCTGCTTCAAGAGCTGGGGCTCCTGAGTGATTAAGAGGTAACAGCTTACAAGAGCCATGCATAAATTACACATCCCAGGGTCAACGCCCCAAATTCTTCTTAATTTTTTTCTTACAAGGCATAGGGTCTGAATGGCAAATAGATCCTACTAGTCTGTCAACAAAAACCTTTACAACTTTAATATTTCTCATACTATCTATAAAAGCCAAGTGACTCTTTAATTAATTAATCCTGGACTGTCTCCCAGCTTCTGTTAGAAGAGGACTGTATGTGAAAGGGTGTCCAGAAGAGCACTTTCACGTGCTTGTAACTCATTTTAACGACACTTGTTCACAGCAAAGATGAAAGCTGTTAAAGCTAGGATTAGGGAGGATTACTTTTAGTCTTAGCCAGCTCTGTCTTTTAATGAGCCCATTCATTCTCAACCTGAAATTTTCAGTACAGTGAAGGAGGACAGAATGTGTCACCTCAAAGCGTGCCATGCTGGCATATTAATTACTTGGAATTAAAGTTACTTAAGAAACGGTCCGTGCAAGCAAGACACTCTGACCCTCCTTTGTCCTCCTGAAAGCAGGAAATAAATCTCCCACGTGAAAGGCACCCTCCCTGTTCCAAAGGTAGAGATCATCCCTTATCACCGGAGATAGGGAATTTAGGGCCAAGAAGGATGTATATAACCAACTTTGTTACTTTTTCACTAATTTACTACCCTAGGCCCAAACTTCTTTGTCTTGTCAATTCTTCACAAGTTTATTGTTCTTGTGTCTAAAATGTATAAAAGCTCCTTGCTTTGGTCACCTCTTGGAGTCTCATATTTGTACGGGCTCCTGTACATACAAAATTAAAATTTTTTTTCTCTTGTTAATCTGTCTTAGGCCAATTTAATTATTACCAGCCAAAGAACCTAGAGGGAACAGAGGAAAAGTTTCCCTCCCCTACAATAGCTACATGAAAATTTCTACACCTGAAACTTTATGGATCTACCCTGACGTAAAAGCAGAAGTCACACGTGGTGCTTAAGGGGGGAGCACCTAACATGAGGTTTATTGAATGAAGCCGCTCATGGTCAGAAAACTGGCTGAACATCATTCTCTGCTCTACCCTAACATCCTCAGCCCTGAACCTCTGGATTTAATTGAGACTTGATCCTTAATTGCTTATGAACTGTCTGGAATGCTGGTACACCACGAGATAACTTGTGTGGATTGCATTTTTGCTGTTAAAGATTGCTGCTGGGTACGTGGGATTTTGTGGAAAATAAAAGGAGGTGGTCTACCAGTGGAAAGCAAATTTGGTATGGTGTCTGCTATGAAATAAACCATGACATATTTCAGATCACAGCCACTTTCAGGCTTTGGACCACTGACTCCCCCTGTCCCCCCACCCCACCCCCTCCGCCTCTGCCATATTTCACTGGTTGATTTTTAGTGGCAAACGCCGCATTTCCCCAGCTGAGATGAGTACGGAAATGAAAAGAAAAGCTATGTCAACTTGAATTTAAAGTTTTCTGACCTGAAAATGAACTAGTCCTCTTAGCATAATGTACTCCCCTGCAGGCAATTCTCTTAACTAGGCTACAGTGCCATTTGGGAATGGGGGTGTTTATTTTTTTCATTCCCTGCAGAAAGTCAAATCATCTGAGCATTGATCAGTGCAGATTTAATGCACAGCACTGCACATTTGCCCCAGTAACACAGTGAAGGTCTGCCACTGGAGATTCAAAACAGCTCCAGGCAGAAGCAAAGCGTATTACTGCCAACCCAGGCATTTTTAGTGATAACCATCTCTCAAGGCAGGGTAGCAAGGACAGCTATTAATAACCAGAGTGATTTTCAGAAGGAAAATAAGTAATGAAATAGCTATACGTCTGCACATCATAGAAACTCCTCCATGCAATGCAAACATCTTCTTGCCTCAAAGGCTGATACAAAAATACTTTTATGGAGAAGAAAGTAATTAACAATGGAAGATCATCTAAAATCTGAGCTGGAAGCAAACTTGGAGATCACTAAATCCAGCCACATACTTGTATTTTTAAATTTTTTGTTATGGAAAATTTCAGACACACACCAATTACAAAAGTAGAGATAATGGGATAAGGAACCCTCTTGTATCACCCAGCTTCAGTAATTATGAACATTGTTTCATTCTTGTCTCTTTACTCTCTCTGGGTGTTGGCTACAATTTAATAGGACACAGAAGTATCTTTCTACAAGTCATTATATTTTTCTTTTATAACTTTTTGTATTTTAAATTTGGAATATGGGAAGAATTTAAGCAAAACTCTTTTTGGGTTATCTGTACCTTTAAAACTTTTTGCTCCTTTTATATACATATCCAAAAATGGTTGTTCATAAGGTGTTGAGGAACTTCCTATGTACTTAAACAATGTCGCAGGGATTTTGCCATCTATAAAATGGCTGTATAAGGCAATTATATCATCAGGTTGTTGTAAGAATTACATTAGTTAATTTATGTAAAGCTTTTAAAATAGTGCCTGAAATATACTATACACTATATGTGTTACTAACATTCATAAGTGAGGCTACCTCCCCCTTTCGCTGTCTTTGTCAGGTTTTAGTCCCAGTGTTATACCCATTTCATAAAATGAACTGACAGCTTGTCTTTTGCTCTGAAACACATTATTTGGAAAGGGAATTACCTTAAAATTTTGAAAGAGTTCTTTGTAAAATTTATAGGCCAGAGTACTTGGAGAAAGTAATTCCTGACAACTTTGAATTCTTTCCATGATAATTAATCTATTCAGATTTTCTACATTTTCTTGGTTCCATTTTGTTGCTTATATACTCTCAGCAGATTGTTCATCTCATCCAGATGTTCAAATGAACATAGGGTTGTACCTAGTTTTTCTCTTATGATTTTAAACATTATATACAAAATTATATGCTCTTTTTAATTTCTAATTTTGTATATAGTCATCCCTTAGCTTACCATCTGTGAGGAACTGGTTCCAGGATGCCCCCTTGGATATCAAGGAAATCCGTGGATACTTGAGTCCCTTATATAAAATGCTGTAGTATTCGCGTATAATCTACGTACATCATCCCGTAAATTTAAAATCATCTCCAGATGACTTATTATACCTAATACAAGGTAAATGCTACATAGTTAGTTGTATACACAGGTAAATGCTATATAAACAATTGTCAGCAAGCAACCAATTCAAGTTTTGCTTTTTGGAACTTTCCGGAATTTTTTTCCATGAATATTTTCAATCCTTGGTTGGTTGAATCCGAGGATGTGGAACCAGTGGATACAGGGGGCTGACTGTATTTGTACTCCTCTTCTTCGTTCTTGATTATATTTGAAGAGGAATACACTTGTATTTATCTTTTCTTTTGTCTATCAAAACTCCTCTGTGCTGTCTCCTGTGTACTGTTTCTATTTTCTCATCCACTAATTTCAACCTTTGTCTTCCTTCTGTTTCCCTGAGGTTTGTTTCATGTTCTTTTTTAACTTCATGAGGTGAATACTTAGTTTACTCATTTTGATTTCCAGAATTCCTTGCTTAATAATGAATTTAAGGTTACTGACTTGCTTCAAACTTTTCATAAATTTCGTTAAGCATAGATCTGTTTTCATTTCTTCAATTTTGAAATGTCTATAAATTATGGTTTTTGTTTCTGTTTCAACCCAGGAGATACTAGAAAGCAGACTTGAAATTTACATGAGTTGATTTTAAAAAAAAATTGTGGTGGTTGTCATTGTGTAAAACTGATCTATAGCTAATTTCTAGTGTAACTACATTATGGCAGAAAATAAGGCCTGATCTGTACAATTTCAACTTGTTGAACCTTTTCTTTTTTTGGCTTAATATATAACCAATTAAAATAAGCATTATACGGGCACCACAAAAGGAAGTACATAAATACATATTGTATTATTACATTATTCAAAGTTTTGTATCATTATTTCTATTTACTTAACTATCAAGTTACATCACAAACGTACTTTAGTAATTTCTCCTTGTATTTCCAAATGTTGAGTATTATAAATTTTTTTTTTTTTTTTTTTTTTTTTTTTGCTGTACGCAGGCCTCTCACTGTGTGGCCTCTCCCATTGCGGAGCACAGGCTCCGGACGCGCAGGCTCAGCGGCGATGGCTCACGGGCCCAGTGGGATCTTCCCGGACCGGGGCACGAACCCGTGTCCCCTAGCATCGGCAGGCGGACTCTCAACCACTGCGCCACCAGGGAAGCCCTACCTGTCATCTTTCTTGTGTATTTTTTATTTATGCTGTTTTTCTCATTTTTCCTTTTGGCCTTTGCTTTAATAGATTACTATTTCTTTGACTGAACTGTCTCCAGCAACTTGGAAGGTACATATTCTGTTTTTATATCTACCTAGATTTCTATTTCCATTAATTATTAAAATAAAGAATACCTTGTGGCTCCCTCTCAAAGAGGAGAAAGTACAATAAGTGTGTCATGATATAAAACAAAATGGTACACACATATATACTGGTCAAATATCTTTATCAATTACATTGATTATACATAGATTAGATCTTTACTCCCTAATTGCCATATCTACGAAGGTTCCTGATCATTATACTTTCCTTTTACATATTAAAAAACAAAACCAAACAAAACAACTTTAGTTACTCATGCTTATCACTAATTCAATTTCCTACAATGCTCATTTGGCTTTTTACTGAGTCTGCATTCCAGATTTTAATTCTTTCATTACTAATTTTTGTTAGCGCCCTTTAAACCCCAGTTAGTATCAGAGTTAGGTCTCTCTTCACATGAGCATCTTTGTTTCACAGATTCCATGGTTTCTTGTGCTTGACAGAAGGCACAACAGAGATGCATCTTTTAATTTTATTGTATTTTCTTAAGACATCTCTTTCACATGCATTTCTGGTGTCTGTTTTGTTTTGCATCCTCAGGCAATAGGTGACACTTCCCCCCTTCCACCCCTCCCCTCTTTTAACACTGAATATTTTCTTAGGTCACCGTGATGGAGTAGTTTTTTTATTTAACTTTGTCTATTAACATTGGTTGTAATTCTATCCAGGTCTTAGCTTCACTAACCAAAAGTGGGTGTATCCCTTTATTCCTCCAAAAGTGTGTGTGGGGCAGCTTCCAGAATTCCTACCTGAGGAACTCAGATGGAACTTTCTACTGCTTCAGTTTCCACCTTCAGAGTAAGCTGGTATCACCCTTTAGCTATGTCCACACCCAATATGCCATGTGAGCCTCTTTCCCTATAAAGTATTAGCTAGAATTGTTAATTTCCTAGTAATTTTTTGGCAGGGAAAGATGGTGTACGGCATGTATGTGTGTGTTGGTAAGTATGGGAGAACATTTCTTCTGGATTCCTTAGAAAAATGTTTCCTTTATAACAAGTGAACACCTAATTTTTAAAACAGGTGTGCAGATTTAATGTGTATTTCATAGAGAAATACAAAGTGGGTATTGTGGCTACCGCTGAAAGCTTTTAAAGATATCCTCTCTATCTTCCCGTGTTGTCAATTTAGTTCTTTAGTTATTAGTCTTTACTCTAGCCTGAATGTTTGTGTCCCCCCCAGAATTCATATTTTGAAATCCTAAACCATAAAGGTGATGGTATTAGTAGGTGGGGTCTTTGGGAGGTCATCAGGTCATGGGGAGCACCCTCCTGAATGAGATTAGTGCTCCTGTAAAAGAGATCCCACAGAGCTGCCACGTTCCTTCCACCGTGTGAGGACACAGTGAAAACGTGCTTGTAATAAACCAAGAAGAGAGCCCTGACGTGATCACGCTGGCACCCTGATCTCAGACTTCCAGCCTCCAGAACTGTGGAAATAAATGTCTGTTGTATATAAGCCACCTAGTCTGTGGTATTTTGTAGTAGCCCGAACAGACTAAGACTGTCAGATGGTCACTTCTCAACTTGACCTGTGCTACAACTACAGGTAATTTTTCAAGTAAATTTTTGATGGTTACCCTCTGTTTCTAGTCTGATTAGAACATTGCTTTTTTCTTTGTTTTTCATAGAAAGCTGGGTAATAATAAATCAGCCTTGGCTTCCAAGAACCCATTTTAAAATTGCCTTCCACTCTAACTTATAACCTATCTCACGATGCTACTTAAAAAAAATCTTTAGCAATTCCTAACTTCTTTCTGGAAAAACACCCAAATCATTACCACCACATCTGACCCTAGTTTCTGCCTGTATCCCAACCTGAGACTTATCCTACTCTCCCTGCTGCTCTGGAGGTCCCACCACACTGCCTTTCTCTCCTGGCAGGCAACCTCCTAGACTTATGCACTGTTCCATCTGTAATACTATTCCATCTTTCATCCTTCAAAATCTAAGCTCCAGAGCTACTTCTTCAGAGAAGCCTTCTCCCAGACTACATCATGTCCTTCTATTCTACATGATCAGATCATTGAACCCTATTCTTCTCCCACCTCACAACCAAAAGCACACGTCCCAGTGTGATTTTCTGATTACCCTCTTACTCCCCAGCAGACCTGTAGGTCCCATGATAAGAGGAACCACTCTGTTTTTGTTCACTCCTATACCTGCCATGTCTACTAAACCCCTGACATCTGAGAGGTGCTGCCAAAGTTCGATGCTTTCACTTTTAAAAAATAATCTATTCTCCTCAACCTCAATATCCTGATTTACATACTCCACTGGGACCCAATCATAAATCTCATTCATCACAACAGTTTCACTGAAGTAACCTGGAACTGCACATTGAGAAGGAATGCTGGCCTGCAATATACTGAACAAATTCAAAAGGCAGCAACACTTATAGAGAAGGTGTAGGGATGTCTTTGTTATAGTTAGGTGTTGATTTCAGAGGTGTGTCATACAGGCCTCATTTGGCAGTAAGTGGGAACCACAAAGGGAAGAAACACATGATACTTAAATCAGCTACAATTTATTCTGGAAATCCCATTTGTCTTCTCAAAAGGCAAACCTGAGTTTGCATGAAATGATAAGAACTGGGGCTTCAAACACCTATAAAACTGAAGTATTTTGGCATTTCCCAGGTGTTTCCTATTGTACGTGCTGGTTTGAGGGAAAAAGAAAGTGTACAAATGCCACATTACTTCACAAAGTAGAGATTCTTTGGATATTTCTGAGACGCTACATTAGCAACTGCAACTATCTTTCCAGCTGTGCCCACCATATGGACCTATGAATTACTGCGGAGTGTCGTTATAACACAACTGCTTCCCAGGGGTTAATTTTGATGGTGAGGATGGTGATAATGTGTTAACCTGTGACTAGCTGATGTGAGAAAAACAGGGTGTGTTGCAGTTAGAAATGGGAGGAGCTTTCTTGGCTCAATATGATACGGCTGCCCACTGTCTCATCAGCAGCCAGGACCCACCTAAAATATCATGAACATTCTCCCAACCAGCCTCTGCACTAAAGATAGGACATTTCTTTTAGTTCATAATGTAGGCAGAGTTGGTCTCTCTGTGAAAGGATTACTACTTCATGTGAAAATCTGTGTTTATTCTATATGTCTCAAATGCCAAAATCGTTAGCGAATACAGTTAACTCAGATAAGCATGATGCGTAGAAGAGTTTTTCATCAATACTGTTTGTCCTCGATGAACAAGCGACTTCATTAAGTCATTTCCTTTTAAATCAGCAGCTATAATCCTACCTTTAGTCAAAATGCCACCGTCTATTCCTTTGCCTATAAAAGTGAACTTTACTTGTCCAAATGCATAGTGTTGTCTGGTCTTTGATTTGACCAACTCCAGGTATTTTCTTCTTAAATGTCTGAAAACTAAACTGAATGAGTTAAAAAATATATCAGAAAAATGGCCAACTTTTTTTTTTTAAGATTTTTTTAAAAAATTATTTATTTTATTTATTTATTTTTGGCTGCTTTGATTTTCGTTGCTGCACACAGGCTTTCTTTAGTTGCGGCAAGCGGGGGCTACTCTTCGTTGCGGTGCATGGGCTTCTCATCGCGGTGGCTTCTCTTGTTGCGGAGTATGGACTCTAGGCGTGCGGGCTTCAGTAGTTGTGGCACGAGGGCTCAGCAGTTGTGGCTCACGGGCTCTAGAGTGCAGGCTCAGTAGTTGTAGTGCATGGGCTTAGCTGCTCTGCAGCATGTGGGATCGTCCCAGACCAGGGCTTGAACCTGTGTCCACTGCATTGGCAGGTGGATTCTTAACCACTGCGCCACCAGGGAAGCCCATCAACTTATTTGTGCCATCATACTCAGAGGATCAAGATCCCTGACAGTGGTGAATATTCCACTTTTGAGACTTCAATTTCTGATCTCCCAACCTGAGTCTATTTCCAAATTTCCAGGACTCAACCAGCACTTCCTCATTCTATATACTGCACCATTATCCTGCTTAATTCAATGGAACATCATGATGTACTGACCTGACAAAACACCGATTTGTTGATGAAAATGTATCCAAGGGGCTGCTCATTTCTTTCTCACCTGAAAAGATGAGATTCATATTTCCAGTGTGCATTAAAACAAGAACGCTTGCCATATATCCTGCAGTGATGGTCCACTGGATTATTTATGCAATGCTCAGCCAGGTTTATGTTGTTGAAAGATCACTGTTGATCATGTGTTCCGCTCTGGCTGGTACATCCCTGGTAGCACTCTTAACTGGGTATGTAATGTGTTTTTCACATCTCCAGACTCTTCGCCTCCCACCCAGCACCTGGGTTTCCACATAGCATCACCTCTCCCTGCTTTCTGGGACAGGACAACTCCAAAAGGGAACTCTGCATGCTGCTGAGCTTTTTTGAATGATCACAGTTTGTAGATCACTTTGCTTTTATGGATCAAATCTCACTTTCCAAATACCATTTCCTTTTGGTGCTAATGTGTCTGACCCTCATTCTGATGGATCAGTGGTCCTCCAGTTCTAAGGATCAAACCTGGAGATAATCACTTTGATTTTTTTTTTAATGTTTGAAAAGAAAATAGAGACCTTCTCAACTTGAATTTAAATCTACAAATATAGTGCCTATTATTAAATTAAGTACAGAGTAACTATCAGCAGAGAAGCTGGGTAATTAGGGCCATCATTAATTTACTAAATTCCATGGTTTCAGCCAAATAAAGAACATGGAAACATCTGCATAAAAGCAAACAAGGAAAAAAGAAGAGATAGAAGAAAATTCTTGCAATGTATTTCTGCTAATTTTTTTTTCTAAACTAAATGATCCCCTTTAGGCTACTGAACACTAAGAAATTTAATTAATTGCTATTAAGTAGCTAAGTGTATTTCTAAGTGCTGCAGCCTGGGACTTGCTATAGATGCAAAAACAGCTTAAACATCTCTCTTACTAGAACTGAAAGCGGAATGAAGGTAGAAAGTGTACAACTACCACTCCTGGGGAACTTTTCTTTGAAAACAGACCAGCAATTCTCTATACAGGTTAAGAAACTGGGGGCTCAGAATTATTCTATGACCAGGGAATGCTTGCTGTCTATACAAACTCATTTCTTCTACTCATAAGTATACAGTTGTTGACATCTAGGCATTCAAAAGTAACGTCATGAAACCTTCAGATTGTTTTAAAGAGCTGACAGGAAAATTCAAAGGCAAAGAGTAGGTTGGTAGCATCACAGAACATGCTTAACCAATTCTGGAGATAACTGACATCAGAAATATTCATCCCAGTTCTTCTTGTCACATCTAGTGATGGAGAAGCTCACCATTCTTCTAGAAATGTGGAGCCTGATTTCTTCCTTTTGCTTCCCTTGTTGATTCCTTCTTTGAGCTACGTCATCTCATGGCTGAGAGAAATGGAGCCTGTATCTGGTGTGGTAAGGACAAAAAAATCCTAGTGGCCTCTCCTCCCAAACATGAAACACTCCACCAGGCCATTTAGGTTAGACAGCTTTCTAACAAGTAGTCCCTGATCAATGTGGTTTTTTTTTTTTTTTTCTCAGTTGGTGAAAAAGAGGTTTAATGAATGGAGAAAAGCATCATCTTCCAAACTGTTTCCCATTACTCTATGCTGATTAAATCACCCTTGTGCTATAACCTCTGCTGGTTGGCAAAGTGGGAAAAGAAAAAAGGGAGGAACTGGCTGAATAACTTTCAGATAAAAGAATCCAGGTTTGTATTTTTCAAAGGAACATGGTAGAGTCAAGGAGCATCAAACAGGATTGCTTTAAGAATATTTAAAACAAGATTAAAAAAAATACCTAGTACTATGGTGTTGATGAACCTATCACTAAGTATTAACCTCTCCTCACTGAATTTCAATAGATGTGTATTCAAATGAATATATAATGTCTTGGGCTTAGAAGTGGAACTCAGAATGCATTTTCCATAGAAATAATACCATCCAAGTTGGTTTACCAGAGTTTGATCCGTAATATTCTTGAAGACTAGAACAGTAGTATTATTTCAATGCTGCTCCAACCAGCATTTTAAACATTATTTCCCGGGATCCCACATCCAGAAAACCTCTTCTCAATCACTGATCTCCAACAAGGTCACTCTTAACTTACTGAACACCTGTGGTTCTAAAATTTATTTGTAGGAGATAGGGTATCTCTCAGGTAAGTCACTTCTCAGGTGACATGAAATGGGCATCAAAGGGCAGCTATTTCAGTGCTGACCAAACATTAAGGACTCAAGATCCTAAGAACATAATTTATCACTTGTTATTTAAGTGTCTTAAAAACTGAGTCTAATTTTGGGCACCTTCCCTCACTCCACACACACACACACACACACACACACACACACACACACACACACAGAGAACAAGATGACTCAAGTGCAATGTCGGCCCTTCATCCTGATGTGCACGTTCAACCATGTCCCCACTATAACCAGAAGAGGAGATTGGTACCACACTTAGAAAGGGACTCTTCTTATAGCTTTTCATGACAATTAAGTGACTGTTAATCTTATAACCATCTAAAAATTTCAAATTTTGTTTTAAAATAGCCATACAAATTAAGCTGAAGATTATGTTCCCTAGTCTCTTAAAATAAACTCTGCAATATTTTAAAGCCCTTAGCTCCTCTGAGGCCCAATTAATGCTTTGTTTCTTCTAAGGAAATGAATGGAGCCCAGGCACATACTGTGCACGCTAAGGTAACATGCAAACATAAAGAATTACATGGGGCTTGGCCTCTGAGAAGCTGATTGGCAGAGTTCATCTCAATTGTCATGCTGAGTCTTTAAGAGCAATTTTCAAATGTTAGGAGAATGGCTAAATCAGCATTTTAATAAAGCCACAATGCCAGAGCATGATGAGTTTATGTTAACAATAGATGCATATTCCAGATGAATCTCTTGGAAGATATATCTGAAAAATATTTGCCTACTTAAAATTTGTTAAATGAATGTAAATCAAGAATCATAATATGTCTTCAAAGACAAGCGATTTTCTGATTTAATTTTAATTCCAGGCTTAGGCAAATGAAAAAATCAAACCAGGCCTAATTAATAAAATCAGGAATGTTTGGATGTTTGAATTTTGCAAACTGGTACCACATTTATTATGTCTTTAATCCTTACAACACACTGGGGAGATTTAAAGGACAAAGATAAATTCCATTTGGCTGGCATAATGCTGTGTGAGGATTTGAGAGTTATGCTGGGAACCAAGATACGGAGAAGGAGAGCCTGAAATCTCAGTGAGAGAAAGTAGAGGAATAAGTTGGAAACGGAGGGACTGCTTCCTGAGGAAGGTGGTCAGTTGTCTAATCAACAGAGCGAGAAAATTAGAACCCAGCCAGGAAGATGTCAGTATCCAAAGGCGTCTGATATGGCAGGCAGGGCCTGGTAACTACACTACCTGGAGGTTGCAATACTCAGAATCCAAAGGATAGTGTGCTATGGTTTGAGGTTTGGAGCTGGATTAGAATGGAATCTGCATGTACCTTTGGGTGAAACATGAAGGCAAAGAGCTAAACTGTCTGGACTGCAGTGGAATGGGTTGGTATTTGGAGCTAATATGGATGCCCCTGAAAATCTAAAGTTATATAAAATTGGTAAGCAGTTTGGGGCAGGCATGGGAATAAGGCATGCAGAGGGGAATTAGGCACTCCTGCCTTATTCATTATACATTCTTGACTAGCATGTAGATGTCTTGAAGACTATTCTGGGCATAAAGGATGCTCATTTTAGCACAGCAAGATTACTTGTGGCCCAGTGACCTGTCAGCATAGTTTGGACTAATTAAGAAACTGGTGAGCCGGATTCTGAAGGTGACATCTTGATGCCGGAAGCTGAGTACGTGTGGGGAGATAGAAAAAGAATAGGGCTCAGAGAAGTTATATAATTGGCTCAAGTAAGTTAACAGCAGCACTAGGATTAGAATGTGGGTGTCCTAGTTTCATGCTTTTACCTCTGTCCTACAGCAAAGACAAATATCCAGCTGAAATAATCATGCTGTGGGAGGGTGTGATTGATTTTTTTAAGACTATAATATTCATGATATGTCTAGATCAAATCACATTTCTGGGCCCCTGGAGATGTTTGCAAATCAAAAGGTTTTTGCTGGGACAAGACCTACTTGATTTTGCAGGGCAGACACACAAGTTTTCCACCCTGGCTACATATTCGAATCACCTGGAGTGCTTTCAAAACTATGAATGATGTCAAAGGAACCAATCTCAAAAAAAAATTCAGACTGAATTGATATGGGATGGCACCCAAAGAACTAATGCATACAGAGTAGAAAAAAGTAGTTGTACGGTTGTCTCCTGACTATAAAAAGAAATGGGGCACATTCTACGCAAAGGTAACTCCTAGACCTGCCACTGATTAACGTGTGACCTCACTTAATCTCTTTGCTTTCACTTTCTTATCTATGAAACACATGTCCTTATTTCTTATAGGATTATTGTAAGGATCCAAAGATAATATAAGGTAAACTAAAGATTATAAACACCATAAGGAACTCTACAGATGCTGTTATAAGGTCCTTGAGTCTGGTGCCGTGCGAATGGGATCTAAGTTTAACGGGGATGTGTTTAGCGTAAAAGCATCCAACGACGACAATTATAGCTAGTTTCTCTATAACTCATAACAACGAAAATAATCTCAGAATCAGAATCATGTGGCTTTCTTTTTTTACACTGTAGGAAGACATATTTTCTCTAACAACGACGTAGTAAGAGCTGTCCAAATGTAAAATGCTACTTCTTCATGTGAATATCTGAGAAAAAGCCAGTCTTTTCTTAGTTGTTCACCTCTCTTAACAACAATGAAAAAAATATAGGAAACCCTGAAGTGATTATATTTTATTTTAAATTCTTTTAAATACGAATTGGACATAAAAAACTTCTAACACTTCTGCTTGGGTTTGATGTGGAAATCAAAGTACTCCACCTCAGCAGGGTGAACCTGGGCTGGTTTTGTAGAAGGTGATCAAAGTGGGTGTATCTTCAATCTGGCGCTGCCTCAATCTGTTCCAGCCAACTGGAACAACAGTTTTGGGGACCCTGCCCTGGGTTTATGGAATCAGAATATCCGTGGGCAAAGGCCAGGCACCTGTGGCTCTAACATGCTGCCCTGGTGATGCTTCCGCTTCCTGCACACCTCTGGCCAGAGGTGCGGAGTGTGGGGGGAGCATAGGTGAAGCTCAGGGCTTTTCAAACTTTAATGTGCACATGAATCACTTGGAGATCCTGTTAAAATCTGAATTCTGATACAGTAGGCCCTGTGTGGCATCCAACACTCTGCCTTTTTAACAATCTTCCAGGTGAGGCAGATACTTCAGGTACAAGGACGACATTTTGAGCAGCAAGGATCTGGGTGACATATAAAAGGAAGGTGGAAACAAAAATATCCCTTGGTGAGCAGTTCATGGGGATTTCACTGGTGAATGAGCTGTCAGTTTTAGTAAGCTAGGAGGGAGAATCCCAAAGTACCTCACTTCTGTTCCTATTTAATGAGTGGTTGAAGATCACAAATTCCTGCTGCCAAATGACCCTGGAGTTGATGGAAAGCACAGTGAGAATTCTAGATCTCAAAATACTCTGTTTCTAATCTACAGAAGCATCATAGACAACCAGAGCCCCATCATCCATAGTGATTTCTATTTTTTGGTGTCTGTGTTAAAGATTTAATAGTACAATCTATGCGACGACATCACATCTGAATTTGTACCTATTAACCAAGAAATGACAAAGACGCTATGCAGGGTGATTGGTAGAGCACTGGAACTACGTGCCGATGGAAATGCTTTTCAAAGTAGATTAATTGCTGCTCATTTCTATGTTATCCTAAGAAGGTCTGACACTGCACAGCTTTTGAAATAGGACATGCAGCATCCCTTACAATGGATCTCATGCCATTACCCAGTATCCCACTGATACAATAAAAGGCTGACTCATTTCCTTTCCTCTTCATGATCTGTTACAATAGAAACTGGGATACCATATGCTGGGTTTAAAACGCTCAGTATGTCCAGCGGCTCTTGGCGATGCTGCCAGCTTTAAGGTGATCACAGCCTGGAGAAGCAATGAGAGAATCACTGCTGGACAGTTTGCGTTGGAGGGTTTTGAGTAACTGGGGAGATTTCATCAGATAATCATTGACTCCACTGCCCCAAACTGATGGATGTCTGTGATGCTCTCTTATAACCTTCAATACCCACCTTGTTTTCTCTCAAATTTCCTTGCCTTGCCTGCCTTGCCTACAGTATTACTGAGCTCACAGTTTCTAATAGAGCCCATAATGAGAATATTTATTTCCTTGTCTTTCACCATCAAGACTGTCAGGAATGTCAGCACAACTCAAGGAACTGGATTTCAGAGCTGCTGACTACTGCCAGCAGAGACAAGCAAATTTCAGTAGGTGTCCACAGAAATTTTTAATATATTTCTGAGTGGGAAGGGGAAAGTATTCAGGTTCATTCATTGTGGAGCAGCACAACAGTGCTTCTTGTGTTTTGCGTTTCCCAAAGATATCATTGTACCAGGGATTAGTGGGGTATTTTTTTCTCAATATGCTGTAAGATTAATTTTCAGAGTTGCTGCCATGTTATGAAAGATTAATGCTGTGAAGGTAGCCTGCAGAAGAAATTAGCAAAATCTTCCTTTCTTATTTGATCAAATTTCATAATAAGAAGAGAACTGTTAATGTGAGTGAACATCACTTTAACCTAAATAGATGTCCAGTTAATGGCCCTCCTCATATAAAGGACAGGACTTCAATAATGCACATATAGTTTATAAATATGTTTAGTTTTTATTCAGCAATTATTATGTAATGATAGAACTAAAAGGCATCTGAGAGATTTCTTTTAATCTCTTCGTTTAGAGATGAGTAGAGATAGAGAACGTGAACATAGTAGCCCAATATCAAATAATGATTTGAAATAGAGCCAGGACCAGAATTCATGTCCTGGACTCCAAATTGAATGCTTCTGATACTAACTTGGCAAGAAAATTAAGTCCTAAAGAATAAACCCGTTTCTCAGAAGACAAACTCCTGAAATGTAATCTGGATTCTCTGCCAGTCTCAAACACCAGAAACCCTAACAATTCCATACCCTCCATCCAGACTTGGAGGGGTGCCTGCCTCTTCCACCTGCTTATCTATTCACAGTGCTTGAAATGCAAGCCATGTAGCTGTTTCACTAATTGTTATTTTCTGCTAAAAACGTTAGCCGGGGCATTAGGTGAGAAGGAAAAGTTAAAACTTCTGAAGACAGGACAAAAATAAAATGGTGTTTTCAAATTCTCAGTTTAAAATATCTTCTTTTTCCATCACATGTAAAGCCAAATGGAAAATTAAGGTAATAACAAGGAGAGCAGGTATCAAACTAAATTTTAGCCAGAGTGACCACAAATGGAGTTTATCAGTCTTGTCAGCACAAGCTGTAGTGAAATCCTAATAAATATCACTAACTACTAAACCTCCAGACTCCTGAACTCTGTATGTGCAGTCAGAGTCACCTTCCAGTCATCATTAGTCCTTTCTGCAGACACTGCAACCTGCCTACACATCGCCTCTCCGCATTCTCCCTTATTATCAAAATTATGATTTTTTAGGGCCATCGTGTATCTGTAGAAAATACTTGATTTTTGTGTCTCTTTTGCCACTGGAGTGATCAATGAAATGTACATAGAAGTCCTTGGGCAAAGCAAACCTTCCATAATACAAAAGCAACTCGAAATGAAGAGACTTCTGACATTTGCCCTGCCCTCTTCCCATTTCTACCTTTCTGCACTGGTGCCTTAGCCATGCCCCATGTTTAGGACTTCAGAGAAGGATCAAAGAAAGGGCTTGGGTCCTGGAAGATGTCCCCCAAAAGCAGTGCCAGCTTTATACCACATACCTTTGGAAGTCTTATGTGTGAGAACAACACAAACCCAAGTCCACCGAAGCCGGTGTTAGCTGGGTTTTCAGGGACTTGCAATCAAATGCATTCCTAACTGATCTAGTCATTATGAGTCCTTACAAAGTCATCTTGGATTCTGTGGTCAAGGGACTCTGGTTCTGGGTCTGATCCCTTCCCAGACCAACAATGAGATGAAGTGAAGCAAGGCCATCTTTTAATACGATCAAGTTGGAAGAAGTGCTGGCGGTTTTACCAAGCAACAGGATTCTGATTTTGATGGACTCAGGTATCTTTCCCCTTGAGCCAGGTAGACAGCAGGGGGATGGAACATTGGTACCATCTGATATTTTCCTATCCTAATTATGGGAGGCAATGACGATGCTTCCTCGACACAGAGGGACTTTGGGAATCTCTACGAATGACACTGATGCCAAGAGGGTGAACAATCAGCAAGAAAAATAGCAGTCGGTGACATGTGCACATTTCGGTGCAGAGTTACCTCCAGCATGGGCTGGTGGGCCGCACAGCAGTACCATCCCCTGACCTTGGCGGACAGACACGGTGCTTCTCGTTCTTGTTTTAAAGTTTTCAAGATCTGTTGGGAGACATAAAGGAAAAGGAGTTTAAAATTTAAAGTCCTAAGACATTATGGAAGACTAATACTACTTCAAAAGAGGATAGTCTTCTGCTGTAAAACGGCCTTTACACCACCCGGATCAGGGAAATTCAACTCTACCGTCTTCTTGCATGATATTGTCTCATCCTCTATGACTCTATATCTATACTGTAAGGTAGCCACTTGCTACATGTGCCTATTTAAGTTAAAAAACAGTTAAAATCAAATAAAATGTATGAATTCAGTTCCTTAGTCACACGAGCTGCATCTTAAGTGCTCAAGAGGCACACGTAGCTACTGGTTTCCACACTGGACAGCAGAGAGAGAGAGAACATTTACATCAGTGCAGAAAGTTTTATTGGGTAGCACATGTCTGGATGGAGTAAGTGACCTCCCCAACTCTATCTGTAACTGAATATCATTATCAGGATGTAAATTCGTGGGTTTTGATAGTCAACTGTTTACTTCACAAACCGTTCCATTATATGTAATTATGTTTGTTACTCTATATGTACCTAGAATATGACTATCTCTGTCTACACACACACACACACATTACATACAATGTGTAAACAGACATACATACACAATTGTTTTATAAAGTTCCTGTGTATTTTTAAATACTTATAAGGTACTGTCCAAGGTTCTGTTTGGAAGAAAGTTCCCCTTTCTCAAGGAAGTCAAATCTGGTTAGAAATATAAGACGTTACAAGCCCAAAGATCACAGTTGGAGTCAGTAAATACACAGTTGCCAATAACAATGAGTTAATATAAGAAATATGTCTAATAAAGTGACAGACATATTATTGTTCAAAAAGATTTTTCTTTCATCCTTCCAACTGCAAATCCTCTCAGCAATGATTGTTTTAAGTGCCATTTCATTTTTTGTTGTCTGAAACATTTGATGTAATAACCTGTTACCAGATTTGAGGATTATTCTAAGCCAAGTATGTTCTGTAGGGTTGCAAGCCCTGTAGCTGTGCACATCAGAGTTCAGTAACATTTATTGACTATTTCCTCCATTTTGGCCATTTTGGTAAGTATTTTATGGTGATTATTTCAAGTGATCCTAACAACACTTATATGAGTTAAGTACCATTAATATCCTCATTTTACAGACTAGAAAAGAGTGGCACTATAACATTTGTTAAAGGGTACAACATCAGGGAGTAATGGAGCTAGGAAATAAACCTGGACAGCATTGCTGCAGTTACAAAATGGAATGTTTCCACACTCAGGCTGCGTTTCAGGGAGTGTTCACAGGGTTAAAAATAATTTATACACCGAGCTGACCTCCCTGTGCTATGTGGCTGCCTCCCACTAGCTGTCTATTTTACATTTGGTAGTGTGTATAAGCTCGGTACTTTGTGACCACCTAGAGGGGTGGGATAGGGTGGGTGGGAGGGAGATGCAAGACGGAGGAGATATGGGGATATATGTATATGTATAGCTGACTCACTTTATTATAAAGCAGAAACTAACACACCATTGTAAAGCAATTATACTCCAATAAAGATGTTAAAGAAATAATCTATACACATACATGTCTTCATTACCAGCTTCTTCTAGAATTAGGCAAATCTGAAGCTCATATATTATTGCTTTTATCAATTAAACACATCCAAATTTGGCTGCCAGCTCGGGATACAGACATTATGAAAAGAAAGCTTCTGCCCTGTAGGGACTCAAGAGTTTGGTGGGCAGGACTGACAGGTAACACCTAATCATGGGAATCCAAAGACTGCTGAAGTTGAGGTGTGCAGAGCGACACCTTGAGGACCCGCACGTACTTAGTGCAAAACAAAACATGACTACAATTTAAGTTTTGATGTAATGAGATTCCTTTCATTACATTTCTGATGTAATAAAATTCCTTTTATTCCATGAGTACCAGGTGAGGCTAGGACATGATTTTTTCTTCTCTTTAAGGAAATGGTTTGAGAAGCCTTTGAAAATGATTAAACTAGAGATTTAAAAAACTTCATTATGGCATTAATACTGTAAACCATTATCCCTAAAAATGATACTGAATCACTCTAAATTGTCGCTTCTGCATACAGGTTCTTAAAATAAGTCATCTAAGTTTTGGCAGAGACATCTCATCCAATCTCCAGAGTGGCATGAAAAATTAAGAACTGATAGGTAATTGAGATCAAGTCTTATCCAGGCAAAATCCACCTTGATTCTGACTAGAGAAAGAGCATTAGGAAATGGGAAAGAAAATGAGAAATATATGCAATGATTTTTTTTTAACTTGTCCTTATTGAGTTTTAAAAACTGCATTCCTGTTTATTTCCCTATAGTTTATGAGTCCATGCAGTTCCACAGGATTTGTTTTGGACAGTTAGAAAATTGCATTAATCTGGTTATTTGAGATAATATTTCAATAAGATTCTTAGCAGTTAAGTGAAATAGATTCCAGATGGTAAACCCTACCTACATACTGAATGGAAATATTGCATTTGGGCAGATCTGAGTTTGAAAATCATCTCTGCCATGTATTATGCAAGGTTTAATTTTCCCATAAATAACATGAGATGTAATTAAATGTAATTTATTTTGAAAAGATGATGGGAAAAGATTAAATGAGGTAATATTTAAAAAGCACAAAGCCTTTCCTGCTACAAGTTTGGTGCTTACTATATGTTCTGTTCACTGAGGAATAATGTAGTCCAGTGGCAAATCATACCCCTATTATTCCATTTAAGAAAGGGTTTTGAATAGCAAATGAACTCTAGAGAGAGGTGAAGAGGCTAGTCAAAGGTCACCATATTTATGCACATGTTTAAGAAAAGATTGCATGTCCATTATTGGTCTTTTCAGATGTAATTATCCATTCAGATCCTAACTGCTAGCAGCATGATAATTTTCCAAATTAAAGAACTATGTGTGTGTGAATGGGTATTTTTTTGAAACTTGGGCATGGCCAGGCCTTTCCCAGAAATATTCTCACATATATATTCTCTTATTTAGGGTCATTTTATCTCCAAAGACTTGGTACTAGGTAATAATCAGTAGCAAGAGGCATTCCAAGTTAGAATACGTTATAGATAATGTTATGTCATCATGACCGTAGCACTCATAGCAATAATTGGATCTACTTGCAAAATGTAATGAGTTCATACCATGTGCTAACAAATTTTCACACAGATCTCATTTAATTCCATTATAGTTTTAATTCCCAATTTTAAGGTGATGTTACTGAATTTCAGAACCTTCTTCACAAACTGAGAAAGTGGCCAGAAGAATACAAACTCATCTGCTTCTCTCCAAACCCACCACTATCAAGTACCAGAATCTATCATTTCCCCACTGACTTAGTGAAGCCAGTGAAAAAGGGCATTCAAGCTAGTTACTTCACATCCTAGGGACCAAAAAAAAAAGTTTGTTTGAATGAATTTTATGCTCTTCAGTGAATATGTAAGAAAGTCCACATTTCAATGCACAATGCGATGAGTCGGTACATTTGATTCCAAATTTTCTATTCCTTTGCTTTTCCTTGCGGGTGATCACTTGATGGGGGGATTTTAAACATCAGGTGCAAAGGATGGAGTGGAACAAGAAGAAAACAATCAGAAACCACCGTATTAAAAAGCAGGATTGCTGCATTGTCAGGGAGGTAGCTGAACCATGACACTTGGGTAGTATTCCCTTTAGCTCCGTGCAGCTAGTTACTAAAGGTAGTTGGATAAATGATAGTTACTAAAGGTACCTGAATAAATGATGTACTCTTATGACAAGGAATTAATATCCATGCACTGTAGTTTCTCAAAACATTTTTTGCAGCTTTCTGTATGGTCCATTGAAAAGTGACTTGGAGACTTTTTTAAAAAATGAGTGACCATACATTTTTTTTTTTTTTTTTTTTTGGTGACCATACATTTTGGTGTTGACTTCATTTATCAGCGTTTTATATAAATCTTTCCAGAAATCGTGGGCTAAAAAATGCACAGTTTTGTGGCAGATGTGTTTTCCTGTCATGTTTTTCTGTGAAAACAACTGTCCTTTGTTCTTCTGTAGAATATAATATTAGCACTTTATTTTTACATGAGGTTTTAAAAAATACACTATTATAGTACTTGGAAAGTGTAGCTCATTGAGAGCTTAGAGGAAGTGCTTTAGCAGCTAAATTCCTTGAGAAGTAAAAGTGTACAAAGGTCTTAAAGCTGCAACATGAGATAAATAATAAAAGCCTTAATATATGAAAACATTTGGAATTCAGCCCACAGAGTAAATCAGAGAGTGAGGGGGAAAAATCCCCAGATATTTACTGTCTGGAAAGTTATTAAATGTTTAGAGCTGGGGATGAGGTAGTCTATAAAAAATACCTGGATGGGTTGAACGAAAACAAAATCTAGGGTCCAAGATATTTTTTGAGAAGTAATAACAGTAAATAAGAAAGAGTAACTTTTTTGGCCATCATTAAGGGACTGCCCATCACACTTATGAACAGGAAGAGTTAAAGCCATCCACAGGGTGGAGCCAGCGTAGAAGAGCATAAGAAATTCAGCTTTAAAATGGCCAGGAAAGGTTAATGACATAGTAACATACATCACGCTTTGTCAAGAATCCACAGAGGGGCAGGAGAAGAGGAAAGAGGAAAAATGATACAGTAAACCATGCAAGTAATGCACATATTTTTAACGCATGTATTATTTACTACAAGTTAAAAAAATACCTATTCACTTTTTTCCTGACTTGGGTAGACCTGGATTCTATCAATTCTCACAGGGTGACTTTAGAAGAAGAAATTGTCAGTGACAGTTGCCTTTGTTACTGCTTCCTTCAAGAAGCAATCAATGAAAAAATCAATATCAGCTTGGAAAAATGGTCAAGTGATGTATTTGTTATGAATATAATTTCCATAATGATGACTGCACTATTTATTTTAAAAAGAGGTATTTGGGGGGTATGACTTTAAAAACCAGTTATCATGCAGCATATCTAAAATTATGTCTTGACTCTGCCATTTGCTCCTTGAGTGTGTACATATGTGGATTTGCATGGCTTCTTGGATTCTAGGGACTCAGAATGACAATAAGTCTAACTTTACAAAAACCTTATGAGTTGCAAAGTCACATTTTTGACATTCTTTCCACACAAGAAAGAAGAAACCATTAGGGAGACTGGCATGGCTGATGGGTTTTTCCTGTGAGAGTGTACAGCAAGAGGAAGAATTACTTAATGGTTTAGCACACTGGCTCTGCAGTCAGAAGGACCTGAGCACAAACTCGGTACTCTCACTCTTTAGCTGTACGATGTGGGTGAGTACTCTCCTTGAACTTCAGTTTCTTCATTTCTAATATCAGGAAAATAATTCCTATCTCATACGGCTCTTTAGAGATTAAGATCATGAATATAAAGCACTTAACACAATGACTGGCCCAAAGTCAGTAGTCTGTAGATGCTAGCGCTATCATTATCATTTCTGAGCACCACAGGAAAGTCTACAGAAAGTAACTCACTGGGGCAAAGCTAGTGATTCCAAACTTCCACCAGATAAAGTAACAGTAGAGTAGTCAGGTCAATCCCACTGTGGCAAAATAAGCTGCTAAGACTTAAAACACCTCTTCTTTTGCTGGTCTTAACTGTGTTTTCAAGTCTAGACTGGTGCTAAAGTAAGCCAGATACCTTATCCTTTGCAGTGCATGGAGTGTACTCTTCAGGTGACTTAAAATTAAGAAACACTCCCATATACTGAATTCAGGTAATTTTCCTTAAGAAATTCCTACGATGGTATATTCTGAGCAGGTATTACTTTTTAATGTTAAGGTGGGAAATATCATTTTCATAAAACAGTAAAAACTGATGTTTGTGTATCTTTATAAAGGATACAAAATATTGTTATTTTAACAGAGAAATAAAAGACGAAACATATTATTTACTGATTATATAAATTTACTTGTTGCACTTAAAATTTGAGGAGTTTACACTGTATACCAGATGAAAACAGAATGAATATAAATGGAACTGGAAAAATATATATATATATACATTATATGTTTGTCAGTATCTTGCTTTTCCTATGTCATTAATTTTTCCATTTGTTTAGCCAACCTTCAGCAAATAATTTTTGAGTTCCTCTTTTCCTCCAAGTGTTGGTGTCAGCCATTTTATCTCTCCAACAACTAAGTAAAACAAAACAATCAAAAACCTATGGATATGCTCAAGATCTGACATTAAATATCCCAATTTGTTGGCAGTTTAAAGTAAGGGATCAAAATCTTATTCTAGGTAGTGGTTTGACTTTGAAAAGAAAAGCCAATCTCTTTCCTGGAGATCTTTGTATAGATAACAAAGGACCTTATCAGTATTCCTAAATTAATGTACACACACTTTACAAATGACTCAGTTATAGAAATTGTTTATGACCTTCTTCTTTCATAGCCTAATGCTACTGCTATCGACATCCCTACGAAAATCCTTAGAGCACTTGTTTCAAAGGGAAAAAGGAAGAACTCATGGGAGCTCTCCCAGGTGCTGATTCTGACCCTCACAATGTTTTCCCTCTGTCTGAATTTTTCCTCAACCTATTTAGTCATATCAGATGAAAGTCTATAATTTAGGGATTACTTTGGAATTATAGAAATGCCATTTTAAACCCACATATGGCTGCAAATGCATTACCTTGCTATGAGTCACTTACAGTGAAGAATTAATTAATTCAAAGAGATTGTTTCCTCTTAAATAAATAAGAGCAGTATGGATTCTTTGAATGTGAGTTTTGATTAGCCAAAAAAGAAACAAAGAAAATGTAATCTATGGAGTAATAAGGAAGGCAACGTAGGGCTGAGAAAGCTCAAGAAAGGAATAATGACTTAAAAATACTCTTAAATTTGATTTTCTTCACAGGTGTTTCTTACTGAAAGAGTTATGTACCAACAAAACTATCTATAAACAATACTAGTTTCTCACTCAAAATTCTTTACCTTATTTTTTTGTAGAAGAGCTGAAAAGGAAAAAGAAAAAATACATATAGGGTGAGAAAGGTGTGTGCAGATTGCCAAAGACAAATTTGTCTGCGGTCAGCAATTCTGCATTTAGCAAGAGGTTACTCTCCTCTTTCTCTTCCTGCACCACATTTCTACATCACTTTTTCTTTCCAGTAACAAAACCTAGGAAAGACCTGAAAAGAGCATAATGAATGCTACCTGTTAAGGAGGCTTCTGTGGGCTGATTTTGAAATTTAATCACTTTTGTAAATATTAACTCTTTGGGAGAAATGTAAGGCCAGTTTCAACTAACTTATGTAAAGAACACAATTTCTCACTTTCCATGCATTCATTCATTAAATCCTCACAACAACTCCATGATGTAAGTATTATTACTGATTCCACTTTATAGAAATTAAAAAAATCCATATCCGAGATCACAGTCCTAGTATAAGGAAGAGTGTGGATTAGACCCCAGCTCTTCTTTGACCCACAAGTCCATGTATTTAGCCTCTATTCTATACTGAATTAGATACCAGGAATGAAACAACACATGTTGATATTCTGGTTGACTATTTGAGACTCATAATTTTTTACCCCTCTGCTATTATTTTCTTGACTTTACAAGAAAATAAAGGCTGCTTTGCTGCCCTTTTCCCTGTAAGTGTACGACTTTCCTGATAGCTATTTTTATTTCTGATTTCAGATTTTTTCTTTCCTCGTTGCTTTGACATACTCTATTTTACCTAGACCTTCATGCTATTTAAGAAGCCAAAGAACAACCCAGTTTCAGATGTTTGAGTTTCCCTGCGTGTTCCATAAAAGTGTGCACCTACCAGACTCATGAGGTTACTGTGATTAGTACAATCTGGCATCATAACTACTGTTGTTCTCCTTTGGAGACAGGTGCCCTAAAACACAAGCTATTATTACCAGCAATTTTCTCTACAGGAGCACATCTCCTTTTGCATACCATCCTAACTCAGGAGTGTTAATGGTTAGGCATCTGCATTCTCTATCTTTGGTTTCATACTTACATAACACAAAGAGAAACAAAAGTTTCAGAAAACCATTTGGCCTAGAAAATTTTAGAACAAAATATGGACTCTTTGCTGAGCTTTACAATAGCCCTTAGGGATCTGATCCTTGCCCAGGTCCCCCGTCTCATCGCCTGTTAGGTTCCCCCATACTTATTTATACTGTAACAACCATGTTTTGCTTTCTGTTCTTCAAACACCTTAAGGCTAATCCTGTTTCAGGACCTTTGAACTTGCTGTTCTCTTTGCTTGGAATGCTCTTTACCCATCTTTTAGCTTATCACGCTCATTCTTCGGGATTCAATTCAAATGTCACCTCCTCAGAGTAGCCTTCGCTGAGTTTTTAATCTGAAGTAGCCCACCACGCAGCTCCGGTTACTCTCTACCACATCACCTCTTTATTATGTCTTTCATAGAGATCATCACCAACATCTGCGATTACTTTGTTCATTTATATGATATTTGGTTTACTGTTCCTTCCCCCCCGCCCCACCCCAAAATGAAGGCTCAATAGAGGCAGGAATCTTTTCAGTCTTTATCAGGCTATATATAGCACAGTGCCCAAAACATGTCTAACACATATGATGTGCTTAGTTACTATTTGCTGAGCACTATTCCCTTTCCTGCTTCACACACTGAGGTGGTGGTCAGGAGACTTGCTGGAGTAGGGTGAACCTTCTTGTAATATTTGTCCATATGACACACTGTCTTCCAGCATCTTGGCTACGATGGACCTTTGTGTGCTCAATGACCAGGGATGCTCTAAAAGATAACTTTAAGAAAAGGTCTTTAATCAACTGCACCGAACCACCTACGGTGCCTTAAAATGAAATTTAAAATGAAAGCTTAGAGGCACACTAAGATTGGAATGCAAGCAGCATATGACACAAACGCATTGCTTGGCAAAAGAAACACTCTCTCACCCACTGACACCTGCCCCAGGGAACACTTGAGATGAAGAAAACATGAAAGGACATCATGCAAATTGCACAGGCTTGTTGCTCTTTGTAATCAGGGCTGTTATCAGCTAGTCAGGGAAATATCCTACAATTATCTGTTCTTCACCTAGTGTAAGAGTTGTACAACTTGATAGACTTATGGTCATTACAGTTTTGATGGAAAGAAATGTGAATCTTCATTTTGAACTTTTACTTCATAGGCTTTTTTTTCTCCCCTCTGAAAATTAAAATTAGAAAGTTGTAATTCCTTGCCCAAGTCTTCCTAAGAAACGGGCAACCCTAGTGGGCAAGTCAGATGTATTCAAGTAACATTAGAATAAATATTCCCTGAAGAAATGCTGAAAAGGCACTGCATCAAGAGGACATTGTAAAGCTGCTAATCTACAGGAAAAAACTTTGGGGATGTATTACTGGATGGAGATATATGGGCCACAGATCATGATAAAAACCCAAAGACCACAACTCTACCAGCCAAACGATTGGTCATGAAAAACCTTGCTTTAAAGTGAAGAGAAATTGCTTCATATCTGACTTTTTCAGTCCATTTCTTTTCTTTTGTTAAGCTTTCAGGGGTACAAGCCTGAGTAACGAGATGGCTACCGAATTTGCCTAACACTTAATGGCAGTGGATACAATCTCTGAAGGAAGAGGGGCAATTTCTCACTCCTTGATCATAAATAAAATTAGGTAGATGTTCGTATAGTTAAACTGGCTCTTAATTCTATCCATAAAAGTAGGCATTTTCCCCAAGCAGCTTGGGAGGAAATTACTCTGATGGTTAACTTTAAAGGGAGAGGCAAACTTTACTAGTATTTCCTGACACCAATGCTCTGCAGAAGTTTTGCTTTAAAAGCAAGTAGAAGACTCCTCACTATGTACTCAGTTGTGGATTTCTGAACTAATAAAATAGGGATTGATGACTCATAACGAAAAATGCCAGTCATGCTTAAATTCATTGCTCCTAAGAAATTGGACATGTTCTGCCATACAGCTATTTGGGGGAAATCAAAGCTTTTGGAAGTAACAGGTTTGTTTAACCACTGGCTCATAGAGGGCTATTTCTTTTCTCTTTTCCTTCCCCTTCTCTGAGTATAAAACATTTCTTGGGACACTGGATGCTGAATTAGCTGTATACTGGTTAAAATTTTTTAAGGGCATAAAAAATGCTGTATATGGATGAAATCCCCAGATGAAGAGCAGCTGTTATTTATGTTGAATTTAAGTTGCTTCGGCAACTCCAACCATATATTTTTATCTCATTTAATTACAGTTTTGAAAATAAAACCATCATCAAATATACATGCAAGCCATGTGTTTATTCATCATCTATTTAGACTTTGCTATGGGGGCTGTTTCACCGTTCCCTTCACAGAAGAAATCAGAAATAATGCTGCACTGTGGTAACACTGCCAGTTTTTGGAAATGTCATCACTCAAGCACCTTGCTTTTAAATACACCCTGAGAATCAATACAGATTCATTCAATACCTACAATAGGCCTCCAATGGGCATCTATCATATGCCAGCCACTGTTTTAGGCACTGGGGTTACACCATTGAAAAATAAAACAAAACAGATCTCTTCCCTTAAAGAGGGTTAAGTGGGTGAAAGGACCATAAACAAAATAAATAAATCATGCATAGCATCTTTGAGGGTGACAAGTGCTATAAAAAATAAGTTAGGGAAACAGGATTGGGAACTGGCATAAAAACTATAAAAGAGGAAGATAATATAAAAGTAGGATCTTGCTACTTTCCATCCCACATCCAAATGTGGAGAAATAAATCACCCTCCCTCTGCCGACTCAGCTCCTGGCCCCCACGGAGGCTGCAGAGAAGGGCAAAAAGTAGTGTCAAGCGACACAGCCGTCCTGATTTAGTCTTGTACTTTCTTATTTATAACTGAAGTTGAAGTCTCCTTAGTTCAGGTAACACCTGAGGAAACTAATAAATAAGTATTTTCATCTTCCATCTAAAATTTTCAAAGAGTGCTAACTTCTTGGTAACTGAGGAAGTGGGAGAAACAACTGAGCAGGCATACTAAAATATACACTGATTTCCTAAGGGAAGACAATTACCAAACCAGTATTGTGATAACTTATGCTCTGCTTTAGATACAGTTACTGTTTTCTGCCTCAGAAATCCTACAAAGCTAGAGAATTTCAGAGGTGGGAAGATCTTACTGTCTGTCTTAGTCTGTTTGGGCTGCTATAACACATATGCCATAGATGGGGTGTCTTATACAACAGACAGGTATTTCTCACAGTTCTTAAGACTGAGAAGTCCAAGATGAAGGTGCTGGAAGACCTTGTGTCTAGTGAGGAATTGCTTATAGGTTTGCAGATGGCCGTCTTCTCACTGTGTCCTCACATGGTAGAAAGCGAAGAGAGAGGAAACTCTTCGTGTCTCTTCTCATAAGAGAACTGACCCATTCAAGAGGGCGCCACCCTCATGACTTAATTACCTCCCAAAGGCTCCACCTCTTTATAAAAGCACTTTGCCAGGGGGTGACGGTTAGAATTTCAACATATGAATTTTGGGGGAGACGCAAACATTCAGTCCATAACAGCATCCTTTCTTCAATCTGAACTCCCTCCCTTGCCCCCCTCCCTTCTTCCCTTCTCTCCATCAATATAATTTATGGTACCATGTGTGGTGGATGCTGTGGAGAATATTAGGGTAAGTCAAACATGATGCCTGACCTCAAGAGGTTTCCAATTTCGATCAGATAGGCACATAAAGAACTCTACTGCAAGGTACAAAGGAAGTAGTCAATGCTGTAGTGCTGTAGAGAGAAAGCACTATGGGATTTGATAAGAAGTACTTTTTGCTGGGGTGATTCATCCAGTCAGCATTTCAGCTGCACAAATGATGGACCCAAGTATATGGATCTTGGATATGGGTTTTAATTTAAGTCAGTACCCAGGACCTGTTTCCTCTCCATCTCTCTCTCAGCCCTGCTCATTCTCCCCACTTTCTCTCCTACAGATCAAAGCACACAGACGGCACAGGGCACTGCCTCACTCCTACTCAAGGTGTGACTGGATTCTTATGAGAACCGTAGCATCAAGTATGTCCAGGTCAGTCGCTCAAACCCATCAAACCTAGACTCTGTCAACCATTGAGACTACTGGTTTTCACAGGAGACAAGCTCATATGCAGCTCTAGTCATATCTTCAGAGCACTGACGTGCCATCTTTCCATCTTCACAACATCACTCCTGAGGTCATTTTCCAGCTCAACATCTCTGCCTCACAACTTTAAGGCTAGAGTTTTGAGAATATTGCAGCACAAGCCCCACTGTCACAAGACACTCTACAGCAACTTTACAACCTCACTGTGGCATTTGGATTTCCACAGACTTCTTTAAACATTGTAGACGAAGCCTACATCTGTGTATAAGGATGCTACACAGCACAGCAAGTGACAGACCCACTTTTAAATGTGTGCATGTGTGTAGTTGGGTGATCTAGTGAAGGTATTCCAGATCACTGCTGAGGCATCCTGGGACTTAAGTGATGATGCAATGCTCACAACCTTCTTGCTCAGTTGGAAGTTTGGTACTAATTCAGGGGTGGCTCTGGGTTGCAGTAATAATAATAGTAATGACAGCTAAGATTTACTGAGTGCTTACTATGTACCAGGTACTATTTTAAGCACTTTTCAGGTATTAACTCATTTAATCTTCTCAACAATACCATGAAATAGGTACCATTTATTCCCTTTTATCTATGAGGAAATGGAGGCAAAGAAAGTGAAATCATTTGTTCAGGTTCACACTGATAGTAAATAATAATGCCAGCATTCTAACCCAGGCTTGTCTGATTCCAGATAATCTGATGTTTTTCTTTATTTTGAATTTTTGTCAATCTGGTATATAAATGGCAGTCCATGATTTCTAATTTGCATTTCTTCAGTTACTAATAAAGCTGTTTTTTTTTCATGTTTATGGGCCACCCACATTATATCATTCTTAAAATGCCAGTTCATGTCTTTTACCTAGTCATCTAGTGGACTTGCATTTATTCTTACTAATTCATTGATGTTCTTTACATATTTAGGATCTTCTGTTTGTCAGTTATATTTTTATAATTATCTTCTCCTCGTATATGACTTTCTTCCCCACTCTCTTTCTAGTATTTTTTGATGAATGGAAGTCTTCTGAGTGCATCAATCTTTGCTTTAAGGCTAACATTCTTAGTTTCTTACCTAAGATTCTCTTCCTTATCCCGAAGTCATAAGGATATTCTCTGCTATTTTGTTTTCTAAAAAGATTAAAGTTTTGTTATTCTCATTTAAGTTCTTGTACTCAATCACAGCACAACACTATCAGGTATCAACAGGCAGTTCTCAGCACTGATGGAATTATGTCCTATAAAATTGCTGCAAACACTTATTTAGTGAAAACTGTACTGTTGTTCTGAAGGGAATTACAGGGTTAGGTTTCTGTGAGTCTCTGCTCATAACATTTTCCTCCACCAATCAACACGTAACCTTGTATTATGTGTGTTTATATTTAAATACACCTTTTAAGTATATAATGTTGATTCACTAACATTAACTCAATGCCAACAGCACTGTAACTTATGCCTGAATAAAGCTTACCTAACACAAGTATTTTCTCTGTAAGGCACAGCACGGCCTTCTCTAGCTTAGGAACACTAGACAGTACTAAAGTACTACACTTTGGGCTATTTTAAACAGCAAAATTACCAACAAAGAGCATAAAAACGCAAAAAAAAAAAAAAAAAGGCACTAAAAAGACCGCAAAAAGAACACTGTTTAATTCATGCACAGAAATCTCTTGCATTCCTATACACTAATGATGAAAAATCTGAAAGAGAAGTTAAGGAAACACTCCCATTTACCACTGCAACAAAAAGAATAAAATAGCTAGGAATAAACCTACCTACACGGACAAAAGACCTGTATGCAGAAACCTGTAAGACACTGATGAAAGAAATGAAAGATGATACAAACAGATGGAGAGATATACCATGTTCTTTTTTTTTTTTTTGTGGTACACGGGCCTCTCACTGTTATGGCCTCTCCCGTTGCGGAGCACAGGCTCCGGACGTGCAGGCTCAGCGGCCATGGCTCACGAGCTCAGCCGCTCCGCGGCATGTGGGATCCTCCCAGACCGGGGCGTGAACCCGTGTCCCCTGCATCGGCAGGTGGACTCTCAACCACTGCGCCACCAGGGAAGCCCTACCATGTTCTTGGATTGGAAGAATCAACATTGTGAACATGACTATACTACCCAAAGCAATCTACAGATTCAGTGCAATCCCTATCAAACTACCAATGGCATTTTTCACAGAACTAGAGCAAAAAATTGTACAATTTGTATGGAAATACAAAAGACCCCGAATAGCCAAAGCAATCTTGAGAAAGAAAAATGGAGGTGCAGGAATCAGGCTCCCTGATTCAGACTATACTACAAAGCTCCAGTAATCAAGACAGCATGGTACTCGCACAAACACAGAAATATAGATCAATGGAACAGGATAGAAAGCCCAGAGATAAACCCACGCACATAAGGTCACCTTATTTTTCATAAAGGAGGCAAGAATATACAGTGGAGAAAAGACAGCCTCTTCAATAAGTGGTGCTGGGAAAACTGGACAGCTACATGTAAAACAATGAAATTAGAATGCTCCCTAACACCATACAAAATAATAAACTCAAAATGGATTAGAGACCTAAATGTAAGACCAGACACTATAAAACTCTTAGAGGAAAACATAGGAAGAACACTCTTTGACATAAATCACAGGAAGATCCTTTTTGACCCACCTCCTAAAGACATGGAAATAAAAATAAACAAATAGGACCTATTAAAACTCAAAAGCTTTTGCACAGCAAAGGAAACCATAAACAAGATGAAAACACAACCCTCAGAATGGGAGAAAATATTTGCAAATGAAGCAACTGACAAAGGATTAATCTCCAAAATTTACAAGCAGTTCATGCAGCTTAATACCAAAAAAACAAACAACCCAATCCAAAAATGGGCAGAAGACCTAAATAGACATTTCTCCAAAGAAGATATACAGATTGCCAACAAACATATGAAAGGATGCTCAACATCACTAATCATTAGAGAAATGCAAATCAAAACTACAATGAGGTATCACCTCACACCAGTCGGAATGGCTATCATCAAAAAATCTACAAACAATAAATGCTGAAGAGGGTGTGGAGAAAAGGGAACCCTCTTGCACTGTTGGTAGGAGTGTAAATTGAAAAAGGCACGATGGAGAACAGTATGGAGGTTCCTTAAAAAACTAAAAATAGAACTACCATACGACCCAGCAATCCCACTGCTGGGCATATACCCTGAGAAAACCACAATTCAAAAAGAGTCATGTACCACAATGTTCATTGCAGCACTATTTACAATAGCCAGGACATGGAAGCAACCTAAGTGTCCATTGACAGATGAATGGATAAAGAAGATGTGGCACATGTATACAATGGAATATTACTCAGCCATAAAAAGAAACAAAATTGAGCTACTTGTAGTGAAGTGGATGGACCTAGAGTCTGTCATACGGAGTGAAGTAAGTCAAAAAGAGACAAACAAATGCTAACACATATATATGGAATCTAAAAAAAAAAAAAAAATGGTCATGAAGAACCTAGGGGCAAGACGGGAATAAAGACACAGACCTACTAGAGAACGGACTTGAGGATATGGGGAGGGGGAAGGGTAAGCTGGGACGAAGTGAGAGAGTGGTATGGACTTATATACACTACCAAATGTAAAATCGATAGCTTGTGGGAAGCAGCCGCATAGCACAGGGAGATCAGCGGGGTGCTTTGTGACCACCTAGAGGGGTGGGATAGGGAGGGTGGGAGGGAGGGAGATGGAAGAGGGAAGAGATATGGGGATATATGTATATGTATAGCTGATTCACTTTGTTATAAAGCAGAAACTAACACACCATTGTAAAGCAATTATATTCCAATAAAGACGTTTAAAAAAAAAAAAAAGAACACTGTTTATAGTATGAGAGCTGAACCAAGAAGGCAAAGAGTCATCTTGTTCAACCTCAGAAGGAAAAGGGTGTGTAGGGTGACTCAGTATTTTACTGCTCTGCACCTGTCCATGAATGACCATGAATGACTGCAGGCTGGATACTTTGTAGGTACTCGATAAATGTAATAGTTAAATACTTAGTATCTTACACAGAGTTTAGACATGGGTGATACCAGACATTTTATGCTCTTAGGCCATGTTTCAGGTAATATAATAATTATGAAGAAGACGACGACGACGATGATGATGATAGAAATAATTTAGCAATGATGACAATCATAACATTAAAACTATTAGATGTTGTAGTAATAATAAAAGTAGCAGCAACAGGACCAATGATGATGTTTCCTTATATTTTTATAGCACTCTAAAAAAATGCTTTATTTTTGTTGAGCTTTCTTGAATTTGGGACCACGTTAATTCTGAAAGGCACCTGAACTCATATATGCAAATGAATATAGTCCTTTAACATAGGATGCTTGGGATATGCATATTTTTTTCTTCTAATTTTTTTATCATGGTAAAATATATGTAACATAAAACTTCCCTTCTTAAATATTTTCAAGTATACAGTCCAGTGGTACTAAATACATTCATAGTATTGTGCAACCACCATCGCCGTCTCTCTCCAGAGCTCTTTTCATCTTGTTAAGCTGAAACTCTACCCATTAAACAATAACCTCCTCTTCCTCCTCCCACCAGCTTCTGGCAACTGCCATTCTACCTTCCGTCTCTATAAATTTGTATAGTAATTATTTTTAACAAGTAAACAAAAAACAACAGTTTTACTTATAATAACTCATTTGATCATTAAAACATCTCTCTAAAGTAGGAGGAGACAGCATTAAGTATTAACTGCACTGTACAGAAGAAGACATTTGAAATTCAGAAAAGTTAATAGAGTTGCTCAAAGTTAAACCTCTAATAAGGAAATGATACAGTCGTTTCCAGATATTGGCTACTGTAACAAATGCAGCAGTGAACATGGAAGTGCAGGTATTTCTTTCAGGTCCTATGTTCATTTCTTAAGTATCTTTCAACAGCTGCATGGATAAAGAAGATGTGAGACATACACATATATACATGTATATGTATATTATATTTATATAAAATAGAATATTATCCAATTTATGAGAAAAAAGGAAATCCTGACATTTGTGACAAAGTGGATGGACCTTGGAGCATCATGCTAAGTGAAATAGGTCAGGCAGAGAAAGACAAATTGTGTATAATATCACTGATATGTGGAATCTAAAAAAGCCAAATTCATAGAAACAGACAGTAGAATGGGGTTTACCAGGGACTGGGAGGTGGGAGAAATGGGGAGATAGATGTTGGTCAAAGGATACAAATTTCCAGTTATAAGATGACTAAGTTCTGAGGATCTAATGTAGAGCATGGTGATTATAGTTAACATTACTATATCATACTCTTAAAAGTTTTTAAGACAGATCTTAAATGTTCTCACTACAAAAAGAAATGTAATTATGCGATATGAGTGATGTGACAGAGGTATTAGCGAACCATATGCTGGCAAACATTTTGCAATATATAAGTGGATCATATCAACATGTTGTACACTTTAAACTTACATGATGTCGTACGTCAGTTACATCTCAGTAAAGCTGGAAAAAATTAGTAAATGATCTGAGACTAGAATTCAAAACACTTTCAGTGGAGACTGCAAGCTCCTTGAGGGCAAGAGTGACATATCACATTTGTTAGGCTCCAAAAACTTATCTCAGTGTTCTGATGGAGTGGACACGCCATGAAATATTGCACTTAACTATGATGATGATAAAGGCAGTGTTGCGTTGGATTAAAGAGTAGAAACCTGGTATTTTCAAATAGGGACCCACTTTTTTTGAATGCTCTATTTTCCTCCCCCCAAGAAGACTTCATTATTTTACCAAAATTCTTCAGAGGGAACAAAAACGATCTGATGAAACTAACACACTGTGTCTAGAGTGATATGTTAGGCTATGAAGATTCAACAATCTGGTTCAGCTGTGTTATTAATATTGCTCTTCCCGATTACTGTTAACTGGAATATTTTAATTGGTGTAATGTTTTACTACCTTCACAGCTTGAGAGAGTTGAAGTGGAGAGAACAAATTTTCAATAACGAAAGCTAACAGAAACTACCCTGATCTTACTAAGTCCCATATGAACATATTGTGACCAACAGCACACACTTGCTGTACTAGAAAACAGGATGAAAATCATGTTCATTTGCTCTATTCTTTTAACATATGTTAATGCAGTGCCTAATATAGGCCAATCCCTGCTCGAGGGGCTTGGGACACAGCAATGAAGAAATCAGACAAATATCCCTGCTCTTGTGGAACCTACATCTAGCCAGGTGAGGCTGGATGATAATAAACATGATAAAATTTAAATTACGTAGTGGGTTAGAAAGTAGTGAAGCAGTGGGAAAAAGAAAACAGAAAACCAGAACAGGGTAAGAGGGACTGGGAGAACTGGGAGGATGGAGAGAGCTGTAATTTATAATGCGCTCAGGGTGGGTCTCAGCAAGATGAGGACATTAGAAGAAAGAGCTCCAATTCTGATATTTAAAGGACTTGAGGGATTTAATCAGGTAGTTATTTAGGGGAAATCATTCCAGGTAGAAGAAAAGGCTCTGAAAGTAAGGATACTAAGCATGTTTTAGGGACATCAGGAAGCCAGCCTGGCTGGAGTGTAATGAGTGAGAGAGGGAGCAGCTGGGAGATGGAGTCACGGATATACGGGGGTGACCGTGTAGAGACCCCTGGAAGGTCCTTGGCTCCTATTCTGAGCCAAAGTGGAAGCCACAGCAGGTGTCTGAGAAGAGTGACATGGATTGACTTATGGTTTTGTGGTTATTCAACTCAATTCTGTTCAACCAGAATGACTGCCTATTACCTCCTGGGCCGAGTGCTAAGAAATGAAAGATGTAAAGATAAATTAAGATAAAGCCACTACCCCTAAAGAGTCCCTCATCTTGTAAGGAAACGTGGACAATTACCTGGTTCAAAACAGACAATGAGGGGCTTCCCTGGTGGCGCAGTGGTTGAGAGTCCGCCTGCCGATGCAGGGGACACGGGTTCGTGCCCCAGTTCGGGAGGATCCCACGGGCCGCGGAGCGGCTGGGCCCGTGAGCCATGGCCGCTGAGCCTGTGCGTCCGGAGACTGTGCTCCGCAACGGGAGAGGCCACAACCGTGAGAGGCCCACGTACCGCAAAAAAGACAATGGCAAGAGCTTTAGCAGATGTGTAAACAAAGTGCTATGGGATCACAAAGGAGAAAGCAAATTATTTTTCTTTCAGGAAAAAAATATAACAACACGGTATATAACATTCAGTCTTGACCTGGAAAAAAATTAAGATTTCAAGAGGAGAAAAAAAAAGAGAATGACGGAGTAAAGGACAGCTTGCACAAAGATCAAAAGGCATTAAATATATGTAGTATGGTCATGGAATGACAGGTGTCTGCACAAAAATAAGAGGAATGATGCTAGAAAGGTAGGTAAGGGTCATAGTGTAGACACTGTTACCACCATGGAATCGTATTTTGTTTCCCACAGAGTAATCTAATAAAATAGAGATGGTTTAAAAATGTTTTGTGGTTAGTTGCAAAAGGTAAAAAATTATATTGATCTCTTAGAGATTTACCGTTCACGGTGCAGGAAAAATCCACAGTAAAGGGATTTGCTTAACTTTATTAAATCGATTATTTCCTACATTTATTTGAGTCTGTACACTTTGGAAGTGCCTCTATTAACATCCTGTAGAACCGGAGTTCACCAATTTGAGAAACATTCTTACAAACAACAATGGATAGAGCAGGAATTTGAGTGTGCAGTAGGGGTGATGTCGTGAGCAACATGATAGTTATCAGGATTTTGGAAAGTTAACTCAACTTATGGAATGGTCTGAACTCTTAACTTAAGGACGAACACTTTGGGGGTATAGCAATAGAATAGGATGAAGCTAAAAATAAATACAAAGGTATTTGCCCTCCTTCATTTAATCTCTTCCAGAGAACTTTAAAGAACACACTGTCTTATATAAGGACTTAAGCAATTAACATTTCTTCTGATAAGTCTTAAAGAAAGAAGCTGAAACACAATGCGAACTGGTGAGACTTATTCATCTTTATTCAGAACACTGGTACCAGCCTAAATTAGATTTCATTGAATTAATGTAGCAACGAGAAAACTTGGGGGTATATTTAGCTTGTGTATTAAGTACAGATTTTATTTTTAGATTCCAGCTTTTCATTTCCATTTTTTTCCTCAGAGAAGTAAAGGCGCATTAAAAACCATACTATGGAATTAAAACGGATATTGAAAAGTGAACTTAATCAAGTGGTATTTTTAGATCAGGGGAGGCCAAAAAATTCTGCTTGATTGGCTTTAAGAAAACTCAAATTCATGCCAGCCATGCTGATGAGTTCTTCAACTTTCCACATTTTGGTTTCTTGAAAACCTTCAGATATAATTCTAAAAGTGACATCTCCTAATAATTATTTTAGTTAAGAACTACAAGGAAGAAGGAAGGTAGTTCAATTTGTTCACCTTATGATGTAGCTTAAGTCCCTATTTTTTTGTCCAAAACCAAGTACATAATGAAACTGAAATGCACTTGGATTTACTTTAAAAGAAGAGAACAAACACAAACTTAACTCCCTGCCTCAAAGCCTCAAGAAACCACTAAACAACAGTTCTATACTGAGAACAAAACATTCTGTTGTTTCCTCCAGCTGTTTCTGTGATTAATGAAAGGATAAGAAAAGTAATTTTCAGAATTCTGATAGAGTTGTCTAACTTCTCTACAGTAATGAACACATAAGAATTAGGTGTAATGAAAAGATTACTTTGCCCACAATCAAATTTTACATAAATCTGATTAGTTTTTGCATTGATCATACATATTTTTTTGGATAAAAACACAAATTTGAGGGCTTCCCTGGTGGCGCAGTGGTTGAGAATCTGCCTGCTAATGCAGGGGACACGGGTTCGAGCCCTGGTCTGGGAGGATCCCACATGCTGCGGAGCAACTAGGCCCGTGAGCCACAATGACTGAGCCTGCGCGTCTGGAGCCTGTGCTCTGCAATAGGAGAGGCCACGATAGTGAGAGGCCCGCGCACCACGATGAAGAGTGGCCCCCTCTTGCCACAACTAGAGAAAGCCCTCGCACAGAAACGAAGACCCAACACAGCAAAAAAAAAAAAAAAACAAAAACAATAAAAACCCCACAAATTTGAATCAAAAGATACCTTTCTATTACTCAAAAATAAGACTGTTACGAGTACTAGGAGATGTTTCATACCTATTTAATAGAATATATAATAGGGGTCCCCTCCCCGACGGGATTGTCCCCTGAGTTGTGGGGAGAAAAGGTACCGAGGTCCCACCAAATTCCAATTATACAAGTTGCACTCCATTCTTGAGAATGGGAAAACAAAGGACACATGTGACGACCTTTGCACCAGACCTTTGCACCAGAGAGAGGGGAGGGGGGTGGATGACTGAACTAATGCCATCAGGAAAATGTCTGAGCCCTTCACCCCTCACCCACTCACTATCCCCAAAATCTTGTGTTGCACCCAAATCTTTTCTAGCTGTTTATTTGAGTGTAAGGTTAAAGTGTCTGCCTGCTAGTTCCAATTTTGATATTTAACCTGCCTAATTGGGATTATTTGTCCTTGACTACGATACTTTCAAAATATTAACCCTTTTCATGTAAATCATTTAACTATACCAGTGGATTTGATGATTCTTTCTGACACCAGCAGATCATCATACTTGCAAAATGGAAATGTGGGTATCACATGGGAATCTACTTAACCTTGAACAGAGAATTACAGCATTCCAGATTTTCAAAGGACTCAAGAGATCATTTATCTCCACTCCTAAAGGAAGCTGAGGCTGAGAGCTGTCACGTGACTTGCTTTGAGTGCCCTGTTTGTCACAGAGCTGGGATCAGAACCCAAGTTGACATTTCTCCTGCTTTTCCATTCCACCATATTGTACAATGCCAATGTTTCTTGCATTATTATTAAAGTTCATTTCTGAGAACAATGATTTTTCTCTGAACAAAAAGGGGATTTATCATCAAATGAGTCTGGGATTTACTACTTCCTGTATCTCCTTCCTGGGGATATACAACGCACATTACAGCATCAAAAACTCTCAGAAGTCCTGCAGAAAACAAACCTATGAACTGTTCATTGCTGATCTCTCCTGAAGTAGCGTCCTCCGAAGCATACATCGAGAACAGCTACAGTGGAGCATCACGCTAAGTTTTCACTAATGGCTACAGTACCAGACATTATTTGCATTGGCTGAAATATTTCTGTGATGATATAATCAACTTTTAGGATCAGAATCTGTAAAACATGAGACATGTTTTTCATTATTTGTCCCAAAATATTAAAAGAGGTGAATGGACAGAAGAATATATCTGAAAGTATGGCAGATATGAAACATGCTAAATTTTCCTATGCTGTAAACTTTGTGTCATAAATTGACAACAAGATGTGTGGCAGTGCACATCTTTATTTGGTATTCCCAACTAGTCAGAGCCTACCAGAAAAGTGGGAGGCAGCAGTTGGTCATTCTTCTTAGATATGAATAAGTCTCAGAAATGTATGAGTCTTCTTCGTGACTCATACATACGAGTGGGTTACCTGATTGTTATTTGAGTCCATTCAACTTCCCAGAACCTGGAGCTCATGACTTTGCTGTTCTCTCCTTCTTGTATATTCAGTAACTGTGATCACGGCAAGAAGTGGTTACCTTTTTCCCTGTTATGTTTTCCTATGCTGCATGGAATGAGGCAATGCCATACTGGTAGCCACAAACGAGGTTATCACAAAGGTCTGGAAATTTGAGAGTTGGAACAAGTATATCATTCTTGGGAACTGTAGATAAGAAATAATACTTTTTAAAAGTCCCTTAAATAGCAGTGATCAAGAACTGAAAAGAAAAATCATTTAGGTTCTCAATAACTGCAACTATATTTGGTTAAACTATACCATCCCATATTTCATGAAGGTAATTACCAATAATTAAGGGCCCCAAATCCCAAAGTAAAGCCCCAAATCCCCTTTTTACATTATAGATGGAAATAAGCCAAATGGTTATGGGAACAAGCTAGAGGTAGAAAAACTTATGAGCAAGGACAAAACTTGCTCTTGAACCTTTTCTGACAAGATTTCATAGGTTAATAAGAGAAATTAGTGGACTTGCTGGATAGATAAGATGAATAACCAGCCTTCTCAAAGCTATGAAGAAATAAGCAGAAATATGTTAGGAGCTGAGAGTGAAATGCATGACCTCTGTTTCCAGCAAATACACCTATTTCCATTTAGGATGAAACTAATTGTGAAGTTTTTTTCATTTGAACTCTGGCATCCTGTTTACAGCATTTTATACAAGGTTAGCTTTCTTCGTTTCATTGCCCATAATGTGGAAATAATTCAGCAACTGCACTTACTGCTCCTCGGTAACCATAATGAAAACAAGAATACTTCCCCAAGGAGGTTCCACGTCTCAGGTCGTTGGTGGTGTGACGGAGATGTCCCTATCCTTTATGAAGGCTACTCTCTGCTTTGCAAATCTTTATTCACCAGGGGAATGTTCCCGTGAACACTGGCATTTCAGAATCTATGTTATAAAAATGCACAGTATACATACACCCCTATATACACCTCTATATTAATTTTGTGGGATTTATTGTTATTACACTCATTTTAAAACAAAGAACCTAAACTAAGGGTCTCTCTCTCTCTCCCTGTCTCTGGGGATGGAAGATATGGAGTTAAAACAAAACACCCTTTAATATTAGAAGTGAGTGGTAAGTGAATGGAATTGGATGTGACAGGTGTCTCTTAGCAAGACGGTTTCTGTAGCTGATTCCTCGTGAAGGACTTCCACATTTAGCTGAATAATGCTACCCAAATCCGAGTGCATTTGTTACTTCAGCTGGCTCTCTAGAATTTTTGCTTAGGAAGCTCACAGCCAGAATTAGTACATATTCAGTTGCAAGCTAAAAGATGCATGTATCAATTGGTTTTAGATATTTTAAAACCATCTCACTCAAAACTCAGAGCAATTTTAATATTCACGCAAATTAATGTTACTTTTTTTTAGCCAGGATTGCGGATCCTCAGATGACCTATCTCTGAAATAAAGATTGTAAACAGCCATGATCACCAAAGTAGTCAGGTAGTAGAAATTTCTATTGTTTGATTCCAGTGGTCTAACATTCCTCACTGCAAAAAATGTCCAGTTAGCATCCATACTGTAAGAGCGTAGGGATCATCTACATTTATGGAGACCAGGTAGAGCGGGCTGCATGATGCTCCAAAAAAAGGGTATGTCCGCATCCTAAGCCCCAGAATCTGTGAATGTGACTATCTGGGAAAAGTCTTCGCAGATGTCATTAAGGATCTCCAGATGAGAGGATTATCCTGGATTACCTGGGTAGGACTTAACTGGCAAGTATCTTTAATAAGAGCGAAGGAGGGAGATAAGACAGACACGCAGAAGAGAAGGCTATGTGAAGAGGAAGGCGTGATATGGCCACAAGCAGGGGGAGGACAGGGCAGCCACCGGGGGCTGGAAGAAGCAAGGAACAGATTCTCCCCTAGAGCTGCCAGAGCGAGTACATTTGTACCACGCTTGGGACTTCCAGGCCCCAGAACTGGGAGAGAACACATTTCTACTTTTTTTTTTTTTTTCCCTGCGGTACGCGGGCCTCTCACTGTTGTGGCCTCTCCCGTTGCAGAGCACAGGCTCCAGACGCGCAGGCTCAGCGGCCATGGCTCACGGGCCCAGCCACTCCGTGGCATGTGGGATCTTCCTGGACCGGGGCACGAACCCGTGTCCCCTGCATCGGCAGGCGGACTCTCAACCACTATGCCACCAGGGAAGCCCTCTACTGTTTTAAACCACCCAATTTGTGCTAACGTGTTACAGCAGCTTCAGGGAAATACACCAGGTGGGCATTCCTCTGCGTTTTGAACTTGGGTAAAGAGTCACAGATATATACAGGTTTTCAGTTCCCTTCTCTTTAAAAAAGTTATTTCTGAATTAAATGACGAAAATTATAAGAATAAATAACAACCCCATTTTACTACCATGTGCATAACTCCTTACAATAATCCTGCCAGTTGTGTTACAAAACTCATTTTAACACTAATCTCAGAGCAGTTAAATGACTCATCCTTGTTGAAACAGGGAGCCTGTAGGGACTCCACCCTTGACCTTCCTTTTTTCCCTTCGTTATTCAATACATAATATGATTAGGACCCTGTGCTCATGATCACTCTGCTGACGTGGAGTTTACAGCCTAGCAGGGAAGACGAATATTAAGCAACTAAATCCAATCTCACTTGAATTTTATAATTAAACAAGAGCAATAATACCTGTAACTTCTGCAAACTGATGCTGGCAGACGCTGATTATCATTAAGTATTTATCTATTTCATGTATAGAATTTACACCAAAGATAAGATCACTTTCTCTGGAAGGGAAGGAAGTCAAGAAAATGTAGGAGTTACAGGTGGCAGGAAAAGACAACTCATTGGCCATCCTCTGAACTGCTTTTTTGGAAGGTAGACAGGTCTGTGACAAATATCAAACTCTGCTACAGTGGAAGGCATTGGATAAATCCATACAGTACTCACAGAAAGCAAAGTGATCTTCCTGCACTTAAGACTTGGAGGCTGGTTTGCCTGCCATGTTAAACAGAAAGTTCTCAAGCAGAACACCTCCCAGTAAGCTTGTAAGCTGGGGGCCCGGGTCACACGGAGCATATCTGCCCACTTAGGCCCTTACTCTGCCATGCTTGCCCAGCTCTGCTCCTCTGCCCTCTGGGGATGTTGTGAAGTGACTATCCCTGAAGATCTTTCGGAAGAAAAGCAGCAAGTACCTGTCCTAGATGTCTGGGTCATACACCTGATGGAGGCACTGAGCTGGCACAGCTGATCTCTCCAGATCTATCGTGGCTCGATGCCACGCTTTTTAGCTCACTCAGCCACAACGAATCCCTTTAGATGGCCCGGAATACCAAAGAGGGACGCAGCAAAACGGCAGCATTTAAAAGATAAGAATCTCCTAAACTCAGGTTCAAATTCTAACTTTGCCCTTCTTTCATCTTAACCTTGGCTTTCTCGTGTTTAAAAGAGATGATGATTTTTTTCCCCCTACATATAAAGTGATATTATGTCCATAAACTGTTTAACCTGGCGTCTGGTGAATGCTAAACGCTAAACGGCAGCTGCCGCTATTATTACATTCACCACTGTTATCAAATCCACCTTTGGAAATAAAAAAGCTACCTCACCTGTAAACTCTACCAAACGGCTGAAACCATACACACTTCCCTAGTCTGATGGAGCCAGGATAACAGGTTGGGTTCAAAGTGAAAAATTCACTCTTCATCTTGCAACCAGATATATACCTTTCCAAGTCTCTCTGAGTTAGTTTCTTTTCCCCTTTACCTCTCTGCACTGTTCTTTGGGATCCCTCTGTTTTGTATCAGAAGGAAACTTCGGAGTTGCATCTACCTGGGTAACCAGGTCAGAGCTAAGATCTTTCAGGTATGTCAATTTAAAGTGATGATGGTACAATAATAATAACTACACACCATTCCATATTTCAACGGGTCATATCTTTAATCCTTGCAACTGCCCCATGGATTAGTTGTTGTTATTATTATCCTTATTATTATTTCACAGATGAAGAAATATTCAGAGTAAGAGACCTGCCCAGAAGCACACAGTTATTAAAAGGAGTCAAACTTGGATCCTACACAGTCTGGTTCGAGAGACTTCCTTCAAATGGTCAGGCAAATTCCTAGGGATCCTGTGTCAGTATAATTAAGACTAGATGGACACAACATCACACACAGTGAAGATCTACCTGATTATACATTGAGGACAATCTTAAAGGCATAAAGAGATAAATACACGTGGCGGACAGACAGAATCAGAACACTTTTTTCCCCTTTCTTGTCATGTCTCTAAGAAAACTGATATGCTGAACTTTGTAAAGACCTATGTCTCTAAGAGTTTTATGCTTTTAAAAAAGGGGAAAGTTTTTTTGTCATTTCTTAAGCAACTACAGTGGTTCTGTTCTCCTGCTGGCCCTGCGAGTTCGGGAAAGGCTTCCCTGCCAGCTGGAGGGATGGATGGTTCTAACAAAAGACCTTTGGACACTGAGCTTAATGGTTTTTCCATTTAAGGGTTGGCATTCTACTGACTTCTTTCTTAGAGACTTTGAGGATGAACGCTTTCTAATTTGACCTTTGGAATAGAAGTTTTAGATACTATTACAATTTAATTGCAAAATAATTTAAAAAGATATAGCATAGTCTCCAAAAGATGGAGGAGAATCATTAGCCAAATAATGGTGTTTAAAAATCATCCTGTCACAGATGCTTCTTTTGTATATGTGTATTTGGAACATCTGAACTCGATAAGAATGTTGTAAATAGGTATTGGTATCGTTTGAGAAATCAATTATTTATATCTTCACACTCCATTTTATCCTTACATTACGAGGTAGTGAATATTGAATCAATTTATCTTCCATTGGGTTAAATCATCCCCAATTGTATCATACAGTGAAATGAATGGGTGCCTGCAATTAGGGAGGACACAGGACACAGAAGAAAATTCGCATTTCAGAAATCCGTTTCCCTTGAGTACCTCCATGACTTCTCCACTCCCAAGTGCCCACTGGCACTTTTGTACTTTGGCCCATTGCACCTCATGCCCGAAGAAAGAGACATATGAGCTACTCTCTCACCAAAGAGTTTCCTTGCCAGTGATGTGAAATTCATTAGGGATGCTGGCTAGTGTCTTGAGGAAGGAGGAATCTCACCTCAATTGTCCCCAAAGTGGGGGACATTACATATGCCAAGACGGTTTAGAATTTAGAAATAGAAGGGGTAAAGAAGAGCCCACCATCACCCATCATCTAGATACTAGGAAGCAAGCCTCTGGAGTAGGGAGCACAGAGGAAGAACAGGGGGAATCATGCCTGATTTCTGTAGTGAGTGCTGCTTTACCAGCTGAGGGAACAGTCACATGTACTTTATTGACAGCCTACACTGCCCCCCCCCCCCCATTCTGATGCCTGGGCACAGAGGCATGCTGGTTCATAAACAAAGTGGAAAGAAAGGGACTCTGAGGAGATGTCAGAGCTCATACTTCAGGCCTAGAACAACCTGAGAAGCACTGAGGACAATGCCAAGCAGAAGAAGAACCTGATACAAGTTATTGAATAAATGAATGACTCTGTGTTCTGGTAGGATCTTCCTTACACCATCACTGGAGAAAATCTTTTAAATAAAATAATAAGATGAAATTTTTGCACATACCCTTACATATACTAACCGATATTTAACAAACTACATAGGGAATACTTTATTGGCTCTAATTTAAATTTTAAATGCAAAAATTGAAGCTTCTTTTAAAACAACAATAAAAAAATTATTATAACAATGAGTATGCATTACGAAGATGGTGGCTGTTATTAATTTCAGTTAACAGCTAGAATTATTATTATTATGAGCAGCTAATGTTAATAGAAAAAGGCACAGTGTTATGTTTAATGTATGGGTACTAGAGTCTTGCTAGCAGGGTTCAAACCCTGGTTCTACCACTTACTAACTGTGTGATGCTGGGTAAAATACTTAACTTCTCTGAGCTTCATTCTCCTCATCTATTATGTGGGGATAATAAGATTTCTTATAAATTTGTGTGAGGATTAGGAGAGTTAATACATGTAAACTGGTTACAGTAAAGCCTGGCACAAAGTAAGTGCTCACAACAAACTAGCTATTTCTGTTATGATGATGATGTGATAGTATTATTATTACTATTATTGTTGTTATTATTATTTTTACAAGGTGGCAGGACTGTGATAAGTACATTCCATGTATTAGCTAACTGAATAACCCTATGAAATATGCGCTACATCAGCTCCATTTTACAGATGAGGAAAACAAATGGAAAAAGTAAATAACTTGCCTGTGGTTAAACAGCTGATACGTGACAGAGACTGGATTTGAACTCTGGGAATTTTGGAACCTGCAACTCAATCATTACGAGATTTTGCCTTTTCTACATTATCTAGTGAAGTGTGCAGACATTTATCCAATAAACACCATGGCTTTCATATCAATAATTCTTGGATATAATGACTGCTGTATGTCTCCTCAATTTACTTCTCCTAAGGTTTAATAATCCTGGTCATATGCCTTTTTAAATTACCCTTCTCATAATTCTTATTAACATAAAAAATCAATTTTTTTATTTTCTTGAAAAGCTGTCAAGTTTCCTTATTCCTTTTAACCGTCAAAGTCAAACTGCACATTCATTTTATACCATGTGTCTACTGTTACATCAATTTCTGATACAGTTTCTGCCTGCATGAGTGTCGGAAAAAAAGTTCAAATAAAAAATAGCATCATTTGAGTGAATTACTAAGGCCACTCACTGCATTTGAGGTTGATATTTTATTGTTAGCCACAAGACTGACACCAGATTTTGTTCTCCTGGAAATATGCCCTTGCTGATCTGTGATGGTATTCACCATACAATTCAATTGCACTTCACAGAAATGGAGCTCATAATTTTTAAATACAGGAAACCATATGCAAAAGTGTGCTTTTTCTTGAGGCCAAGTCACTCTTAGTTCCCTAGGACCTATTTTCTTTCCTGAACATGATTAAAACTCTTGAAAAAGAGATGAGAAAAGTTTTGAGAGTTACCAAGATTATTCGTTATTTCAGGCAAACAGGAGGTGGTGATGAGGGGTGGAGATCACTTCTTGTCTTTTAGGTCTAAACTCAAACATCCACCTCAGCAGAGCCACCACTTGGGGTAGCAGAGATTATGAAGGATAGTTCTGTCATCTGAGAGGTCTTCCTGATCACTCACTCCCAAGTTTCCTTCTAGTTCCCATCTACACAAACCAGTTGTATTTTCATTATACTATAACTTCTGTATTAAATGATTCTATATTTTTATGTGTTCTCTCATCTTCTATTTGGCTTCATTCTAGGATATAAGCTCCATGAAAGAACTTACTTGTCTTATCCATCGCTGTATAATTATGAGACATAGACAATCTCAATAAATAGTTACAGAACAGATGAATGTGTCCATCTCTATGATTAGATGGAGGAACAAGTAAGAACCTAGGGACTTTCAGGTCCCGGGCCAAGTAAGCTAAAATGTGAGGGCTGATTCAAGCAGGAGCTACTCAAGTTTAACCATCCAGGTACACAAAAAAGGGACTCTTTGTAAGAATCTCTAGATTTATGCCATCGCTCCTTTCAACTCTATAGGAAAAGGCAACTAGTCCTTATTGAACGCCCTCTGCGAGCCATGGCATTTAGTTCATAAAAGCACCGGGTGAGGTGAGTCATAATCCTTTCATATAAGTGGAGGTGAAGCTCAGAAAGGTTAAGTAAGTGGCTCAAAGTGAGACAGCTGTGAAGTCATAAGCAGAGCCGGTATTTTAAACCAGTGATGTCTGCCACCAAAACTCTACTCTTTCTAGGTCATGACAGTGCTTCTAGGCTACTTCCTTCTGCCTAAAAATTATTCTTTCAGTGAAAATACTGCTGGGTTTCCTCTGGGTTCAGGTCCTGTGTCCCATGGTAACATCTCAATTCTGACTCATGTATCAGTATGATTCAGCCTTCAGTGAGATATTTTAATCAGATCACACATATTAATGGTATATCACACCTAGAAGGAAGCTTAGAAATGATGTAGCTGTTGAACCCTGATTCTGCAGATCAGAGAGAATGAAGTACAGGCAGGTAGATGCCCTGCCCAAGGTGATACTCTCACCTATGCAAAAAAAATCAGAGAAGACAGCAGGGTCTGAGTTTCTTTCGTTGCTGAGAGGTTAAACAGATTGCTCAAGTTGTAAACCATCTCTCCTACCTGGGTGGATATACCAGTGTACATTTGATAACAGATATCTGAAAAATGCCTCCTAGAATTTAGCATGGGAGATTCCATAGTGGGCACAAAACCATAAACACACCAGAATGAAGACCAAAATATTTCCACATCAGTGTAAAGTCACTCTGTTCAGGGCAAAGTTTGGCCTGAAATGTAAATCGCGTAGTTTATAGCTTGATGTCCTTTCAGCACTAACAGACTGCGTTCATCATGTTATCTTCTTTCCCTTTTGGACACAGTTTCTGTTTTTCAGGCATCAGAGGATGCTTTGTGTTGACTTTGAGTATCGTTTCTACCACTTATTAGCTGTATGGCTTCAGGCAAAGACCTTAACCTCTCTGAAATTCAGTTTCCTCATCTGAAAAATGGGGCTAATTATATTTTCCCTATAGCGTTTCGAAGATCATATGTACAAGCTGGAGAAAGGTGAGAGAATCGGTCCAAGGTGTGTTAGGCCTGCCGAACAAAATGATTAAAATGCTTTCAAAACACTGAATGTGATAAAAAAGCACACACGCATGCTCTTCTGGTCTGGCACAATTTCCACCTCTCTCTTTTGATATCTATCCCCCTCTTCCATCCACTCATGTTACCCACCTGGATTGTACATGAGTCTGCGTTTCTAACTCCTGAGGGAACAATAAAGAGTGTTGGCTGTTATTATCCCAATTTTCTAAATGCCTACAAGTAAATATTTCAGCAGGTCACGAGACGAATACAGATAATCTATATAATCTAAAATTTGAAATCACGGCACAATATTATCTGTTCTCTGGTAAATATACACCCAGAAAACCAGGAAGGGTTATGATTAATAAAAGAGTATATTGACCTTTCCAGAGGAATTATGCATGGCACCTTTATAACAAACACTGTAAAATGAAAAACAGACAAGAAAATTGCAGGGTTCAACCAACTAGAGAATGGATTCATCGTGAACATTCATTAGATGTCAACCTGGTGAATTAGGAACAGTAGTAGTTAGCCTGCAGTGATCGAATGATATTCAAGATGCCAGGAATGAATTTTTTTTTTTAACTGCCAACTCTTTTCTAGTCTTGAGTTCAAATGCTGTCTTATAACACAGGACGCATGAGATTGGTTTCAGTTTTTCTAAGCACTGGATACATTTCAGCACTAAATATTGATATTTTCAAGTAATCTAGAGAAAAATCTTTAAAAGTTTAAAAGCCTAAATCCTACAGAGAAAAATCACAATTATCTTCTAAATACTTCTTTTGGTTCCTACTCTTCCCTTTCATTCCTTCTGATCCTTAGATTCCCATGTAAACCTCCATGTTGTACCTCTGGCGGTAAAGAGGGGACACCAATGTGCAAACCATAGGTATGACGGGGGAAGGGTGACCCACAAGCCCTAATAATAGCATCTGGACTTCAGCTGACAACTGTGACCTTCTTCAAGATGCAGTACCTCTAAGCCCTCAACCGTTCTCGACTTTACAATTAGGAAACTGGATCCGTGGTCTTAGGGATCCCTTACCTAGCTCAGTAAATACATGGATCAGGGCAGGACACTCAACAGAAACACAAAATTGATTTCAGGTCACCCTTTAGCCCTAAGATTACGATCTCCCTTGAAAGCACTTCATACATATCAAGTTGCCTTTCGTCACCCCAGGGCTTTAGGATACACACCTTCCTTTCCTTTTCTTTATTATGCATTGAAGAGCAGAGAGATAAAGAAAAGTAGCAGCATATCCTGGAAGCCACAGGGAATGAGCACTAAAAAGATTTTCAAAGTAGTGTTACTGGCTTTTGGTCCCCAAACTGAGCCATGACACCAGGTCTGCTGTCTGCCCAGTGGTGTATCATGACTTCCTAGAGAAACGACCAGACCTTTCTGAGACTTAGGCTAATTCTTTGTCAGGGAGGCAGAACCCTTTATGAACTGTCTACTCCTACCTGTTAAAAAAAAACACATTCAATAAGAAGGTAGGAACCAGTTATGGGTATGCATTTTCAGCTCTTTATTGCCACTAGGAAACCATTTACTAAAAAGCTGCTCCATGGAAGACAGAGTAAAAGGGTTAATACCGTGTTCCCAGGCATTTTGCCCACTTCATACACATATCTTTAGGATACAGCCTTGATTTGATTTGCAGAACAGTATTATTGCTTACTCTTTTTTCCATTTTTAAAAGTTTTTTAAAGTGTTTTATATTTGATTTGTTAATGATGATAAACTTAGAAGAGTGTTTTTCCCCCTACTTTCAAAACGAGGTTTCAAAAGAAAGTTACAGAAGACTAAAGAATACAAATGGTATTTCCTGAATTCAGCAAGTTTGAACTCACCGGAATTAAGATTAAAAGCACCTTTATTCCTTGTTTAGGTTTCTGGCAGAGATTTTATTTCAACTGATCTTACGGCATATTGGTTTCTTTTCATTTGAAGCCACGCACTCCATGTCTAATTCTTTCTATTTCTCACTTTTCTACTCATTTGTGATTTTGGCAGGATCATATTTAATGTGCCTCCTGTTTTCCAGAGCTCCTAGACAGTGGCAGGTGCTCAGTTGGTATTTAAGTACAGATCAAAATATTTTTTTACTTTACCTGGGCTTGAAATTTTGAGAGAGAATTAAAATCAGCAAAGAGTTCACACTGACTAAAATTCATAATGCAGGAACGCTAAAGAAGATTATTTAATTTTGTATGATAAATAGCATCACCATTTACTTTCGCAGGAAATGAAATATATTATTACAGATATGAAAGTGGTACTTTTTTACTAATGCGAGAATAGAATTTTAAGCGCAAGGGTATACATAAGGTAGAGCAAGGACTACAAACGTACTTGCCTACAGGGGTAAAAAGTAAACATTAAATGAGTGAAATGGGCTGGGTTTAATTGCATATTACATATAAGATCAAAGTGGTGGAATAACATGTCTCATCAACAGGAGCTCAATGGCAGCCATGGTTGCTAGAAATTCTATGTCTTTAAGAGAAGCTTGAAATCCTGATTACTTTCTGGAGGAAAAAAACTTAAAAAAAACCCCAGAGTCTTTACTCTTAGGCCGAACACCAAACACAAAGCATATAAAAGAGAACATACTCACATCGAACACACAGAGGGTTGGAGGGTCCAGAGCCCTTTGGAGATTATAAATGTGTTTACTGGATGAATAGAGTGGGTGTGAGAAATCAATTTCACAGAAGCTAACAGGCATAAATGATCTCTTACACTGAAAACGTCCATGTAGTCAGGCACTAAATGTCTAACATCAGAAAAGACATTAGTAGTAAGAACACGGTGCTTACTACAGCTTGAATTAAAATATTTAGAATCATTCTGCAACTGCACTTGGCCCTCACAATGTAGATTTTTTTGGCAACCAGTTTTCTCTTATTCTCATATAATACTCTCATATATAATACTCATACTACGATTCAGACATACTCACCAACATTTTTGCTTCTATCATGTGTTGCCCACTACAGTTGGTGGGATTAAGACTGTCCCCATTTCTTTTACAGATGGCTAAGAAGCACATGAAAAGCTGTTCAACATCACTAATTATTAGAGAAATGCAAATCAAAAAACCACAGTGAGGTATCACCTCACACCGGTTAGAATGGGCATCATCAGAAAATCTACAAACAACAAATGCTGGAGAGGGTGTGGAGAAAAGGGAACCCTCTTGCACTGTTGGTGGGAATGTAAACTGATACAGCCACTATGGAGAACAGTATGGAGGTTCCTTAAAAAACTAAAAATAGAATCACCATATGACCCAGCAATCCCACTACTGGGCATATACCCAGAGAAAACCATAATTCAAAAAGACAAATGCACCCCAATGTTCACTGCAGCACTATTTACAATAGCCAGGTCATGGAAGCAACCTAAATGCCCATCAACAGATGAATGGATAAAGATGTGATACATATATACAATGGAATATTACTCAGCCACAAAAAGAAACGAAATTGGGTCATTTGTAGAGATGGCGATGGATCCAGAGATTGTCATACAGAGTGAAGTAAGTCAGAAAGAGAAAAGCAAATATTGTATATTAACACATATAGGTGGAATCTAGAAAAATGGTACAGATGAACCAGTTTGCAAAGCAGAAATAGAGACACAGATGTAGAGAACAAACATATAGACACCAAGGGGGGAAAGCGGGGGTGGGGGTGGTGGGGGTGGGATGAATTGGGAGATTGGGATTGACATATATACACTAATATGTGTAAAATGGATAACTAATAAGAACCTGCTGTATAAAAAATAAATAAAATAAAATTCAAAAAAAAAAGACTGTCCCCATTTCTTTAATAGTGGTATCAGTGAGTGTTTAATCTTAAAATAATAATGGTCAGCTGACTCTTCAAATCAATGAATAAATTAATGAGTTTCTCATATCACTATTTAATTTTGGTATGGCCTATTGAGAGTAAAAATCGCAGTAATCTGAAGTAATATATTGCTAATCTACCTTATTAGTCATTAATCCTTATGAAGGCTTTTATAAATAGTTTAAGAATTTCCTCTCTTGATTTGAGGAGTTAACAATAAAACAAATAACTATCATAACTTACTGTGTGGTTTCTAGGTACTTCAAATACATAATCCTGGACCTAAAAAGACATATACAGAACATTCTATCCAACAATAGCTGATTACACATCCTTCTCAAGTGTACATGGAACATTTTTTAGAATAGACCATATGTTAGGCCACAAAACAAGTCTTAGCAAATTCAGGAAGACAAATCATACCAAGTACCTTCTCTAACCATAATGACATGAAACTAGAAATCAAAAACAAGTGGAAAACTAGAAATTTATGAATACACGGAAATTAAACAACACTCCCCTGAACAACCAATGGATTAAATAAGAAATAAAAATGTTTCTTGAGATAAGCAGAAAATGGAAACACAATATACTAGAACTTACAGGGCACAGCAAAAGTAGTTCTAAAAGAGATCTTCACAGCAATAAATGCCTGCACTAAGGAGGAAAAAGATCCTCCAAAACAACCTAACTCCATACCTTAATAAATTAGGAAAAAAAGAACAAACTTAGTCCAAAGTTAGTAGAAAGGAGGGAATAATAACGATTAGAGCAGAGATAAATAAAATAGAGAACGAGAAATGAAAAGACTAACCAGACTAAGAGTTGGTTCTATGAAAAATAAACAAAACTGATAAACCCTTAGGTAGATTAACCAAGAAAAAAAGAGAGAGGACCCAAATCAACAAAATTATAAATTAAAAAAAAAATTACAGCTGACAGCATAGAAATACAAAGAATCATAAGAAGTTACTGTGAACAACTATATGCCCAAAACATGGACAACCTAAGAGAAATGGAAAAATTCTTAGAAACCTATAACTTACCAATACTGAATTGATAAGAAATAGAAAATCTGATAAACCAAATACTAGTAAGGAAATTCAATCAGTAATCAAACATCTCCCAATGAAGAAAAGCTCATGACCAGATGGCTTCACCAGTGAATTTTACCAACCATTTAAAGAAGAATTAACACTAGTCTTTTGCAACCTCTTCCAAAAAATTGAAGAAGAGGAAAGACTCCCAAACTGATTTTAGGAGGTCAGAATTATCCAGATACCAAAGTCACATAAGGGCACTAACAGAAAAGAAAATGACAGGCAATATCCCTGAAAATACAGATGCAAAAATTCCCAACAAAATACTTGCAAACTGAATTCAGCCGCACATTAAAGGGTCATTTGCAATGATCAAATGGGATTTATCCTCAGGACGCAAGGATGGTTAAATATATGTAAATCAATCAATGTAATACATCACATTAAAAGAATGGGAGAAAAGAATCATATGATGATCTTCATAGAGGCAGAAAAAGCATGTGACAAAATTCAACATTCATTCATGATAAAAAAAACTCTTAACAACTTAGGCATAGAAGGAACATATCACAACACGATAAAGGCCATATATGACAAGCCCTGCACAGTTCATATCATACTCAGTGATGAAAGGTTGAAAGCTTTTCCTCTAAGATCAGGAACAAGACAAGGTTGCCCACTCACACCACTCGTATTCAACATAGTACTGGAAGTCCTAGCTAGAGCAATTGGGTAAGAAAAATAATTATAGACATCCAAGTTGGAAAAGAAGGAGTAAAACTTCTCTATTTGCAGATAACATGATTTTATATATAGAAATTCCTACAGGCTCAATTAAAAACCTGTTAGAACTAATCAATGAATTCAGTAAAGTTACAGGATACAAAATTAACATACAAAAATCAGTAAAGATGAATTTTCTAATAAAGAAATAAAGAAACCAATCTCATTTATAATAGCATCAGAAACAATAAAATACTTAGGAATAAATGTAATCAAGGAGGTAAAAGATCTGTACTCTGAAAACTGCAAGATACTGATGAAAGAAATCAAAGAAGACACAAAAAAATGGAAAAGTATCCCATGTTCATAGATTGGAAGAATTAATATTGCCAAATGTCAATACTACTGGGACTTCCCTAGTGGCACAGTTGTTAAGAATCCGCCTGCCAATGCAGGGGACACGGGCTCAATCCATGGTTTGGGAAGATCCCACATGCCTCGGAGCAACTAAGACCATGTGCCACAACTACTGAGCCAGTGCTCTAGAGCCCGCGTGCCACAACTAGTGAAGCCCGTGCACCTACAACCCAGGCTCCGCAACAAGAGAAGCCACTGCAATGAGAAGCCTGTGCACCACAACAAAGAGTAGCCCCTGCTTGCCGCAACTAGAGAAAGCCCATGTGCAGCAATGAAGACCCAATGCAGCCATAAATAAATATATAAATAAATTTATTTATAAATTTATTTATTTGTAAAAAAATGTCAATACTACCAGAAACCATCTATAGATTCAGTGTAATGGCTACAAAGATTCCAATGTTTTTGTTTTTTACAAAAAAAGAAAAAACACTCCTAAAATTTATATGAAACCACAGAAGACAATGAAAAGTCAAATAAATCCTGAGAAAGAAGAATAAAGCTGGAAGCATCACACTTCCTGATTTCAAGCTATACTATAAAGCTATAGAAATTAAAACACCTTCAAGGTGGCGGAACAGTGAGATGTGGAGATCACCTTCCTCCCCACAAATACATCAGAAATACATGTACATGTGGAACAACTCCTACAGAACACCTACTGAATGCTGACAGAAGACCTCAGACCTCCCAAAAGGCAAGAAACTCCCCACGTACCTGGGTAGGGCAAAAGAAAAAAGAAAAAACAGAGACAAAAGAATAGGGATCGAACCTGCAACTATGGGAGGAAGCTGTGAAGGAGGAAAAGTTTCCATACAGTAGGAAGCCCCTTCACTGGTGGAGATGGGGGGGTTGGGGGGGGGAGCTTCAGAGCTACAGAGGAGAGCGCAGCAACAGGGCTGCAGAGGGCAAAGCAGAGAGATCCCCGCACAGAGGATCGGTGCCGAACAGCACTCACTAGCTGGAGAGGCTTGTCTGCTCACCCACCGGGATGGGTGGGGGCTGGGAGCTGAGGCTCAGGCTTCGGAGGTCGGATCCCAGGGAGAGGACTGGGGTTGGCTGCATGAACACAGCCTGAAGGGGGCTAGTGCACCACAGCTAGCCGGGAGGGAGTCCGGTAAAATCTCAGGAGCTGCCGAGGAGGCAAGAGACCATTGTTTCAGGGTGCACAAGGAGAGGGGATTCAGAGCACCGCCTCAACAAGCTCCAGAGACCGGCACGAGCCGCAGCTATCAGTGTGGACACCAGAGACGGACATGAAACTCTAAGGCTGCTGCTGCAGCCACCAAGGAGCCTGTGTGCAAGCACAGGTCACTATCCACACCTCCCCTCCCGGGAGCCTGTACAGCCCGCCACTGCCAGGGTCCCATGATCTAGGGACAACTTCCCTGGGAGAACACATGGCGCGCCTCAGGCTGTTGCAATGTCATGCTTGCCTCTGCCACTGCAGGCTCGCCCAACATCCCGTACCCCTTTCTCCCCACGGCCTGGTGAACCAGAGCCCCCTAATCAGCTGCTACTTTAACCCCGTCCTGTCTCACTGAAGAACAGATGTCCTCAGGTGACCTACACGCAGAGGCGGGGCCAAATCCAAAGCTGAACGCCAGGAGCTGTGCGAACAAAGAAGAGAAAGGGAAATCTCTCCCAGAAGCCTCAGGAGCAGTGGATTAAATCTCCACAATCAATTTGATGTACCCTGCATCTGTGGGATACCTGAATAGACAACGAATCATCCCAAATTGAGGAGGTGGACTTTGGGAGCAACTGTAGACTTGCGGTTCGCTTTCTGCATCTAATTTCTTATTTCTGGTTTTATGTTTATCTTAGTTTAGTGTTTACAGTTTATTATCACTGGTACATTTGTTTATTGATTTGGTTGCTCTCTTCTTTTTTAATATATAGATATATGTCTATTTTTTTACCTTTTTCTCTTTTCGTGAGTGTGTATGTGTATACTTCTTTGTGTGATTTTGTCTGTATAGCTTTGCTTTTACCATTTGACCTAGGGCCTGTCTGTCCATTTATTTATTTTTAAATATAGGTTTTACTGCTTGTTACCATTGGTGGATTACTTTTTGGTTTGGTTGCTCCCTTCTTTTTTTTCCTCTTTAATTACTTTTAAATTTTTAAATAATTATTTATTTAATTTATTAATTTATTTATTAATTAATTTATTTATTTTATCCCTTTTCTTCTAAGCTGTGTGGCTGACAGGATCTTGGTGCTCCGGCCAGTTGTCAGCTCTGTGCTGCTGAGGTGGGAGAGCCGAGTTAAGGGCATTGATGCACCAGAGAACTCCCAACTCCATGTAATACCAAACAGCGAAAGCTCTCCAGAGATCTCCATCTCAGTGCGAAGACCCACCGCCACTCAACGACCAGCAAGCTACAGTGCTGGACATCCTATGCCAAACAACTAGCAAGACAGGAACACAACCCATTAGCAGAGAGGCTGCCTAAAATCATAATAGGGACACACACACACCAAAACACACCACCGGACGTGGTACTGGCCACCAGAAAGACAAAATCCAGCCTCATCCGTCAGAACACAGGCACTAGTCTCCTCCACCAGGAAGCCTACATAAACCACAGAACCAACCTTATCCACTGGGGGCAGACACCAAAAATAACAGGAACTATGAACCTGCAGCCTGCGAAAGGAGACCCCAAATGCAGTAAGTTAAGCAAAATGAGAAGACAGAGAAACACACAGCAGATGAAGGAGCAAGGCAAAAACCCACCAGACCAAACAAATTAAGAGGAAATAGGCAGTCTACTTGAAAAAGAATTCTGAGTAATGATAGTAAAGATTACCCAAAATCTTGGAAATAGAATGGAGAAAACACAAGAAACGTTTAACAAGGACCCAGAAGAAATAAAGAGCAAACAAACAATGATGAACAACACAATAAATGAAATTAAAAATTCTCTAGAAGGAATCAATAGCAGAATAACTGAGGCAGAAGAATGGATAAGTGACCTGGAAGATAAAATAGTGGAAATAACTACCACAGAGCAGAATAAAGAAAAAAGAATGAAAAGAACTGAGGACAATCTCAGAGACCTCTGCGACAACATTAAACGCACCAACATTCGAATTATAGGGGTCCCAGAAGAAGAAGAGAAAAAGAAAGGGACTGAGAAAATATTTGAGGAGATTATAGTTGAAAACCTCCCTAATATGGGAAAGGAAATAGTTAATCAAGTCCAGGAGGCACAGAGAGACTCATAGAGGATAAATCCAAGGAGAAACATGCCAAGACACATATTAATCAAACTATCAAACATTAAGTACAAAGAAAAAATATTAAAAGCAGCAAGGTAAAAACAGCAAATAATATACAAGGGAATCCCCATAAGGTTAAAAGATGATCTTTCAGCAGATACTCTGCCAGACAGAAGGGAATGGCAGGACATATTTAAAGTGATGAAAGGGAAAAACCTACACCAAGATTACTCTACGCAGCAAGGATCTCATTCAGATTCGACAGAGAAATTAAAAGCTTTACAGATAAGCAAAAGCTAAGAGAATTCAGCACAACCAAACCAGCTTTACCTCTAATGCTAAAGGAACTTCTCTAGGCAGGAAACACAACAGAAGGATAAGACCTACAATAACAAACCCAAATCAATTAAGAAAATGGTAATAGGAACATACATATGGATAACTACCTTAAATGTAAATGGATTAAATGCTCCAACCAAAAGACAGAGACTGGATGAATGGACACAAAAACGAGACCCACATATATGCTGTCTACAAGAGATCCACTTCAGACCTAGGGAAACATACACACACTGAAAGTGAGGGGATGAAAAAAGATATTCCATGCAAACAGAAAGCAAAAGAAAGCTGGAGAAGCAATTCTCCTATCAGACAAAATAGACGTTAAAATAAAGACTATTACAAGAGACAAAGAAGGACACTACACAATGATCAAGGGATCAATCTAAGAAGAAGATATAACAATTGTAAATATTTATGCACCCAACATAGGCACACCTCAACACATAAGGCAAATGCTAACAGCCATAAAAGGGGAAATCGACAGTAACACAATCATAGTAGGGGACTTTAACACCCCACTTTCACCATTAGACAGACCATCCAAAATGAAAAAAAATAAGGAAACACAAGCTTTAAATGATACAATAAACAGCATGGACTTAATTGATATTTATAGGATATTCCATCCCAAAACAACAGAATACACTTCCTTCTCAAGTGCTCATGGAACATTCTCCAGGATAGATCATATCTTGGGTCAAAAATCAAGTCTTGGTAAATTTAAGAAAATTGAAATTGTATCAAGTATTTTTTCCGACCACAACGCTATGAGACTAGATATCAATTACATGAAAAAATCTGTAAAAAATACAAACACATGGAGGCTAAACAGTATACTAATTAATAACCAACAGATCACTGAAGCAATCAAAGAGGAAATTAACAAATACCTAGAAACAAATGATAATGAAAACATGATGACCCAAAACCTATGGGATGCAGCAAAAGCAGTTCTAAGGGGAAGATTATAGCAATACAATCCTACCTCAAGAAACAAGTAACATCTGAAATAAGCAACCTAACCTTACACCTAAAGCAATTGGAGAAATAAGAACAAAAAACCCCCGAACTTAGCAGAAGGAAAGAAATCAGAGAGATCAGATCAGAAATAAATGAAAAAGAAATGAAGACAACAATAGCAAAGATCAATTACACTAAAAGCTAGTTCTTTGAGAAGATTAACAAAATTGATAAACCATTAGCCAGACTCATTAAGACAAAAAGGGAGAAGACTTAAATCAATCGAATTAGAAATGAAAAAGGAGAAGTAACAACTGACACCACAGAAATACAAAGGATCATGAGAGATTACGACAAGCAACTATATGCCAATAAAATGGACAACCTTGAAGAAATGGACAAATTCTTAGGAAAGCACAACCTTCTGAGATTGACCCAGGAATAAACAGAAAATAGAAACAGTTTAATCACAAGCTATGAAATTGAAACTGTGATTAAAAATCTTCTAACAAACAAAAGCCCAGGACCAGATGGCTACACAGGCGAATTATATCAAACATTTAGAGAAGAGCTAATACCTATCCTTCTCAAACTCTTCCAGAATGTAGCAGTGGGAGGAACATTCCCAAACGCATTCTATGAGGCCACCATCACCCTGATACCAAAACCAGACAAAGATGTCACAAAAAAGAAAACTACAGGCCAATATCATTGATGAACACAGATTGAAAAATCCTCAAAAAATACTAGCAAACATAATCCAACAGCACATTAAAAGGATCATACACCATGATGAACTGGGATTTATCCCAGGAATGCAAGGATTCTTCAATATATGCAAATCAATCAATGTGGTACACCATATTAACAAATTGAAGGAGAAAAACCATATGATCATCTCAACTGATGCAGAAAGCTTTTGACAAAATTCAACACCCATTTATGATAAAAACCCTCCAGAGAGTAGGCATAGAGGGAACTAACCTCAACATAATGAAGGCCATATATGACAAACCCACAGCAAACATCATTCCCCATGGTGAAAAACTGAAACCATTTCCACGAAGATCAGGAACAAGATACGGTTGCCTACCCTCACCGCTATTATTCAACATAGTTTTAGAAGTTTATCCACAGCAATCAGAGAAGAAAAAGAAATAAAAGGGATCCAAATCGGAAAAGAAGAAGTAAAGCTGTCACTCTTTGCAGATGACATGATATTATACATAGAGAATCCTAAATATGCTACCAGAAAACTACTAGACCTAGTCAATGAATTTGGAAAAGTAGCAGGATACAAAATTAATGCACATAAATCTCTTGCATTCCTATATACTAATGATGAACAATCTGAAAGAGAAATTAAGGAAACACTCCCATTTACCATTGCAACAAAAAGAATAAAATACCTAGGAATAAACCTACTTAGGGAGACAAAAGACCTGTATGCAGAAAACTGTAAGACACTGATGAAAGAAATTAAAGATGATACAAACAGATGGAGAGATATACCACATTCTTGGATTGGAAGAATCAACATTGTGAAAATGACTCTACTACCCAAAGCAATCTACAGATTCAATGCAATCCCTATCAAACAAAGAATGGCATTTTTCACAGAACTAGAACAAAAAATTTCACAATTTGTATGGAAACACGAAAGACCCCCAATAGCCAAAGCAATCTTGAGAAAGAAAAATCAAGCTGGAGGAATCAGGCTCCCTGACTTCAGACTATACTACAAAGCTACAGTAATCAAGAGAGTATGGTACTGGCAGAAAAAAAGAAATATAGATCAATGAAACAGGATACAAAGCCCAGAATTAAACCCACACACATATGGTCACCTTATTTTTGATAAAGGAGGCAAGAATACACAATGGAGAAAAGACAGCCTCCTCATTAAACCCACACACATATGGTCACCTTATTTTTCATAAAGGAGGCAAGAATACACAATGGAGAAAAGACAGCCTCCTCAGTAAGTGGTGCTGGGAAAACTGGACAGCTACATGTAAAAGAATGAAATTAGAACACTCCCTAACACCATACACAAAAATAAACTCCAAATGGATTAAACACTTAAATGTAAGGCCAAACACTATAAAACCCTTACAGGAAAACATAGGCAGAAAACTCTATGACATAAATCACAGCAAGGTCCTTTTTGACCCACCTCCTAGAGAAATGGAAATAAAAACAAAGATAAACAAATAGGACTTAATGAAACTTAAAAGCTTTTGCATCGCAAAGGAAACCATAAATAAGATGAAAAGACAACCCTCAGAATGGGAGAAAATATTTGCAAATGAAGCAACTGACAGAGAATTAATCTCCAAAATTACAAGCAGCTCATGCAGCTCAATATCAAAAAAAACAAACAACCCAAGCCCCAAATGAGCAGAAGACCTAAATAGACATTTCTCCAAAGAAGATAAACAGATTGCCAACAAACACTTGAAAGAATGCTCAACATCATTAATCATTAGAGAAATGCAAATCAAAACTACAATGAGATATGAACTCACACCAGTCAGAATGGCCATCGTCAAGAAATCTACAAACAATAAATGCTAGAGTGTGTGGAGAAAAGGGAATCATCTTGCAGTGTTGGTGGGTATATAAATTGCTACAGCCACTATGGAGAACACTATGGAGGCTCTTTAAAAAACTAAAAATAGAACTACCATATGACCCAGCAATCCCACTACTGGGCATATACCCTGAGAAAACCATAACTCAAAAAGAGTCATGTGCCACAATGTGCACTGCAGCACTATTTACAGTAGCCAGGACATGGAAGCAACCTGAGTGTCCATCAACAGATGAATGGATAAAGAAGATGTGGCACATATATACAATGGAATATTACTCAGCCATAAAAAGAAACGAAATTGAGTTATTTGTAGTGAGGTGGATGGACCTAGAGCCTGTCATACAGAGTAAAGTAAGTCAGAAAGAGAAAAACAAATACCGTACGCTAACGCATATATATGGAATCTAAATAAAACAAAAAAAGCTTCTGAAGAACCTAGTGGCAGGACAGGAATAAAGACATAGACATAGAGCATGTACTTGAGGACACGGGGAGGGGGAAGGGTAAACTGGGATGAAGTGAGAGAGTGGGATAGACTTATATATACTAACAAATGTAAAATAGATAGCTAATGGGAAGCAGCCTCATAGCACAGGGAGATCAGCTCTGTGCTTTTTGACCAACTAGAGGGGTGGGATGGGGAGGGTGGGAGGGAGACACAAGAGGGAGGAGATATGGGGATATCTGTATACGTATATCTGATTCACTGTGTTATAAAGCAGAAACTAACACACCATTGTAAAGCAATTATACTCTAATAAAGATGCTAAAAAAATTTAAAAACATAAATACCAAAACCCAAAATAAAACAGAAAAAAAACACGGGTACTGGCATAAAAATAGACAAATACACCTATGGAGTAGAACTGAAAGCCAAGAAATAATCTCAAGCACAGAATCAACTGATATTTGTCAAAGAAGAAGAATACTCAATATAGAAAGGACAGCCACTGGGAGTTCCCTGGTGGTCCAGTGGTTAAGAATCTGTCTTGCAGTGCAGGGGGCGTTGGTTCACTCCCTGGTCGGGGAAGCAAGATCCCACATGCTGTGGAGGAACTAAGTCTATGCGCCGCAAGGAAGAGCCCACACGCCACAACAAAAGATCCCGTGTGCCAGAACAAAGACCGAACACAGCCATACATACATACATAAATAAATAAATAAATAATTTTTTCCTGAAAAAAGAAAAGACAGCCTCTTTAATGAATGGTGCTGGGGAAATTGGATATTCACATCTAAGAGAATGAAACTTGACCCTATATTACACCACTCACATAGATTAACTCAAAATGGATTAAAATCTCAGATATAAGACCTGAAACCATGAAACTCCCAGAAGTGCACCATAATGTTCATTGCAGCATTATTTACAATAGCCAGGTCATGGAAGCAACGTAAATGTCCATCAACAGATGAATGGATAAAGAAGATGTGATACATATATACAATGGAATATTAGCCATAAAAAGGAATGATACTGGGTCATTTGTAGAGACATGGGTGGACCTAGAGACTGTCACACAGAGTGAAGTAAGTCAGAAAGAGAAAAGCAAATATCGTATATTAACGCGTATATGTGGAATCTAGAAAAATGGTACAGATGAACCTGTTTGCAAGGCAGAAGCAGAGATGCAGACAAAGAGAACAAACGTATGGACACCAAGGGGAGAAGGAGGGGTGGTGGTGGGTTGAATTGTGAGATTGGGACCGACATACATACACTAATATATATAAAATAGATAACTAATGAGAACCTGCTGTATAGCACAGGGAACTCTACTTAATGCTCTGTGGTGACCTAAATGGGAAGGAAATCCAAAATAGAGGGCATATATGTATACATATAGCTGGTTCTGTTAGTATGGCAGAAACTAACACAACATTGTAAAGCAACTATACCCCAATAAAAAAAAATAGGAGATTTAAAAAAAAAAAATTACCAGTAGGAAACATAGTGCATTAAAGCTCTTGATATACATAAGAATAGAAACATAATGGGTTTGCTTTGCCAATAAATGTACGTTTTTGTTTTAAAAAAAAGAAACTCCCAGAAGAAAACATAAGGAAAAAGCTCCTTGACATACGTGTTAGTAATGATTTTTCAGGAAATTACAGCTAAAGCACAAGCGACAAAATAAAAAATAAACAAGCAAAACTATATCACACTAAAAAGCTTCTGCACGACAAAAGAAACCATCAACAAAGTGAAAAGACAACCTATGGGACGGAAGAAAACATTTGCAAACCACATGTCTGATAAGAGGTTAACGTCCCCCCAAAATAAATAAAGAACTCATATAACTCTATAGCAAAACAAGCAATCCAATTTAAAAATGGGCAAAGGACCTTAATACACATTTTTCCAAAGAAGACACACCAATGGCCAACAGGTATATGAAAAGATGCTCAACATTACTAGTCATTATGGAAATGCAAATTAAAATCACAGTGAGATATCACCTCCTGTCTGTTAGAATGGCCATCATCAAAAAAGACAAGAGATAACAAATGTTGGCATAGATGTGGAGAAAAGAAAATCTTTGCACACTGTTGGTAGGAATGTAAATTGGTGCAGCCATTATGGGAAACAGTATGGATGCTCCTCAAATTAAAAATAGAACTACTATATGATCTAGAAATTTTACTTCTGGGAATATATCCAAAATAAATGAAAACACTAACTCGAAGACATATCTGTACTCCCTTGTTCAGTGCGCCATTATTTACCATAGCCAAGACATGGAAACAACCCAAGTGTCCGTCAATGGATGAATGGATAAAGAAGTCATAGTACATATATACACAATGGAATATTATTCAGCCATAAAAAATGAGGAAATCCTACCACTGCTACAACATGGATGAACCTTGAAGGCATTATGCTAAGTGAAATAAGTCAGACTGAAGAAGCAAATTACTGTATAATCTTATATATGGAATCTAAAAAAAAAAAAAAGTCATAGACAAAAACATCAGATTTGTGGTTACTAGAGGTGGGGGCAGGGATGGAGGGAGGGGGAGAACTGGAGGAAGGTGGTCAACCAGTGCAAACTTTCAGTTATAAGATAAATAAGTACTAGGGATGTCAGGTATAACATAATGAGTATAGTTAACATTGCCATATGCTACACAGGAAAGTTGTTAAGCAGGGTGACCCTCATATCACAAGAGAATTTTTTTTCTTTTCTTTTTTATTATATCTCTACTAGATGATGGATGTTAACTAAACCTATTGTGGTAACCATTTCATAATATGTAAATCAAACCACTATGCTGCATACCTTACATATATACAGTGATATATGTTAATTATTTCTTAATAAAACTGGAAAAATACATAATCCTCTTTAGTCCTCATTGCAAGGTATGTACTATTAAACTCACTCTTCTGAAGGGAACACTGAGGTTTTGAGGAAATTAAATGACTTATCCTAAGTTAGTCACATCTGCTAAGTGAAAAAGCTACCACATGAACTCTGATCAGTCTCATCCCAAAGTTTATACCCTTATAAACATCCCTTTTATTCCAACATAATAATTATTATTATTTTTTTACGGTACGCGGGCCTCTCACTGTTGTGGCCTCTCCCGCTGCGGAGCACAGGCTCCGGATGCGCAGGCTCAGCGGCCATGCCTCACGGGCCCAGCCGCTCCGCGGCATGTGGGATCTTCCCGGACCGGGGCACGTGCCCGTGTCCCCTGCATCGGCAGGCGGACTCTCAACCACTGCGCCACCAGGGAAGCCCCCATAATTATTTTTAAAATAGTAAAATTGATTTCTAATTAATAACCAATTGCCAGAAACGAAAGCCATTAAATATCTGTCAAAGTCTCAAGTCATTTCAACATGTTGATATCAATAAAATTATTACTCTCCCTCCCTGCCCTCCCCCACAATAAAAATCAAACATGGCTGGCTTGCTTTCTGAAAATTCTTTCATTGTCAGTTATATTCAAAACTGACAATGTTGATCATTTAATCATCTGAAGTAAATAAATGCCACTATGGGGCATTAAGAGACTGACATAGTAAAGAACCTGAGTTGCAATTATAATTTGTTTCTTAGCAACTAATAGCGAAAGTTGATTCTAGCACATCTATACGAGGCAGCATTACAGCCTTGGGAATATTGCGACAGTCCTCAACAGTATAATGTTGTGAGTAATTTGCTTTTGCTACTATCATAGATAAATTATTTTGGACCTGCTTGGTCAAAGCCCTCAAGAATTCTCATTAAAAGTCAGCTATTATTGTATGTGTTGCTTTCTTCCCCTTTCTTTCACATTATACTGAACCCAACTGTATTGGTTATTCCATGCATTATAGTAAGCTGAAAAGAATCATCATGACAAAAACAGCTTGCTTTAATAACTAGGGGAAAGGAGTTCAGCACTATAATAGTTCCATTTCCTGTCTGAAACAGCATTTATTAAATGTAGTCATGGTTAGAGTAAATTAAAATTTTTATAATGGGTATGAGTGAGAGCAATAGGGATTTTAAAGGGTGTTATATGCTGTAAACAGGGAAAAACAGTAGTGAAAGCTGAGTGGTCTTAGTCTGAGAGCTTAGGAGATTTTCAGGCACACTTTGCTTATTTTTTTTAAGTTAAAATATATTAACCTACAATATTATGTTATTTTCAGGTGTACTACATAGTGATTTGACATTTGTATACATAAAGAAATGACCACAATATGTCGAGTAACTATCTTCTGTCCCCAAACAAAGTAATTACGATATTATTGACCATATTCCTTACGCTGAATATTACGTCCCTGTGCTTATTTATTTTATAACTGGAGGTGGGTACCACTTAATTCCCTTTGCCTACTTCCTCCACCCGCCACCCCACTACCCTCTGGTAACTACCCACTTGTTCTCTGTACATATGAGTCTGTTTTTGTTTTGTTTGTTTTTTACATTCCACATGTAAGCGAGATCATATGGTATTTGTCTTTCTCTTATTTCACTTTTGTCTTTTTCTCATTTCACTTAGCATAATACCTTTCAGATCATCCATATTGTTGCAAATGGCAAGATTTCATTTTTCTAATGCCTGAGTAATATTCCATTGTATATATACATACTACGTCTTCCTTATCCATTTACCTATCAGTGACAAACTGGCTTCTCAAAGATCATACTGGTGGCTCACATTGTGGGAACATAATTTAATTCATTTCGCTTAGAGGAATCCAATTCATCAAATTTAAAATCTTTCAAACAACTGTGTCATGGTTTTCTTTTATACATCCATGGAATATAGATGATACAAAGTATTTCTAGGATAGATTTTTCTTAAAACTAGAAGCTAGGTACTATCTATCAGGAAAACCAAATACTATTGCATTAAGATATAAAGTCAGAGTAATAGGTTAAGTCGTTGAATGAGAAATATTTTAAGAGCTTTCATAGAAAAAAAGATACAATTATACAGCTAGGCATGTTTGGAAATATGCCAGTCATACTGCAAAGAGTTTATGTTGTGTAAAAGGACATATATTAGATCTGACTGCTTGAGGATGTCTGGGGCAAGATTCCTCCCCAATAAACCAAGAGTTCATGACTCCTGTTTGTCCCATTGATATGCTGTGTGTCAGAAAGCCTGTAACTGGGGAATTGCAAAGCCCACTCTCCTGGTTACTTGTGAGGTGACTCAGTTTATAGGAACTAGGGAAGCTGACAGTAACCTCAGTAACCTGAACTATCAGTTGGTCTTCTGCCCCTTTGCTGCTGCCAGAAAGGGTCGGGTGCACCCAGCCATGTGTCAGATGGATAATTGATGCCAGGCTCATTAGTTAAAGCACACCTTTACTCAGCCAAAGACTGATAAGCAGCTATACTCCCTGGTAAAGCCTCCAAACACAGTATTAGAAATATCAGTTGAAGATGTTTCCAGTGGTAACCATGAGTCACTACCCTCAGCCCCTCTTGACTAAATTTGGTCTCTACATCATCTGCCTAAAAGATCAAATGAAAGGGCTACATCTATTTCCAGTTGGCAAACATGCATAACCTAGGTCTTTGAACCCTATGGGGTCAGCAAAAGCTTATTAAATAGAACAGTGCAGTGGATGCCTACAGGTAATTCATCATGTATTTATTGAGCACTGACTCTCCAGCACAAAGCCTGAGCGCTAGGGCATCAAAGATGAGGAAGGCAGTCCCTTCTCTCACAGAGTTCAGTCTATCAAGTCTACTGAGGGGAGAGGGCATCCCCTATAAATGTGTGCCACAAATATGCTACGAGATAAGTGTGTACAAAATGCAAGCCACAAAGTAAAGCGGTTAGTTCCACCTAAAGAGCAACACTTCAGTCGACAAATCTTGGGACTTCCCTGGTGGCGCAGTGGTTAAGAATCCACCTGCCAATGCAGGGGACACGAGTTCGAGCCCTGGTCCGGGAAGATCCCACATGTCGTGGAGCAACTAAGCCCATGCACCACAACTACTGAGCTTGTGCTCTAGAGCCCGCGTGCCACAACTACTGAAGCCCACGCGCCTAGAGCCTGTGCTCCACAACAAGAAATGCCACCGCAATAAGAAGCCCGCACATAGCAATGAAGAGTAGCCCCCACTTGCTGCAGCTAAAGAAAGAAAGCCCACGCACAGCAATGAAGACCCAACGCAGCCAAAAAAATAAAAGAAATAAAGAAATAAGTAAATTTAAAAACAAATATCTGTTAACTGTCTTGTGTGGGTCAGGTCCAATGCTAGGCGTTGGTATCACAGCAGTGAATATAAAAGAAAAGGTTCTTGCTGTCATATAGTATAGTAAAGGAAACAATCAATAACTTAGTAAATAAGAAAAAAAGGAGATGATCACAGAGTGTGATAATAATTGCCATGGTGGACATGTTTTAAATGTTAAAGAGATTAAATGGTAGGAAATGGCTTTCTAGAGGGTCGTCAGAGATGGTGTGCTTCTGCAGGAACTCTTCATGCAAAAGAGTTTTGTATGGGGAAGAGGGTGATGATAGGAGTAAAAGAGGAACGGGAGAAATGAGGTTTGAAAACAGATCTGTAAGAATGAACTGGCTGGAAATAAAAACACGAAGCAGTATTTGAACCCCAAAACAAGCTAAAGCAGGGCCCTAAAGGAGTCCATGTGAATTTTTAATTGTTACAGTCACTGTACAAAGCATATGGATCATATCATATGAGATTAGTGCTCTTAAGATGCAAAAGCAAACCATCACTTATGCCTGCTGGAAAGCCATCACTGTCCCACAGAGCACATGATGAATAAAGAGCACCAGCAGGTTGCTGAACTTCACAAGCATAACCAGTCTTTTGCGAAGCTGAAATAGCCGTCTCTGCTTCCAAAGGATAAGGGCTGGTCAGTCCACGGTTGAATGGAACTTGACAAAAGAATCTTGGGAATCTTGCAAGAACAACAGGCTGTTTTGTAAACTGCCCCTCCCCCCCCGCCAAAGCATCTTTTTCATGTTCTAGATGGTTAATGGAAATGAGAAAATAGTATTCAATAAACATCTTGAAGCCAAATGACGTTGCCTTGTAGTCTATGGTCACATCTTGGTTCCTGAACTCCTCTAACAGTCATCCCTCTTGGAGTCTTTACAAATGAAAGCAAAGAGATACCTGCTAGTCTAAAGGACTGAAGGTGCTGCCTCACCTCTTCCCCTTCTATGTCTAGTACACAAGAACAAAGTCCAGAGCTTCTTGAAAGCTTTCTAAAACTCAAAACATACAATGTATCAGTTTCTGTCTAAATGTTCTCAAGAGCTAACAGAGTGGACAGTAAGCATTATTTTTTAGTCAATGTGTAGAGAAAAGGAGTCCCTCCTTCACTTGATGTGCACAAGGAGAAAATGAGTGATTGGTTACTTTGAAGGTGGAGGAGAGAAAGGAGATACAGTAACTTAAGACTCATGTGGAAGAGAAATGAAGGAATTGCTGTGGGGATGGTATGTTGCTCAGAAAACAACAAGCTTGGCAGTGAAAATGGAGCCTGGGAGGTGATGCTGACTTATCTTTTCTGAATTAGCGTAAGTCGTGGTCAAAAGCCTACTGAGTTGAGATGAAGTCTCCATCGTGACGTAACACCAGAGCTTTGGTAGCACCTAAACCTCAATGTCTACAGGTCATTCAGAAAGGAGGACACACTTTCTATCCACAGGTAAGGAAATCAGTGGTGTAGACTTACTGCAGCACGTTCTTAAAACATGTATTTCTCATTCAGTGACTTAACCTATTACTATGACTTTGTATTTTAACGCAATAGTATTATTTTCCTGATAGCACCTAGCTTCTAGTTTTAAGAAAATCCTGCAGGGCTTCCCTGGTGGCGCGGTGGCTGAGAGTCCGCCTGCCGATGCAGGGGACACGGGTTCGTGCCCCGGTCCGGGAAGATCCCATATGTCACGGAGCGCCTGGAGCCGTGAGCCATGGCTGTTGAGCCTGCGCATCCGGAGCCTGTGCTCCGCAACGGGAGAGGCCACAACAGTGAGAGGCCCGCGTACCGCAAAAAAAAAAAAAAAAAAAAAATCCTGCAGCAGTCTCATCTTCACTCAGAATCATACATGCATCACCCTTCTGAGGTCTTCCTCCAGTTTCCAGGTGTCCTCAAATAATTCTGCAGCAATGTAGCATGGAAAATACCCAATAAACATGTTTCATTCACTGCTCTACCTACTTATAAGAGCAAAGTGAAAAATAAAACTTAAATGAGTTAATACTGTCATTGAATGAAAATGGTACAGACTTTCAACTTGAACTAAACTTAAATAAGTCAGTACTACTATTGGGGAAAAAAAAAACACCTGTGTCTTTAGACTTGTTCTTTTGCCTAGTAAAATATGCAAACTTCTGTCAACTTGAAAAAAATCTATATATAAAGCAAAACTTCCTTTGACTCTATACTCCTTTTAGCTATTTCTCTCTTTTTCTCTTCCCTTCCCTTGGTGCACCCTTGCTTCCCCTACTTTATTTCCCATTCACTCGTCACCCCACTGCATCTGGATACTAACCTCAGCTCCACCTGAAATCAGTGGCAAAATCAACTCTCTATCGCCAAACCCAGTAGGCATTTTTTAGTTCTTTTCCTGAGTTCTCATTTCTCTTGCTGCACAGAACATTTTCAGCCTCTCTCTGAAACTTCCTGCTCTCTGCCCTCTTCTAACTCCTAATCCTTCCTGGATTCTTTCAACTTCCCCTTCCCTTTAAACACTAGCGCTCCTCAAGGTGATCTTGGCCTGCTGTTCTCCTCTCTTTCTTTTTTAGGCAATCTGATTCACTCTCTTGATTTTAATTCTAACCTTTAAGCTCATGTCTACTTACTGTAAATCTTCATTCCTGTTTGATGTATTATCCTCATATATCCAACAGTCTGATTAGCACAGACATATATACTTGAATGTCCTATGGGTAAAGTGACTTTACATCCTAGTTTTCCCTAGATAGTTGTGGTTTACATGTACTGTCCTGGCAAAATTATTAATAATGGCCTTTTTCACATTCATAAGTACCCAAGTTCAGATGATAAATCATAAGACTTGGTATGTCTTGTTTTGTTTTGTTTTTTTGCAGTACGCGGGCCTCTCACTGTTGCAGTCTCTCCCGTTGCGGAGCACAGGCTCCGGACACGCAGGCTCAGCGGCCATGACTCACGGGCCCAGCCGCTCCGCGGCCCGTGGGATCCTCCCGGACCGGGGCACGAACCCGTGTCCCCTGCATCGGCAGGCGGACTCTCAACCACTGTGCCACCAAGGGAAGCCCAAGACTTGGTATGTCTTAAAATGAATTTGCCTTATCTTAATCTCCAACCCTAACCTGCTTCAGACTCAGTCAGTGACACCCCACCATGCAAAACAAAACTCTCAAGTCATTCTGTACTCTTCACTCCCTCTCCCCACACTCACTCAAACCATCCACCAAACCCTGATGATTTTACCCCGTAAATATTTTGTATAATATGCCTCATCTAATACTTCTGCTTTTGTCTTAGGACAGACTCTCAACATTTCCTGCCTGGAATATTAAAAGTGCTCTGGCATTCCAGCTCCCTAAATGTATACTCCAAAATGAAGCTAGCGTAATACACTTCTGAAACACAAACCTGATTATATCATTCTGCTGCTTAAAATTACCTTGGAAATCATCACCCACCAAAAGACTAACTCATCATCTCAAATGAGGCCCCCCGTAACCTGGCCCTTACCTCTCCCTCTCTCCTGGCCTCCCATTCCCCAATTCATGTTTGACAGCCTTGATATCTGGAGTGTTTCCATGCTCCCTGCCTATCAGTGAAGAGTCAGCTTTCTTGTCTTTGCAGCTCATTTTGCATGAAACATCCTGCCAACACTGGGCCTCTTTAACTTAAGTCAACCATCTGTCAAGACGAGGCTCAGTCACTGTCCCTCTTGGGGAGTCTCCTGGGCACTCCCAGAATAGGTTGTATGTTGCTCCTCCAGGCTTCCACAACATACTGTGCACACCACTGTGTTTTCATTCACCGTATAATTTCCTGGAATACTTTATTAATACCTTATGCCTTTTTCTCCCATTAGCGTGCAAGATTCCTCTCTGTCATGTTTATTCCTTTCAGACATTTCTTCTTTAGATCTTTTTCTGTTGTCTTTTTCCAACAAGGCATGTCCTACTTTTAAAATTGAAAGGAAAATATTCCCTTATACTTTGTTTTGGTGAATCTTTTAAAAGAGCCATTGCTACTAATATTATCCTTATTAAAGAGAATGAAACTGAGGCACAGAAGAATGAAATGACTTGACAGAGTGGGGTGGCATATGTGAGACAGAAGAGACAGCCATATAAACTGTGTGGGCAACTGCCCACCGTGCCACTCGCTTGTATAACTTTCCATTTGCATTAAAGATGGGGCACCCAAATCTATTTTATTACTCAGCTTCAATTTTCACTACCTTCCCAAAAGGGAATATTTTTTCTGTATTTAAAGATATCTATTTTTCATACAACATGGTTGTAAACTCAAGCTAACTTCTCCATCTGACGCTAAGCCAAAGAAACAGTTATTTGTACATTCTGATCCTGGTGGAAGAAAGAACGGCATGCCTTTTTCCAACGTGGGCGCCTAGACCCACAACTTCAGGGAATTTGGAGGGTAATTTTAAGTACTGTATATACATTTTGCTTTCAGTGCTGACTTTGAAAACAAATTCCTGGAAGATGTGTGAGACCCTACCATGCTCTATTCCAGAACACTCCTGCTTCTAAACACTACTGGTGCAGGAGAAGCAGTATTTTTCAAGCACAATGGCTTCTCACTCTGAATTTTTAATAGAAAAGCAACCCCCCCCCCCCCGCAAAAAAAAAAGGAAAACACATGGTCTACACTGGCTGTGTATGCATGGCCCGTGCTTCCGGGAGTAATCTGTCGTGTCTGGTAGCAGAGTCCCTCAGGTGCTAATAGAATCCCACGGAATGTTTTACCAACTAGTGAGTGCTGCTTTTAAACCCTTGCTATTCCCACTGCATCAGCTTTTCAAACAACAGTTCTTAACCACATGACACTTGAATTTTACATTCCTTTGATGAGTCCAGTCTACTGACTATCTCCAGATCACTTCTATTTGTTCGTTTTCCACCCTCCGTAGGGCCAGTGTAGTGACACGTGTAATAGCTGTGCAGAAAGACGTGGAAAAAAGGAGATAATGCTCTAAAAAATCGGCAGGTTTCAAGATTCTTTGTCTTTTATGGAGCCAGACTGGTGAGGGATTCTACAACACACTTCCTCTCTTGGGAAGAAGGAAGATGGTTGCCCAGGTTAAAGGATGGGGATGTACCTGGGAACAAAATGCAACAGTGCCTTATCCTAAAGGGTTGCAGAGTTCCAAGAGCTGCCTACAAAACTAAATGGAAAGACAGGGAAGAGAGGCCACTCTTTCCTTCTTCAGTGACAGGATATAATTAATCTAACCTTGAAAACAAGACATAACACAGGTGCTGAGGTCCAAGAAATGAGCTCCAGGGAGCACTACAGAGGCTAGCATTGACTCCTGGAGACAGTCTGCTGCTCTTGCTGGTACTTTCAGTCTGCTGGTTGGGATGCTGGCTCTGCTCATGTTTTCTAAGGGTTGATACTACCAACAAGAAGCATTTTACCTGCCACCCATTCTATCAGCTCATGTTGTTTTTAAAAGCACTGGTTCATAGTCTTTTTTTTTTTAACATCTTTATTGGAGTATAATTGCTTTACAATGGTGTGTTAGTTTCTGCCGTATAACAGAGTGAGTCAGCTATACATATACATACATCCCCATATCTCCTCCCTCTTGTGGTTCATAGTCTTTTGTATTTAATGGGGCAAGATAATTTTTTTTTTAAGAAGGGAGGTGTGTGGATTGACCGGAAGATGGCGGAAGAGTAAGACGCGGAGATCACGTTCCTCCCCACAGATACACCAGAAATACATCTACGCATGGAACAACTCCTACAGAGCATCTACTGAACGCTGGCAGAAGACCTCAGACCTCCCAAAAGGCAAGAAACCCCCCACGTACCTGGGTAGGGCAAAAGAAAAAACTAAACAGAGACAAAAGGATAGGGACGGGTCCTGCACCAGCGGGAGAGAGCTGTGAAGGAGGAAAAGTGTCCACACACTAGGAAGCCCCTTCGCGGGTGGAGGCTTCGGGAGGCGGAGTGGGGGAGCTTGGGAGCCGCGGAGGAGAGCACAGCAACAGGGGTGCGGAGGACAAAGCGGACAGATTCCAGCGCAGAGGATCGGGCCGACCGGCACTCACCAGCCGAGAGGCTTGTCTGCTCGCCCGCCGGGGCGGGCGGGACTGGGAGCTGAGGCTCCGGCTTTTGTCGGAGCGCCGGGAGAGGACTGAGGTTGGCGGCGTGAACACAGCCTGCAGGGCGTTAGTGCACCGCGGCTGGCCGGGAGAGAGTCCGGGGAGAAGTCTGGAACTGCCGAAGAGGCAAGAGACTTTTACGTCCCTCTTTGTTTCCTGGCGCACGAGGAGAGGGGATTAAGAACGCTGCTTGGGAGGGCTCCGGGGACGGGCGCGAGCCGCGGCTGGGAGGGCGGAGCCCAGAGACAGACATGAGACGCTAGGGCCGCTGCTCCCGCCACCGGGAGGCCTGTGTGCGAACACAGGTCACTAGCCACACGCCCTTCCGGGGAGCCTGTGCAGCCCACCACTGCCAGGGTCCCGGGATCCAGGGACAACTCCCCCGGGAGAACGCACAGGCGCGCCTCAGGCTGCAACGTCTCGCCGGCCTCTGCCGCCACAGGCCCGCCCCACACTCCGTGCCCCTCCCTACCCCCGGGCCTGAGTGAGCCAGAGCCTCCGAATCAGCGGCTCTTTTAACCCCGTCCTGTCTGAGCAAAGAACAGACGCCCTCCGGCGACCTACACGCACAGGCGGGGCTAAATCCAAATCTGAGCCCCTGGAAGCTGTGAGAACAAAGAAGAGAAAGGGAAATCTCTCCCAGCAGCATCAGAAGCAGCGGATTAAAGCTCCACAATCAACTTGATGTACCCTGCATCTGTGGAATACCTGAATAGACAACCAATCATCCCAAATTAAGGAGCCCTGTGGATGAAAGGCTCTTGGTGCTGCAGCCAGGAGTCAGTGCTGTGCCTCTGAGGTGGGAGAGCCAACTTCAGGACACTGATCCACAAGAGACCTCCCAGCTGCACATAATATCAAACAGCAAAAATTTCCGAGAGATCTCCATCTCAACGCCAGCACCCAGCTTCACTCAACGACCAGCAAGCTACAGTGCTGGACATCCTATGCCAAACAACTAGCAAGACAGGAACACAACCCCACCCATTAGCAGAGAGGCGGCCCAAAATCATAATAAGTCTACAGACACCCCAAAACACACCACCAGACGTGGACCTGCCCACCAGAAAGACAAGATCTAGCCTCATCCACCAGAACACAGGCACTAGTACCCTCCACCAGGAAGCCTACACAACCCACTGAACCAACCTTAGCCACTGGGGACAGACACAAAAAACAACAGGAACTACGAACCTTCAGCCTGCAAAAAAGGAGACCCCAAACACAGTAAGATAAGCAAAATGAAAAGACAGAAAAACACACCGCAGATGAAGGAGCAAGATAAAAACCCATCAGACCTAACAATTGAAGAGGAAATAGGCAGTCTACCTGAAAAAGAATTCAAAATAATGATAGTAAGGTTGATCCGAAATCTTGGAGATAGAATGGACAATAGAATGGACAAAATGCAAGAATCAGTTAACAAGGACCTAGAAGAACTAAAGATGAAACAAGCAACGATGAACAACACAATAAATGAAATTAAAAGTACTCTAGATGGGATCAATAGCAGAATAACTGAGGCAGAAGAACGGATAAGTGACCTGGAAGATAAAATAGTGGAAATAACTACTGCAGAGCAGAATAAAGAAAAAAGAATGAAAAGAACTGAGGACAGTCTCAGAGACCTCTGGGACAACATTAAACGCACCAACATTCGAATTATAGGGGTTCCAGAAGAAGAAGAGAAAAAGAAAGGGACTGAGAAAATATTTGAGGAGATTATAGTTGAAAACCTCCCTAATATGGGAAAGGAAATAGTTAATCAAGTCCAGGAAGCACAGAGAGTCCCATACAGGATAAATCCAAGGAGAAATACGCCAAGACACATATTAATCAAACTGTCAAAAATTAAATACAAAGAAAACATATTAAAAGCAGCAAGGGAAAAACAACAAATAACACACAAGGGAATCCCCATAAGGTTAACAGCTGATCTTTCAGCAGAAACTCTGCAAGCCAGAAGGGAGTGGCAGGACATATTGAAAGTGTTGAAGGAGAAAAACCTGCAACCAAGATTACTCTACCCAGCAAGGATCTCATTCAGATTTGATGGAGAAATTAAAACCTTTACAGACAAGCAAAAGCTGAGAGAGTTCAGCACCACCAAACAACTGCTAAAGGAACTTCTCTAGGCAAGAAACACAAAAGAAGGAAAAGACCTACAATAACAAACCCAAAACAATTAAGAAAATGGGAATGGGAACACACATATCGATAATTACCTTAAATGTAAATGGACTAAATGCTCCCACCAAAAGACACAGATTGGCTGAATGGATACAAAAACAAGACCTGTATATTTGCTGTCTACAAGAGACCCGTATGCTAACACATATATATGGAATTTAAGAAAAAAAAAATGTCATGAAAAACCTAGGGGTGAAACAGGAATAAAGACACAGACTTACTAGAGAATGGACTTGAGGCTATGGGGAGGGGGAAGGGTAAACGGTGACAAAGCAATAAAGAGGCATGGACATGTATACACTACCAAACGTAAGGTAGATAGCTAGTGGGAAGCAGCCGCATAGCACAGGGAGATCAGCTCGGTGCTGTGTGACCGCCTGGAGGGGTGGGATAGGGAGGGTGGGAGGGAGGGTGACGCAAGCGGGAAGAGATATGGGAACATATGTATATATATAACTGATTCATTTTGTTGTGAAGCTGAAACTAACATACCATTGTAAAGCAAGTATGCTCCAATAAAGATGTTTAAAAAAAAAAAAAAAAAAAGAAGGGAGGTGTGTGAAACCAACATAGATATTTCTAAGTGTTGGTGCTAAAAACTACTACCATTCTTACTACCATCTTCCACCATCCTCAATTCATACAAGAAATAATTTTTCAACATTAAAAATTAGAGGCAGGGTATAAAATCAGGACAAAAAAATGTTTTTTAAATTGTCTAAGTTCTGCCTTTTTAAAACAATATAGTTTGGGGAACCTGCATTTGAAGGTATACCCCCGAATATCTTCTTCACAAAACAATGACAGACATCAGAAACCTCACAAGTAAAGATCCATTGATTTGGCTTAAGAAAGGAGCCCATTTTAGATCAGCTCAGTGCTTTGTGTCCACCTAGAGGGGTAGGCTAGGGAGAGTGTGAGGGAGACGCAAGAGGGAGGAGATGTGGGGTTTTATGTATATGTATAGCTGATTCACTTTGTTATACAGCAGAAACTAACACACCATTGTAAAGCAATTATACTTCCAATCAAGATGTTAAAAAAAAAAGAAAGGAGCACACTTTAACTGAAAATAACAATGTGGTGTAGTGAAAAGACATTAGGACTTGAAGTCAAAAGTCTGAGTTTTGATTCCGAGATCTGACACTTACTAGTGGCAGGGACTTGAGGAAGCTGCTTCTCATCTTGAGTTACTCATTCCACAGTTGTACAATGGGGATGATGATGATGATAAATCATACCTCATGGGGCTTTTGTAATGACAAAAGTTAATCATAGATTTGAAAGTGCTTTCTAAACAGTAAAATAGTATAGACAATTTAGCTATTAATTATTTTTCCAAGGCATAACAGTGGTGGCTTAGATTATCAAGGAGAAAGTGAAGCAAGCCATTGATGAAAGGACCAAGACATATTCTGTGGAGTGACAGTTTCCTTGGCTTTACCGTCTTCAGTGTCAAGACCAAACAGGGAAACTCATCAGGATTATTTTGGAGGCAACCAGAGGACAAGCTCCTCCACATTTATTTCCTCAGCTCTCTAGAGCTGGCTAAACGAGACTGTGCCAGCAAACCAGTAAACACCGCACTGATTTTCTTTTTTTTATAAACACAATTTCAGCTAAAAGACATTTCATAGTTAATGAATTGAATACTGAGCCAATTAGCCAGATCACCTACTTGCTAGCTGTAGCAACATTGATTTTGTGGAAATATTAATTATCTAAAACAAGATTTCCTGCTTAACCTTCAAACAAGCTTAAAATGCACTATTTTACATCACTGCCAAGGTTAAGAGGAAGATGCTTATGATGTGATGATAATTTATATTCCTGGAGTTACCGTTCATTTTAGAGGCATCAAGGCCACCTGGTCAAATGAAAGATACATGTGTGATGCTTAATTTCCAGCAGGAAATGGCAATGACACGCAAGGTGATAAATATGAAGGCTCCACAGATGTAATACATTCGTTCATCTCTAAGTGCCACTCTTTGCCCAAATTACCTACATTTCAGCGATTTAAAAACCTCAACTCATGTAACATTTGTACACAAATGTTTTCTAGCTTCAACATTTGGTTGGCAAACGGTAAATGACATCACACATCTACTGCTATGTAATGATATTTTAAGTTCTTCCCTCTAACCAATTAAAGAAAAAAATGCAAAAATAATAAGAGTGAAAGCTATTTAATTTAAGAGCTTTTACTGAGTGTCTGCTGCCTGTGGAGCACTGTATTACATGCTGGGCTATCAGGATAGGGAAGCCACAGAGCTGCCATCAGGAAACTCATATTCAAGACTTTGCTCCTTCTCATTATTAGGACGTTGGTCACAGAGCAAATCAGAGAAAGAAAGGGGATCAGAACCCAGTGTCTGGGACTCCAAGTTTGGTCCTCTCAGGTAGGAGCATTTCTTCAATGGGCCTTGCATTTTCCACCATGAAGTATTCCATGGACTAATTATTATCTCTATTATCTGCCAACGGGACAACTAAATGAATATTTTAAAAAACAGCTCACTGGGCTTCCCTGGTGGCACAGTGGTTGAGAGTCCGCCTGCCGATGCAGGGGACACGGGTTCGTGCCCTGGTCCGGGAAGATCCCACATGCCGCGGAGGGGCTGGGCCCGCGAGCCATGGTCACTGAGCCTGCGCGTCTGGAGCCTGTGGTCTGCAACGGGAGAGGCCGCAACAGTGAGAGGCCCGCGTACCGCAAAACAAAAAACAAAAAACAAAAAAACAGCTCACTTACAAAAGGTAATAAACAGCACTCCTATAAACTTCATGGTTTTTTTTTAGAATACACTAACTAGGCCCTGATTAGCTGTGGCAAACAGTGGGTCTTATTTTATAAACCAAGCACATGACAGCTGTTCATCAGGAGTGGTCGTAACAGCCCTCTGATCAAAACGTTACATGCATACCTGACAACAAAGGAAATAAAGTCTTTGGGAGATCTCCTCTCTCCTCCTGCAGAACATCTCTTCCCAAAGCAAAGCACGTTTATCTTTGTCTCTGAGGGCTTTTTTTTGCATGTAAAGTGTTGAAATGTCAAGGTTGCTATCCCTACTAGCATCTCTTTGGGACCCCTGCTTCCATGTAGAGTAACTTACTAGTCTGCTTATCCAACAAAAATGTACTGAACAAAGCAAGGCACTGGTAAACTTTCTAGTGGGGTTGATGAGCAATAGACAAACTGGTAGATACAATTATAGACTCTTATTAGGGAAAATGTAAAGAAAATCAACAGGATATTGAAAAGATAGGACTGAGGAAAGCCACTTTAGCCAGCATGGCAAAAGTAGTTGATATCAGGATTTTGCACCAAAAAAACAAAAATGACCCTTATTGTGACTGTGGACTTTAACTCTGATCTGGAAGAAGTGGTGACAAGAGATGCCTTGTACCATCTCATGGGGGGTTAGGAAGGGGAGGGGGAGTAAGATTTATTGCTACAGACAGGAGATAAAATTCTGGGAGGTTCTTACTTTCCATTGCCCAAATCCCTAACCTCATGAAATGTTTTCTCTTTCGCTGGTGGTTTGTCCTTTCCAGCACCCAGTATTGCTACTTTCTCCGTCTAGGGGCACAGTGCTGTTGTGGAAAGAATAGGCACTAAATATTTGTTTTGATCAGGTTTAAATTTAACACACGCTTGTTTACTTCTTGGCTAATGAAGGAGGAATTACTGAAGAAGGAATGGGGTTTCTCCAGGTGGCACTTGCCTTATAAATCTATGGGATGACCTCTGAGGGTACCTGTTTACTAGAGACAAAGACAGACAGAAAGACAGAGGACCTTCTATACATCTATGCACAGATATAAAAACTCTGTGTAACATAACGACATTTAATGACATCTAATCATATTCAACTGACAATAATTTAAAATTATTAAGTGAAATTAAAAACACAAATGAGACTATTAGAGCAGAACCTGATCAGCCGTCAACGTCATGAAAACAAATAGCTTCACTTTTCTCCTCTACACCAGAAACTTTGCAGATATTTCCTAATTCTTCAAACAACCAAGTGAGGCAGGGAAACCAGAAAGAACATCAGCGGCATCAGGTGAGCTCTGTTCTCGAGCTACTATCATGACTTCCTTAGCAACTTCAATCTTATTCTCTCATCCTTTGCAGAAATTTGGTGTTGAAAAATAAGACTAGTGATACTGAAATCCTGAACTGCACTCAGTGCGGTCTCTTACTGGCCAAAGAACAAAGCACAACTTCACCTTTTCACCCACGGATGCAAGTGGAGGTTGGTTAACAATATGACATCCAGAAAAAAAAGAGTCTGGCTCTTTTATTAGTATCACACTCCAAACTCAGTTTGGAGTTTCTTGGCAAATTGTTTCCTCTGATGGAGATGCATTTTCACTGCAGTAGAAATAGAAGAGCGACAGTATGGTGTAGTGATGAATCAGGCAAGTATTGAAGTCAAATGACCTGGAATCTGCTCCTGGCCTTTCAACTTCCTAGTTGAGTGGACTTTGGCTAGTCATTTAACTTTTTCATACCTCTGCTCTCTCCTTTGTAAAATGGGAATATCGAGAGTACCAGTGTCTAGAGTTGAGACAGGATTAAAAGACAATTCATATCTGGCTGCCTGGAACATGCAAATCAAGTAAGAATTGTTAGCTCCTGTTGTTATTATAGGTGGTTGGTTGGGGATGTGTGAACTGATGATCGGACTTACAGAAAGCTCCCACTGTACTGAACATGATGTAGATTTCAAGGCACTGAGCATGTTTTACAGACGCACATATATGAGAATTTTGCTAATCTTTAGCCAGTAAACAGATACACTTCAAGGTCTTGAGGTAAAATGCAGAATAAATAAATAATCTTCACTCTACTCACTCCTTATCACCATCTTCTACTCTGCTGTATTCACCTCTTTCTGCTCTGTGTACTCCAGCCATACAGGTGGGTCTTCTTTGATTCCCCTAAATGTGCCACATTCTATTCTACCACAGTGCCTTTGCACATCCTGTATTTTCTGTCTGGAAAATGCTTCCTCTTGAGTCCTTACATATCCTTCAGATCTCAATTAGAGTCCCTTCCTCAGGGGAAATTACCATCTGTCTAGGTCAAAGTATCAATACCATTTTTTTTCCCATTTACCTCAGTGGATGATTACATAATTCTTGTGTAATTACTTGATGAACACCCCCTGCCCCCTGTTAGAATGTGAACTCTAAGAAGAGGGACTGGGTCCTGTTTTCTTTCCTTTCTCAGCAAAGAATGGATACTCCAAAAAAATTCTGAACTAATGAACACCATATACAGCCTGTGTTTTCTCCTCTGCTGAAATGCCTTCCTCTTTTCTCCGCACCCCTCCATTTTGCCTCTCCTTGAACAACAATCTAACCAACTACCTTATAAACAAACACCACTTTCAGGCCATCGCTCCATTCCGTCTCCGCTGCTGCTTATTCTGTCCTTTGTTCCTTAGAAATCAAGACTTCAACCTTCCTAATACTCACCACACTTGAGGTTACTTCTCCAGTATCTGTCTTCCCTGCTGGATGTAAGTTTCATATTTGTCTAGTGCATTGATGTGCTCCCGATCATCTAACACAGCACTTACTACCTAGTTGGTATTCGTTAAGTATTTATGGAAAGAAAGAAAAACAAACACACAAAGGAAGTCTCCACACTGAATATTGATAACTCAATTTTTTGCAACACATGTACTTGGATGATGTGGTAGTACTTCCCAAAGGTACTTAATTTTTCAAATATGCAGGAGGATTAATAATTTCCTAATAGTATACATAATTACTTAGCAGAAATCTCAGGTTGTGACTACTGAGGTTGAATTATATGCAGGACCAATGGTTGTTTAGAGTATAATGAAGCTTAGTATCTTAGAGAGACCAATTGCTAACTGTTTTTGAAACCTTGGAACATCTTCCATGTTTAATGCTCAGTAAAATGTAAAAACGTGAATACAGTTGGATTTGGAGGGTGTACACCGACCAGTGAGAGGGCCAGACAAAACCACCCTAGTATCGGAGCATTTGCAGATGAAGTACCGGAGTACTTGTAGACAAAGGAGATAAGAAAGCACAGTATTCATGTATCTATGTACATTCTGTACATGAACAGGTAAAGGCATGTTGATAAACATACAAATTATATTTCCCTGGCATATTTCATTCTCACAATTTTAAAATACTATCATTATGCTTCTTCTGAGGACACTGGTGTTGAGAGGAGTGTGGAAACTTTCTCAAGGTCACACAGCCTTTCGGTGGTAGATACAGAGAATGTCAGCTCCAAAGGCAAAGTGGGGGTTGTAAGGTCTAAGCAAATTTAGGAGAAATCACTTATTATAAATTACTCTATTGGAGATAAGAAAACTGACATTTCAAAATAAACGCTGGGTCAGCAGTATTCTCTGTTCTGAGAAAACCCACTACGGACCGTTTAAGCTGTGCAAATATACACCAATTACCTCCACACAGTTTTTGGAAGAGTTAGAAGTGGAGATGCGCTGGCCAATGTTAAATGGTCTGGTTGCTTATTCAGTAGTTATCCTAGGACTTCGATGCCTTAGAGAAAATTATTTCTCTGTGGATTTAGAGTTTGCCTGTCCTGTAAGATAGTGATTGCTCGTAAGAAATTGCAAGCATTCTTCCTTGAGAGGTTGACGAAAACAGAACTAAGACTCTGAGGAGTAAGAAAAAAAATGAGTTCTTCCTCAAATTTGAGGAAACAGTAAATTAGGTTGTCAAGGCTCCAAATGTGATGTTATTTAAGATTACATAGCTCAGAATTTATCAATTTAAAATTTTATATAACACATCCAAAGGCAATATGCTTTGCTTACAGGAAAGTAAGATGGAGTCTACAGTTAATATGATATATGCATTATATTTCTTTGACCTTATGATGCTATTAATGGATACTTTTGATTGCAAAACTTGCTACAAAGCTACAGTAAACAACACAGTGTGGTACTGGATAAGAACAGACATATAGATCAGTGGAGTAGAAATTAACTCTTATACTTAGAGTCAATTGATTTTTGACAAGAGTGCATGACCATTCAATGGAAAAAGAATCATTTTTTCATTAACGGTTCTGGGACAAACAGATATCCGCATGCAAAAGAATACATTTGAAAAAAATTAAAAAGAATGAAGTTGGATTCCAACTTCAACATATCCAAAAATTAACTCAAAATGGATCACAGGCCTAAATTCAAGAGCTAAAACTACAAAACATTTTATTAGAAAACATAGGAGTAAATTTTTGTGACTCTGGATTAAGCAATGGTTTCTTAGATATGACATCAACAGCACATGTAACATTGTATATATGTGCCACATCTTCTTTATCAATTCATCTGTTGATGGACACTTGGGTTGCTTCCATGTCCTGGCTATTGTAAACAGAGCTGCAATGAACATTGTGGTACATGACTCTTTTTGAATTATGGTTTTCTCAGGGTATAAGCCCAGTAGTGGGATTGCTGAGTCGTATGGTAGTTCCATTTTTAGTTTTTTGAGGACCCTCCATACTGTTCTCCATAGTGGCTGTACCAATTTACATTCCCACCAACAGTGCAAGAGGGTTCCCTTTTCTCCACATCCTCTCCAGCATTTATTGCCTGTAGATATTTTGATGATGGCCATTCTGACCGGTGTGATTGTGAATAACCTACGCTAACACATATATATGGAATCTAAAAAAAAAAAAAAAGGTTCTGAAGAACCTAGGGGCAGGACAGGAATAAAGACGCAGCCGTAGAGAATGGACTTGAGGACACGGGGAGGGGGAAGGGTGAACTGGGACAAAGTGAGAGAGTGGCATGGACATATATACACTACCAAATGTAAAATCGATAGCTAGTGGGAAGCAGCCGCATAGCACAGGGAGATCAGCTTGGTGCTTTGTGTCCACTTAGAGGGGTGGGATAGGGAGGGTGGGAGGGAGGGAGACGCAAGAGGGAGGAGATATGGGGATGTACGTATATGCATAGCTGATTCACTCTGTTATACAGCAGAAACTAACACACCACTGTAAAGCAATTATACTCCAATAAAGACGTTAAAACAACAAAAAAAGCACATGTAACAAAAGAAAAATTAGATAAATTGACTTCATCAAAATGAAAACCTTTGTAGTCGAAATGACATCGTTAAGGAACTGAAAAGACAACATATAGAACTGGAGAAAGTATTTGCAAATCATGTATCTGCTAAGGAACTTGTATCCAGTATATATAAAGTAATGTTACAGCACAATAATGGAAAGCCAAATAACCCAATTAAGAAACAGGCATAAGATTTGAATATATATATCTCCAAAGACAATATTACCAATAGTCAGTAAACACATAAAAAAGTTGTTCAATACATTCGCCCTTAGAGAAATGCAAATTAAAACCAGAGTAAGATATCACTTCACACCCACTATGACAGCTAAAATAAAAGACAGGCAATAACAAGTGTTGGTAAGGATATGCAGAGATTGGGACCCTCATACACAGTTAGTAGATTATAAACGTACACAGCCAATTTAGAAAATAGTTTGGCAGCCGCTCAAAATGTTAACATAAAGTTACCATTCGACCTAGCAATTCCACTCCTAGGAAGATAACTGAAAGAAAGAAAAACATGTGTCCACATTGAAAAATCCGTAAATCAACGTTTGCAGCAGCATTACTCAGAACAACCAAAGAGTGGAAACAACCCAAATGTCCAACAACTGATGAATGGACAAACAAAATGGTCTTTTTCCATACAATGGCCTATTATTTGGCCATATAAAGAAATGAAGTACTGTTACACATGACAACATAGATGAACCCTGCTAACATCATGCTAAGTGAAATAAGGCACAAAAGGCCACGTACTGCGTGATACCACTTATACAAAATGGCCAGAATGGGCAAATTCATAGAGACAGAAATTAGGTTACTGGTTGTCCAGTGCTGGGCGGAATGAAGAATGACTGTTAACGAGTACAGGGATTCTTTTTAAGATGATGAAACTGCTCTGAAACTAGACAGTGGTGATGGTTATACAACTTTGTGAACAGGTTAAAAACTAACTAAATTGTACATCTTAAACTGTTGAATTATATAGTATGTGACATATCTTAATAAAATTGTTACTGAAAAAAGATGGTACTGGAAGTCAGAGGCAATGCTTTAACGAATTTTGTTTTTAAAAGAGAAACACTAAAAAACAAGTACTCAGGTCAGGGAAATAGACTATTTTAGAGGAAACAGTACCTCATAGGGTAGTAAAGGCCAAGGCACTTCTGCTTCTCTTATATTTTTACATGGGCTGATTCATATATTCATTCAGCATAATTTATTCCACAAGGATTTATTCAGCACCTATTCATAAGTACCTGTCCTCTGGGTGGTAACGTTTGAATACAATAGGAGAAAGCAATCGCTGAACTTAAAATTAAGAAAATCCATTTGTTGACTCCCTCACATCCCCTAACCCCTATTAAATAAATCTGTGCTGCTTAAAAGATAGTCTATAAGGCATAATTAAACTAAACTTTATGAGGTCAAGCTAACAGACTGCTCACAGCACAAGACTGCATCGAATTTGGGGTGGGAGAGAAGTAAATGCTATGAAAAAAAAAATTGAAACGCTAAAGATATACAACAATGCAAATATTTCGCAGCAGATCAACACTGTAAATATCATTAGTGTGTACCCTAAATACACGTATCAGGAATAGATTACTGACTGGCAACACCATCCGTCAAGGGTTTAGCGGCTAGTACAGAATTGCATCTCTGGTAAAATATCTAACAGAATAATTTAGCTCTTGGAAAAACAGACACACTCACACACACTCACACACACGTGAACGCACACACACATGCACACACACCTTATCATGATGCTCCTGAGTTTGAGATTTAACCTCTGAACCCTAAAGCATTTGTTCTCTCCAGGGACCACATATTACAGCTGTGAAGTAAAAACCAGCCAGCGTGGTGCATAAAATACATGTCCACTAGGAGCCAACTGGCTTGTTCTGATTAGAGGCTACTTAGTGAAAGGTGCTGATTGGGAAGGCAGCAGAATCGGGCCCTTGATAGCACAGGGGCTTCTTTCTGCAGCCAGAAATGTCATAACACGAATCGTAACAATGCATGAGAGACCACAGTAGAACTGTTACAGACACAGGTTGGTCAGATACTCTAAATGGGATAATAGCTAGTTTCTAGGACTGTAGAGTGCCAGACAAAAAGGTCAAATTCAGGGAAAATGACCTAGAAAAAAAAAAGTCCAAAGAGAGGGTCTAGGGGCCAAAAAACAACTCAGAATCACTTCAAATCATTACACTATGGAGAAAGGGTCAATTCCACCTATTTTATACCGGGCTATTCCAAGAGATGGGCAGAAATGTGCTGGCAAAAAGAAAAGCTTACTCTGAACTTCTGCAGAGTACTATCTTTTTCCAGTATTTCATCAAATCATACTACACAAAGATTAAAACCCCTTTTATGCTCCCCAGAGGAAAATACAAAGCGTGACACAAAACTTGCCCAGATTATTCCACATTTAATCAAGGCCGTCCCTCTCAATACTTTGCTTCCTAATACAGTTCAGTTACAAAAGTACCTGACTTCGGTCTCACTCCTAGGTGGTTTTATTTTTTCCTTGATGAAGGTGGTCAGGAAAGAAAAGATCTACTAGTTTCCTACCATGGCCATAAACAAGTTACCACAAATTTGGTGGCTTTAAACAAAAGAAACCTATTCTCTCACATTTTGAAAGCTATTAGTCTGAAATCAAGGTGTCGGCAGGGCTGTGTTCACCGCCAAGGCTCTAATCCTCCCTGGGCTCTTCCAGCTTACGCTGGCCATTGGCAATCGTTGGTGCCCCTTGGCTTCTTCTCTCCAACCTCTGCCTCCATGGTCACAGCGCCTTCTCCTCTGTGTGTCTCCTCTTTTGTCTCTTGAAAAGTCCTTGCCATGGAAGGCAGCTATGCTAACCACGATACCACCAAGGCCTCGGCAAGGACCTTGCCATGGGATTTAGGGTCCAAATGCTTAACTCTGGATGATCTCAAGATCTTTAATTTAATTACATCTCTAAAGACCCGTTTTTCCAATTTGTTCCACAACTGCGTTTTCACTCATCATTCGTTGCCTCTTGGTATAATGCAATTTTCCAAAGCGTTTTCCATTTTTGCCAACAGTCTTCCCAACGACAGGTTCTAGGTGCATGTATCTTGTACTAAATTATTATTCTAACCACTACAGGTGGTCAATTAGATTCTGAATTTGAACCATAATCTCTCACATAAAAACTCTTGAAAAAGAATGCGATACGATGAGAGTGTTCTCTAGGTCGACACCTTCTCCCATTCAAAAACTGCTGCCTCTTTCAACTAACTGGTGACACCTAACTGATGGTAGACCAAAACTTCAAACTTACAGCGCAGTGATGGTCAGATTTCATCCTCATTGTCTAAAAACTAAACTTGCAAAACAATCAAACAAAATTATTTTAATATTTAGTGACTGAATTATTCCAACAATAAAACAAAAAGGGATGACATTTTAGTAACATTACTTTAAAAAAAAAGATACAAAGTGTTAATTGTTTTTAACTTGGTGATTTCTTTTAAAGCCCTGACTCATCAAGCCTGTATAAACACCTATCTGGTCCTGGTTGCCAATTTTAATGTGTACTGTATTCTTAAGAATGCTCCTGAATTTTAAAAAATTCTCTATACTTCATTGACTTAGTCATGAACTACTCTTTGTCAGACCGCAAACTGGACTGCAGGATGACTGAAGGAAATATACCTAATAAACGGATAGCTACAATTAACTAGCATCTGTACATTACAGGTTTTGTGGAAGAGACAGAAAAAAAAAATACAAGTGAGAATAATGCTGTGTATTTGTGAATTTCAACTCTTTGTACCACATCTCACAACTGCCCACACCACTAAGAACCAACAGCACACCTATGTACTAACTAGTTCTGCATTATGAAATTTTCAACACACACCAATTGTCACCATTCTTTTCAGTACTATGGTAAGTAGCAGACAATACTTACTAAAAACATTATTTCAGAAACTCAGCAAGTTTGGGTTTGAATTCTTCTAACTATTCAAATGAGAAAATTTTAATTCTTTCATGGAGGATCAAAGCCCTTCATCGATAAATGTTAGCAGCTTTGCAATTCAAATACTTCTTAGTTGATCAAGTTTTAATTCATCTAAATATTCACAAACTATTTATCCAAACAGTCGTCCACCAACATTTTATTGCTCAGAAACAAAAGTCTGCCTATTTAAGCAGCTGGCCTTCCTGATTAAAAATCAGTCAAGTCAGTCCTGAGTTTGGCCATCTATCAAACTCCCAGTTATTGTTCTGATTGCACATTTTATTCTTTGGCTATGAAAGATAAACTAAACATTAAAAGCAATGAACATTTGAAATTTACTGTGAATAACTGCAATGATCAAGACTCAAAAACCAGGTTGCTGGGCTTCCCTGGTGGCGTAGTGGTTGACAGTCCACCTGCCGATGCGGGGGACACGGGTTCGTGCCCCGGTCCGGGAAGATCCCACATGCCGCGGAGCAGCTGGGCCCGTGAGCCATGGCCGCTGAGCCTGCGCATCCGGAGCCTGTGCTCCACAACGGGAGAGGCCACAACAGTGAGAGGCCCGCGTACCGCAAAAACAACAACAACAACAACAACAACAACAAAAACAGATTGACAAAAGCCCCAGTTGGAGTACAGTAAAACATTCTAAATTTAATATATTCATCTTTATTACCATCATCACAATTGTCAGAGGGTACCTAAGTTAAGGAGAACTCAGACAAGGCTTACTTTAGTACCCATAAGAAAGATCTTTTTCAACGATGTTATCTGATCAGCTACTGTTCATCAATGTGATATTTTCACCATAAAAACTGTTGACTGCACATAACTGATAAACCAAAATTAATCTCAGAATGGATTGGTTTATTGAGTTCTCTCTCTCTCTTTCTTTCTCTCTCTCTCTCTCTCTCTATATATATATAGAGAGAGGTCATAGAAGGCCAATATGGGGTGGTTTTTGCACCTAAAGTTCCCTTTCATTTATCATCTTCATCCTTCTTTTTTCTTCCTTTTCCTCTTCTATTCCCTTCCTCATAATACAAGCTCAGGAGGTACACATGCAGGGTTTGAATAGAGTGTACCAATCTAGTTTCTTTTCCCACCTCATGCGAGGTACCAACAGAGATCAGCATATCCATCGCTTCCTTCAAAAGAACACCACCTCGCCCACAGCCAAGACCATGCCAGTTTCCCTACAGCAGGCAGGCGACTTGATTTTGTTAAGTGATTTAATTTTACTGTAAGCAATTTGGAGGTACTTATGTATGAATTATAGTCATCCCCAGCAGGAGATGAGTAGTATTAAGTCTTCTGTTTTGAAGATCTGAACTGTTATAAAACAGCTGAACTTCTTCCAGGAAGAAGGCCCCAAACAGTGTTTATGAAGCAATCAGTTTGACAGGCTAAAATCTGAGAGTTATTGGATTAGTCTCTTGGAAGCCCTTCTTAACAATCTACATTTAAAGTACATCTTTTTTCACAGGTGGGGGAGGAATAATACAGGAGTAAAAAAACTTATAATAACATGTCATTTACTGCTTGGGGATATAAAGTTTGCCAACTCACAGTTATTTATCATAAAATATCAATATTCAGAATGTTTTACAACCTACTAGCAATAAACTGGAAATTTGCATATTAACTTTTAGAGCAGAAATATTGTTATTAATTATTCTCATTATGGAACCTGAAACCAATTATATTAAAATTTGAGCCACAAATGTATGCATAATTGTGGTACACAACATTATGGTTTTAGATATTAACAGCAAATCAACATTATGACAGCATCAGGAAGCCTATAACTAAAAAATTAAAAACAAACTAATGATGGAAGTACTATATGAAAGGTTGTAAACACATTGAAAAATCCAAGTTTGTGTCTACAAAAGAAACATTTTATTAATCACCCAAATCTATAGTTTGAACATGAATTCCACGAGGAAAGTGTAGTTTTAGCTGTCATGAGGGAACTATGCATGTCAAATACCATGTAATGAGCATCTGCTCAAAAGTCAGGTAGCCAGATTCCTATGCTGGGTCCTCTCCCTTCCACTGCACCCTTGGTGAAAATTATCTCATTTCACTAATCTGCAGATTCTTTACCTACGAAAGAAAAATAATGACTGTACTTCCTTGGGTTATGTTGAGAACTAAATGGGATAACGCTTCCAAAATGCTTAGCCTCATCTCCGACCTACAGTAATCAAATCATAATAAAAATTATAACAATAGCTAACAGTTATTAACCCCTAATGTGTGCCAGACAATGATCTAGGAATTTTAGGCAATATTAATTTATGTGATCTTCACAATAAAGGAGGTAGAGTTATTAACCCTATTTTATGGATAAAGAAACTGAGGCAGAGAGAAGAACCTTGTCCCAGGTCACAGGGTTACAGGATAAATTGAATTTCAACCCAGGGAACCTAACTCCAGGGCTTGTGCCCTTACCCCCTATACCTAAGTGTTTAATAAAGGTTAGTTATTATTCTTATTTTAAAAAGACAGAAAAAGGAGGGGAAAAGAGGGGAAGAGAAGAAAAGACAGAAGGAAAATACAGAAGCAGCTTTTTCATCATTTTCTCATGCTAGGAATTATTCTGGGCTTTTGCATATGCTTTATAATTTAATCTTCATAACACCCTAAGGCGGAAGTATGGTTATCCCCAGGGCTCTGATGAGATGTCTCAGTTCTAGCAACATTATAAGACACATAAAGTGGAATGGAGCAATGGACAACATTCCATTCTACCTAAACTTAGGCAATATAGTATCTCAGTTTCTCAAGCCCACGTTCACAAATTTTTTAAACAGTGACTTGGGTATTTTATAAGCGTGTAAGTGTAGATTACAACTTACTTAAAAAAATCCACATCTATATGTCAGTGAACAAAACTGCCTTGTTGCCTAATCGTGTAAGGTGATTCTCAAGCAGATTTGGATTGGGATGCTTGGCTGGGAAGTAGGTAGGTAGGGTGACAGAGCTGTAGCGCTTCATTCTGTATAGACACAGCCTCTGAAAAAATCCCCACCATGAAGCAGTGAAAGTAATGAACTGAAATTCCTTCTACTCCTGGCCTTATCTTCTGATTCAGGTACCTACGTAAGAGTTAAAGAACATTCAACTTGCTTTACCCCTTGTGAGAAGGGGAGGTTAAAGGAAAGCTATTCCTAAACACTTCATTGAAGCTATATATACTCTCGCGCCAGGTTTTCAGGATACAAGTAAACTTTGATGGCATGTTTTAACATATGATGCCCCAACACATACCCTTATCTGGAAGTAGGATGGGGATTGTCTTCTGCACAAACTCAAGGTGGAAATACTTGCATCTACCTCTGAAGCACTCCCAAAGGACTGCCAGAAAGTCCTTAAATGCAGTGGTTCAACTCATACCCCACACATGGCCTGATGACTTTAACATCCAATCCTTATAACTTATTCATTTATTCAACATTATTGCAAGTTTACTAAATGCCAGGCGCTGGGTAGACCCTGGTAAATTAATCAATCAAGTTTGCTAGCCCAAGGTGAAACAGTAGGACTAGATGGTAGAAGGGGCATTGGTAGTCTACTATTAGAAACAGGCTAAATGACAGAAAGAGAAGTGATTGACCCTGGCTTAATATTGCAAGGGGACTGAAAACAAAATGTGCTCCAAATTACATTACAATACTCTAAGCTCATGAAAATGTCCACACCTTATCAAGAGTGACTTCAATTATGCTCTGCCTGTTTAATCAAGGAAAGTTTTCTGTCCTAAGAAAAGCAGGGGTTCTTAGAGGCATCATCTCCATTAATTAGATTCTTTGCTTATGTGAAAAATTCATTTTTTAAATGCTAAATACAAGAGATTATCAAATTCTGTCTACAAAAGCAGTATGAAAATATTTTTTAAATAAATCATAAATGATGTCTACCTTATCAAATTATCGTGTGGATAAAGTTACAGAAGGTATATAAATGAGATTTGAAGGTGTAACATGTTAGATGAAGGGATTTTTTTTCTTATAAATCAAAGTGAGTCCAACACAGGCACAAATCAAGGTGTGCTGGATAGGAGCTGAAGCTGCCATTCCTTGGTTCTCACTTATTAATTATGTAAATAACAAGTAATTCAGTAACTTCAATCTTCAATTTAATTTTTTTTTATTTTAAGATACAGGCCAGGAAACCTTTAAGGTCCGTTTCAGCCATAAGATCATATGATTAAAAATGAAGAAATAGTCTTACTTGCGTATTATAGTTCAGTAAGTATGGTCAAAAGGCAACATCTTTTTCCCTCAATGATTATGAAAATGCTTGGGAGAAAGCAATTACTCGGTAACATTTAAAAGATGTCATTGTCATGCTCCACCTTATATCAATGAAGAAAAACATTTTATTCTAACCAATTAAAAATGATTTTTGAATAGAGGCAATGTCTTTTAATTTTTTTTTTTAATTTAAAAAGGACAGAAAAGAAAGGTCTAGAAACTATATGTTAACTATCAAAATGCTAGACTCCGGAAAATGACTAGAATAGAAAGGGTGCAGGTTTACAAAAAAAAATACATCCTCCCCCAAAATAACTTTATACATATATTGTCTTTGTTGTGTCACTGAATAGGCAATTAATAAAGCAATTTGTTTATTCCTACATATAAATTATTCTAGACTCTGGAGATATAAGGATGGATAAGATAGCCTCACCTCTCTTACAACTTAGATTCTATCATAGAAGTCAAATAATGAGGAAAAAGAAATACACAAAATCATTCCAGATCATAGTGAGTCCTAATGATTGAAAACGATGTTGTTATGTAGAAAAGTAGAGGGCAACAAAAAGGTAGGCAGAAGACAGGAGAAGAAATGGAAGGAACTGCTTCTTAGGTTAGACATGGTGATATGGAAACTTTCTCTTAGGAGGTCACACCTAAATTGAGAACTAAGGATCATAGGAAGTGAGCGTGTGAAAGATCAGGAAAAAAGCAAATAAGGCAGAGGGAGTGAAAGTATCAAGGACTGGTGCAAAAGATAGGTTGTCATTTTTGAGAAATGAAAACAAGACCATGGTAATGAATTTGAGATTTAGTCTAAGTGCCGTAGAAGGCATAAAGCGGGAAAGTAGAATGGTCTCATTTACATGTTTAAAAGATTACTCTGGCTGTTTTATGATAAATGGTTAAGGAAGATCTGGACAAGATTCACAGAGACCAGGTACAAGCGGATGTTGTAGAAATTGTCCATCTTGATTTCAGCAAGGCATCTGGCAAAGATTCTCATTACTCTAAGAACAAGTAGGAGATACTGAGGTTCAAGTATAGTATGTATGGGTAAATGTGTAGCTAATTGAACACGAGCAGGTGAAGGATATTGATTTATCAATTTAATCTCATTTTATTGGACATTCTCTACTGGCAGGCTGCCCTGTCCTGGTCAACATTTTGTATCAATTATTTGAATGGACACACGCTTATCACATTTTCTGCTGACACTGAAGTAAAAGGATCAGTATGTCAGATTTTAAAAAAAAGATTTAAAACAATTTCAACTGTGATGGAACAAAGGGTCACAACACAGAAGGTGAATTTAATAGGAGTAAATACAAAATTCTGGATTTCGGTATTAAAACAACACAATTGGGTAGCTCTGGATTAATAGCCATTCATGAAAAATCAATCCTCTAATTTTATATGAAAAAGTTGAAATATGAGACTGGGGTTTTAAAAAAAAGTAAATATCAATGTCAGCCCCATTCATCAAAAGAGAAGCTCACATCGTGGGATACTACTGTTCCCACTGTCCTCTGCAAAGTCAAGGCACACGCATAGAGTTGGGTACAGACATTTCTACAGGGTCACAGTTTAATAGATAATTGAATAAAATTGTGTTGTGAAGAAGATGGTTGTGGATTGAGTACCTGGAGAAGAAAAGAATTATGGGACAAGGAACATGAACATATTTTCACGTGTCTGAACCTAACCAGAATCATAGAGTAAAAGCACTGGGAGTGAAGGTGAGAGAGATTTAGATACTTAGCCCAATTTTAAGGAAGAGATATTGTCCTTGGTTTTGTGTTTTTGAACCAGTACAGCAATCACAGGTCAGGATGCTTTGTGATGAAAAGGTGAGCTCTCTATCTTCAGAATTTTTCAAGCTGAATGCTTATCAGCTGACGATTCTGAGGGTGGCAGGATGTTAGGCATAAGAAGTGCTTGATAAGCAGGATGGATTCCAAACTCAGGCACCTCAACCACAAAACGAGTGGCAGAGCTTTTACTTTGGCTAAACTATTCTATTTAAATGACTATCCCTGCATATGAGATTCTATCTTTCCAATATTTTTAGTAGTAGAAATGCCTGGACTTCTACAAAAGGAGAGCCTTAAAAGTTAGTCATTTGTTTTTTAAATGTCATAAATTAGAAAAGCAAAAGGTTGTTAATGCTATGTTCATCTCTTTTTCTGTTCCTGTTATTGTTACCGTTTTTAAAAAAATTTCCTACACTGTGAAATCCAAAAATCAATGAAGTACAAGAGTAACTGAATACAGAGATTTCCCTACTCTGAGAGTCTATGATTATTTTCTAAAATGAATCCAACAAAATCTATTTGTTAAAAATATAGATACCACATTTGTGTTAAACCAAAAGAAATAAACACTTTGGTTCTGTAGCACTCAATCAGACATATCCTCCTATTTTTCTGCTCACCTCAGACTATTTGGAAGACTACTGCAGAAGACATTCACGAAGAAAATAAGCCTGGTATCCCATATATACCTAATACTTAGAAAATTCATTTCTCAACTCATCAAAATGCCACCAAACAGCAATAAGAAATTAAGTACTGAATATTAGGTATATCTGATATTGAGTTTCTGGAGAGGATTTTGTTAGTGAGAATATCCTACAGCGTTACTGCCAACAGACTTTGTAATTAGGAAAGCTTCGACATTCATGCACTGCTATATGAGTTGGGATTTTACACAAGGAAATACATGATCATAGGCAAATACATAAACCCTTAAAAATACCGCTGAACATCAATCCTTCAAGGTGTCTATACTCAATGTGTACTCACTGCTCTTGCCTGTGGATTTTATTTTCAACTTGCGATCTCTAAATTCCACTATCTTTCACATGCTCATGAACTTTCATTAGCTGATAATCCTAAAAGATTGCAATTTGCTTTTTAAATGTTCTAAACCACAAATATAAAAGGTAAAGCTTTGATTGCCTTTACTTTTTATTTTTTGCAGTTGCTTTTAAATTTTTCCTTTTCCTTCAAATAAGAAAAAGTATTAGAGAATTATAGGATTAAGAGACTACCAAGCTTTTTTCTTTTCCAACTGTGAGCTTTATGGCCAAATCGCTTGTCACCTGGACTATTAACTTACTGGTAATTCAACTGCTTGCTTATACATATTCACTTTAAAATGTGTGTGTGTGTGTGTGTGTGTGTGTGTGTGTGTGTACGTGCGTGTAATTTGTTGTACATGTAAACTTATACGTGTATAAATTTGAGTGTATGTGAATTTATGTGTATAGAGCATCATATAACCAAATTATCTTATAGTCAAACTATCTCAACCCTTATAAAAGCAGAAGAATACATCTTCCCATTCAGATTTACAGTTTACCCTACAATGAAAGATATTTTGCAAATATGAAAGAAGGGTAAAGAAGATCAACATGAAAACGTAAAATCTGTTTGGTGTTTTAAGATAAACTGTTTTAAAGGCTGATTGGTACAAGGCACAAAAACTCCAAGTCACATTTGCAGCAGGATATAATTGCTACTTACAAGCAAACTGAAGCTTTGCTTCTCTGCTAACAATTGTTCCAAATGAGTTTGTTGCTCTGCACTGGTACGTTCCAGCGTCTTGGGTTTTATTGGGGTTATTGATCAACAAGCTGCCTTCAACAACACTGTAGCGGAAATCCATACCAATGTCAACATCTGTTCCATTTAACTTCCACCTATAGTATAAAAATGCCAGTAGATAAAGCCTTGTAATATTAATCAATAATTCTGAGTTGTCTAAAATACATAAAAACTATGAATCGCATGAAATATCATCTGTGACTGTTTTTTAACCATGGTAAAAAAAAAAAAATTAGAAAAGCTCTACCCAGCAATGGTGCCAACATAGATACATACACATGCTTTAAAAGAGCACGTCCTTTTAAAGTAAACAAGATATTAAAATTTTAACACTTGTTTTTGTGACTACTTACAATGCTACAGACACTTCCCTTTTGTTTTGGAAAGAATACACCATTTTCCGGTAGATTGCTGAGTATTTGATGAAATTGCAGAGTTGCTTTGATTTGGTCCTTAATATGACTGAAATGGCTGACTACAAAGCAGAGGAATTCCATTGATCTAGAGTTATCTTAGGAACCAAACTAGCCTTCAACAGGGATCACTTTGAAGATCTCCTTAGCTACCAGCACTCAAACATCAACCAACCAGCCCAATAAACTGTAGATCAGGCCATTAGGTAACAGACACAAAGAGTGTTTTCTTGCTTTTCTGTTTGTTTACTTGGATCATCTGTGTATCTGAGTATAGGGCCTGGCCCAATAAATTAGTTTTAGTGGGACTCACACATTTAAACAAAAAAGCTTTAGTAACAAGATCTCCTTTTTTTTTTTTTTTAAACAGCCAATAACATTCCAGAGAGACCTTATTTTAACCAAACTGCATTTCAGTAAGTTGTTTTAATACGTACAAACTTTTGAACTAATACAAAACAATGATTATCTTTTTTTCTCTTCCTTCCCCACAATCCTACATAAAATATCAGGTAATGGATACAGCATAGTCGGAGTATCTGAATTATCAACTGTCTCCTAGTAGCGTTCACACTGGGAGGCCAAAAATAAGGCAACACTAGACCATAAAGGAAATTGATTGGAAGCAATAACGGGAGTAAAGAATGAGAAACAGTGATCTTATTTCCTTCAAACGGTAAAAAAAAAAACACTCTTTAAACGTGTGCGTGTATATACATACTCATTGTGTATCCTCTTATAACATTCGGGGGCACTAGGGCTGGTATGCATAATGTAAAAGCATTGAAATGAAAAAAATGAAGGCCAGTTAGTTTCAAGATTTTGGATACTGGGTATCATCAGAAACATGTTTAAAGAATGAGTGCTTTCTTTCCACCAAGACGTCCGTCTCTCATACTTCAAAGTCAATCTTAAACTACACCTCTTCTCATGAAGTCTTCCTCAGTATTCCTAGTCAAGATAAATCAAAGCTTCCCCCAAGCTCCTACAGAATTCTCCTTACTTGTTTAGGTGGGAATTCTGCCTTCACCATAGATAATTTGCCTATATCACTTTCGTAGTCTCCCTTTAGTAACCTAGAACTTGACACTCAGTGTGCTCAATAAAGGTTTGTGGTATTTCACTAAATATTTTACTTCTTGGCTGGATATTTTAGCTTTGAGCATACACAATTTAAGAAGCATCCTAGCCCACCACAGCACAGCAGTGTACATTTGTTCACGTCTATGTCTTTGAAAGGTGAAAATACGGAAACATGAGGCGTGGGAAAGGTGGGCCAGATCAAGAAATGGGACATAGCTCTTTAAGTGTCTTTTGATAAGAAGATGGGTATTAGAAACTGACATTGTTCTTAAGCTTGACGGTAATTCTCTCTGTGTTCTGACACAGACAAGAAAGTAATACGCAATAAAAAGAGAACGACTGGGTTACGTCCTAGCAGGTCTATATGCTCATGAATCTCCAGGGCTGACTGCCTGCCCTAGACAATTTTTTGAGTCAGCTGGTCACATCTCTGTCATAACTCTCACTTCAAATGAGAGTCGAGCAATTTAATATGACAAGTGTAAGAACTCAAAGAGGAAATTGGAATCTAATGTGAGCTGCAAGCAGAGAGCGGAATTTAGGAATGGGATCACGTGAGCCTTTTTAGAAAAGTCTTTGTAGGGATAATGAGAACACCTCTGTGGGTTTGTCTACACTCGTCATCTCAACCAGAATGCTCTGCAGAAAGTCCATTACTCTACTTTATTACCTGCTTTTACATACAAATAGCAAAGGAAAACGGAATATTTAGAAAATAAGGCGCTTGTTGTGAAATGCAGTTGAGTCTCCATTACACAGCGCTATACCAAGTTTTATTGCGATGCAGTCGCTGTTCATTCCAACTGAATGTGGACTGCGTTGAATTCCTTATTCTATACTGAAACACTCTTGAAAATATTCACAATCCATTTTCAATGTTTGAGGAGTCTTTTAAGAACTGGTAATATAGAGGCGATGCTCATTTGACACAAAGAGATTTTCCCAAGGGCCAGGACATGGGTGAGTCTTGTAAGCTGATTTCTGAATTATTCAGGGAATCACAATCCCATTCTCTCCAGAGAGTGAGGTTGTGCACAACCAAATACTGACACTGTGAAGCTCTGTAAGGTACCATTTTTCAGACCTTGCTGGGAAGCTGTCTATAGCATGTGTTGTAGCAAAACCCTCTCTCTTTGTTCCCTGTTTCAGCTTGGCACCGAAGAAGGGGCAGGACCTTTCTGACCTGAAATTAGTTGTCTGCAAACCAAGCTGAATACAAACTTCACAGCAAAATATTTCCACCAAGTACTTGACCATTCTTTCCATCGGGAAATGGAGGCTGACAGCCATAAGTACTGTCACATGTCCTTCCGGAACTTTAATACAAGGAAAGTGGGCACAAGTCAAAACTTCTTAAGTTTTTCTGGGTCTGGGTCAATCCTTTCAAAATTGAGGGGCAGGAAACAATGAAAAGAGAAGGCTCCATTCAGGGAATAAACACAAAGAAGAGAGGTCAGTCGGGGCATCTGAGGGAAAACCTAATGGCGAAGATCCCCATGAAGAACTCACCTTGAATTTCTCCTAGGGGTTCCTCCCCTCAAAGTCAGCCTGAAGACTGAAAAAGTTCAGCCAGAAGGATGTTTGAAAATACCTGATCTCTCCATTCTTTCTCTTGTTCTTTCCTCCTACAAAAGGGAGCTTTTAGCTCCCAGGTACCAATCAGCTATTTCGTCACAGAGAAACTACCAAAAGTATACACAGGCAAGTGAAGTACACTGCAACCAACTGCTAGTGCATTTGATTAAAAGTTTTCTTCTCAGCTTTTCCTGGCAATCTTTAAAAACATAATAGGTTTCTGTTCCTCTGCTTCTTTTAAATAACAAAGCAAGCCCCCATATCTAGAAACACAATGTTACAAAAGCAATGTTAATTAAAGGTCAGAGTTTGGGGAAAAACAAAGCAGCAACCTGCCAAATTCTGCTGCAAAATTTCTTCTCATTTGTGGCTAACACCTGAACTTATACTTGGCGATGTATTAAAAACTGGGGCCATTTAACTCATCATTTATGTGTGTAGGAACCTTTGCCTCTTGCATTTATTCATTTATTTATTTTACTACGTAAAGCATTTAAAAATGTTTGATTTAGCCTTGAATTCAACATATTATAGGGAGAATAGCTACGTATTCTGATTTATCCAGGACATTGCTGGGTTTACACCTGTCCTCCTGGAATAATCATTAACAGTGGCCTTTTCCTCTCAGAAGTGTGCTGGTTTGGATGATAAATTACATATTCACCCTAATTATATGGTCCATTAGAGAGTTTTTTTTTTGTTTTTCTTTCTGGAATGTACTTCTTTTTTTTGTCCCTATGACAAAAGGTCATTAGCCCTCCAAATTCACTTAAATATCTCCTTTCCTGTGAAACTTTCTCTGATACCTTCCCTCTCTATCCTGAAGCAGACTTTCTTTCCTCCAGAATGCCCTAGAACTTGGACATCCTTTATTCACACTTCCAGCATAGTCCTGTACTTCCACCTCCAGGCACTGACCCCCAAAGCACACTATTTGAATATGTAGTTTATTAATCTTTGAATACCTCAAACCTAGGATGGAACATTGCAGCTGCTTTAATGTAGTGGTTTAAACATCTTTCCTAGAGGATGTATTTTTCAGAATCCTAATATATACCCTAGTTCAAAGTAGACCTACCACGATGGAATCTTGGTTAGAAACTCTATAATAACTCATCCCAGGTAATTCCTGAGTCAACTCCTTGGACCCTGGAATTCACAGTTTGAAAATCACTGGGGGGGTCTGATGAATAATGCTATGTTTGATGAATGAATGGGCACACAAACTAAACTCTAAAACAATTTCCACTACGTTAATACTACCATCCTGTATGGGATGTCCCTTGCCCTCTGCCAATTTGAAAACTATCAATACCTACCTCAGTTCAAATTCCACTTCTGTGCCCCCCGGGTGACTCCAATTTCTTCCTCCCCTAAACTATGACACATGTGCCATATACGCTTTTGGTCTTTATATACCACTACATATTGGTTATTAGCTTAAGGTTTTCATCAATTAAATCTGAATAGAGGTAAAATAATATTTATGATATGTATGTAAATTATATAAAGGATCCCAAGACAATAAAGATCTGTGTTTAAGAAAAGGAATATTATTACTCTTGAAGTCTCCTATTTCCATTTTGTTTCCAATCACTCTTATCTCAATGGTTGATTATAATCTTGAATTTTGGCTTTTTCATTCCTTTGATTTTATGATTTTATCATGTATGTTAGTATCCTTAAACAACTACTCCATCTTACTGCCTTTGAACTTAGTAAATACGGGATTATAAACTTTGCATTCTTCTATGACTTGCTTTGTCTACTCAAAGTTACGTTCCTGTGACCCATCATGTTTTTGTAGCTATAATTCATTCATTTTTACTGTTGCATGGGGTTACCGTGTATGAATATGCCAGGTTATATTTATGTATGTTATTTATATTACGTTAAATTTGCTCTTCTAAACTTCTGTCAATTTGGTGGGTTTGAAAGAGTGTGTCATTTTAGTTTTAATTTGTAATATTTTAATATACACTGATAATCTCTTTATATGATTAATGGATATTTGATATTCTTTTCTAAGAAGTATCTGATCAAGTCTTTTGGAAATGTTTTTATTAGGTTACTTGTTTTTTACTTTTTGATTTGTGGAAATTCTTTAAATAGTTTATATATTAATCCTTTGCAAATAATATGTATTAAACATATCTTCTCCCAGTTGGAAGCTTATAATTTTACCCATCCCAGTATATTCTGCTAAACAGAAATTCTTAATTTTAGTGAAGTTAAATATTTTCTTCTATGATTTGTGCTTATTTGTCATTATTGAAAAGTTTTTTCTTCCCTCCAAAGTCATAAATATGTATGCCTATTTCCTTTTAAAAGTTTTGTAAATTTCCCATGTTGGTCTTCTATTCACTTGGATTTGATCTTTGTGTACCCTGTGAGGTAGGGATCTAACTTCATTCCATTTTTTTTAAACACATGGATAATCCACTGTGCAGTATATATCTTCTCAATTTATTTCTAATATTGTCATGACTTTTAACTTTTCTTTTTTAATCTTCACAATACAGTATTGTTTTTATTATTTTTATTGTTTAGTGCAATTGATTTTTACGTGGAAATATTAACCTTTACCATTTGTGTTACTTATCATTCTTTCTTATATCTAAGACAGTATACCTGGGATCATTTTTACTCTGCTTAAAGTATATCTTTCAGCATTTTCTTTAGTAAGGATCTGCTGGAGTCAAACTTCAGTTTCTGTCTGTCTGAAAACACATTTACTTTCTTCTCCTTTTTAAAAAGTACTTCTGCCATAAAAAAATTTGACAGCTAATTTCTCTCAGCATATTGAAGATTCTGTCTTCTGTCTTGATTTTTTTGTTGCTATCGAGAAGTCAGCTGTTGGTTTAATTGTCATCTCTTTGAAGGTTAGCTGTATTACAACTTTGGCCTACTTTTATGATCATGTCTTAGGGTTGGTGTTTTGCTGTTTCTCCATGATAATTCTAGACAGGGCTTTACTTTTATTTGCACTGCTTGAAATTCACTGGGCTTACTTAGTCTGTGGCTTTGAATGTTTAATTAGCTTTGGGAAATTCTTAGCCTTTCTTTAAATATTGCCTCTGTCTCATTTTTTTTTTTCCTTTCCTTATGTAACTCTGATTAGATATGTGTAAACGTTTTCTCTTAATCTCTTTTTTCTCTGTCTCTCTCATATTTGGATAAAGAGGAACACCTCTTTATCCATTTCTGCTGCTTTTAGACGATTTCTTCAGATATATCTTGCACTTTACTAATTCTCCTTTCAGCTGCGTCTCATCTGTTATTAAAACCACTTAACACCAAGGTTTGAAACAGGCAATTACTTTTGCTTTTAAGTCCTTTGGGAAGCAAGGTTACTTCTTATTACATTCACTCTAAGAATGTAGCCCTTGGGTCCCGGGTCTATTCTGGAAGGTGTTCGCATGTTAGACTCTCCTTCTGGTTGAGTCTAGGCTTTGTCTTGTGACCCCAGTGCCCTGTGAAACTGCAAAATCCAAAGCTGCAGTTCACATAGTTCTTCAAGGTGAAAACTGCTTTCAGTGTTCTTCTCTGGGTTCAAAACCCACTTACTAAGTATTTCTTTCTTTCCTGCCAGTTTATTGATGCATTTTTAAAAAGGTGTTTTAAAAAAATATGTTGTTAAGTAATGTTAAGGCTTTCAGTGAGATAGTCAATCAGGATATTTAATTCCTGGTACTCCCAGAAACAGAAGCTGGGTACTAAACTTTTCATGAGCACGAGCATCTCTTGAGCATCTCAGGATATCCAACGATGCCTATCTAAAAGCTCTTTCTGTAATCAGCACTCCGTAAGCATTTGTTGTTTAATAACAGAAAGTATATGCGTGAGAACACATGCTTTTAAGTTAACAAACCTGATATGAGGTTTTGGATTCCCTTTAACTTCACAAGTGAGCTTCACTTTTTTCTCCTCAGAGTCCAAAGGGAACATTACATGACTTGGTTCTTGAATGAAAATTGGGCCATGCAGTGTGTAGTCATCTGAAATAAGAAGAGAAAATGTCCAAAAATGAACATCTTCCAAATAGGGACAATGACAGGAAATAACAACAAAATGAAAATAAAAGAGGTAAACTAACAAAAAAAAGAGTAATACACAACAGATTCGTTCCAGCCTCTGGATGAAATTTCCCATTGAAGAATAATCTTTGGAATTATGAAGTGGAGATATGGACTCTCCTATTTCATATCGATGACTTATTTTTACCAACAGCTTCCAGACACCGAACGGCTTGGCATTCCCTTTTCTCTCCTCCACTTCTTATTGTTCCACCTGTCTTTAGCCCGGCCTTTTACTTTGTTCACATTTTGTGCCTCCTACGTGCCTTTTGTGCTGCTGTCATCCTGGAAGACTGTCTAATGTCACAAAGTTAGAATGTCTCTGCTCTGTAATGGGATACTATAGTTGGAAGCAAGCGATGATGATTTTGTAAATACATTAATAAGGAGAAGCAGCAGTGTACTGCTAAAATATGTACAAAACTTTCTTAAATTGGATATGCAGGTAAATAAAGAATAACCTAGAGTTAATGATTCTCAAATTATGTGTGGTAAATTAACAGTTTGTTTTTTTTCAACCTGTTATGGACCCATAGACGGATACTTGTGTAAGTATCACACAGCTGGGATTGACTAAGCACATGAGTTCAGTAATAACCAGACTGGTCTATACCAAGTTCAAAGAGGTATGAGTTTCTAAATTCCTTCTCTCAGTAACAGAAACTAAATGCATAAAACTTACTTTGTCATGGAGCAGCAACAAAGCTCAAAGAATGGAATAATCCACAAACTAGATTTGAAGGAGCAGTGTAGAGTACATATGCTTCTATAGTAAACACATAATAAATATTGGTCAAAAGGCCCCTCACCACCCATACCACGAAGGTGGTTTTCATTCTTTACAATCTAGTCCCTTTTTTCCTAGAAGGCTTTTCTAGACCCTCAGGTCTTCCTTTAACCACATGATTCATAAATTATATCCATATTTCTCTGTGGACACGTCTTTTTCTATGAAATGCATTTGTGCCTTTCTTTCCCCTTCTTTGGACTGTAAGCTCGAGAGCATGACTCTATCTTACCCGTTTTTGCATGTCTTGTAGTACTAACTACAGTAGCTTATACATCAAAGACGGTCAATAAGGATTTGTTCTAACTGAGGTATTTTTTCACTTTTTAATGTATTCAGTCAGCTGATTTAGGCACTGCCTAACAAATTCTGAGACAGAGGGCCAGGGTCTATGATGTAAAGTGATACTGAGTAGCACCCTGTAGCTGACAATCCATTTTCCCCTTATATGGATTATTCTGATGGCTGTGAATTTTAACTGCTATCCTGGAAAACCTTCAAAACCAGCTTTCTGTTGATAGGTGATAGGACGAGACTGAACTCATTCAGGTGAATCAGGACTGAGGAAAAAGAAGAAAGCCGATTTGGGGATCTAGGTGAAACATGGTAAAGTAATTTAAGTTTTTTTTTATCTTTATTGGAGTATAATTGCTTTACAATGGTGTGTCAGTTTCTGCTTTATAACGAAGTGAATCAGTTATACATATACATATGTTCCCATATCTCTTCCCTCTTGGGTCTCCCTCCCTCCCACCCTCCCTATCCCACCCCTCCAGGCGGTCACAAAGCACCACGGAGCTGATCCAGGCTTTAAAAACTCTGCATGTTCAGGTTGGGATAGAAGAAAAATTAAGGACACAAGAAAATCAAACAGAATTTTAGAGGAATGGGGACAGCCAATGACCTTGTTGAGAGAATAAGCAGGATATGGGTTCAGAAAGACTAGGAACTGAGATTCAACGCCTTGTGTCAGCTACTAACTCCATGACCTATGGAGAATCACCTAGTCTCTCTATGCCCCAATTTTCTCATCTATAAAATAACAGCGTTGGACTCACTCAGTGGTTCTATATTGGTTAAGGGTGAAAAAGAAGCCATGAAAACTTTCCCATAAACGCACTTGCACATACACATGATATTTGCATTCAAAGATGTCATGAATTATATTACCACCACCACCCTCTCTCCTCAGTCCATGTATACAATCTCAGGCTAATGAAGGAGTTAAACAAAGAAAACAGGATTTACCAAAGAACACACGGAGTAAAAGTACACAAAAGTATTTTTTTAAACACTGGTCATTTAAAGTAAGATATTTCAAAATCTGCATATTTACGTTTCAGATTTTCAATGACAGTTATTTTCAAAACAAATTTAGATACTGGTCATCAGTTAGCTCAATTCAATCTTGAAGAATTAGGTGAATTTTTAGCATATTTAGTTAAGTGACAAACATTACTCATCAAGATCACTAACACAGCAGCAGGTTTGGTAGATTTTTCTTTAAGAGAGAAATATATTTCTATTGTTGTCTCAATTCCAAAATTATGTGTGTGTGTGTGTGTGTGTGTGTGTGTGTGTGTGTGTATATATATATATATATATATATATATATATATAATATCAACCATCTCAGTTCATTGGTGTTCTTTGATTTGAATTTCATACAGAAATACACAGTCTGTTACTAGTACTTCCAAATAAGAATAAAACATAATAATGATTATCCAGGATGCAGCTGAGAGACTTTGGATTAACATCTGTACTATTTCTCAATGTATCCATGCCGTATTTAAATAACAAAAAGGATATTTTTTCTGTGTATTTTGTAACAAGAATTCATAATAATGATGCTTTGCATTTGCTATAATTGATACATTTCATCTGAAGTTTTTATTTTCTCTTGGTTAACCAAGCTCACTGCCTAGAAATTAACATTAGCATAAAGGGACTAGCATTTCAGTTCTCATCTAAGGAAATCCACAGCCTTTCAAGCATGAACTATTTGGTTTCACAAAGATGGAGGGAGAGATTTTAGAAAGTTGCTATCCAGGTGTAGAAAACAGATATCCTAACTTTAATACCTTTAAGACCAGGGTTACCAATATTTTAAGAAAAATGAGTTAAAGAGTTGCTTAATTTCCCCCAAACCTTGAGGTGCCTGGGTTAAACAGCCCTGAGAGTGACATTCTCAAATGCAACACGGAGCATGACACCACTAAGTCTGTTCTATCCGTGTGTAGGAGCCACAGAGTGACTTTCCAGTGGCTTGAAGGTATACACAAAACACTTTGCATGTGCTATTTTCAAAGCTGAGAAGATTAACTTCACCCTTCCCTTTATCACAGTAAGTTGTCCTATGTAACTAGTGGAGTGGCCGTGATTTTTCAGCCTGTGAGGTAAAGGAGCATCTCAGAAAGCAACAGAGGAAAGGATTAATAAGCCAATACACCTCAGTGTTGGTTTGTGGACCATGGGCATTGTAATTACGGCATGCTTATTTTTTTAAACCCCAGTCCAGACTGACTACACCAGAAAAATCTGGGGTCCATGAATCTGCCTTTTAACCTGGTTCTCTGAGGGATTCTTTTGTACACTGAAATTTGAGAAGTACTAACACAGACCCTTCTGATGCTAGCTCTCCATTTCCTGACAGCAGAACACCAGCCAACACTGGCTTTAGACTCACCCTTAGACTTTCTCTCTTAAGCAAAGTTTAACCAACAAATTCTTGTTTGAAAACATTTAGAGAAGGAATTTTAGCACATGTTTGGACTAATAGTTGAGAGGTAAGAAGCCAGGAACAGAAAACTATAAAACTGACCCACACAAAGAAAATGGGTGGACTTGTCAAACTCTGGGACTAAAGCTGTATAAAATAACCCTTAGAACACTCATAGTTGAACGCAAGAAGCTAATTGTGAGAACCCCCAGGGCTGAAACCCGTTGACAAAGAAGAGGCATCCTCAGGGAGACCCACTAGTCCACTTCCCTGTAGTAAAATCTTACCCTCACTTGATACACACAACATTCCTGCTATACCCACCCTTTATTTATATGTAATGAATCTCATCTTATTTAAATGACAGGCTGTTCAGCTTGATGTTTTTACTTTGGGATTAACAATAGGGTGAAAAGTCACGGTGGTGCTCCCCTGCCTTGGAGAAGTTAGGGGAATGGGCTCACATTGTTTTTAGGGATCTCTCAGGAAAGGAGAAGGTAAGGATCTTTCATACTTCCGGGAAGTCTCAAAAATCACGGTTAAGAAGAAGGATGGGGGAAGCAGCCAGGTGGTCAGAAACCCAGATAGAATCTCATAGATTCCAGACCACTGATCTCAGCCCCAGCTTGGGGGATTTAGTGCAAATGCCGATACTGGTACATCCTGATTTTCTGGGTTCTCCCCTCCTTGACAGCTAACTGCCAATCGGTCGCTAGGTTACCTCTAGCCCCACCACCCATGATCCCTAAACTCTATCCCACAGAAGCTCTCCAATTTTTATTCAGGGATAGTTTAAAAGAGAAGAGAGAATCTATGTTAAAGAAACCCTGCTTTCATGCTTCAATGAAGAGTGGGGAATGTTTGGATCTTCAGAAAAGAGTAGAGATTTCATGACCAGAAACTTATTTAGGTTAAAGATCAGGCTACTCTAAACCTTTCTCCCCTTTTGCTCAAATATTAATTTAAATAAATTTAATTTAAATGTAAAAGTTAATAAAAAGTTAAATAACTTTTAATTTAAATATTAAAAGTTACTGAAAAACATTGCTCTCAACCAGCAATTCTCAAACTCCTTTTCCCATTTGATTCTTCTCTTTTTAGAATCTATTCTGGGGAGAGATAAAACCAATGTTTGTCAGCCAACTTCTTCCTTTATCCTCCTGCAAGCAGCCCAGAAATAAACTGTAGTACCAGGGCTAGTCTTCAAAATTTTAGATTATTGAAAGAGATGCAGAGAATCACAGAATTTTAGATTAGAAGAGATTATTTATTCCTAAATGTATTTTCCCAGATCACAGACTAAAACTGTACTGCATCTGTAATAGAAAGAAAAATGATTTTCACCTAAGAATAAAATAATACTCCAAGAAAAACAGTAATAAAACAACATTGGACCATCAGATGTGAGTGAAATCACTGATGTCCCAAAGCTGCAGATAAAATAAGTTATAGCTAGATGTCACATTCTATCTGTAGCTTTGGGACATCATTGATTTCACTCTCTATTTTATTCTTTGAATTAATTTGGCCCATTTCTGCATGTCCCCAAAGTTCTCTCCCAGTCAAGCAGGATGCTGCTCAGTTAGGCTACCAGAAGCCAGACTGGGCTAAGGAATTGGAATGGATAGGGCCAGCATGAAGTTTTCTGAGACTGACCAGAGAAAAATAAGGCTGAATCTCAGGTGACAGTAGACTCAGGGAAGCAAAACAGAGGCCTGAGTATCAGGTCCCAGGGAATAAGAGTAGAGCAAACTCTGGATTCCAAGTGAAAGGTCAGCAAAAGATAACATGCATAAAGGATCAAGTGAGAGGGGAGGTAGAGCTTACAGAAATCCACTGATGCTAAATATAGATTTTTTTTTTTTTTTAACAGGGATCTGTGAACAGTCCTAAAAGGTAACTGAGATGGGAAGGAAAGTCATTTAGCAGCTGAGCCATATTAGACAGCAGGGATGAATTCAGGGTAAATATTTCATAGAAGATAACTTAATAAAAAAAAATAGTCAAGCTATCTCCAAAATAATTATTCCTCAAAGTGTGGTCTAGTAACCTCATGCACCAATACCCCCTTACCAGGGGGTACTTGATAAAAGGCAGATTTCTGAGCTCCTGACAGACCGACCCAGCACCTCTGTTCATTACTGTGCATTCTGCAGCTGGAAAACTAGTACTTTCAATTACGAATTGAGCACAGATAACTTTCAGCCCTAGACCAATTAAGGACACCAATGAAGAAAAACAACCCTGCAGAGTTTTGTTCTGTGTGCTAGATTACTCTGTAGCTACCATGTGGGATGGGGTAAAAGGTCGTGTTTTGCAAGCATAGCCCTTTGGTCAATGTGCTTCTCTTCCGCTGGAACTATTTTTCATCTGTTGCAAACTCAGTGACACAACTCTGCTGGGAAAGGACAAAAATGCAGTACTATGATTTCATCCCAGAAAACTAAAAATACCGGATTGAGTTCTACTTGTAATTGCTGTGGAGTTCCCAGGCGTCACACTTGAGGGTTGTTTAGGCCCTTCATCCTCACGGCAGGTAGAAAGTACTGCCATAGCAGCCAAGAATCTAGGACTATGATATACAGTCAATTTTCCTACAACATCAAATAGGTCGTTTGATTAAACACCTGGTCTTGGGCAGAAATGGCAACGATCTCATTTCAGGAAGCCAACTCTAGGAGACCTAATGCAGAACAACAAGGGCTTGAAATATAAGCTCAGAACATGAGCCCATGGGTTTAGATGAGAGTTTTATCTGGGTCACATCTGGAGGGCAGGTGGACTGTTGCATTCGGCACGCACAGAAGCATCCTGACGCGAACCACAGAGGCTTTGCCGTGTTGTGTCTTTTACTCTGCATCCTGCAGAGCCCTTGACCAATCCAGAGAGTAAATGCTGCGTGTGTGTGTTCGCGGGTGTGTGCGTGTGTCTGTGTGTGTAATCAGGGAGAACAACGCTGCCTTATTGGATTGCAAAGCAAAGCCATGCCACGGGGGACAAGGAACGGGTAGTCCCACTAAGCTGGTTTGTTGGGTGTGCTCCAGCGTCATGGTCACATTTCGCTTTTCCAAGGGGGAAGCCCAAAGGGGAGAACCAAATGTTCCAAGAAGGGCACACACAGGGCCCACTGTATCTGGCTGGCTGTGAGCCTTCTCCTCCAGCTTTTCTAATGATCATGGAAATTCGTTTTGGCTAAAAATCTGTAAGGTCAGCAGCATCTCCGTGGATCCAAATTACTCACAAAACGTATGGGCAATAACCTAAGGAAATTCAGAAACAAATGAAATACTGTAACAGTGATTTTCCAGAGTGTGAGAATTCCTTTAAAATTGAATAAAATTGAATCTACCGATCGTAGAAATGACTGGACAGCTGTCAAACGATCATTACAAATACGATTTACTGCTGTTCGTCTTTATAAAATAAATAGCAGGGGATGTTCAAAGGCCCCACACAAGGGCTTATGTGTGAAATTAGCCTACACACAGCATTTTTATTGAATAATTATTCCATTTGGTTCTATTTGGTTGGTCAGTTGAATGGAGCAAAGGCAAAACAGATACTAGAGGAGACAGACATTCCTACTTCAAGGATAACACATTTCTTTCATCCGTTCTTGCTTCCACCTTCCTTATTTATTTTTTTAAGATATCTTTATTTTAATTTTTTTGGCTGCGTTGGGTCTTCACTGCTGCACGCGGGCTTTCTCTAGTTGTGGCCAGCAGGGGCTACCCTTCGTTGTGGTGCGTGGGCTTCCCACTGCGGTGGCTTCTCTTGTTGCAGAGCACGGGCTCTAGGCACATGGGCTTCAGTAGTTGTGGTGTGCAGGCTCTGCAGTTGTGGCTTACGGGCTCTAGAGCGCAGCCTCAGTAGTTGTGGAACACAGGCTTAGGTGCTCCGCGGCATGTGGGAATCTTCCTAGACCAGGGCTCGAACCCATGTCCCCTGCATTGGCAGGTGCATTCTTAACCACTGCGCCATCAGGGAAGCCCCCACCTTCCTTATTTTAACTCCCTCAAATGAGCATTTTAAACAGCAAGCAACAGAGAAGTCTACTGACAGATGGTATATGTTTTGAAGGCAGAAAGTGAAAGAAAATCCAAACGAGAGGTGAACTCTTCTACTCTTTCTTTGTTCTCTGGTTAACAAAATGATGCCACTGCTATCACACATCACATCACACATAATGAGGACCTAGTCGTACGTAATGCCAGAGCTTAGAAATGATGGGACGTGAGAAAGCATGAGGAGATAAAAGTGGCTCTGCTTAGAGAAATTCTATGTTGCTGGAGGAATGGTCTGTAGGAGTGGAAAAGAACAGCAAGGGGAGCTGTGTCGACACATCCTACTCTGACCTTGACCTCAAACTCTGACCCATTTCAAGGGCAATGGATTCATTACTCCTTTAAAAAAAAAAACAACAACTGGGAATTTGGGGTTGGTAGACACAAACTATTACGTTTAGAATGGATAAGCAACAAGGTCCTACGGTATAGCACAGAGCACTATATCCAGTCTCCTGTGATAAACCGTAATGGAAACGAATATTAAAAAAAGGAACGTATATATATATGTAAAAGTGAGTCACTGCTGTACAGCAGAGATGGGCACAACATTATAAATCAACTACACTTCAATTAAAAAAAAGTAATTGGGTGATTTTGATGTCAAGCCTCAGGTATGAAAAGAAAGATGACTTTTCAACAAATGCAAATACTGTGCAGCTCAACTGGAGGCAAAAAATGACCTAAGCTATGAAGCTATATATAGCTTAGCATGAATATTCACATTTTTTTGCTACAGAATTATAAATGTGTTTGATTATGGAGTGCTGACCCAGACTCAGCTGGGGATGTTACATAATACTGGGCATGTTTTGTGCACCATATTTCTTTTCTAAAATCAGAAGGATTCTTAATTATCAGACATTTTGACCCAGTTTCTGATCAGCATTCACAGGCCTATATACTATTATGTCATTTCCAATGTTACATATAGAGGACATACAGTGTGCAAAAAAGACACCATCCTGCCCTCATGGCAACCACCCTGCCCTCATGGAGTGTTTATTCTAGAAGGACTGACAGACAATCAGATAAGTAGAGCTAACTTTATACTTTTAATTAATAGACTTCATTTTTAGAACAAATTGAGCAGAAAGTACATGTTCTCATATATCGTTTCTCCCCTGCTTACAGCTTCTCCTATTATTAACATCTGAGAGGGAGGTGCAAGAGGGAGGGGATATGGGGATATATGTATACATATAGCTGATTGACTTTGTTATACAGCAGAAACTAACACACCATTGTAAAGCAATTATACTCCAATAAAGATGTTAAAAAAAAATCTTGCTTCAGTGTGGCACATGTGTTGTAACAAATGAGCCAACTGATACATTATTATTTTTTTTTTTTTTTGTGGTACGCGGGCCTCTCACTGTTGTGGCCTCTCCCGTTGTGGAGCACAGGCTCCAGACGCGCAGGCTCAGCAGCCATGGCTCACGGGCCCAGCCGCTCCGCGGCATGTGGGATCTTCCTGGACCGGAGCACGAACCTGTGTCCCCTGCATCGGCAGGCGGACTCTCAACCACTGCGCCACCAGGGAAGCCCTGATACATTATTATTAACTAAAGTTCATAGTGTACGATAGGGTCCACTCTTTGTGTTGTGTATAATTCTATGGATTTTGGCAAAGGTATCGACATAAGATGTATGCACTATTACCCTATCACACAGTTTATTGTCCTAAAAACCTCTGTGCTCCACTACAGCTCTTTAATTTATATTCAAATATATTACTACTGACTCATGAGAACAAATAAACAGTATAAAACACATATGTATATAACTGATTGGTTTTGGCTAAAGAAGTCTAAATATCTGGTATATCTGGGTCGCTAATTCACTTACTATTGTCTCCCTAGTGACATGAGTATATAGTGAAAATCTATGGCTTTTGCCTGCTCAGAATCCATCTCTCCTCTCTAAGGTAAGAGCACTCCACCCTTTCTTTGGTGAACCACTTTCTCAAACTAGGTGGTCTGGATAGGCTAAAATCCTCCGTCCAAGTCAGGAGGAGGCAACCCAGGCCTGGCCAGTTAATATTCCATTTCCCTGACTAAATTATGGTTCCCATGCATAAGATGTAAAGTTTGGCTAATAATGCTATTCCAGAGCTTTTCATGAAACTACTAGGGCAAAAATTCCTTTTAGAGCCTAGAACTGCTTGGTGGCAAGAAGCGTGGAGCTCCCAAAGGTCCCCACATAGACAGCCTAAAAAAAATGAATGATGCCAAAAAAACAAGAATGAAGCTAAAACAAAACCGAAGGATGGAGGCTGACTGAGCTTTGATGATATCGAGATTTGGAGCCAGTTCTGTCCAAAGCAAGATTTATTCCTAAGATGCCCAGATATGTGAGCAAACGACTGCCTTTATTTAAGCCAATTGGAGTTGTTTTATCAGCTGCAGCTAAATGACCCCTAATTGAAACTGTATTCATAGAAAGTACGTATCAGTTTATTCATGGGTTTAATTCACGTTATTGGTCTTCTTTCTCTTCTTTCTATTTCCTTTTGACAATTGTCTACATGCACTTGTATGTAAAAATGCACACAAATAGGCTGTTGGCAACCTGGCAGGCAAAGATTTTCTCTCTGTGGACCTAACGTTCATTTTTATGCCTCCACCTTCACCTGGTCAGTCCTATGATCAACAGCACCCTAGAAGTCTCCTCCTTTGAACTGCGCCTCTTCTGATTTCTGGATATGTATGAGCCCCAACCAAACAGGTCTTTCCCATGCCCTTCTCCATCACAGGACACTATTTCTAATTGGAAAAAATATATATATAACTATATGTTAATCATTCCCCAAATTCTTAGCTTCCAGCTGAAATTCATACACTTTAATGGGGGCCTTTTCAGAAGATCATTAACCTAAAACAGTGGTAATTCTCCTAATGTGCTTTATATTCTTTGGGTGCAAAACACTCACTGGGACACTCCTGGGACACTTAAAAATCAATATAGAACTACATTCTTCTCCCCAAATTCTGATTAGATAGATTTGGAGGTGGGGCACAGGTATATGCATCTGAATCCTGCATGTCAGGTTATTCAGATGCATGTGTTCTACAATCATGAGTCGCCATTTAAGAAAGAAAAATGGGGGGCACACCAGCAACCCTAGCAGACTGTTTCAAGCACCAGGTGGCTGCTACAGCTGGTAACCAACGAAAGAGAGCTCTTTCATTTGTGTAGCTCTCAAATCAAATGCTGGAAATGCCTCTCTTTTAGGCCCTGGGTGAGTGGAGGATCTCCCAACGTACATGATAACAGGAATAAATTCTTCGGTGCAATAGGAGGTGTCAGTGATTATACCAGACCTGCTTTGGCCCCTGATGCTTTCCTTATCATGTATTAAGAATATTATCATCCAGATTTGTCCAAGCTTCTGCAGTTTCCCCAGCTCTCTCTCCAAGCCTCCCACAGCCAAAGTACCCTCCTTCTCAATGAAAAAAACTACAGCCAAAGGGTTGAGGTTGTCTTTTCTGCCCTCAGTCATAATTTCACACTTCCTTGGAGACCATCTGCTTTAAGCCCTTCTGGGGTGAACTGCTGGTGTTATTATCTCCTCAATGACACCCTAAGTCCCCCACTGCCTTCCCTGACATTAAGATGCCTGAACACAGAACGCCTGCAGGCAGTACTTTCATGTTACATGCACCGTGGCTTTTCAAGGAATATTAATGAACCTTTGCACCTGTCTCTTCAGCAGCTGAGGTACCCAATGTCTGTCTTTCCTTAAATGTTTCAGGTTTTCAATTTGACACACAGTGAATGCGTCAGTATATATATACACACACACGTACATACACTGGGAAGCGTGAAAGGGAGCAATCTGAGACCTGTTCAAGCAAAAGTCTAACAATATATTTCAAAAGGAAAGATCCACTAAAGCTGAATTTCATATGCTTCTCTTTCTGGTGTGTAGGTACTTTAGTGATTTTGCATATCGTTGCTTAGGAAACAAGGCTGTCATTGTGTCCCTGATGAAGTTGGGGAGGAGAAAAAAAATAAGATTTAGTTCATGGCAGGCAGTGGGCTCCAGGCATGAGCCTTCGTGGTGGGACGTGGGTATGTTAATTGAAAGTTGGTAAGGAAACCCAAATCAGACTTAGGTTTTACCTCCCTCACTGACTGAATCCAGAAGTCCTGCTAGAGAAGGATAAACACAACCGCAACCACTCAATTTAGGCAGAGATGTGCTCCGCTTTGGCAAAAAGATGCTTAGGAAATCACAAGTCAACTTCTACCTTCCCTTCTTCAAAAGGTAACACGTCTGCCTCCTATTTAGAGACACGCTGAATAATGAAAATAGCAACTCTCCATCATAATAAGGCCAGGCTCTGTGCTGAATAAAAATACTAAGTAGGCCTTGTCTCAGGCTACAACAACCCTACTGACAGGTCCTATGCTTCTCCTCACTTGCTGACGGAGAGAGGGAGGCCTGGAGATAACCCACCCTTATAATGGGTGTCAAAACAGGGATCTGAACCTGGTTTCTTCTTCTTAGAGCCCAGTACTCAGCGGCACTATGATATACAGTGGGAACTGCCCTCTGTATGTTACCCCCCACAAACAACAAAGGAGATTCTGATATGTTGAGTAAGAATGGTATCATTAAATGTGAATGGTTTCAGACTTTTAATCCAACTCCTTTTTCGAGGCAAGGAAACAAAGGTTTTCAGAGGTTAAGTGGGCACACAGATACTCAGTGATGGAGCTCGAACCAGAATCCTGATTCTCTGATTACTAGTGGAATTTTTTTGTAGTACCATAGGTTCCCTCCAGTTTACTATTTGGATAACAGTAGAATTAGTCTACTTTTACCTAGAAATATAGTGGAGAAAAATGACCAAGTCATCCCTTAGGGAAGGGGATAATCTGTTTTGTCAATATTTATGTCTTGAAACTTCAGGAGAAAATAAGTGAAAGCCTGTTTCTTTTCAATAGAGAGCAGAAAGGATAAATGCGTTCATCATATGCTATACTTGTTCTTAATTCTTTCAAATTACAAAGTTGTTCTTTCGGGGAATTACCAGCATATTGATGCACGGAAAGGATATTTTGTCCTAAAGTATCCTCTATAGAAAGCTTTGTAAAGGAGGGGATTCATAACCTTTCAAAACGACAAGCATAAAATGTGCATCTAATTACTGGCCATTCTGCCTTTTCTATGTCATTCTGTCTTAAGGTAGAGTGGCATGCATGCTGATTTGGGCAAACACAAAGCAAAAACTCCTTCTGTAAAGGGATAAATGGCAGTAAAAAAAAAATGCCATTGACATGAATTCACAGGCTTATCAAAGGAGGGAAAAACGTTTCCTTCGCTTTCCAAAGACAACGTAAAAAGCATGTCCATTAAATTGTTGGGCGCTTTGAATAAGTCATCCACCTGTCTGCTTCATTTCACTGACAATTGATGCTCAAATTCCTTCCCATAGACCTGCAACCAGAGAGGAGGTGCGTGACCATGACCTTCTCTATAACAAAAATACCTGTTTGCTTAAGCAATACAGCAACTAACCAGGAAGTAACTGACGGGATACTGGATTATCATCTTTCACTCATTCAACAAGTATTTAATGATTCCCCACTATGCGCTAGACCATATTCAACACACTGAGGATAGACAGGGAAGTAGATCAACACACTGCCCTAAGAGAGCTCATGTTCTAGATTGGGGAGGCAGACCCTAAGTCATTTATACAGTGTGTTGAAAGCTGATTACTGCCAGGAAGTAAAAAGAAGGGGCACAGAGTCCAGGTACGGTACTGCAATTTTATATAGGGCTGCCAGTGAAGTCCTTTATGAGAAGATGATATCTGATGTAAGGCTTGAAGGAAGTGAGGAAACAAACCAGGAGGGTACCTGGGAGATAAACACTGCAGGTAAAGACTGCAGTGACTGCAAAACTCCTGGGGTAGTGGGAAGGTACTTAGCATAATAAACACTTTCCCACTTTCTCTCTCCCCACTCCCCGGTTCCCTGCTCTCCACCCCTCCACACACATATATATACACATATCCCCAGTGTACGTGGAGCCCGGGAACAGAGGGAACAGTAACAGGAGACAAAGAGGAGAGGTAGCGGCTATACCACCTATCAGAGCTTCCCTCTGCCATATTTCTGGCAGTTCTCCAACCTACACTGTGTAAGTGAAAGCAGGTATTATTGCTATATCCTCAGTCTACAGACAGACAAGGTAAGACACACAAAAAATCCACTTGAGGGACCCTGGTACTACCACGATGTTTCTTTTTCTCTCTCAAGGGATGCAAATGGAATTAGGAAACTGTAATTCTTGACCAATTTTCTTATGTAGAACATGCCAAGATCTGTATGTTACTTACAGTATAGGAATTAAAAGCATGGGCTTCAGACAATACTGCCCAGATTAAATCTCAGCTCTACCTGTGGGTAACCTTGAACAGTTGCTTAGATTCTGTGCCTCTGCTTCCTCATTTGTGAAACAGTAGCACATTTGTTATAGGGTTACCTGTGAGTGTTGAGTGCCTTAATATTTTTAAAGTGCTAAGAACAGTGCCTGGCACCTAATGAGTCCTACATAAGGAAGGAAACACAAAATGTCTACAAATTCCCTGTTTCAAGTCTCTGATTTGGGGAGAGGAGTATTGGAAATACAAAGGAGAGAATGAACCCTGTCCTCTACAGTCCGGATGCAATAACAATTTTCTGAATGTAAATCGCCAAGGACATAAATTTTTTTTTGCCTCAAGAAAAGTAGTAAGGTGGGTCAGCACATATTGCTCCTCTTATCCCCCTGCCCAACCAAATTAGTAGTCTGGATGGTTCGATAAACACTCAAGTATGAGCTGCACACAACCCATCTTTAATCTTCCCCCAGGTTTCTGAATGAATGATCCAACATTCAGGCTTAGAATACTTGTCTAAATCAAAGAAGGTCGTCTTCAGAAAGGGCTGAAAAGAATACGGGCAATGTCCCTGTTTAAAAGGGAATAAAGGAAATATAAATCCCTCTGATTGGTTTCTATCTATTGATGTCGCAGCATTTCTATCCCAACGACATCAAAAAAAGCAAAGTACGATGTGGAACAAAATTAGGAGACATGTCTATTTTTGGCAGGCAATAAAACATCCCCACCAATGAAACAACCTTTCTTTCTGCTCCCCATTCTGTACACTCTGATACTTAGCTACCCAGATTATGATGATACTTTATTTACTTGCATATTGACTGTAAGTTCTTTCAAGATAGGAACTTCAGTCAATGGGGTCTTAGTTCCCCAGACTTTATCTTCCTTTCTGACATGCTGTTGATATCTAAACCATCTCTAACGAATGAGACAGTGAATGAAGGAAACAACTTGCCAATGATTGTAAGGTGGTATGTAGCAGAACCAGGGTGGAAAACTAAATATCCTGATTGCTTGTCAAGTACTATTTACAACAGAACTTGGTGCTTCTGGAAGATCTTTTGAGAGACCTAGATAAGGCTCATTCAATAAAGAATGTCAATTTTTGAATTTTCTATGAAAAGTCTGTTTCTAATGACCTTCTATAGAGGTCACTCTATAGAAGAAATCCTTTCCATTCATTCATTCATCCACTCATTCATACGATGAGTTTCTTCTGAGCATCTACTCTGTTCCACATGCTGAAGATACAATAATGAACGAAGAGAGATAAGGTTTCTCCCTTTGTTCATTAAACACCTATTCACCACCGACAAGTTGATGCTTAGTAACTTAAACAAACAAGCAAAACATAAAACAAAAAACCTGATGTGGACAGGCCTAAGGCATCATCTAGTCCAGTAACTGGTTCTTATCATTTTCTGAGTCACAGAACATATCGATAAGAAGGTAGAGAGGAACTGATATCTACACAAACTTTTACATAAAATTTTGGGGGTTCCCAGACAGACTTCCCTGAAGACCATCTATGGATTTCAGGTTAAAATCCCTGATCCAATCTGGGTCTATCATTTCATACCTTGTGTGTGTTCATGCGCGTGTACGTGCATGTGCACGTGTGTGCGTGTGCGTGTGTCTAAGCTTACTTTAAAGACACAAAATAAATGTTTAGCTCATATTACAAACCTCATAGCAAAATATTAACTATAGCTAAGTCTCTAGGGTATTTCAGAGGATTGAGAAGTTGCAAAAGTGAAAATAAAATGTTTTAAGTGGTAGGGAAACAATAATTAGAGAGAATTTGTTCTCTTTTAGTAACAAAGTAACAAGAAAAAGTATTTCAAAAAGTACAACTCCCGTTGAAGTCTTCTGTACCCTCGGGAAATCAACAGTGAACTACTGGTTAAAGTGTAAGTTAATCTCACGAAAAAGACTGAGTGAAATACAACTATTTTGCCTGGGTAATAACTGCTCTCAAATGAGGAGGAACCATTCATTACCAAACTTTCGGGATCTTGATCCAAAATGCATCCTGAAGTAGGATTTGAGCAATTGTTAACATTTCCTCAGCGATAATTCAGGAGTTGGCAGTTGACAGTTGAAAGGCTTTTACTCTTGGCAAAATTTCCAGCATGTAACCGAGGGATTTATAAGCCTTCCACAGATAATTACTGAAATGTGTGAAATACTCGGCCAATACACATAGGGGATTCAGTGTGCTATCAATACAGCAAAAGCTACGGGGTCAGAAAAAATAACCATGAAAATACACGCTTTTGGCGAAAATATAAATGAGGCTATTTTGGTAAACTGAAGAAAGGCTAGTGATGATGTGAAGGTATGACTATTAAAACATAATAATTATAGCCAACCTTTATGAAGCACTTAAAATATCATGGGCCCCAGAACATCAGAAAATATTTGCAAATCATATATTTGATAAGAGGTTGGTATTCAGAATATGTATAAAAACTCGTATAACTTAACAATGATAAGAGAAACCAATTTAAAAAAATAGGCAAAGGATCTGAATGGACACCTCTCAAAAAAAGATATACAAATGGCAGATAGGCACACAAAAAGATGTTCAACATCACTGGACACTAGGGAAAGACAAATAAAAGAGGTACCATTTCACACCCAGTAGGTGTTATACATATTTAAACAAAAAAAAAACAGAAAAAATCAAATGTTGACAAAAATGTAGAGAAACTTGAAACTTCAAATATTGCTGGTGGGGATGTAAAATGGTGTAGCTGCTATGTAAAATAGTCTGCAGTTGCTCAAAAAATTAAGTGACCCAGAAATTCCACTCCTAGATGTATACCTATGTCAGAGGTCTCCAAAGACACCCCAGGTTCAATGATCTGCTAGGAGGACTCACAGAACTCAGCACATAGTAGGACTCACAGACAGGATTCATTACAGCACAGTGTAAAAGGTTACGGAGCAAAATCAGCAAAGGGAAAAGGCACATGGAGTGAAGACCAGAGGAAACCGGGGACAAGCTTCCAAATTCCTCTCTCAAGTTGACTCACACAAAAGCAATTCATCTTGAATACACCTATGAAATGTTGTCTAACAGGGAGATTCATTTGAGATTCAGTCCTCAGAGAGTTTTAATGGGGCACTGGTCATGTAGGCAGCCTCTGCTCAGCACATACCAAATTTCCAGATTCCCAGAAGGAAAAGGGGTATCCAGCATAAAACATATTGCTTGTATAACCAGTTTAGGAGCAGTAAGGCATTCTTATCAGTTAGGGTAGGGCAAAACCTACAAAAATGTGGGTTCCCAGATGCTAGTCAAGGGCTAAACTTTTATGTCATCCTTTCCAACAGAGCAGGCAGGCCTGCTAAGTTACCTCTTTTCTGTGCAATACCCAAGAGAATTGTGGTGACAGTTGCATACACTGTGAATATTCAAAAACCCATAAATTTTGTACTTTAAAATCATTACAATTGTGAGTTCTACCTCAAATGAAAAATAAAAACTTAGCAATGGTAAAAGAAGATATGTCTATTTGGTGTACTAGACATAATTGATGTATTAAAAATGTAATGAGGACTGCTATGGACTAAACTGTATTCCCCTCCCCCTCCACACACAATTCACATGAAGCCATAATCCCCAGTGTGGCTGTACTTGGAATAAGGAGGTAATCAAGGTTAAACGAGAGTAGAGCCCTAATCTGACTGAATTAGTGCCCTTATAAGGGGAGACACCACAGAGTTTGTGTTTTCTCTCTGCCATGAGAGGACACAGCAAGAAGGTAGCTGTCTGCAGGCTAGGAAGAGAGCCTTCACCAAAACTGAATCAGCCAGTACCTTCATCTTGAAATTCCCAGAATCCAGAATTGTGAGAAAATAAATTTGTGTTATTTAAGCCACTCACTTTGTTAAAGTAATCCTAGCTAAGACAGGGACTATGCGATATACTTTACATAAAGTATGTCACTTAATTTTCTTAAAACAATGCTGTGAGAGAAACTCTATTCATGTTTCCTTTTTACATAAAGCCTTAAGAAGATTAATTTGCTCAAGTAGCAAAGCAGAATTTAAAGAAAGGTTACCCGATATTAAAAATCCATGTTCCATCATACTCTATACTGCCTCAAACTATAATGATACTGTGAAAAAATTTCCAAATTATGAGAATATATAATATAAAATAGGCTCATGTTTTAAAATTTCCTTTGTATATATAACTTACCCATTTATGCATGTATTTTCACAATTCCTTTTCCTTTATTATATTTCTTTTCGATAACCACTTCCTTCAGAAACACCCAATTCCATGTTGGGCACACAAAGGCAGTGCTTCATTCTTCTCTTGTTGGAAATCACCACTCAAAGCAACAAGCAGCATGTAAAAAGGAAGTGAAAACTCTATCCCAGACAAAAACAGGAAATATCTATGGAAATCTATGGAACATGATACAGTTGATTCTTGAACAACATGGAGGTTAATCCATGTATAACTTATAGGTGGTCCTCCGTAACTGATTCCTCCACAACCGTGGGTTCAACTGATAACAGACCTTGTAGTACTATAATATTCACTACTGAAAAATATCAGAGTATAAGTGGACCTGTGTAGTTCAAACCCAAGTTGTTGAAGGTAGCAGAGGGCTGCCAAATCTCTTGGAGTCACCTAGGAATTCAGAAAGGTCCTGAAAGAACCTGATAATCTCAGACAAAGCAACAGAGTACAGCTCTCCAAAGCAAGTTGCCCAACCAACAGTAACTTGTTTGGAATAAAAATATGTTTTTATGGACTGAGACCAAGGGTATTCTGGAACTGGTTTTGTAGAAAATCTCAAGAAACGAGGAAGGTGAGAATGAACATGAAATCACACAGAAAACATATATATGCCAAAAGTTATGTTTTGGCAGCAGAAATGACTGTATTTTGAGCATCACTATAGGTATTGATCTCTGTTGGCTAGAGAGAATTAAAACCTAAAAAAATATGACAAAGATAAAACCTTGAGACAAAAGGAGAACCCTTGCTGTATGGAATACAGTACTGGCTTTTTACAGTACTAAGTGGTTAATAAAGAACTCACCCTATTCAAAGACGGGTAATGTAAAAAAAAGAAAACAGCACAGAACATATTGAATGAATTAAAAAAAGGAGAAATGGAACAGCAAAAGTAAATGGCAGAAAAAAGAACATGAACCAAAAATACACTGCCACAGAACAGATGAAATGTGATCAACTATATTATCGTATATTAAATATCTTAATAAAGCAATAACCTTATAAAAGATACACTGGTTACAGAGATTCTAAAGCTCAGGGAAATAAGGTGTGACATCAGAAGAAGAGGAATATAAGCTCAAGCACAAAGATGTGGGATATGTTAAAACCATCATGGACACAAAAATGAAATTAGAAATTCTACAAAGGAGAAAAGGCATTGTTAATATAATAATAGACTAAGAAGATGGAAAGGAAAACAATGAGAAAATGAAATAGAAGTGAGTTAAGAACTGAAAAGGAAAACCATGAAAATAATAAGATTTATGGTTACTGAAGTATAGCACTTTCAACATGTGCTTAGTTCATACCCTTATGGAAGAGAACTGTACCACTGAAACAAGCCAAATGATTCAAAGATGTAAATAATAAAAAAAAAAACTTCGTAAGTAAAATTAAAGTAAATAAATATAAAGGTAAAAAGCATTACATGTCTCAGAAACAATTGGCCCAGAATAATGAACACAGATATGTAACAAAGTACAGTATAGTCACTAGATAGCCGTAAAAAAAAAAAAAAAAAGATCCTTTAAGCACTGAAGCAAATCATTTAGAAAGAAAGTCTGCTTCAGACTTCTCTAAAGCAACATTTAACGTGAGACACTGAAGACATTTATAAACACCTTAGAGAAAAAAAAAAGTGTGATCACAGAATTTTATACGCAAACTGTCATTTGAATAACAACACAAAGATATTTTAAAATGTGCATAATGCAGGAAATCTACTTTTCATAAGCCTTTCTTGAAGAAACCATACCAGTAGCCAAATGACAGAAAAATTGAGAAAATACCACAAAAGAACTAGAGGTGAATATTGAATCCTTATAATTGCAGGGTTAATACTAAAACAAATGAGAAATTATACACAACAGAATGAAATGTCACAAACCTGACAATGCAAATTCTATAACTATCAAAATTTGGCAAAGGGGGGAAAAAGTGGGAGGTAGTGGAAGTACACAGATTTCCTCATCTTTTATGTTCAAAAGATATTATTTAAAGGTAGTAAGATGTGAACATTAAAAGATATAAGGAAACTATATAAAATTATGTAACATTAAAATGAGACATTGGAGGGGACAGTGGGAAGGAATCAAGAGGCAAAAATTTAGTAATTCTACTACTGTTCACAGTAGGGAGTCAAAAAACACTACCTTAAGAAATGAATGATTAATTACATCGTATAGCATTATCACCATGAAGATAATTACCACACTCACATATCAAAATAAATATACCTACCAAAAATAATCATCAACTACATGTGGAAATATTTTTTAAAATGATAAAAACGGGGCTTCCCTGGTGGCGCAGTGGTTAAGAGTCCGCCTGCCGCTGCAGGGGACACGGGTTCGTGCCCCGGTCCGGGAAGATCCCACATGCCGCCTAGCGGCTGGGCCCGTGAGCCATGGCCGCTGAGCCTGCGCGTCCGGAGCCTGTGCTCCGCAACGGGAGAGGCCGCAACAGTGAGAGGCCCGCGTACCGCAAAAAAAAATAATAATAAAATAAATAAAATGATAAAAATGGGTACCATATCAAAATATGACAATAAAAGCAAACAATTATTTTATGTGAAAGAAATATTGAAAGATACTCCCAGTATGAATCACAAAGCAAAGTCTAATGACTTCCTAAATAAAAGTGTTACGACTTGTTAAAAATTACAGGATGGGCAAACGTATACTCAACAAATGCAAGTATAAAGAAATCAGAGGAGACCATATTAGTCGTAGGCAAGGCAAAACAATGAATCAAAGGAGAAATCCTTACAAGGATAAAAGCTCCAGCCCACAAAGAAGACACTGTTGTTATTAATACATCTAAAAAGAACAGCAGCAGCATTTACATGGAAATAATGTAGGAGATACAGGGGAGAAATAGACTAAAACAAAATCATACTAGGAACCATTGATTTGTCTCTTTCACTCTGTGACAGTTTAAATGGGGAAAAAATTAATTAGATAGGATTTCTAAATGAAATAATTCTAAGTCATATCTACTTGAGATAGATAGATCTATATCTATATAAAAAAATACGGCCAACAGAGCAATGAACTTCTTTTTATGTGCCATCCATGTAACAGGTGTAATTGACCATAGTAGTCACACAAACTAATAAATTTCCAAATAAAATAATAGACTAATTACAAACTAGAAAAAAAACACTTGAAAATTTAAAACAATCAGTGATTAAGGAGAAAATTAAACTGAAAACTGGGGAATATTTTCAGAATGACATAGTATAAAATATCACACAAAACCTATGATTCAACAAAAGCAATGCTTAGAGGAACCCATGTTGTTTAATATAATGAAATAAGTATGTAAGTAAAAAGCAAAGTAAAAGAATAACAACTAAAAATGAAGGGAAGAGAAAAGTAAAAATCGATCATAGAATAGAATAATGGCTCAATTCATCTAATTTAAAGAACCTATAAAAGACTTAAATGGTTAAACAATCTTATACAAGAAAAGAATAAAAGTCCAAAAACACCAAATAAAAAATGAAAAGCCACAAACACAAAGCAGAGAAAATTAAAAGAATCCAAAGAGATTGTCTCAATTCTATGCAAACAGATGATCAGTAGGAAAATATTAATGTTCAAAACTAACTCTAGGGACTTCCCCTGTGGTCCAGTGGTAAAGAATCCGCCTTCCAATGCAGGGGATGTAGGTTTGATCCCTGGTTGGGGAATTAAGATCCCACATGCTGCGGGGCAACTAAGCCTGCACGCCACAACTACTGAGCTCGCATCCCTCAACT